>NC_064636.1:110432543-111771115 GCF_023864275.1 Schistocerca cancellata | reverse complement strand
GATGGAAGTAGACGTTTTCAAAGTTTGCCTCCAACAACGTAAATACTGGTTGATTTGAATGTGGAAAATGTAACAACGGTGTGATGTTGAAAGATGTGGCAATAAAACTGAAGAATAGTACAGGCAACTCTTCATCACTTATTTAGTCATCAAGAACCGACAAAATCCAAATTTCAGCTGCAATAATGCACCGCTAGACAAGACACTGAGCCATCGGAAACAACAACGAGGTAATAAGGGTAAGTAAAAAGATATTCTTTTGTGTAAAAAATGGTTCAAATGACTCTGAGCACTATGGGACTTAACATCTGAGGTCATCTGTCCCCTAGAACTTAGAACTTCTTAAACCTAACTAACCTAAGAACATCACATACATCCATGCCCGAGGCAGGATTCGAACCTGCGACTGTAGCGGTCGCGCGGTTCCAGACTGTAGCGCCTAGAACCGCTCGGGCACTCCGGCTGGCTATTCTTTTGTACCGGGTGATTAAAAAGTCAGTATAAATTTGAAAATGTAGATAGAGAGGTAATAATTGACGCACATGCTTGGAATGACATGGGGTTTTATTAGAACCAAAAAAATACAAAAGTTCACAAAATGCCCGACAGATGGTGCTGGACAGCAAAACGAATTTGGGCTACCGAAAATCCTAGAACTGTTGTGGAAACGCCATTGCACGACGAGAAAGTCACGGTATGGGTTGGATTTACCACATCTACTGTTATCGGGCTTTTTTTTCTTCGAGGAAATGCGTGATTCTGGTTTTGTAACTGCTACCGTGACTGGTGAGAGGTACGCCGATATGTTACAGAATCGCATCATCCCCAGCCTGGCTGATAAACACCTGCTGGATCGTACGATGTTTATGCAGGATGGCGCTCCGCCCCATATTGCTAGACGCGTGACAGATCTCTTGCGCGCGTCTTTTGGTGATGATGGTGTGCTAAGCCGCCACTTTCGTCATGCTTGACCTCCCAGGTCCCCAGACCTCAGTACGTGCGATTATTGGCTTTGGGGTTGCCTGAAGTCGCAAGTGTATCGTGATCGACCGACATCTCTAGGGATGCTGAAAGACAACATGCGACGCCAATGCCTCACCATAGCTTCGGACATGCTTTACAGTGCTGTTCACAACATTATTGCTTGACTGCAGCTATTGTTGAGCAATGATGGTGGACATATTAAGCATTCTTGTAAAGAACATCCTCTTTGCTTTGTCTCACTTTTTTATGCTAATTATTGCTATTCTCATCAGATGAAGCGCCATTTGTCTGACATTTTTTGAACTTTTGTATTTTTTTGGTTCTAATAAAACCCCATGTCATTCCAAGCATGTGTGTCAATTTGTACCTCTGTCTACATTATTCCGTGATTTATTCAGTTTTCAAATTTATACTGACTTGTTGATCACCCTGTATATCTTACGCCCATCGAAGCTTTCAAAATTTGTGCAAAGAATGAGAATTTTAATAGTGATGTGTGGGAGGGTAAGATTATACTACGGAACTACAATTGTACCCAGGTGTGCACCCGCTCGACGCTAATCAACGTCCACGAATGTCTTTCTTCAGGGCTCCAAAAACATGGAATCCATACTGGCCGAGGTCGGAACTTCGCGGAGGATGTGTTAAGTGCCTCCGAGCAAAACTTCTGCAACGTACTCGTAACAACGTTGGCAACATACGGGCTGCCACTATCCTGCTACAAAATGATGCTGTCCGTTTGCTGGGCCATTGGACTTGATGACCCTGGAAAGCCCTTACACATCTCCCGTTCAGTCCCGAACTCTGTCCCATGCTGTCTCCATATTTGTGGAGCCGTGAACATGCCTGCCCATCGACTTGCTTCGGACGGAGAGGTGTACCCTTGGATACAATCATCGTGCAGTAGGCAGCCGCAAACACTTCTCCATGACGTCAGTGGCCGTCTTGTCTCACAGTGTGATAAATGGACAAACAGTTATTGCGATTGCTTCTTAAATATTAAACACTTTCCTTACGTCTTGGGATTCCGTATCTCAATCAGTAAAAACGGATATCTTGTGGATCACTTTGCCATCCATCTGTCTCTCTGCCTCAAAACTTCTCTTTCCACCTGGTCCAAGACCCTTTTTCTCAACAGCGGATAGACGTATTAATTTGAAATGTACACTGAAGAGCCAAAGAAACTCGGCTTTTGGCGGATGGTGCTGTAGTATACAGACAAGATGCAGCATTCGAAAATTGCAGCGAAATGCAGGAAGATCTGCAACGGATAGGCACTTGGTGCAGGGAGTGGCAACTGACGCTTGACATAGACAAATATAATATATTGCGAATACATAGAAAGAAAGATCGCCGGCCGGAGTGGCCGAGCGGTTCTAGGCGCTACAGTCTAGAACCGCGCGACCGCTACGGTCGCAGGTTCGAATCCTGCCTCGGGCACGGATGAGTGTGATGTCCTTAGGTTAGTTAGTTTTAAGTAGTTCTAAGTTCGAGGGGACTGATGACCTCAGAAGTTAAGCCCCATAGTGCTCAGAGTCATTTGAACCAACCAGAAAGAAAGATCCTTTATTGTATGATTATATGATAGCGGAACAAACACTGGTAGCAGTTACTTCTGTAAAATATCTGGGAGTATGCGTGCGGAACGATTTGAAGTGGAATGATCATATAAAATTAATTGTTGGTAAGGAGGGTGCCAGGTTGAGATTCATTGGGAGAGTCCTTAGAAAATCTAGTCCATCAACAACGGAGGTGGCTTACAAAACTCTCGTTCGACCTATACTCGAGTATTGCTCATCAGTGTGGGATCCGTACAAGGTCGGGTTGACGGGGGAGATAGAGAAGAGCCAAAGAAGAGCGGCGCGTTTCGTCACAGGGTTATTTGGTAACCGTGACAGCGTTACGGAGATGTTTGGCAAACTCAGGTGGCAGACTCTGCAAGAGAGGCGCTCTGCATCGCGGTGTAGCTCGCTGTCCAGGTTTCGAGAGGGTGCGTTTCTGGATGAGGTATCGAATATATTGCTTCCCGCTACTTATACCTCCCGAGGAGATCACGAATGTAAATTTAGAGAGATTCGAGCGCGCACGGAGGCTTTCCGGCAGTCGTTCTTCCCGCGAAGCATACGCGACTGGAACAGGAAAGGGAGGTAATGACAGTGGCACGTAAAGTGCCCTCCGCCACACACCGTTGGGTGGCTTGCGGAGTATAAATGTAGATGTAGAGACTGGTACACCTGACTAATACCGTGTAGGGCCCCCGCGAGCACGCAGAAGTGCCGCAACACGACGTGGCACGAACTCGACTAATTTCTGAAGTAGTGCTGGAGGGAACTGACACCGTGAATCCTGCAGGGCTGTCCGTAACTCCGTTAAGAGTACGAGGGGTTAGAGATCTCTTCTGAACAACACGTTGCAAGGCGCCGCGCGGGATTAGCCGAGTGGTCTTAGGCGCTGCCGTCATCCACTGTGCTGCCGGTCCCGGCGGAGGTTCGAGTCCTCCCTCGGGCATGGGTGGGTGTGTGTTTGTCCTTAGGATAATTTAGGTTAAGTAGTGTGTAAGCTTAGGGACTGATGACCTTAGCAGTTACGTCCCATAAGATTTCACACACACATTTAGACGTTTCAAGGCATCCCAGATATACTCAATAATATTCATGTTTGGGGAGTATGGTGGGCAGCGGAAGTATTTAAACTCAGAAGAGTGCTCCTGGAGTCACTCTGTAGCAATTCTGGGTGGATGGTGTGGCGCATTGTCCTGTTGGAATTGCCCAGATCGGTCGGAATGCACAATGGACATGAATGGATGCAGCTGTTCAGACAGGATGCTTACATACGTGACACCTGTCAGAGTCGTAAATAGACGTATCAGTGGTCCCATACCATTACAAAGCCTCGGCCAGCTTGAACAGTCCCCTGTTGACACGGACCCCGCATGCTGATGAGGTTGTCTCCATACCCGTACACGTCCATCCGCTCGATATAAACTGAGACTGGACTCGTCCGACCAGGTTCAAATGGTTCAAATGGCTCTGAGCACTATGGGACTTAACATCTGAGGTCATCAGTCCTCTATAACTTAGAACTACTTAAACCTAACTAACCTAAGGACATCACACACATCCACGCCCAAGGCAGGATTCGAACCTGCGACCATAGCGGTCGCGCGGTTCCAGACTGAAGTGCCTAGAACCGCTCGGCCACACTGGCCGGCATCAAGGGTACAAAAGTGGCCCTTCGGGCCCGACAGGCCCTATCGATGATGTTCCGTTGAATGTATGAATGCAGAGTCTCGCGCAGATAACATTGAATGAAGTGTTCTCGGGTTTCCAACCGCGCCTATTGCTTAAAACTACACGAGCTTTCGGCCAAGCACTCCTTGGCCATTGTCAAGTGATATGACTGCCAGTGGGCTGTTGGTGCGCCCTTATATACGCCATCTGCCGGCTGTGACGTCACTGGTGCCAGTGGCATTGCCATATACGGGCATGTTTTGAGTCGGCGTTCGACGTGCCCTCTTCAACCGCGCGATCGCTGGATCAAAAAAAATGGTTCAAATGGCTCTGAGCACTATGGGACTCAACATCTTAGGTCATAAGTCCCCTAGAACTTAGAACTACTTAAACCTAACTAACCTAAGCACATCACACACACCCATGCCCGAGGCAGGATTCGAACCTGCGACCATAGCAGTCCCGCGGTTCCGGACTGCAACGCCAGAACCGCTAGACCACCGCGGCCGGCGATAGCTGGATCCCACGCAGCGCTGAGCTGCAAGCCACCGCCTCTGTTGAGGGTGTTTGCGGTAATTTTTATTTCAATAGCTTCCTGTATTAAACTGTCCCAGAAGCCATTAGCGCGAGCCACGACAGAGGTACTGTCAAATTTTATGCGGTGACCGTTTTCTAATGCATGCTCAGCTAACGCAGATTTCTCTGGATAGCCACGTACGCAAGGTTTTCAGGAATAACGGCTACAGCAACCGTCAAGTGAAAGAAGTGATTTCTGGGAAATATCAGAATAAGACCAGCGACGAAGAGCAGGAAAAGAAACTTGCTTTGCTGCCATTCTGTGGCTCCGTGTCGGGCAAGATAAGCCGCCTGTTGAAAAGACACAAGATCAAATCAGTCTTCAGGCCTTCAACGAAAATCCGTCAATTACTGAGACCAGTTAAAGACGCAGTAGGTTTCAGAACACTTTACGAAATACCTTGTGAGTGTGGCCAGAAGTACATCGGACAAACAGTGCGCACTGTGGAACAACGCAGGAAAGAACATGAGAGGTATTCTCGCCTACGCTATCCAGAGAAATCTGCGCTAGCTGAGCATGCGTTAGAAAACGGTCACCACATAAAATCTGACGATACCTCTGTGGTGGCTCGCACTAACGGCTTCTGGGACAGTTTAATACAGGAAGCCACTGAAATAAAAATTACCGCAAACACCCTGAATAGAGGCGGTGGCTTGCAGCTCGGCACTGCGTGGGATCCAGCGATCGCGCGGTTGAAGAGGGCGCATCGAACGCCGACTCAAAACATGCCCGTATATGGCAATGCCAGGGCACCAGTGACGTCACAGCCGGCAGCTAGCGTATATAAGGGCGCACCAACAGCCCACTGGCAGTCGTATCACTTGACAATGGCCAAGGAGTGCTTGGCCGAAAGCTCGTGTAGTTTTAAGCAATAGGCGCGGTTGGAAACCCGAGAACATTTTATTCCGTTGAATGGTTCGCACGCTGACACTTGTTGATAGCCCAGCACTGAAATCTGCAGCGATTTGCGGAAGGTTTGCACTTCTGTCACGTTGACCGATTCTCTTCAGTCGTCGTTGGTCCCGTCCTTGCAGGATCTTTTGTCGTCCGCAGCGATGTCGGAGATTTGATGTTTTAGCGGATTCCTGATATTCACGGTACACTCGTGAAACGGTCGTACGAGAAAATCCCCACTTCATCGTTACCTCGGAGATGCTGAGCCCCATCGCTCGTGCGCCGACTGTACCACCACGTTCAAACTCGCTTAGATCCTGATAACCTATCGTTGTAGCAGCAGTAACCGATCTAACATATGCGCCAGACACTTGTTGTCTTATACAGGTGTTGTCGATCGCAACGTCTTATTCTGCCTGTTTACATATCTCTGTACTTGAATACGCATGCCAATACCAGTTTCTTTGGCGTAAACTCAGTCAGATTTTCTCCGCTCATGGACTGGGTGTTGTGTTGTCCTAATCATCATCATTTCATCCCCATCGCCGCGCAAGTCGCCGAAGTGGCTTGAAATCGTAAGACTTGCACCCGGCGAACGGTCACAAAACATTTCCATTTATTTTAGTCATGAAAGCCTACAGTGTACTAGTCGTGGACCTATAATAATGAAATTTGGCACGAGGCAAGTTTTCTCACTGCAAGGAATGAAACATAAAATTGTTGATTTATAATTATACGAAGCGAAAAAAAATATTTTTACGATTGCTTATCAGATTGACTTTCTCACCGTCGGATCCTTTTTTCTCAGGAACGGGGAGACATAACAAGTCCCCTTAGAAAATTTTTATGACTGTGCTTAAACCTCTTACATTACTTGCTTTTCTAACAGCTGAGCGTAACTGAACGTACTCAGACATTTCGCTCTTTACCTATTCTGATGAACACTAAACTGACACACAATATTTTTAGCGCAGCGCAGTCTGACTTTCAATAATCCCTACAAGAGAATGGCCCTGACTAACATTAACCTAGCCGGCCGAAGTGGCCGTGCTGTTAAAGGCGCTGCAGTTTGGAACCGCAAGACCGCTACGGTCGCAGGTTCGAATCCCGCCTCGGGCATGGATGTTTGTGATGTCCTTAGGTTAGTTAGGTTTAACTAGTTCTAAGTTCTAGGGGACTAATGACCTCAGCAGTTGAGACCCATAGAGCTCAGAGCCATTTTTTAACATTAACCTATACCTTTCACAAATCACTTACCAAAATCTTCTTTACTCGAACTATTGCAATACAGCGTGCGCCACTACTGCCAGCTGAATAAAAGATTCAAACTACTGAAGGCACTAACTACTGATAGGCATAGTTAGCAAATGAAAGATTTCGATAGAGAACAAACAATGTATTTACCTTAATAGTGTTCAAAAGTCATAATATATATGTATATAAGTTCATGATATCCAATCTTACAAATTTGCTCTCTCTGATGAACACGTCCAGATCATCCGCTTTCAAAACTCCGCCATCTCTCTCCCCACATCCACCACTGCTGGCGGCTCACCTCCAACTGCACAACGCTACGCGCTGTTCACATCCAACTGCCCAACACTACAATAGCGAATATTCCAACAATGCTAACCAGCCACAGACTGTACACAGCACAGCCAGTGATTTTCATACAGAGCGCTACGTGGCGTTACCAATATGAAAACCTAAACAGCCTACTTACAACATTTATGTCACATAGCAAGGTCTATGGTCTCTTGATGGTCTATTAAATCTTAGCTTCAAAGGCAATACAGCCGAAAGAAACGGCCATTTAGATCACTTACCCTGATACTCGCAAACTCACTCATCAAAACCTATAGCATTCTTCCTCTATGTAGTCTCACGAAATTTGCAGGTTCCACAGTACAACTAAAGCAGAAGAATGGGACACTGGTTATTTGTAATTATATCACACGAAAAATATCTTGTTTTGTCATTTGTTATCCGATTTCGTAGACGAAATTAAAACATTCTCGATAGTCTTGCAATTCCTGGGAGCAATATGTTGCGAGTATTAGTGTCGATAACAGGCAAATGTCGCTGAAACCCTCAGGCCGCTAGTCTGCGTCGTTTTAGTTTGAGTGTCCCTTATGCATTCTTGAAGTATGGCGATATTTCGCCTACCACCATGTGGAATGGTTATGTCATGGCCCTATCTCCCACGACGTCAATAATTCTAAGGGAATGTTGTATACCACAGGATACTTATTTCGACTTAGTTCTTTCGGTGATCTGTTATTTTGTTCTCGCGAGTACCATATCTCCCATTTCATCTTCATTTACTTCCTATTCTAAATAGTGTCTTCAAGTTCTCGTTAATTTCGTCTTTGTTAGATTACTTCACAATGTATATTCTGTATTCACCAGACTTTTCATTCCATTCGGCAGATTCTGTAACGCCTATTCACTTTCACTGAGGATCGCAATGTCATCAACGAAACTTATCATTGAATATCCTTCCACCTTGAATTTTAATCACACCCTTGAACTTTTCTTTTATTACCATCATTGCTTCTTCGATGTACAGATTGAAAATGATTGTATATTTTAACAATTAACGTTTGGCAGGAAATCATTAGTTAGGATATAAACAAAATTGATAGAAATAAAATAATTATATATTTTTGAACATTATTCTGAAATGGAATTTTCTTGACAAAATAATGCAAAATGCTGAAATGCTTGCCAACTGCTGATGAAAGAAACAAATGGCATTTATATAATAAGTTAAAGACAAAAATAAGTTTCCAATATATTATAGAAAAGCAGAGGTTAAAAATACCGCTTCAGTTGTAAGGTTCTTTTTATTTTTCCAATACTTAAACCACAACCAGTTTCTGGCTCTTAAAATACCCCTCATCAGGTGTGATAATTTTGTGCTGACAGCACGTAAGAGTCCGAAAGAGGTCTTGCCTCTAGCATTGGAAAATAACAACAAACTTGCAACTGAAACAGCGTTTTTAACACAGCACAAAGTTATCGCACCTGCTGACGGGCATGTAAGGGCCTGAAACCGGTCGTGGTTTAAGAACTGGAAAATAAAAGGAACTTTACAAGTAAAATAAAACTGTCGTGTGACTAGGGCCTCAAGGCGGGTTGATCGTTCGCCGGGTGCAGGTCTTTCGATTTGACGCCACTTCAGCGACTTAGTCGTCGATGGGGATGAAATGAGGATGATTAGGACAATACAACACCGAGTCCCTGAGCGGAGAAAATCTCCAACCCAGCCGGGAATCGAATCCGGGCCCTTGTAATATTTCTCGCTTATTCAGCCATCATATTAGGCTCCAGGAAGCTCTTCCCAGGGCAGTGCAGATGCAAGAAACATAGAGATGACGCAGTGTGGGATGAGGTACCGGTGACAGATGTTAGATTCGGTACCATTCCCGTGAGAAAGACCGCCTGCATGATGCTGCTGCTCTGTTATTGGCTGCTGTGTTCGGCCGTAGGGCGGCAAAACTTTAAACTTTGGTTGCCATTATTAACTAAACCTGTCATCCAAATTACTTCATTTTTTTTAAATAAACATCTCTCAACAGCCAGCTATCAATGACTCATTCCAAATTATTAAAATGAAAGTATAACTAAAACAAAAGACTGACGATATTACTGCCGATGCACTTCGGTGGCGTTCGGGTCACGCCTTGCTGGCTTGGCGCGCGAAGTGTCTCGGGCAGTCCGGTTCTCCAGTTCTGACCGTTCCAGTAGACAGACATGTTGTCTGTTATAGCAGTATTTGTTTCACGCAATTTTATTTGCTACAGTTCCGACCGTCGCTAGGTACAGACATGTTGTCTGTAATAGTAGTATTTGATTCGTGTAATTTTATTCTCCAGTTCTGACGGTTCCAGTAGACAGACATGTCTGTGGCAGGATATATATCATGTTATTTTGGTCAGACATAATGACTGTGGAAAGATATGTTCAATACGTTGTGATCAAGAACACTTTCTCGTGTATATAAATATCAATAAAAATGCGAGTGGCATCCCAATTGAGTTATAGTTTATTCGTAGCAGCTGCTCCTTGCGAACTTAATTTCAGCCTCTAGAAAAATAATCCATGACCTGCGTGCTGTTTTCTGCGCTGGGGACATCATCATCACGACGACAGCAGGTTAGTGAAGTGTACATGAACTTACGTATTCCACACAGGGCAGTGGAAACAAACAGGCACCTCACGTGTACTGCATGCTCAGTACAAATGTGCTCAGTGACAGGTCATCTGCAGTAATGCAGAGGAGGTAAATAAGGATGAGAGTATTAAAACTATCTCACTTTTATTCCTTTTTTTCTTGCCGTACCCTTAGGATTGACATTCCGTCGCGCTGACCACTGTTTTCTTTTCTTTTCTTTTTTTTTTTTTTTAATTGTTCTGTTTGGTCGTTGCGGACGTCTCATGACATCCGTTACAGTTCCTCTGTTGATCTTTCCACTCAGTTTTTCATTATAGAGGCCAGCAGCCTCTCTGACCGAACACGCAGAGCTACCGTGCTGGCCATAACTCAGCTACCGGAGCGGACACCTTACAACCGAAGCGGTGTGTTTTTCTTCTCTTCAGTAGTGCTACAGCCTTTGGTGAGCCTTGGCTTCTTCAGCAATCTTCCTCCACACTTCTCGGTTATTTGCTGCTCTTTTCCACCCCCGGACTTCCATATTGGTGATATCCATTATTACCTCGTCGATCCATCTTCTTCTAGGTCCCCCTTTTCGCCTAACTGAATGGATCATACCTTTCATCATTTTCTTTGGAATTATATCCTCTGTCATTCTCTCCAAGTGTCCTAACCATCGTATTCGTATGTCCCTGCCTTGTATTAACTCTTGTAATTCGGAATTGTAGCGTATTCTCCAGCCTTCTTCCTCCCTTATTGGCCCATAGATTTTGCGTAGTATTTTCCGCTCAATGCTTCTTAGTCATTTTTATCGCGTTCTGTCGACGTCCACACCTCTGAGCCGTATGTAATAACTGGGCGGACTAGGGAATTATATATTAGCAGTTTAGTTTTTATTGTAACAAGACTATTTTTGAAAAGCTCCATATTTGCAAAGTAAGCTCTGTTTCCTGCTTGTATTTTTTCCCTTATAGCCTTTCCAATACTGTTATTTGTTATTAGGACCTCCAAAGTAGTTAAAAGACGACACTCCACTAAAGCATTTCCCATTGATGTTTAGGTTTTTAGGGGTTCTTCTGGTCTCAGATTGTGACGTTACCATATATTTTGTTTTGTTTTCATTTACTATGAGGCCAATTTTTAAGGCTTCTGTTTCCATTGGCCGGTATTTTTCCAGGAGTGTATTGGTATTTCTTCCTACTATAGCAATGTCATCAGCGTATGCACATATCTGGCTAGTTTTCATAAATATGGTGCCTCTTTTGCTGATTTTATTTAGTGCACTATGCAGGGCTATGTTGAATAGGACAGTGGAGAGACTATCCCCTTGCTTCACACCTTTATTAAAGTCAAAGCTATCACTTGTTCTGCTAAGGACCTTTACTTTGCTCTTGTCTCTGTCATTGTCATTCTGATTAGTCTTATTAATTTAGCACATATACCAACTTCTTTCAGTACTCTGTATAGTTCTTGCCGATTTATGCTGTCAAAGGTTTGTTTGAAGTCGATGAATAAGAAATGCAGATCTATTTCATATTCATAGAACTTTTCCATCATTTGCCTTATCACAAATATTTGATCAGTTGTTCCTCTGCCTGGTCGAAAGGCACACTGATATTCCCATAGTATGCCTTATGCACACTTCTTTATCCTTTCGTTTAATATGCTTGTGAAGATCTTATAAGCTGTACTTGGGAGTGTTACACCTCTATAGTTTTCACATGCTGTTCTGTCCCCTTTCTTATAAATTCCAATTTTCCAATTATCTTGCATAGTTTCTGTTTCCCATATTAATGTGTGCAGTTCGTTTATTACAGCCTCACCACCAGTTTTTATTAATTCAGCAATTATGCTGTCTTCCCCAGGGGCTCGATTGTTTTTTGACTTGTGCACAGCCTGGGAGACCTCTTGTAGTGTTGGCTTTCTTGCCTCATTGGTTTCATTGTCTACTTCCGGCTCCACTCTTCCCTCCTGTGCAGCTGTCTCTTCATCTTCTAGGCTGGTGCTTAGTGTATCTCTGAAATACTCTGGCCATCTTCCCACTATCTCTTCTTCCTCTCTTATCATTTTCCCATCTTTACTGGAACAGGCCATTGTTTTTGGTTGGAATATATTCTTCATTTTGCCTATGTCATGATAGAACTTTCTTATTTCACTCTGTTCCTTTAGTTCTTCTTGAAATTTCTTCTAATTCCACTCTCTTTTCTTTCTCTTGCACAGTCTGTTAGCTCTTCTCCTTAATTCTCTATATTTAACTCTATATTTAACCTCTGCTATAATGCCCAGTTGCGGATGTCCCAGCAGCAGGATGGGTCTACGCACTATGGACAACACCTGAGGTCATCAGTCCCCGAGACTTAAACCTAACTAAGGACATCACACACATCAATGCCACAGGCAGGATTCGAACCTGCGACCGTAGCAGCAGCGGGGTTCCGGACTGAAGCGCCTAGAACCGCTCGGCCACAGCGGCCTGCCCACCAACAGGACTGTTTGTTATTACAGGAAAGATGAACTAGAATTAAATTTCAAATAAATGTTCCTAAATAATATAAAAATCCCAAACGCCCTCTGTTCTTAACAACTAATATACAAGTCTCAGAAAAAAATAGTTGAAAAAATGAATGGAATCCTACATTTCAGAATATGTATCATAATCTAATATTGAACAGAGGTCAAAGTTGTACAGATTCGTTACGATGAGCTGTCTATATGCATAAATAAGTTTGTACGGAAACTTCGGAGCGCGAGACGAGAAAAAAACATGGTGAATTTCTTTGGGAGTGACCCACGAGGTGCTTTTGAAGTCTGCGGGACGTGACTTTAACAGCTTAGCCCGGCGTGTGTTTCGCTCTTCTGCGTCGCTCAACGCTCCGAGACAAGACCGCGAAATCTCTTTCTGCGTCCGGCATTAGAGCTGAATAAATCTCGCCCTCTGCTTCCGCCCGTAATCCTGCTGCCTTCTTACCGTTCCCGCTTGCGCTTCCCCTCCGTACATTTACGACCCCGCTGACGTCAGATGGCTCAGACAGAATTTAAGACACACTCCTGGCCTTTCTCTTCCCCCTGCAGTATCGGCCCAGGTGGAGTGGCAGCTGAAAGCTCTTTCGGTCCCATGAGGCAACACACCCACGCTGATGTTCAGTGGGAGCCCACATGGCGTGAACCTCGAGCACTGGTCCATAAGCGCTACGCACCACACGCTCCATTAGAGGCAAACCGCCCGTTACTACAGTAGTGGAAGTCAGTATAAACACAGAGATCGAGTAAAACTAACAGTACGTCCGAAGCATACATAAACCGAATTTACACTACTGGCCATTAAAATGGCTACACCACGAAGATGACGTGCTATAGACGCGAAATTTAACCGACAAGAAGAAGATGCTGTGATATGCAAATGATTAGCTTTTCACAGCATTCACACAAGGTTCGCGCCGGTGGCGACACCTACAACGTGCTGACATGAGAAAAGTTTCCAACCGATTTCTCATACACAAACAGCAGTTGACCGGCGTTGTCTGGTGAAACGTTGTTGTGATGCCCCGTGTAAGCAGGAGAAATGCGTACCGTCACGCTTCCGACTTTGATAAAGGTCGCATTGTAGCCTATGGCCATTGCGGTTTATCGTATCGCGACATTCCTGCACGCGTTGGTCGAGATCCAATGACTGTTAGCAGAATATGGAATCGGTGGGTTCAGGAGAGTAATACGGAACGCCGTGCTGGATCCTAACGGCCTCGTATCACTAGCAGTCGAGATGACAGGCATCTTATCCGCATGGCTGTAACGGATCGTGCAGCCACGTCTCGATCCCCGAGTCAACAGATGGGGACGTTTGCAAGACAACAACCATGTGCACGAACAGTTCGACGACGTTTACAGCAGCATGGACTATCAGCTCGGAGACCGTGGCTGCGGTTACCCTGGACGCTGCATCACAGACAGGAGCGCCTGCGATGGTATACTGGACGACGAACCTGGGTGCACGAAAGGCAAAACGTCATTTTTTCGGATGAATCCAGGTTTTGTTTACATCATCATGATGGTCGCATCCGTGTTTGGCGACATCGCGGTGAACACACATTGGAAGCGTGTATTCGTCATCCCCATAGTGGAGTATCACCGGCGTGATGGTGTAGGGTGCCATTGGTTACAGGTCTCTGTCACCTCTTGTTCACGTTGACGGCAGTTTGAACAGTGGACGTTACATTTGAGATGTGTTACGACCCGTGGCTCTACCCTTCATTAGATCCCTGCGAAACCCTACATTTCAGCACGATAATGCACGACCGCACTTTGCAGGTCCTGTACTGGCCGTTGTGGATACAGAAAATGTTCGACTGCTGCCCTGGCCAGCACATTCTCCATATCTCTCACCAACTGAAAACGTCTGCTCAATGGTGGCCGAGCAACTGGCTCGTCACAATACGCCAGTCACTACTCTTGATGAGCTGTGGTATCGTGTTGAAGCTGCATGGGCAGCTGTACCTGTACACGCCATCCAAGCTCTGTCTGACTCAATGCCAAGGCATATCAAGGCCGTTATTACGGCCAGAGGTGGTTGTTCTGGATACTGATTTCTCAGGATCTATGCACCCAAATTGCGTGACAATGTAATCACATGTCAGTTCTAGTATAATATATTTGTCCAATGAATACCCGTTTATCATCTGCATTTCTTCTTGGTGTAGCAATTTTAATGGCCAGTAGTGTATTATGGCGATGACGATGTTTGGTTTGTGGGGCTCTCAACTGTGCAGTCATCATCGCCCGTGCAAAGCCCCAATTTTTACACAGTCCAAGTTTTACACAATCCAATTTATCCACTATCACGAATGATGATGATGAAAAGATGAGGACAACACAAACACCTAATTCCTGGGCAGAGAAAATCCGCAACCTGGCCGGGAATCGAACCCGGGACCCCATGATACCGAATTTATTATCAAAGTAGTAGATACACACAAGCCATAAGCAATTATGACGGAATTATTTAGTTTCTTTCATAAACTGTGTAACAAAATAAGGCGATTGCCTCGGTGGAAATTGGTATGCAGGCACTCACTGTCCCACTGTGTTATCGCATTCCCACTATTTTGTCAATACTATTCCACCTAATAATCCCAAAAATTATCTTCAGCAATGGTTTTGTTAGCGTTTGTCATCCTTGCTCCAACGTCCTTGCCGCAGTGGTAATGCCGGCTCCCGTCACATCACCAAAGTTAAGCGCCGTCGGGCTGGGCTATCGCTCGGAATCGAACCTGCGACCGTAGCAGTCGCGCGGTTCCGGACTGAAGCGCCTGGAACCACTCGGCCAACGCGGCCGGCCAAATAATAATCGAAATTCATGTCTCAATAAAAATTGTAAGCCCTTTGGAATATGATTATTACCACAGAGTGAAGTAGTAAGAAGCATGCCTCTGATGATACAATCGATAAGCAGTATCTCTGAATGTACAGTTGAAATTATTTTTTTAATAACATTTGAAATTACAAATTATCTGGCAGACTGTTTACTATGTTTATTTCTGGATTCATTTATGAAATAATAATCGAAATCAATAGAAATTCATTTGTCAAGAAAACTGGTAAACCCTTTGGATATGGTTATTAGTGCAGAGTGAAGTAGTAATAAGCAGGTCTCTGATGTGATCGGACCTATTTCTGTATTTTGGGGAATTTGAAGTGCACGTGAGTGACAAAGCAGTTATGAGACAGGTAGAGAAATTTAAATATCTCGGGGCACATATTGATAAAAATGGATTGGTCCGTACAAAGACCGCAGAAGAAGCCGAGCAGCGCAGTCGCCGTAGTGTAGTGGTTGTGATACTAGGTTGTTGGCCGGCCGCTGGTGGCCGAGAGGTTCTAGGCGCTTCAGTCTGGAACCGCGCGACCGCTACGGTCACAGGTTCGAATCCTGCCTCGGGCACGGATGTGTGTGATGTCCTTAGGTTACTTAGGTTTAAGTAGTTCTAAGTTCTAGGGGACTGATGACCTCAGACGTTACGTCCCATAGTGCTCAGAGCCATTTGATCAATTTTTGAACTAGATTGTTGCATGGAGGTCGTGAGTTCTAAACACACCTAAAATGAAAATTTCATTTCTATATTCGGTGCGAGTACATTCTAGAAATATCCACAAATGTCAAGAATCATTGTACTGGAATGTCTTGTCGCTGTATATACAGGGTGTCCCAGCTATCTTGTCCACCCAAAATATCTCTGGAACAATAACAGCTACTGGAAAACGACTTTCAGCGGTATCAATGTAGGGCTGGGGCCCATGAATGTACATATTTGGAAACATTCTAAAACGAAAGCATATGTGCTTTTTAACACAAACTTATGTTTTTTTAAATGGACCTCCTATATTTTTTCTTCATCAATCCATAGTATGACAAAGCACCTACACAATGGCGTTGACTGCATCGCAATATTCCCATTACATCCCGAGATATTAAGACGCGAAGTTGACGCTTGAAACACCCGACATGCGCTGCTAGCGCACTTCCTGAGGCTCAGGCGTGAACCCCATGCTGCCCGTAATCGCGATGTGATTGACATGTGTAATCACACCTCCATACTTATCAAGAGGGACACTTACTTGTCAATCACATCGCGATTACGGGCAGCATGGGGTTCACGCCTGAGCCTCAGGACGTGCGCTAGCAGCGCATGTCGGGTGTTTCAAGCGTCAGCTTCGCGTCTCAATATCTCGGGATGTAATGGGAATATTGCGATGCAGTCAACGCCATTGTGTATGTGCTTTGTCATACTATGGATTGATGAAGAAAAAATATAGGAGGTCCATTTAAAAAAACATAAGTTTGTGTTAAAAAGCACATATGCTTTCGTTTTAGAATGTTTCCAAATATGTACATTCATGGGTCCCAGCCCTACATTGATACCGGTGAAAGTCGTTTTCCAATAGCTGTTATTGTTCCAGAGATATTTTGGGTGGACAAGATAGCTGGGACACCCTGTATATGCCGTATGTGTTCTGGCCCGAGGCAGTTCGCTGCGCCCTCTTGTATGTGCAACTGGTGGATAAACCTTCGTTAAGTGAAGTAAGTGTTCGTCATTCTGCTTACACCTTCCTCTACGTGACAATATAGAATGCGGCAAAGCAGAGAAGTGTTAGCGTGTATGAATTCTTTTTGGTGGGATACGAATATTTTCATCAGCAATAAGAAAAGAGTAGGTAAGATAATGGTTGAATCAGTGCTATGCTATGGATCAGAACTATGGATCTTAAATGCGGATGTCAAAAGCAGATTAACAGCTGTGGAAATGGATTATTTGCGTAGGAGTGCCAGAATATCAAGAATCGAAACGAAAACTAATGATGAAGTAACAGGTAGAATGAAGACAAATGATACAGTTCAAATCAAATGGCTCTGAGCACTATGGGACTCAACTGCTGTGGTCATAAGTCCCCTAGAACTTAGAACTAGTTAAACCTAACTAACCTAAGGACAGCACACACATCCATGCCCGAGGCAGGATTCGAACATGCGACCGTAGCGGCGCCGTGCGGTTCCAGACTGTAGCTCCTTTAACCGCTCGGCCACTCCGGCCGGCTAAATGATACAGTCTTAGATAGAATTGAAGGAAAATCATTAAAATGATACGGACATATGATGTGAATGCCAGATCATCGGTGGCCAAAGAAAGCTTATGAATGGAAACCACCCGGCAGACGTAAGCACGGAAGACCACGGCGTTCTTGGACAGACCACATAGGTGGAGTAATGGAACATCGCAGCATCGACAAGGAAGTTGCGCTGGATAAACAGGCTATGGCGGACGACAGCAGGAATATAACAAGATGTTGTTATTAATTAATCTTTGTACTGATTAATCCTATAATAATATGTATGTAATTTCAGCTTTGTTAATGTCAAAATTCAAAAGATTGTACGATATACTAAAATGTGACAAAATATATTAACGCATCAACAAAAATCCTGCAACAACACTCTTCATGTTTATTTAGATATACACAACTGGCCATTAAAATTGCTACACCAAGAACAAATGCAGATGATCAACGGGTATTCATTGGACAAATATATTATACTAGAACTGACATGTGATTACATTTTCACGCAATTTGGGTGCATAGATCCTGAGAAATCAGTACCCATAACAACCACCTCTGACCATAATAACGGCCTCGACACGCCTGGGCATTGAGTCAAACAGAGCTTGGATGGCGGGTACAGGTACAGCTGCCTATGCAGCTTCAACACGATACCACAGTTCATCAAGAGTAGTGACTGGCGTATTGTGACGAGCCAGTTGCTCGACCACCATTCACCAGACGTTTTCAATTGGTGAGAGATCTGGAGAATGTGGTGACCAACCCAGCAGTCGAACATTTTCTGTATCCAGAAAGGCCCGTACAGGACCTGTAACACGCGGTCGTGCATTATCCTGCTGAAATGTAGGGTTTCGCAGGGATCGAATGAAGGGTAGAGCCACTGGTCGTAACACATCTTAAATGTAACGTCCACTGTTCAAAGTGCCGTCAATGCGAACAAGAGGCGACCGAGACGTCTAACGAATGGCACCCCATACGATCACGCCGGGTGATACGCCAGTATGGCGATGACGAATACACGCTTCCAATGTGCGTTCACCGCGATGTCGCCAAACACGGATGCGACCTTGATGATGCTGTAAACAGAACCTGCATTCATCCGAAAAAATGACGTTTTGCCATTCGTGGACCCATGTTCGTCGTCGAGTACACCATGGCAGGCGCTCCTGTCTGTGATGCAACGTCAAGGGTAAACGCAGAAGTGGTCTCCTAGCTGATAGTCCGTGCTGCTGCAAACGTCGGCGAACTGTTGGTGCAAACGGTTGTTGTCCTGCAAACGTCCCCATCTGTTGACTGAGGGATCGAGACGTGGCTGCACGATCCGTTACAGCCACGCGGATAAATGCCTCTCATCTCGACTGCTAGTGATACGAGGCCGTTGGGATCCAGCACAGCGTTCCGTATTACCCTCCTGAACCTACCGATTCCATATTCTGGTAACAGTCATTGGATCTCGACCAGCGCGAGCAGCAATGTCACGATACGATAAACCACAATCGCGATAGGCTACAATGCGACATTTGTCAAAGTCGGAAACGTGACGGTACGCATTTCTCCTCCTTACACGAGGCATCACAACAACGTTTCACCAGGCAACGCCGGTCAACTGCTGTTTGTGTATGAGAAATGGGTTGGAAACTTTCGTCATGTCAGCACGTTGTAGGTGTCGTCACCGTCGCCAACCTTGTGTGAATACTCCGAAAAGCTAATCATTTGCATATCAGAGCATCTTCTTCCTGTCGGTTAAATTTCGCTGGCTGTAGCACGTCATCTTAGTGGTGTAGCAATTTTAATGGCTAGTAGTGTATTTAAGAATGAGGACCTAAAGTGTGAGAATTTCAACATCAAGAATCAGACTCCTAGACAAGCAGAACTGGAGCCAACTCGATACGAAAAGCTACGTAAACTAGAAGTTTATTGTAATGTTCGCTCCTCTCAATCTTTTCATGACAGTCTTTGCTTATTGTGGACAATAACTCGAATTAGGAAGGAAGGGGGAGATTACAACATGTTACCTTGGCCTGCTCGATCACCAGATCTGTCTTGAATCGAGTACATAAGTGACATCAGTGGACAATGACTCCAGCTCCATCCACAACCAGCATTAGCCATCCCTGTACTGACCGACCAAGTGCACCAGCATGGAAGGCCAGGTTGAACAGGTTTGGAACTCCGTCCCACACGCTGACATGCGGCACCTGTACAACTCGATGCACGCACATTTGCGTGCTCGCATTCAACATTCTGCCGGTAACACCTGTTATCAACGTACCTGCCCTTCATATTTTCTATCGCTTGCTGTCACGCATAGTTTAACCTGTGGCCTTGCAATGTCGATCGTATAAGAATGTCATGCAGAAAAATTTATTCCCGAAATTTCGTTACTCTGCAATAATTATTTTTTGTAGTCCAGGTTTCTTTTCCGGTAGAGTATGTCAGAGAACTGCAGGAAACTGAAAGTGCAAAACGAGGAGTTGGTGCGGCCATAGAGCACCGTCACCTTCAGGATGACAACGCACACAAGCGCTGCGACATCTGCAACAAATGGACGCCTCGAGTTCACAGCCATCGATCATCCTCCAAACAGTGTCCACTTGCGCCATCCGATTGCCATCCGTTTCCAGAATTTAAAGAACATCTTCGAAGCCTTCATTTTGATAGTGATGGAGCAAGCGCACTTGACGTTGTGGCTCCGTCAACAAAGACAGGTTGGATGTTCTGGGGAAGGAGACCAGACAGCGAGGTCATCGGTCTCATCGGATTAGGGAAGGACAGGGAAGGAAGTCGGCCGTGCCCTTTGAAAGGAACCATCCCGGCATTTGCCTGGAGCGATTTAGGGAAATCACGGAAAACCTAAATGAGGGTGGCCGGACGCGGGATTGAACCGTCGTCCTCCCGAATACGAGTCCAGTGTCTAACCACTGCGCCACCTCGCTCGGTAACAAAGACAGGGAGAGTATCAGCAAACAGGTCTATTGTCAGAAGAGACGTGTTCGTCGCCACGTCGACTACGTTGAGGAATAAATATGTAGCGATGAGGAATAAATATTTACGAAATTAATGAAGTCTGCTTTAATTAAAAAGTTTTAACGGCTTTCACATAAAAAAATTTGGGGGGGGGGGATTTGCTTTTCAGCACATCCTCGTATATAAATGATTTACGAGGCCATCTGGGCAGCCCACTTACAAGATTGCCTATACGTCGTCACCGACTTGTAAGTGCATAACTGTCAAATAATCGATAGTTTAATTTTTCATCTTAAAAAATTCTCTGTACTTTTCTGAACGAGAAAAAGTTTACTTGCAGGAAAATGGACCACAGAAAGTACCAAAATTAGAGGAATTTGAAAGTAGCTGCATGCACCACGACGTCCCCATCGCACACAGTCAGCTCTGTTAAAATAAAAAGTTTGGCTCTCATATTTTCGTTTTTATGACTTTTTAGTCCCTAAAGTTGGCTAACCTGCGAAAGCTTTACAGTTGCTCATCTTTTCTTTACACAGAGAGTTTAGTCATTGTTTGCTGTTCTTTTGAAGTGAATATTTTGTTTACAGCGAAGTAATTGTGCGCCTCCGTGAGTTTCTTATTCCACTTTTGTGTGTGTGTGTGTGTGAAATTTTATGGGACTTAACTGCTAATGTCATCGGTCGCTAAGCTTACACACTACTTAACCTAAATTACCCTAAGGACAAACACACACACCAATGCCCGAGGGAGAACTCGAAACTCCGCCGGGACCAGCCGCATATTCCACTTGAAAGCAATGGGAAGAATTAAGAAGTTCGGTGTTAAACAAGGTAAATTTTATAGAAATCGGTTCACCAAACGGATCAACCCTGTTAATACTGAAATACAACGTGATATAACACTTCAAACAGCTTCAACTACTCCAAGTCCTTCGAAGCTAATACATATTTCGACAACGGGCTTGACAGTATTATTGTTGATAGTATAGAGACGCCAACTATTGATTCAGGTTGTGTTATTGTTGAACACTCTGCTATATCTGAACTAATAAGTAAAGATTTGCAGTGTAATAAATATGGCAACAGTGGTTGCGGGTCGTTTTGGAGGGAGGAGACCAAACAGCGAGGTCATAGGTCTCGTCGCATTAGGAAAGAGTGGGGAAGTAAGTCGGAAGTAAGTACATTTGCCTGAACAGATTTAGGAAAATCAGGATGGCCCGATGTGGGATTGAGGATACGTGCTAGAAGAGGCTGTGCATTAAACTAAGGAATGGTTTGTAATTTTTGTGATTTAAGTCAATGTGGTTATACTTGTGGCGTAACTAAACAGAGAGCGTACAACACAAATATTAAACTTGCTTATACTATGATGTGCATAGGCAAAGGATACAGAAATGCACAAATTTTCTGTGCTCTTACGGCCGAGCGGGGTTCTAGGCGCTTCAGTCTGGAACCGCGCTGCTGCTACGGTCGCAGGTTCGAATCCTGCCTCGGGCATGGATGTGTGTGATGTCCTTAGGTTACTTAGGTTTGAGTAGTTCTAAGTTCTAGGGGACTGATGACCTCAGATGTTAAGTCCCATAGTGCTCAGAGCCATTTGAACCATTCTTATGGACTTACCTCCCCCTACAAGATTTGACAGGTAGAATAAAATTATTCTACAGACTAGAAGAAGTAGAAAATTATAGTATAAAAAATTCAGGATAGTGTAGATATGAATGACAGAAATACATGTATGTCTGCAGCCCCAGATGCATCCTGGCAACGAAGGGGCCATAGTTCCATAAATGGTGTAGTGATAGCTACCTTCTTGGACAATAGTAAAGTCATTGATGTGGAATGTATTACCAAGTACTTTCATAGCTCTACTAGTGGAACTGAAAATCATAAATATTTGATTAATTTTAATGGGTATAGTAGAAGGATGAAATCTAAAGTTGTTGTGAAGATATTTCACAGGTCAGGGGCAAATATGGCGCGATGTAAACATCTTACCTAGCAGATGGAGACTCACAAGGGTACCAAAAAGTTTGCGAATCCTAACCTGATGCTGACAAAAAAACTGGAAAAACTGAATGTGTTGGACATGTCCAGAAAAGGTTAGGTACAAGATTTAGAAACTTAAAGAGGAATTTTAAAGGAAAGATATTAGCTCATGTTAAGTGCATTAGTTGAAGTGGTTGGCTTATAGGCGCAGAAATAGACAGGTTGCAGCATTATTATGGACAAGCCATAAGACAAAACATAAATGACCCTGAGAGAATGAAAAAGGCAGTATGGGCTACCTTCTTTCATGAATCCTCCACAGATGACAACCCATGTCATGCACTCTGCCCACCAAGCAGTGATTCGTGGTGTGGCTACCAGACAGCTGTTACTCAAGGTGAGACCTACAACCATAAACATTCTTTGCCATTTGCTATGATGGAAGATATATAACGTACATGTAGGCATCTTAGTAGGTTAGCCTAGAGCGCTAATGCACTGCTTCCTGGACTCAGGCAGGCGCGCCGGCCCCAGATCGAATCCACCTGTAGATTAACGACGATGGTCGGTATGCCGGCCAGCCTGGATGTGCTTTTTAGGCGGTTTTCCACATCCCCCTAGGTGAATACCGGGCTGGTCCCCACGTCCCGCCTCAGTTTCACGGCTCTCAGACATCTTATCACTTTCGCACTATTCCATGGATTACACTAGTCACAGGGTACACTGATTCCATCCCGGCGGGGGATATGGGGTGGCAGCAGGAAGGGCATCCATTGCCGAATCCGATTAACAATGCCGACCCTGCATAACCGAGGGAAAAAAAAAAAAAAAGGCATCTCAGTGACACGAGATTATTAATGAAATGTTTACATGGTAGGACAAAAGATCAAAATCAAAATAAAAAAGTTTCAACATTTCTCTGTGGGAACAGGTACCAAAAGCTGTTCTAGCAGGACTATATACTTTGGAAATAGGTCAGCTAGATGCTGTTCTATGTTTCAGTGACGGTGCAGGGTCAAAGCTTAATGTTACGGAACTGATGGGAGTGCCTGGTGGGCTAAATACGCATAGAGCTATAATACCCATTGACCGAAGGAGACACTTCGAAGCAGAAAAACCAGTGTCGGAAGGCACCGAAGAAGCAAGAATAAGAAGAAGTAGAGTGAAAAAGAGAAGGGACGAAGAACAACACAGGGAACAACATGGACCTGTGTGTGCATTAGTGCCATGCAAGTTTAATAGAAAAAGGAAGTTTTACCCTTTAATTTGAATTTCCTGAAAGTTAAATTATTTCAAGTTCTGGTACAGTTTGACTGAAAACTATTAAAGACAGAGAGCTGAAATTTTGCATACTGTCTTAAAACATGCTTAAATATAAAGTGGACTACCCTTTCACTTAACTTTAGCAATAAAATGCCTTATTGAAGAAAAAACCTGAATTCATTTCCAAAATTTTTGATATTCATACTTAAAATCTTTTGTACCACAATTTATGGCATCACTATCTTTTCAATAGTCTTCTTTAAGGATAGTAGTGTAAAGAACTTACAGAGAAAATATAAACCTTCTACTTTGTTTAAATTTTTAGTAATGTGTAGCTATGATGTACACAAATAATTAGCAGGGTTTATTTCACTTGCAACAAAAATAAATACAATTACAAAAAAAATGTAAGAGCTAAAGCTGTGATTCATACGAATGCACCCAAAAGATGTCTTAAAAGATGGTAAGCATTATACGGCCTTACAAATCTTATTCTCAGAGTTACACTGTTTAGCAAACTGACAATTTTTTCAAGGTTTCCTCCGGTATTCACAGACAAGTCCTATTAAGTACGTTACCTAGATTAATTTATTCCCGAAATTTCGTTACTTTCCACTAATTATTTTTTGCTGTCTCAATTTATTTTTTCTGGTAGTGTATCTCGGAATACTGTAGGAAACTGAAAGCGTGAATTGAAGAGCTCATCCGAACATGGAGCAACGTCTGCTTCAGCATGACAATGCTCGACCACACATAAGGGCTGCGACATCTGCAACAAACCGACGCCTTGAGTTCTCTGTCATTGATCATCCTCCATACAGTACCAACTTGGCCCCATCCGATTTTCACCTGTTTCCAGAACTTGAAGAACGTCTTCGGGGACTTCAGTTTGATGGTGATGGAACGGTGCAAGAAAAGATAAGGTTGTGGCTCCATCAACAAAGACAATTATACCACAGTGAGCGTATCAGCAAACACGTCTGTCGTTAGAAGAAACATGTACGTCGCCACGGTGGCTATGCTGAGAAACAAATTTGTACCGACGAGGAATAAAGACGTAGGAAATTAATAAAGTCTGGTTTACGTGGTGCATTCAAGTTCTAAGGCCTCCGATTTCTTTTCTCCGGACTGGAAAGAGATAGAAACATACACATTGTTTTAAAATGAGGGCGCGTTCATTGTCAATACATCCCAGAGATGGCAGCACCGTACGGCAGATGGAATTTTACCGCCAGCGGTGAGAATGAGAACTGTTTTAAATACTTAAAATGGCGACGTTTTCCTTAATTGAACAGCGTGCAATCATTCGTTTTCTGAATTTGCGTGGTGTGAAACCAATTGAAATTCATCGACAGTTGAAGGAGACATGTGGTGATGGAGTTATCGATGTGTTGAAAGTGCGTTCGTGGGTGCGACAGTTTAATTAAGGAAGAACATCGTGTGACAACAAACCGAAACAACCTCGGGCTCGCACAAGCTGGTCTGACGACACGATCGAGAAAGTGGAGAGAATTGTTTTGGGGGATCGCCAAATGACTGTTGAACAGATCGCCTCCAGAGTTGGCATTTATGTGGGTTCTGAGCACACAATCCTGCGTGACGACCTGAAAATGCGAAAAGTGTCATCCAGGTAGGTGCCACGAATGCTGACAGACGACCACACGGCTGCCCGTGTGGCACATTGCCGAGCAATGTTGACGCGCGACGACAGCACGAATGGGACTTTCTTTCCGTCGGTTGTGGCAATGGATGAGACGTGGATGCCATTTTTCAATCCAGAAACAAAGCGCCAGGCAGCTCAATGGAAGCACACAGATTCACCGCCACCAAAAAAACTTCGGGTAACCGCCAGTGCTGAAAAAATGACGGTGTCAATGTTCTGGGACAGCGCGGGCGTAGTCCTTACCCATTGCGTTCCAAAGGGCGCTACAGTAACAGGTGCATCCTACGAAAATGTTTTGACGAACAAATTGCTTCCTGCACTGCAACAAAAACGCTCGGGAAGGGCTGCGCGTGTGCTGTTTCACAGAGACAACGCACCCGCACATCGAGCTAACGTTACGCAACAGTTTCTTCGTGATAATAACTTTGAAGTGATTCCTCATGCTCCCTACTCACCTGACATGGCTCCTAGCGACTTTTGGCTTTTCCAACAATGAAATACACTCTCCGTGGCCGCACATTCACCAGCCGTGCTGCTATTGCCTCAACGATTTTCCAGTGGTCAAAACAGACTCCTAAAGAAGCCTTCGCCGCTGCCATGGAATCATGGCGTCAGCGTTGTGAAAAATGTGTACGTCTGCAAGGCGATTACGTCGAGAAGAAACGCCAGTTTCATGGATTTCGGGTGAGTAGTTAATTAGAAAAAAAAATCGGAGGCCTTAGAACTTGAATGCACCTCGTATTTAAAAAGCTTTAAGAGTTTCGACATAAGAAATTTGGGGCGTTACGTTTCAGACATATAAATGATTTAAGAGGTCACCTGGGAAGCCCACTTACAAAGTTGTCTATTCGTCGTCCAAATACGTGGTAGAAGCAGGGACGGAAAAGGAAGCGAGATCAGTGGGAACTGCAGGTGGGCCCAGTGTTCAGAAAAAATAGCGTTTTCGGTGTGGGTCGGGCAAGTCATCGACCTTTTGCTTTTGCGAAGTCGAGGCAGCTGTTGGAGCCAAAGAATCTGGTGCACCTGCTTAATATTGTGTAGGACTCTCGAGAGCACGCAGAAGTGCCACAACAGGGCGTGGCACGGAGTCGACTAATGTCTGAAGCAGTGCTGGAGGGAACTGACACCATGGATCCTGCAGGGCTGTTCAAAAAATCCGTAAGAGGTACGAGGGGTTAGAGACCTCTTCTGAAGAGCACGTTACAAGGCATCCCAAATATGCTCAGTAATGTTTATACCTACTGCGTCAGATGGACAACGGAAGTGTTTCAACTCAGAAGAGTGTTCCTGAAGCCACTCTGTAGCAATTCTGGGCGTGTGGGAGTGTCGCATTGTCCTGCTGGAATTGCCCAGGATCATCGGAACGCACAGTGGACATGAATGGGTGCAGATGATGCTCACGTACGTGTCACCTCAGAATCGTACCTGGATGTATCAGGGGTCCCGTATCACTCGACCTAGATCTCTTCTGAAGAGCACGTTGCAAGGCATCCCAAATATGCTCAGTAATGTTTATACCTACTGCGTCAGATGGACAAAGGAAGTGTTTCAACTCAGAAGAGTGTTCCTGGAGCCACTCTGTAGCAATTCTGGACGTGTGGGAGTGTCGCATTGTCCTGCTGGAATTGCCCAGGTTCATCGGAACGCACAGTGGACATGAATGGGTGCAGGTGATGCTTACGTACGTGTCACCTCAGAATCGTACCTGGATGTATCAGGGGTCCCGTATCACTCGACCTAGATCTCTTCTGAAGAGCACGTTGCAAGGCATCCCAAATATGCTCAATAATGTTTATACCTACTGCGTCAGATGGACAACGGAAGTGTTTCAACTCGGAAAAGAGTGTTCCTGAAGCCACTCTGTAGCAATTCTGGACGTGTGGGAGTGTCGCATTGTCCTGCTGGAATTGCCCAGGTTCATCGGAACGCACAGTGGACATGAATGGGTGCAGGTGATGCTTACGTACGTGTCACCTCAGAATCGTACCTGGATGTATCAGGGGTCCCGTATCACTCGACCTAGATCTCTTCTGAAGAGCACGTTGCAAAGCATCCCAAATATGCTCAGTAATGTTTATACCTACTGCGTCAGATGGACAAAGGAAGTGTTTCAACTCAGAAGAGTGTTCCTGGAGCCACTCTGTAGCAATTCTGGACGTGTGGGAGTTTCGCATTGTCCTGCTGGAATTGCCCAGGTTCATCGGAACGCACAGTGGACATGAATGTGTGCAGATGATGCTCACGTACGTGTCACCTCAGAATCGTACCTGGATGTATCAGGGGTCCCGTATCACTCGACCTAGATCTCTTCTGAAGAGCACGTTGCAAGGCATCCCAAATATGCTCAATAATGTTTATACCTACTGCGTCAGATGGACAACGGAAGTGTTTCAACTCGGAAAAGAGTGTTCCTGGAGCCACTCTGTAGCAATTCAGGGCGTGTGGGAGTGTCGCATTGTCCTGCTGGAATTGCCCAGGTTCATCGGAACGCACAGTGGACATGAATGGGTGCAGGTGATGCTTACGTACGTGTCAACTCAGAATCGTACCTGGATGTATCAGGGGTCCCGTATCACTCGACCTAGATCTCTTCTGAAGAGCACGTTGCAAGGCATCCCAAATATGCTCAGTAATGTTTATACCTACTGCGTCAGATGGACAACGGAAGTGTTTCAACTCAGAAGAATGTTCCTGAAGCCACTCTGTAGCAATTCTGGACATGTGGGAGTGTCGCATTGTCCTGCTGGAATTGCCCAGGTTCGTCGGAACGCACAGTCGACGTGAATGGGTGCAGGTGATGCTTACGTACGTGTCACCTCAGAATCGTACCTGGATGTATCAGGGGTCCCGTATCACTCGACCTAGATCTCTTCTGAAGAGCACGTTGCAAGGCATCCCAAATATGCTCAATAATGTTTATACCTACTGCGTCAGATGGACAACGGAAGTGTTTCAACTCGGAAAAGCGTGTTCCTGGAGCCACTCTGTAGCAATTCTGGGCGTGTGGGAGTGTCGCTTTGTCCTGCTGGAATTGCCCAGGTTCGTCGGAACGCACAGTCGACGTGAATGGGTGCAGGTGATGCTTACGTACGTGTCACCTCAGAATCGTACCTGGATGTATCAGGGGTCCCGTATCACTCGACCTAGATCTCTTCTGAAGAGCACGTTGCAAGGCATCCCAAATATGCTCAGTAATGTTTATACCTACTGCGTCAGATGGACAACGGAAGTGTTTCAACTCGGAAAAGAGTGTTCCTGGAGCCACTCTGTAGCAATTCTGGGCGTGTGGGAGTGTCGCTTTGTCCTGCTGGAATTGCCCAGGTTCGTCGGAACGCACAGTCGACGTGAATGGGTGCAGGTGATGCTTACGTACGTGTCACCTCAGAATCGTACCTGGATGTATCAGGGGTCCCGTATCACTCGACCTAGATCTCTTCTGAAGAGCACGTTGCAAGGCATCCCAAATATGCTCAATAATGTTTATACCTACTGCGTCAGATGGACAACGGAAGCGTTTCAACTCGGAAAAGAGTGTTCCTGGAGCCACTCTGTAGCAATTCTGGGCGTGTGGGAGTGTCGCTTTGTCCTGCTGGAATTGCCCAGGTTCGTCGGAACGCACAGTCGACGTGAATGGGTGCAGGTGATGCTTACGTACGTGTCACCTCAGAATCGTACCTGGATGTATCAGGGGTCCCATATCACTCGACCTAGATCTCTTCTGAAGAGCACGTTGCAAGGCATCCCAAATATGCTCAATAATGTTTATACCTACTGCGTCAGATGGACAAAGGAAGTGTTTCAACTCAGAAGAGTGTTCCTGGAGCCACTCTGTAGCAATTCTGGACGTGTGGGAGTGTCGCATTGTCCTGCTGGAATTGCCCAGGTTCATCGGAACGCACAGTGGACGTGAATGGGTGCAGGTGATGCTTACGTACGTGTCACCTCAGAATCGTACCTGGATGTATCAGGGGTCCCGTATCACTCGACCTAGATCTCTTCTGAAGAGCACGTTGCAAGGCATCCCAAATATGCTCAATAATGTTTATACCTACTGCGTCAGATGGACAACGGAAGTGTTTCAACTCGGAAAAGAGTGTTCCTGGAGCCACTCTGTAGCAATTCTGGGCGTGTGGGAGTGTCGCTTTGTCCTGCTGAAATTGCCCAGGTTCGTCGGAACGCACAGTCGACGTGAATGGGTGATGGTGATGCTTACGTACGTGTCACCTCAGAATCGTACCTGGATGTATCAGGGGTCCCGTATCACTCGACCTAGATCTCTTCTGAAGAGCACGTTGCAAGGCATCCCAAATATGCTCAGTAATGTTTATACCTACTGCGTCAGATGGACAAAGGAAGTGTTTCAACTCAGAAGAGTGTTCCTGGAGCCACTCTGTAGCAATTCTGGACGTGTGGGAGTGTCGCATTGTCCTGCTGGAATTGCCCAGGTTCATCGGAACGCAGAGTGGACATGAATGGGTGCAGGTGATGCTTACGTACGTGTCACCTCAGAATCGTACCTGGATGTATCAGGGGTCCCGTATCACTCGACCTAGATCTCTTCTGAAGAGCACGTTGCAAGGCATCCCAAATATGCTCAATAATGTTTATACCTACTGCGTCAGATGGACAACGGAAGCGTTTCAACTCGGAAAAGAGTGTTCCTGGAGCCACTCTGTAGCAATTCTGGACGTGTGGGAGTGTCGCATTGTCCTGCTGGAATTGCCCAGGTTCATCGGAACGCACAGTGGACATGAATGGCTGCAGGTGATGCTTACGTACGTGTCACCTCAGAATCGTACCTGGATGTATCAGGGGTCCCGTATCACTCGACCTAGATCTCTTCTGAAGAGCACGTTGCAAGGCATCCCAAATATGCTCAGTAATGTTTATACCTACTGCGTCAGATGGACAAAGGAAGTGTTTCAACTCAGAAGAGTGTTCCTGGAGCCACTCTGTAGCAATTCTGGACGTGTGGGAGTTTCGCATTGTCCTGCTGGAATTGCCCAGGTTCATCGGAACGCACAGTGGACATGAATGGGTGCAGATGATGCTCACGTACGTGTCACCTCAGAATCGTACCTGGATGTATCAGGGGTCCCGTATCACTCGACCTAGATCTCTTCTGAAGAGCACGTTGCAAGGCATCCCAAATATGCTCAGTAATGTTTATATCTACTGCGTCAGATGGACAACGGAAGTGTTTCAACTCAGAAGAGTGTTCCTGAAGCCACTCTGTAGCAATTCTGGACGTGTGGGAGTGTCGCATTGTCCTGCTGGAATTGCCCAGGTTCGTCGGAACGCACAGTCGACGTGAATGGGTGCAGGTGATGCTTACGTACGTGTCACCTCAGAATCGTACCTGGATGCATCAGGGGTCCCGTATCACTCGACCTAGATCTCTTCTGAAGAGCACGTTGCAAGGCATCCCAAATATGTTCAATAATGTTTATACCTACTGCGTCAGATGGACAACGGAAGTGTTTCAACTCGGAAAAGAGTGTTCCTGGAGCCACTCTGTAGCAATTCTGGGCGTGTGGGAGTGTCGCTTTGTCCTGCTGGAATTGCCCAGGTTCGTCGGAACGCACAGTCGACGTGAATGGGTGCAGGTGATGCTTACGTACGTGTCACCTCAGAATCGTACCTGGATGTATCAGGGGTCCCGTATCACTCGACCTAGATCTCTTCTGAAGAGCACGTTGCAAGGCATCCCAAATATGCTCAATAATGTTTATACCTACTGTTCCTGGAGCCACTCTGTAGCAATTCTGGGCGTGTGGGAGTGTCGCTTTGTCCTGCTGGAATTGCCCAGGTTCGTCGGAACGCACAGTCGACGTGAATGGGTGCAGGTGATGCTTACGTACGTGTCACCTCAGAATCGTACCTGGATGTATCAGGGGTCCCATATCACTCGACCTAGATCTCTTCTGAAGAGCACGTTGCAAGGCATCCCAAATATGCTCAATAATCTTTATACCTACTGCGTCAGATGGACAACGGAAGTGTTTCAACTCGGAAAAGAGTGTTCCTGGAGCCACTCTGTAGCAATTCTGGGCGTGTGGGAGTGTCGCTTTGTCCTGCTGGAATTGCCCAGGTTCGTCGGAACGCACAGTCGACGTGAATGGGTGCAGGTGATGCTTACGTACGTGTCACCTCAGAATCGTACCTGGATGTATCAGGGGTCCCGTATCACTCGACCTAGATCTCTTCTGAAGAGCACGTTGCAAGGCATCCCAAATATGCTCAATAATGTTTATACCTACTGCGTCAGATGGACAACGGAAGTGTTTCAACTCGGAAAACAGTGTTCCTGGAGCCACTCTGTAGCAATTCTGGGCGTGTGGGAGTGTCGCTTTGTCCTGCTGGAATTGCCCAGGTTCGTCGGAACGCACAGTCGACGTGAATGGGTGCAGGTGATGCTTACGTACGTGTCACCTCAGAATCGTACCTGGATGTATCAGGGGTCCCGTATCACTCGACCTAGATCTCTTCTGAAGAGCACGTTGCAAGGCATCCCAAATATGCTCAATAATGTTTATACCTACTGCGTCAGATGGACAACGGAAGTGTTTCAACTCGGAAAAGAGTGTTCCTGGAGCCACTCTGTAGCAATTCTGGGCGTGTGGGAGTGTCGCTTTGTCCTGCTGGAATTGCCCAGGTTCGTCGGAACGCACAGTCGACGTGAATGGGTGCAGGTGATGCTTACGTACGTGTCACCTCAGAATCGTACCTGGATGTATCAGGGGTCCCGTATCACTCGACCTAGATCTCTTCTGAAGAGCACGTTGCAAGGCATCCCAAATATGCTCAATAATGTTTATACCTACTGCGTCAGATGGAGAACGGAAGTGTTTCAACTCGGAAAACAGTGTTCCTGGAGCCACTCTGTAGCAATTCTGGGCGTGTGGGAGTGTCGCTTTGTCCTGCTGGAATTGCCCAGGTTCGTCGGAACGCACAGTCGACGTGAATGGGTGCAGGTGATGCTTACGTACGTGTCACCTCAGAATCGTACCTGGATGTATCAGGGGTCCCGTATCACTCGACCTAGATCTCTTCTGAAGAACACGTTGCAAGGCATCCCAAATATGCTCAATAATGTTTATACCTACTGCGTCAGATGGACAACGGAAGTGTTTCAACTCGGAAAAGAGTGTTCCTGGAGCCACTCTGTAGCAATTCTGGGCGTGTGGGAGTGTCGCTTTGTCCTGCTGGAATTGCCCAGGTTCGTCGGAACGCACAGTCGACGTGAATGGGTGCAGGTGATGCTTACGTACGTGTCACCTCAGAATCGTACCTGGATGTATCAGGGGTCCCGTATCACTCGACCTAGATCTCTTCTGAAGAGCACGTTGCAAGGCATCCCAAATATGCTCAATAATGTTTATACCTACTGCGTCAGATGGACAACGGAAGCGTTTCAACTCGGAAAAGAGTGTTCCTGGAGCCACTCTGTAGCAATTCTGGGCGTGTGGGAGTGTCGCTTTGTCCTGCTGGAATTGCCCAGGTTCGTCGGAACGCACAGTCGACGTGAATGGGTGCAGGTGATGCTTACGTACGTGTCACCTCAGAATCGTACCTGGATGTATCAGGGGTCCCGTATCACTCGACCTAGATCTCTTCTGAAGAGCACGTTGCAAGGCATCCCAAATATGCTCAATAATGTTTATACCTACTGCGTCAGATGGACAACGGAAGTGTTTCAACTCGGAAAAGAGTGTTCCTGGAGCCACTCTGTAGCAATTCTGGGCGTGTGGGAGTGTCGCTTTGTCCTGCTGGAATTGCCCAGGTTCGTCGGAACGCACAGTCGACGTGAATGGGTGCAGGTGATGCTTACGTACGTGTCACCTCAGAATCGTACCTGGATGTATCAGGGGTCCCGTATCACTCGACCTAGATCTCTTCTGAAGAGCACGTTGCAAGGCATCCCAAATATGCTCAATAATGTTTATACCTACTGTTCCTGGAGCCACTCTGTAGCAATTCTGGGCGTGTGGGAGTGTCGCTTTGTCCTGCTGGAATTGCCCAGGTTCGTCGGAACGCACAGTCGACGTGAATGGGTGCAGGTGATGCTTACGTACGTGTCACCTCAGAATCGTACCTGGATGTATCAGGGGTCCCATATCACTCGACCTAGATCTCTTCTGAAGAGCACGTTGCAAGGCATCCCAAATATGCTCAATAATCTTTATACCTACTGCGTCAGATGGACAACGGAAGTGTTTCAACTCGGAAAAGAGTGTTCCTGGAGCCACTCTGTAGCAATTCTGGGCGTGTGGGAGTGTCGCTTTGTCCTGCTGGAATTGCCCAGGTTCGTCGGAACGCACAGTCGACGTGAATGGGTGCAGGTGATGCTTACGTACGTGTCACCTCAGAATCGTACCTGGATGTATCAGGGGTCCCGTATCACTCGACCTAGATCTCTTCTGAAGAGCACGTTGCAAGGCATCCCAAATATGCTCAATAATGTTTATACCTACTGCGTCAGATGGACAACGGAAGTGTTTCAACTCGGAAAACAGTGTTCCTGGAGCCACTCTGTAGCAATTCTGGGCGTGTGGGAGTGTCGCTTTGTCCTGCTGGAATTGCCCAGGTTCGTCGGAACGCACAGTCGACGTGAATGGGTGCAGGTGATGCTTACGTACGTGTCACCTCAGAATCGTACCTGGATGTATCAGGGGTCCCGTATCACTCGACCTAGATCTCTTCTGAAGAGCACGTTGCAAGGCATCCCAAATATGCTCAATAATGTTTATACCTACTGCGTCAGATGGACAACGGAAGTGTTTCAACTCGGAAAAGAGTGTTCCTGGAGCCACTCTGTAGCAATTCTGGGCGTGTGGGAGTGTCGCTTTGTCCTGCTGGAATTGCCCAGGTTCGTCGGAACGCACAGTCGACGTGAATGGGTGCAGGTGATGCTTACGTACGTGTCACCTCAGAATCGTACCTGGATGTATCAGGGGTCCCGTATCACTCGACCTAGATCTCTTCTGAAGAGCACGTTGCAAGGCATCCCAAATATGCTCAATAATGTTTATACCTACTGCGTCAGATGGAGAACGGAAGTGTTTCAACTCGGAAAACAGTGTTCCTGGAGCCACTCTGTAGCAATTCTGGGCGTGTGGGAGTGTCGCTTTGTCCTGCTGGAATTGCCCAGGTTCGTCGGAACGCACAGTCGACGTGAATGGGTGCAGGTGATGCTTACGTACGTGTCACCTCAGAATCGTACCTGGATGTATCAGGGGTCCCGTATCACTCGACCTAGATCTCTTCTGAAGAGCACGTTGCAAGGCATCCCAAATATGCTCAATAATGTTTATACCTACTGCGTCAGATGGACAACGGAAGTGTTTCAACTCGGAAAAGAGTGTTCCTGGAGCCACTCTGTAGCAATTCTGGGCGTGTGGGAGTGTCGCTTTGTCCTGCTGGAATTGCCCAGGTTCGTCGGAACGCACAGTCGACGTGAATGGGTGCAGGTGATGCTTACGTACGTGTCACCTCAGAATCGTACCTGGATGTATCAGGGGTCCCGTATCACTCGACCTAGATCTCTTCTGAAGAGCACGTTGCAAGGCATCCCAAATATGCTCAATAATGTTTATACCTACTGCGTCAGATGGACAACGGAAGCGTTTCAACTCGGAAAAGAGTGTTCCTGGAGCCACTCTGTAGCAATTCTGGGCGTGTGGGAGTGTCGCTTTGTCCTGCTGGAATTGCCCAGGTTCGTCGGAACGCACAGTCGACGTGAATGGGTGCAGGTGATGCTTACGTACGTGTCACCTCAGAATCGTACCTGGATGTATCAGGGGTCCCGTATCACTCGACCTAGATCTCTTCTGAAGAGCACGTTGCAAGGCATCCCAAATATGCTCAATAATGTTTATACCTACTGCGTCAGATGGACAACGGAAGTGTTTCAACTCGGAAAAGAGTGTTCCTGGAGCCACTCTGTAGCAATTCTGGGCGTGTGGGAGTGTCGCTTTGTCCTGCTGGAATTGCCCAGGTTCGTCGGAACGCACAGTCGACGTGAATGGGTGCAGGTGATGCTTACGTACGTGTCACCTCAGAATCGTACCTGGATGTATCAGGGGTCCCGTATCACTCGACCTAGATCTCTTCTGAAGAGCACGTTGCAAGGCATCCCAAATATGCTCAATAATGTTTATACCTACTGCGTCAGATGGACAACGGAAGTGTTTCAACTCGGAAAAGAGTGTTCCTGGAGCCACTCTGTAGCAATTCTGGGCGTGTGGGAGTGTCGCTTTGTCCTGCTGGAATTGCCCAGGTTCGTCGGAACGCACAGTCGACGTGAATGGGTGCAGGTGATGCTTACGTACGTGTCACCTCAGAATCGTACCTGGATGTATCAGGGGTCCCGTATCACTCGACCTAGATCTCTTCTGAAGAGCACGTTGAAAGGCATCCCAAATATGCTCAATAATGTTTATACCTACTGTTCCTGGAGCCACTCTGTAGCAATTCTGGGCGTGTGGGAGTGTCGCTTTGTCCTGCTGGAATTGCCCAGGTTCGTCGGAACGCACAGTCGACGTGAATGGGTGCAGGTGATGCTTACGTACGTGTCACCTCAGAATCGTACCTGGATGTATCAGGGGTCCCATATCACTCGACCTAGATCTCTTCTGAAGAGCACGTTGCAAGGCATCCCAAATATGCTCAATAATCTTTATACCTACTGCGTCAGATGGACAACGGAAGTGTTTCAACTCGGAAAAGAGTGTTCCTGGAGCCACTCTGTAGCAATTCTGGGCGTGTGGGAGTGTCGCTTTGTCCTGCTGGAATTGCCCAGGTTCGTCGGAACGCACAGTCGACGTGAATGGGTGCAGGTGATGCTTACGTACGTGTCACCTCAGAATCGTACCTGGATGTATCAGGGGTCCCGTATCACTCGACCTAGATCTCTTCTGAAGAGCACGTTGCAAGGCATCCCAAATATGCTCAATAATGTTTATACCTACTGCGTCAGATGGACAACGGAAGTGTTTCAACTCGGAAAACAGTGTTCCTGGAGCCACTCTGTAGCAATTCTGGGCGTGTGGGAGTGTCGCTTTGTCCTGCTGGAATTGCCCAGGTTCGTCGGAACGCACAGTCGACGTGAATGGGTGCAGGTGATGCTTACGTACGTGTCACCTCAGAATCGTACCTGGATGTATCAGGGGTCCCGTATCACTCGACCTAGATCTCTTCTGAAGAGCACGTTGCAAGGCATCCCAAATATGCTCAATAATGTTTATACCTACTGCGTCAGATGGACAACGGAAGTGTTTCAACTCGGAAAAGAGTGTTCCTGGAGCCACTCTGTAGCAATTCTGGGCGTGTGGGAGTGTCGCTTTGTCCTGCTGGAATTGCCCAGGTTCGTCGGAACGCACAGTCGACGTGAATGGGTGCAGGTGATGCTTACGTACGTGTCACCTCAGAATCGTACCTGGATGTATCAGGGGTCCCGTATCACTCGACCTAGATCTCTTCTGAAGAGCACGTTGCAAGGCATCCCAAATATGCTCAATAATGTTTATACCTACTGCGTCAGATGGAGAACGGAAGTGTTTCAACTCGGAAAACAGTGTTCCTGGAGCCACTCTGTAGCAATTCTGGGCGTGTGGGAGTGTCGCTTTGTCCTGCTGGAATTGCCCAGGTTCGTCGGAACGCACAGTCGACGTGAATGGGTGCAGGTGATGCTTACGTACGTGTCACCTCAGAATCGTACCTGGATGTATCAGGGGTCCCGTATCACTCGACCTAGATCTCTTCTGAAGAACACGTTGCAAGGCATCCCAAATATGCTCAATAATGTTTATACCTACTGCGTCAGATGGACAACGGAAGTGTTTCAACTCGGAAAAGAGTGTTCCTGGAGCCACTCTGTAGCAATTCTGGGCGTGTGGGAGTGTCGCTTTGTCCTGCTGGAATTGCCCAGGTTCGTCGGAACGCACAGTCGACGTGAATGGGTGCAGGTGATGCTTACGTACGTGTCACCTCAGAATCGTACCTGGATGTATCAGGGGTCCCGTATCACTCGACCTAGATCTCTTCTGAAGAGCACGTTGCAAGGCATCCCAAATATGCTCAATAATGTTTATACCTACTGCGTCAGATGGACAACGGAAGCGTTTCAACTCGGAAAAGAGTGTTCCTGGAGCCACTCTGTAGCAATTCTGGGCGTGTGGGAGTGTCGCTTTGTCCTGCTGGAATTGCCCAGGTTCGTCGGAACGCACAGTCGACGTGAATGGGTGCAGGTGATGCTTACGTACGTGTCACCTCAGAATCGTACCTGGATGTATCAGGGGTCCCGTATCACTCGACCTAGATCTCTTCTGAAGAGCACGTTGCAAGGCATCCCAAATATGCTCAATAATGTTTATACCTACTGCGTCAGATGGACAACGGAAGTGTTTCAACTCGGAAAAGAGTGTTCCTGGAGCCACTCTGTAGCAATTCTGGGCGTGTGGGAGTGTCGCTTTGTCCTGCTGGAATTGCCCAGGTTCGTCGGAACGCACAGTCGACGTGAATGGGTGCAGGTGATGCTTACGTACGTGTCACCTCAGAATCGTACCTGGATGTATCAGGGGTCCCGTATCACTCGACCTAGATCTCTTCTGAAGAGCACGTTGCAAGGCATCCCAAATATGCTCAATAATGTTTATACCTACTGCGTCAGATGGACAACGGAAGTGTTTCAACTCGGAAAAGAGTGTTCCTGGAGCCACTCTGTAGCAATTCTGGGCGTGTGGGAGTGTCGCTTTGTCCTGCTGGAATTGCCCAGGTTCGTCGGAACGCACAGTCGACGTGAATGGGTGCAGGTGATGCTTACGTACGTGTCACCTCAGAATCGTACCTGGATGTATCAGGGGTCCCGTATCACTCGACCTAGATCTCTTCTGAAGAGCACGTTGCAAGGCATCCCAAATATGCTCAATAATGTTTATACCTACTGCGTCAGATGGACAACGGAAGTGTTTCAACTCGGAAAAGAGTGTTCCTGGAGCCACTCTGTAGCAATTCTGGGCGTGTGGGAGTGTCGCTTTGTCCTGCTGGAATTGCCCAGGTTCGTCGGAACGCACAGTCGACGTGAATGGGTGCAGGTGATGCTTACGTACGTGTCACCTCAGAATCGTACCTGGATGTATCAGGGGTCCCGTATCACTCGACCTAGATCTCTTCTGAAGAGCACGTTGCAAGGCATCCCAAATATGCTCAATAATGTTTATACCTACTGCGTCAGATGGACAACGGAAGTGTTTCAACTCGGAAAAGAGTGTTCCTGGAGCCACTCTGTAGCAATTCTGGGCGTGTGGGAGTGTCGCTTTGTCCTGCTGGAATTGCCCAGGTTCGTCGGAACGCACAGTCGACGTGAATGGGTGATGGTGATGCTTACGTACGTGTCACCTCAGAATCGTACCTGGATGTATCAGGGGTCCCGTATCACTCGACCTAGATCTCTTCTGAAGAGCACGTTGCAAGGCATCCCAAATATGCTCAGTAATGTTTATACCTACTGCGTCAGATGGACAAAGGAAGTGTTTCAACTCAGAAGAGTGTTCCTGGAGCCACTCTGTAGCAATTCTGGACGTGTGGGAGTGTCGCATTGTCCTGCTGGAATTGCCCAGGTTCATCGGAACGCACAGTGGACATGAATGGGTGCAGGTGATGCTTACGTACGTGTCACCTCAGAATCGTACCTGGATGTATCAGGGGTCCCGTATCACTCGACCTAGATCTCTTCTGAAGAGCACGTTGCAAGGCATCCCAAATATGCTCAATAATGTTTATACCTACTGCGTCAGATGGACAACGGAAGTGTTTCAACTCGGAAAAGAGTGTTCCTGGAGCCACTCTGTAGCAATTCTGGGCGTGTGGGAGTGTCGCATTGTCCTGCTGGAATTGCCCAGTTTCATCGGAACGCACAGTGGACATGAATGGGTGCAGGTGATGCTTACGTACGTGTCACCTCAGAATCGTACCTGGATGTATCAGGGGTCCCGTATCACTCGACCTAGATCTCTTCTGAAGAGCACGTTGCAAGGCATCCCAAATATGCTCAGTAATGTTTATACCTACTGCGTCAGATGGACAACGGAAGTGTTTCAACTCAGAAGAGTGTTCCTGAAGCCACTCCGTAGCAATTCTGGGCGTGTGGGAGTGTCGCATTGTCCTGCTGGAATTGCCCAGGTTCGTCGGAACGCACAGTCGACGTGAATGGGTGCAGGTGATGCTTACGTACGTGTCACCTCAGAATCGTACCTGGATGTATCAGGGGTCCCGTATCACTCGACCTAGATCTCTTCTGAAGAGCACGTTGCAAGGCATCCCAAATATGCTCAATAATGTTTATACCTACTGCGTCAGATGGACAACGGAAGTGTTTCAACTCGGAAAAGAGTGTTCCTGGAGCCACTCTGTAGCAATTCTGGGCGTGTGGGAGTGTCGCTTTGTCCTGCTGGAATTGCCCAGTTTCGTCGGAACGCACAGTCGACGTGAATGGGTGCAGGTGATGCTTACGTACGTGTCACCTCAGAATCGTACCTGGATGTATCAGGGGTCCCGTATCACTCGACCTAGATCTCTTCTGAAGAGCACGTTGCAAGGCATCCCAAATATGCTCAATAATGTTTATACCTACTGTTCCTGGAGCCACTCTGTAGCAATTCTGGGCGTGTGGGAGTGTCGCTTTGTCCTGCTGGAATTGCCCAGGTTCGTCGGAACGCACAGTCGACGTGAATGGGTGCAGGTGATGCTTACGTACGTGTCACCTCAGAATCGTACCTGGATGTATCAGGGGTCCCGTATCACTCGACGTAGATCTCTTCTGGAGAGCACGTTGCAAGGCATCCCAAATATGCTCAATAATGTTTATACCTACTGCGTCAGATGGACAACGGAAGTGTTTCAACTCGGAAAAGAGTGTTCCTGGAGCCACTCTGTAGCAATTCTGGGCGTGTGGGAGTGTCGCTTTGTCCTGCTGGAATTGCCCAGGTTCGTCGGAACGCACAGTCGACGTGAATGGGTGCAAGTGATGCTTACGTACGTGTCACCTCAGAATCGTACCTGGATGTATCAGGGGTCCCGTATCACTCGACCTAGATCTCTTCTGAAGAGCACGTTGCAAGGCATCCCAAATATGCTCAATAATGTTTATACCTACTGCGTCAGATGGACAACGGAAGTGTTTCAACTCGGAAAAGAGTGTTCCTGGAGCCACTCTGTAGCAATTCTGGGCGTGTGGGAGTGTCGCTTTGTCCTGCTGGAATTGCCCAGGTTCGTCGGAACGCACAGTCGACGTGAATGGGTGCAGGTGATGCTTACGTACGTGTCACCTCAGAATCGTACCTGGATGTATCAGGGGTCCCGTATCACTCGACCTAGATCTCTTCTGAAGAGCACGTTGCAAGGCATCCCAAATATGCTCAATAATGTTTATACCTACTGCGTCAGATGGACAACAGAAGTGTTTCAACTCGGAAAAGAGTGTTCCTGGAGCCACTCTGTAGCAATTCTGGGCGTGTGGGAGTGTCGCTTTGTCCTGCTGGAATTGCCCAGGTTCGTCGGAACGCACAGTCGACGTGAATGGGTGCAGGTGATGCTTACGTACGTGTCACCTCAGAATCGTACCTGGATGTATCAGGGGTCCCGTATCACTCGACCTAGATCTCTTCTGAAGAGCACGTTGCAAGGCATCCCAAATATGCTCAATAATGTTTATACCTACTGCGTCAGATGGACAACGGAAGCGTTTCAACTCGGAAAAGAGTGTTCCTGGAGCCACTCTGTAGCAATTCTGGGCGTGTGGGAGTGTCGCTTTGTCCTGCTGGAATTGCCCAGGTTCGTCGGAACGCACAGTCGACGTGAATGGGTGCAGGTGATGCTTACGTACGTGTCACCTCAGAATCGTACCTGGATGTATCAGGGGTCCCGTATCACTCGACCTAGATCTCTTCTGAAGAGCACGTTGCAAGGCATCCCAAATATGCTCAATAATGTTTATACCTACTGCGTCAGATGGACAACGGAAGTGTTTCAACTCGGAAAAGAGTGTTCCTGGAGCCACTCTGTAGCAATTCTGGGCGTGTGGGAGTGTCGCTTTGTCCTGCTGGAATTGCCCAGGTTCGTCGGAACGCACAGTCGACGTGAATGGGTGCAGGTGATGCTTACGTACGTGTCACCTCAGAATCGTACCTGGATGTATCAGGGGTCCCGTATCACTCGACCTAGATCTCTTCTGAAGAGCACGTTGCAAGGCATCCCAAATATGCTCAATAATGTTTATACCTACTGCGTCAGATGGACAACAGAAGTGTTTCAACTCGGAAAAGAGTGTTCCTGGAGCCACTCTGTAGCAATTCTGGGCGTGTGGGAGTGTCGCTTTGTCCTGCTGGAATTGCCCAGGTTCGTCGGAACGCACAGTCGACGTGAATGGGTGCAGGTGATGCTTACGTACGTGTCACCTCAGAATCGTACCTGGATGTATCAGGGGTCCCGTATCACTCGACCTAGATCTCTTCTGAAGAGCACGTTGCAAGGCATCCCAAATATGCTCAATAATGTTTATACCTACTGCGTCAGATGGACAACAGAAGTGTTTCAACTCGGAAAAGAGTGTTCCTGGAGCCACTCTGTAGCAATTCTGGGCGTGTGGGAGTGTCGCTTTGTCCTGCTGGAATTGCCCAGGTTCGTCGGAACGCACAGTCGACGTGAATGGGTGCAGGTGATGCTTACGTACGTGTCACCTCAGAATCGTACCTGGATGTATCAGGGGTCCCGTATCACTCGACCTAGATCTCTTCTGAAGAGCACGTTGCAAGGCATCCCAAATATGCTCAATAATGTTTATACCTACTGCGTCAGATGGACAACGGAAGCGTTTCAACTCGGAAAAGAGTGTTCCTGGAGCCACTCTGTAGCAATTCTGGGCGTGTGGGAGTGTCGCTTTGTCCTGCTGGAATTGCCCAGGTTCGTCGGAACGCACAGTCGACGTGAATGGGTGCAGGTGATGCTTACGTACGTGTCACCTCAGAATCGTACCTGGATGTATCAGGGGTCCCGTATCACTCGACCTAGATCTCTTCTGAAGAGCACGTTGCAAGGCATCCCAAATATGCTCAATAATGTTTATACCTACTGCGTCAGATGGACAACGGAAGTGTTTCAACTCGGAAAAGAGTGTTCCTGGAGCCACTCTGTAGCAATTCTGGGCGTGTGGGAGTGTCGCTTTGTCCTGCTGGAATTGCCCAGGTTCGTCGGAACGCACAGTCGACGTGAATGGGTGCAGGTGATGCTTACGTACGTGTCACCTCAGAATCGTACCTGGATGTATCAGGGGTCCCATATCACTCGACCTAGACACACCCCACACCATTACAGAGCCTCCACCAGCTTGAACAGTCCCCTGCTGACATGTAGGGTCCACGGATTCATGAAGATGTCTCAATACCCGTACACGTCCAACCAACGATACAATTTTAAACGAGACTCGTCCGACCAGGCAACATGTTTCCAGCTATCAACAGTCCAATGTCGAAGAGCCCGGGCGAGACGTAAAGCCTTATGTCATGCGGTCATCGTCGATACACGAGTGGGACTTCGGTTCCGATAGCCCATATCGATTATGGTTCGTTAATTGTTCCCATGCTGACACTTGCTGATGGCTCAGCATTGAAATCTGCAGCAACTTGCGGAAGAGTTGCACTTCTGTCACGTTCAACTATTCTATTCAGTCGTCGTTGGTCCCGTTCTTGCAGGATATTTTTCCGGCAGCGGCCATATCGGAAATTTGATGTTTTTACCCGATTCCTGACATTCACGGTACACTCGTGAAATGCCGGCCGCGGTGGTCTAGCGGTTCTGGCGCTGCAGTCCGGAACCGCGGGACTGCTACGGTCGCAGGTTCGAATCCTGCCTCGGGCATGGGTATGTGTGATATCCTTAGGTTAGTTAGGTTTAAGTAGTTCTAAGTTCTAGGGGACTTATGACCTAAGATGTTGAGTCCCATAGTGCTCAGAGCCATTTTTGAACACTCGTGAAATGGTCGCACGGGAAAATCCTCACTTCATCGCTACCTCGGAGATGCTATGTCCGATCGCTCGCACGCCGACTATAACACCACGTTCAATCTCACTTAAATATTGATATCCTGCCGTTGTAGCACCAGTAACCGATCTAACAACTGCACCAGCCACTTGTTGTCTTATATAGGCGTTGCCGAGCGCAGCGCCGTATTCTGCCTGTTTACATATGAGGCTCACCCCAAAAGAAACGCACACTATTTTTGTAAAAATACACTTTTCATTCCGAATGTCTGAAAGTTTTACAGTGTGTAGATACATCCTTCCTGCTTGTTTTCAAACTTAGTTCAACTTGTTCCCGTGAGTGGCGCCGTCACATCATGTCTTCAAGATGGCTGCTACACTAGACGTTCGTCAGAAGCAACGTGCTGTCATAGAATTCCTGGGCTGTGAAAACGAGACAGTGGGAAACATCCACAAGACGTGCAAAAAAGGTGTTTGGAGATGCTGCTGTCGATCGCAGTACAGTTAGTCGGTGGGCGAGCAGGTTACGTGATGAAAGCGGGCACGGCAATGTTGAGGACTGTCCTCGCAGCGGCAGGCCTCGTACTGCACACACTCCAGACAATGTGCAGAGAGTTAATGAATTGCTGACTGCTGACAGATGCATCACAGTGAACGAACTGTCACGCTACGTTGGGATAGGGGAAGGAAATGTTTGCAGAATACTGAAAGTGTTGGCGTTAAAAAAAGGTTTGTGCCAGGTGGGTTCCCAGGATGTTGACAGTGTGGCTCACAAAGAAACAAGGAAAACGGTATGCAGCGAACTTTTGGAACAGTACGAGAATGGTGGAGATGAATTGCTTGGAAGAATTGTGACAGGTGATGAAACATGGCTCCATCATTTTTCACCAGAGACGAAGAGGCAATCGATGGAATGGCGTAATGCAAATTCACCAAAGAAAATTCAAAAGCAGATCTTCTGCTGGAAGAGTTATGGCTACGGTGTTTTTCGATTCCTAACGACTCTTGCTTGTGGATATCATGCCAAGTGGAACCACCATAAATTCTGATGCATATGTAACGACGCTGAAGAATAAGCTCGACTGAGTCGTGTTCGACCACATCGGCAAAAGCAGGATGTTTTGCTGTTGCACGACAATGCACGGCCACATGTCAGTCAAAAAACCGTGGAAGTGATAACAAAACTCGGATGGACAACACCGATACACCCGCCTTACAGTCCTGACCTGGCTCCATGTGACTATCATCTCTTTGGGCAATTGAAAGACTCTTTTCGTCGAACAAGATTTGAAGGTGACGACTCCCTTGTGCACGTTGCCAAACAGTGGCTCCAACAGGTCGTTCCAGAATTTTACCGTGCGGGTATACAGGCGCTGGTTCCAAGATGGTGTAAGGCAGTTGAGACGGATGGGAATTATGTGGAGAAATGAACATATTGTTCTTAAAGGATGTATCTACACACTGTAAAACTTTTAAACATGTTGAATAAAAGATGCATTTAAAAAAAATGGCGTGCATTTTTTTTGCAGTGGCTCTCGTATCTCTGTATTTGAATACGCGTGTCTACACCAGTTTCTTTGGCCGGCCGGAGTGGCCGTGCGGTTCTGGGCGCTACATTCTGGAACCGAGCGACCGCAACGGTCGCAGGTTCGAACCTTGCCTCGGACATGGATGTGTGTGATGTCCTTAGGTTAGTTAGGTTTAAGTAGTTCTAAGTTCTAGGCGACTGATGACCTCAGAAGTTAAGTCGCATAGTGCTCAGAGCCATTTGAACCAGTTTCTTTGGCGCTTCAGTGTAGAATAGAGCGACAATCCGGCGGTCGTGGGGTCGACTCCCTGCGCTGAAATTATTTTTTTATTGTTTCATTATTACGCTACTTACGTTGAAAATATGCCGAAATAATGTTCAGTAGCCTATATTTATTAATAGTTTCATAAAAGACATGACAAGAAAAAGTAAAGGGACATATGAGTTTCGTAATGAATTTGCAGGGAGGTATTAAAGGCGTACTCGATGTCTCTGTATATAAAATCAGGCACTTCTATTATCGTACGGTCGATGTTTGAAGCGTGATGGAGTGATATTCATCGTGAAGACTGGGGAAGCAGTATTTTTCTCGACACCTTGCACAAATTATATACGCAGTATTTTTACAGTTGTGTGGTTATTTTAAAGTTTCTATAGAAAAACAAATTTTGTTTACACTCGTAAATGGTTCGCTCTCACCGCACAATATGGCAGCACACCACGCGTAACACATAATTTCAACAAGTATTGGCTAGCGTAGGTGATGACGTAAAATGGAATGTGTTTCAATGCAGCGCCCCGTCGGTGTGATTTATTTTTGTCATAACAGCAGTTTTGAAGCTTTTTGATGAATTTCTTTACCTGACCATAAACATAGAGAGAGAGCAGAGTTGCACTAAGGGAGTGCATTTGTGCGGAAATCTCTTTAATATTATACGATAGCAACTCTTCATCTCGAAGAATCTCGCCGTATAACTATGTATTTCTGTACCTTCCTCACGAGTAAATTAGCTGAAGAAACTTTCTTCTCCTACATCTAGCATTTCATCACGTCAGTCAAAAAATTTTTGTGAGAGAGTATTTTAAGTTTCCCAGATTTTAGAGGTGTAGTGACGACATTCCTGTATTTTGCAGCGTACTCATCCAGCGTTTCTTGAAACTTCGATCAAAAAGAGCCAGTTCTCTCCTGTAGGCTTACTTAGACTGTTGCCTGTAATTTCCCAAGAAGGGATTCAGCGTTCTGCGCTGCATACAAGTGGGTTACTTTGTTCACTTTTAGTGTATTTCTAGTGTTAGTAACTTAAAATTTGAAAATAAATAGACCCAAAACGAAAAATACTCGTACCATAGCAAAAAAAAGGCAAATATGTCCCGGGAAGAGTTAGGAATCTAAAAGAAGGGAATTTTTCTCCTGTGTCAACTTTTTCCTCTCGAGTGGCACTTGCAGTTATTTGCTGGATGTATTCCAATCTGTGTTATAGTTTTTACCCTCTAGAGCTTCCTCTAGTACCAAGGAAGTTTCCAGAATGAGATTTTCACTCTGCAGCGGAGAGCTGCGAAGAGCTGCCGTCAAGTTTGTAAGGTAGGAGACGAGATACTAGCAGAAGTAAAGCTGTGAGGACGGGTCGTGAGTTGTGCGTGGGTAGCTCAGATGGTAGAGCACTTGCCCGCAGGCACACAGTTTTAATCTGCCAGGAAGTTTCATACCAAGGAAGTTATTCGCTGACGTCTTAACATATCTCCTATCATCCTGTCCCTTCTCCTTATCAGTGTTTTCCACATATTCCATTCCTCTCCGATTGTGCGGGGAACCTCCTCATACCTTATCAGTCCACCAAATTTTCAACATTCGTCTGTAGCACCAAATCTCAAATGCTTCCATTCTACGCTGTTCCGGTTTTCCCACAGTCCATGTTTCACTACCATACAGTGCTGTACTCCAGATGTACCTTCTCAGAAATTTCTTCCACAAATTAAGACCTATGTTCGATACCAGTTGTGGTGTGCATACTGTATGACTTTCGGTATACACACCATCAGATTATTTGACTTGTCACTCAACGAAGTAGGCGAGTGTCAGCAATATGTCTCGTAGTCTTATCTTCTGCCGTTAGGTCAGACGATAGAAATGCCACTTGCGCACTTAGAGTAGCAGATTGACGGTGATCAACTTTAAACAGAACTTGATTAATTTTCACACACATTTATTAATATAATAACAATCATAAATCTTACTTAACTTGATTCTGGATGCTATTTACAATTGACAATCTGAAGTTCCTTTGGTCTTGGTACATTAATCTTTTTCTCACATATCTCTGATACTTGACAAAGTGTGTATACATTTCTCTTCATGGCTATGTACAGGAATATGATAATCTTATTAGGCGCAGACTGAAACTTGACCATAGACTGGTACAGACTAATGCAGACTGGTGCAGACAAATGCACACTGATGCAGACTGACTAATTGGAGGTCTGTACACTCGCTATAATACCTCGCACGTTCAGGTATCACTGCGCGAGTGTGATCCGTGAGGAGAAAAGGTTCTACGTTAGCAGCAATCTCATTGGCTGTGTTACATATTAATACGCACATCGGCGGAAGCAGAATTTGGTCCGTCTCTAAGGCAGCGCCATCTCGTAGTGCGGAGATGGACGAGCGCTGCGCCTGCGCTCTTGTGCTTAGCGGGGCGCCCTCTAGTGGGAAAGTTGTGTACGCGCTGACTACGCGGAACTACGTACACATCACCAGTAGACCTCTCTTACCCTGGAATGCCCTTTCTGCCATTGCTAGTCTCCTTCTGATGTCATCCCTCCCCCGTCCTTCATTAGTTATGTTACTGCATAGGTAGTAGAATTCCTGAACTTCATCTACTTCGTGACCATCAGTCCTGATTTTAAGTTTCTCGCTGTTCTCATTTGTGCTACATTTGATTACGTTCATCTTCCTTCGATTTACTCAGTACATAATACCGCCCCTCCTATGTTACCATCCATAATGCCAATACCCACACCTTCTACCCCTCTGCAGGTGTGCCCCAGGGCTCTGTCCTCTCCCCTCTCCTCTACCTCCTGTACACGGCAGATATGCCCCAACCCCCCCCCCCCTCCAGTACACCTCTTGCAATATGCTGATGACACCGCATTCCTCGCCCTCGCTCCTACCCTCCAACGGTCCCAACGCCTTCTCCAGAATCACCTTGACCTATTTGCTGCATGGTGTAACCAGTGGCTCCTGAAACTCAATCCTTTCAGGCAATCATCATAGGTCGTACCACTCGCTCCTTCCGGCTCCTGGATTTCTCCCTTACTGTCTGGGCCCGTCCTGTCCACCTCACCTACCTTGGCCTCACCATTGACCGTCACCTCACCTGGATCCCTCATCTGCACTCCATCCAATCCAAAGCCCACAACCGCCTCCGACTCCTCAAACTCCTCTCTGGCCCTCTACCATCCTCCACATCCATCCCATCATCTGTTATGCCAGTCCTGCCTGGATATCTGCCCCCCCCCCCAAATTCTATAAGTCCCTCCAGATCCTTGAGCGTCATGCACTCCGCCTCGCCTTCCTTATACACCTCCCATCCCCCACGCGGATCCTCTATGATCTCATTCCTTCTCCCCATCTGCTCCTATTCCTCGAACATATCCACATCCTCTACACCATCCGCTGCCTAGAACCCCCTCACCCCCTGGTTGCTCCTCTCCTGTCCCATCCTCGCCCCCTGCCACGTCTTCACTGTTGTGTCCCCCCTACCCTCCATCTCTACACCCTACATCTCCTTTCCCAAGGTGGCTTCCATCAACTCCCCCTCCCGGATGATGCCCTCTCTCCTTCCATTTATCCCTCCTATCAACTCTGATTCTCACTCCCCCTCCTTTCCTCTGTCCTTTTCCTGGGCTTCCTCTCCCCCCCTTCCATCCTCTTTCTTCCCCACCTCCCCTCTCTTTGCCCCCTTCTCTCCCCCGAGTCGTTTTACATTTCCCTCCTCTGCCTCTTCTCATTCCCTCTCGCATCTGCCCTTCTCCCCCTTTATTAGTCCTCTCCCTCCTTGGTTCCACCCCTTTTCGTTTTTTCTCCCTCCTGGTTTTTCCCCCTTCTCTAGGTTCCCCCCCACATCTGCCTTTGGCTCGGGAGTGCCATATTTGTGCCGCCATTTTCGTGCAGTGTTTTACCGTGTGTGTTTTTTCAGTAAGTGTTCCGTGTTGGGTCTTCTGGGAAGTGTAGCGAACAGCTATCATACTGTCGCTGGGTGTGATTTTTTATCTCTTGCGAACAGACACCAGACTGTCGCCCTGTTTTTTTTAATTGTGTGTCTACTATGTTACTTGTCTGATTCCTGTGTATTTTATCAACATTGTCAACCCCTTTTGCTTTCTGTTTTCACTTTCCGCATTTTTACGCTATTTTACACTTTTGGACCATTTTATCGCCTGTTTTTCCTTGTTTCTTTCTTCTTCCTTTTTTTAAAAAAAAGTTTCTAGGCTGTAGAGCAGCGTACTATGCTGATGCCAGCCCGCCCCCTTCGGGGGGGAATTGAAAATCAATAAAGAAAAAAAACGTACATAATCTACTGCACAATCTGTTCAGCACACCATGTAATTCTTCTTTACATTCGCTCACGATAGCAAAGTCGTCAGCGAATCTATGATTGATATCTTTTCATTTTAATTCCATTCCTGGACCTTTCTTTAGTTTCCATCATTGCCTTTTAGATGTAGAGATTGAACAGTAGGGGCGAAAGACTGCATCCGTGTCTTACACCCTTTTCAATCCGAGCACTTTGTTCTTGGTCGTCCACTCTTATTATTCCCTCTTGCCTCTTATACATACTGTGTATTACCCGTCTGCTCCTATTGTTTACCCCTACTTCCCTCAGTATTTCGAACATCTTGCACCATTTGATGTTGTCGAACGCTTTTTCTGGTTCGCCAAGTCCTTTGAACGTGACTCGATTTTTCTTCAGCATTTGTTCCACTATCGGCTGCAACGTCAGAATTGCCCCTCTGGTGCCTTTACCTTCCCTAAAGGCAAACTGATCGTCGTCGTCTAACACATTCTCAATTTTCTTTTTCTGTCTTCTGTACATTATTCTAGTCAGCAACGTGGATGTATGAGCTCTTAAGCTGAATCTGCGGCAGATCTCGCACTTGTCAGCTCTTGTAATCTTCGGAATTATGTGAATGATCAGGCTACCTTCCATTCAGAAGGCTGTTGCACTCAGCGACTGTTACACTTATTGACTTCACCAGATGAATAACAACAAAATATATGGAAATCGTGCTTTACTTTAACCTCGTATACTTTTGCGATGGCTTCATATTAGCGAAGTTGCTAAATTTCAGGAAAAATCTTTTATTAGCCGCAACTCCGTAAGTAAACGTTTGCGGGAAAGTTTCAAACCGATTTCTCACACACGAACAGCAGTTGACCGGCGTTGCCTGGTGAAACGTTGTTGTGTTGTCTCGTGTAAGGAGGAGAAATGGGTACCATCACGTTTCCGACTTTGATAAAGGTCGGATTGTAGCCTATCGCGATTGCGGTTTATCGTATCGCGACATTGCTGCTCGCGTCAGTCGAGATCCAATGACTGTTAGCAGAATCAGTGGGTTCAGGAGGGTAATACGGAACTCCGTGCTCTATCCCAACGGCCTCCTATTACTAAAAGTCGAGATGACAGGCATCTCATCCGCACCGCTGTAACGGATCGTGCCCTGAGTCGACAGATGCGGACGTTTACAAGACAACAACCATCTGCGCGAACAGTTCGACGGCGTTTGCAGCAGCACGGACTATCAGATCGGAGACCGTGGCTGCGGTTACCCTTGACAGGAGCCCCTGCGATGGTGTACTCGACGACGAACCTGGATGGACGAATGGCAAAACGTCATTTTTTCGGACGAATCCAGGTTCTTTTTACAGCATCGTGATGGTCGCATCAGTGTTTGGCGACATTGCGGTGAACACACATTGGAAGCGTGTATTCGTCATCGCCATACTGGCGTATCACCCAGCGTGATGGCATGGGGTGCCATCGGTTACACCTCTCGGTCACCTGTTGCTCGCATTGACAGCACTTTGAACAGTGGACGTTACATTTAAGATGTGTTACGACCCGTGGCTCTACCCTTCATTCGATCCCTGCGAAACCCTACATTTCAGCAGGATAATGCACGACCGCGTGTTGCAGGTCCTGCACGGGCCTTTCTGGAAGCAGAAAATGTTCGACTGCTGCCCTGGCCAGCACATTCTCCAGATCTCTCACCAACTGAAAACGTCTGGTCAATGGTGGCTGAGAAATAGCTCGTCACAATACGCCAGTCACTACACTTGATGAACTGTGGTATCGTGTTGAAGCTGCATGGGCAGCTGTATCTGTACACGCCATCCAAGCTCTGCTTGACTCAATGCCCAGGCGTATCAAGGCCGTTGTTACGGCCAGAGGTGGTTGTTCTGGGTACTGATTTCTCAGGATCTATGCGGCCAAATTGCGTGAAAATGTAATCACAGGTCAGTTCTAGTATAAAAAAATTCGTCCAATGAATAGCCGTGTATCATCTGCATTTCTTCTTGGTGTAGCAATTTCAATGGCGAGTAGTGTATATGCCTATCAGTAGTTAGTGCCTTCAATAGTTAGAATCTTTTATTTAGCTGGCAGTATTGGCGCTCGCTGTTTTGCAGTAGTTCGACTAACGAAGATTTTTCTGAGTTAAGTGATTCACGAAAGGTATAGGTTTTTGTTGGTCAGGGCCATTCTTTTGTGGGGACTACTGAAGGTGTGATTGCGTTGCGCTAGAAATATTGTGTGTCAGTTTAGTGATGATCGGAATAAGTAAAGAGAAAAGCGTTTGAGTACGTTGAGTTTTGCTCAGATGTTTGAAAATCAAATAACGTAGAAGTTTACCATAATTTTTCAACTGGACACCAATGTTTGAGCTATTTTGTATCTGTATCGATATTTCTAATTTGTAGTACTCCTTATGTATAATGTATCTGTAATTGAAATTGCCGGCCGGTGTGGCCGTGCGGTTCTAAGGGCTTCAGTTTGGAACCGCGTGACCACTACGGTCGCAGGTTCGAATCCTGCCTCGGGCATGGATGTGTGTGAGGTCCTTAGGTTAGTTAGGTTTAAGTTGTTCTACGTTCTAGGGGACTGATGACCGCAGTAGTTAAGTCCCATAGTGCTCAGATCCATTTGAACCATTTTTTTTTCATTGAAATTCTTTGATCATGTATACATGTTTCAGTTATGTTAACTTTTGAATGAAGTTGTTTAAATTATACTTGTGAATTTAAATAACTGAAATGATTGTTATATAATGTACTATAAATGACTTGGTCCGTAATTAGGGAAAGTAGGATTAAATGTAGAAGGTGTGGGGAGGCCCCACAGTTACGGAAGAAGCCTGGTGGATTGGAAAAGGTGTGGCTCGCGAGCAAGTGGTGACTCCAGAATGAGATTTTCACTCTGCAGCGGAGTGTGCGCTGATATGAAACTTCCTGGCAGATTAAAACTGTGTGCCCGACCGAGACTCGAACTCGGGACCTTTGCCTTTCGCGGGCAAGTGCTCTACCACTGAGCTACCGAAGCACGACTCACGCCCGGTAGCTGTGAGTACCGGGCGTGAGTCGTGCTTCGGTAGCTCAGTGGTAGAGCACTTGCCCGCGAAAGGCAAAGGTCCCGAGTTCGAGTCTCGGTCGGGCACACAGTTTTAATCTGCCAAGAAGTTTCAAGTGGTGACTCGTCCTTTGTGACGTGTAAGCAGTGTGGACTGGTCAGTGCTGTGGTCAACACCTCGCTAGCAGCAGCGTATCATAGTGGCTCATATTCCTGACATTTTCTCACAAGAACAGCTTAAGGGCAGTATTTATGAGCCTCGGATGCTGAATTTGGTGGTACCATTATCACGGCATGCTTTCTGGCCCTATGAAAATATTATTTCGACGCCAAGAAGATAATTATGAAATTACATCGAAGAAAACGGTCTATTGACACACTGTCAGCATGGGTTTAGAAAACATCGTTCCTGTGAAACACAACTATCTCTTTATTCAAATGAAGTGTTGAGTACTATTGACAAGAGATTTCAGATCGATTCCGTATTTCTGGATTTCCGGAAGGCTTTCGACACTGTACCACACAAGCGGCTCATACTGAAATTGCGTGCTTATGGAATATCCTCTCAGTTATGTGACTGGATCTGTGATTTCCTGTCAGAGACGTCACAGATTGTAGTAACTGACGGAAAGTCATCCAAGGCAGTATTATAGGCCCTTTGCTGTTCCTTGTCGTTTATCGACTAATAAAGTCATCAGAAGATCAAAACAAATTACAAAGCGATTTATAAAAGAGATCTAAATGGTGCGAAAAGAGGCAGTTGACCCTAAATAACTAGAAGTGTGAAGTCATCCACATGAATGCTAAAAGGAATCCGTTAAAGTTCGGTTACACGATAAATCAGTCTAATCTAAAAGCCGTAAATTCAACTAAATACCTAGGTATTACAATTACGAACAACTTAAATTGGAAGGAACGCACAGAAAATGTTGTGGGGATGGCTAACCAAAGACTGCGTTTTATTGGCAGGACACTTAGAAAATGTAACAGACCTACTAAGGAGACTGCCTACACTTCGCTTGTCCGTCCTCTTTTAGAATACTGCTGCCCGGTATGGGATCCTTACCAGATAGGACTGACGGAGTACATCGAAAAAGTTCAAAGAAAAGCAGCACGTTTTGTATTATCTCAAAATATGAGAGACAGTGTCACAGAAATGATACAGGATTTGGGCTGGACATCATTAGACACGTTTTTCGTTGCGACGGAATCTTCTCACGAAGTTCCAATCACCAACTTTCTCCTCCGAATGCTAAAATATTGCCGGTCGGAGTGGTCGTGCGGTTTTAGGCGCTACAGTCCGGAACCGCAAGACCGCTACGGTCGCAGGTTCGAATCCTGCCTCGGGCATGGATGTGTGTGATGTCCTTAGGTTAGTTAGGTCTAGGGTACTGATGACCTCAGTTTTTAAGTCCCATAGTGCTCAGAGCCATTTGAACCTAATCTAATTCCGGCAGCATCACCATATTTAATTCGACTACATCCTATTACCCTCGTTTTGCTTTCGTTGATGTTCATCTTATATCCTCCTTCAAGACATTGTCCATTCCGTTCAACTGCACTTCCAGGTCATTTGCTGTCTATGACAGAATTATAATGTCATCGGCGAACCTCAAAGTTTTTATTTCTTCTCCATGGATTTTAATACCTACTTCGTATTTTTCTTCTGTTTCCTTTACTGCTTGCTCAATATACAGATTGAATAACATCGGGGATAGGCCACAAGCCTTACTTAACTAATAATTAATGATAAGAATACTTACCTTTTTTCATACATACTGTTGTAGTTCGTTTAATGAGCATGGTACTTCAAACCATTAAAGTTTAAGGGTGATCATGTACCAGCCTAGTTATGTAATGATGCAATATAAAGGCTCCTTCAGGGGCGGTGTAGCTAGGTATGCATTCTGTTTAGTTGCTTCAAAACGACTTTAAGAAAGAACTGTTTACTGCGTTATGTATTCTAATGCAATGTGGTTTATGCACAGGCATAGAGACTGTATTAGGCAATGAGATTATAGATTATGATCATTAGTAGACCCCCTGATTTAAATTCAGAATCATTTCAAGCTTTTCCCTGGTCAGTATTGCCACTAGTTTCATGTGTCTCGGTAATTTGTTTGATAAACTGTTACACCTAGTTCATTTACGGTACGTGTTGTTGAGAGGTATACGTTGCTGTTTACTACCTCACTGAACATTTGCTTATCTGACTTACTAGTTAGTAGCACACACTTATCTGCAAGGTTATGTTACCGTGCTGTAGTGTGAACAGATATAAGGAGAGAGTGGTAGTGTGTTTGTCAAAGAAGTTAGGTTAGCCTCAGAACTGCCTTCTGCTTTATCGTTTTGTTTGACATCAGAATGCCTAATTAGGCTGGCGACTTATTTTAATATGTAAAGTTACAACTTACCAAGCGTTGGGAGAACGTGTGATCCTGACCCACCATTTACTATTATTTGTACTCTGCTGGAGTATTTCGGAAACGAATCCCATTTTGATTGCTCTGTTTCCATTAGGATATCTCAAGGTCACATTTTTAAAAATTCCTCGCAGAGGTGTATCGTCAACATCGATTGCCGTTCAAGGCGACCCGTGTCACCGTTACAACACAAATGCACTAAACCACAAATCTTGAATATTCTTGCTGAAAGTTATTCTAGTCTTGCATACAAATACAGGGTGGTCCATTTATCGTGACCGGGCCAAATATCTCACGAAATAACCGTCAAACGAATAAACTACAAAGTACGAAACTGGTCTAGCTTGAAGAGGAAAACGAGATGGCGCTACGGTTGGCCCGCTAGATGGCGCTGCCATAGGTCAAACGGATATAGACTGCGTTTTTTTTTAATAGGAACCCCCATTTCTTATTACATATTCGTGTAGTACGTAAAGAAATATGAATGTTTTAGTTGGACCACTTTTTTTGCTTTGTTATAGATGGCGCTGTAATAGTCACAAAATTGTAAGTACGTGGTATCACGTAACATTCCGCCAGTGCTGACGGTATTTGCTTCGTGATGCATTACCCGTGTTAAAATGGACCGTTTACCAATTGCGGAAAAGGCCGATATCGTGTTGATGTATGGGTATTGTGATCAAAGTGTCCAACGCGCGTGTGGCTTGTATGCTGCTCGGCATCCTGGACGACATCATCCAAGGGTCCGGACCGTTCGCCGGATAGTTACGTTATTTAAGCAAACAGGAAGTGTTCAGCCACATGTGAAACGTCAGCCACAACATGCAACAAATGATGATGCCCAAGTAGGTGTCTCAGCTGCTGTCGCGGCTAATTCGCACATCAGTAGCAGACAAATTGCGCCACAATCGGGAATCTCAAAAACGTCGGTGTTGAAAATGCTACATCAACATCGACTGCACCCGTACCATATTTCTATGCACCAGGAATTGCATGGCGACGACTTTGAACGTCGTGTACAGTTCTACCACTGGGCACAAGAGAAGTTACGGGACGATGACAGATTTTTTGCACGCGTTCTGTTCAGCGACGAAACGTCATTCACCAACAGCGGTAATGTAAACCGGCATAATATGCACTATTGGGCAACGGAAAATCCACGATGGCTGCGACAAGTGGAACATCGGCGACATTGGCGGGTTAATGTATGGTGCGGCATTATGGGAGGAAGGATAATTGGCTCCCATTTTATCGATGGCAATCTAAATGGTGCAGTGTATGCTGATTTCCTACGTAATGTTCTACCGATGTTACTACAAGATGTTTCACTGCATGACAGAATGGCGATGTACTTCCAACATGACGGATGTCCGGCACATAGCTCGTGTGTGGTTGAAGCGGTATTGAATAGCATATTTCATGACAGGTAGATTGGTCGTCGAAGCGGATCTGACGTCACCGGATTTCTTTCTGTGGGGAAAGTTGAAGGATATTTGCTATCGTGATCCACCGACAACGCCTGACAACATGAGTCAGCGCATTGTCAATGCATGTGCGAACATTACGGAAGGCGAACTACTCGCTGTTGAGAGGAATGTCGTTACACGTATTGCCAAATGCATTGAGGTTGATGGACATCATTTTGAGCATTTATTGCGTTAATGTGGTATTTACAGGTAATCACACTGTAACAGCATGCGTTCTCAGAAACGATAAGTTCACAAAGGAACATGTATCACATTGGAACAACCGAAATAAAATGTTCAAACGTACCTACGTTCTATATTTTAATTTAAAAAACCTACCTGTTACCAACTGTTCGTCTAAAATTGTGAGCCATATGTTTGTGACTATTACAGCGCCATCTATCACAAAGCGAAAAAAGTGGTCCAACTGAAACATTCCTATTTTTTTATGTACTACACGAATACGTAATAAAAAAATGGGGGTTCCTAGTTAAAAAAAATGCAGTCGATATCCGTTTGACCTATGGCAACGTCACCTAGCGGGCCAACCATAGCGCCATCTCGTTTTCCCCTACAAGCTAGACAAGTTTCGTTCTTTGTAGTTTTTTCGTTTGACGCTTGTTTCGTGGGATATTTGGCCCGGTCACGATCATTGGACCACCCTGTATAGGACGTTGGTATTTGTATTGGTACAGACATAAGCTGTTAAATTTCAAACAATACCCTGCCATTGTTCACAAAATAGTCTTCTACTAGACAGTTGCTAAAAGAAATTTTCTTTTTTGTCTTCTTGTATTTTTCCTACCCTTTTCCATAACTAAAAGTGCCACATTTATATGACAAGTGATACCTCTCTTCAGGTAGATGGCAAGTAATGTTATAATGATTTAAAATGTCTTCTTGTACAAACTTAAATTGGCTCCTTGCGAAACAAAGGATTAAATAAGAAATAATAATTATATTAGTCCCTCCAGGGATTCCCATTCATGTTCACCAAGCAGCTCCGTAGTACTTGGGTGTTGTTCGAACGTACCGGAAACAAATATCGCAGCTCGCCTCTAAATTGCTCCAATGGTTTCCTTTAATTCGAGCTGGTGCTGATCCCAAACACTCGAGCAGTACTCAAGAATGGGTTGCCTAGTGTCCCACGTGCGCTCTCCTTCACACGTGAACCACACGTTCCGAAAATTCTGGCAATACACCAAAGTCGGCTGTTCTCCTTCCCTACTATAGTTCTCACATGCTCGTTCCATTTCATACCGCTTTGCAACGTTACGCCTGTACTCTTAATCGGCGTGACTGAATCAAGCGGACACATTATTAATGCTGTATTCAAAAACTACGATTTTCTTTTTTCGTACTTATCTGCCTTAACTTACATTTTTCTACATTTAAAGCTACCTGTCATTCACCAACGAGAAATTTTGTGTATGTCGTCTTGTATCTTCATTAAGTCACTGAACTAAGACACCTTACCGTACACCACAGTATTGGGACAAGGGGGGTACGGCCTCAAAGTACCGTTATCCAAGATGGCAGTGATGACGTCGGCGGCCATGATGTCATTCAAGATGGCGGATTTCAGGGGGAAGTTTGAATTTTGGCGGGAAAAAGGACAATTGTGCTACTTCCACTAACCTAACCCCCCTCCACCCCCACCCCCGTAAATGGCGGGAAGTTCAAATTACAACAGGATAATGCACCACACTGCTCTTATCTCTACTAAGCAAAGAAAATAGCACGAAAATAGCTCACTTGGCCTATCTCCACTAATCTAAGTCACCCGGCCGCTACCTCTTCCTACGAACGGGCACCAACTTTGAATTTTTGCCGTTAACAAAATTCAATTCCCATATGTTTACTAAGAGAACAAAATGGCGCGAAAGAAAAGACTGTACTTTCAAATAGCTACTTTCAACAACTTTTCAATGTCCAGACCGCCACCTCTTCCCAGGAACAGGGGCTGAGTTTGAATTCTGCCAGTAAACAAAGGTCACCTGTGCTTTCGCTACCAACTTAAGAAAATTGGGGCAATGAAATCACACTTGTACTAACCTCAGCCACCCAACCGCCACCTCTTTCTAGGAACCAGCGCCGAGTTTGAATTCTGGCAGTAAAGAAAGATCACTTGCACTTCTGCCACCAACCTAAGAAAATTGTTGCAAACGAAGCTCACCATCACTAACCTAAGCGTCCAGGACACAACCTCTTCCTAGGGGTTTCTGGTAAAAGGACACAGCCAGCACTAGGCCCATGAATGGAGGAACGAATGTGCATTATTTAGGGATGGAGTATATGTATCACAGAACACACGCACTGACATGTCCCACAGCATACAGACCTGCAAACCACTCCCACATAACTCATTTATAATGCTCTACACATACACTTGTTAATTGTAAACGTCCTATGCCGGTGGCTATGTGTACTAAGCCAGTTGGACTTCGGACCTCATGGTGAACACACCTGCATATATTGTTTAAATAGTAATAAAGGCAAGTCCAGTTTTCCCGCCATTACCGTGCTGGAATTTAGACTTCCGCAATTTCCTGGGGGTGGAGGCTTATGTTAGTGGAGGTAGGCCAAGTGTATAATCTTACACCACACGGTGGATACACTGGGTGCAGCCATCTTGATTGACGTCATGGTCGCCATCTTTGATGACGCCATGGCGGCGCTCTCTTGTGGCGACGATGTGTACTAAAGTCAGTTGGAGTTCAGAACTCGTGGTGAATACACTGGGTGTCGCCATCTTGGATTGCATCACACATGAGAGTGCCCTCAGATTATGGGGATGTGTACTAACTCAGTTGGAGTCCTGACCTTGTCGTGAACACACTTGCATGGAATCGTTTAAATCAAGTCTTATGTCTAAGTCCCATGAATCCTTAGGAGGCATTCTGGCGACTGAGGTTAGTAAAGAGTCTTTTCTTTCGCGCCATTTTGTTAGCTTAGTAGACAAATGGGAATTGATTTTATTTATAGCAAAAATTCAAAGTTGGTGCCCGTTCATATGAAGAGGTGGCAGCCAGGTGACATAGATTAGTGGAGGTAGTCCAAGTGTTCTATTTTCGTGCTATTTTCTTTGCTTTGTAGAGCGGTGTGGTGCATTATCCTGTTGGAATTTGAGCTTCCCGCCATTTTCTAGGGGGTGGGATGCTAGGTTAGTGAAGGTAGCACAATTGACCTTCGTCCCGCCAAAATTCAAGCTTCTCGGCAAAATCCGCCATCTTGGATGGTGTCACAGTGGCGCTCTCTGGTGGGGATGATATCAACTAAGCCAGTTGGGCTCTAGAGCTCATGGCGAACACACATGCATGAAACTGATTAAATAATCAAGACAAGTCCATTTTTCCCACCATTGTCCTGTTGGAATTTGAACTTCCCGCCATTTCCTTGGGCGGGGGGGAGGATTAGGTTAGTGGAGGTAGCACAATTGACCTTCTTTCCATCAACATTGAAATTTCCCGCCATAATGAATAACGTCATGGCCGCCATCTTGTATCTTTGGGGTAGTACACCCCTTGTCCCAATACTCACCACAGCATCATCTGTAAAGAACCGCACATTTCTGCCCACCCTGTCCGCCAAATCATTTATGTATACAGAAAACAACAGCGGTCCTGTCACACTTCCCTGGGCCACTCCTGACGATACTCTTCTCTCTGATGAACACTCACCGTCCACGACAACACATCGGGTTGTATTCCTTAAGAAGTATTCCAACCACTCACATATCTGTGAGTTTATTCCATATGCTCGTACCTTCGTTAACAGCCTGCAATGGGGCACCGTGTCATGTGCTTTCGGAAATCCAGAAATATGGAATCTGCCTGTTGCTCTTCATCCATAGTTCGTAGTGAGAATACGGCAAGTTGAGTTTCTCACGAGCGACGCTTTCTGAAACCACGCTGAATCGTGTACGTAAGATTCTCTGTCTCAAAAAAATTTATTACATCGGAACTGACAATGTGTTCAAGGATACTGCAGCAAATCGATGTTAGGGATGTCGCTCTGTTCTTTTACCCCTACTATACGCAGGAGTCACCTGCGATTTTTTTTTCCCAGTCGCTTGGGCGAGATATTCACAACTAATGCAAGCTAGGTAAGGGGCCAGTGTTAAGAGTACTCTTTCTACAGCCGAATCGCAGTTCCATTCGGACCTCATGTCTTACTTCTATTCAACTCTTTCAGTTTTTTCCTCTACGCCAACAATGCTTATTACTATGTTGTCCGTACGGGAATCTGTTCGATGGTCAAACGACGGCACGTTAGTATGGTTCACCTGCGTGAAGGATTTCTTGAACGTGAAATTTAAAACTTCGACCTTCGTTTTGCTATCTTCAACTGCCACACCAGACTGGTCAGGAAGTAACTGGATGAGAGCCTTAGAACCCACTTAGCGATTTTGCACAGGACTACAATTTTCACAGGTTCTCTGTCACATCTTTTGCTAAGGTATGACGTTGGTAGTTGTACCCTTCACAAATCTTTTCACAGCCGCACGAATCTCTACTAACCTTCGCTTGTCGTAATTTGTTGATTCCCTTTTGAACCTGGAGTGTCCTGTGCTTCCACAGTAACGCTGCTGATAAGATATCGACATATCGATGTATCGCTATATTTTCGAAACATATTGTATATACTGGCGACATTTCTCGCACGATATACACTCCTGGAAATTGAAATAAGAACACCGTGAATTCATTGTCCCAGGAAGGGGAAACTTTATTGACACATTCCTGGGGTCAGATACATCACATGATCACACTGACAGAACCACAAGCACATAGACACAGGCAACAGAGCATGCACAATGTCGGCACTAGTACAGTGTATATCCACCTTTCGCAGCAATGCAGGCTGCTATTCTCTCATGGAGACGATCGTAGAGATGCTGGTTGTAGTCCTGTGGAACGGCTTGCCATGCCATTTCCACCTGGCGCCTCAGTTGGACCAGCGTTCGTGCTGGACGTGCAGACCGCGTGAGACGACGCTTCATCCAGTCCCAAACATGCTCAATGGGGGACAGATCCGGAGATCTTGCTGGCCAGGGTAGTTGACTTACACCTTCTAGAGCACGTTGGGTGGCACGGGATACATGCGGACGTGCATTGTCCTGTTGGAACAGCAAGTTCCCTTGCCGGTCTAGGAATGGTAGAACGATGGGTTCGATGGCGGTTCGGATGTACCGTGCACTATTCAGTGTCCCCTCGACGATCACCAGTGGTGTACGGCCAGTGTAGGAGATCGCTCCCCACACCATGATGCCGGGTGTTGGCCCTGTGTGCCCGGGGCGTATGCAGTCCTGATTGTGGCGCTCACCTGCACGGCGCCAAACACGCATACGACCATCATTGGCACCAAGGCAGAAGCGACTCTCATCGCTGAAGACGACACGTCTCCATTCGTCCCTCCATTCACGCCTGTCGCGACACCACTGGAGGCGGGCTGCACGATGTTGGGGCGTGAGCGGAAGACGGCCTAACGGTGTGCGGGACCGTAGCCCAGCTTCATGGAGACGGTTGCGAATGGTCTTCGCCGATACCCCAGGAGCAACAGTGTCCCTAATTTGCTGGGAAGTGGCGGTGCGGTCCCCTACGGCACTGCGTAGGATCCTACGGTCTCGGCGTGCATCCGTGCGTCGCTGCGGTCCGGTCCCAGGTCGACGGGCACGTGCACCTTCCGCCGACCACTGGCGACAACATCGATGTACTGTGGAGACCTCACGCCCCACGTGTTGAGCAATTCGGCGGTACGTCCACCCGGCCTCCCGCATGCCCACTATACGCCCTCGCTCAAAGTCCGTCAACTGCACATACGGTTCACGTCCACGCTGTCGCGGCATGCTACCAGTGTTAAAGACTGCGATGGAGCTCCGTATGCCACGGCAAACTGGCTGACACTGACGGCGGCGGTGCACAAATGCTGCGCAGCTAGCGCCATTCGACGGCCAACACCGCGGTTCCTGGTGTGTCCGCTGTGCCGTGCGTGTGATCATTGCTTGTACAGCCCTCTCGCAGTGTCCGGAGCAAGTATGGTGGGTCTGACACACCGGTGTCAATGTGTTCCTTTTTCCATTTCCAGGAGTGTATCTAGATCAAATGACCCTATCGAGTAATGATATTTTTATTTTATATTATACTTTTTTCACAGTTTTCGGTATGAGAGAGAGAGACACAGTTGAAACGTGTGAATGTTTTTTTATAAAAAAAACCAAATACATACTCTTCAGCTCTCTCTCATAAACACACACACACACACACACACACACACACACACACACAGATATAACAACATGAATGGAAGTTGGTTACGAAAATATACTTCGTTAGGTCGGCAACATGTCGGCAAACAAAGAGGAGGAAACACAAAATGAAGTTACAATATTTACGTTGTTAAAAATGATTCAAATGGCTCTGAGCACTATGGGACTTAACGTCTGAAGTCACCAGTCCCCTAGAACTTACAACTACTTAAACCTAACTAACCTAAAGACATCACACACATCCATGCCCAAGGCAGGATTCGAACCTGCGACCGTAGCAGCAGCACACACAGACATGCCCAAGGCAGGAATCGAACCTGCGACCGTAGCAGCAGCGCGGTTCCGGACTGAAGCGCCTAGAACCGCTCATTACGATTGCTCTGTGGGAGGGGGGACGCAGGAAGTGGGGGCTAGACGGGTGGTGGTTTGATTGGAATAACAAGAATTCCGTTGTGGAAAAATAGCACACCAGTCACGTTAAATAACAATTTTTAACGCAACTAGTGAGCTGTTTCTCCACATCGGCATCCCTCAAAACCACTTGCTGAAAATGATGAACAAAAATTTTAATGACAAGATCGGTCTCTGCAGCAATTTTGGCACTATAACTGCTAGATGGCTGGTGTTTCCAGAAATGAAAGACCAGGCAAGTCGACATGAAGTGTTTCGGACAAATACGATGTCTGACGAAACAAAACGATGGGCTCATCGAACACCTTTAATTGTGCAATTAATTGTGCAAAATAATGTGAACGCCTGTACTTACTTAGCAATGGTTTATTAATAAGGGGCCTGACACCAATTTGCCGGTAATGTACACTACTGGCCATTAAAATTGCTACACCACCAAGAGGACGTGCTACAGACGCGAAATTTAACCGACAGCAAGAAGATGCTGTGATATGAAATGTTGATATGAAAGGTTGCCGCCGGTGGCGACAGCTACAACATGCTGACATGAGGAAAGTTACCAACCGATTTCTCATACACAAACAGAAGTTGACAGACGTTGCCTAGTGAAACGTTGTTGTGATGCCTCGTGTAAGGAGGACAAACGCGTACCATCACGTTTCCGAGTTTGATAAAGGTCGGATTGTAGCCTATCGCGATTGCGGTTATCGTATCGCGACATTGCTGCTCGCGTAGGTCGAGATCCAACGAGTGTTAGTAGAATATGGAATCGGTGGGTTCAGGAGGGTAATACGGAACGCCGTGCTGGATCTCAACGGCCTCCTATCACGAGCAGTCGAGATGACAGGCATCTTATCCGCACGGCTGTAACGGATCGTGCAGCCGCGTCTCGATCTCCGAGTCGACAGATGGGGACCTTTGCAAGACAACAACCATCTGCACGAACAGTTCGGCGAAGTTTGCAGCAGCTTGGACTACCAGCTCGGAGACCGTGGTTGCGATTAGACGCTGCGCCGGCCGCGGTGGCCGAGCGGTTCTAGGCGCTTCAGTCTGGAACTACGCCAGCGCTACAGTCGCAGGTTCGAATCCTGCCTCGGGCATGGATGTGTGTGATGTCCGTAGGTTAGTTAGGTTTAAGTAGTTCTAAGTTCTAGGGGACTGATGACCTCAGATATTAACTCCCATAGTGCTCAGAGCCATTTGAACCATTTTTTTTTTTTTTTACCCTGACGCTGCATCACAGACAGGAGCACCTGCGATGGTGCACTCGACGACGAAGCTGGCTACAAGAATGGCAAAACGTCAGTTTTTCGGATGAATCCAGGTTCTGTTTGCAGCATCATGATGGTCGCATCCGTGTTTGGCGACATCGCGGTGAATGCAAATTGCAAGCGTGTATTCGTCATCGCCATACTGGAGTATCACCCGGCGTGATGGTATGGGGTGCCATCGGTTACACGTCTTGGTCGCCTCTTGTTCGCACTGACAGCACTTTGAACAGTGGACGTTACATTTCAGATGTGTTACGACCAGTGGCTCCACCCTTCATTCGATCCCTGCGTAACCCTACATTTCAGCAGGATAATGCACGACCTCATGTTGCAGGTCCTGTATGGGCCTTTCTGGATACAGAAAATGTTCGACTGCTGCCCTGGCCAGCACATTCTCCACATCTCTCACCACTTGAAAAATCGTCTGGTCAATGGTGGCCGAGCAACTGGCTCGTCACAATACGCCAGTCACTACTATTGATGAACTGTGGTATCGTGTTGAAGCTGCATAGGCAGCTGTACCTGTACACGCCATCCAAGCTCTGTTTGACTCAAAGCCCAGGCGTAACAAGGCCGTTATTACGGCCATAAGTGGTTGTTCTGGGTACTGATTTCTCAGGATCCATGCACCCAAGTTCGTGAAAAATGTAATCACATGTCAGTTCTAGTATAATATATTTGTGCAATGAATACCCGTTTATCATCTGCATTTCTTCTTGGTGGAGCAATTTTAATGGCCAGTAGTGTACCTGCGATACTCCTGGAATACTGGCATATAATGATTGTATAGTCCCCAGTGGAATGTTATGCCGCTCTTCGATCAGAATCTCTTCTAACTCTTGTAGTGACGATGGAGATGGAAATGTGGTCCAGAATTTGCCCTCGAATACTGCCTACAAGGTTTCGATGATGTTCAAGGTCAGGGACTGTGATGGACAGGGAAGACGCTGCAGTTCAGTTGCGTGTTTCCTCATACCACCACTGTACTGTCCTGGCTGTGTGAATGGGTGCATTGTCGTCCTGAAATATGGCATCATTGTTGGGGAACAACATTTGAATCATGGGGTGTACCTGATCACCTTAAATGTTGACGTAATCGTCGGCTATAACACGGCCTTTGGATAGTAATGATGGGACCAGCAGAATACCATGATCTGGCTGCCTACACCATCACACTTGCACCTCCACGCTTAACCGCTGGAACCGAACAATCAGGATTGTAGACTTCTTTTGGCGTTCTCCAGAAGTAAACCCGGCCCGAACAATCAGGATTGTAGACTTCTTTTGGTGTTCTCCAGAGGTAAACCCGGCCAGACGTCGGAAATAAAGAAAACGTTGACACGGCCGACCGTATGACGTGTTGCCACTGATCAGGCGTCCAAGACTTAAGTTCCGGACACCATGTTTTACTCTTCTTTGCGTTCCTTGCCATCACTAATGATTTCGGTATAGCAATTCGTCCACGAATATTCGCTTTATGGAGTTCTCGGCACACAGTATATATATGGAGGTCTCGAAGTGGCTATTGAGCTCTGCAGTCACTTTAGCCACCATAGTTTTGTGTTGTTTTGACAATTCGTGTTAGCGTACGATGATCTCTGTCATTTAGTTGTGATTTGCGCCCACTACAACGTTTACACGATGATGTCTTTCCATGTTTTGTGTAGGGAGTCGTGACTGTTGAAACACTTGCTGTTGAAGCACACAGTAAGTTGGCTGCCTTGGTTACTGGTGCTCCAGCCAATCGGGCGCCCACAATCTGCCCTCTTCGGAACTCTCTTAGGTCTTCACTGCACGTCAACCTGGGCCTCTGAATGCAAATACTAGGTGTGCAATACCCGTGAAAGCCGGCCGGGGTGGCCGAGCGGTTCTAGGCGCTACAGTCTGGAACCGCGCCACCGCTACGGTCGCAGGTTCGAATCCTGCCTCGGGCATGGATATGTGTGATGTCCTTAGGTTAGTTAAATTTAACTAATTCTAAATTCTAGTGGATTGATGACCTCAGAGGTTGTCACATAGTGCTCAGAGCCATTTGAGCCATTACCCGTAAACAACTTGCATTGATCCGTAGTCCGTACTGAACACGCACAGTCCAGCGTGTTACATGGCAAACCCGCTTTGTTGACCGTCAAACACAACCATCCCATTACTACCACTGTTCACATTATTTTTCCTATCACCTATACATGCAGTTACCGTTATTAGCAAAATAGTTATCGCTAACTGTGAATGCGCATCGTTCTCCTTTTAATCATTGCTCTAAGGGGGATAGGTATGGTGCTAACTTGTTTATGTAGAGCGTATCTAATAATACACACATTAAAAAAAAGTTTTGCATTACCTCGGTTCCGAGAGTTCCGGAACCTGTAGAAAAAATTGGAATAGAGGTCAAGATAAACACTATTTTCGCCGTTCTTATTGCTCATGAAAACCAGACATTGCATGTTGTACCACCATACGGCGAGACCCCCAGAGATGGTGGTCCACGTTGCTCTACCTCTCATACCCAGTAGCACATCCTCCTGCACTGATGCATGCCTGTATTCCTTGTAGCACACTAGCGACAAGTTGATCAAGCCACTATTGGTCCAGATTGTCCCACTCCTCAGAGTGGTTGATGGATCACGTCTATAAACAGCCCTTTTCAGTCTATCTCAGCCATGTTCGATATGGTTCATGTCGGAAGAAAATGCTGGCCACTCTAGTCGGGCGATGTCGTTATCCTGAAGGAAGTCATTCACAAGATGGGGGCGCCAATTATCGTCCATGAAGGCGAATGCCTCGATAAATACGCTGCCGATATGGATGCACTATCGGTCGGAGGATGGCATTCACGTATCGTACAGCCGTTTCGGCGCCTTCTGTGCCAACCAGCGGCGTATATGGGCCCCACATAATGCCGAGAACCTCCACCTTGCTGTACTCGCTGGACAGTGTGTCCAAGGCGTTAAGCCCGACCTGGTTGCCTCCAAACACCTCTCCGACGGTTGTCTGGTTGAAGGCGTATGCGACACTCATCGGTGAAGAGAACGTGATGCCAATCCTGAGCGGTCCATTCGGTATGTTGTTGAGCCCATCTGTACCGCTCTGCATGGTACCGTAGCTGCAAAGATGGACCTCACCATGAACGTCGGGAGTGAAGTTGCGTATCATGCAGACTGTTGCTTACAGTTTGAGTCGTAACACGACGTCCTGTGGTTGCACGAAAAGCATTATTCGACCTGGTGGCATTGCTGTCGGGGTTCCTCCGAGCCATAATCCGTAGGTAGCGGGTCTTCCACTGCAGTAGTAGCCCTTGGGAGGCCTGAGCGAGGCATGTCATCGACAGTCCCTGTTTCTCTGTATCTCCTTCACGTCCGAACAACATCGCTTCGGTTCACTCCGAGACGCCTGGACACTTCCCTTGTTAAGAGCCCTTCCTGGCACAAAGTAACAATGCGGACGCGATCGAAACGCGCTATTGACCGTCTCGGCATTGTTGAAGTACAGACAACACGAGCCGTGTACCTCCTTCCTGGTGGAATGACTGGAACTGATCGGCTGTCGGACCCCCTCCGTCTCACTGGCGCTGCTCATGCATGGTTGTTTACATCTCTGGGCGGGTTTAGTGACATCTCTCAAAAGTCAAAGGGACTGTGTCTGTGATACAATATCCACAGTCAACGTCTATCTTCAGAAGTGCTGAAAACCGGGGTGCTGCAAAACTTCTTTTTATGTGTGTAAATTAAACATACAGCTCTAAAAGCGGTAGTGCAGCCGATATTATTATAGGCAGGTAACGCGACGTTTTTTCCGACGAGATATCGATATTTTCTCGATACGTCGAGAGCATATAATGACTACTATAATGATTGCTTTTTCAAAACATCGATACATCGGATTCCCTGTATTTTTTTAAAATTATCAGCAGTTCTATTTCTCAGCATTTTCCGCCTGCTTGATGCAGAAAACCCTTTGTGGTATTCAGACGACTGGTACGCCTCCCTACACGTTCGGACGCAGCCCAACATCAGACGACTGTCGCATCCGAATACGGATATTCGAAGATTCGACCATCTGGTCAAACTGAAACTCACATTGCAGATCCCTTTTAACCTGTGCCAGGTGCTGATAACACTGGCTCACACAAGTACACGGCAGCTGCGTGCCCTTCACAGTGACCACTCAGTGTGTAACACTTTTCACGCCCTTTATATACCCTACCAGTCCTGTTTTGAGTCATCAGTCTTCTGACTGATTTGATGCTGCCCGCCACCAATTCCATTCCTCTCCTAACCTCTTCATATCAGAGTAGCACTTGCAACCTACATCCCCAATTACACTACTGGCCATTAAAATTGCTTCACCAAGAAGAAATGCAGATGATAAACGGGTATTAATTGGACAAATGTATTATACTAGAACTGACATATGATTACATTCTCACGCAATTTGTGTGCATAGGTCCTCAGAAATTAGTACCCAGAAAAACCACCTCTGGCCGTAATAACGCCTGGGGATTGAGTCAAACAGAGCTTGGATGGCGTGTACAGGTACAGCTGCCCATGCAGCTTCAACACGATATCACAGTTCATCAAGAGTAGTGACTGGCGATTGTGACGAGCCAGTTGCTCGACCACTATTGACCACACGCATTCAATTGGTGAGAGATCTGGAGAATGTGTTGGCCAGGGCAGCAGTCGAAATTTTTCTGTATCCAGAAAAGCCCGTACAGGACCTGCAACATGCGGTCGAGCATTATCCTGCTGAAATGTAGGGTTTCGCAGGGATCGAATGAAGGGTACAGCCACGGGTCGTAACACATCTGCAATTTAACGTCCACTGTTGAAAGTGCCGTCAATGCGAACAAGAGGTGACCGAGACGTGTAACCGATGGCACCCCATATCATCTCTCCGACTGATACGCCAGTATGGCGATGACGAATACACGCTTCCAATGTGCCTTTACCGCGACGTCGCCAAACACGGATGCGACCATCGTGATGCTGTAAACAGAACCTGCATTCATCCGAAAAAATGACGTTTTGCCATTTGTGCACCCTGGTTCGTCGTCGAGTACACCATTGAAGGCGCTCCTGTCTGTGATGCAGCGTCAAGGCTAACCGCAACCACGGTCTCCGAGCTGATAGTCCATGCTGCTGCAAACGTCGTCGAACTGTTCGTGCAGATGGTTGTTGTCTTCGAAACGTCACCATCTGTTGACTCAGGGATCGAGACGTGGCTGCACGATCCGTTACAGCCAAGCGGATGCCTGTCATCTCAACTGCTAGTGATACGAGGCCTTTGGGATCCAGCACGGCGTTCCGTATTACCCTCCTGAACCCACCGATTCCATATTCTGCTAACAGTCATTGGATCTCGACCAACGCGAGCAGCAATATCGCGATACGATAAACCGCAATCGCGATAGGCTACAATCCGATCTTTATCAAAGTCGGAAACGTGATGGTACCCATTTGTCCTCGTTATACGAGGCATCACAACAACGTTTCACCAGGCAACGCCCGTCATCTGCTGTTTGTGTATGAGAAATCGGTTGGAAACTTTCCTCATGTCAGCACGTTTTAGGTGTCGCCACCGGCGCCAACCTTGTGTGAATGCTCTGAAAAGCTAATCATTTTTCATATCACAGCATCTTCTTCTTATCGGTTAAATTTCGCGTCTGTAGCACACCTTCGTTGTGTAGCAATTTTAATGGCCAGTAGTGTAATTGCTGGATCTATTCCAATCTCTGTCTTCCTCTACAGTTTTTGCCGTCCAGAGCACCCTCTAGTACCATGGAAGTCATTCCCTCACGTTTTAACCGATGTCCTATCATCCTGATTCTTCTCCTTATCCGTGTTTTCCACATATTCCTCTCCGATTCTGCACACAAGCTCCTCATTCCTTAACTTACCAGTCCACCTAATTTCTAACATTCGTCTGTATCACCACAAAAATGGTTCAAACGGCTCTGAGCACTATGGGACTCAACTGCTGTGGTCATAAGTCCCCTAGAACCTAGAACTACTTAAACCTAACTAACCTAAGGACAGCACACAACACCCAGCCATCACGAGGCAGAGAAAATCCCTGACCCCGCCGGGAATCGAACCCGGGAACCCGGGCGTGGAAAGCGAGAACGCTACCGCACGACCACGAGATGCGGGCTGTATCACCACATCTCAAATGCTTAGATTCTCTTCTGTTCAGGTTTTCCAACAGTCCATGTTTCACTACCAGAAAATACTGTGCTCCAAACGTACGTTATCAGAAATTTCTTCCACAAATTAACGGCTATGTTTGACAGTAGACGACTTCTCTTGGCCATAAATGCCCTTTTTGTCAGTGCTAGCCTTCTTCTGATGCCCTTGCACCGTCTCCCATTGGTTGTTTTGGTACCTAGGTAGCAGAATTCCCTAACTTCATCTACTTCGTGACCATCAATCCTGATGTTAAGTTTCTCGCTGTTCTCATTCTTGCTACTCCTCATTACCTTCGTCTTTCTTCGATTTACTTTCAATCCATACTCTGTACTCATTATTCATTCCGTTCAGCAGATAATGTAATTCTTCTTCACCTGCACTGAGGATAGTAATGTCACAAGCGAACCGTACCACTGTTGAACCTTTCTTTCATTTCCATCATTGCTTCTTCGATGTACGGATTGAACAGTAGGGGGAAAGACTACATCCCTAACTTACACCATTTTTAATCCGAACACTTCGTTCTTGATTTCTCACTCTTATTATGCCCTCTCGGCTCTTCTACGTATTGTACCGGGTGATAAAAAAGTCAGTATAAATTTGAAAACTGAATAAATCACGGAATAATGTAGATAGAGAGGTACAAATTCACATACATGCTTGGAATGACATGGGGTTTTATTAGAACCAAAAAAATACAAAAGTTAAAAAAATGTTCGACAGATGGCGCTTCACCTGATCAGAATAGCAATAAGTAGCATAACAAAGTAAGACAAAGCAAAGATGATGTTCTTGACAGGAAATGCTCAATATGTCCAACATCATTGCTCAACAATAGCTGTAATCGAGGAATGACGTTGTGAACAGCATTCTAAAGCATGTCCGGAGTTATGGTGAGGCATTGGAGTCGGATGTTGTCTTTCAGCATCCCTAGAGATGTCGGTCGATCACGATACACTTGCGACTTCAGGTAACCCCAAAGCCAATAATCGCACGGACTGAGGTCTGGGGACCTGGGAGGCCAAGCATGACGAAAGTGGCGGCTGAGCACACGATCATCACCAAACGACGCGCGCCAGAGATCCGTCGGACATTTTGTGAACTTGGTTTTTCTTTTGTTCTAATAAAACCCCATGTCATTCCAAGCATGTGTGTCAATTTTTACCTCTCTTTCTACATTATTCCGTGGTTTATTAAGTTTTCAAATTTATGCTGACTTTTTGATCACCCGGTATATAACCCGTGTTTCCCTATACCTCACTCTATTTTTCTCAGAATTTCAAAAGTCTTGCGCCATTTCACATTGTCGAACGCTTTTCCCAGGTCGACATATTCTATGAATGTGTCTTGTTTTTCTTTTGTCTCGCTCCCATTACCAACCACAACGACAGAATTGGCTCTCTCGTGCCTTTACCCTTTCCTACAGCCGAACTCGTTATCTAACACATCCTCAATTTTCTTTCCTTTTCAGTTCTTGTAACAGGCCTAGTAACAACACTAAACGCGAACAACACTAACGCATCTGGAGCTGTTGTTCCTGTCACAGAGAACCGCAGCTGTAATCATTTACATGCCCGCGGGTGGCGTGTACGTCTAAGAAATTACATTCCCGTAATAACGAGTCACCCTCCTCTAACATATCCTATTTTTTTTAATAGAAATAACGGACACCATGTATTCTATCAATTCTTGCATAACTTAAAATTATCGCGGCTGTTTCATTAAAGTTATTCATATGATTTTGTATACGATGTATTGTATTTCAGGCTAAAATGTATAAAAAAGAAATTAATGTGTTACAGTCGGTATTATGTACTAACAGTTAAAATTACTCTTCTTTTTAAAATATTTGAAATTACGAAATTTCTGGTATATTTAAAAATCATATTATTAATTGTGCAATCCAATCGAATTATTAATTTTTTTCTGGATTTATTTATAAAACAATGATATAAAAGCCACGCGGGATTAGCCAAGCTGTCTGTGGCGCTGCAGTAATGGACTGTGCGGCTGGTCCCGGTGGAGGTTCGAGTTCTCCCTCGGGCCTGGGTGTGTGTGTTTGTCCTTAGAATAATTTAGGTTAAGAAGTGTGTAAGCGCAGGGACTGATGACCTTAGCAGTTAAGTCCCATAAGATTTCACACACATATGAACATTTTTGAATGATATAAAAGAATGGAAACAGAAACTAAAAGAACAGAAGCTATAACCAAACAGACTGGGAACTAAAAACAAAGGTATTGAAATTCACTGTTTACCATTTGCGGATCATTTCGTCATTCTTTCTGAAAACCTAACAAATGCTGAAATAAAAATCAATCTCTTGGAAGAAATAGCCAACAAAGCAGGTTTAAGAATATCTGTACAAAGAACGAAGTATAAAAAATGCTCCGGAATCCCTAGCAACAGATATTGGCCAGATAAAGAAGGTAAATAAATTTAAATATTTGGGAGAAATTATCCAAGAAAGTGGTCTAGAAAAATTCGCTATAGAAGAAAGAGTATATAAAATGGAGAGAGCTTCTGGAATAACTAGGAATGTGTACAACAAAAGGTGTCTGTCTAAAAATTTGAAGATACAGCACTGCATAAAGTAGTAAAACCAGAATGTGTTTATGCAAGTGAATGTTTAGTACTGAAGTACAAATCACGCAAACTTCAAGTTCTAGAGAGGAAAATAATTCGAAAAATACTTGGACCACCAAAAACTACAGAGGTATGGAAATTAAAAAGCAATGAAGAAGTTCATCACAACACAGAAAATATAAGTGAAACACCACGAAAGAGGCGAATCCTACTTTTTGGACTCTCATACAGAAATGAACAGCAACAGGTTAACCAAACAAATTTTTAAATATCTTTGGGGCAAGAAGTCAGCAATAGCCAGCATTCAAGAAGTTAGGAAAGATTTGGAAAGAAACAATGTAAGAGAAAAAGATGCAACAGAAAGAGAGATTATCAAGAGGAAAGTGTTAAAAACGGAAGGATTCCAAGGCAGGAGCGAGAAGAGGACAGGGTAAAAAGAGTCTGAGGAGAGAATAAGGAGACATAGTGAAAAGATGAAAGAATATTGGAGGAGAAAGAAAGAACAACAAAGAAGGAAGCATTGAAATTAGTGCGTGGTGCTTAGATGACAAAAACGAAGAAACAAAGAAGAAGAATGATATAATTTGATGAATATTCCTCTTTGGTAAAGAAAGTTTGTAAACTCTTTTGCTTTGTTAACTGTTTAGAAAAATGTCAGTACCGCAGAATGTAGGTGGTAAACACGTTTAAGTTTGTCAACAACATCCTAATTATTGGTTTTTTTTAATGTGGAAATTATAAAGTCTACATCTACATCTACATTTATACTCCGCAAGCCACCCAACGGTGTGTGGCGGAGGGCACTGTACGTGCCACTGTCATTATCTCCTTTCCCTGTTCCAGTCGCGTATGGTTCGCCGGAAAGCCTCCGTGCGCGCTCGAATCCCTCTAATTTTACATTCGTGATCTCCTCGGGAGGTATAAGTACGGGGAAGCAATATATTCGATAACTCATCCAGAAACGCACCCTCTCGAAACCTGGACAGAAAGCTACACCGCTATGCAGAGCGCCTCTCTTGCAGAGTCTGCCACTCGGGTTTGTTAAACATCTCCGTAACGCTATCACGCTTACCAAATAACCCTGTGACGAAACGCGCCGCTCTTCTTTGGATCTTCTCTGTCTCCTCTGTCAACCCGACCTGGTACGGATCCCACACTCATGAGCAATACTCAAGTATAGGTCGAACGAGTGTTTTGTAAGCCACCTCCTTTGTTGACGGACTACATTTTCTAAGGACTCTCCCAATGAATCTCAACCTGGTACCCGCCTTATAAACAATTAATTTTATATGATCATTCCACTTCAAATCGTTCCGCACGCATACTCCCAGATATTTTACAGAAGTAACTGCTACCAGTGTTTGTTCCGCTATCATATAATCATACAATAAAGGATCCTTCTTTCTATGTATTCGCAATATATTAGATTAGTCTATGTTAAGGGTCACTTGCTACTTCCTGCACCAAGTCCCTATCCGCTGCAGATCTTCCTGCATTTCGGTGCAATTTTCTAATGCTGCAACCTCTCTGTATACTACAGCATCATCCGCGAAAAGCCGTTTGAAACTTCCGACACTATCTACTAGTTCATTTACATATATTGTGAAAAGCAATGGTCCCATAACACTCCCCTGTGGCACGCTAGAAGTTACTTTAACGTCGGCAGACGTCTGTCCATTGAGAATAACATGCTGTGTTCTGTTAGCTCAAAACTCTTCAATCCAGCCACACAACTGGCCTGATATTCCGTAAGCTCTTACTTTGTTTATCAGTCGGTGTGATTTAGAGGAATGGGATAAAATAAAAAGATATTGCTAGCAACAGGCAACTCTTCATCGAAATCTCAGCTGCAAGAATGTACTCCTAGACAAGACTGAGCCATCAACAGCAACAACAACAACAACAACAACAACGAGATATTGAAGGTAAGTAAGAAACTAGTTCTTTTGTAACCTTACTCCTCCTGAAGTTTTCAAAATTTGTGCACAGAATGAGATGGTGATGTGTGGGAGGAGTAAGTGAAAAAGATGCAACAGAGAGAGAGATTTTCAAGAGGAAAGTGTTAAAAATGGAAGGATTCCAGGGCAGGAGCGAGAAGAAGACAGGATCAAAAAGAGTCTGAGGAGAGAAAAAGGAGGCATAGTTAAAAGATGAAAGAATATTGGAGGAGAAAGAAAGAACAACAAAGAAGGAAGCATTGAAATTAGTGCGTGGTGCTTAGATGACAAAAACGAAGAAAGAAAGAAGAATGATATAATTTGATGAATATTCCTCTTTGGTAAAGAAAGTTTGTAAACTCTTTTGCTTTGTTAACTGTTTGGAATAATGTGAGTATCGCATGTAGGTAGTAGACATTTTTGTCACGAACATTCTAATTATTGGTTTTTTGAATGTGGAAATTGTAAAGTCGGTGTGATTTAGAAGAATGGGATAATATAAAAAGATTATTCCTAGCAACAGGCAACTCTTGAAACTTCCTGGCAGATTAAAACTGTGTGCCTGACCGAGACTCGAATTCGGGACCTTTGCCTTTCGCGTGCAAGTGCTCTACCAACTGAGCTACCCAAGCACGACTCACGCCTGGTCTCACAGCTTTACTTCTGCCAGTACCTTGTCTCCTACCTTCCAAACTCTACAGAAGCTCTCCTGCGAACCTTGCAGAACTAGCACTCCTGAAAGAAAGGATATTGCGGAGACATGGCTTAGCCACAGCCTGGGGGATGTTTCCAGAATGAGATTTTCACTCTGCAGCGGAGTGTGCGCTGATATGAAACTTCCTGGCAGATTAAAACTGTGTGCCTGATCGAGACTCGAACTCGGGACCTTTGCGTTTCGAGGGGCAAGTGCTCTACCAACTGAGCTACCCAAGCTCGACTCACGCCCCGTCCTCACAGCTTTGGAAGAGCACTTGCCCGCGAAAGGCAAAGGTCCCGAGTTCGAGTCTCGGTCAGACACACAGTTTTAATCTGCCAGTAAGTTTCATATCAGCGCACACTCCGCTGCAGAGTGAAAATCTGGAAACAAGCAACTATTTATCGAAATTTCAGCTGCATGAATGTACTGCTAGACAAGACTTTGAGCCAACAAAAACAACAACAACAACAACAACAACGAGATATTGAAGGTAAGTAAGAAAGCTCTTCTTTTGTAATCTTACTCCTCACGAAGTTTTCAAAATTTGTGCACAGAATGAGATGGCGATGTGTGGCAGGGTGAGATTACAGCGCCCGACCACGTCTTCTGCGGGCTCCACTGTTTTCGTCATTCAGAGTATTTTCCGAGGCAGCGCCTATTCTTCTTCGCTGTGTGTTATTGGGTGACGACACGCAGGTGTGTCCGCTTGTTGGCGGAGCAGCTGGTGCTGACGTCAGGCGCGCACAAGTGTGTGTGTGTGTGTGTGTGTGTGTGTGTGTGTGCGCGTGTGCGTGTGCGTGTGACGTGGCTTACGCAGGAGGCAGCCAGACTCGCAAAAGGCGGTCGCGGGACGACAAGCACGGCAGCACAACCTGTTCGCTACTGGCTGCGGTGACAGCGCCGCAGACGCATGCGCCTGTCTGTGTGTGTGTGTGTGTGTGTGTGCATTGCGTAACCGCGCAGCAGCCACCGAGGCGCACGCACGCACCGGCTGTTAAAAGCCACTTGCCGAGTCCAACTGGGCACCGGCTGCCATCCTGTGGCTACGTACACGCAGTACAATCAAACCGCTTTGAGGCCCGCCGCTAACCCATGTCCGCCGAAGCATACGACGTACGAGCGTCTTTCCGGTCAAAGTCCGTGCATATTTTGTGCATAGGTGTACACTGATCAGCGGCAGCATCATTCATGTCCACCGACTTAAGGGGCTCCGGAACGCCCAATACTTGCAATGTTAAAATAACGCTTATAAATTACATCTTTCCTCACAAAGTATTTGAGGTAGGAAGTCGAACTTTTTACAGATTATTTATTGGAATATGGGCTACAACTTAACACAGAGATTTTACAAAATTTTAGTTCAGTTATTAAAGATAATTTTTTTTCAATTGTAATGAAAATTCACAACATTTTTTTGCAATTTTTTATTTATATATTCAAAAATATACAGTTTTTTGGAAAAAGGCTGTGTTAAATTATGCAGAAGGTACTGTGTAACATTTACTGAAAGTTTGAAACAAATATGTTTGGAAGATCCTTAGAAAACATGTAATTAGTATGAGACAATAAAAGTTTTGGGAATCGAGCGACAAAGATTGGATTAACATTTTAGTGCATTCCAGGTCCATAGGATGGATTATCTTCATCCTCTGCAAACTCCTCCTCCAGCTTCCTCTTGTTCCTCCTCCTGTTTACTCTTGCTTGTATTTCTAGACTCTTTACAGCCCTGTCTGCAGCCCGAAGGCGTTCCTTGTCTAAAGCAAGCATCGCTCGTACCATGTTACAATGTTATTATTTACAGTAATAACACATACCTTTGGCTTTCCAACATTTCTCCTTTTCTTAAAAGCCTTCAGAGGATTTCTAATAACTTTACTTTTACTGATTATTATACTTCAACAAAACAGAGACACAAAAAACAGAATTAATTACGAATATTTTCGAGATAACGACAGAGTAAATAAACATGAAACAATCGACAATCACACCAGCGATATATATTGAACCATCACAGGTTAGCCACAACACATACTTTATCTCACATCACTAAAATGTACCTGATGAACACGGGCGTTAATAATAACACCATTTGACAGCAGTTTAACAGCGCCACAGTGGGTCACGCCCATGTAGAACACATTTCAAAAAAAATTTAAAAATAGTTGTAGTCTTCGGAATTGAATAAATTATATATCTATTAAAAGGTAATAGTCTACTGATTCAGAAAACGCAAAAAAGTAAAAATTGAACTTTTCATGATTTTGAGCCTTTCCGGAGCCCCTTAAGCGGCTATTACACGACGATCCGCCACGAACGGTCCTGGTCTAGCATTCCATTCATTGTGGTCTTCAGTCCTGAGACTGGTTTCATGCAGCTCTCCATGCTACTCTATCCTGTGCAAGCTGCTTCATCTCCCAGTACCTACTGCAGCCTACATCCTTCTGAATCTGCTTAGTGTATTCATCTCTTGGTCTCCCCCTACGATTTTTACCCTCCACGATGCCCTCCAATACTAAATTGGTGATCCCTTGGTGCCTCAGAACATGTCCTACCAACCGATCCCTTCTTCTGGTCAAGTTGTGCCACAAACTTCTCTTCTCCCCAATCCTATTCAATACTTCCTCATTAGTTAATGTGATCTACCCATCTAATCTTCAGCGTTCTTCTGTAGCACCACATTTCGAAAGCTTCTATTCTCTTCTTGTCCAAACTATTTACAGTGCATGTTTCACTTCCATACATGGTTACACTCCATACAAATACTTTCAGAAATGACTTCCTGACACTTAAATCTATACTCGATGTTAACAAATTTCTCTTCTTCAGAAACGCTTTGCTATTGACAGTCTACATTTTATATCCTCTCTACTTCGACCATCATCAGTTATTTTGTTCCCCAAATAGCAAAACTCCTTTACTACTTTAAGTGTCACATTTCCTAATCTAATACCCTCAACATCACCCGACTTAATTCGACTACATTCCATTATCCTCGTTTTGCTTTTGTTGATGTTCATCTTATATCCTCCCTTCAAGACACCATCCATTCCGTTCAACTGCTCTTCCAAGTCCTTTGCTGTCTCTGACAGAATTACAATGTCATCGGCGAACCTCAAAGTTTTTATTTCTTCTCCTTGGATTTTAATACCTACTCCGAATTTTTCTTTTGTTTCCTTTACTGCTTGCTCAATATAGAGATTGAATAACATTGGGGAGAGGCTACAACCCTGTCTTACTCCCCTCCCAACCACTGCTTCCCTTTCATGTCCCTCGACTCTTATATAGCACAGGGTGACCAAATTATTTTCGGTGAAAACCGGAACACATTCACCCGGATGCCAATGGACACCTCATTCCACATATACCCAGGTTTCTTAATTTTAAATATTAATGTTTTGTTGATACATTTTGTTAACCCGATTATTGTAACTAATAAGAGCATACAAAAGATTGATATACTCTAGATTATTTGTATAATTAATGACATTTAATAAACGTATAGAGTAATAAAGAAATGTATTACGATTTTATAAAATTTTACAGCCATTCAACTTTTAAACAATTAATATTAACATAAGCTTTAATATTACTAGCACTTGTAGATGGAATTGACCGTCCTTCAAGAAAAGGGTATTTTTCACTGCCTCCAGCCTTCTTGGTCATGTCTTTGTTCTTTGAGACACAATGATAAAACTCGGCACAATCCATTTTGTAGTTGTACAGGATCTGCAGGATTTCTTCAAGAGAGTCCACCTACATTCTGTTTCTTTCATCAGTCCACTGGAATTCATGAACGGAAATATTCTTTGCACATTGGCATTATGGGCTGGGATCGCAAATAAATACCCTGCAATTATTACCAACTCAGAGTAATGCTGAAGACAGTCACAGCTTTTAAAAAAACTCACCCACTTATGACATTAATGGTGTTTTTTTTTCATCATTCCACTTGTGAAGACTTTCTTCAACAAAATTTGTCAGTATGCCGAACTGATCAAAGAGAATGGAATCATCGATTTCAATCTCTTTACTCTTCAAATAAGAAACTGTCTCTTCAACACTTTCCCATTTTGGCACTCTCTTCAGTAACATCCAATCAAACACCGGCGATGAGGGTAAATATGAGGAGCTCCACTTGCTGAGATATTCTACACAACTGTCATAAAACTTGTTAACTTCTTCTCTAAAACTCCTTTCCGCTGCTTCTGATACTTCTGTTCTTTTAAGGACAGATTTAACATTAAAAGAGATGAACTGCTGTTCTCTCCTCTTAGTAATAGTTTCCAGAGTATTTTTTAAAACATCATTTACCTCTATTACACTTTTCGTGCTTACCACAATTTCCTTCATCCCATGCTGCAAAGTGCTAAGCTGACTGTGAATGAACCATAAATAGGCTTCACTTAAAGGGTTACTGAAAAACTGAACCAATATTCTGGGGGCTTTGTCTTCACTTAAGAAAAAATCTTTTAACGATTCAAACAGGTGGATTACTCTTTCAACTGCTGGAAACAGTGATTACCAGCCAGTTTTCTAGTGACACATTACATTCATATATTCAGTTCCCACATAATCACAGAACTCCTTAAGCCTCTCTGTTCTAACAGTATATATGTAAAAGTGTGAGTATACCTTCATGACGATAGTTTCAACATCACAGCTTAAACTGTCAGCAGATGTCTGCACGCTATTGTGTAAAACATGTGCAGGGCACCCTATGCCTTCAATGTCTTCATGCAACGTTGCCTTTAATTTGGTAAATACACTCCTGGAAATGGAAAAAAGAACACATTGACACCGGTGTGTCAGACCCACCATACTTGCTCCGGACACTGCGAGAGGGCTGTACAAGCAATGATCACACGCACGGCACAGCGGACACACCAGGAACCGCGGTGTTGGCCGTCGAATGGCGCTAGCTGCGCAGCATTTGTGCACCGCCGCCGTCAGTGTCAGCCAGTTTGCCGTGGCATACGGAGCTCCATCGCAGTCTTTAACACTGGTAGCATGCCGCGACAGCGTGGACGTGAACCGTATGTGCAGTTGACGGACTTTGAGCGAGGGCGTATAGTGGGCATGCGGGAGGCCGGGTGGACGTACCGCCGAATTGCTCAACACGTGGGGCGTGAGGTCTCCACAGTACATCGATGTTGTCGCCAGTGGTCGGCGGAAGGTGCACGTGCCCGTCGACCTGGGACCGGACCGCAGCGACGCACGGATGCACGCCAAGACCGTAGGATCCTACGCAGTGCCGTAGGGGACCGTACCGCCACTTCCCAGCAAATTAGGGACACTGTTGCTCCTGGGGTATCGGCGAGGACCATTCGCAAGCGTCTCCATGAAGCTGGGCTACGGTCCCGCACACCGTTAGGCCGTCTTCCGCTCACGCCCCAACATCGTGCAGCCCGCCTCCAGTGGTGTCGCGACAGGCGTGAATGGAGGGACGAATGGAGACGTGTCGTCTTCAGCGATGAGAGTCGCTTCTGCCTTGGTGCCAATGATGGTCGTATGCGTGTTTGGCGCCGTGCAGGTGAGCGCCACAATCAGTACTGCATACGACCGAGGCACACAGGGCCAACACCCGGCATCATGGTGTGGGGAGCGATCTCCTACACTGGCCGTACACCACTGGTGATCGTCGAGGGGACACTGAATAGTGCACGGTACATCCAAACCGTCATCGAACTCATCGTTCTACCATTCCTAGACCGGCAAGGGAACTTGCTGTTCCAACAGGACAATGCACGTCCGCATGTATCCCGTGCCACCCAACGTGCTCTAGAAGGTGTAAGTGAACTACCCTGGCCAGCAAGATCTCCGGATCTGTCCCCCATTGAGCATGTTTGGGACTGGATGAAGCGTCGTCTCACGCGGTCTGCACGTCCAGCACGAACGCTGGTCCAACTGAGGCGCCAGGTGGAAATGGCATGGCAAGCCGTTCCACAGGACTACATCCAGCATCTCTACGATCGTCTCCATGGGAGAATAACAGCCTGCATTGCTGCGAAAGGTGGATATACAATGTACTAGTGCCGACAGTGTGCATGCTCTGTTGGCTGTGTCTATGTGCCTGTGGTTCTGTCAGTGTGATCATGTGATGTATCTGACCCCAGGAATGTGTCAATAAAGTTTCCCCTTCCTGGGACAATGAATTCACGGTGTTCTTATTTCAATTTCCAGTAGTGTACGTTGCATTTGCCTTCTCCTTTTTAAACCACCAAAGTTTGTGTTAGTGTTGTCTCCACAAAATGCCACACATTTATTTTTCTCAAGTTCAAACATTTCGATAGTATTCATACAAAATCTTGAAATTTCGTCAGATGTCTCATTTGAAAGGGAACTCACCTTCAAAAGTTTGGTCTGAATTACCTGATTAATATCGAAAAACTGAACAACAAACGGAAATATTTTAGTGGCCTTATGATTGCTGGCATCAGTGGATATCCCGTAGAAAGAATACTTTTTGACGTATTCAAGGCTTTCCTTTACACTCTGTGGAGCATTAACTCCTTTCACTAAGGCTGACACTTTAGTTCTTGCTGAACTAAACTTTTTTGCAATGGAAGAATCATCAAACATAATGCAGTTAAACTTATTAGTACAATCACTAGATCTATAAGTTTGGTGATGTTTTACCGTGTGGTAGGCTAGTGTAAGCTCGGCTGCTCGAACTTTCGTCTCTTCACTTGACTGATGTTTCACAAAATAATTTTGTAGAGTCTTACTGCAGCTCGGTGCACTGTATCTGTTAATGTGTTTCTTTGACCTGATGTGATCAACTATGTCCACCATGAGTTATGCTAATAAAACAGTTACATACGGAACACTCTGCTTCGTAATCAAAACGACCTTTCTTAATGAAATTCCATTCCTTGGAATAACAGTCACTGAACTTGCAGGCACGTTTCGGCATTGCGTTTCACAGTACTGCAGCAATAATACCGCTAATATGAGAAAAAACTATTGCAGTTTGTCTGACAAAACAACTACTACACTGTTCTGACAATGAGTGTGTTAGTGGTGCGACAATCGGACAGTTTCATTGTTCTGTTACAATAATACAACTTACTACTTGTTGGCCAAAGTACCGCCCGAAGTAATTTATTGCCTGAGTGTATCAATACTCATACTGTGACTACTGGTATGAGACAATGGAGGTTTTAGACAAATAAACTAAAATACATTAATTTCTTGTGTTGCATTTCCTTTAATATAGCGAAATCCGAAAAATTTGAGAAAGTTTCACGAAATGTATTTAAAACCTGAATTCTGGGACTTTTGAGCGTCCCGAAACAAATTTTCGGGACACCGGAACACAGGGATGAAAACCGGGACATTCCCGGTTTTCCGGGACGTTTCGTCACCCTTGTCTAGTACGACAGCCATCTAGCGGTTGGTAATGGTTCTCTATTTACGTGACCATTACGGCACTCCAACCCCAGTTCTCGATACCAGTAATTTCGTACTACTTTTCTGCGAAATAACAGACACATTTTTGTGACAATATTCACATTTGGTTTTATTAATGTATAGGTACTCCGATGCATCGATATATTACAGTGATATGGTTCTTGTGTGCATTCATTTCTGTGAGCGTTTCATAATCTTTGACTTACTTGTAACCGTTGTGGCGCGAATGCGCACAGAGCAGTCTTTGTTTCACTTTGCACAAGTCTTGTGTTTGGTTAAAATGGAAATTAAATATATAAAGATTGATACAAAACTGTTTTCTTGATGATGTGACAGTGAAGAAGAAGTATATGTGAATTTACAAGAAGTTTAATAAAAATGTGGATCGTGAACACCAAGTCAAAAATTATTTCTACCATACCATTGTTCTGATGTGGGATTGTTTGATCATTAAGAATTTCCTGAAAAACGCATTTGTTAGGTCTTCAAATATTGCTAAAATACAGATCTGGACCTTCTAGCAGTCAAAGTGGAATCACCCTAGAATCAACAAGAGGAGCCATAACAACTTCGACGAAATCTACGTGGGAATCCATTCAAGATAAGTGCCAAAATTAATGACTTTGTTACAGTGACTTCATTATTTCCAGTCTGACGATACCATCCACAGTCAATAACTTTGTTGTTGCACGATAAACCGAACATATGCTGCGTTAGCAACATTATTAATCTGATTTCTAACCTACTTTGCTAGTGGTGGTATTTATTGTTAGACGGTAAAACGGGTGAAAGTACGAAAATTAGCAAATACATTAACCACGCGCCACAATGGACAGCAGTTCTAAACTGCCGTCAATCCACGCATGCGCACTAGGCACTGATAACTCGCGCTTGCTCAGAAGATGGTACCGCAGTGCTTTCTGTTCGTTATTTGGTTATTGTTACGTGGCTATTGGCTAATTTACGATTTTAGTGTTGGGGATTTTTCCGCATTTTATTCAGTAAGTAGGTTCCATAAATGCAGAAAAAAAAGCCCGCATCTCGTGGTCGTGCGGTAGCGTTCTCGCTTCCCACGCCCGTGTTCCCGGGTTCGATTCCCGGCGGGGTCAGGGATTTTCTCTGCCTCGTGATGACTGAGTGTTGTGTGCTGTCCTTAGGTTAGTTCGGTTTAAGTAGTTCTAAGTTCTAGGGGACTGATGACCGTAGCAGTTAAGTCCCATAGTGCTCAGAGCCATTTGAACCATTTTTTTGCAGAAAAAAAACTTTCTTTTGCAGTAGACTCTCTTCTAAACTACATCTACATCTACATTTATACTCCGCAAGCCACCCAACGGTGTGTGGCGGAGGGCACTTTACGTGCCACTGTCATTACCTCCCTTTCCTGTTCCAGTCGCGTATGGTTCGCTTGAAGAACGACTGTCTGAAAGCCTCCGTGCGCGCTCTAATCTCTCTAATTTTACATTCGTGATCTCCTCGGGAGGTATAAGTAGGGGGAAACAATATATTCTATACCTCATCCAGAAACGCACCCTCTCGAAACCTGGCGAGCAAGCTACACCGCGATGAAGAGCGCCTCTCTTGCAGAGTCTGCCACCTGAGTTTGCTAAACATCTCCGTAACGCTATCACGGTTACCAAATAACCCTGTGACGAAACGCGCCGCTCTTCTTTGGATCTTCTCTATCTCCTCCGTCAACCCGATCTGGTATGGATCCCACACTGATGAGCAATACTCAAGTATAGGTCGAACGAGTGTTTTGTAAGCCACCTCCTTTGTTGATGGACTACATTTTCTAAGGACTCTCCCAATGAATCTCAACCTGGCACCTGCCTTACCAACAATTAATTTTATATGATCATTCCACTTCAAATCGTTCCGCACGCATACTCCCAGATATTTTACAGAAGTAATTGCTACCAGTGTTTGTTCCGCTATCATATAATCATACAATAAAGGATCCTTCTTTCTATGTATTCGCAATACATTACATTTGTCTGTGTTAAGGGTCAGTTGCCACTCCCTGCACCAAGTGCCTATCCGCTGCAGATCTTCCTGCATTTCGCTACAATTTTCTAATGCTGCAACTTCTCTGTATACTACAGCATCATCCGCGAAAAGCCGCATGGAACTTCCGACACTATCTAGCTGTTTCTGAAATCATTTCTGTATTATCGCGAAATACGGGAGACAGCGCTACAGACACGATACGCGAATTGGAGTGGCAATCATGGAACCAAATGCGTTTTTTGTTGCGACGGGATTTTCTCATGATATTTTCATCATCAGTTTTCTCCTCCGATTGCGAAAACATTCTGTTGGCACCCACCTACATAGGGAAAAATTATCATCACGATAAAATAGGAGAAATCAGGGCTTACACAGAAAAATTTAAGTGCTCGTTTTTCCCGCGAGCCGTTCGAGAGTGTGCCGGACTGAGACCCGAACTCGGGACCTTTGCCTTCCGCGGGGAAGTGCTCTACCATCTGAGCTACCCAAGCACGACTCACGCTCCGTCCCCACAGCTGTACTTCTGCCAGTATCTCGTCTCCTACCTTCCAAACTTTACGCAGGAGAGCTTCTGTAAAGTTTGGAAGGTAAAAGGTGAGGTACTGGCAGAAGTGAAGCTGTGAGGACGCAGCGTGAGTCGTGCTTGGGTAGCTCAGATGGTAGACCACTTCCCCGCGAAAGGCAAAGGTCACGAGTTCGGGTCTCAGTCCGGCACACATTTTTAATCTGCTGGGAAGTTCCAGTAGAGAGACAGGTTGAAGGTGGTTCATTGAACCCTCTGCCAGGGATTTTATTGTGAATAGCAGAGTAGTCACGTAGATGTAGATGTAGAAGCTTTTTTTCTATTGATTGCTTCGTATTCTAAAAATGAAATGGAGCAAAGAGGCGTTAAGCGTCTAAATTCAGACATACAGCGAGGAAAGGTGTATGTATGATCCGCTGTATCATAATACGGTGCGTCCGCAACCGTTTCTTTCTGAGTAATATGCATATAACATTATACGTTCATCAGTGCCCAAAGGAAGTCCCAATTTTTACACAGTCCAATTTTTTTTACACAGTCCAATCTAGCCACCGTCCCAAATAATGATGATGAAATGGTGAGGAAAACATAAACGCCCAGACACTGGGCAGAGAAAAATCCCCAACCCGGCCCGGAATCTAACCCAGGACCTCGTAATCCAGAGGGAGCAAAGATAGCCACTAGACCACGAGCTGCGGACATCTTAGACGGTGATTTCCGATTTGTATCGTAATGGCTTAGTTTACGAAAGTTCATTTTTGATTTGATTGCATCTCTTACTTTATTTCAGCATGCCAGGAAAGAGAAACTGACAGGGGTAGGGGAGAAAGGGCGTGCAGTTTGGCCCAGAGAGACAGAGGAGGACTGCAAAACTCTCTCTCTCTCTCTCTCTCTCTCTCTCTCTCTCACACACACACACACACACACACTTGCCCTAGCAAAGATACTACACTACTGGCCATTAAAATTGCTACACCACGAAGCTGACGTGCTACAGACGCTGAATTTAACCGACAGGAAGAAGATGCTGTGATATGAAAATGATTAGCTTTTTCGAGCATTCACACAAGGATGGTGCCGGTGGCGACACCTACAACGTGCTGACATGAGGAAAGTTTCCAACCGATTTCACATACACAAACAGCAGTTGACCGGCGTTGCCTGGTGAAACATTGTTGTGATGCCTCGTGCAAGGAGGAGAAATGCGTACCATCACGTTTCCAACTTTTATAAAGGTCGGATTGTAGCCTATCGCGATTGCGGTTATCATATCGCGACATTGCTGCTCGCCTTGGTCGAGATCCAATGACTGTTAGCACAATATGGAATCGGTGGGTTCAGGAGGGTAATACGGAAAGCCGTGCTGGATCCCAACGGCCTCGTGTCACTAGCAGTCGAGATGACAGGCATCTTATCCGCACTGCTGTAACGGATCATGCTGCCACGTCTCGATCGCTGAGTCAACAGATGGGGACGTTTGCAAAACAACAACCATCTGCACGAACAGTTCGACAACGTTTGCAGCAGCATGGACTATCAGCTCGGAGACCGTGACTACGGTTACCCTTGACGCTGCATCACAGACAGGAGCGCCTGCTATGGCGTACTCGACGACGAACCTGGGTGCACGAATGGCAAAACGTCATTTTTTCGGATGAATCCAGGTTCTGTTTAGAGCATCACGATGGTCGCATCCATGTTTGGCGACATCGCGGTGAGCGCACATTGGAAGCGTGTATTCGTCATCGCCGTACTGGCGTATCACCCGGCGTGATGGTATGAGGTGCCATTGGTTACACGTGTCGGTCACCTCTTGTTCGCATTGACGGCACTTTCAACAGTGGACGTTACATTTCAGATGTGTACGACCCTTGGCTCTACCCTTCATTCGATCCCTGTGAAACCCTACATTTCAGCAGGATAATGCACGACCACATGTTGCAGGTCATGTACGGGCCAGAGCTGTCCTCGCCAGCACATTCTGCAGATCTCTCACCAATTGAAAACGTCTGGTCAATGGTGACCGAGCAACTGGCTCGTCACAATACGCCAGTCACTACTCACGATGAACTGTGGTATCGTGTTGAAGCTGCATGGGCAGCTGTACCTGTACGCGCCATCCAAGCTCTGTTTGACTCAATGCCCAGGGGTATCAAGGCCGTTATTACGGCCAGAGGTGGTTGTTCTGGGTACTGATTTCTCAGGATCTATGCACCCAAATCGCGTGAAAATGTAATCACATGTCAGTTCTAGTATAATATATTTGTCGAATGAATACCCGTTTATCACATGCATTTCTTCTTGGTGTAGCAATATTAATGGCCAGTAGCGTACTTTGACAAACAAGCATGGTCGTTGCCAGGAGCTGTTAAGTACAGGGTGCACATAAATTTCGGGAACACTTTCAATTATTAATTGCACAAGAAGCAAACATTGAACAGATATCATACGTATGTCATGTTGAAGGGAAACCCTGAAAGTCTTTATGCATGTATTCCGCCACAGCGTAGTTTGGTAATCTTCCGATAGTCAGCGCTAGTCGCACACACGGCGAGTTCAGTTGCGGAGCGAGCTTTCTGTGTGTTGGAGTTCGACAAAAACAAGTGTGCTACAGCTGTTCAATGGATGTATAGAAACACGTTCTGTAAGAAGCCACGAACAAGGAAAGCCATTCAGCACTGGCACAACAAATTCGTTACGCCGGGTTGCTCGTGCCCGGCAAAGAGAAGCGGACGTCCCATAGTGAGTGAAGTGAATGTGGATGGCGTACGAGAGACGTTGATAAGGAGTCCAAAGAAATCGGTGTACCGTGCGTCCCGTGAACTCGAAATGGTTCCAATGACGGAGTGGACAATCCTGGATTAAATGGCTCTGAGCACTATGGGACTTAACATCTGAGGTCATCAGTCCCCTAGAACTTACTAACGTAACGACATCACACACAGCCATGCCCGAGGCAGGATTCGAACCTTCGACCGTAGCGGTGGCGCGGTCCCAGACTGAAGCGCCTAGAACCGCTCGGCTACACCGGCCGGCCTGGAAAGTCCTGCGACAGAAGCATTCGTGGGTACCTGAACACAGACCTGCCATATGGATAGATCGGCCGTGTTGCAGAAGCGGACAGCTGTTTCATGAAATGGGGACACATTTAATGGTTCAAATGGCTCTGAGCACTATGGGACTCAACTGCTGTGGTCATAAGTCCCCTAGAACTTAGAACTACTTAAACCTAACTAACCTAAGGACATCACACAACACCCAGCCATCACGAGGCAGAGAAAATCCCTGACCCCGCCGGGAATCGAACCCGGGAACCCGGGCGTGGGAAGCGAGAACGCTACCGCACGACCACGAACTGCGGACGACACATTAAAGATGTGGAGTATGTACCGCCTCTACCACGTGATGTAGCAGAGCTCCGGGAGAGAATACGGGAAGTGACTGTCACAGTCGACGATGCCGTGTTGGCACGGGTATGGTAACAATTCGATTACCGTGTTGACGTCTGCCGGGTCACTCATCGCTCGCATATCGAATGTGATACGTCGTGGTATGGAAAAACTTGACCAAAACGTAAGGTAAGCAGAGCTCAAAGGCTGCAAGGCGTGAAAGCGTAGACCCAAATGAGGTTACAGTTTCAAACACAATTTAATTTTGTTGTTGTTGTTGTTGTTGTTCTGGTCTTCAGTCCTGAGACTGGTTTCATGCAGCTCTCCATGCTACTCTATCCTGTGCAAGCTGCTTCATCTCCCAGTACCTACTGCAACCTACATCCTTCTGAATCTGCTTAGTGTATTCATCTCTTGGTCTCCCCCTACGATTTTTACCCTCCACGCTGCCCTCCAATACTAAATTGGTGATCCCTTGATGCCTCAGAACATGTCCTACCAACCGATCCCTTCTTCTGGTCAAGTTGTGCCACAAACTTCTCTTCTCCCCAATCCTATTCAATACTTCCTCATTAGTTATGTGATCTACCCATCTAATCTTCAGCATTCTTCTGTAGCACCACATTTCGAAAGCTTCTATTCTCTTCTTGTCCAAACTATTTACCGTCCATGTTTCACTTCCATACATGGCTACACTCCATACAAATACTTTCAGAAATGACTTCCTGACACTGAAATCTGTACTCGATGTTAATCAATTTCGCTTCTTCAGAAACGCTTTCCTTGCCATTGCCAGTCTACATTTTATATCCTCTCTACTTCGACCATCATCAGTTATTTTTCTCCCCAAATAGCAAAACTCCTTTACTACTTTAAGTGTCTCATTTCCTAATCCAATTCCCTCAGCATCACCAGACTTATTCGACTACATTCCATTATCCTCGTTTTGCTTTTGTTGATGTTCATCTTATATCCTCCCTTCAAGACACCATCCATTCCGTTCAACTGCTCTTCCAAGTCCTTTGCTGTCTCTGACAGAATTACAATGTCATCGGCGAACCTCAAAGTTTTAATTTCTTCTCCATGGATTTTAATACCTACTCCGAATTTTTCTTTTGTTTCCTTTACTGCTTGCTCAATATAGAGATTGAATAACATTGGGGAGAGGCTACAACCCTGTCTTACTCCCTTCCCAACCACTGCTTCCCTTTCATGTCCCTCGACTCTTATAACTGCCATCTGGTTTCTGTACAAATTGTAAATAGCCTTTCGCTCCCTGTATTTTACCCCTGCCACCTGTAGAATTTGAAAGAGAGTATTCCAGAAATTTTATTTTATTAAAAATTAAAAAACACCTGTTCACTGGTACAAGTATACAAAACACAATAAACGTTTTTAAACTCCAGGCCTGAAGGGCCGCTGAACATTCACAACTGTAATGTCAGAATGACAACCTTAAGATTCAACATAAGGAGATAATCACGGTCCGAAGGTCCCAACACCTTTGACTAATTATTGACCAATACAATAAGTTGCTGAAAGGAATGACTTTAATCATTCGGCTAGAAGGGCCAATCACATATAACCACAAGTGCTGTTTTGATAATGCTACAAGAATGCAAAACCAACAGTTAATTTACTTCGCCCAAAGGAGCACAAAAGACAAATTCATATACCAAAGCCTTTTTTTCTAATGAAACAAGCTAACAAGATAAAATTAATAACCAAAAAGGGGTAGTGACGGCGCCACTCGGCCTGAAGGGCCTGAATATCAGTAGTAATAAATATTTGAGAATGGTTGGAGTTAGTGAGTTAGCACTTGAAACCAGTCCGTGCTCCTCACCACTAGGCAAAATGTACAATCAGCTGCGCTAGGACCGCCTGCTTTAGCACAGAACAACTACAAGCTTCACCAACGTGGCGAATCGTCCACATAGGGCATGACAGGAACTCTCTATAACACATAAAATAAAAATTACTAAACATTGAAACACATGGTTCAAAATATAACTCCTATCTAGGCAGGAACTGTTGATGACGCCCACTGGCCTTCGTAAATCTTCGACTTAGTAAATGTGATGGGCAGATATAAATAATAATACCACCCGACAAATTGTAAAATACAAGACCGTTATTGCACTTGGGTCAGAATAAAATTTCAACCACAGATAATATTTTAGATTCAGTTACGGGGGCTATCCACAAAGTCCATTACGTTTTGAAATTAAAAATAAATAAAGTATTCGAAATTTTTTTATTATATCCAGATGAAAGCCACACTTAAATATTTTTTTATTTATTTTATTGCCAAATTATGGACCTGTTACCTGATGTTTAAAACAGGTCGTACATCTTACAATTTTCGTTTTTCATCTTTTTACAGTTTTCTTTCTTTTTGTTTTATCTACAACATTTACAAAGAATGATTCAAAATAACAATAATTTGAGGTTGAAATATAAATAAAATTTTGTTGTTTTTAAGAAGAATATAAAAAGAGGATAGGATAGATGAGAGATTTGTTAGTACCATCACCGAGTGTGACTGACGGTGAATACCTCGGAATGATTTCATCGAGCCGTTGACCGCCAGTCACACAGACACACACAAATGGTTATTAGTAGAGAAATAATTTTTCTTATCCTATTTGTTACTAATCCTATGTATTAACTACATTAGGTGCGCATCCATATACAGCATTTGGTGTTTTCTTGGCTAGATTGCCAGCAATTTGCTTATTTACATTCACATCTCAGCTTCCTCCTCCTGTTCCTCCTCATTGTCACTATTTTCGCTGTCGCTGTGGGTATCGCTGTCCATCCTCTGGAGATTTCTGTTACGCTGCACATAGGCACGTCTGTGATGTCGTGTCCGCATATACCCTTCATGTGTCGTTTTTGAAATACAGTTTGTCAGTGCGTTTAATTGTGCCCATTGTTCTTCGTCTCTTATTGCTGTGTATATATCTATGTCTGTATCTGTGTAATCTAAGTGTAGTGTATGTCTATTGTTCGCGTATTGCCCGCAGAAAAAGACAGTGTGTTCTGGAGAACCTTCTTCCCCGCATGTGCATGTAGGTGTCTGCCTCAGACTCACGCGGTTTAAGTGCGTGGGATAAGGTCCGTGCCCGGTTAAGAAATGTACCATACCGCAGCTGGGATCGATATGTCTCATTCTCAACCGCTCCCTTATGTCAGGGAGAAAGTCGTGCAGTCTACGTCCCTTATCACTTACATCCCACTCACCTTGCCATGTATCCAAACGCCAGCTTTTAAGGTGACGTATCGTCTCTATGGGCACACCGGTTATTGTGTGTACCTTATCTAGTCTCCCCACCTTTAACCAGTACCTTGCAGCTCTGTATTTGATCGTGATATCTATGGGGCATATTCCGAGCACCACACACAGTGCATCCGCTGAGGTGGTACCGAAGGCTCCAGGCAGCCTAAGTAGGACACTTCTCTGCCCTCGTCTGACAGATGCTTTGTTGGTGACCACGTTCAGTCTATGTGCCCACGTGCTAGCTGCGAAGCTGAGTACTGATTCGAAGAGTGCACGGTGGTATGTACGTATGACTGGTAGAGGTAGTCTGTACCGTTTTGAATTTAGCCTCACCAGTTTGTGGAATATTTTTTCTGCTTTGTCTGTTGTTAGCCTTATGTGTTCGTGGAAATTCAATTTTTCATCTATGTGTACCCCAAGATAGCGCGTAATGCGTGCTCGTTTGATGTTTGCGTCCCCAATTTTAACCGAAGGATTCCTTTTGAGTGATCCTTTCAGTAAAGTGTATGTTGTTTTGTTTTCGGCTATCCTGAGTTTGTTGTTGTGACACCACTGAGTAATTGTTTGTAGTAATCCACTGGCTTTCTCTTCTAACTGGGCTCTGTTGTTTGCAGTGACTACAACTAATAGGTCATCTGCGTAGGCGACAATTAAATACTAATTTTCTACAGAGTTGCCATTTAAAGTATGGCACTTATCGTAGCGATGGACGAGCTCGGAAATTCCTTCGTCGTAAAATTCGGCCGCCTGCGCCGTCAACCGCGTGGTTACCTCTTCTTGAAGCTGTGCGTCGTCATCAAAACGCTGCATAGCCGACCGCTTCTTCATTGCTGGGAATAAGTGGAAGTCGCTCGGTGCCAGGTCGGGACTGTACGGCGGATGAGGAAACAACTCCCACTTAGAAGATTCGAGAACTTCACGAGTGGCATTTGCCGTGTGGGCCCGGGCGTTGTCGTGAATCGGCAAGATCTTTGAGCCCAACTTTCCCCTACGCTTTTTTTTTTGTATTGCTATTCTGAGGTTGTGCAGAGTTTGGGAATACCTTTGAGAGTTTATTGTAGTGCTTCCTTCCAGGAAATCCACAAAAATCGTATTTCTACCGGGTTACTGATTAACCACGTGGTCGAAGGTGCAGGCGGCCGAATTTTACGACGAAGGAATTTCCGAGCTCGTCCATCGCTACGATAAGTGCCTTAATTTAAATGGCAGCTATGTAGAAAAGTAGTATTTAAGTGTCGCTTTCATCTGTATATAATAAAAAAATTCCAATACTTTATTTATTTTTAATTCCAAAACATAATGTACTTTGTGCATAGCCCTCGTATTAAGGCACAGAGAGTGAACATTCTATTCTAGTGATAGTTACTCTTGCCAATATAACAGCAGATCACTGAACCGGGATTTCGGTCACGCCCGAGCCCACCAAAATTGCGAAACACCATGGCACACGACCTCAGAGCAAAACACACCCGACGACACGGGGAGAAATTGAGTGAGACACATCGAGTCAAGAAATTATAACCGTTAGTCCAGAAGGCAGACAAGCATTCGGTGACAGGTTGCAACAGGCACCAACTCGAGCTATGTCGATCGCCCCAGTTCCGCCATAGCAACTCGGACACACCGCGTCAACAGTTACCACGCCCAGCTTCCCTATCACACAGCCCGCCCAGAACGACTGCCGCCTTCCCGAGTAGAGTCCTGCATGACCGAGTAAGCGAGCACAAAATACGGGATGGGGCGAGCACACCCTAACTGGATAGGCTGCCCGCACTAGTTCTTGTGACCGAGCATAGAAGCCGTGACCGAATACGTAGCACGCAACTTCAAACACATTACATGTGTCATTATCCGTGTGAGACTGCAGCCAGTACGGGCTTCTCATTTGTGGTGTGTCTCTCTCTCTCTCTCTAATCATGCAGTGCGAGGAAGCCAGTGCAGTAAGACGTAAGATTGAAATCAATGTTTACACATTGAAGAAACGGGAAGGTCTGAACAGCCAAGCAGGGAGCATATTTTTGTTGGTTGTAGACGAAAACAGTGCGTCTACTGGGTACGTATCGTGCATAAACTGCTCCACATTATTGTGTTTCCAATCGGGAACCACTCATTTAAAGAAACACAGTTGCAAGAAACCTCACAAAGATACAGCTCCTTCAGGAATACCGGCAGTAATAAAAAATAGTATTACAGCAAAGTGTGTTGCAATGTGTGCTAAAGATATGAGACCTTTTAATGCTGTTTGCGGTGAAGGTTTGAGAGAACTAAGCCAAGAATTAATACATCTTGGTGCGCATTATGGAAAAGTTAACGTGGGAGATGCCATGCCACATCCCTCTAGTATAAGCAGACATGTCAAAGAACAAGCTGATGCGATACGAAACAGTATAATGCGTTCTGTTATTGCGGAAGTTATTAATAAAACATGTGCTGCGACTGTTGATGTGTAGACTGATCCGCATAATCAGGTGCACTATTTGACGCTTACATTTCATTACATTAACACAGATTGGTCTCTTGTGATCAATGTTTTATTTACAACAAAATTCCCGAACGTTAGGAAGACGGGAGTAAATATTACAAAAGAAAGTGCTCTATGAATTTAGCTGTGTTACGAACCCGTTCTTGGAATCGTTACTTTTGTATTAAAAGAGAGAGAGAGAGAGAGAGAGAGAGAGAGAGAGAGAGAGGGAGGGAGGGAGAGAGGCGCGTTGGATTTGTACAGTACAGCGTAGAGAGCCGGGGCGAGGCGAGGTGAGACGTCATCGGTGACCGGTCATGCTCGGTTATCCGCGTGTCCGGAATACGGACATCAGACACGGGGCGAGTGCGTGGCCGAGCCGAGTCGTGTGGGGCCGGACACGAGCGGCTCGGTCCCCCCGTCAACAGGCGGGCCGTGAACGGTCAAACATGGAGCGTTGCAGCACTGTAGTCCCGAGTACACACGCTCGTAGCAATCGCGTGCGTTCACAGGTACTAGAGGGAGCTGTAGAGGGCAAAAACTGTAGAGGAAGACAGAGATTGGAATACGTCAAGCAAATAATTGATGACGTAGGTTGCAAGTGCTACTCTGAGATGAAGAGGTTAGCACAGGAAAGGAATTCGTGGCGGGCCGCATCAAACCAGTCAGTAGACTGATGAAAAAAAAAAGAATCGCTGGATGTGCTGTGTACAGTCTGTGGCTGGTGGGCATTGTTGAAATAGTCGCTATTGTAGTGTTTGGCAGTTGGATGTGAACAGCGTGTAGCGTTGCGCAGTTGGAGGTGAGCCGCCAGCAGTGGTGGATGTGGGGAGAGAGATGTCGGAGTTTTGAGAACGGATGATCTGGACGTGTGTCCATCAGAGAGAGTAAATTTGTAAATGGATGTCATGAACTGATATATATATTATGACTTTTGAACGGTATTAAGGTAAATACATTGCTTGTTCTCTATCAAAATCTTTCATTTTGCTAACTATGCCTATCAGTAGTTAGTGCCTTCCGTAGTTTGAATCTTTTATTTAGCTGGCAGTAGTGGCGCTCGCTGTACTGCAGTAGTTTGAGTAACGAAGATTTTTGTGAGGTAAGTGATTCGTGAAAGGTATAGGTTATTGTTAGTCAGGGCCATTCTTTTGTAGGGATTATTGAAAGTCAGATTGCGTTGCGCTAAAATTATTGGCTGTCAGTTTAGTGTTGATCAGAATAGGTAAAGAGCGAAATGTCTGAGTACGTTCAGTTTTGCTCAGCTGCTTGAAAATCAAATAACGTAAGAGGTTTACCAGCACTGTCATTCATTAATTTTTCTAAGGGGACGTTTCAACCGTTCAGAATACTTAAAAAAAAAACTTTCAGAGTTTCTCTTCAAAATGCAATATGTATGGCATCTGTACAATGATTAGTTCTTGTGCAATAAATAATTGAAAGTGTTCCCGCACTTTATGTACACCCTACATAATACAAGACACAGTACGCTGTCGTGGACGGTGTGTGTTTATCAGAGAAGAGTGTATGCCTGACGTCCGTTTACAAGCCATATTTTAAGGCAATATTTGGCAATAATAGCGTTGACGTGAACAATGCTACAGTGTTCTCTCAATTAAATAGCTGACGTGATAATTTCATCGCGATCCGACCTGTAAATGAGTTTTGGTGAAATTTTGTTGGACCCGCCCCCTCAGTTTTGGACTGACGTAATTAATGGACGCCCCCCTAGGAGACAGCAACAACGATATCGACCTTTTGAAAATAATTTATTGTCCGATATAATTGAACATTTTTGTTTTCTACCTCTCAGAAAATTAGGTTCTACGCCTCGTGGGGAATTGCAGCCCAGGTTTGGAACCTCTGAGCTGGGGCGAGTGAATAATTCGCGCCGTCGCGTCGGTGACGGAGGCCACGCAGGTGCCGCCCCCGGCTGGAGCCACGCCGCGGGTGGCAGAAGATCCAGGAGGCGGCGCCGCCTTCTTATGTGCGTCAGCAGAGGTGCCGGCAGCGACGGGCGGTGCCCCCGTAACAGGACGTCAGCAGGCGGCGCGTGGGCGCGGGCGCGGGGCTTGCTCGCTGTGCTGTTTACCTCGGCGCGTCTGGTGCAGGTGCGGCAGGTGTCGAGGCGACGAGGAACGGGAGCCGTTATATCCGACCACGAGGATACGAGCGAAGAGTAGGCTGGAAGAAAAGGAAGGGAATAGAGAGGAGGAAGAGATGGAGACATGAAGCGAGAAGTAGGAGACAGGACGAGAAGAAGAAGAGGAGGAGGAAGAAAGGAAGGGATGAGAAGAACAAGAAGAAAGAATGTGAAAAGAGAAAGAAGGAGGAGAAGAAGAAAAGAAGAACAAGAAAGGGTGCTAAAAGAAGAAGGAGAAGAAGAAGAGATAAAAAGAACAATAGAAGAAGAAGAAGAAGAAGGGATAGAAGAAGAAAGAGGAGAAGAAATGAGAGGGTAAGAAGAAAAGTAAGAGAAGGAGAAGGAATGATGAAAGTAAGAAGAAAGAAGAAGAAGAAGGAGAAGAAGGAATGAGAAGAACAAGTAGAAGAAATGATGCAAATCAAAAGATGAAGGGATGAGAAGAACAAGGATTAAGATTGATCAAGGGAAGAAGGAGGAGGGGTGAGAAGAACAAGAAGAAAGAATGATAAAAAGAGAAAGAAGGAGTAGTAGGATAAAAAGAACAAGAAAAGGTGCTAAAAGAAGAAGGAGAAGAAGAAGAGATAAAAAGAATAGAAGAAGAAGAAGAAGGGATAGAAGAAGAAAGAGGAGAAGAAATGAGAGGATAAGAAGAAAAGTAAGAGAAGGAGAACGAATGATGAAAGTAAGAAGAAAGAAGAAGAAGAAGAAGAAGGCATGAGAAGAACAAGTAGAAGAAATGATGCAAATCAAAAGATGAAGGGATGAGAAGAACAAGGATTAAGATTGATTAAGGGGAAGAAGGAGGAGGGGTGAGAAGAACAAGAAGAAAGAATGATGAAAAGAGAAAGAAGGAGTAGTAGGATAAAAAGAACAAGAAAAGGTGCTAAAAGAAGAAGGAGAAGGAGAAGAAGAAGAGATAAAAAGAACAATAGAAGAAGTAGGAGAAGAAGAAGAAGAAGGGATAGAAGATGAAAGAGGAGAAGAAATGAGAGGATAAAAAGAAAAGTAAGAAAAGGAGAAGGAATGTTGAAAGTAAAAAGAAAGGAGAAGAAGAAGGAATGAGAAGAACAAGTAGAAGTAATGATGCAAATCAAAAGATGAAGGGGTGAGAAGAACAAGGAGTAAGATTGATCAAGGGAAAAAGGAGGAGGGATGAGAAGAACAAGAATAAGGTATGATGAAAAGAAGAGGAATAAGAAGGAGGAGGAGGAATGAGAAGGAGAAGGGAATTATTAACTGCAGGAAGGTAATGTGTCCAAAGTTTCCAAAATTCGTTTGATTGCATCAAAGAAGTCCATCGTTTACTGCGTAAGTGCAACTTCTACACATTCGATAAAGCCTCTCTAGGAACAGGTACAGCTCACCAGTTACCTCAGAAGGGGTAGGAATGACAAGGTTTCTGGTATCAAGAGAAAACTGAGAAAAAAGGAACGACATTCTTAGTGTTGTTCTCGTGAAAACAGATGACTTCACAGATTACAAAACTTGGTGGCCAAAATTCTGCAAAAAATCAAAGGAGCAAAACGTCTTTCGCATTTTGAACGTATCATATATTTAGTTTCAGCTAAGATACACCACAGATAGTTCAATGAAATATAAATATCAATGGTGTATGAGGTAACACCTTTCATTTAAGGAATACTCTGACAAATGTAAAGCTTTCTAAACCTGTCTACAAAGACAAACTACCCATAAACATCTTAAAAACGGACGATATTTAAAAATGTTTAATTTACATTCAGTATGAAAAGATACAATTTTGAAATGAAATTTTGACATATACTACAATAAAGAGAATGCTTAAGTACATGAATTTATTTTAATGCCAGTGTTTAATACACAAACACACATTATATATGGCAACACTACTTTTTTAAGGAGGGCTTACTCTCTTTCTCCAGTTAGTAGTTCGTTACAGAAGCTACAGGATACAGCAAAAAGTATAGAGCAGATAAACGACTCTATAGCAAAGAGGATACAGGTGAGGGTAGAGAAGAAACAAGAGAAGAAAGGCGAGGAAGAAATGACAGAAGAAGAGGTTATTGGAGAACAGATGAGATACTGACGAGGCAGGAAAACAGATAAGGACTAAGAGACAGAGGACTAAAAAGGAGAAGAAGTGATGAGATGAAGAAGAAACAGAAGAGAAAGACACAAGAAGTACAAGAAGGTACGATCAAAAGAAGAAGGGGAAGGGACAAATAACAAGGACTAGAAAACTGGACGAGAAGAATAAGGGAGGATACAGTATGTAGCAGAGAGTAAAAGATAAAGCAGATACAAAAGGATGAAGCAAAGAGGATAGAGGAAGGAGATAAGGGTAAGGAGGAGAAGGTAGACTGGTCAAAAAAAGTGTTCAAATGTGTGTGAATTCCTAAGGGACCAAACAGCTAATGGCATCGGTCCCCTAGACTTACACAGTACTTAAAGTAACTTATGCTAAGAACAACACACACACACCCCTGCCCGAGGGAGGACTCGAACCTCTGGCGGGAGGGGCCGTATAATGCTTAGGTAAGCAGCAGATTTTATACAGAGATAATGCGAAAGAGCTGAGATAGACAGTCTAATGTTTTTAGGGATGTGGGGTTTCGTTTCAATTGTATTCACGATGTGGTAACAAAGTTTTAATTTTGTGATTTTCAAATCGTTCGTTTCTATCTTCTACAAGAAACTTTTACAGGAATTACAACTACGTTTGGTACTGGAGCAAATAAGTCATTGACTTTCGAAATCTCTATATTTTCGTAATAGCATACATACCGTATGACAAAGTGAGTTATTGCGAAGCAGCAATTATATTAAAATCCAGCAACCTTTCGCAAAAATAACAAATAACTATGTAAACCTCGATTTTATTTCTAGTCTACCGGAGGTAACCGGTTTTAGCCACAATAAACACGACCAGAGCGCAATTGCGGATCACGTAAGCATAGCCTCCTCATGTAGTCTTCAAATCTTGGTCTGTTGGTGGCTATTGTAGTTAGAACTGGTTACCTCCAGTGCAACGAAAATAAATTGACATTTAGAGTAGCGCTTTTAGTTTTTATTTACAACAAGTTGCCGACATTTCTTAGCTTCCGTAAATAAATTATGTTGACAGTAATATGTAAGTCATATATGAATGATTTTCCAGCTATCTTTGCCTTTTTCGCAGGATAGAGTGGTATACTCGGTAGGAATGGGTTGAAATACGTCTGGCTGGAAGCAATGAACCCTGAAGAACAGAAAGAAATGTTGTAATTGCCGAGAAGTCTCTCAAAAACTGTGCTCTTCAAGGAAATCTGAAAATTTTACTCAGCAAGACGTGAGTGAATTTAACAAAGAACGCGAGTAACATGAGGAAGATGTTCATCAACTGCTAGAATAAAGCCGGCCCAAGTGACCGAGCGGTTCTGGGCGCTACTGTCTGGAACTGCGCGACCGCTACGGCCGTAGGTTCGAATCCTGCCTCGGGCATGGATGTGTGTGATGTCCTTAGGTTAGTTAGGTTTAAGTAGTTCTAAGTTCTAGGGGACTGATGACCTCAGATGTTAATTCCCATAGTGCTTAGAGCCATTTGAACCATTTTTTTGCTACAATAAGCTATCGTCAGCAACAAGATAAAGCAAATAAGGGAAAGTTTAGTTGTACTGCTTGTTCTCAGTCACTGTTCAGAATGCGCACGATTTTCATCGTGATGGAAGAAAATGCATGTAGAATTAACAAACTCTGTATACACTGAAGTGCCAAAGAAGGTAATATAGGCATGCGTTCTCAAATACAAAGACATGTGAACAGAGAATACGGCGCTGCGGTAGGCAACGCCTATACAGGGTGTTACAAAAAGGCACGGCCAAACTTTCAGGAAACATCCCTCACACACAAACAAAGAAAATATGTTATGTGGACATGTGTCCGGAAACGCTTACTTTCCATGTTAGAACTCATTTTATTACTTCTCTTCAAATCACATTAATCATGGAATGGAAACACACAGCAACAGAACGTACCAGCGTGACTTCAAACACTTTGTTACAGGAAATGTTCAAAATGTCCTCCGTTAGCGAGGATACGTGCATCCACCCTCCGTCGCATGGAATCCCTGATGCTCTGATGCAGCCCTGGAGAATGGCGTATTGCATCACAGCCGTCCACACTACGAGCACGAAGAGTCTGTACATTTGGTACCGGGGTTGTGTAGGCAAGAGCTTTCAAATGCCCCCATAAATGAAAGTCAAGAGGGTTGAGGTCAGGAGAGCGTGGAGGCCACGGAATTGGTCCGCCTCTACCAATCCGTCGGTCACCGAATCTGTTGTTGAGAAGCGTACGAACACTACGACTGAAATGTGCAGGAGCTCCATCGTGCATGAAACACATGTTGTGTCGTACTTGTAAAGGCACATGTTCTAGCAGCACAGGTAGAGTATCTCGTATGAAATCATGATAACGTGCTCCATTGAGTGTAGGTGGAAGAACATGGGGCCCAATCGAGACCACCAACAATGCCTGCCCAAACGTTCACAGAAAATCTGTGTTGATGACGCGATTGCACAATTGCGAGCGCATTCTCGTCAGCTCACACATGTTGATTGTGAAAATTTACAATTTGATCAAATGGTTCAAAGGGCTCTGAGCACTATGGGACTCAACATCTTAGGTCATAAGTCCCCTAGAACTTAGAACTACTTAAACCTAACTAACTTAAGGACATCACACACACCCATGCCCGAGGCATGATTCGAACCTGCGACCGTAGCAGTCCCGCGGTTCCGGACTGCAGCGCCAGAACCGCTAGACCACCGCGGCCGGCTACAATTTGATCACGTTGGAATGAAGCCTCATCCGTAAAGAGAACATTTGCACTGAAATGAGGATTGACACATTGTCGGATGAACCATTCGCAGAAGTGTACCCGTGGAGGCCAATCAGCTGCTGATAGTGCCTGCACACGCTGTACACGGTACGGAAACAACTGGTTCTCCCGTAGCACTCTCCATACAGTGACGAGGTCAACGTTACCTTGTACAGCAGCAACTTCTCTGACGCTGACATTAGGGTTATCGTCAACTGCACGAAGAATTGCCTCGTCCATTGCAGGTGTCCTCGTCGTTCTAGGTCTTCCCCAGTCGCGAGTCATAGGCTAGAATGTTCCGTGCTCCCTAAGACGCCGATCAATTGCTTCGAACGTCTTCCTGTCGGGACACCTTCGTTCTGGAAATCTTCGATACAAACGTACCGCGCCACGGCTATTGCCCCGTGCTAATCCATACATCAAATGGGCATGTGCCAACTCCGCATTTGTAAACATTGCACTGACTGCAAAACCACGTTCGTGATGAACACTAACCTGTTGATACTACGTACTGATGTGCTCGATGCTAGTACTGTAATGAGTCGCATGTCAACACAAGCACCGAAGTCAACATTACCTTCCTTCAGTTGGGCCAACTGGCGGTGAATCGAGGAAGTACAGTACGTACTGACGAAACTAAGATGAGCTCTAACATGGAAATTAAGCGCTTCCGGACACATGTCCACATAACATCTTTTCTTTATTTGTGTGTGAGGAATGTTTCCTGAAAGTTTGGCCGTACCTTTTTGTAACACCCTGTATAAGGCAACAAGCGTTTGACGCAGTTAGGTCAGCTACTACTGTTGCAGCGGCAAGTTATGAAGATTTAATTGACTTTGAACGTAGTGTTACAGTCGCGGACATTTCACAACTGTACCGTGAGTATCAGAAATCGGACAAAACATCAAATCTCCGACGTCGCTGCGGCCGGAAAAAGGTCCTGCAAGAACGGGACCAACGACGACTGAAGAGAATCGTTCAGCGTCTCAGAATTGCAACCGTTCCGCAATTTTTTTTTAAATCCATCTATTATTCTACATGTTTGAAAGCTTTACAGTGTGTAGACACATCCTTTACGAACAATATTTTCATTTCTCCACATAATTTCCATTCACTCTCAACTGCCCTACGCCATCTTGGAACCAGCGCCTGTATACCCGCACGGTAAAATTCTGGACCAACCTGTTGGAGCCACTGTTTTGCAGCGTGCACAACGGAGTCATCAGATTCTAACCTTGTTCCACGAAGAGAGTCTTTCAGTTTCCCAAAGAGATGATACTCATATGGAGCCAGGTCAGGTCTATACGGCGGTTGTTTCAGTGTTGTCCATCCGAGTTTTGTGATCGCTTCCACGGTTTTTTTGTCTGACATGTGGCCATGCATTGTCGTGCAACAGCAAAACATGCTGCTTTTGCCGATGTGGTCGAAGACGACTCAGTCGAGCTTGAAGTTTCTTCAGTGTCGTCACATATGCTTCAGAATTTATGGTGGTTCCACTTGGTGGGATGTCCACAAGCAAGAGTCCTTCGCAATCGAAAAACACCGTAGCCATAACTCTTCCAGCAGAAGGTGTGGTTTTGATTTTCATTTCTTGGCTGAATTTGCATGATGCCACTCCATTGATTGCTTTTCGTCTCTGGCGAAAAATGATGGAGCCATGTTCCATCACCTGTCACAATTCTTCCAAGAAATTCATCTCCACCATTCTCGTACTGTTCCAAAAGTTCGCTGCATACCGTTTTTCTTGTTTCTTTGTGAGCCACTGTCAATATGCTGGGAACTCTTTTTTAACGCCAACACTTTCAGTATTCTGCAAACATTTCCTTCCACTATTCCAACGTTGCGTGACAATTCGTTCACTGTGACGCGTCTGTTAGCAGTCACCAATTCGTTAACTCTCTGCACATTGTCTGGAGTGTGTGCAGTACGAGGCCTGCCGCTGCGAGGACAATCCTCAATACTGCCGTGCCCGCTTTCATCGCGTAACCTGCTCGCCCACCCACTAACTGTACTGCGATCGACAGCAGCATCTCCCTACACCTTTCTCAACCTGTTTCCCACTGTCTCGTTTTCACAGCACAGGAATTCTATGACAGCACGTTGCTTCTGACGAACGGCAAGTGTAGCAGCCATCTTGAAGACGTGCTATGACGGCGCCACTCACGGGAACAGGTTGAACTAAGTTTGAAAACAAGCGGGAAGGATGTATCTACACACTGTAAAACTTTCACACATGCAGAATGAAAACTGTAGTTTTACAAAAATAGTGTGCATTTCTTTTGGAGTGTCCCTTGTAAGTAAAAGTTTTAAGCGATCTTTCTTGTATTTCAAGAATGTCATCGATATCAGATCGCTCCCGTAAGTCACAATGACGAACTTTCGTACTGACAGTGCCTCTGCAGTAATGTTTGTTGCTGTTCTCTAGGGTTGGTATGCCTGTAGCATGTGAGGGCTCTGCCTTGAAATGGGCATTTGGTATTGTCCAAGAGAGGTACCTCATATCATTCAAGAAAAGGAAATATACAAAAACACATAAAATTTTACCCTTTGTCAACTTCAGCCATTTTCCATGTTTACACATAACTTGTGCTTTACATTGGAGAAGGAACTGTGTAGTGTAAGTGTTAAGTGTGTTCTTGTGCGTCCTGGAAATTTAATGAAGCAAGTTTTCGACTAGAAGTGCCGTGTTTGGTTAGTTTCGTCCCTGCTAAGGATACTGCCTACACTACGCTTGTCCGCCCACTTTTAGAATACTGTTGCGCGGTGTCGGATCCATACCGGATAGGACTGACTGAGTACATCGAAAAAGTTCAAGGAAAGGCAGCACGTTTTGTATTATCGCGAAATATGGGACAGGGTGTCACAGAAATGATACAGCATTTGGGATGGACATCATTAAAAGAAAGCCGTTTTTCGTTGCGACGGAATCTTCTCACGAAATTCCAATCACCAACTTTCTCCTCCGAATGCGAAAATATTTTGTTGACACCGAATTACGTAGGGAGGACCGATGACCAAGATAAGGGAAATCAGAGCTCGTACGGAAAGATATAGGTGTTCATTCTTCCCGCGCGCTATACGAGATTGGAATAATAGAGAATTGTGAAGGTGGTTCGATGAACTCTCTGCCAGGCACTTAAATGTGATTAGCAGAGTATCCATGTAGTTGTAGATGTAGATAGATTTATACTTGGTTATTGAGGAAGTATGTTCTTTGGATGCAGCCGCGCGAACTCGTTCTTATAGGAGCTCGGTACATGATTTACTAAACGTCATTATCGAATATTTAGTTTGAATTACGCGAAGAAAATAAAATATAAACATAGTACGCGATTCTATCACAGAAATATACATGTTTCTTACACCCTTCTTCTTCATTCGGGTAGCAATGAAAAGCAGCAATAAGCAAATAAAACGCGAGATTTTTGTTTCTAATCCACGTAGCGATGTAAACATGAGCGGAATGAAAGCTCAAAATGGCACGATCTACGGCCCTATGCAGGACACTTCTAAAATATTTCAGAAATACTGAACAAAATAACACAGTTTGCATAAGCTACATGCTGTGTTTAGCATTCGTTGGGAAACATAATGGCGGATGCGCCAGCCTGTGTTTTTAAGAGCTCTAGCAGCGGCATATCTTTCTCGTAGGCCTCGTTGGAATAGCACGTTCGGGCGTCTTTACGATCGTGCAGAGCAATATCTAGCATGTCAGATATTCTGACTGTTGACCAATCAGATGGCACAACGCCAGCTACGTCACACGCACTCCATCTCCCTTCAGCACAGAGCATTTAGTTCTAACCTTTACGTATACAGGGTGGTCCATTTGGTCGTGACCGGGCCAAATATCTCACGAAATAAGCATCAAACGAAAAAACAGCAAAGAACGAAACTCGTCTAGCTTGAGGGGGGGAAACTAGATGGCACTATGGTTGGCCCGCTAGATGTCGCTGCCATTGGTCAAACGGATATCAACTGCGTTTTTCTTTTTTTTTTAATAGGAACCCCCATTTATGTATTACACACTCGTGTAGTACGTAAAGAAATATAAATGTTTTAGATGGACCACTTTTTTCGCTTTGTGATAGATGGCGCTGTAATAGTCACAAAGGTAAGGCTCACAATTTTAGGCGAACAGTTGATAACAGGTAGGTTTTTTAAATTAAAATACAGAACGTAGGTACGTTTGAACTTTTATTTCGGTTGTTCCAATGTGATACATGTACCTTTGGAACTTATCATTTCTGAGAAGGCATGCAGTTACAGCGTGATTACCTGTAAATACGACATTAATGCAATAAATGCTCAAAATGATGTCCGTCAACCTCAATGCATTTGGCAATACGTGTAACGACAGCGAGTAGTTCGCCTTCCGTAATGTTCGCACATGCATTGGCAAAGCGCTGACGCATGTCGTCAGGCGTTGTTGGTGGATCACGATAGCAAATATCCTTCGACTTTACCCACAGAAAGAAATCCGGGGACGTCAGATCCGGTGAACGTGCAGGCCACGGTATGGTCCTTCGACGACCAATCCACCTGTCATGAAATATGCTATTCAATACCGTTTCAACCGCACGCGAGCTATGTGCCGAGCATCCATCATGTTGGAAGTACATCGCCATTCTGTCATGCAGTGAAACATCTTGTAGTAACATCGGTAGAACATTATGTAGGAAATCAGCATACACTGCACCATTTAGATTGCCATCGATAAAATGGGGGTCAATTATCCTTCCTCCCATAATGCCGCACCATACATTAACCCGCCAAGGTCGCTGATGTTCCACTTGTTGCAGCCATCTGTATTTTCCGTTGCCCGATAGTGCATATTATGCCGGTTTACGTTACCGATGATGTTGAATGACGCTTCGTCGCTAAATAGAACGCGTGCAAAAAAATCTGTCATCGTCCCGTAATTTCTCTTGTGCCCAGTGGCAGAACTGTACGCGACGTCCAAAGTCGTCGCCATGCAATTCCTGGTGCATAGAAATATGGTACTGGAGCAGTCGATGTTGATGTAGCATTCTGAACACTGACATTTTTGTGATTCACGATTCTCGCGCAATTTGTCTGCTACTGATGTGCGGATTAGCAGCGACAGCAGCTAAAACACCTACTCGGGCATCATCATTTGTTGCAGGTATTGGTTGACGTTTCACATGTAGCTGAACACTTCCTGTTTCCTTAAATAACGTAACTATCCGGCGAACGGTCCGGACACTTGGATGATGTCGTCCAGGATATCGAGCTGCATACATAGCACACGCCCGTTAGGCATTTTGATCAGAATAGCTATACATCAACACGATATCGACCTTTTCCCGCAATTTGTAAACGGTCCATTTTAGCACGGCTAATGTATCACGAAGCAAGTACCGTCGGCACTGGCGTAATGTTACGGGATACCACGTACTTATACATTTGTGACTATCACAGCGCCATCTGTCACAAAGCGAAAAAAGTGGTCCAACTAAAACATTCATATTCCTTTAGGTACTACACGACAATGTAATAAAAATGGGGGTTTCTATCTTAAAAAACGCAGTTGATATCCGTTTGACCTATGGCAGCGCCATCTAGCGGGCCAACCGTAGCGCCATCTAGTCCCCCCCCCCCTCCTCAAGATAGACGAGTTTCGTTCTTTGCTGTTTTTTCGTTTGATGCTTATTTCGTGAGATATTTGACCCGGTCACTATCAATGGACCACCCTGTATATGCCGTTTCTGGGCACCAGCAAATTTAGAATCACTCGAAAATCGTTTGTTAACTGTGCGATTCGTTGCAATAAAATAATGAGAAACGTCATGTTCGTGGCAAATGAATTATTGTAACTTGCGTATTAGGAAAGTATGCCATTTGAAGGCAGCGAAACTCTTGATGATCCACAAGAAACACATCCTGAGAATGAGATTTTCACTCTGCAGCGGAGAGTGCGCTGATATGAAACTTCCTGGCAGATTAAAACTGTGTGCCCGACCGAGACTCGAACTCGGGACCTTTGCCTTTCGCGGGCAGGTGCTCTACGAACTGAGCTACCCAAGCACGACTCACGAGCCGTCCTCACTTGCTTAAGCCGTCGGCACACGGACCGTGCTGTCGAACGTTGAGCGTTGAGCGTGCCGAGATTCTGACGTCATAGCGTTGAATAGCACGTTCTGGAGTCTTTCCGAACGTGCAGAGCAGTATCTGGCATGTCAGATATTCTGAGCGTGCGTCTGAGCGTTGACCAATCAGATGGCACAACGCCACCTACGTCACACACACGCCATCTCCCTTCAGTACAGAGTGGTGAGGCGCCATATTGGCGTTCATTTCAAACCTATATGTATATATGCCGTTTCTGAGCATCAGCAAATTGAGAATCACTGAAAAACTCGTTGTTAGTTGTGTGATTCGTTCCAATAAAATAATGAGAAACATCGTATTCGTGGCAAAAGAATTATTGTAACCTGCGTATTATGAGAGTAGGCTATTTGAAGGCAGCGACACACTGAAGATCCACCAAAAACGCATTGTTCTTGGTACAATTTGTTATAATTAAATTGCAATTAGTAACATAATTATCTACGATTAACGGTTTTAGGACGCCGTAATACAATATGATTAAGTACGTCAAGTGTGTTAGGGGTTTAGTGTAATGGTTAGCGTCTCTGTCTAAAAAACTCGTTTCGTTGGGGCGGTGGTTCGCGTCTTAACACTACAAAAAATTTTTTTCATAACATTCGCATTATTAGGTTCTGATACTTTATTATTAGTTTAATATAATTATACGCTATAATATCTGATGTTATGTAAATATAGGTTCACCTTTTTTTTGAGGGGTGACTTTGTTCGATTGGCTTAATCTACAGGACAGCTTGCGCTACTTGTATAAAGTTAGTTTGTTCCTTTTCCTTTTACGCTTCGTAATTCACATGTTGCAAGGATTCTGCTACTGGGTAGGAACAGTGATCAAGTAAGCCTGACGCTGGAGTTTTACTAAAATGTGGGAATGATGAAATAATGTTTATCTTATGCGGAGAAGTATTCCACATCTGTACCGCACTGTTTGTAATGGAACTTTTATACGTCTCTGTCCATATCGACTGGGCATGGTACTTTTCTTTTCGTGGACGATGGAGAAAATGTGCGTTTTAATAGAGCTAACGTGGGAATTTTACGCACGCCCGTTGAGTAAATAGTGGGATTTACGAACTACTAGAAACAAGTGCCGCTGGAGTGCGTTGCGATCGCGTATATCACGTTGGGGCCCACGTACCGTATGCACAAGTCCTGAGCGTTCAGCAGCACGTTGAACTTCGCACGCTCAACGTTAACGTTCGACAGCACGGTCCGTGTGCCGACGGCTTAACGTGATGCTGAACGCTCAGGAATGGTGCGACTCGTGCATACGGTACGTGGGCCCCAACGTGGTATACGCGATCGCAATGCACTCCAGCGGCAGTTGAGGGATGTATCTAGTTCGTAAGTCACACTGTTGACTCAACGGGCGCGCGTAAAATTCCCACGTTAGCTCTATTAAAACACACATTTCCTCCATCGTCCACGAAAAGGAAAGTACCATGTCCAGTCGATAAGGACAGAGACGTATAAAAGTTCCATTACAAACAGTGCGGTACAGATGTGGAATACTTCTCCGCATAAGATAAACTTTATTTCATCATTCCCACATTTTATTAAGACCTCAAGGTCAGTCTTACTTGATCACTGTTCCTGCCCAGTAGCAGGATCTTTGCAACATGTGAATTACGAAGCGTAAAAGAGAAAGGAGCGTAATATCTTTATACAAGTAGCGCTAGCTGTCCTGTAGATTAAGCTAATCGAACAGTCACCCCTCAAAAACGGTGAACTTATATTTACATAACATCAAATATCATAGTATATACTTATGTTGTTGTTGTTGTGGTCTTCAGTCCTGAGACTGGTTTGATGCAGCTCTCCATGCTACTCTATCCTGTGCAAGCTTCTTCATCTCCCAGTATCTACTGCAACCTACATCCTTCTGAATCTGCTTAGTGTAGTCATCTCTTGGTCTCCCTCTACGATTTTTACCCTCCACGCTGCCCTCCAATGCTAAATTTGTGATCCCTTGATGCCTCAGAACATGTCCTACCAACCGATCCCTTCTTCTAGTCAAGTTGTGCCACAAACTTCTCTTCTCCCCAATCCTATTCAATACCTCCTCATTAGTTACGTGATCTACCCACCTTATCTTCAGCATTCTTCTGTAGCACCACATTTCGAAAGCTTCTATTCTCTTCTTGTCCAAACTAGTTATCGTCCATGTTTCACTTCCATACATGGCTACACTCCATACAAATACTTTCAGAAACGACTTCCTGACACTTAAATCTATACTCGATGTTAACAAATTCCTCTTCTTGAGAAACGCTTTCCTTGCCATTGCCAGTCTACATTTTATATCCTCTCTACTTCGACCATCATCGGTTATTTTCTCCCTAAATAGCAAAACTCCTTTACTACTTTAAGTGTCTCATTTCCTAATCTAATTCCCTCAGCATCACCCGACTTAATTTGACTACATTCCATTATCCTCGTTTTGCTTTTGTTGATGTTCATCTTATATCCTCCTTTCAAGACACTGTCCATTCCGTTCAACTGCTCTTCCAAGTCCTTTGCTGTCTCTGACAGAATTACAATGTCAATATACTTATAATAATGAAAACGCTAATGTTAGTAAATAAAATTTAGGAGTGTCAATACGCGAACCTCCGCCTCAACTAAGAAATCAATACGAGGCAGTGACACTACTCATTACGCTAATCCAGCAACACACAGAAACACCTGGCAAGTAATCAAAGTATGTTACCCGTTGCAGAAAACCTTGTCGTAGATATGTTACTAATTGAAATTTAATTATAACAAATTGTACCAAGAACAATGCGTTTTTGGTGGATCTTCAGTGTGTCACTGCCTTCAAATAGCCTACTCTCATAAGACGCAAGTTACAATAATTCTTTTGCCACGAATATGATGTTTCTCGTTATTTTATTGGAACGAATGACACACTTAACAACGGGTTTTCCAATGATTCTGAATTTTCTGGTGCTCAGAAACGGCTTATATACATATAAGCTTGAAATGAATGCCAATATGGCGCCTCACAACTCTGTACTGAAGGGAGATGGCGTGCCTGTGACGTAGGAGGCGTTGTGCCATCTCATTGGTCAACGCTCTGCCGCACGCTCAGAATATCTGACACGCCAGATGTTGCTCTGCACGTTCGGAAAGACTCCCGAACGTGCTATTCCACGCTATAACGTCAGAAACTGTGCACGCTCAACGGTCAACGTTCGGATGCACTGTCCGTGTGCCGACGACTTTAGGTCCCGAGTTCGAATCTCGGTCCGGCACACAGTTTTGATCTGCCAGGAATTTTCAGAAACACATTGTTGTTGGTACAATTTGTTATAGTTAAATTTCAATTAGTAACATAGCTACGATTAAAGCTTTTAGCACGTGGCAACATGTCTGGATTGGCCACAAGTTGTTTGTTGACCGTATGGCGTGGCGGCACTATAACTCAGCGTGTTCGGTCAGACTGTTCGCTGCCCTCTGTAATAAAGAAACTGAGTCAATGGATCAACGACGAACTGAAAGGGGCGTCTTGCGACGTCTGCCACGAACAGATGCAACGAACGAAAACGAACAAAATGAGATTAAGAAAAAAAGAAGCGTAATCGTCAGCGCTACTGATGCACAATGTGATATGGTTCTGGCCGTCTTCACATATTTTTTTCCTAACATTCGCGTTTTTAATAGGTTATGATGCTTTATTATTAATTTAATGTACGTATATGCTTCAATATTTGACGTTATGTAAATCTATGTTCACCTTTTTTTGAGGAGTGTTCGACTAGCTTAATCTACAGGACAGCTTGCGCTACTCGTATAAAGATATTTTGTTCCTTTTTCTTTTAAGTTTCGTAATTCACATGTCGTAAATATTCTGCTACTGGGTAGGAACTGTGATTGAGTAAGAATGACCTTAGGGTTTAACTGAAATGTGGGAATGATGAAATAATGTAAAAATTTGAACATAGCTGCTAAGGTTCAGTGACCGTGCCAGACACTTTGTAAGTAGGCTGTTTATGTTTTCTTATTGGTAACGCCACGTAGCGCTCTGTATGAAAATCACTGGCTGTGCTGTGTGCAGTCTGTGGCTGGTTAGCATTGTTGTCTGCCATTGTAGTGTTGGGCAGTTGGCTGTTAACAGCGCGTAGCGTTGCGCAGTTGGAGGCGAGCCGCCAGCAGTGGTGGATGTGGGGAGAGAGAGGGCGGAGTTTTGAAATTTGTAACACTGGATGTCATGAACCACTATATATATTATGACTGTTAAGGTAAATACATTGTTTGTTCTCTATTAACATCTTTCAATTGCTAACTGTGCCTATCAGTAGTTAGTGCCTTCTGTAGTTTGAATCTTTTATTTAGCTGGCAGTAGTGGCGCTCGCTGTATTGCAGTAGCTTGAGTAACGAAGATTTTTGTGAGGTAAGTGATTTGTGAAAGGTACAGGTTAATGTTAGTCAGGGCCATTCCTTTGTAGGGATTTCTGAAAGTCAGATTGCGTTGCGCTAAAAAATATTGTGTGTCAGTTTAAGCACAGTCATGTATAATTTTTCAAAGGGGACGTTTCAAATTATATTAGAACAAATAAGCCCTCGTCACAAACATTAAGTCAAAATTGACCATGTTTCGACGCTACTATGAGCGTCTGCTGATCTAAAACATATTCCGTATATAATACATTAATAAAATTAAAGTTTGTACTGACTGAAAAAAGATGCAGTACTTACTAGTCACATATTAAAAAAGATCTCGGCCGGAAAGGCGACGTCATGAGTAGTTGTAAGTAAGATGGCGAGCCGCTAAGGGCAGCTCGTACTTTAGTGAACAAGGGTTGCAACAATTTTATTAATGTTTTATATACCTAATATGTTTTAGAACAGTTAGTCTAATTCTGAAGACGACGCTCATAGCAGCGTCGAAACCTGGTCAATTTTGACGTAATATTTGTGGCCGAGGGCTTATTTGTTCTGATAAAATAATGTTTGTCTTATGTGGAGAACTACTGCAAATTTGCGTCGCACTGTTTGTAATGGTACTTTTATAAGTCTGCGTCCTTATTGATTGGACATCGTACTTTCCTTTTCGTCTTAAAACATGTACTTGGATATTGAAGTTTTTATTTCTCTGTATTACATATAGAAAAACGTGACTAGCATATGGACAGTGGAGGAAATGTGCGTTTTAGTAGAGCTAACGTAAGAAATTATACGTGCGCGCCTTTAGTAAAACATTGTGATTGACGAGCTACCAACGTCCCGCAACTGACGCTGGAGCGCGTTGCGATCGCTTCTTAGTTAGTATAGTTAGTTACGTGTTCCATTGATCAATAGCACGGAAAAACCGTTATGATGCGGAACGTGTCAAATGCACAAGAAATGCGCACAGGAAACAAGTTTTTTTTTCATTACAGTGTTATACCTAAATATTTCTATTATCTATGCCATTCCCTTAAATGGCACAAAATGCATATATTATATCTCCAGATTTATTTACTCATATTCAAGAATTCATCTATGGTTTAGAAGGAGTTGTCAAGGAGGTATGATTTGAATTTGTTTTTTAAACTATTACTGCTGTCTCTCAGACATTTTATTTCATTTGGTAATTTATCAAAAATTTTATAGCAGCATATTTTACCCCTTTCTCCACCAAAGATAGGTTAAGTAAAGGATAGTGTACATCCTGTTTTTTTTTTTTGTTTTTGGTACTGTAATCATGAATGTCGCTGTTGATTTTGAACTGGTCCATGTTGTTGAGAAAAATTTTCATTACTGAATAAATGTACTGTGAAGCAGTTGCAAGAATTCCTAACCTTTTAAACAGATACCTACAAGATATGCGACTATGAACACCACACATTATTCTACCTACTTTCTTTTGAGCAGCGAATACCTTTTGCCTAACTGTTGAGTTGCCCCAGAATATTATTCCGTATGACATCAGAGAGTAGAAGTAAGCAAACTATGTTAGCTTACTAATTTCTACATCCTCAAAATTGGCAATTATCCTGATTGCAAAAGTTGCTGAACCTATTCGCTTTAGGAGATCCAAAACATGAATTTTCCACCTATACGAACACCCATAAACTTAGTATGCTCTACCCTGGCTACTGACTTCTTTTGATGTGATATGCTTATTGAAGGTGTAAGTAGGCTGTTTATGTTTTCTTTATGTAAGTAGGCTGTTTATGTTTTCTTATTGGCAACGTTACATAGCGCTCTGTATGAAAATCACTGGCTGTGCTGTGTACAGTCTGTGGCTAGTTTCCATTGTTGTCTGCCATTGTAGTGTTGCGCAGCTGGATGTGAACAGCGCGTAGCGTTGCGCAGTTAGAGGTGAGCCGCCAGCAGTGGTGGATGTGAGGAGAGAGATGGCGGAGTTTTGAAATTACATATATTATGACTTTTGATGATATTAAGGTAAATACATTGTTTGTTCTCCATTAAAACCTTTCATTTGCTAACTATCCCTATCAGTAGTTAGTGACTTCCGTAGTTTGAATCTTTTATTTAGCTGGCAGTAGTGGCGCTCGCTGTATTGCAGTAGTTCGAGTAACGAAGATTTTTGGTGAGGTAAGTGATTTGTGAAAGGTACAGGTTAATGTTAGTTAGGGCCATTCCTTTGTAGGGATTTCTGAAAGTCAGATTGCGTTGCGCTAAAAAAATATTGTGTGTCAGTTTAAGCACAGTCTCGTATAATTTTTCTAAGGGGACGTTTCAAAGGAATTATACTTTTTGCAGCAGAAAATTGGATGTACTATGTTTTTCCAAAGATCAGAGCAAGCCCATTCGCAGAAAACCAATTAATACACTCCTGGCCATTAAAATTACTACACCACGAAGATGACGTTCTACAGACGCGAAATTTAACCGACAGGAAGAAGAAACTGTGATATGAAAATGATTAGCTTTTCAGAGCATTCACACGAGACTGGTGCCGGTGGCGCCACCTACAACGTGCTGACAAGAAGAAAGTTTGCAACCGATTTCTCATACACAAACAGCAGTTGACCGGCGTTGCCCGGAGAAACGTTGTTGTGATGCCTCGTGTAAGGAGCAGAAATGCGTACCATCACGTTTCCGACTTTGATAAAGGTCGGATTGTAGCCTATCGCGATTGCGGTTTATCGTATCGTGACATTGCTGCTCGCCTTGGTCGAGATCCAATGACTGTTGTTAGCACAATATGGAATCGGTGGGTTCAAGAGGGTAATACGGAACGCCGTGCTGGATCCCAACGGCCTCGTATCACTAGCAGTCGAGATGACAGGCATAGGCATGTTATCCGCATGACTACGTCTCGATCCCTGAGTCAACAGATGGGGACGTTTGCAAGACAACAACCATCTGCACGAACAGTCCGACGTCGTTTGGAGCAGCACGGACTATCGGCTCGGAGACCGTGGCTGCGTTTACTCTTGACGCTGCATCACACACAGGAGCACCTGCGATGGTGAACTCAATGACAAACATGGGTGCACGAATGGCAAAACGTTATTTTTTCGGATGAATACAGGTTGTGTTTACAGCATCATGATGGTCGCATCCGTGTTTGGCAACATCGCGGTAAACGCACATTGGAAGCGTGTACTCGTCATCGCCATACTGGCGTATCAACCAGCGTGATGGTATGAGGTGCCATTGGTTATACGTCTCGGTCACCTCTTGTTCGCATTGACAGTACTTTGAACAGTGGACGTTACATTTCAGATGTGTTACGACCCGTGGCTCTATCCTTCATTCGATCCCTGCGAAACCCTACATTTGGGCAGGATAATGCACGACCGCACTTTGCAGGTCCTGTACGGGCCGTTCTGGATACAGAAAATGTTCGACTGCTGCCCTGGCCAGCACATTCTCCAGATCTCTCACCAACTGAAAACGTCTGGTCAATGGTGGCCGAGCAAGTGGCTCGTGACAATACGTCAGTCACTACTCTTGATGAACTGTGGTATCGTCTTGATGCTGCATGGGCAGCTGCACCTCTACGCACCATCCAATTTCTGTTCGACTCAATGCTCAGGCGTATCAAGGCCGTCATTACGGGCAGAGGTGGTTGTTCTGGGTACTGATTTCTCAGGATCTATGCACCCAAATTGCGTGAAAATGTAATGACATGTCAGTTCTAGTATAATATCCGTGTGTCATCTGCATTTCTTCTAGGTGTAGCAATTTTAATGGCCAGTAGTATAACTTTTCTAAAGACCTAATTTGTATCATTTTCTATCGGACTTTCTTTTACTGAATTAATAATTATGCTTGTATCATCAGCAAACAGTGTCAGTTCAGCATCTTGTTTCACGTAAGAAGGGAGGTCTTCCACATATATCAAGAACAGGAGGGGACCCATGATCGAACCTTGTGGAACACCTAATGTAATTTCACCCCAGTTAGATGAAGTGGCAAAGTTCTTTGAATCAGTTGAAGCATATAAAGAGACCACGTCGGGCTCCACGTACAGTGTGCACAAGTCGCATCGTTACTGAGCGTTCAGCAGCACATTCAACTCGGCACGCGCAATGTTGACGTTCGATAGCACGGTCCGTGCGCCGACGCCCTTACGTAGCATACGGCCTGAGCTGCGTTCCAGGCGTCGCAGGCTTCCACACCCCGGCACCTTCCTCTACGTCACTACTCCATCCACCACCCTGGGCTGAAGTAGCGCCGTTAATTATGCCAAGGCTGGCGCGATTTTGCTGGACCGGCTAATATTGATCACCTTCGCCACGTCATCCCTTGTCTGCGAGCGGCGGGTCACTGCTCGCCAAAGGAGCATCAATTCCTGCCCTGTCCATCTCCCTCCCACACCACCCCCACAGCCCCCTCCCTCTCTCGCCCAGGAATCTGCACCTCGTACACTAAAGTGAACCACACAAAAGGAAACCTACATTACTGGCCATTAAAACTGCTACACAAAGAAGAAATGCAGATGATAAACGGATATTCATTGGACAAATAAATTATACTAGCACTGACATGTGATGACATTTTCACACAATTTGGCTGCATAGATCCTGAGAAATCAGTACCGAGAACAACCACTTCTGGCCTTAATAACGGCCTTGATACGCCTGGGCGTTGAGTCAAACAGAGCTTGGATGGCGTGTACAGGTACAGCTGCCCATGCAGCTTCAACACGATACCACAGTTCATCAAGAGTAGTGACTGGCGTATTGTGACGAGCCAGTTGCTCGGCCACCATTGACCAGACGTTTTCAATTGGTGAGAGATCTGGAGAATGTGCTGGCCAGGACAGCAGTCGAACATTTTCTGTATCCAGAAAGCCCGTACAGGACCTGTAACATGCGGTCGTGCATTATCCTGCTGAAATGTAGGGTTTCGCAGGGATCGAATGAAGGGTAGAGCCACGAGTGGTAATACATCTGAAATGTAACGTCCACTGTTCAAAGTGCCGTCAATGCGAACAAGAGGTGACTCAGACGTGTAACCAATGGCACCTCATACAATCAAGCCGGGTGATACGCCAGTATGGCGATGACGAATACACGCTTCCAATGTGTGTTCACCGCCATGTCACCAAACACGGATGCGAGCATCGTGATGCTGTAAACAGAACCTGGATTTATCCGAAAAAATGACGTTTTGACATTCGTCCACCCAGGTTCGTCGTCGAGTACACCATTGCAGGCGCTCCTGTCTGTGATGCAGTGTCAAGGGTAACCGCAGCCACAGTCTCCGAGCTGATGGTCCATGCTGCTGCAAACGTCGTCCAACTGTTCGTGCAGATGGTTGTTGTCTTGCAAACGTCCCCATCTGTTGCCTCATGGATCGAGACGTGGCTGCACGATCCGTTACAGCCACGCGGATAAGATGCCTGTCATCTCGACTGCTAGTAATACGAGGCCGTTGGGATCCAGCACGGCGTTCCGTATTACGCTCTTGAACCCACCGATTCCATATTCTGCTGTCAGTCATTGGGTCTCGACCAAGGGGAGGAGCAATGTGGTGATACGATAAACCGCAATCGCGACAGGCTACAATGCGAACTTTATCAAAGTCGGAAATTTCATGATACGCATTTCTGCTCCTGACACGAGGCATCACAACAACGTTTCACCAGGCAACGCCGGTCAACTGCTGTTTGTGTATGAGAAATCGGTTGGAAACTTTCCTCATGTCAGCACGTTGTAGGTGTCGCCACCGGTGTCAGCTTTCTGTGAATGCTCTGAAAAGCTAATCATTTGCATATCACAGCATCTTCTTCCTGTCGGTGAAATTTCGCGTCTGTAGCACGTCATCTTCGTGGTGCACCAATTTTAATGGCCAGTAGTGTAGAAACGGAATGAAAGTTCACCGCCGTAGAGGGGACATCACGTTATTCCAGAGATTGCAGAACCGAGTCAAGTTTACAATTTTACGGCATGAGCCCATTTACACTATGTGGTTAAAAGTATACGAACACCTGGCTGAAAATGACTTACAAGTTCGGGGCGCGCTCCACCGGTAATATGCAATTCAATATGGTGTTGGCCCACTCTTAGCCGTGATAACAGCTTCCACTTTCGCAGGCATACGTTCAAACAGGTTCTGGAAGGTTTCTTGGGGAATGGGACTTCACGAAGTCCTGCACTGAGCACAAGTATCGAAGTCGGTCAGTCAGGCCTGGCACGAAGTCGGCATTCCAAAACATCCCAAAGGTGTTCTATAGGATTCAGGGCAGGACTCTGTGCGGGCCAGTCCATTACAGGGATGTTATTGTCGTGTAACAACTGCGCGACAGGCGGTGCATTATGAATAGGTGCTCCATCGTTTTGAAAGATGCAATCGCCATCCCCGAATTGCTCTTAAACAGTGGGAAGCAAGAAGGTGCTTAAAACATCAATGTAGGACTGGGGTGTGATTGTGCCACGCAAAACAATGGGTGCAAGCCCCCTCCATGAAAAACACGACCACACCTTTAACACCACCGCCTCCGAATTTTACTGTCTACACAAGCTGGCAGATGACGTTCACTCGGCATTCGCCATACACACACCCTGCTATCGGATCGCCACACTGTGTACCGTGATTCGTCACTCCACACAACGTTTTTCCACTGTTCAATCGTCCAATGTTTACGCTCCTTACACCAAGCGAGGTGTCGTTTGGCACTAGCAGCGTGATACGAGGCTTATGAGGAGCCGCTCGACCTTGAAACCCAAATTTTCTCACCTCCCGCGTAAATGTCATAGTACTTGCAGTGGATGCTGAAGGAGTTTGGAATTCCTGTTTGATAGTCTGGCTGGATGTCAGCCTATTTCATATTACGACCCTCTTCAGCTGTCGGCAGTCTGTGTCAGTCAACAGACGAGGTCGGCCTGTACGGTTTTGTGCTGTACGCGTCCCTTCACGTTTCCACTTCACTATCACATCGGAAACAGTGGACCTAGGAATGTTTAGAAGTGTGGAAATCTCGTGTACAGACGTATGACACAAGTGACGCCCAATCACCTGACCACGTTCGAAGTCGCTGATATGGAGTACCTGGCAGTAGGTGGCAGCACAATGCACCTAATATGAAAAACGTATGTTTTTGGGGTTGACCGGATGCTTCTGATTACATAGTGTACACTATGTACTGGTACACTATGTACTGGTACACTATGTACCAGTATGACGTTATACCCAGTCTGGCTGGTCGGTTTGTTACGTGTTCTATAGGAAGGTACCAGGAGTAACGCACTAAATTAATGTCGATATGCACCAGGATTTTAGAACATTATGAATCGAGGGGAACGGTCTATTGATTCACAGTGAACACGGATATAGAAAACACAGTTCTTGTGAAGCACAACTAGCATTTTACACACACGAAGAGTCGAGTGCTATTGAGGAGGGATTTCAAACTGATGCCGTATTTCTAGATTTACAGACCGTTTTTGACACTGTAACACACAAGTGGCTTGTAGTGAAACTGCGTGCTTATGTAATATTGTCTCAGTTCGTGATTTCCTGTCAGAGAGGTCACAGTTCGTAGTAATTAACGGAAAGTTATGTAAAACACATGTGATTTCTGGCGATCCCCAAGGAAGTGTTATACGCCCTTTGGTGTTCCTTACCTATTTAAACGATTTAGGACACAGTCTGAACAACCATCTTAGCTCGTTTGCAGATGATGCTGCTGTTTATTGTCTAGTAAAGTCATCGGAAGATGAAACATATTGCAAAACTATTTAGAAAAGATATCTGTATGGTGCGAAAATTGGCAATGGAACCTTAATAATGAAACGTGTGAGGTCATCCACATGAGTGCTAAAAAGAATCCGTTAAACTTCGGTTACACGGTAAATCAGTCAAATGCGAAGGCCGTAAATTCAACCAAATACCTAGGAATTGCAATTAAAAACTGTTCAAATAGGAAAGAACACACAGAAAATGTAGTGGGGAAGGCGAACCAAAGAGTCCGTTATATTGCAGAATACTTAGAAAATGTAACAGATCTCATACAGAGACTGCCTACACTACATTTGTCCGTCCTCTTTTAGAATACTGCTCCGCCGTGTGGGATCCTTACCAGACAGGATTAACGGAGTACATCGAGAAAGTTCAAAGAAGCGCAGCACGTTTTGTATTATCACGAAATAGGGGAGAGAATGTCACGGACGCGGTACAAGATTTGAGGTGGGCGTCATTAAAATAAAAGGGTTCTTCGTTGCAGCGGAATCTTCTCCCGAAATTTCAATCACCAACTTTCTCCTCCGAACGCCAAACTATTTTGTTGACGCCGACCTACTTTGGGGGAAACGAGCATCATAATAAAAAAAAAGGGATACTCAGAGCTCGCACAGTAAGATATAGGTGTTCGTTTATTCCGCGCGCTGTTACAGATTGGAATAATAAAGAATTGTTGTGAAGGTGGTAAGGTGAATTTTCTGCCAGGTACTTAAGGGTGATTTGCAGAGTAGCCATGTAGATGTAGATGTAGATTTGAACGATTCTTTTATTGAAATGATGTGAAACGAGTAAGTTTACCGGATATGCATGCATGGTTTGTGTTAACGTTTGTGAACACACTATCATTTTATTCCTAGTCATGCAGCTACACTTGAAAACGATCTAGTTTCTTTAACTGAGTATCAGTTTTTAAGTAGAATTTCGTCAATGGAATAGAAGGATTCGTCCAGGAGAAATGATTTTAAATTATATTTAAACCTTGCTTCGCTTTCTGTCACACATTTTATGTTATTGAGCAAATGATCATAAGCTTCTATTGCTGCATACTTAACTCCTCTCTGAGCCACTGACAGCTTTAACAATCGCTGATAAAGGTGAATTGGCTTCTAGTGTTGTACGTATAACACTGTTCGTCTTAAATTGTGATGGATTATTTATGACCAATTTCACTATCGGAAACACGTATTGTGACGGCGCAGTTAAAATACCTACCTGATTGAAGAGGGGCCTACATGCACAACACCTATTATTCTTAATGATGCCTTTTGTGCAATTGTAAGTGATGGGTTACCCCAGAAAATTATTCCGTCAGACATTATTGTGAGGTATTATACACAATACGTCAGGAAAATGGTTCAAATGGCTGTAAGCACTATGGGACTCAACTTCTGAGGTCATCAGTCCCCTAGAACTTAGAACTACTTAAACCTAACTAATCTAAGGACATCACACACATCCATGCCCGAGGCACATCCATGCATCTACATCTACATGGCTACTCTGCAAATCACTCTTAAGTGCCTGGCAGAAGATTCATCGTACCACCTTCACAACAATTCTTTATTATGTCGTAGTGGTCACGCGGTTCCAGACTTTAGCGCCTAGAACAGCTCGGCCACTCCAGCATTTATACGCAGAGCTAAAGTAGCTGAACTCTACTGTTTGAGAAGCGCAGTAATATGCTTATTCCAGTTCAAGCTTTCATCAATATGTACACACAAAAATTTGGTGCATTCTACCGTATCTATTGACTCCTGCTCACGTGCTACATCAATTATTTGTTGTACACAACTGAATGTAGCATGTTTTCTTTTTCAAAATTTATGAAGAGTCCATTTTCAGAGAACCACTTATTAATTCTTTGGAAAGTATTGTTTACAGTTCCTCTGTTGCTTTCCCTGTAATGGATTTATTATAACACTAGTATCGTCTACAGAAAGTACTAACTTTGCTTGTTGCCTGTTAAGTAGAAAGTCATTCAGATATATAACGAATACAAGTGGACACAAAATTGAACCCTGTGGGTCTCCCTTTGTGATTTTACCCCAGTCACTAAAACTTTCTACCAATCCAACATTGTCTGAATTACTATGCAAGATCTTTTGCACTATGTTCGTCAAGTATGATTCAAACCAGCTGTGTGTAAATCCATCAATTCAAAAAATTGAGTTTTTACTCGGAGAGTATTATGATTAACACAATCTGAGGCCTTGGAGCGATCACAAAACATAACAGTCGATATATTATTATTTGAGGTTTGCTTTACTTGATGAGTGAATCTATAAACAGCTTTCTCAGTCGAGTAACGTTTCTGGAATCTAAACTGTGACATGCTAAGTAAATTATTTCCAATTAAGGGTGCGACAACTCTTGAGTACATTACTTTTTCGAATAGTATGGAAAAAAGATATCACTATGGAAACTGGACGATAAACGTTTAGATCTGTCTTGCAACCTTTTTTATAAGATGGCTTAGTAGTTATATATATTATCTTAAATAATTATATGTTTTCACCTGTTTGCCAGTGGTGCATTGCATATATCACTAAGGACATTATCTATGAAGGTGGAACAACTTCTCAGTATCTTGTCTGAAATACCATCAATGCCACAAGAGCATTTGGTTTTAGAATTTTTATAAATCTATTAATTTCGGGGAAAGATGTTTCTGATACTTCTACACTACTGGCCATTAAAATTAAGTTTCCAACCGATTTCTCACACAAACAGCAGTTGCCCGGCGTTGCCTTGTGAAACGCTGTTGTGATGTCTCGTGTAATGAGGAGGAATGCGTACCATCACGTTTCCGATTTTGATAAAGGTCGCATTTGGCCTATCGCGATTGCGGTTTATCGTATCGCGACATTGCTGCTCGCGTCGGTCGAGACCCAATGACTGTTAGCAGAATATGGAATCGGTGGGTTCAGGAGGGTAATACGGAACGCCATGCTGGATCCCAACGGCCTCGTATCACTAGCAGTCGAGATGACAGCCATCTTATCCGCATGGCTGTAACGGATCGTGCAGCCACGTCTCGATCCCTGAGTCAACAGATGGGAACGTTTGCAAGACAACAACCATCTGCATGAACAGTTCGACGACGTTTGCAGCAGCACGGACTACCAGCTCGGAGACCGTGGCTGCGGTTACCCTTGACGCTGCATCACAGACAGGAGCGGCTGCGATGGTGTTCTCGACGACGAACCTGGATGCACGAATGGCAAAACGTCTTTTTTTCAGATGAATACAGGTACTGTTTACAGCATCATGATGGTCGCATCCGTGTCTGGCGACATCGCGGTGAACGCATTGGAAGCGTGTACTCGTCATCGCCATACTGGCGTATCAGCCGGCGTGATGGTATGGGGTGCCATTGGTTACACGTCTCGATCACCTCTTGTTCGCATTGACGGCACTTTCAACAGTGGACGTTACATTTCAGATGTGTTACGACCCGTGGCTCTACCCGTCATTCGATCCCTGCGAAACCCTACATTTCAGCAGGATAATGCACGACCGCATGTTGCAGGTCCTGTACGGGCCTTTCTGGATACAGAAAATGTTCGACTGCTGCCCTGGCCAGCACATTCTCCAGATCTCTCACCAATCGAAAACGTCTCGTCAATGTTGGCCGAGCAACTGGCTCGTCACAATACGCCAGTCACTACTCTTGATGAACTGTGGTATCGTGTTGAAGCTGCATGGGCAGCTGTACCCGTACAAGCCATCCAAACTGTGTTAGACTCAATGCCGAGGCGTATCAAAGCTGTTATTACGGCCAGAGATGGTTGTTCTGGGTACTGATTTCTCAGGATCTATGCACCCAAACTGCGTGACATGTAATCACTTGTCAGTTCTAGTACAGGGTGATTCAAAAAGAATACCACAACTTTAGGAATTTAAAACTCTGCAACGACAAAAGGCAGAGCTAAGCACTATCTGTCGGCGAATTAAGGGAGCTATAAAGTTTCATTTAGTTATACATTTGTTCGCTTGAGGCGCTGTTGACTAGGCGTCAGCGTCAGTTGATGCTAAGATGGCGACCGCTCAACAGAAAGATTTTTGTGTTATTGAGTACGGCAGAAGTGAATCGACGAGAAGCCGCGGGAAACAACTCAGTATGAACGTGACTCGCCTAAGGTGAACGTTTTCTGTGCCATTTCAGCCAATAAAGTTTTTGGTCCCTTTTCCTTCGAAGGTGCTACTGTAACTGGACTACAGTATCTGGAGATGTTAGAGAATTGGCTGTTCCCTCAGCTCGAACAAGAAGCACAACAATTCATATTTCAGCAGGATGGAGCGCAACCACATTGGCACTTATCTGTCCGTAACTACCTGGACGTCAACTACCCGAGGCTATGGATCGGCCGCCAGGCAGCCCGTGACAGAGCACTTCATCACTGGCCTCAAAGAAGCCCTGATCTTACCCCCTGCGATTTTTTCTTATGGGGGTATGTTAAGGATATGGTGTTTCGTCCACCTCTCCCAGCCACCATTGATGATTTGAAACGAGAAATAACAGCAGCTATCCAAACTGTTACGCCTGATATGCTACAGAGAGTGTGGAACGAGTTGGAGTATCGGGTTGATATTGCTCGAGTGTCTGGAGGGGGCCATATTGAACATCTCTGAACTTGTTTTTGAGTGAAAAAAAACCTTTTTAAATACTCTTTGTAATGATGTATAACAGAAGGTTATATTATGTTTCTTTCATTAAATACACATTTTTAAAGTTGTGGTATTCTTTTTGAATCACCCTGTATAATAAACTTGTCCAATGAATACCCGTTTATCATGTGCATTTCTTCTTGTTGTAGCAATTTTAATGGCCAGTAGTGTACATCAATAGCCCTAGTGCGGAGACTGCTCTTTCGCGATGACGTCACAGCACACGTCGGTGGGATTAAAGCGCGTGCACGTAGCTCATCATTCCTCGTGGCGAACGACTGCGCCTCGTGGCAGAGGGTATCGACGCGCCATAAACAGCCGGTTAGTGCAGCGGCGGTGGTCTTTTTGTCGGCTGGCGGGCAATAACAGTTAGCAGTGAGTCGGCGTTTGCGAGCCGGTCGCAGCCTCCTCCGCTCGACGACAGGTAGAAAAAGGTCGCAGAAACCGGCGCGTGCGTTAAGTTAGCCACACGTAACCGGCCAGGGGCGCCGGAGCGTGACGCTAATGTAGCGCTCCATCTCTGGCTTGTTACGGCCGCTTGCTCTGCCCGCCCTGTCTACGCTAATTTCCGACCGCGAATTGATGCCTGCTGTTTGAGAGAGAACGACGCTGCTGACTTGTTACTGGAAATAACGATACGAAAAAGTAGAAGTCGCGAGGGGTTGGCGCTCGGCTTACTGTAACCACCTACACGGCGTCATACTCGTAGGTGTCCCACGTATCACACCCTATTGCTATTCTCTGTGGCACGCTATCGTTTGCGTGTTATCAAGAAAATACAAACTGAGAATTTCTTTCGATTCCCAACACTCTCAACCCTTCTGCTACATCTACGAGGTGCATTCAAGTTCTAAGGCCTCCGATTTTTTTTCTCCGGACTGGAAAGAGATAGAAACATGCGCATTGTTTTAAAATGAGGCCGCGTTCATTGCCAATACGTCCCAGAGATGGCAGCACCGTACGGCAGATGGAATTTTACAGCCAGCGGCGACGATGAGAACTGTTTTAAACACTTAAAATGGTGACGTTTTCCATACTTGAACAGCGTGCAATCATTCGTTTTCTGAATTTGCGTGGTGTGAAACCAATTGAAATTCATCGACAGTTGAAGGAGACATGTGGTGATGGAGTTATGGATGTGTCGAAAGTGCGTTCGTGGGTGCGACAGTTTAATGAAGGCAGGACATCGTGTGACAACAAACCGAAACAACCTCGGGCTCGCACAAGCCGGTCTGACGACACGATCGAGAAAGTGGAGAGAATTGTTTTGGGGGATCGCCGAATGACTGTCGAACAGGTCGGCTCCAGAGTTGGCATTTCTGTGGGTTCTGTCCACACAATCCTGCATGACGATCTAAAAATGCGAAAAGTGTCATCCAGGTGGGTGCCACAAATGCTGACGGACGACCACACGGCTGCCCGTGTGGCAGGTTGCCGAGCAATGTTGACGTGCAACGACAGCATGAATGGGACTTTCTTTTCGTCGGTTGTGACAATGGATGAGACGTGGATGCCATTTTTCAATCCAGAAACAAAGCGCCAGTCAGCTCAAAGGAAGCACACAGATTCACTGCCACCAAAAAAATTTCGGGTAACCGCCAGTGCTGAAAAAATGATGGTGTCCATGTTGTGGGACAGCGAGGGCGTAATCCTTACCCACTGCGTTCCAAAAGGCACTACGGTAACAGGTGCATTCTACGAAAGTGTTTTGAAGAACAAATTCCTTCCTGCACTGCAACAAAAACGTCCGTGAAGGGTTGCGCGTGTGCTGTTTCACCGAGACAACGCACCCGCAAATCGAGCTAACGTTACGCAACAGTTTCTTCGTGATAACAACTTTGAAGTGATTCCTCGTGCTCCGTACTCACCTGACATGGCTCCTAGTGACTTTTGGCTTTTTCCAACAATGAAAGACACTCTCCGTGGCCGCACATTCACCAGCCGTGCTGCTATTGCCTCAGCGATTTTCCAGTGGTCAAAACAGACTCCTAAAGACGCCTTCGCCGCTGCCATGCAATCATGGCGTCAGCGTTGTGAAAAATGTGTACATCTGCAGGACGATTACGTCGAGAAGTAACGCCAGTTTCATCGATTTCGGGTGAGTAGTTAATAAGAAAAAAAAATCGGAGGCCTTATAACTTGAATGCACCTCGTACATCTACATGATTATTCCGCAACCATGGAAACTGAGAAAGATGGAAAACTACCCTTTCTTGATGTCCTAGTGGTACGTAGGTCTGATAGCTCACTGGGTCACAGTGTGTACCTCAAGCCCACACACACTGGCCTGTACCTACATGCCTCCAGCTGCCACCATCCGGCGCAGCTTAATGAAATGCTCAACACCTTGGTACATAGAGCACACTCGATCTCTGATGAAAAGAACTTGCCAACGGAACTCAAACACCTGGAGACCGTGTTCATCAAGAATGGGTATGGCAACCGCCAAATCCAAAGGGCCTTCCGACAACAGAAGTGCAGCAAGTACCGAGATGAAGAACAACCCGAAGCTCGGGCCTTTCTGCCGTTTGCTGGCAACGTGTCGTCAAAAATAGGGAGACTCTTAAGGCGACACAGTCTTCCGACCAACAGCAAAGATTCGTGACCTACAAAAGATGACGTAGGCCTTAAGAAAGCGGGCGTATACAAAATCCCGTGCGGCTGTGGCAAATCCTACACCGGCCAAACTGCCCGCACGGTCGAGGACCGATGCAAGGAACACGAACGTCACACCCAGCCATTCGGCCCTAGCAGAACACTGCATTGAAACCGGACACACAGCGAAATTCGAAGAGACAAAAATCCTGACGGCCACAAGTGCCTACTGCGACGGTATCTACAAGGAGGCCATAGAAATTCGCGTAACAGATAACCTCATCAACAGGGAGACCTTGTTTCAACTTAGCAAGGTCTGGAAACCGTTTTTAAACACCATCAAAGAGCAACGGCACGAGCGGACGCGAGATCCTTCCGCCATGGCGGACGGAGATGGACTGCGCCTACCATCGGACGTGGCTGCAGCTACCCCCACCCCTCCCACCACTTGGCGCGCATCCGGCCGCCCGTGCCGGGGTACGACTCGGGACCCCGCGGACATAAATACCACGGACACAGCGCACACAGATCATAGTGCTACTAGACGTAGCCAAAGCCTTTGGCTCAGTATGGCTTAGAGGGCTAATCTACAAATTGTACACACAAGGGTTCCCCGGGAGCATACTTAAGCAGATCAAAAGCTACCTCTCGAACAGAACTTTCTCTGTCAAGGTAGAAACAGCCACCTCCACCAAGTGGCGTATTCGTGCTGGGGTGCCACAGGGATCGGTCCTGGGGCCCGTTTTGTACAGTCTGTACACTGCGGACACACCAACGGCCCCCCTGGTGCACACCGCTCAGTACGCTGACGATACGGCCTTCTACACAAGAAACGCGAACAAGGACCTGGTCATCCGTAGGCTACAAAGGGTCTTAGATGACACAGAAACTTGGGCCCGTCGCTGGCGAATCACCATCAACTCCGAAAAGACGCAGGCAATGCTGATTACCCGTAGGCTCGGAAGGCGCGAACCTCCTCAACGCCCCCCCCCCTCCTCCTTCACCTAAACGGAACCCAACTCCCCTGGCGCAGAACCGCCAAGTACCTTGGCGTAACCTTGGACTCTCGTCTTACGTGGAAACCCCACATAGACGAGGTCCACAGGAAGGTCTGCGCCAGAATGTCCATCCTGTACCCAATCCTCAACTCATCCAGCTCCCTTCCCTGCTCAGTAGGAGTGAACGTATACCAGGCCCTGATCCGGCCAGTCATGGAATACGCGTGTCCTGTCTGGGGATACGCGGCGAAGCAGCACCTGGACAAACTCCAGAGGCCGCAGAACCGCGCCCTCAGGAGGGCACTGCGTTTACCTCTTGGATTCCCCATTGACGATTTGCATGCTGCTGGGGAAATCCCACTCCTGATGTGATGATGATGATGATGTTTTGGTTTGTGGGGCGCTCAACTGCGTGGTTATCAGCGCCCGTACAGTTACCCAATCTTTGCTCAGTCCAATTTCGCCACTTTCCTGGATGATGATGAAATGATGAGGACAACACAAACACCCAGTCATCTCGAGGCAGATGAAAATCCCTGACCCCGCCGGGAATCGAACCCGGGACCCCGTGCTCGGGAAGCGAGAACGCTACCGCGAGACCACGATCCACTCCTGAGAGAGCGTTGTCAAGACCTGGCAAGGGCCTTCTATGAAGGTTCTTCCAGGTCGGCAAACGCCCTCATCCACTCCCTAGGTCGGTATGACATGACCCGCGATAAACACAATCGCCCCATGACGATTTTCAACGACTAAGTTGAAGAGAAAATCCCAATGTCCACTCCCAAATCCTGCTCCTACCCAAATTACTATAATTATCTCGCCAAACCTCAGGCAAGTACCAGACACACACAGAACAATCATCACATTTCACAGACACCAAAAAAGTACAGAAATAATCACACACACAAGTACACAGGGGAGTAAAAGCCGAAAGGCTACAAACTCCCCCTCACACTTCCCCAAAGAGGGGAAAGTAATAGATGAGAGCAGCAGCAGCCAGACAGATCATTCCATCAGCACCACCTGATGATGGCGGAACGGTTGATCGCCGAAATATCTTGGAACTTCCACGATCGGATCCGGCTGGACACCCGAGAACCTCGGATACAGCACATTCGCCGGGAAAGCCTCAGATCACAGAGCACAAAGATATTTGCAGGTGGGTGGAGTCGAACCCGCTACCCTTTCAATACGAATCCGTTCCCTTACCGCTGAGCCAAACACCGCTTCCTAAACACACTGTGTCAGGTGCACATGGTGATAGATCTGCATCAAAAGTCCTTTTATTTCCTAAACGCTTTACCATCTTACAGGGAGCCGGAGGTGCCTATGCTGCCCATGTTAAAATCACTAAGTTTGAGGAACATTTATGAATAAACTACCAAATAGAAAAATTTGAATTTTTTTTTTACATATAGAGTGGTTTTGGAGTATCTTTTCTAGTTTCCTTCCAATTATTTTTTTTATTAATGACCCAATTTTTTTACAAATAATTGCTTTACAATTAAACTGAAATGAAACTACTGAACATATTGCCAAATGGCTGTGTTACAATGTAAGTTTGACCACCAGGAGTGCTGTATAAAAATTTCATCTCTCTAGCTTGAGTGGATTTTGAGAAAATGTTCCTTATATTCGAAAAATTCTAATTTACGGGAAATGGCTATCAAAGTTTCTGAATACATTCCTGCACTATAGGATGGATTATCAGGCTCTTCTTGTTCGTCCTCCAAAAGCTTCCTCGTCTGCCTTCTTTTCTGGCCTGTTGTTCCATCACACTTCATATGCCTGTCTCTTCTTTCTGCTCCTCTTATCCTTTCTCTGTCGATATTTCTTAGTGCTCGTACAGTGTTCACCCCAGCTGTAAATCCTAATGCCTTCAGAACTTCACACTTCACACTGTTCCCTAGGTTGTCGGTTGCCATTGCATCATAAATGCCAAAGTGCAGTGTTTTTATGCTTACAAACACCCTTTTAGGAATCACTTTCCAAATCAAATTGTTTACGTTCTCATTAGGATTCTGCGTCTTTCCGTGTAGACATTTGTGTAACAATTCTGGCTGTGCTAAGTCATGAAAAACTGGTTTTATTGCATTTATCACAGCTGCTGGCAAACCATGTTTGTGATCATAGTTCTTTTTTGCATTATATTTGCACCAGGAGTCTTTTGGGCACAGGCTGTGTTGAGGGTATTCATTGGAAGAGACAGTATGAAGGAACAATGCCCACACTGCTTTTCGCATGTCACTAACATTACTAGTATTTTGCCTTATAGCATACCCATAGTATCTCTGTAGACGTTCAATCACCTGATCAGTAAGCCTGCCTCTCCCTCCTATTGTCTTTCCATCACTAAGCTTACTTGAACCCAAAGTTTGTTTGAGCCTTCGAAGCCGTGCACCCGTACGCTTTTGCACATGCCCAATGCATTCCAACTTTTCAACTACAAATTCATTTCCATATGGTTTCAGTTCCTCTATAGTCTTGAAACCTTTGGAGTCACCATCCCCAAGGTAGTATTTGCTAGAAGATGTCACAGGGCTATGGCCGGCCACGTGTTGCTTAGCAGAGGAACGCACTGTTTCAGTAATTGTAGTATCGCAACTTGGTATTAGTGTTAATTTTCTTTTCCCTACATTCTTCCTCTTATTGTATACACGGTTACTAAAACGTGGCATCGTAAACAGAACAACGCTTTACACATGAAGTATAATACTACCAACAACAGGCGCAACACTGAACTAATTCGAAACGGTAAACAGCAGAGAGACGATGTTCCGCGCTCTTAGCGCATCATTTGTCACAGAAGACAATGTAGCCAACCCTTGCACACTCGCTGTATGCGTAACATAAGGCGCTGTATGCGTAACAGGCCGAGAAAATCCCAAGCAGTTCGCCAGGAAGTCACGAGAGGGTGTTAGATGCATTCAGCGGCCGCCCATTTCCTCTGCAGGCGTGGGGGAAAAAAGTAATAACTCCACTTCTAGGGCGAGTAGAACAATAATTCAAAGTTTACATTAAAGAGGAATGTTCCAATTAATTTTCGGTAGCAAAAAAAAATTGTAATTTTTTGGATTTGACCACCTCCGGCTCCCCTTAAGATCCCGTTTGCGGCACTTTCTTGTCTCACAACGCCCTATATGCACCATGAATTCGGCGATGACGAGTAGGCGTCATCTCCTTGTAAGATAGAACGCCATCAAGTGAGTCGAAATTACAATGCTAACGTAACCGCACTGATGAAGATACATTTTAATGGGGAAAAAAGATTCACCGTGAAGGAGTTATCATCTCCTTGTAAGATAGAACGCCATCAAGTGAGTCGAAATTACAATGCTAACGTAACCGCACTGATGAAGATACATTTTAATGGGGAAAAAAGATTCACCGTGAAGGAGTTATCCCCTTGTAAGATAGAACGCCATCAAGTGAGTCGAAATTACAATGCTAACGTAACCGCACTGATGAAGATACATTTTAATGGGGAAAAAAGATTCACCGTGAAGGAGTTATCCCCTTGTAAGATAGAACGCCATCAAGTGAGTCGAAATTACAATGCTAACGTAACCGCGCTGATGAAGATACATTTTAATGGGGAAAAAAGATTCACCGTGAAGGAGTTATCCGAATGAGGCGTATATTGGTAGATGTGATGTTCATGTACATACAAACAAATTGAAACAATTTCAGAAATATTTGATGATTTATTCAAGACAAAGATCTTCACAAATTCAGCAAGCCAATAAATGCGTTTGTCCACGTCTGTCGTTTATGGAAGCATTTATTTGGCTTGGCATTGAAAGAGTTATTGGAAGTCCTCCTGAGGGATATCGTACCATATCCTGTCCAATCGGCGCGTTTGATCGTCAAAATACCGAGTGGTTGGAGGGTTGTTGTTGTGGTCTTCAGTCCTGAGACTGGTTTGATGCAGCTCTCCATGCTACTCTATCCTGTGCAAGCTTCTTCATCTCCCAGTACCTACTGCAACCTGCATCCTTCTGAATATGCTTCGTGTATTCATCTCTTGGTCTCCCCCTACGGTTTTTACCCCCCACGCTGCCCTCCAATATCAAATTGGTGATCCCTTGATGCCTCAGAACATGTCCTACCAACCGATCCCTTCTTCTGGTCAAGTTGTGCCACAAACTTCTCTTCTCCCCAACCCTATTCAATACTTCCTCATTTGTTATGTGATCTACCCATCTAATCTTCATCATTCTTCTGTAGCACCACATTTCGAAAGCTTCTATTCTCTTCTTGTCCAAATTATTTACCGTCCATGTTTCACTTCCATACATGGCTACACTCCATACAAATACTTTCACAAACGACTTCCTGACACTTAAATCTATACTCAATGTTAACAAATTTCTCTTCTTCAGAAACGCTTTCCTTGCCATTGCCAGTCTACATTTTATATCCTCTCTACTTCGACCATCATCAGTTATTTTGCTCCCCAAATAGCAAAACCTCCTTTACTACTTTAAGTGTCTCATTTCCTAATCTAATACCCTCAACATCACCCGACTTAATTCGACTACATTCCATTATCCTCGTTTTGCTTTTGTTGATGTTCATCTTATATCCTCCCTTCAAGACACCATCCATTCCGTTCAACTGCTCTTCCAAGTCCTTTGCTGTCTCTGACAGAAATACAATGTCATCGGCGAACCTCAACGTTTTTCTTTCTTCTTCATGGATTTTAATACCTACTCCGAATTTTTATTTTGTTTCCTTTACTGCTTGCTCAATATACAGATTGAATAACATCGGGGAGAGGCTACAAACCTGTCTTACTCCCTTCCCAACCACTGGTTCCTTTTCATGTCCCTCGACTCTTATAACTGCCATCTGGTTTCTGTACAAATTGTAAATAGCCTTTCGCTCCCTGTATTTTACCCCTGCCACCTTTAGAATTTGAAAGAGAGTATTCCAGTCAACATTGTCAAAAGTTTTCTCTAAGTCTACAAATGCTAGAAACGTAGGTTTGCCTTTCCTTAATCTTTCTTCTAAGATAAGTCGTAAGGTCAGTATTGCCTCACGTGTTCCAATATTTCTACGGAATCCAAACTGATCTTCCCCGAGGTCCGCTTCTACTAGTTTTTCCATTCGTCTGTAAAGAATTTGTGTTAGTATTTTGCAGCTGTGGCTTATTAAACTGATTGTTCGGTAATTTTCACATCTGTCAACACCTGCTTTCTTTGGGATTGGAATTATTATATTCTTCTTGAAGTCTGAGGGTACTTCGCCTGTTTCATACATCTTGCTCACCAGATGGTAGAGTTTTGTGAGGACTGGCTCTCCTAAGGCCGTCAGTAGTTCCAATGGAATGTTCTCTACTCCGGGGGCGTTGTTTCGAGTCAGGTCTTTCAGTGCTCTGTCAAACTCTTCACGCAGTATCGTATCTCCCATTTCATCTTCATGTACATCCTCTTCCATTTCCATAATATTGTCCTCAAGTACATCGCCCTTGTATAGAGCCTCTATATACTCCTTCCACCTTTCTGCTTTCCCTTCTTTGCTTAGAACTGGTTTTCCATTTGAGCTCTTGATGTTCATACATGTGGTCCTCTTATCTCCAAAGGTCCCTTTAATTTTCCTGTAGGCAGTATCTATCTTACCCCTAGTGAGATAAGCCTCTACATCCTTACATTTGTCGTCTAGCCATCCCTGCTTAGCCATTTTGCACTTCCTGTCGATCTCATTTTTGAGACGTTTGTATTCCTTTTTGCCTGCTTCATTTACTGCCTTTTTATATTTTCTCCTTTCATCAATTAAATTCAATATTTCTTCTGTTACCCAAGGATTTCTACTAGCCCTCGTCTTTTTACCTACTTGATCCTCTGCTGCCTTCACTACTTCATCCCTCAAAGCTACCCATTCTTCTTCTACTGTATGTCTTTCCCCCATTCCTGTCAATTGTTCCCTTATGCTCTCCCTGAAACTCTGTACAACCTCTGGTTCTTTCAGTTTATCCAGGTCCCATCTCCTTAAATTCCCACCTTTTTGCAGTTTCTTCAGTTTTAATCTGGAGGGTATTTCCCTTAATGCTACAAACTTTTTCAAATGCAGAGAGCTTCGGCGACCTTGCTGACCAACGTATGTTTTGACAAGAATGAAGACAAGCTCTAGACAGTATCCTAGTGTGGGGCCGGGCATTATCTCGCTGAAGGGTAAGCTCAGTATGGCATGAAACGAAAGGCAATAAAACGAGGCGTATTACACTATGCCATCAAAAGTATCCAGACACTTGGCTGAAAATGGCTTACAAGTTCCTGCCGCCCTCCATCCGTAATGCTGGAATTCAGTATGATGTTGGCCCACACTCAGCCTCGATGACAGCTTCCACTCTCGCAGGCATACGTTCAAAAAGGTGCTGGAAGGTTTCTTGAGAAATGGCAGCCCATTCGTCACGGAGAAGAGGTATCGATGTCGGTCGGTGAGGCCTGGCACGAAGTCGGCGTTCCAAAACATCCCACAGGTGTTCTATAGGATTCAGGTCAGGACTCTGTGCAGGCCAGTCCATTACAGGCGTATTATCGTCGTGTAACCACTCCGCCACAGGCCGTGCATTATGAACAGGTGTTCGATCGTGTTGAAAGTTGCAATCGGCATCCCCGAATTGCTCTTCAACAGTGGGAAACGAGAAAGTGCTGTGATAATGCGACGATAGACAACAAGGGGCGCAAGTACCCTTCATGAAAAGCACGACCACACCATAACACACGCTGGCAGATGACGTTCACCACCCATTCACCATAACCACACCCTGCCATCTGATCGCCACGTCATTCCACACAACGTTCTCCCACTATGCAATCGTCCAATGTTTACGCTCCTTACACCAAGCGAGCTGTCGTTTGGCATTAGCAGCGTGATGCGTGGCTTATGAGCAGCCGCTCGACCGTGAAACCCAAATTTTCTCACCTCCAGCCTGACTGTCGTAGTACTTGCAGTGGATCCTGATGCAGTTTGGAATTCCTGTTTGATAGTCTGGCTGGATGTCTGCCTATTTCATATTACGAACCTCTTCAGCTGTCGGCGGTCTGTGTCAATCAACAGACGAGGTCGGCCTGTACGCTTTTGTGCTGTACGCGTCCCTTCACGTTTCCACTTCACTATCACATCGGAAACAGTGGACCTAGATGAAGTGTCGGCAGACGTGCCAACACTGTTTTGTTGGAGGAGACCGAAATGCACGCTATAAGCTCACGCAGGCTGGCGTGAGGTCTGAAACAGGATACGTAATGAATGCTATAAAGAAAAGTACGTAGCTTCTGGAATACTTAACTTTAATCCACATTTGTAGAACATCTCTCGTTACTGTACAGGCTTTATAATCACAATATCAATTGGTAAGGCCGCCTTGCTAGGTCGTAGCAAAAGTAGCTGAAGGCTACTCGGCAAATGAGAGCGTAGTTATCAGTGAACCATGGCTAGCAACGTCGGCTGTACAACTGGGGCGAGTGCTAGTACGTCTCTCTAGACCTGCCGTGTGGTGGCGCTCGGTCTGCAATCACTGACAGTGGCGACACGCGGGTCCGTCGTATACTAGCGGACCGCGGCCGATTTAAAAGCTACCACCTAGCAAGTGTGGTGTCTGGCGGTGACACCACACTAGGGATGTTTAGGAGTGTGGAAATCTCGCGTACATACATATGACACAAGTGACATCCAATCACCTGACCACGTTCCAAGTCCGTGAGCTCCGCGGAGCGCCCCATTCTGCTCTCTCACGATGTCTAATGACTACTGAGCTCGCTGATATGGAGCACCTGGCAGTGTGGCAGCACAATGCACCTAATATGAAAAACGTTTGTTTTTGGGGGTGTCCGGGTGCTTTTGATCACATAGAGTATACTGTCGAGGTACCGCTGTGCTGTAACGGTGCCGTGGATGACAACCAAAGGTGTCCTGTTACGAAAAGAATGGGCACCTCAGACCATCATCACTCCTGGACATCAGGCGGTATGCCGGCAGACAGCCAGGTTGCTATCCAACGGCTGTTCAGACGCGTCTTTACTGGTCATCCGGTCTCAGTTGGAAGGAGGACTCATCACTGAAGAGTCAATGAGATTCCTGGCCGGAGACATGTCTGGAACAGCCCCAGATAGCGGTGGGAAATTGGAAATTTGTGGTAAGGTCTTATGGCACCAAACTGCTGAGCTGATCGGTTCCTAAGCTTATACACAATTTAATCTAACTTAAACCAATTTACGCTAAGGACGACACACACACCCATGCCGGGATACCAAGCTGACTTTCGCCCGCCATACTTTACCCGCCTGCCTCCCTGGTTGCTCCAGAGGCCCAGCGTCCTTTTAGACTTGTCAGAGTACCGGAGGAGCTGCACTCCTGCGTTTGTTTTTACCTCCTTATTTTACGATATTTTAAACCAGCATGCCGACCATGTACCAGTATTTACGGATGGCTCTAAGCGGGGGGACTCTGTTGGTTGTGCTTTTGTTTACCATCTTTGATGCCGAATTGTTTGCGATCTTGCGGGCATTGGAGCAGATGAGATGTGTTCCCAGTCTTAAGTTTATCATCTGTTCTGACTCCCTGAGTGCCCTTCAGACCGTGCAACACTTGTACCCAGCGGATACGGTCGTCCAGAACATCCACGATGCCCTACTCCACCTGCAACGGCAGGGGAAGGAGGTTTCTTTGTGCTGGGTGCCGGGGCACGTGGGTATTAGGGGAAACGAACTGGCGGATGTGGCTGCCAAAGATGCGTATTCCCTCCCTCACGTTGTTGAATGTGCCTTCCCCCTCCATGTAGTTACCTCCCTTTTGCGTTTTCGTGTTATGCGTCAATGGGAAGAGGAGTGGCTGGCAGTCGGTGAAAATAAGCTGCGTCTGGTCAAGGCCACCACGCAGCCATGGCGTACGTCCTACCAGTCATGCAGGCGGGATGAGGTTCTCCTCACTCGCCTCCGCATCGGGCACAGTCCCTTAACGCACGGTTTTTTACTCCGGCGGGAGGACCCCCCAATCTGCAGTGCTTGTGGCGTCCAGATTACTGTCCGCCACGTTTTACTTGACTGTCCTTTATTCTCTGACCAGAGGGCGGTGGTTTCCTTGCCACCGGATTTGCCCTCTATTTTGCAAGACGACGCAACGACTGTGGTTAAGGTCTTACGGTTTTGTGTCCTGTCCAATTTGTTGCCTCGGATTTCAGGGAGAGGATTTTAATGTGCTGCTGGGTGACTGGCTCACCCAGGCTTTAGGTCAGAGGTCCGCCAGCCACGATTACCTACTTGTTTCACTTCGAATTCTGTTCTCTTTTCCTTGTGTTTCCTTTCCTTTTTTAGTGCGTTTCTTCTCCTCTTGTTTTGCCTCTGTACGTGAGGATTTGTAACTGCGTCAGGTCTGTGTCTTTTAGCTGTTCTCCTTGTTCGCTGTCCGTCTTCGTCCCTTCACTGCATGTGTTCCTGTTTCTATGCGTTTGGGTGCTGATGACCACGCTGTTTAGCGCCCGAAAACCTCAAACCACACACACACACACACACACACACACACACACACACACACACACACGAATCGACAACCAGGGGTGGTGGTCTGGAGTGCCATTCATTTCACAGGAGGACCCATTTTGTGTCATCTGCGGCGGCCTTACAGCATAGCGGTACGTCGACGATTGATAGTCTACGCCCCGTTTTGTTGCCTTTCGTGGCAAGCCATCCTGGACTTACATTTCAGCAGAATAATGTCTACCTGCACAGTGCGAAAGCTTCTGTCTCAGTGCCTACCAAATCCCACCTTGACCACCAAAGTCGCCGGATCGCTCCCCAATCGAGTCCGTCTGAAGCATTATGGGCAGGGCTCTCCAATGAAGTCCGGATACTGACGACCTAACGCGCCGATTGGAAGGAACTCGGTACGAATCCATCTAGGCGAACATCCAACATCTTATGAAACGTCCCCTTAGAAAAAATTAATGAATTACTGTGCTGGTAAACCCCTTACGTTATTTGACTATCAAACTGCTGAGCAAAACTGAACGTGCTCATACATTTCTCTCTTTACTTATTCTGATCATCACTAAACTGACACACAATATTTTTAGCGCAACGCAGTCTGACTTTCAGTAGTTCCTACAAAAGAATGGCCCTGACTAACAATAACCTATACCTTTCACCAATCACTTACCTCACAAAAATCTTCGTTACTCGAACTACTGCAATACAGCGAGCGCCAGTACTGCCAGCTAAATAAAAAATTGTAACTACTGAAGGCGCTAACTACTGATAGGCATAGTTAGCAAATGAAAGATTTTGATAGAGAACAAACGTATTTACCTTAATAACGCTCAAAATTCATAATATATATATATATATATATATATATATATATATATATATATATATATATATACAGGGTGAGTCACCTAACGTTACCGCTGGATATATTTCGTAAACCACATCAAAACTGACGAACCGATTCCACAGACCGAAAGTGAGGAGAGGGGCTAGTGTAATTGTTTAATACAAACCATACAAAAATGCACGGAAGTATGTTTCTTAACACAAACCTACGTTTTTTAAATGGAACCACGTTAGTTTTGTTAGCACATCTGAACATATAAACAAATACGTAATCAGTGCCGTTTGTTGCATTGTAAAATGTTAATTACATCCGGAGATATTGTAACCTAAAGTTGACGCTTGAAATCTCCGACGTTCAGTTGCGAGAGCCGGTGGACTGAGTCAAAGTAGTGTCATGCGCATACTGCATCGTCACCGCTTTCACCCGATTCATGTGTCGCTACATCAGCAATTACATGGTGATGACTTTAATCATCGAGTGCAATTCTGTCAATGGGCATTAATAGAGAATACGTTGCAGTTCTACGTGTTTACCGATGTAGCGGGTTTCACAAACCACGGGGCAGTGAATCTACGGAACAAGCATTACTGGTCCGTGGACAATTCACGCTGGCTCAGACAGGTAGAGCGACAGCGACCGTGGACTGTAAATGTATGGTGCGGAATCACTGGCGACCACCTCACTGGTCCTCACTTCATTGCAGGGGCCCAAACAGCTGCAACATACATCGCGTTTCTACAGAATGATCTGCCAACGTTGCTCGAAAATGTCCCACTGGAAACGCGTCGACGTATGTGGTATCAGCATGATGTTGCACCTGCACATTCCGCAATTAACACTAGGCTGACCCTTGACAGGATGTTCGACGGGTGTTTCATAGGACGTGGAGGACGCATAAATTGGCCAGACCGTTCTCCTGATCTTACACCTCTGGACTTCTTTCTGTGGGGTACGTTAAAGGAGAATGTGTACCGTGATGTGCCTACAACCCCAGAGGATATGAAACAACGTATTGCGGTATCCTGCGGCGACATTACACCAGACGTACTGCGGCGTGTACGACATTCATTACGCCAGAGATTGCAATTGTGTGCAGCAAATGATGGCCACCACATTGAACATCTGTTGGCCTGACATGTCGGGACACACTCTATTCCACTCCGTAATTGAAAACGGAAACCACGTGTGTACGTGTACCTCACCCCTCATGGTAATGTACATGTGCGTCAGTGAGAAAGACCAATAAAAAGGTGTTAGCATGTGGACGTAATGTGCTGTTGCAGTCTCTTCTGTACCTAAGGTCCATCACCGTTCCCTTTGGATCCCTACGTAATTCGGTGCTCTCCGATACACACGATCGAACAGCGGAGGAGTGGTACTCAAGCGTCAACTTTAGGTTACAATATCTCCGGATGAATTAACATTTTACAATGCAACAAACGGCACTGATTACGTATTTGTTTATATGTTCAGATGTGCTTACAAAACTAACGGGTTCCATTTAAATAAACGTAGGTTTGTGTTAAAAAACATACTTCCGTGCATTGTTTTATGGTTTGTATTAACCAATTACACTAGCCCCTCTCCTCACGTTCGGTCTGTGGAATCGATTCGTCAGTATTTGATGTGGTTTACGAAATATATCCAGCAGTACTGTTACAAATTTACTGCCTCTGATGGACACACGTCCAGATCATCCGCTCTCAAAACTCTGCCATCTCTCTCCCCACATCCACCACTGCTGGCGGCTCACCTCCAACTGCACAACTCTTCGAGCTGTTCACATCCAATTGCCCAACACTATAATGGCGAATATTCCAACAATGCCAACCAGCCACAGACTGCACACAGTACAGCCAGTGATTTTCATACAGAGCGTTACGTGGCGTTAACAACATAAAAACCTAAACAGACTATTTACAATCTCTATGAATCAATACCAATAGAAATAACTACTTTCATAAGGGGCAGAGGTGGACCAAAGCGTTATTGGCTTCCTCAATTTGTGAAACTCTCTCTTGAATAAATCATGCAGCTTTTCTGAATTTGTTATCATTAGTCTTTCTGTGCATGTGCATCACATCTACCGACTTCCATCCCATTTGGGTAATTCCTTTGTGGTGCGTTCTTTTTCTTAGAGTGTATTTTTAGAATAACACGTATGATTAAGTTTCCTTTAATTTACGTCTGTGGTCACAATCTTTTTGTTAACAGATTACCGGTTTCGGTCTCTAATGACCATCATCAGATCTGCAGCAAAAATGGGAAAGACATAAATACTCGCAAACTGTCTACAGCTTAAGAACAATACATAGACGATAATGAAAAGTAGTATTGACAAAATTTACATTTGTGCGGTTTAACTATGAAGAGGCACACCTGTTTCATAAAGACAAAGTGCTAATGTAGTGCAGCCACAGTGGCATCGGCAAATGTTAAACGTCTAACAAACAGCATGCGTACAAATACATACACACACAAAAGAGAACCGGCAAAGATAGAATGAAAACCATTCCTATGAAATTCAACTGCAAAATGTCCCTGCAAATAAAAAAAAATGTTTTAGAAAGTCTAATGTCAGCTGTGGCTTTCAGGTTAATAACACCCTAAAACTGCGAGTAAAACATAAACTGAAAGGGAACTATGATAAATTAGATGGCTCTGGAGGATACAGGATTGACTTCACTAACTGTGACAAATACAGGGTGATTCAAAAAGAATACCACAACTTTAGGAATTTAAAACTCTGCAACGACAAAAGGCAGAGCTAAGCACTATCTGTCGGCGAATTAAGGGAGCTATAAAGTTTCATTTAGTTGTACATTTGTTCGCTTGAGGCGCTGTTGACTAGGCGTCAGCGTCAGTTGATGCTAAGATGGCGACCGCTCAACAGAAAGCTTTTTGTGTTATTGAGTACGGCAGAAGTGAATCGACGACAGTTGTTCAGCGTACATTTCGAACGAAGTATGGTGTTAAACCTCCTGATAGGTGGTGTATTAAACGTTGGTATAAACAGTTTACAGAGAATGGGTGTTTGTGCAAAGGGAAAAGTTCTGGACGGCCGAGAACGAGTGATGAAAATGTAGCACGCATCCAGCAAGCATTTGTTCGCAGCCCAGGAAAATCGACTTGCAGGATGGAGCGCCACCACATTGGCACTTATCTGTCCGTAACTACCTGAACGTCAACTACCCGAGGCGATGGATCGGCCGCCAGGCAGCCCGTGACAGAGCACTTCAGCACTGGCCTCCAAGAAGCCCTGATCTTACCCCCTGCGATTTTTTCTTATGGGGGTATGTTAAGGATATGGTGTTTCGGCCACCTCTCCCAGCCACCATTGATGATTTGAAACGAGAAATAACAGCAGCTATCCAAACTGTTACGCCTGATATGCTACAGAGAGTGTGGAACGAGTTGGAGTATCGGGTTGATATTGCTCGAGTGTCTGGAGGGGGCCATACTGAACATCTCTGAACTTGTTTTTGAGTGAAAAAAAAACCTTTCTAAATACTCTTTGTAATGATGTATAACAGAAGGTTATATTATGTTTCTTTCATTAAATACACATTTTTAAAGTTGTGGTATTCTTTTTGAATCACCCTGTATTATATCGGTCAAACAGGCCCCTTTTTTAAATTAAGGTTTAAAAGAACACACACAGACACGGGACATAACGGCTTTGGGACAGCATTTATCTGATACTGGTCATTCCATAGGGAGCATTGAGAATTGTACGCGTATTCTTCACAGAGTGGAAAAAGGCCGTGCTCTTAATTTGTTAGAACAGATTGAAATTTATAAAGCAATAAATAAAGAACCAAATAAACTGCTCAACTGGCAAAATAACTTTGTGCCGAATGCCTGCTTTGCTTCATTTGACAATGTTTTACTCTAATCAATGCACGCCTCTGTTATAGATAGTGTATTGACAATTTCACCTAGTATTGAGTGCCTCACATATTTACTTCGTTTTCATACGTTTTACGCATGACTCTAGTATGTTCTTGTTCCTTTTCTGTTCATTTCATAGACTGCATTAACCAGGTAATGTGGGTCATAGACGGCATTAACCAGTGCAGCACTATGTTTTCTTTCATTTGTGGCTCCTTTAGCGATTTGTTTTATGGTTGTTTAATATTACCCGGTGCACTATCAACGGTGTTTAATATTTATGTCATTATCTAGAATATTGGTACTAGAGCACATGCCAACCGCTGTTTCTTAAGGGGCTCCGGATCGCCCTATACTTGCAATGTTAAAATAACGCTTATAAATTACATCTTTCCTCACAAAGTATTTGAGGTAGGAAGTTGAACTTTTTACATATTATTTATTGGAATATGGGCTACAACTTAACACAGGTATTTTACAAAATTTTAGTTCAGTTATTAAAGATGATTTTTTTTTCAATTGTAATGAAAATTCACAACATTTTTTTGCAATTTTTTATTTATATATTCAAAAATATAGAGTTTTTTCGAAAAAGGCTGTGTTAAATTATGCAGAAGGTACTGTGTAACATTTACTGAAAGTTTGAAACAAATATGTTTGGAAGATCCTTAGAAAACATGTAATTAGTATGAGAAAATAAAAGTTTTGGGAATCGAGCGACAAAGATTGGATTAACTTTTTAGTGCATTCCAGGTCCATAGGATGGATTATCTTCATCCTCTGCAAACTCCTCCTCCAGCTTCCTCTTGTTCCTCCTGTTTACTCTTGCTTGTATTTCTAGACTCTTTACAGCCCTGTCTGCAGCCCGAAGGCGTTCCTTGTCCAAAGCAAGCATCGCTCGTACCATGTTAGAATGTTATTATTTACAGTAATAACACATACCTTTGGCTTTCCAACATTTCTCCTTTTCTTAAAATCCTTCAGAGGATTTCTAATAACTTTACTTTTACTCATTATTACACTTCAACAAAACAGAGACTCAAGAAACAGAATTAATTATGAATATTTTCGAGATAACGACAGAGTAAATAAACATGAAACAATCGACAATCACACCAGCGATATATATTGAACCATCACAGGTTAGCCACAACACATACTTTATCTCACATCACTAAAATGTACCTGATGAACACGGACGTTAATAATAACACCATTTGACAGCAGTTTAACACCGCCACAGTGGGTCACGCCCATGTAAAACACATTTCAAAAAAAATTTAAAAATAGTTGTAGTCTTCGGAATTGAATAAATTATATATCTATTAAAAGGTAATAGTTTGCAGATTCAGAAAACGCAAAAAAGAAAAAATTGAACTCTTCATGATTTTGAGACTTTCCGGAGCCCCTTAACTCGTCCTCATTTTAACATTCTTACTTTTGTCGTGTTCTTTTTATTGCTTTTTATTGCTGTAATGCCTTTTATACGTTATAAGCTTATTACAGACTTCAACTATTGTATCCCCCTTTATGGTCGCTGTTTCAATTAATTTTTGAAAACTAGTGTATGCCGACATTAGCGACATCTGGTCAACCTACAACACAAACATATTGTGGCTACTGTACGGCAGCTTGTTTTAAACACTAGTAGTTCTGACAACATGACTCGTGCATGTGATGTTATCTATATGTATTTGACGATGCTGGTGCTGATTCCGCATTTAACATTCGACGATGCCACTATGGCTGCAGTACATTAGGACTTTGTCTTTACGAAACAGGCGTGCCTCTTCATATTTAAAACGCACAATTGTAAATTTTGCCAGCACTACTTTTCATTATGATCTATGTATTGTTCTTAAGCTGTAGAGAGTTTGCGAGTGTATTTACCTTTTTCCCATTTTTACTGCAGATGTGACGATGAAGACCGAAACCGGTAATCTGTTAACAAAAAGTTTCTGACCGTAGACGTAAATTAAAGGAAACTTATTATATATACGGGTCACTGTTTTTTCACGACAGTGTTGCGGCTTGTGAAACATACGATTAAGCTGTGGATCACAAGCCGTACTACACCTTCCCCTCCCCTCTCCCCCCCCCCCCCCACACACTCACTCACCCACCCACACACACACACACACACACACACACACACACACACACACACACGACGTTTGGCGCATTCTTCTCTGGTCTGGAGTGAAAGGCCAGCTAACATATTCAGCAGGGCACCATCATGTGAAAGCGAATTTGCTTCATCAGCTACCGGCGGCACACGCCACCAAGATTTACATCATACACGGGCCTAACTCTCGTTATCACATGCGCATTTTCGTACACACGGGACCCGTGCCCCGCGCTGACGTGTGTACGCGCACACACACACACCCGCTCGCAGGATTTGTTGCAAAGCGTGTGTGTGGTTGGTAGGGCAGGCTCGGATGTAAGCGAATTTGCGAGTCAAACGACTCAGTGAAGGGGTTAGGGGGTTAGATCGGTTGTAATCTGTGTAGGTAGGGGGGGGGGGAGGTACGGCAGGGACGGGGGAGGGAGGGAGAGGAGAGGTGACATGATGCAGGAGAGGGGGAGGAGGTGTGAGCCACGTGCAAACTCTGCGTCAAATGGGGCCGGCTTGCGGTGTGCAGATAAGCCCAGTCTGGCGACGACATTGCCCATACGACACGCAGAGAGCCCTGGACGGCTGCTGCTTGCTCCGCCTGTGGAGTTTTTACGAAAAAACCGCACGATACGTTTCGCTAATGACGTACGACTGGTGTCGGAAATTGAAGAGGAACTCAGTGGCGAGCTAAATGAAATGGAACGAATGCTGGCTGATGGACACAAGAAATGCACATGAGGAAATCTATACTCATAGTAGGTGCAACAGGTGGGCGAATTGGAAGATTAATGTTAAAAGTTGCTCAAGAGGTGGAGTTACACTGCGGAATAGAAAATCGCTCAACAATAGTTAGGAGCGGGATAAACTTTCGTGGTGAGAGAGTACCAATGATGACAGTGCTATCTACTGAAAATGGGACACATTTACAGAACCTTTTGAATGGAAGCACAGAATATAAAATTGTGTGTGAAATCTTATGCGACTTAACTGCTAAGGTCATCAGTCCCTAGGCTTACACACTACTTAACCTAAATCATCCTAAGGACAAACACACAGGCAGGACTCGAAGGTGTTGGGCAGGTGCAAACTCTGCGTCAAATGGGGCCGGCTTGCGGTGTGAAGATAACCCTAGTCTGGCGACGCCATTGCCGATACGATGCGATCGTATAACCAGCGCCCTAGACGGCTGCTGCTAGCTCCGCCTGTACGAGGTTCATTCAAGTTCTAAGGCCTCCGATTTTTTTTTCTAATTAACTACTCACCCAAAATCGATGAAACTGGCGTTACTTCTCGACGTAATCGCCCTGCAGACGTACACAATTTTCACAACACTGACGCCATGGTTCCATGGCAGCGGCGAAGGCTTCTTTAGGAGTCTGTTTTGAACACTGGAATATCGCTGAGGCAATAGCAGCACGGCTGGTGAACGTGCGGCCAAGGAGAGTGTCTTTCATTGTTGGAAAAAGCCAAACGTCACTAGGAGCCAGGTCAGGTGAGTAGGGAGCACGAGGAATCACTTCAAAGTTGTTATCACGACGAAACTGTTGCGTAACGTTAGCTCGATGTGCGGGTGCGTTGTCTCGGTGAAACAGCACACGCGCAGCCCTTCCCGGACGTTTCTGTTGCAGTGCAGGAAGGAATTTGTTCTTCAAAACACTTTAGTAGGATGCACCTGTTACCGTAGTGCCCTTTGGAACGCAGTGGGTAAGGATTACGCCCTCACTGTCCCAGAACATGGACACCATCATTTTTTCAGCACTGGCGGTTACCCGAAATTTTTTTGGTGGCAGTGAATCTGTGTGCTTCCTTTGAGCTGACTGGCGCTTTGTTTCTGGATTGAGAAATGGAATTCTCGTCTCATCCATTGTCACAACCGACGAAAAGTAACTCCCATTCGTGCTGTCGTCATACGTCAACATTGCTCGGCAACATGCCACACGGGCAGCCGTGTGGTCGTCCGTCAGCATTCGTGGCACCCACCTGGATGACTGTTTTCGCATTTTCAGGTCGTCATGCAGGATTATGCGCACAGAACCCACAGAAATGCCAACTCTGGAGGCGATCTGTTCGACAGTCATTCGGCGATCCCCCAAAACAATTCTCTCCACTTTCTCGATCGTGTCGTCAGACCGGCTTGTGCGAGCCCGAGGTTGTTTCGGTTTGTTGTCACACAATGTTCTGCCTTCATTAAACTGTGGCACCCACAAACGCACTTTCAACACATCCATAACTCCATAACCATGTCTCGTTCAACTGTCGATGAATTTCAATTGGTTTCACACCACGCAAATTCAGAAAACGAATGATTGCACGCTGTTCAAGTAAGGAAAACGTCGCCATTTTAAGTATTTAAAACAGTTCTCATTCTCGTCGCTGGCGGTAAAATTCCATCTGCCGTACGGTTCTGCTATCTCTGGGACGTATTGACAATGAACGCGGCCTCATTTTAAAACAATGCGCATGTTTCTATCTCTTTCCAGTCCGGAGAAAAAAAATCGGAGGCCTTAGAACTTGAATGCACCTCGTAGAGTTTTTACAAAAAAAAAACGCGCGATACGATTCGCTAATGACGACCGACTGGTGACGGAAATTGAAGAGGAACTCCGTGGCATGCTAAATGAAATGGAACAAATGCTGGCTGAAGGACACAAGAAATGCACATGAGGAAATGTGTCATAATAATAGGTGCAACAGGTGGACGTATTGGATGATTAATGATAAAATTTGCACAAGAGTCGCTAAAAGAGGTGGAGTTACACTGCGGAATAGAAAATAGCTCAACAATAGGAAGGAGCGGGACAAAGTTTCGTAGTGAGAGAATACCAGTGATGACATTGCTATCCCCTGTGAAAATGGGAAGCATTTACAGAACGTTTTGAATGGAAGCACAGAATATTGATTGAAAGTAAACTGAAGAAAGACAAGTAATAATATCTGTAGGGTCGGGCTAGGATTTTTATGAGCTACAAATTACCGTAATATGCATAAAATATATGGTGTTGTGGCCAAATATTTACAAAAATATGCATTATAACATAAAAAATAAGACCTAACAGTATTATAATGAGGTAAAATTTCTGTTTTAGAATAAATTATTAAGTAAGTTTATGATAATGAACTACTTACCAAGAATAAAATGTACTTGAGAAGCAATCTAAACTACGTAATTTGATGTTGTTGTATGTTTTTTTTTTATAATATGGTTAGACCATACTTAAACTCTGGCGTGGTTTTTCACAGATCCTCATTTTCGCTTCAATTTACAAGCTGTAGCAGTATATAAAGAATTTTCAAATAAAAAACATTTTCTATTGTCAGGCAACAAAGCCTTCAAAAAACGTCTTTCGACTTCACCTGACACAGGAGGATATTTAAAATGGCCAGTATCATTTGAATCTAAATAATTTAGAGCCAACTTTTTAACCGACAAAATCACTGTAATGGAACACTCTATGCTTTCCTCCATTTTTTTCTAACCATTTTTGCATTTTTTTATATCTTTTTTTCCCACTTTACCACAAACAGCTTCTAATTTAACCGGATTTCCCGTCAGTCATTAGCGGAACGTGGTAATATTAAATAGGAAATTCTGCGATATTGTATGTATTTGCTGCCTTCCGCCTCCTAAGCCATCGTCATGTGACAAATGAATGTCGCAAACAGATAAAAACTGGTATGTGACTTACACAGATATTGTTTGTACAGAAGATACAAACATGATGTAGAATGTTTAAATAGGAAACGGAAGAGGAGATTACTGTTTAACGCCGGCCGATGTGGCCGAGCGGTTCTAGGCGCTTCAGTTCGGAACCGCGCTGCTGCTACGGTCCTGCGTCGGGCGTGGATGTGTGTGATGTCCTCAGGTTTAACTAGTTCTGAGTCTAGGGGACTAATGACCACATATGTTAAGTCCCATAGTGCTTAGAGCCATTTGAACCATTAGTGTTTAACGTCCCGTCGACAGCAAGGTCATTAGCGACGGAGCGCAAGCTCAGGTTAGGGAAGGATTGGGAGGGAAATCGGCCGTATCCCATCAAAGGAACCATTCCGGCATTTGTCTGAAGCGATTTAGAGAAATCACAGAAAACCTATATCAGGATGTCCAGACGCGGGTTTGAAACGTCTTCCTACCGAATGCGAGTCCATGTGCTAACCACGGCGCCACATCGCTCGGAAAAATAGGAAACATAAAATTTCTCTGCCACACAAAAATAATTATATTAAGGGGCTCCGGAAAGGTTCAAAATCATGAAATGTTCAATTTTTACTTTTTTGCGTTTTCTGAATCTGCAGACTTTTACCTTTTAATAGATATATAATGTAGCCAATTCCGAAGACTACAACTATTTTTAATTTTTTTTTGAAATGTGTTCTACATGGGCGTGACCCACTGTGGCGCTGTTAAATGCTGTCAAATGGTTCAAATGGCTCTGAGCACTAAGGGACTCAACTGCTGAGGTCATTAGTCCCCTAGAACTTAGAACTAGTTAAACCTAACTAACCTAAGGACATCACAAACATCCATGCCCGAGGCAGGATTCGAACCTGCGACCGTAGCGGTCTTGCGATTCCAGACTGCAGAAATGCTGTCAAATGGTGTTATTATTAACGTCCGTGTTCATCAGGTACATTTTAGTGATGTGAGATAAAGTATGTGTTGTGGCTAACCTGTGATGGTTCAATATATATCGCTGGTGTGATTGTCGATTGTTTCATGTTTATTTACTCTGTCGTTATCTCGAAAATATTCGTAATTAATTCTGTTTCTTGAGTCTCTGTTTTGTTGAAGTATAATAATGAGTAAAAGTAAAGTTATTAGAAATCCTTTCGATGATGGCAACATTGTAAGGTGCAAGGTATATAGAAATATGGGAGTGAAGATAGGTTCTAACATGGTACGAGCGATGCTTGCTTTAGACAAGGAATGCCTTCGGGCTGCAGACAGGGCTGTAAAGAGTCTAGAAATACAAGCAAGAGTAAACAGGAGGAGGAACAAGAGGGAGCTGGAGGAGGAGTTTGCAGAGGATGAAGATAATCCATCTTATGGACCTGGAATGCACTAAAAAGTTAAACCAATCTTTGTCCCTCGATTCCCAAAACTTTTATTTTCTCATACTAATTACATGTTTTCTAAGGATCTTCCAAACATATTTGTTTCAAACTTTCAGTAAATGTTACACAGTACCTTCTGCATAATTTAACACAGCCTTTTTCCAAAAAACTGTATATTTTTGAATATATAAATAAAAAATTGCCAAAAAATGTTGTGAATTTTCATTACAATTGAAAAAAAATCATCATTAATAACTGAACTAAAATTTTGTAAAATCCCTGTGTTAAGTTGTAGCCCATATTCCAATAAATAATCTGTAAAAAGTTCAACTTCCTACCTCAAATACTTTGTGAGGAAAGATGTAATTTATAAGCGTTATTTTAACATTGCAAGTATAGGGCGTTCTGGAGCCCCTTAAGTAAAAAAGGGGAGGAGATCAATGTTTTTCTGTAGAGATACTTTTAACAATTTATGACAAAAATCATATTGGCAACATTTGGGATCACTCACACCGTCTTCAGGCCACAAGTGGCCCATAGGGACCATCCGACCGCCGTGTCATCCTCAGCTGAGGATGCGGATAGGATGGGCGTGTGGTCAGCACACCGCTCTCCCGGTCGTTATGAGGGTTTTCTTTGACCGGAGCCGCTACTATTCGGTCGATTAGTTCCTCAATTGGCATCACGAGGCTGAGTGCACCCCGAAAAATGGCAACAGCGCATGGCGGCTGGATGGTCACCCATCCAAGTGCCGGCCATGCCCGACAGCGCTTAACATCGGTGATCTGAAGGGATCCGGTGTATCCATGTGGCAAGGCCGTTGAAAACATTTGAGATAATTGTGTAAAAAGCTTGAAGTACCGCAGCTACAGACCTGCATTTTATAATACCAATTGAAAGGTGGCTACACTGAGCCACAGCGCCAGAGATTGCGCCAGAGAGTATTATTTAGCCGCCTCCACAGGCAGTAGTCGTTCAGATGCGGTGGTAGACTGCTTGTCGTGAAGTCGGAGAGTTGTTGTTGAGATGTTGTAGTAAGGAGTGCTTGTTCCATGTTTTATGCAGTTTTGATGGGCTAGACAGCAGATGTTGTTCGAAATGGAGGTATTGTAACGATCAGAGTGCTTTTCGTCAATATATATGAGGTAAAAAAAATTCCCTTTCTTTTTATTATTTCAATTTCTTAAATAATGCGTCATTACAGGTTCAGTCAACAAAGCATCTGGCTTGTGTTTTTGTATTAGAGTGTAATTCTGGTTTTCTTGCGCAATTATAGTATTTCTATTTTTTTTAATTACTTCAATATAAATGGTACTTAAAATTTCTTGTTTTATTGAAGAAGAACCGTGCCAGATGTGTACGTTGAATCACACTTCCACACACAGAACAGTTACACCTGTGCTTTGGTTTCGTACGTTTTATAGTTGCTAGGGACTTAATTAATTAATTGTGTTAACGGAAGTTTTCTTTCATTCTTGGTTGTTATTCTATGCAGTCAGATTGCGTACTAAAACTAGTCAGGGCCAACCGTTTACGAGACTGCGTAACCGGACAGACAGTAAAAATTATTTGCCTTTTAATAAATATTTAATTAAGCCCCCATGCACAATTGCATATCAAAATCTGTGTTCAATAGTAAAGACAAACTGCAACCTTTCACACAGTATGGTTTTGTATAAAACGACATGCAAACATTGCGGAAAAGTGTAGATTGGTCAGTCACGCAGAGCTGTGGCAGTTAGGTTACATGAACGCGAGAAAAGCTGGAGATAAAGGAAGGAAGATGCAAAATTCGCCGATCAGCTTTTAGCAGGAACCCATTCACGTGATGTCGAATGTCAAATTTCACATTCAGTTAAGAAAAGCAGAAAGAGCACCATACTTTAAATACTGGAAATCAAGAAAGACGTGACACATAATGCCAGCTTAGTACCAAATTATCAGACTGAAGTTTCCTTTTTCCCATTTTTTAAATTAAGTTTTCGTTGCGAACACCGGATACAAATTGTAAATTCAATTTATTTCTTATGAATTGTTAAATTCATCCCCAGATAAAAACTTTGTTTCCCAGCCTCTCGGTTTGGCTAATGCAATTTTTTCAGTGACAAAAAACTGTAATGTTTTCCTACGTAATCACTACATGGCGTATTTCTATCTACTGCACATAGAACATCTGAGTAATTTGCACATCAGTATCTGTGTTTGCGATGTTCAGTTGTCACCTAAAGATGGCCCAAGAAGCCGAAAGCCCGCTCGTGATTAAATAAATATAATTTTACAAAACATTAGAAAGTGCCTTCGTATTTAACATTAGCTTGTAAATTATTCACAATCTTTCACTTGTTCCATCTTCTTCACTAGCGGTACTTCTGATTGTATCAAACCAGTTATGGCACCATAAATAAAGCTAAAATTTAATTTTGTATACGACAGTTTAGATAAATTGCAGCATTAATATTAATTCTTGAGATAGTCCAATTGAAGCGGTTTCACTGCTATCGGATGAATCAGTCACTCTCTTCACGATTTTGAAGCTAATCATCATCATCCATCACCAGTTTTCTGCTACATTAGCAGGTCCTTTGCCTCTCCATTTTCTGCGATCCATTGCTCCCTTCTTAAGGCTGCTGTATGTTGTACCGTCCATCATGTCATCCAGTATCTGGAATTTCTTCCTTCCTCACTTCCTTTTCCCTTCTACATAACCTTCTAAAACTGTTTTTAACAGTCCGTCTTTCTTTCTCAATATATGCCCAATCCAATTTCTTTTTCTTCTCTTTATTACATCTAGTAACTGTCTTTTCTCTCCCACTCTTCTCAGTACCTCTTCATTTTTTACTCTGTCCATCCAACTTATTCTTTCCATCCTCCGCCATGTCCAGATATCAAAAGCCTCCAGCCTTCCTCATAGACCACGTTTGAGCGCCATATAGAAGAACACTCCATACAAGACATTTTATGAGTCTCGTTCTGAGTCCAGACCGCTGCAGAAAATTCTGCTTTTCTTACAAAACGCCTCTTTTGCCATTGCTATCTTTGTTTTAATTTCTGTTGTGCACTTCCAGTCGGTGTCTATCCTGCTTCCAAGATACTTCAAAATTTGCACCTGTTCTAGCATTTCTCCATTCAGCATAATTTTTATTTCCTTATTTCCTCCTAGTGCCAATACTTTTGTTTTATTTGTGTTAATTTTCATTCCATATTTTTTTCCGTTAGTTTCAATGGTGTCCACCAAATCCTGTAATTACTTTTCTCCTGTGGCTAGAAGGACCATGTCTTCAGCAAACCTCAAACACCCTACTCTTCTTCAAAAAAATGGCTCTGAGCACTATCGGACTTAACATCTGAGGTCATGTCCCCTAGAAATTAGAAACCTAAGTAACCCAAGAACATCACACACATCCATGCCCGAGGCAGGATTCGAACCTGCGACCGTAGCGGTCGCGCGGTTCCAGACTGTGGCGCCTAGAGAGGTTCTGCCACTACTCTTCTTCCTCGAATTTCTACGCCTTTGTCATGTAATGAGCATTGGTCAATCATATTTTCCAAGTAGAGATTGAAAAGAGTAGGTGATAGACAGCATCCTTGTCTGACTCCTTTTCCTAGTCCGATCCAGTTTCTACTTTCTCCTCTCACTTTAACTGAACTTTTTGATTAAGATATAATGAGTTTACAAGTCTTCTGGTTTTCCAGTCCACTCTCTTTACCCTCATAGTCGCCAGCTTGTCCCAAAGCACATTGTCAAATGCCTTTTCTAGATCGATGAAGCACATATATAGGTGTCTTCCTTTTTCAATAAACCTCTCTCCCCAGATTCGTAGGAGCCCTATCGCATCTCTGATGCCCGTATTCCGTCTACAGCCAAACTGCTCCTCGCCAAGATTCTCCTCCATTACTTTTTCAAGTTTTTGAAGCTCAGACAGTAATATTTGCAGGCATCAGTATAGGACCACTACTTGTCAAAATGGGAGATGACTGGTACGGAAATCGTGATCTAACAACTTTTTGCCTGGATAATCTTTTTCCAAAGCTCCCAGAATGACTTTTACAATATATCTTCCCACAGAGTCTGTGGTTTTATGAATCGGTACCCATATTTTTCTGTTTACAACCCGTTGTCTGATTTGTTGCATTGTTTTTTCGTAGCTTTTAGCAGCCGTACTCCGTTCCTAATTGGAAATCATCAGGAAGAAATTTGTCTGTAAAATTTTCTAAGAATTCACGAAAATTTGTATGGTTCAGCTTAGGGAATTGCATCAGCACAAAGAAAAGCTGCGCGAAGCTCTTCAGAGAATGGTGAATACGATGGGTGGGATTCTCTTACGAGCATTCTCCATTTCCAGTTCGCTGCAGTCCACGTTTGTGCTCTTTCTGTTGCTACATGCTGCCGAAAGTTAAACAACATCTCCACGTCGCATAGTTTACAATACAGTATTTAACCATACAGCAGAGAACACTACCTCATCATATTGAGAAATGGGCTGTTTCAATTTTACTTTAAGTTTTTGGTTCATTTTAGGCATTCTTTCTGAATTACACTGAACACATTTCTGACTCCAGCAATACTCAATAACACACTGAGAGCCTTGTGTGCAGTGCAGGGTCCAGAAAGGCTTAAGAAGCTACCTGCTGATAGAGTGGCAATCAGCTACAAAAACTCGCTATTGTGTCTGGTTGAAGACCATATTGTGAACAAAACAGGGGAGGAAGGTAGATATCAGATATTTTCTAGAAAACAAAATAAGATGCACAGTTGTGAGACTTGTAACCTGCAAGAAATAAACTCCATAAGAAAAGTTATTTACTGTGAGATATCAAACTTTCCCGGCGTGCATATTGTTCCACAGAACTTCGGGAGAACTGCCGGATGTTTCTAACTTCCTGCCACAACATTTCGGCGCAGAGTCTTCTTGCCATCTTCAGGTGATACTGGCGAAAAAGTACTGACAAGGGAACCTCCCCATCGCAACCCCCTCAGATTTAGTTATAAGTTGGCACAGTGGATAGGCCTTGAAAAACTGAACACAGATCAATCGAGAAAACAGGAAGAAGTTGAATGGAACCGTGAAAAAAATTAGTAAAATATACAAACTGAGTACTCCATGCGGAAAATAGGTAACATCAAGGACACTGGCAGTCAAGGAGCGCCGTGGTTCCGTGGTTAGCGAGAGCAGCTACGCAAAGAGAGGTCCTAGGTCCAAGTCTTCCCTCAACTGAAAATTTTACTTTCTTTATTTTCGCAAAGTTATGATCTGTCCGTTCGTTCATTGAAGTCTCTGTTCACTGCAATAAGTTTAATGTCTGTGTTTTGCGACCGCACCGCAAAACCGTGCGATTAGTAGACGAAAGGACGTGCCTCTCCAATGGGAACCGAAAACATTTGATCGCAAGGTCATAGGTCAACCGATTCCTCCACGGGAAAACACGTCTGAAATATTCTATACGACACTGGTGACGGCATGTGCGTCACATGACAGGAATATGTTGTCGACCCACCTAACTTGTACACTTGGCGAATCGGTAAAAAGATTCTTCTACCTTGCCCGATTTAGGTTTTCTTGTGGATGTGATAATCACTCCAGAACAGTGATGAAATCATAAGAGTTTGTCACATAAACTGGAAATAAAAAATTAAACTTTTCACTGGAGGGAAGACTTGAACTTAGGAACCGCGGGACCACGGCGCTCCTTGACTGCCAGTGTCCTTGATGTTGCCTATCTTCTCGTGGACTACTCAGTTTGTATATTTTACTAATTTTTTTTCACGGTTCCACACAACTTCTTCCTGTTTTCTCGATTGATCTGTGTTCAGTTTTTCAAGGCCTATCCACTGTGCCAACTTATAACTAAATCTGAGGGGGGTGCGATGGGGAGGTTCCCTTGTGAGCCCTGGTATTTAAGCCCCCGCCGGCACATGAGTGGTGGATTCAATTGGCGTTGCGCGTGCGCTGAGCGCGTTCGATTCTGCTGCACCGAGCGGCCGCCGTGGAGAAAACTCGCCGCATCGATACCAATTCGACTGTCTTCCCGCGGTTCCATCACAGAACACGCCGGCTACGGAGGACACGAAGTTTTTCAACGACAGGCGGAACTGAATTGAGAACCGCCGTATCTATTAATAAGAGATTCACTGTCGTTGTTGTTGTTGTCTTCAGTCCTGAGACTGGTTTGATGCAGCTCTCCATGCTACTCTATCCTGTGCAAGCTTCTTCATCTCCCAGTACCTACTGCAACCTACATCCTTCTGAATCTGCTTAGTGTATTTATCTCTTGGTCTCCCTCTACGATTTTTACCCTCCACGCTGCCCTCCAATACTAAATTTGTGATCCCTTGATGCCTCAGAACATGTCCTACCAACCGGTCCCTTCTTCTTGTCAAGTTGTGCCACAAACTCCTCTTCTCCCCAATTCTATTCAATACCTCCTCATTAGTTATGTGTTCTACCCATCTAATCTTCAGCATTCTTCTGCAGCATCACATCTCAAAAGCTTCTATTCTTCTCTTGTCCAAACTATTTATCGTCCATGTTTTACTTCCATACATGGCTACACTCCATACAAATACTTTCAGAAACGACTTCCTGACGCTTAAATCTGTACTCAGTGTCAACAAATTTCTGTTCTTTAGAAACGCTTTCCTTGCCATTGCCAGTCTACATTTTATATCCTCTCTACTTCGACCATCATCAGTTATTTTGCTCCCCAAAACTCCTTTATTGCTTTAAGTGTCTCATTTCCTAATCTAATTCCCTCAGCATCACCCGACTTAATTCGACTAAATTCCATTATCCTCGTTTTGCTTTTGTTGATGTTCATCTTATACCCTCCTTTCAAGACACTGTCCATTCCGTTCAACTGCTCTTCCAAGTCCTTTGCTGTCTCTGACAGAGTTACAATGTCATCGGCGAACCTCAATGTTTTTATTTCTTCTCCATGGATTTTAATACCTACTCCGAATTTTTCTTTTGTTTCCTTTACTGCTTGCTCAATATACAGATTGAAAAACATCGGGGAGAGGCCACAACCCTGTCTCACTCCCTTCCCAACCGTCGCTTCCCTTTCATGCCCCTCGATTCTTATAACTGCCATCTGGTTTCTGTACAAATTGTAAATAGCCTTTCGCTCCCTGTATTTTACCCCTGCCACCTTTAGAATTTGAAAGAGAGTATTCCAGTCAACATTGTCAAAATCTTTCTCTAAGTCTACAAATGCTAGAAATGTAGGTTTGCCTTTCCTTAGACAGTCATACTCCCACGCATTCATTAATTTCCGGAGTAATTTTTACTGTTTCAGAAAAAGACAGAAAGGGTATCAATTTTCCTCCTTCACTTTCGTGATCTTCAGATAGACCAGCAGGTAGTGTGCATATGATTTCGTTGTGTTTCGATACAGTGGTACCGGTGTGCTATGGAGAGGGGAAGGACAAACTGTGTTGTTTTATTTTTCAGTACCCATCCCTCAATAATCCTCAACTGTCCTCATTGTCTCAGTGATTACGTGTATGTTTGCCTTTTTGTTTTCTTCTGGCGGATAGTTTGCGTGTTAAATGACTTGGTGTGTGTCGTCAGCTTTCATAGACGTTGCCTTTGCTGTAAAAAAAAAAAAAATGTTCAAATGTGTGTGAAATCTTATGGGACTTAACTGCTAAGGTCATCAGTCCCTAAGCTTGCACACTACTTAACCTAAATTATCATAAGGACAAACACACACACCCATGCCGGATGGAGGACTCGAACCTCCGCCGGGACCAGCCGCACAGTCCATCACTGCAGCGCCCTAGACCGCTCGGCTTGTGCAGTCCCAAGCTATTGCCAACTTTAATGTTCTTTCATGGATAGCAAAGCAGGAATGGGAGATCAAAGATGTGTACGGTTCTGCAGGTGTGGTAGGACATGGTTGGTAGGAAATCCACCCCCCCCCCCCCCCCCCCCCCCCCCCCCCACGCGGGTGCGGTCGCTGCTATTGCCATGTGGGGCACTCGGATCTTAGCGCTGGAGTTAGGCAGTTGAATCTAGTAGAAGATCCGCTAATTTTGCAGTCGATCAAAGTACTGTACATGGAAGAGCTGGAACTGGGGACTGACAAAGAAGAGAGAGAGCCACACCCATGAAGTCGCACGTGCCATAAGCGATCTGAATAATAATAAGGCAACTGGAGAAGATGGTATAGCAACCGAGATGATAAAATGGGGAGGCAACAAAGCAATAGACAACATGACCAACATAATCCGATCTGGAGAACAAAGAAGTTGCCAGCAGGATGGAAGACTGCAATTGTAGTACCAATACACAAGAAGGGGGAGAAGAGAGATGCAAACAACTACAGAGGAATATCGCTACTAGAGGTCGGACACAAGGTGCTGTCAAAACCATTGCTCAAGAGAGTAGAAGAACAGGTAGAAAGTACAGTTGGCGACTACCAAGCGGGATTCATGAAGGGAAGAGGTTGTGTAGAACAGATATTTATCTTGAAGCAACTGATAGAATATAGGGGCTTAAAAAACAAAAAGACAGTAATAACCTTCGTGGACTTCACAAAGGCATATGACTCCATCAACAGACAGACTCTTGTTAGGATCCTGAAGAACAGAAGACTTGATGGAACTACACAAGAACTCATAACAGAAATTCTGATAGCCACAAAAGCAAGGGTGAGATTCAGAGGAGCACTGTCAGAAGAATTTCAGATCAAGACTGGTGTTAAACAGGGAGATGGATTGCCACCATTGTTGTTCAGTATAGCACTGGACGAAGTGATCAGGCAGTGGAGAGAAATAAACGAGGGAATGGGAATACCAAAGACCCATGTGGGAGACAAAAAGGACAACAGGCCTCAAGTGGACTGCCTAGCCTTTGCAGATGACATAGCAATAGTAAGTGAGATGGAAGAAGACGCAAACACACAACTCGACAACTTAAGTAAGGTAGCCAGAAAGGTCTGACTGAGGAACGCCTGTAACAAGACAAAGACATTAAATACCACTGCAGACTGGGAAACACCGGAAGGCACTGTGCAAATGGTGGACAAATTTAAATACCTGGGAGAATTTATAATAGGAAGGGACAGGAGCAAGGAGGGAATAACAGAGAGGATAAAGGAGATGAGGTCAGCCTTCTGCATGGCGAGAGAGATATACAATAAAGAATATATCCACAGAGACAAAGATAAGCCACTACAAGGCACCAGTGAGAAATGCAGTATTATATGCTGCTGAGACGATGGCTCTAGGAAGAAATGGGGCAGAACAACTAGAGAAAGAAGAGAGAAAAATACTAAGAAAAATACTAGGTCCCAAAAGAGGTGGAGAGAGGTGGAAGAATTGTACCGGAACATGAGAACAATATCTGGGAAAATCAGACTCAAAAGGGCAAGGTTTGCTGAGCATGTAGTTAGGATGAGTATGGACAGAATGACGAAGAGAGTTTGGGAAACAACAGGGAGGACAAGGGGAAAGACAGGAACCAAGGGGGTTGTTGAACTTCAGAAGGACTGGTTGGAATTTGGGATCAAGGTCGAAGGAAAGGAAAATTGGAGGAACCAATATACACCGACAAATATGCCGGAGATCAATGACAGAGTAGAATACAGGAAAAGATTAGAATGTCACCAGTGGAGCCGCCAGGAGAAACCGAAACTGAAGATCTAGGAAGAAGAGCGGGAGAGGAGAAGAGAAAGAATGAAGAGGTTCTGAGAGAAGAAGAGGAAAATGCAGTCAACGAAGGGGCTACGCGTGGTCCTACAGAGGCCGTAACGCAAGGAGGAGGAGTAGAAGAAGAAGAAGAAGAAGGTTGAATTACACACTAATCCACTCCTCTTTAAGGGGCTCCGGAAAGTCTCAAAATCATGAAAAGTTCAATTTTTCCTTTTTTGCGTTTTCTGAATCTGCAGACTATTACCTTTTAATAGATATATAATTTATTCAATTCCGAAGACTACAACTATTTTTAATTTATTTTTGAAATGTGTTCTACATGGGCGTGACCCACTGTGGCGCTGTTAAACTGCTGTCAAATGGTGTTATTATTAACGTCCGTGATCATCAGGTACATTTTAGTGATGTGAGATAAAGTTTGTGTTGTGGCTAACCTATTTTCAGAGACTTAGCAGCACCTGAATTGTTGAAAAAGTGTATTCACGGAAAAACTCAAAACCCCAATGAAAGTGTAAATAATGTTATATGGTCGAGAATCCCCAAGACTGTCTTTGTTGGAATAGAAACACTTCACTTTGGTGTGTATGATGCTGTTGCGACTTTCAATGATGGCAACATTGTAAGGTGCAAGGTATTTAGAAATATGGGAATGAAGATAGGTTCTAACATGGTACGAGCGATGCTTGCTTTAGACAAGGAACGTCATCGGGCTGCAGACAGAGCTGTAAAGAGTCTAGAAATACAAGCAAGAGTAAACAGGAGGAGGGACAAGAGGAAGCTGGAGGAGGAGTTTGCAGAGGATGAAGATAATCCATCCTATGGACCTTGAATGCACTAAAAAGTTAATCCAATCTTTGTCGCTCGATTCCCAAAACTTTTATTTTCTCATACTAATTACATGTTTTCTAAGGATCTTCCAAACATATTAGTTTCAAACTTTCAGTAAATGTTACACAGTACCTTCTGCATAATTTAACACAGCCTTTTTCCAAAAAACTGTATATTTTTGAATATATAAATAAAAAATTGCAAAAAAATGTTGTGAATTTTCATTACAATTGAAAAAAAATCATCTTTAATAACTGAACTAAAATTTTGTAAAATCCCTGTGTTAAGTTGTAGTCCATATTCCAATAAATAATCTGTAAAAAGTTCAACTTCCTACCTCAAATACTTCGTGAGGAAAGATGTAATTTATAAGCGTTATTTTAACATTGCAAGTATAGGGCGTTCCGGAGCCCCTTAAGAAGTAATGCGAGGAAATGAGAAGGGTGATTTCTTTTAATTAACTTGCATGGAAAAAGTGAGTAGGATGGACCTAATCAACCAGACGCCTTTGTCTTATACAAACGGCATGCTTTGCAAGTAGCTTTACTAATGCTTTCTGGTCTTGTGACATTGTGCATTATCGAGTTGAAGAATGCCACTGCCGTCGGGAGATACGATCGTCTGAAGCGGTGTACGTGGTCTGCAACCACTGTACGATGATCCTTGGCCGTTATGGTGCCTAGCATGGGCTTCATGGGACTCACAGATGTCGACGTGAATGTTCCCCAGAGCACAAAGGAGCCGCCGCTAGCTTGTAGCCGTCCTGCAGTACAGGTGTCGAGGAGCTGTTCCTTCGGAAGACGGGGGATTCGCTCCCTCCCATCGGTAGGATGAACAGGTTTTAGGGAGTCATCAGACCGTGCAACGCTCTGCCACTGCGCCAGAGTCCGGTGCCGATGAACGCGTACCGATTTGAGTCGTAGTTGTCGATGTCGTGGTGTTAAGACTGTCATATGCACCGGTAGTCGGCTGCGCGGGCCCATCGTTAGGAGTTTTCACACACACTTGTACTGTGTCCCGCATTATAGCCTAATGTTAGTTCCGCCGCAGTTGACCGCCTGTCGTGTAGGCTACCCATGTTCGACATTTGTAATGAGAGGTGGCCGCCCAACGTGGTTTCACCTCGGACTCGCTCCTGTTGAAGGCACTCAGCACAGAACATCCAGAACACCCGACAAGTCTCTTTGTTGTTGTTGTGGTCTTCAGTCCAGAGACTGGTTTGATGCAGCTCTCCATGCTACTCTATCCTGTGCAAGCTTCTTCATCTCCCAGTACCTACTGCAACCTACATCCATCTGAATCTGCTTAGTGTATTCATCTCTTGGTCTCCCTCCACGATTTTTACCCTCCACGCTGCCCTCCAATACTAATTTGGTGATCCCTTGATGCTTCAGAACATGTCCTACCAACCGGTCCCTTCTTCTTGTCAAGTTGTGCCACAAACTCCTCTGCTCCCTAATTCTATTCAATACCTCCTCATTAGTTATGTGATCTACCCATCTAATCTTCAGCATTCTTCTGTAGCACCACATTTCGAAAGCTTCTATTCTCTTCTTGTCCAAACTATATATCGTCCATGTTTCACTTCCATACATGACTACACTCCATACAAATACTTTCAGAAATGACTTCCTGACACTTAAATCTATACTCGATGTTAACAAATTTCTCTTCTTCAGAAACGCTTTCCTTGCCATTGCCAGTCTACATTTTATATCCTCTCTAATTCGACCATCATCAGTTATTTTGCTCCCCAAATAGCAAAACCCCTTTACTACTTTAAGTGTCTCATTTCCTAATCTAATTCCCTCAGCATCACCCGACTTAATTCGACTACATTCCATTATCCTCGTTTTGCTTTTGTTGATGTTCATCTTATATCCTCCTTTCAAGACACCATCCATTCCGTTCAACTGCTCTTCCAAGTCCTTTGCTGTCTCTGACAGAATTACAATGTCATCGGCGAACCTCAAAGTTTTTATTTCTTCTCCATGGATTTTAATACCTACTCCGAATTTTTCTTTTGTTCCTTTACTGCTTGCTCAATATACAGATTGAATAACATCGGGGAGAGGCTACAACCCTGTCTTACTCCCTTCCCAACCACTGCTTCCCTTTCGTGCCCCTCAACTCTTATAACTGCCATCTGGTTTCTGTACAAATTGTAAATAGCCTTTCGCACCCTCTATTTTACCCCTGCCACCTTTAGAATTTGAAAGAGAGTATTCCAGTCAACATTGTCAAAAGCTTTCTCTAAGTCTACAAATAGTAGAAACGTAGGTCTGCCTTTCCTTAATCTTTCTTCTAAGATAAGTCGTAAGGTTAGTATTGCCTCACGTGTTCCAGTGTTTCTACGGAATCCCCGAGGTCGGCTTCTACTAGTTTTTCCATTCGTCTGTAAAGAATTCGTGTTAGTATTTTGCAGCTGTGGCTTATTAAACTGATTGTTCGGTAATTTTCACATCTGTCAACACCTGCTTTCTTTGGGATTGGAATTATTATATTCTTCTTGATGTCTGAGGGTATTTCGCCTGTCTCATACATTTTGCTCACCAGATGGTAGAGTTTTGTCAGGACTGGCTCTCCCAAGGCCGTCAGCAGTTCCAATGGAATGTTGTCTACTCCGGGGGCCTTGTTCCGACTCAGGTCTTTCAGTGCTCTGTCAAACTCTTCACGCAGTATCGTATCTCCCATTTCATCTTCATCTACATCATTTCCATAATATTGTCCTCAAGTACATCGCCCTTGTATAGACCCTCTATATACTCCTTCCACCTTTCTGCCTTCCCTTCTTTGCTTAGAACTGGGTTTCCATCTGTGCTCGTGATGTTCATACAAGTGGTTCTCTTATCTCCAAAGGTCTGTTTAATTTTCCTGTAGGCAGTATCTACCTTACCCCTAGTGAGATAAGCCTCTACATCCTTACATTTGTCCTCTAGCCATTCCTGCTTAGCCATTTTGCACTTCCAGTCGATCTCATTTTTGAGACGCTTGTATTCCTTTTTGCCTGCTTCATTTACTGCATTTTTATATTTTCTCCTTTCATCAATTAAATTCAATATTTCTTCTGTTACCGAAGGATTTCTACTAGCCCTCGTCTTTTTACCTACTTGATCCTCTGCTGCCTTCACTAGTTCATCCCTCTTAGGGATGTCTAGTCTCTTAGTTCGCGAAATGCTCGTGACGGACCCCCGGGCCGTCACAATCTGCCCTCGCTCAAAATCACAAGGGGACGCGACGACGTTGGGACCATTGGTTTACTTCAAACTTCGTAGACCTTTAATATTTAGTAGGCCATTAGAACAACATAATGTGCAAGCGGTAAGCTCCACTACTCCGGTAATTCCGAGAAAATCTCAAATGGCTCTGAGCACTATGGGACTTAACATCTATGGTCATCAGTCCCCTAGAACTTAGAACTACTTAAACCTAACTAACCTAAGGACAGCACACAACACCCAGCCATCACGAGGCAGAGAAAATCCCGGACCCCGCCGGGAATCGAACCCGGGAACTCGGGCGTGGGAAGCGAGAACGCAACCGCACGACCACGAGATGCGGGCGAAGAAAATCTCAAGAGAGGTTTTACGCGTCTATTATGTGGGTTATAAACCGGGTGATCAAAAAGTCAGTATAAATTTGAAAACTGAATAAATCACGGAATAATGTAGATAGAGAGGTACAAATTGACACACATGCTTGGGATGAGATGGTGTTTTATTAGAACCAAAAAAATACGAAAGTTCAAAAAATGTCCGCCAGATAGCGCTTCATCTGATCGGAATAGCAATAGTTAGCATAACAAAGTTAGACAAAGCAAAGATGATGTCCTTTACAGGAAATGCTCAATATGTCCACCATCATTCGTCAACAATAGCTGTAGTCGAGGAATAATGTTGTCAACAGCACTATAAAGCGTGATCTTTCGATGACGATACACTTGCGAGTTCTTTTCTTTTTTTTTTTGGTCATCAGTCTACTGACTGGTTTGATGCGGCCCAGCCACCAATTCCTTTCCTGTGCTAACCTCTTCATCTCAAAGTAGCACCTGCAACCTACGTCTTCAATTATTTGCTTGACGTATTCCAATCTCTGTCTTCCTCTACAGTTTTTGCCCTCTACAGCTCCCTCTAGTACCATGGAAGTCATTCCCTCATGTCTTAGCAGATGTCGTATCATCCTGTCCCTTCACCTTATCAGTGTTTTCCACATATTCCTTTCCTCTCCGATTCTGCGGCTTCAGGTTAACCCCAAAGCCAATAATCGCACGGACTGAGCTCTGGAGACCTTGGAGGCCAAGTATGGCGAAAGTGGCGGCTGAACACACGATCATCACCAAACGACGCGCGCAAGAGATCTTTCACGCGTCTAGCAAATTGGGATCGTTCTAATAAAACCCCATGTCATTCCAAGCATGTGTGACAATTTTTACCTCTCTGTCTACATTATTCCATTGTTTATTACGTTTTCAAACTTATACTGACTTTTTGATAACCTGGTACACTCAAACGCCAAATGTAAATAGGTAGAATACGGCTCTGCCGTTGGCAGCGCCTATAAAAAGAACAAGTGTCTGGCGCAGTTGTTAGATCGGTTACTGCTGCTACAATGGCAGGTTGTCAAGATTTGAGTTTGAACGTGGTGTTACAGTCGGCGAACGTGCGATGGGACGCGGCATCTGGGAGGTAGCGATGAGGTGGTGATTGTTCCGAACGTCCGTTCCACGAGTGTGCCGTCAATATCAGGAATCAGGTGAAACATCAAATTTCCGACATCGCTGCGGGTCGACAAATGATCCTGCAAGAACGGGCCCAGCGACGACTGAAGAGAATCGTTCAACGTGACAGAAGTGCAACCCTTCCGCAAATTGCTGCAGAATTCAATGCTGGGGCATCAACATGTGTCAGCATGCGAACCATTCAACGAAACATCATCGATGTGGGCTTTCAGAGCCGAAGGCCCACTCGTGCACCCTTGATGACTGCACGACACAAAGCTTTACGCCTCGCCTGGGCCCGTCAACAACGACACTGGACTGTTAATGACTGGAAACATGTTGCCTGGTCGGACGAGTCTCGTTTCAAATTGTATCGAGCGGATGGACCTGTACTGGTATGAAGAGAACCTCATGAATCCATGGACACTGCACGTCAGCGCACAGGACTGATCAAGTTGGTGGAGGCTCTGTAATGGTGTGGGACGTGTGTAGTTAGAGTGATATGGAACCGCTGATACATCTAGATACGACTTTGACACTTAACACGTACGTAACCATACTGTCTGATCGCCGGCATCCATTCATGTCCATTGTGGATTCCAACGGTCTTGGGCAATTCCAGCAGGACAACGTGACATCCCACAGGTCCAGAGTGGCTCCAGGAATACTCTTGCGACATTAAAAACTACAGCTGGTAACAAAACTCCCCAGACATGAACATTATTAAGCATATGGTTCAAATGGCTCTGAGCACTATGGGACTTAACATCTGAGGTCATTGGTCCCCTAGAACTTAGAACTACTTAAACCTAAGGACATCACACACATCCATGCCCGAGGCAGGATTCAAACCTGCGACCGTAGCGGTCGCGCGGTTCCAGACTGAAGCGCCTAGAGGTCGGATACAAGGTGGTGTCAAAACTATTGCTCGAGAGAGTAGAAGAACAGCTAGAAAGCACAGTTGGCGACTACCAAGCGGGATTCAGGAAGGGAAGAGGTTGTGTGGAACAGATCTTTATCCTGAAGCAACGGATAGAACATGGGGCCTTAAAAAACAAAACGATAGTAATAACGTTCGTGGACTTCGCAAAGGCATATGACTTGTTAGGATCCTGAAGAACAGAGGATTTGATGGAACTACACAAGAACTCATAAAAGAAATTCTGACAGACACAAAAGCAAGGGTGAGAGCACTGTCAGAAGAATTTCAGATCAAGACTGGTGTTAAACAGGGAGATGGATTGTCACCATTGTTGTTCAATATAGCACTGGACGAAGTGATCAGGCAGTGGAGAGCAATAAACGAGGAAATGGGAATACCAAAGACCCATGTGGGGGACAAAAAGGACAACAGGGCTCAAGTCGACTGCCTAGCCTTTGCAGATGACATAGCAATAGCAAATCTGGGATGCCTAGCAACGTGCTGTTCAGCAGTGGCCTCCAACCCTCATACTCATGGATTTATAGACATTCCTGCAGGATTCATGGTGTCACTTCCCGCCAACACTACTTCAGGCATTAGTCAAGTCCATGCCACGTCGTGTTGTGACACTTATGCGTGCTATCGGGGGCCCTACACGACATTAGGCAGGTGAACCAGTTTCTTTCGTTCTTCACTATATCCGTGTGTAGATGTCGGATGTTAGAGTTCATGGTGCTCAAGACGAGGTTGTATGACGGGACGGTTCGGCTGCCGCTAGAATTTATTAATCTACACTCCTGGAAATGGAAAAAAGAACACATTGACACCGGTGTGTCAGACCCACCATACTTGCTCCGGACACTGCGAGAGGGCTGTACAAGCAATGATCACACGCACGGCACAGCGGACACACCAGGAACCGCGGTGTTGGCCGTCGAATGGCGCTAGCTGCGCAGCATTTGTGCACCGCCGCCGTCAGTGTCAGCCAGTTTGCCGTGGCATACGGAGCTCCATCGCAGTCTTTAACACTGGTAGCATGCCGCGACAGCGTGGACGTGAACCGTATGTGCAGTTGACGGACTTTGAGCGAGGGCGTATAGTGGGCATGCGGGAGGCCGGGTGGACGTACCGCCGAATTGCTCAACACGTGGGGCGTGAGGTCTCCACAGTACATCGATGTTGTCGCCAGTGGTCGGCGGAAGGTGCACGTGCCCGTCGACCTGGGACCGGACCGCAGCGACGCACGGATGCACGCCAAGACCGTAGGATCCTACGCAGTGCCGTAGGGGACCGCACCGCCACTTCCCAGCAAATTAGGGACACTGTTGCTCCTGGGGTATCGGCGAGGACCATTCGCAGCCGTCTCCATGAAGCTGGGCTACGGTCCCGCACACCGTTAGGCCGTCTTCCGCTCACGCCCCAACATCGTGCAGCCCGCCTCCAGTGGTGTCGCGACAGGCGTGAATGGAGGGACGAATGGAGACGTGTCGTCTTCAGCGATGAGAGTCGCTTCTGCCTTGGTGCCAATGATGGTCGTATGCGTGTTTGGCGCCGTGCAGGTGAGCGCCACAATCAGGACTGCATACGACCGAGGCACACAGGGCCAACACCCGGCATCATGGTGTGGGGAGCGATCTCCTACACTGGCCGTACACCACTGGTGATCGTCGAGGGGACACTGAATAGTGCACGGTACATCCAAACCGTCATCGAACCCATCGTTCTACCATTCCTAGACCGGCAAGGGAACTTGCAGTTCCAACAGGACAATGCACGTCCGCATGTATCCCGTGCCACCCAACGTGCTCTAGAAGGTGTAAGTCAACTACCCTGGCCAGCAAGATCTCCGGATCTGTCCCCCATTGAGCATGTTTGGGACTGGATGAAGCGTCGTCTCACGCGGTCTGCACGTCCAGCACGAACGCTGGTCCAACTGAGGCGCCAGGTGGAAATGGCATGGCAAGCCGTTCCACAGGACTACAACCAGCATCTCTACGATCGTCTCCATGGGAGAATAGCAGCCTGCATTGCTGCGAAAGGTGGATATACACTGTACTAGTGCCGACATTGTGCATGCTCTGTTGCCTGTGTCTATGTGGCTGTGGTTCTGTCAGTGTAATCATGTGATGTATCTGACCCCAGGAATGTGTCAATAAAGTTTCCCCTTCCTGGGACAATGAATTCACGGTGTTCTTATTTCAATTTCCAGGAGTGTATTTTTTTTGCATCACTGGTCATATTATTAAATCTGCATGTCATTTGAGAGGTAATATAGCGGAAAACAAAACCACGTGTATTTGCACGAAGAATTTTCATGACGTCTCAATTTATGTTTTCCAAGTCTGTGCGTCAAATAGTACCCTGCAACGTGTGATGTCGAGAGCACGTCCGACGAGTAATTGTACGTTACGCCTGTGGTCCGACACATTGTGAGTTACTATGTTACCGATTTTGTAAACGTGATTCGCATCATCATTTATCGAGGTTTGATTTCGGCCTTTCAAGTCATTTAATTAGAGATAGTAGGTATTCAAATAACGTACGAAATTCACTACAACTCAATGAGTATTTTCATTACGTTACCTCTCAAATGTCACATAAATTAAATAATAAGTTAAGCGAAAATATACATCAAAATATTGTTTGCAGGATTCGAGCGGTCGCATCGTCCACGACCGTCTAGCAAAACGCTAAGGCAAGCCACTTCACCACATTGCGTTTTTCGGTGCGGTACGTATGCAAATGCCTCAAATGGTTCGGAGCTCTATCGGACTTAACATCTGAGGTCATCAGTCCCCTAGAACTTAGAACTACTTAAACCTAACTAACCTAAGGACGTCACACACATCCATGCCCGAGGCAGGATTCGAACCTGCGACCGTAGCGGTCGCACGGTTCCACACTGTAGCGGCTACAACCGCTCGGCCACAGCGGCCGACGTACCTATGCACAAATACGCCAGTTACATAATAGACGTGTAAAACTTCTCTTGTGATTTTCTCGGAATTGCCAGACTATTGCACCTTACTACCGGCAGATTATGTCGTTTTAACGGCCTACTAAATGTGAACAAAGTTTGAGGTAAATCCGTGTTCCCAACGTCGCGGCCTTCCCTTGTTAGAACTAGATACGTGCCTTCCCCATCCCACATAGATAGAACGCCCGTTGAGACTATGTGCAGGGTGCGTGCTTCTGATCAGCAGTCACTCCTCGCCAGGAGACGCTGCTATCGCCTCGACGGGTTTATATCGATCGTAGGTTGACGCTGACCAGTGTATATGATAAGTACTATGGATTCCCGTTGTCTGTGGCGAACCTCGTGACCGATGGGTGCAAAGACTGTAATTACGGAGAGAGCCTGCTTGATCCGAATTCACTGGAGATTGTCGAGCGCAGTCTAAACTCTTATTACTCAGCGTGTGGCGTGATTAAGTAGCTCATGAATTTTTAATTACGAGGGCTGTTCAATAAGTAATGCAACACATTTTTTTTCTCGGCCAATTTTGGTTGAAAAAACCGGAAATTTTTTGTGGAATATTTTCAAACATTCCCGCTTCGTCTCGTATAGTTTCATTGACTTCCGACAGGTCGCAGCGCTGTACGGAGCTGTTAAAATGGCGTCTGTAACGGATGTGCGTTGCAAACAACGGGCAGTGATCGAGTTTCTTTTGGCGGAAAACCAGGGCATCTCAGATATTCATAGGCGCTTGCAGAATGTCTACGGTGATCTGGCAGTGGACAAAAGCACGGTGAGTCGTTGGGCAAAGCGTGTGTCATCATCGCCGCAAGGTCAAGCAAGACTGTCTGATCTCCCGCGTGCGGGCCGGCCGTGCACAGCTGTGACTCCTGCAATGGCGGAGCGTGCGAACACACTCGTTCGAGATGATCGACGGATCACCATCAAACAACTCAGTGCTCAACTTGACATCTCTGTTGGTGGTACTGTCACAATTGTTCACCAGTTGGGATATTCAAAGGTTTGTTCCCGCTGGGTCCCTCGTTGTCTAACCGAACACCATAAAGAGCAAAGGAGAACCATCTGTGCGGAATTGCTTGCTCGTCATGTGGCTGAGGGTGACAATTTCTTGTCAAAGATTGTTACAGGCGATGAAACATGGGTTCATCACTTCGAACCTGAAACAAAACGGCAATCAATGGAGTGGCGCCACACCCACTACCCTACCAAGAAAAAGTTTAAAGCCATACCCTCAGCCGGTAAAGTCACGGTTACAGTCTTCTGGGACGCTGAAGGGGTTATTCTGTTCGATGTCCTTCCCCACGGTCAAACGATCAACTCTGAAGTGTATTGTGCTACTCTTCAGAAATTGAAGAAACGACTTCAGCCTGTTCGTAGGCACAAAAATCTGAACGAACTTCTCCTTCTTCATGACAACGCAAGACCTCACACAAGTCTTCGCACCCGAGAGGAGCTCACAAAACTTCAGTGGACTGTTCTTCCTCATGCACCCTACAGCCCCGATCTCGCACCGTCGGATTTCCATATGTTTGGCCCAATGAAGGACGCAATACGTGGGAGGCACTACGCGGAATGAAGAAGTTATTGATGCAGTACGACGTTGGCTCCGACATCGACCAGTGGAATGGTACCGTGCAGGCATACAGGCCCTCATTTCAAGGTGGCGTAAGGCCGTAGCATTGAATCGAGATTACGTTGAAAAATAGTGTTGTGTAGCTAAAACATTGGGGAATAACCTGGTGTATTTCGATGCTGAATAAAACAACCCCTGTTTCAGAAAAAAAATGTGTTGCATTACTTATTGAACTGCCCTCGTAGGATCGGAAGTAATTTACTGGAGTGCTTATTTACTTTTCTTTCACGTAGAACTGGGTATGTGTATCCCTGTTAGGGAGTACGACAAAGTAGTGATATTTTCACGGCTTCAGTAACAACCCGTGTAAACTGCCAAATTAAGGGATACCGTGCTTGAATATTACGAGTGGCCACATTCCTGCTCTGCTATTCCTCACTTCAAACTCTTTTGAATGTGAAAGACCTCAGCGAGGCGGGCAACGGCCTTGCCGCAGTGGATACACCGGTTCCCGTCGGATCACCGAAGTTAAGCGCTATCGGGCAAGGCCGGCACTTGGATGGGTGACCATCCGGGCCGCCATGCGCTGTTGCCATTTTTCGGGGTGCACTCGGCCTCGTGATGCCAACTGAGGAGCTACTCGACCGAATAGTAGCGGCTCCGGTCAAAGAAAACCATCATAACGAACGGGAGTGCGGTGTGCTGACCACGCGCCCATCCTATCCACTTCCTCAGCTCCCAGGTAGATGCTATTTTCCTTGACTTCCGGAAGGCGTTCGATACAGTTCCGCACTGTCGCCTGATAAACAAAGTAAGAGCCTACGGAATATCAGACCAGCTGTGTCACTGGATTGAAGAGTTTTTAGCAAACAGAACACAGCATGTTGTTCTCAATGGAGAGAGGTCTGCATACGTTAAAGTAACCTCTGGCGTGCCACAGGGGAGTGTTACGGGACCATTACTTTTCGCAATATATATAAATGACCTAGTAAATAGTGTCGGAAGTTCCATGCGGCTTTTCGCGGATGATGCTGTAATATACAGAGAAGTTGCAGCATTAGAAAATTGTAGCGAAATGCAGGATGATCTGCAGCGGATAAGCACTTGGTGCAGGGAGTGGCAACTGACCCTTAACATAGACAAATGTAATGTATTGCGAATACATAGAAAGAAGGATCCTTTATTGTATGATTATATGATAGCGGAACAAAGACTGGTAGCAGTTACTTATGTAAAATATCTGGGAGTATGCGTGCGGAACGATTTGAAGTGGAATGATCATATAAAATTAATTGTTGGTAAGGCGGGTACCAGGTTGAGATTCATTGGGAGAGTCCTTAGAAAATGTAGTCCATCAACAAAGGAGGTGGCTTACAAAACACTCGTTCGACCTATACTTGAGTATTGCGCATCAGTGTGGGATCCGTACCAGATCGGGTTGACGGAGGAGATAGAGCAGATCCAAAGAAGAGCGGCGCGTTTCGTCACAGGGTTATTTGGTTAGCGTGATAGCGTTACGGAGATGTTTAGCAAACTCGAGTGGCAGACTCTGCAAGAGAGGCCCTCTGCATCGCGGTGTAGCTTGCTGTCCAGGTTTCGAGAGGGTGCGTTTCTGGATGAGGTATCGAATATATTGCTTCCCCCTACTTACACCTCCCGAGGAGATCACGAATGTAAAATTAGAGAGATTAGAGCGCGCACGGAGGCTTTCCGACAGTCGTTCTTCCCGCGAACCGTACGCGACTGGAACAGGAAAGGGAGGTAATGACAGTGGCACGTAAAGTGCCCTCCGCCACACACCGTTGGGTGGCTTGCGGAGTATAAATGTAGATGTAGATGTATATGAGAATGACACGGCGGTCGGATGGTACCAATGGGCCACTTGTGGCCTGAAGACGGAGTGCTTAGCGAGGTGGTGTTTGAATATGGGAGACTGTTTAATTGAGGGCATATCATTTCCCCTTTCCTAGAGCAGAAAGACAATGTGTTAGAGATCAATTAGTTTACGGAGAAAGTGAATAAACCTATTTGCTAAAATGACTGTAAGTAGTTTACGATACATGTATGACACCAGTACACTTTTTGTAGACGAAAAGCAGTTATGTTTCCCGCCAACAGTGTCTTCTCCGAGTATATAAATGGGTCAGGGATTTTGTCTGCCTCGTGATGGCTGGGTGTTGTGTGCTGTCCTTAGGTTAGTTAGGTTTAAGTAGTTCTAAGTTCTAGGGGACTGATGACCATAGCTGTTAAGTCCCATAGTGCTCAGAGCCATTTGAACCATTTTTTTTTTTTTTTGTATATAAATATTGAAAGTGTTCAAAGAAGATGGAGAGACCTCCGTTTTGATTTACAGACAATACTTTGCACCAACTCGTGCTATTTTTTACCGCAATCGTCCCCACTATCAACATGGCAAGACCAGTACACGTCATGAGCGCGGAATAAGATGGAGGAGGGCACTCGAATAATACATTGGGTGGCTCACTTTGTGTAACTTTTATTGATGTAAATTAACTTACGCATTATCCGTTGTGCGGCCTAGCTTTGGAACATCAACAGTATGAGGTAATGAACTCATTCAGGCCCGCTAGTTGACCGATCTACACTTATTTCAAACTGCGAGAAGGGTATGTAACAGTGAGCAGAGCTCAGCATTCCATGTGGTCCCTGACTAGTTTGCAAACCACGTCGAACTTGCCCACGTTTCCTATCTAAGGCATTCCTTAAATACAAAAAAAGAAGGGACTCATTCTTGAGGGTAGTGATAAAAGTTTGCCTGGGTAAAATATCGTCCCAGATGAGCTAAAAGCATTTCAATAACCGCCTCTCAATACAAAATGAATGCGACATCACCATCATCATCTTCCTTGCAATGATTAGACTGTTGCCTGTTCCCAACTCACAATATCTATTTTCCCATTCGACTTCTAGTTCAGGAACTTCCAAGGAATTCTGTGACCTAGTATTCTCATGAGGTGTTGCCTCCAGTCTTCACGATATTTTTGAATTTTTTTTCATTCATGCTGAAAAGAATTAAGTTCTAATTTCTTTCTAATCATGTCTCTTCTTGCGCAGGCCTTCGTCTTTCATAGGAACCTCGTCTGTGCTCGCTGAATCTGATTTCCTTGCTTTTTTTTGTGGTAACCCAGTTTTCGCTTCCATCGGATAACACAGAAACCGCCATTACTTTATAGAATTTCATGATGGTTTCTTTTTCTACTTTATGGCCCAATGTTCTGCTAATGGTACCACAGACAACTTGGAACTTTTGAATTTTATTTTCAATATGGGAGTCAAAATTACGGCACAGTCTAAATAAGAGATATGAGACACTTGTTCTCTAGATGAATTATCCAAAATAATTTTTGATCTGACTGGATATTTTCCTCGCAATGCCAGTATTTTTGTTTAGTTGCTAGAATTTTCGAAGTTGTACTTCTTGGAAATTTCGTTCAGCTGGCATCCTGATCTCTCGAGCTCATCTTCGTCCTTTTGAATAATAACGATATTACAAGCAAACAACAGTACATTCGGGTATTCCTCATTCGGTTTCTTAATTGCTTTGCTTACTTTACATTTCCATTTGCGAAGAATAAAGTCAATGTGAAAATTAGAAAGGACAGGTGATAGTCCACAAACTTGTCGAACACCTTGGTTAATAACTATTTCTTCTAATCGACTCCTACCTGTGTTTAGTACAATGCGTGTAGTTTTATAACGACTTTTCACTATCTCTATTAGGTGGTGGAGACATCCACATTCAGACATAATATTCATAACCTGTCGCGGCCCGAAACGTCAAAAGCCTTCTCAAGGTCGATAAAGGCAATATCGCTTTGTGTATTAAATTCTCTGTACTTTTCTATGATGTTTTTAATTTCAAACACATTCCCTGTGCATTAACGACCTGATCTAAATCCATTTTGTTTTTCAGACATAATAGCTTCTGTGATATTCTTCATGCCTTTATTACCTTTGAGTACAGTTTGTAGCCAGCGTTTAGAAGCCAGATGCCATCATAGTTTTTATAGTCACTACGTTTCCCATTTTTGAAAAGAGAGATTACTTCGAGTGTCTGGGATCTTGCAGTTCGTCCAATATTCATTTATTAATTTTAAAAGTCTTATCTAGTGGTAACCTTCCATATTTAGTTAGCTCTGCAATCATTCCATTTATTCGACTAGTTCTGTTCTTCGTTCCTTTCAAAGCCTCTTGTAGTTCTGCAGAGAACCATGTAGTCAGGGTAACCACAGTTATGAGTATTTCCAATGTTATTTATAATCCGTCTTGATCGCATAAAATGTTTATTCAAATGACCGGTTTCGGTTCCTCTAGAACCATCTTCAGATCTGCAATTTCGGTTACAGGAGTAACCTGTCCATAGACAGCAACCTTCACATGTGATGTGACGCAGCATGTGAAGGCTGCTGTCTGTGGACAGGTTACTCCGGTAACCGAAATTGCAGATCTGAAGATGGTTCTAGAAGAACCGAAACCGGTCATTTGAATAAACATTTTATGCAATCAAGACGGATTATAAATAACATTGGTAAAACTAGTGATTGCGGTTATCCCACAAGACATTATATCTGTTTTTGCAAAGCTATGAGTATTCATCTTGGGTATTAATAAACCGCTTCAGGTGTATTTAGCGCTTTATTACTGGATCACAACCGGTTTCGTGGCACTAAGTGCCACATCTTCAGGTAAATATATGATTAAAAGCTGAGGATGTGGCATTCAGTGTGTAACGGCACATCCTCCTCTAGCAACCGTAGTTGTCGATACCAATATTATTTATCGAATTTGGGACACGTTAATATTATCTCAGCTGCATTTCCGAAAACTTTCATATAATTTTATACACAGTACGCTATATTTCAAGCTAAAATGTATGGAAAGGAATTACTTTATAAAATATTTTAGTTTCCATGTTACAATCGATAAGTACTAGTTCTGAATATACAGTTAAAAAATTTTTTTAGAAACATTTGAGATTACAAATTATATGCACACTTAAAATTTCTGTTATTAATTGCCCAATCCGGTATTATTTACTATGTTTATTTCTGGATTAATTTAAGAAATAATAGGCCGGCCGGTGTGGCCTAGCGGTTCTAGGCGCTTCAGTCTGGAACCGCGCGACTGCTACGGTCGCAGGTTCGAATCCTGCCTCGGGCATGGATGTGTGTGATGTCCTTAGGTTAGTTAGTTTTAAGTAGTTCTAAGTTCTAGGGGCCTGATGACCTCGGATGTTAAGTCCCATAGTGCTCAGAGCCATTTGAACCATTTTTTAAAGAAATAATAATCTAAATTAATAATGTCAGGAAAAGTTGAAGGAATATTTTTGTTAAGAGAAATTGCAAACCCTTTTGAATACTGTTATTTTCACAGAGTGTGAGAGTAGTAAGCTTACCTCTGACGTGATCGGACGTATTTGTGTATAAAAGGTGCGAACAATGCAATTTCGGCTTTGTTAATGTTCAAAATGGTTCAAATGGCTCTGAGCACTATGGGACTTAACTTCTGAGGTCATCAGTCCCCTAGAACTTAGAACTACTTAAAACCAACTAACCTAAGGACATCACACACACCCATGCCCGAGGCAGGATTCGAACCTGCGACTGTAGCAGTCGCGCAGTTCCGGAATGAAGCGCCTACAACCGCTCGGCCACCCTCGGCCGGCTTTGTTAATGTGAAAAGTCAAAATACTGTATGGTGTACTAAAATGTCAGGAAATTAGTGGAAATATATTTACGTCAAAAAAACTTCTGCAACAACAATCTTTGTCGGCCGAAGCGGCCGTGCGGTTAAAGGCGCTGCAGTCTGGAACCGCAAGACCGCTACAGTCGCAGGTTCGAATCCTGCCTCGGGCATGGATGTTTGTGAGGTCCTTAGGTTAGTTAGCTTTAACTAGTTCTAAGTTCTAGGGGACTAATGACCTCAGCAGTTGAGTCCCATAGTGCTCAGAGCCAACAACAATCTACAGATTTATTTAGTTCAAACCAACCGTGAGGACCTGATGTTACGTTTTCAGCCTCACGAATCAGGCCCCTAGACGAGAACTGGAGTCATCTCAACATGTTTCAAGCTAACTTCATTGTAATCTTCTTCTTCTTCTTCTTCTTCTTCTTCTTTCTTGGCTCTACAGCTCATGATGAGCCTTGACATCTTCTACAACTTCCTTCCATCTCTCTGGGTCCTTTGCCAATACTCTCCAGTTTCTATAGCCCATCTTCCTGAGATGTTCGATTACTCCATCTTCCCATCTGGCTCTTTGTCGACCACGTCCTCTCCCCCCTCCTGGCTTTCCTTGTAATATTCTTTTTGGTACTTCTGTATCACTCATGCCAGCCACATGTCCCGCCCACATGCCCGCATGATTTCACTATCCTCCTGACGGGTTGGTCTTTGTATATGGTATACATAACTCATGGTTGTATCTCCTCCTCCATCTTCCTCTTTCACAGATTGGGCCGATAATTCGTCTAAGTACCATTCTTTCAAATTCATCCAGTGTTTCAATATCTTTAGTTGTTAATGTCCAGTCTCCAGAGGCATATGTGAGCACTGGTCGTATAAGTGATTCATACATAGTTAATTTCGTGGTACGAGTCAGGACCCTTGAGAATAGAAATCTTGTTAGGGCAAAATAGGCTCTGTTGGCTAGTATTAATCTCTTCTTATTTCATAGGAGGTATCACTTAGATGCGTAACTGTCGAGCCCAGTTACTTGAAATGTTCAACTCTCTCAAAGAAACGTATAAATGCCCATTGTTATTACATTTAGCATATTTTCTCTATGTGCTTTTTCAGCTGCCACATAATTTGTTTTTGTTCATTAATAATTAACCCCATTATCCTATTAGGCTGTTCAAGAGCTGTAAATGTCTCTTCCATTGCTTTTTGGGTTCTTGCTATTATATCATCTGCCTAGGCCAGTATCTGGACTGATTTAACTGTAATCTTCGCTCCTCTCAAATCTTCATAGAAGACTTTGCTCATTAATTACTTGGACTGGGTATTGTTTAATGTGGACAATAGATGGAAGAAAGGAGGGGGCAGTTTACAAGTCTCATGAAACTGGTAGTGATCCAATAATAAAGTACTAAATACAGCAGAAGCTGCTTATTAATACCCAAGATGACTCTCGCCGTTCGTCCATAGTAACTGGATCTTCTCTGTTATCATCTTCGGCCTACTGTGTACACTACAAGCCGGTATAACGATTTGCTAATATCGTTTAAAAATGGAATAAGTAAATACATTAACGAGCCACAATGAGATTTTCACACTGCAGCGGAGTGTGCGCTGATATGGAACTTAAATGGTAGATTAAAATTGGACCGAGACTCGAACTCGGGAAACAACCCTCAGGCAGTGGCAAAGCTATGCCTCCGCAATATTCTTTCTTCCAGGAGTGCTAGTTCTGCAAGTTGCGCAGGAGAGCTTCTGTGAAGTTTGGAAGGTAGGAGACGAGGTACTGGCAGAAGTAAAGCTGTGAGGAAGGGTCGTGAGTCATGCTTGGCTAGGTCAGTTCGTCGAGAACTTGCCCCCGAAAGGCAAAGGTCCCGAGTTAGGGTCTCGTTCCGGCACATAGCTTTAATCTGTCAAGAAGTTTCACATTATCCTTCTATTGCAGATCTACTAGCTAGAGGCAACACGTATTCCGACGTACAACAGCCTCCCCTTTACTGCTCACTCGTTCCTTCCTGTGTGGAACAAGTTGCTTTACATATAAAGGGTGGTCCATTGATCGTGACCAGTCCAATAATCTCACGAAATAAGTGCCAAACGAAAAAACTACAAAGAAATAAAAATGGTTCAAATGGCTCTGAGCACTATGGGATTTAACATCTATGGTCATCAGTACCCTAGAACGTAGAACTACTTCAACCTAACTAACCTAAGGACAGCACACAACACCCAGTCATCACGAGGCAGAGAAAATCCCTGACCCCGCCGGGAATCGAACCCGGGAACCAGGGCGCGGGAAGCGAGAACGCTACCGCACGACCACGAGCTGCGGACAACTACAAAGAACAAAACTTATCTAGCTTGAAGAGGGAAACCAGATGGCGCTAAGGTTGGCCCGCTAGATGGCGCTGCCATAGGTCAAACGGATATCAACTGCGTTTTTTAAAAATAGGAACGCCCATTTTTTATTACCTTTCGTGTAGCACGTAAATAAATATGAATGTTTTAGTTGGGCCACTTTTTTCGCTTTGTGATAGATGGCGCTGTAATAGTCACAAACGTATAAGTACGTGGTATCACGTAACATTCCGCCAGTTCTGACGGTATTTGCTTCGTGATACAACCCGTGTTAAAATGGACCGTTTACCAATTGTGCAAAAGGTCGATATCGTGTTGATGTATAGGTATTGCGATCAAAATGCCCAACGGGCGTGTGCTATGTATGCTGCTCGGTATCCTGGACGACATCATCCAAGTGTCAGGATAGTTACGTTACTTAAGGAAACAGGAAGTGTTCAGCCACATGTGAAACGTCAAACACGACCTGCAACAAATGATGATGCCCAAGTGGGTGTTTTAGCTCCTGTCGCGGCTAATCCGCACATCAGTAGCACACAAATTGCGCGAGAATCAGGAACCTCAAAAACGTCGGTGTTGAGAATGCTACATCGACTTCACCCGTACCGTATTTTTATGCTCCAGGAATTGCATGGCGACGATTTTGAACGACGTGTACAGTTCTGCCATTGGGCACAAGAGAAATTACGGGACGATTAGAGATTTTTTGCACGCGTTCTATTTAGCGACGAAGCATCATTCACCAACAGCGGTAACGTAAACAGGCATAAATGCACTATTGGGCAACGGAAAATCCACGGTGGCTGCGACAAGTGGAACATCGGCGACCTTGGCGGGTTAATGTATGGTGCGGCATTATGGGAGGAAGGATAATTGACCCCCATTTTATTGATAGCAATCTAAATGGTGCAATGTATGCTGATTTCCTACGTAATGTTCTACCGACGTTACTACAAGATGTTTCACTGCATGACAGAATGGCGATGTACTTCCAAGGTGATGGATATCCGGCACATACCTCGCGTGCGGTCGAAGCGGTATTGAATAGCATATTTCGTGACAGGTGGATTGGTCGTCGAAGCACCGTACCGTGTCTCGTACGTTCGCCGTATCTGACGTCCCCGGATTTCTTTCTGTGGGGAAAGTTGAAGGATATTTGCTATCGTGATCCACCGACAACGCCTGACAACATGGGTCAGCGCATTGTCAATGCATGTGCGAACATTACGGAAGGCGAATTACTCGCTGTTGAGAGGAATGTCGTTACACGTAATGCCAAATGCATTGAGGTTGACTCACATCATTTTCAGTATTTACTGCATTAATGTGGTATTTATAGGTAATCTCGCTGTAACAGCATGCGTTCTCAGGAAGGATACACTGGACTCTGATTCGGGAGGACGACGGTTCAATCCCCCGTCCGGCCATCCTGATTTACGTTTTCCGCGATTTCCCTAAATCATTCCAAGCAAATGCCGGGATGGTTCCTCTGAAAGGGCAGGGCCGACTTCCTTCCCCATCCTTCCCTAATCCGATGAGACCCATGACCTCGCTGTCTGGTCTCCTTTCCCGAACAACCCAATCCCAGGAATGGTAAGTTCACAAAGGTACGTGTATCACATTGGAGCGACCGAAATAAAATGTTCAAACGTACATACGTTCTATATTTTAATTTAAAAACCCTACATGTTACCAACTGTTCGTCTAAAATTGTGAGTCATATATTCGTGACTGTTACAGCGCCATCTATCACAAAGCGAAAGAAGTGGTCCAACTAAAACATTCGTATTTCTTTACGTGCTACAGGAATATGTAATAAAAAATGGGGGTCCTATTAAAAAAAAGAAACGCAGGTGATATTTGTTTGACCTATGGGAGCGCCATCTAGCGGAGGAACCATTGCGCTATCTGGTTTCCCCCTTCAAGCTAGACGAGTTTCGTTCTTTGTAGTTTTTTCGTTTCATGCTAATTTCGTCCCGGTCACTACCAATGGTCCACGCTGTATGAAAAAAACAAAACTACTGATAACACAAACGCAGTCAGATGCATTCGCTGCCGGCACTTCGACCAGCAGAAGCTCCCGGCTCAAACAAAAAAAAAAAGGAAAAAAAGGGAAACAACACACACTCGTTTCTAGCAGCGCACCGTCTGTGCTCTCGAGCGTAACTGTTGGATGGGTCTGGATATCTCTCTCTCTCTCTCTCTCTCTCTCTCTCTCTCTCACACACACACACACACACACACACACACACACACACACAGAGAGAGAGAGAGAGAGAGAGAGAGAGAGAGAGAGAGAGAGAGAGCGCTCCAACCTGCCCTACGCAGCACCGGATGCGGGCGCCGCTTTCGCCGTACACACGCCGCGCGTACTGATGCGTGAATTGCGTGGGCGTGTACCTCACCCGCCCCCCTCCCCTCCTCCTCCACCACAACACGGCATTCGCCTGTTCGGCGGCGCGTGTGCGCATCGGCTTTGCTCACACCAGTTGTGCGTAGCAGCGCGTCGCCCCGGCTTAGCCCTCCCGCTAGGTAATGCCCCATCCTGCCACGTGGGAACCAGTTTCTCTAACCCCTTTGCGTCATTGCCAGATTATGTTGCAACACGGCTAGGAACGCTGTTATAAAATGTTCTCGGTGCGCAGGGCGCGTCAAATCTGAAGTTGAGACTCGAGCTTTCGAGGATTAACATCGCCTTCTTCGTCAAGAGACGTCGGTCTGAGGTGTGGGGTTGATCTGTTATTCTGCGCAACGGATTACCCTGTGCCTCCTGCAAGATGCAATATCCACCCCCACACTACTACAAAAGTCAGACAGACGCTCCTAACGTTCTAAAGAGAAATACCTCAAAAACTTTCAGCAGTAAATATCTTATGGAGTCGTCCGCAGTAAGCAAATGACAGAAAAATTCACAAAATTTCTTACGTAACTAATGGGATACTTGGGTAGTGGAGTAGTGCTAGTTAGTGTAAGAAAAACATGAAACTAACGAAAGTTATTATTTATTTTGCTAAAGTTCTGAGAAATCACACTGGCACCTTTATTTATTAACTGAACAAGTTATTTCTGGTTCTTTTCGGAATGTGAAGTTACCTCTCAAGGATAGGATTCGCTAATGAAATTTCTATACAAAGTTTAAGATTTTTATTCACTTGGAAGAATGGCTGAGAGGCGCGCCTACTCAACTTGAATAATTATCCTTTAGAATGTTGCTAGGTACAGTCGAGGCTGTCGCGTATGAAATGCAGTGAAGTGTACTGTTGTGGAGGAAATATGGGGCTCGCAATAGCTGTAGCGCACAATACCGTAAGTTGCGATGACTGCTGTCTGCGCCGCTCGCTGCTGACAAATAAGATAACTCTCGTTCTATCTGGATTGACCTTCGCCAATCAAACTCTCCCTATGCCTTGATGAAGTCAAGGATTCCTATTCGCCTCTAGTCTAACTATTGGCGTGGTACACCGGTCAGATAACCAGTCCACCACGATGCCACTCAAAAATTCGCTCGCAGGCATTTAACTATAGCTCTGTCCATTCACACCGCACAATAAGTGTGGCGGCCAACACAGTGAACAATGCTTAATTGCAAGGACTCAATATAGAGTAGCACTTCGATTCGCTCTCAACAGAGGTGCTCTCCCAGTGAAGTACTGAGGAGAGACTTGTTCCTCGCTGCAAGAGCTGCAATGGAACGGCGCCTCTCCACGCCAGACATGAAGGGGTATATCTTTCCGTCTCTTCCATTATTCCTTCAGCTCAAGGCGTCAGAAATATCGTCTGCCAAACAGCATTGCTCTTCTAAAACGGGAGAATGACGTTTTGTTTAAGGCAACCAATCCGGAAACCTGTAGCATTGGCGTTTGGCGTCTGCTGTCTCCCTGTGAAAATCTCTTGAACTGCGTGCTATTTGTAAAGAATGCATAGGCTGGCTGCTCCCACACAATGTAGCGGAATTTGCTTTTAAGCCGAACACGGGGTCGTTCCCCCTTTTCACTCGGGCCAACACTGCTCTACGGGCGGTCACTGGCCAACGTAGATAGGCTGGGTCGTCCTCTGAAGGAACCAACGTCCTATTGTGCGGTTTCACTCCCAAACTAAAAGCTTCTGAGACCATCGTGTCTGGAATGTACGTGTGTACGCCAGCCTCGAGTATTTCAACCACGGTGCGCTTACTTGTTAATTGCATATCGTTTACATGAATTCATACAACATTGACTTTATCTTATCGAGTTTGGGTTCGAATGAACCGTCTTGATGTGCGGAATATGATTGTGAAGGCGGAATATGTAAGCAATGAAGGTCAGGAGACCACGTCGTCTTACAACAGGTCTGCCTTTCTGGTGGCGTTTAAGCTCGTGATTGGTCACGTTTCGTCACTCGGTATTCCAGTTTCTATTGGCGCTGACGTCATATGGTGGGCGTGATTGACATGTGCCAGTCCAGTAAATCGGTAGTCCGCGACAGTGTGCCACACCCACACTCCAGGCCGTGGTTGAAGGACGGCATGGTGACAGACACCAATCCCAGCACAATCACCTCTCTCCCCTCAAGAGTTTGGCTGGATTTCTTTGAAGTTCACGTCTCCAGGCACCGCTCAGACTACACTGACGTGTCAAAAGTCACGGGATACCTCCTAATATCATGTCAGAACTCATTTTTCCGGCCTTGGTGCACAAACTCAGTATGGCTTGATGCAGGGAATGGCACGTGAGTCTCAATGTAGACAAGTGTAATGTGCTGAGAATACATAGAAAGAAAGATCCCTTATCATTTAGCTACAATATAGGTGGTTAGCAACTGGAAGCAGTTAATTCCATAAGTTATTGGGGAATATAATTCTGTCAGAGACAGCAATGGACTTGGAAGAGCAGTTGAACGGAATGCACAGTGTCTTGAAAGGAGGATATAAAATGAAGATCAACAGGAGCTAAACGAGGATAACGGAATGTAGTCGAATTAAGTCGGGCGATGCTGAGGGAATTAGATTACGAAATGAGACACTTAAAGTAGTAAAGGAGTTTTGCTGTTTGGAGAGTAAAACAACTGATGACGGTCGAAGTAGAGAGGATATAAAATGTAGAATGGCAATGGCAAGGAAAGAGTTTCTGAAGAAGAGAAATTTGTTAACATCGTGTATAGATTTAAGTGTCAGGAAGTCGTTTCTGAAAGTATTTGTATGGAGTGTAGCCATGTATGGAAGTGAAACATGGACGATAAATAGTTTGGACAAGAAGAGAATAGAAGCTTTCGAAATGTGGTGCTACAGAAGAATGCTGAAGATTAGATGGGTAAATCGCATAACTAATGGAGAGGTATTGAACAGAATTGGGGAGAAGAGGAGTTTGTGGCACAACTTGACAAGATGAAGGGATTGGTTGGTAGGACATGTTCTGTGGCATCAAGTGATCACAAATTTGGCATTGGAGGACAGCCTGAAGGGTAAAAATCGTAGAGGGAGACCAAGAGATGATTACACTAAGCAGATTCAGAAAGATGTAGGTTGCAGTAGGTACTGGGAGATGAAGAAGCTTGCACAGGATAGAGTAGCATGGAGAGCTGCATCAAACCAGTCTCAGGACCGAAGACCACAACAACAACATCGGGGAATAGGCATTAGGAGTGATCTCAAATGCAATGACCATATAAAATTAATCGCCGGTAAAGCAGATGCCAGACTGAGATTCATTGGAAGAATCCAAAGGAAGTAGGTTACAGTACACTTCTTCGCCCACTGCTTGAATATTACTCACCAGTGTGGGATCCGTAGCAGATAGGGTTGATGGAAGAGATAGAGAAGATCCAACGGAGAGCAGCGCGCTTCGTTACAGGATCATTTAGTAATCGCGAAAGCGTTACGGAGATGATAGATGAACTCCAGTGGAAGACTGCAGGAGAGCCGCTCAGTAGCTCGGTACGGGCTTTTGTTGAAGTTTCGAGAACATAGCTTCACCGAGGAGTGAAGCAGTATATTGCTCCCTCCTTGGTATATCTCGCGAAGAGACGATGAGGATAAAATCAGAGAGATTAGAGCCCACACAGAGGCATACCGACAATCTTTCTTTCCACGAGCAATATGAGACTGGAATAGAAGGGAGAACCGATAGAGGTACTCAAGGTACCCTCCGCCACACACCGCCAGGTTGTATCGGAGTATGGATGTAGATGTAGGTGTAGTCGGAAGAAATACAGAGTCATACAGGGTCCATTGCCGTCCATGATTGCGAAAGTGTGGAGGATTTTACGTACAAACTGATCTCTCAATTGCGTCCCATAATTGTTCGATGGCATTCATGTAGGCCAATACACGCAGCCAAATCATTCTTTCGAATTGTATAGAACGTCGTTTAAACCAATCGTGAACAGTTGCAACGTGGTGATAAGGAACAATTGAATAATATTTTAATACACTACTGGCCATGAAAATTGCTACACCACGAAGATGACGTGCTACAGACGCGAAATTTAGCCGACAGGAAGAAGATGCTGTGATATGCAAATGATTAGCTCTTCAGAGCGTGGGGTATCAGCTCGGACACCGTGGCTGCGGTTACCCTTGACTCCGCATCGCAGACAGGAGCGCCTGCGATGGTGTACTCAACGTCGAACCTGGTTGCACGAATGGCAAAACGTCTTTTTTTTTCGCACGAATCCAAGTTCTGTTTACAGCATCATGATGGTCGCATCCGTGTTTGGCGTCATCGCGGTCAACGCACATTGGAAGCGTGTATTTTTCACCGTCATGCTGGCGTATCACCCGGCGTGATGGTATGGGGTGCCATTGGTTACACGTCTCGGTCACCTCTTGTTCGTATTGACGGCACTTTGAACAGTGGACGTTACATTTCAGATGTGTTACGACCCGTGGCTCTACCCTTCATTCGATCCCTGCAAAATCTTACATTTCAGCAGGATAATGGACAATCGCATGTTGCAGGTCCTGTACGGGCCTTTCTGGATACAGAAAATGTACGACTGCTGCCCTGGCCAGCACATTCTACAGATCTATCACCAATTGCAAACGTCTGGTCAATGGTGGGCGAGCAACTGGTTCGTCACAATACTCTAGTCACTACTCTTGACGAACTGTGGTATCGTGTTGAAGCTGCATGGGCAGCTGTACCTGTACACACCATCCAAGCTCTGTTTGACTCAATGACCAGGCGTGTCAAGGCCGTTATTACGGCCAGAGGTGGTTGTTCTGGGTACTGATTTCTCAGGATTTATGCAGCCAAATTGCATGCAAATGTAATCACATGGCAGTTCTAGTATAATACATTTGTCCAATGAATACCCGTTTTTCATCTGCATTTCTTCTTGGTGTAGCAATTTTAATGGCCATTAGTGTAATTCTGCAGATTTCCCGCAGAGATACATCCATCTGTTTGGCACGAGTTGAATTGTACCAAACAGGACAGGCATACTCTACTGCACAATAGCATAGTGCCATTGCAGGTGTTCGGATTGTTTCACGTTGACTACCCCGCTGTGATCCGGCCAGCTTCCGTAGGAGATTGATCCTAGTGGAAACTTTCGGCTTCCATTCCACCAAACAGGTGAATGTAGCTCTCAACGAAACCTGCTGAATTGTAACAGGCTGCTCGAAATCCACTCCAGTCGAATGGCTTTACCACCTCGCAGGTACAGCATCACCACCTGTTCGGAGAGAGATAGCTGCGAACAAGGATAGAAAGGCAGTGGAACAGGAAATTAGATAGTTTTTAATAAACCTATTGGCATATCACTCGCCGTATCGCGACTTCCTGAACTGGCTACCAGTAAGTAGCACAGGGCGAAGACACGCACAGTCTTGTGGCGTGTGTCGTAGGCTTTTAGTGTGCCCCCAGCTGTGTGTATATTTGCCCAAATACTTCTCACGAAGGACGCGCTGCGGACATTTCTGGAACCTTTTCTCACCTGGCAGCTACCGACAGGAACTGAAAATGTTTTCGTGCCCGGTGTTACTCCCACAGTCTTCGAGATCGAAATTACTGTTCGGTAATACTTTCCATTCTTACTCCACGTCGGGTCCAGTACATCTAAATCCGTATACACAGCATGGCGGAGGTGTCTTGTACCAGTAGTAGTCATTCCCAGGGAGCCACGTGGACTCACATTCGGGAGGACGACGGTTCAAATCCGAGTCCGGTCATCGTTAACTACCTCTTCCATGATTTCCCTAAATCGGTTCTAGGCGCTTCAGTCCGGAACCGCAGTGCTGTTACGGTCGCAGGTTCGATTCCTGGCTCGGGCACGGTTGTGTGTCACGTCCTTAGGTTGGTTAGCTTTAAGTAGTTCTAAGTCTAGGGGACTGATGACCTCAGATGTTAAGTCCCGTAGTGCTTAGAGCCATTTGAACCCTAAATCGGTTCAGGCAAATACCGGGATGGTTTCTTGGAAAGGGCACAGTTGATTTCGTTCCCCTTCATTCCCTAATCCGAGCTTGTACTCCGTCTCTAATGACCTCGTTGTAAACTCTAACCTCTTCCTCCCATCTCCTCCTCCTTCGTGATTTCCGTGACTGGATTCACGATTTCCTGCCACGGAGGTGACAGTTCGTATCAATTAACGGATAGACAGCGAGTAAAACTGAAGTGATTTCTGTCGTTCCACAAGGTAGTTTTATAGGCCCTCTGCTGTTCCTTTCACATGCTGGCTGATTCACGAAGATATGCAAATATTTGGATATGTTATTCTACAAGTAAAACTAAAGAAAAGAAGTTCATATAAACATAGGCTCGCAAGTGTTTAACACGGAGTTACGGCTGATAAAAGATATTGCCTGAAATGTAGCAATTTCGCTAATATGATGACATCGCAAAACTGTGGGAGGTTAAAGTAAACGACGATTTACATTTATTTTATTGATATTGTTCTGATGAATCTGATAAAAAATGTCCCAGACGTCTATCTGCAGTAGTTTTCCAGAACATCCAGACAAACAAAGATTATTATACAAGTAATACCTTAATGACAGCTTCCACTCTCGCAGGCATACGTTCAGTCAGGTGCTGGAAAGTTTCTTGGGGAATGGTAGCCCATTCTTCACGGAGTGCTGCACTGAGGAGAGGTATCGATGTCGGTCGTTGAGGCCTGCCACGAATTCGGAGTTCCAAAACATCCCAAAGCTGTTCTATAGGATTCAGGTCAGGACTCTGTGCAGGCCAGTCCATTACAGGAATGTTATTGTCGTGTAACCACTCCACCACAGGCCGTGCATTATGAACAGGTGCTCGATCGTGCTGAAAGATGCAATCGCCATCCCCGAATTGCTCTTCAACCGTGGGAAGCAAGAGAGTGCTTAAAACATCAATACAGGCCTGTGCTGTGATAGTGCCACGCAAAACAACAAGGGGTGCACGTCCCCTCCATGAAAAACATATCACCATAATACCACCGCCTCCGAATTTTACTGTTGGCGCTACACACGCTTGCAGATGACGTTCACCGACATTCGCCATACCCACACCCTGCCATCGAATCGCCACATTATGCACTTTCATTCGTCACTCCACACAACGTTTCTCCACTGTTCAATCGTCCAATGTTTACGTTAATTACACCAAGAGAGGCGTCGTTTGGCATTTACTGGCGTGATGTGTGGCTTATGAGCAGGCGCTCGACCATGAAATCCAAGTTTTCTCACCTCCCACCTAACTGTCATAGTACTTGCAGCGGATCCTGATGCAGTTTGGAATTCCTGTGTGATGGTCTGGCTATTACACATTACGACCCTCTTCATCTGTCGGCGGTCTCTGTCAGTCAACAGACGGGGCCAGCCTGTATGCTTTTGTGCTGTACATGTCTCTTCACATTTCCACTTCATCATCACATCAGAAACAGCGGAAATAGGGATTTTTAGGACTGTGGAAATCTCGCGTACAGACGTATGACCCGATCACCTGGCCACGTTGGAAGTCCGTGAGTTCCGCGGAGCGCCCCATTCTGCTCTCTCACGATGTCTAATGACTACTGAGGTCGCTAATATGGAGTACCTGGCAGTAGGTGGCAGAACAAAGCATCTAATATAAAAAACTTAGGTTTTTGCGGGTGTCCGGATACTTTTGACCACATAGTAAATTTATGAATTATATACTGGGTGGTCAAACACTCAGTATAAATTTGAAAACTGAATAAATCACGGAATAATGCAGATAGAGAGGTACAAATTGACACACATGCTTGGAATGACATGGGGTTTTATTACAACCAAAAAAATACAAAAGTTCAAAAAATGTCCAACAGATAGCGCTTCATCTGATCAGAATAGCAGTAGTTTGCATAACAAAGTAAGACAAAGCAAAGATGATGTTCTTTACAGGAAATGCTCAGTATGTCCACCATCATTCCTCAACAATAGCTGTAGTCGAGGAATAATGTTGTGAACAGCACTGTAAAGCATGTCCGGAGTTATGGCGAGGCATTGGCGTCGGATGTTGTCTTTCAGCATCCCTAGAGATGGCGGTCGATCACGATACGCTTGCGACTTCAGGTAACCCCAAAGCCAATAATCGCACGGACTGAGGTCTGGGGACCTCGGAGGCCAAGCATGACGAAAGTGGTGGCTGAGCACACGATCGTCACCAAACGACGCGAGCAAGGGATCTGTCGGACATTTTGTGAACTTTGTTCTCTTTTTTGGTTCTAATAAAACCCCATGTCATTCCAAGCATGTGTGTCAACTTTTACCTCTCTATCTACATTACTCCGTGGTTTATTAAGTTTTCAAATTTATACCGACTTTTTGATCACCCGGTATACTGACGGAAAAAATTCGCAACACCGAGGAGAAGTTGTGCGACAAAAACGAAAGTTGGGTGGCCTGTGTTTACATCTGAGAGATGACGTCCATTCAATGGTGGTGCCATTCGCGTAAGAGCGTGAGTGTTAGTTAGCTGTGCGACTAGCCGTGGTGAGTCGATGGGAGGAAAGAATGCCTTCAAGGCGACAACCGCTATCAACACCTCATTCAGTTTGAACGAAGTCGCGTAAAAGTGCTACGAGAAGCTCGATGTTTCCTTTGCAATACTGCAGAAAGACTTGGCAAGAATGTAGCCAATATACATGATTGCTGTCAGCAGTGGTCACGAGAACGTAATGTCACAGGAAGACTGGCCTCCAATACCAAGAGGGGAGACCACGATGTTCTGCGTATGGCTCTTGCGCACCGTACTGAAGGTGCAATTTGAGCAGCAGTTGGCACCACTGCGACGCAACGAACTGTCTGAAATCGGTTACTTCGAGGACGACTCTCAGCCAAACACCGTATAAGATACATTCCACTCATCCCAAACCATTTGCGACTTCAGGCCGCGGTGGCCGTGCGGTTCTAGGCACTTCATTCCGGAACCACGTGACTACTACGGTGGCAGGTTCGAATCCTGCCTCGGGCATGCATGTGTGTGATGTCCTCAGGTTAGTTAGGTTTAAGTAGTTCTAAGTTCTAGGGGACTGATGACCTCAGATGTTGAGTCCGATAGTGCTCAGAGCCATTTGAACCATTTTTTGCGACTTCAGTGTTGTCAAGCGAGAGCTCACTAGGGGGCATGGTGGAGATCTGTTGTGTTTTCTGATGAAAGCTGGTTCTGCTTCGGTTCCAGTGATGGCCGAGTGTTGATTAGAAAGAGGCCAGTTGAGGCAACCAACCTTCTGCATGCTAGGTACACTGGACCTACAGTTAGAGCTAATGTTCTAAGGTGCGACTTCGTGTGACAGCTGGAGGATGCACTCTGGCTGCAAATTTGTACTTCAGTCTGGTGGTTCGACCTGTTGTACTGCCATTCATGAACAGCACTCCAGGGGGTGTTTTCCAACAGGATAACGGTCGCCCACATACCGCTGTTGTAACCCAACAGGCGCTACAGATCACCGACGTGTTACCCTGGCCTGCTCGATCACCAGATCTGTCTCCGACCTATCACACATGGGATATGAGGGGACTACACCTCCAGTGTCATCCACATACGGTATTAACCGTCCCTGCATTGACCGACTGACATCCGGCCGATGTACAACACAATGTACGAGGGCTATCCACAAAGTACGTTACGTTTTGGAATTAAAAATAAATAAAGTATTGGAAATTTTTTTATTATATACAGATGAAAGCCACACTTAAATACTACTTTTCTACATAGTTGCCATTTAAATTAAGGCACTTATCGTAGCGATGGACGAGCTGCGAAATTCGGCCGCCTGCGCCTTCAACCGCATAATGACTGTCTTTTGGGACAGAAAAGGTGCGATTTTTGTGGATTTCCTGGAAAGAGGCACTACAATAAACTCTCAAAGGTATTGCCAAACTCTGCACAACCTCAAAAGAGCAATATAAAACAAGCGCAGGGGAACGTTGGGCTCAAAGATCTTGCTGATTCATGACAACGCCCGGGCCCACACGGCAAATGCCACTCGTGAAGTTCTCGAATCATTTAAGTGGGAGTTGTTTCCTCATCCGCCGAACAGTCCCGACCTGGCACCGAACGACTTCCACTTATTCCCAGCAATGAAGAAGTGGTTGGTTATGCAGCGTTTTGATGACGACGCACAGCTTCAAGAAGAGGTAACCACGTGGTTGAAGGCGCAGGCGGCCGAATTTCCAAGCTCGTCCATCGCTACGATAAGTGCCTTAATTTAAATGGCAACTGTGTACAAAAGTAGTATTTAAGTGTGGCTTTCATCTATATATAATAAAAAAAATTTCAAATACTTTATTTTTAATCCCAAAACGTAATGTACTTTGTGGATAGCCCTCGTATGAACGTTTGCATGCCAGCATTTCACATTTGCAATGGCTTAGAGTACAAGTACATTGCCCTGTGACCTAGCTATGTTAATACATAAATATGTCACCTAGACAAATGTATTCCTGAAATATGAAAAAAAATGGTTCAAATGGCTCTAAGCACTATGGAACATCTGAGGTTACCAGTCCCCTAGAACTTAGAACTATTTAAACCTAACTGACCTACGGAGATAACACACATCCATGCCCGAGGCACGATTCGAACCTGCGACCGTAGCAGTCGCGCGGTTCCGGACTGTACCGCCTAGAACCGCTCGACCACCGCGGCCGGCCCTGAAATATGATTACTCTAGATTAATTGTTTCTGGTGTTGCAAATTTTTGGGTCATTGTATATTAAAAAATGATTAGGCTCATGTCTGTCCAAATGTTTATTAGAGTACCGTGTAAAAATTTTGTAGTAAACCGGTCAAGACCTTCGATATATTTGCTAACAACGTTTCGCCCTAAAATAATACTAATAGGATTAAAAAATATCTAGCCTATATCCGTACAAACATCTATTAGCGTATCGTCAAAATTTTCAATTACTCGATCAAGAACTTTTCGAGACCTTTGCTGACATCTTTTACCCTCTTTACATTATACACGTACACTTACAGCGCGACGATTATTGAACTATATGAAATGAAATCAAATGTCGTGTGGCTAGGGCCTCCCGTCGGGTAGACCGTTCGCCTGGTGCAGGTCTTTCGATTTGACGCCACTTCGGCGACCTGCGCGTCGATGGGGATGAAATGATGATGATTAGGACACTCAGTCCCTGAGCAGAGAAAATCTCTGACCCAGCCGGGAATCGAACCCGGGCAGTTAGGACTGATCGCCTGTCGCGCTGACCACTCAGCCACCGGGGGCGGACACTATATGAAATAAAATCGTCATACCTTCTGAACAGTTTGCATTAGGACGCTCAGACTGCACGCTTGGTCGCAGGGGATGATGTGAATCAGTATGCGCAATTTGGTTTCGCGACGAAGCCCACTTTCAATTGGATGGGTTCCTCAATAAGCAAAATTGGCTCATTTGGGGCTCTGAGAATTCGGATTTCCCGACCGAGGAGTCTCTTCACCCTCTACGGCTGACTCTGTGGTGCGTGATGCCTGGTCGCGGAATAATCGGTGCGATATTCCTCGATGGCACGGTGACAACTGAACGGTACGTGAAGGTTTTGAAAGAAGCTTTCATCCCCATTATCCAAGGTGATCCTGATTTCTACAAGATGTGGTTCATGCCAGACGGAGCTCGACCCCATCGAAGTACGAGAGTATTTGATGTCCTGGGGGAGCACTCTGGGGACCGCGTTCTGGCTCTGCGGTACCCAGAGGTCGCCGCCATGGGCCTAGAATGGCGGCCGTAACATCGATGTTCCGACACTTCAGCGGGTCATGCAGAATTTCGCTATTCGTCTGCGCCACTTCTTCGATAATGAGGGCAGCCACATCGAACATGTGATAACCTAAAGCCGAATATCTGTAGTGACGTTTACATGTTTAATGAAGTATGTGCACGCCGTAGTTTGGAAACAATTTACAATTTTTTCATGTAGTTCAGTAATCGTCACCCTGTATATATCACATATACTAAAAAAATGTAGCCTGCACCCTTCCAAATTTTTTTAGAAATGACTGTGAATGGCTAGAAGCTCAACTGTGAACACACTACATGCTCCCGGCAATAAATGGTGTTCTAAGATAGTAAGAGACGTGAAAGCCTATCCCTCCTTATCGATTGTCGTAGAACCATCAGTGTAGAAGACGTGACATTTTGTAGCTCTGCAAGAGCACGTACAAGACGCCAGAATGCCATAGGGGTGACAGAGACCTTAGGACCCTGGAATATATGTGTCCGAATCTGTGGTCTAGGCACCATCCAAGGGGGTGGGGTGGAGAACATGTATCGGGTACATTCCAGGGAGTGGAGATGGAGATGCCGACTAAGGGAAGTGAGATGCATGCGAACCGGCAATCATTTACATTTACATTTAAACTTCGCAAGCCACCCAACGGTGTGTGGCGGAGGACGCTTTACGTGCCACTGTCATTACCTCCCTTTTCTGTTCCAGTCGCGTATGGTTCGCGGGAAGAACGACTGCCGGAAAGCCTCCGTGCGCGCTCGAATCTCTCTAATTTTACATTCGTCATCTCCTCGGGAGGTATAAGTAGGGGCAAGCAATATACTCGATACCCCATCCAGAAACGCACCCTCTCGAAACCTGGGCAGCAAGCTACACCGCGATGCAGAGCGCCTGTCTTGCAGAGTCTGCCACTCGAGTTTGCTTAACATCTCCGTAACGCTATCACGCTTACCAAATAACCCTGTGACGAAACGCGCCGCTCTTCTTTGGATCTTCTATATCTCCTCCGTCAACCCGACCTGGTACGGATCCCACACTGATGAGCAATACTCAAGTATAGGTCATACGAGTGTTTTGTAAGCCATCTCCTCTGTTCATGGACTACATTTTCTAAGGACTCTCCCAGTGAATCTCAACCTGGTATCCGCCTTACCAACAACTAATTTTATATGATCACTCCACTTCAAATCGTTCCGGACGCATACTCCCAGATATGTTACAGAAGTAACTGCTACCAGTGTTTGTACCGCTATCATATAATCATACAATATAGGATCCACCCGTGGGCAGTTGTCAGGAAAGAGAAATATCCCTCGTCTGCAACCAACAACAGTATCACGCAGTTCGGTAACGGCTTCACTCTAGTGCTTCTTAAACACAAACACTCGCTCGTCGAATATTCAAGAAACTGGAATATTTCTCTCTTGTGTGATTATCGAACCTAAAGGGGGAATTCCAACATTTCAGAATGCAAATAATTTTTTTCTCTTTTTATTGTGTTTACATAAACATCTTATGTTCAAAATGGTTCAAATGGCACTATGGGACTTAACTGCTGAGGTCATCAGTGCCCTAGAACTTAGAACAACTTAAACCTAACTAACCCTAGGACATCACACACATCCTTGTCCGAGGCAGGATTCGAACCTGCGACCGTAGTGGTCGCGCGGTTCCAGACTGTAGCGCCTAGAACCGCTAGGCCAAACATCGTACGTTAACTTTTAAACAATGCAAATGAAAAATATAGCCAGTTGTTACTTTCACTTGTCGAAACAGCTGGATTAGCGGGGCACAGTAAGCTAGAAGATAAATCTTGTTGCCGCGCGGGTTAGCCGCGTGGTCTCAGGCGCCCTGTCACGGTTCGCGTCGCTCCCCCCGCTGGAAGTTCGAGTCCTCCCTCGGGCATGGGTGTGTGTGTTGTCCTTTGCGTAAATTAGTTTAAGTTAGACTAAGTAGTGTGTAAGCTTAGGGACCGATGACCTCGGCAGTTGGTCCCATAGGATCTTACCACAAATTTCCAAATTTTCCAAGTCTGAATGTTATGGTCTCAGACATTAAGCTGGTAACTGTTTCGCACCCAATCTAACTAAAAGGGTGCAGCGTGTAGCATTAACGAACTAAGGACCGCGCAGAGCGAAACCAGCATCTGCAGAATCGGAAATAGTCGCTACAGCTTGTAACGCACATTAGATGCAATCTGAGCAGGCAAGCAAACATGAAAAATCTTTCAAATTAAATAACTTCCAAAATCGGATTGATTCACTAGCGAACCGAGTTTTCAGATCACATGAAACGTCAGCCACATCGCTGAGAGAGAAAACTATATGGAAGTTTTTCGTAACAAATGTTTTCTAAGATAAAATAGCTTTCTCTCGTGCTCTAACTAAGTAATAAGAACACCTCCGGAATTACCTGGTTCGGTTAGAAGTTCTATGACGGTGAAATTTAAAATCGTAAGTGCGCCAATTTCTGTTCGCACCGGCAAATCGGAATTCATCAAGATAAATCAAGCAGGTTCTACGTAATAAATATAAACAGCAATTATTTCAATGAAATGGCTGTAGCCGTGGCTAAACAGATTGCGACCAAGACGGCTAATTCGGGCCATAAAACTCACGACTTGATCCGTGAGCTGAGCTATTAAGACGCAATGTTGACATTAAAATGCACAAGCACCATACAATGCATTACATTTATCGTTACTTATTATTCGAGAAGATTTACGTACAGGTACAAGCAAGAAGGATATCATATGCGTATTCCAAGATGGCGTCAAGTGCAAATGCCGGCCGAGGTGGCCGAGCGGTTCTAGGCGCTGCAGTCTGGAACCGCGCGACCGCTACGGTCGCAGGTTCGAATCCTGCCTCGGGCATGGATGTGTGTGATGTCCTTAGGTTAGTTAGGTTTAAGTAGTTCTAAGTCTAGGGGACTGATGACCTCAGACGTGAAGTCCCATAGTGCTCAGAGCCATTTGAACCATTTGATTTTTTTTTTTTCAAGTGCAAATGTGAACAATATTAGTGCTCCTAAAAGTTACAGTTACGTTGTAAAAAGTGGTGCCTGCGAAAAGTGTAAAGGTGAAATCGAGAAGATAAATTAACGTATAAGAAGTATCCAGAAAGTTATAAGCACTCTGACACGAGAACTCACTAGCCTCAAAAACGAAAACCGCGAGTTACAAACAACGGCATCAAGCAAAATACCAGGTAAAAATGCAATATGGAAAAATACTAATGATTTGAAGCTCCGGTACACAAAGTGTCACAGTGCAAAATAATGCCTATAACGGCCAGAAGTGTGTTAATAATTCAAACACAGTTACAACTGAAAATACTGATCGAAAGTGCGTAAACCATTCACATATTTTTCCCTGTTTCTCAAGAACTGCTTACCAAAGCGAGTAAAAAAGTAACCATTTCTCAACAAAATTCATCAAACAAAACCGGTCTCGTATGCACAATTAGCTTCAGTGTTTTATCAGAAGACAGTAGCAACTTCGTAAACATTGAAAATACACTATTGGCCATTAAAACTGCTACACCACGAAGATGACGTGATACAGACGCGAAATTTAACCGACAGGAAGACGATGCTGTGCTAATTAGCTTTTCAGAGCATTCACACAAGGTTGGCGCCGGTGGCGACACCTACAACGTGCTGACACGAGGAAAGTTTCCAACCGATTTCTCATACACAAACATCAGTTGACCGGCGTTGCCTGGTGAAACATTGTTGTGATGCCTCGTGTAATGAGGAAAAATGTGTACCATCACGTTTCCGACTTTGATAAAGGTCGGATTGTAGCCTATCGCGATTGCGGTTTATCGTATAGTGACATTGCTGCTCGCGTTGGTCGAGATCCAAAGACTGTTAGCAGAATATGGAATCGGTTTGTTCAGGAGGGTAATACCGAACGCCTTGCTGGATCCCAACGGCCTCGTATCACTAGCAGTCGAGATGACAGGCGTCTTATCCACATGGCTGTAACGGATTGTGCAGCCACGTCTCGATCCCTGAGTCAACAGATTGGGACGTTTGCAAGACAGCAACCATCTGCACGAACAGTTGGACGACGTTTGCAGCAGCATGGACTATCAGCTCGGAGACCATGGCTGCGGTTACCCTTGACGCTGCATCACAGAGTGGGGCGCCTGCGATGGTGTACTCAACTACGAACCTGGATGCACGAATGGCAAAACGTCATTTTTTCGGATGCATTTATGGTCGCATCCGTGTTTGGCAACATCGCGGTGAACGGACATGGGAAGAGTGTATTCATCATCGCCATACTGGCATATCACCCGGCGTGATGGTATGGGGTACCATTGCTTACACGTCTCGGTCACCTCTTGTTCGCATTGACGGCACTTTGAAGAGTGAACGTTACATTTCAGATGTGTTACGACCCGTGGCTCTACCCTACACTCGATCCCTGCAAAACCCTATTTTTCAGCAGGATAATGCACTACCGCATGTTGCAGGTCCTGTACGGGCCTTTCTGGATACAGAAAATGTTCTACTGCTGCCCTGGCCAGCAAATTCTCCAGATCTCTCACCAACTGAAAACGTCTGGACAATGGTGGCCGAGCAACTGGCTCGTCACAATACGCCAGTCACTGCTCTTGCTGCATGGGCAGCTGTACCTGTACACGCCATCCAAGCTCTGTTTGACTCAATGCCCAGGCGTATCAAGGCCGTTATTAAGCCCAGAGGTGGTTTTTCTGGGTAATGATTTCTCAGGATCTATGCACTCAAATTGCGTGAAAATGTAATAACATGTCAGTTCTAGTATCATATATTTGTCCAAGGAATACCCGTTTATCATCTGCATTTCTTCTTGGTGTAGCAATTTTAATGGCTAGTAGTGTATAACACGGATGGCGGTTATCGCTGAAACAACCGGTTTTCTCTTATAACGGTTTTTGAAAACGCCAGTTTAACCTATCTAAACCGCTCAAAATAACCGGATCTGAAAAAACGAATTTCGGTTTTTTACTGATGTTGTTAATAAACGTAGAACCTTACAAAGATTGAAATAATTTGACTCCTTCACTTCCAAAGTACATAGAATCAAGATATTAAATAGGCAACTATAGCAAAATTTTGCCCGTCGACTATTCCCTACTTTTTTTCGACAAGTGATAAGTGGTTGGGAACTAAAAACCGATATTCTCCTATTGATCCTAATTTTTTGCAACTCTGCTCAAAAATCAGGCTGTAATCGGGGATCATACCACTATTTGGGCATTATTAATAGTCAGAGCTAAAGGGTGAAATTTGAGCTTGAAGAACACTATTTTCGTGTTAATTTGTCCGTTTTCAAGGGCTAAAGGCAGATAACGGGCATGTTATGCAGACACAAGCAGCAGATCATATACTTTCTGTTTTTACCATAAACTATGAATGAACTATTGAGTTTTAAGTTTTCTCGCCATATGATGTCGCGAGTTGGTTGTGGCTCTACCCGTTTTTAATCTTTTACAGCAAATGGAACCTTGTACTTCATCGATACCGCACTGTGTAAAATACACTCCTGGAAATGGAAAAAAGAACACATTGACACCGGTGTGTCAGACCCACCATACTGGCTCCGGACACTGCGAGAGGGCTGTACAAGCAATGATCACACGCACGGCACAGCGGACACACCAGGAACCGCGGTGTTGGCCGTCGAATGGCGCTAGCTGCGCAGCATTTGTGCACCGCCGCCGTCAGTGTCAGCCAGTTTGCCGTGGCATACGGAGCTCCATCGCAGTCTTTAACACTGGTAGCATGCCGCGACAGCGTGGACGTGAACCGTATGTTCAGTTGACGGACTTTGAGCGAGGGCGTATAGTGGGCATGCGGGAGGCCGGGTGGACGTACCGCCGAATTGCTCAACACGTGGGGCGTGAGGTCTCCACAGTACATCGATGTTGTCGCCAGTGGTCGGCGGAAGGTGCACGTGCCCGTCGACGTGGGACCGGACCGCAGCGACGCACGGATGCACGCCATGACCGTAGGATCCTACGCAGTGCCGTAGGGGACCGCACCGCCACTTCCCAGCAAATTAGGGACACTGTTGCTCCTGGGGTATCGGCGAGGACCATTCGCAACCGTCTCCATGAAGCTGGGCTACGGTCCCGCACACCGTTAGGCCGTCTTCCGCTCACGCCCCAACATCGTGCAGCCCGCCTCCAGCGGTGTCGCGACAGGCGTGAATGGAGGGACGAATGGAGACGTGTCGTCTTCAGCGATGAGAGTCGCTTCTGCCTTGGTGCCAATGATGGTCGTATGCGTGTTTGGCGCCGTGCAGGTGAGCACCACAATCAGGACTGCATACGACCGAGGCACACAGGGCCAACACCCGGCATCATGGTGTGGGGAGCGATCTCCTATACTGGCCGTACACCACTGGTGATCGTCGAGGGGACACTGAATAGTGCACGGTACATCCAAACCGTCATCGAACCCATCGTTCTACCATTCCTAGACCGGCAAGGGAACTTGCTGTTCCAACAGGAGAATGCACGTCCGCATGTATCCCGTGCCACCCAACGTGCTCTAGAAGGTGTAAGTCAACTACCCTGGCCAGCAAGATCTGCGGATCTGTCCCCCATTGAGCATGTTTGGGACTGGATGAAGCGTCGTCTCACGCGGTCTGCACGTCCAGCACGAACGCTGGTCCAACTGAGGCGCCAGGTGGAAATGGCATGGCAAGCCGTTCCACAGGACTACATCCAGCATCTCTACGATCGTCTCCATGGGATAATAGCAGCCTGCATTGCTGCGAAAGGTGGATATACACTGTACTAGTGCCGACATTGTGCATGCTCTGTTGCCTGTGTCTATGTGCCTGTGGTTCTGTCAGTGTGATCATGTGATGTATCTGACCCCAGGAATGTGTCAATAAAGTTTCCCCTTCCTGGGACAATGAATTCACGGTGTTCTTATTTCAATTTCCAGGAGTGTATTTCGAGATTTGGAATGGTGCCATCGGTCCCGTAAACTGACATTCGGCCGGGAGAGCGGTGTGCTGACCACGTGCCCCTCCATATCCGTGTCCAGTGACGTCTATGACTGAGGATGACACGGCGGCCGGTCGGTATCCTTGGGCCTTCATGGCCTGTTCGAGAGGAGTTTAGTTTTTAATGGCGCCATTCTGTAATACAGCTGATGTCTGCCTACAACAGGGAGAAACTTTCATAAAGACCAGTTGAGGCAAATCTCGCACATCGCATGTACACGCGTACTATGTAACAGGTCATTACACATGCTACACTATTGTGTCATCACCGCTGTACCTGTAAGAAGCGAGCAATAAACACATTTGCATAACGTCGGCATTTTTATTAAAATAATACTGATCACTTTCTCCATTTCCTATTAAAGCACTCCGTCTTCAGGCCACGAGTGGCCTACCGGGACCATCCGACCGCGGTGTCATCCTCCCCTTTCCTATTACAACGCAATATTTCAAGGCAGTGGAAATTCTACGAATAAAAATTAGTCTTCTTTTAAAAAAGGATGTATTTAAACATCAAATTTTAGCAGTGCTGCTATGGCCAACTGATATTTCGGTTTTTTACACGATTATACTGACCCTACGACTTACCTTAGAAGATAGATTAAGCAAAGACAAACCTACGTTTCTACCATTTGTAGACTTAGAGAAGGCTTTTGATAATGTCGACTGTAATACTCTCTTTCAAATTCTGAAGGTGACAGTGCTCAAATACAGGGAGCGAAAGGCTATTTACAATTTGTACAGGAACCAGATGACAGTTAAGAGTCGTAGGGCATGAAAGGAAAGCAGTTGTTGAGAAGGGAGTGAGACAGGGTGGTAGCCTATCCCCAATATTATTCAGTCTGTACATTCAGCCAGCAGTGAAGGAAACAAAAGAAAAATTTGAGGTAGGAATTAAAATCCATGGAGAAGAAATAAAACCTTTGAGGTTTGCAGACGATATTGTAATTCTGTCAGAGACAGCAAATGACCTAGAGGAGCAGTTGAATGGAATGGACAGTGTCTTGAAAGACGGATATAAGATGAATATCGATATAAGCAAAACGAGGATAATGGAAAGTAGTCGAATTAAATGAGGTGATGCTGAGGGAATTAGATTAGGAAATGAGACACTTAAAGTAGTAGGCGAGTTTTGCTATTTGGGGAGCAAAATAACTGATGATAGGCGAAGTAGAGTGGATATAAAATGCAGGCTGACTATGGCAAGGAAAACGTTTCTGAAGAAGAGAAGTTTGTTAACATCGAGTATAGATTTAACTGTCAGTCATTTCTGAAAGTATTTGTACGGAGTGTAGCCATGTATGGGAGTGAAACGTGGACGACAAATAGTTTAGACGAGAAGAGAATAGAATGTTTCGAAATGTGGTGCTACAGAAAAATGCTGAAGATTAGATGGGTAGATGACGTAACTGATGAGCAGGTTCTGAATAGAATTGGGGAGGAGAGGAATTTGTGACACAACTTGATTAGAAGAAGGGATCCGTTTGTAGGACATGTTCTGAGGCATCAAGGGATCACCAATTTGGTATTGGAGGGCAGCTTGGAGGGTAAAAATCGTAGAGGGAGACCAAGAGATGAATACAGTAAGCAGATTCAGAAGCATGTAGGTTGCAGTAGGTACTGGGAGATGAAGAAGCTTGCACAGGATACAGTAGTATGGAGGGCTGCATCAAACCAGTTTCTGGACTGAAGACCACAACAACAACAACCCGTTTATTAGTAAAAAATTAAAATAGACCCATAATAACACAGGCCAAACAAATAACTAAAAATAACGGTTATTTAGACCTAAAAATCAGGTATCGGTTTTAACGGGTCGGTTTTTCCCATCCCTTACATAGAATACGTACAAGAATCAAGAGCGAACAGTAAGAGTGGAAAAGCAAGATAGGAAAGGGCATATGGCAGTAATGTTGTCTTTTGCCCTACACTGTTCAGTCTATACATCGAACAAGCTATGATGGAAATAAAAAAAAGGTTTATGAGTGGGATTAAAATTCAAAGTGAAAGCATATCAGTGATAAGATTCGCCGATGACGTTGTTATCCTGAGTGAAAATGAAGAAGAACTACAGGGTGTGTTGAATGGTATGAACACTCTAATGAGTACAGAATATCGACTGAGAGTAAACCGAAGAACGACGGAATTGATGAGAAGTAGCAGAAATGAGAACAGCGATCAGGACTGATGATCACGAAGTAGATGAAGTTAAGGAATTCTGCTACCTAGGCAGCAAAATAACCAATGACGGACGGATCAAGCGGGATTAATATCGGACACGGGCCTCAATCTTAGGAAGAACTTTCTGAGTTCTTCGCAGAATCACTGAAGAAAGAAACACTTGGAAAATACTGAAAAGAAGAACGGACAGGATGATAGGAGATATGTCAAGACATCAGTAAACAGCTTAAATGACACTATACGGGAACGGCAGAGGGCACAAACTGTAGTGGTGTCGGCAGCTAGTGGTCTTGTAGTTACGTGTTGCTAACTGTCGATGACGTGGCCGCGGGTTCGATTCTGGTGCGGGTCGGTGACTTTCTCTGCTTGGGACTTGGAGCGTCTGTCCTCTTCGTCATCAATTAATCACCATCACTATCATCTTCATCATCATCATAATCATCAACAACAACAACGACTTGCAAGTCGCGGAAGTGACATCAAATAAAAAGACTTGCGTCAGACGGCCGAACGATCCAGATGTTATCTCCCCATATACAGCGTGAGTCACCTAACGTTACCGCTGGATATATTTCGTAAACCACATCAAATACTGACGAACCGATTCCACAGACCGAACGTGAGGAGAGGGGCTAGTGTAATTGGTTAATACAAACCATACAAAAAATGCATGGAAGTAATTTTTTTTTAACACAAACCTACGTTTTTTTAAATGGAACCCCGTTAGTTTTGTTAGCACATCTGAACATATAAACAAATACGTAATCAGAGCCGTTTGTTGCATTGTAAAATGTTAATTACATCCGGAGATATTGTAACCTAAAGTTGACGCTTGAGTACCACTCCTCCGCTGTTCCATCGTGTGTATCGGAGAGCACCGAATTACGTAGGGATGGACCTTAGGTACAGAAGAGACTGGAACAGCACATTACGTCCACATGCTAACACCTTTTTATTGGTCTTTTTCACTGGCGCACATGTACATTACCATGAGGGGTGAGGTACACGTACACACGTGGTTTCCGTTTTCAATTACGGAGTGGAATAGAGTGTGTCCCGACATGTAGGGCCAATAGATGTTCAATGTGGTGGCCATCGTTTGCTGCACACAATTGCAATCTCTGGCGTAATGAATGTCGTACACGCCGCAGTACATCTGGTGTAATGTCGCCGCAGGCTGCCACAATACGTTGTTTCGTATCCTCTGGGGTTGTGGGCACATCACGGTACACATTCTCCTTTAACGTACCCCACAGAAAGAAGTCCAGAGGTGTAAGATCAGGAGAACGGGCTGGCCAATGTATGCGTCCTCCACGTCCTATGAAACGCCCGTCCGCCGCTCGTGGTCTCGCGGTAGCGTTCTCGCTTCCCGAGCACGGGGTCCCGGGTTCGATTCCCGGCGGGGTCAGGGATTTTCACCTGCCTCGAGATGACTGGGTGTTTGTGTTGTCCTCATCATTTCATCATCATCCAGGAAAGTGGCGAAATTGGACTGAGCAAAGGTTGGGAAATTGTACGGGCGCTGATAACCACGCAGTTGAGCGCCCCACAAACCAAACATCATCATCATATGAAACGCCCATCGAACATCCTGGCAAGGGTCAGCCTAGTGTTAATTGCGGAATGTGCAGGTGCACCATCATGCTGATACCACATACGTCGACGCGTTTCCAGTGGGACATTTTCGAGCAACGTTGGCAGATCATTCTGTAGAAACGCGATGTATGTTGTGTTTGTTACAACACGCAACTGAACGTCGGAGGTTTCAAGCGTCAACTTTAGTTTACAATATCTCCGGATGTAATTAACATTTTACAATGCAACAAACGGCACTGATTACATATTTGTTTATATGTTCAGATGTGCTAACAAAACTAACGTGGTTCCATTATAAAAATAACGTAGGTTTGTGTTAAAAAACATACTTTCGTGCATTTTTGTATGGTTTGTATTAAACAATTACACTAGCCCCTCTCCTCACGTTCGGTCTGTGGAAACGGTTCGTCAGTATTTGATGTGGTTTACGAAATATATCCAGCGGTACCGTTACGTGACTCACCCTGTATATGCTGTACGCATATTTCACTGCAGGGGAAGACCGAGATTCGAATATATTCAAGAAATAATCGAACACATAGGTTGCAAGTGCTACTCTTAGATGAAAACGTTGGCACAGGAGAGGAATTCGTACGGGGGCCAATGTAGCCGGTCAGTTACTCCTGACACACTTAAACTCAAAAATAATCAACCTCATATTTATCTGAGATATAATTGTGGAATTTCTCTTAACCGTGGAACCGTGACTGATCGCAGCGTCCTATACATTCAAACACACACACAATTTATAAATATACAAAATCTGTGTGTGTTATTCATTATCGCAGTATCTATAGCCTCAGAGAACTGTTTACAAGAAACTCGTATACGCATGCATATTCAAGTACAGATATGTAAAAAGGCAGAATACGAAACGGCGGTCAGCGACGCCTACATAAGACAAGTGTCTGGCGGAGTTGTTAGATCGGTTACTGCTGCTACAATGAGAGGATATCAGGATTTAAGTTGTAAGTAGGCCGTTTAGGTTTCTATATTGGTAACGCTACGTAGCACTCTGTATGAAAATCACTGGCTGTGCTGTGTGCAGTCTGTGGCTGGTTTGCGTTGTTGTCTGCCATTGTAGTGTTGGGCAGCTGGATGTGAACAGCGCGTAGCGTTGCGCAGTTGGAGGTGAGCCGCCAGCAGTGGTGGATGTGGGGAAGTGAGATGGCGCATTTTTGAGAGTGGATGATCTGGACGTTTGTCCATCAGAAACAGTACATTTGTAAGAATGGATGTCATGAACTGCTGTATATATATTATCATTTTTGAACACTATTGAGGTAAATACATTGTTTGTTCTCTATCAAAATCTTTCATTTTGCTAACTATGCCTATCAGTAGTTAGTGCCTTCAGTAGTTTGAATCTTTTATTTAGCTGGCAGTAGTGGCGCTCGCTGTATTGCAGTAGTTCGAGTAACGAAGATTTTTGTGAGGTAAGTGATTTGTGAAACGTATAGGTTAACGTAAGTCAGGGCCATTCTTTTGTAGGGATTACTGAAAGTCAGATTGCGTTGCGCCAAAAATATTGTGTGTCAGTTTAAGCACAGTCATGTATAATTGTTCAAAGGGGACGTTTCAAAGTGACTTTGAACGTGGTGTTACAGTTGGCGCGACGGGACACAGCATCTCCGAGGTAGCGATGAAGTGGGGATTTTCCCATACGACTATTTCACGAGTGTACCGTGAAGGTCAGGAATCCGGTAAAACAATAAGGATCAGACATCGCTGCGGTCGGAAAAAGATTCTGCAAGTAAGGGACCAACGACGATTGAAGAGAACCGTTCAACGTGACAGAAGTGCAACCCTTCCGCAAATCGGTGCAGATTTCAGTGCTGGGCCATCAGCAAGTGTCGACGTGGGAACCGTTCAACGAAACACCATCGATATGGACTTTCGGAGCTGAAGGCCCACTCGTGAAGCTTTCGTGACTGCACGACGCCGGCCGCTGTGGCCGAGCGGTTCCAGGCGCTGCAGTCTGGAACCGCGCGACCGCTACGGTCGCAGGTTCGAATCCTGCCTCGGGTATGGCTGTGTGTGATGTCCTTAGGTTAACTAGGTTTAAGTAGTTCTAAGTTCTAGGGGAATGATGACCTCAGAAGCCCCATAGTGCTCCGAGCCATTTGAACGATTTGACTGCATGACACAAAGCTATAGTCTACGCCTCGCCTGGGCCCGTCAACACCGACATTGGACCGTTGTTGATGATTGCAAACAGGTTGCCTGATCGGACGAGTCTCGTTTCAAATTGTGTCGAGCGTTTGGACGTGTACGGGTATGGAGAGAAACCCATGAATCCATGGACCCTGTATGTCAGCAGGGGACTGTTCAAGCTGGTGGAGGCTCTGTAATGGCGAGCGACGTGAGTAGTTGCGGTGATATGGGACCCCTGATACGTGTAAATACGACTCTTGACAGGTGTTACGTACGTAAGTATCCTGTCTAATTATTGTGTTGGCAGAAGAGCCAACACCGTGTTGCTAGAGGAGGCCGAAATGCACGCGTTTAACTCAAGCAGGCTGGCGTGAGGTCTGGAGCATTACAATGTAATGAATATAGCAAATAAAGTACGTAGTTGATGTAATACTTAACTCTGTTCCATAATTGGTGAACAGCGGTCTGACGGTACAGGCTTTATAAGATAACCAGCAAAAGATAAATGGCGCCTTGCTAGGTCGTAGCAATTGACGTAGCTGAAGGCTATGCTAACTATAGTCTCGGCAAATGAGAGCGTAGTTGGCAGTGTAGCATCGCTAGCAAAGTCGTCTGTACAACTGGGGCGAGTGCTAGGACGTCTCTCTAGACCGGCCGTGTGGCGGAGCTCGGTCTGCAATCACTGACAGTGGCGACACGCGGGTCCGACGTATACTAGCGGTCCGCGGCCGATTTAAACGCTACCACCTAGCAAGTGTGGTGTCTGGCGGTGACACCACACTAATCACCTGCATCCATTCATGTCGATTGTGCATTCCGACGGACTTGGTCAATTCCAGCAGGACAATGCGACAACCCACACGTCCTGAATTGCTACAGAGTAGTTCCAGGAACACTCTTCTGAGTTTGAACACATCCGCTGGTCACCAAACTCTGCAGATATGAACATTAGTGGGCATATCTGGGATGGCTTGCAACGTGGTGGTCAGAAGAGATCTGCAGCCACTCGTACTCTTACAGATTTATGGACAGCCCTGCAGGATTCGTGTTGTCAGTTCCCTCGAGCACTGCTTCAGACATTAGTCGAGTCCATGTTACGTCGTGCTGCGGCACTTCTGTGCGTGCGCGGAGTGAGGGGGGGGGGGGGGAGGTGAGAGAGATACACGATATTATCGTTTTCTCTCAAAGTTCGAGGCTTTATTGTGAGCATCTTACAAAAAATGTAAATTTCAAAGTAATGGCCATCGCTGGCCGCTACTTTCTCCCATCTTTCGAGCAGCATACGAATCCCGCGGCGGAAGAACTGGGCGTCTTTCGAGAAGATCCATGCATCGATCCAATTTTGCAGTTGTTTCATATGACAGGAAGCCCTGGGCAGCCAGGTAGTGTGCCATTGAAAAACTGAACTAAAAAGTTGGCAGTCAAAGGGAATAATGTGTGTAGAACACGGCGGGTGGAGTGGGAATTCCCATTTCAACGTTCCAAGGTATGTTTTGGCGGATTTTGCGACATGGGGTCGAGCACTGTCATGCTGCAAACTCACCTTTTCATGTCTATCGCTGTAGTGTGGCCGTCTGTCTTTCAGTGCTCAGCTCAAACATATCTACTGCTTTCGATGACGATCTCCTGTCATCGTTCCCGTCGGTTGCAGTAGCATCGAAAGCTTTCTTTCACAACCATGCCGCTCTTCAACGTCAAAATCACCGTTCTTGAAGCATGGAAACCATTTTCTGCGAAGTTCTGTCACTAACAGGCGTCTCATCACAGGTCTTACCCAGCTTTTTATGAGCCTCAGCCGCAGATTTCTTCATATCAAAGCAGAAAATTAAAACCTCCCGCAGATGACGAGAACTGGGCTCGTAGATTGACATATTCAGCCGAGAATAACTTCAAGATGCAATCAAAACTCGACTAATATTTTGATGCCGTTATGTTCTCAAATGCCTAAGCTTACTGTATGACACGACCTACGACTTGCGCCACTATTTTCAACTAATGCTATCTACTGTGGAAAGGCGGAAGCAAAGTCGTAGACCTAATATATATATACAGGGTGAGTCACATAACGTTACCGCATGGATATACTTCGTAAACCACATCAAATACTGACGAACCGATTCCACAGACCGAACGTGAGGAGAGGGGCTAGTGTAATTGTTTAATAAAAACCATACAAAAATGCACGGAAGTATATTTTTTAACACAAACCTACGTTTTTTTAAATGGAACCACGTTAGTTTTGTTAGCACATCTGAACATATAAACAAATACGTAATCAGTGCCGTTTGTTGCATTGTAAAATGTTAATTACATTCGGAGATATTGTAACCTAAAGTTGACGCTTGAGTACCACTCCTCCGCTGTTCGATCGTGTGTATAGGAGAGCATTGCAACATACATCGCGTTTCTACAGAATGATCTGCCAACGTTGCTCGAAAATGTCCCACTGGAAACGCGTCCCGTATGTGGTATCAGCATGATGGTGCACCTGCACATTCCGAAATTAACACTAGGCTGACCCTTGACAGGATGTTCGACGGGCGTTTCATAGGACGTGGAGGACGCATAAATTGGCCAGCCCGTTCTCCTGATCTTACACCTCTGTACTTCTTTCTGTGGGGTACGTTAAAGGAGAATGTGTACCGTGATGTGCCTACAACCCCAGAGGATATGAAACAACGTATTGTGGCAGCCTGCGGCGACATTACACCAGATGTACTGCGGCGTGTACGACATTCATTACGCCAGAGATTGCAATTGTGTGCAGCAAATGATGGCCACCACATTGAACATCTATTGGCCTGACATGTCTGGACACACTCTATTCCACGCCGTGATTGAAAACGGAAACCACGTGTGTACGTGTACCTCATCCCTCATGGTAATGTACATGTGCGTCAGTGAAAAAGACCAATAAAAAGGTGTTAGGATGTGGACGTAATGTGCTGTTCCAGTCTCTTCTGTGCCTAAGGTCCATCACCGTTCCCTTTGGATCCCTACGTAATTCGGTGCTCTCCGATACACACGATCGAACAGCGAAGGAGTGGTACTCAAGCGTCAACTTACAATATCTCTGGATGTAATTAACATTTTACAATGCAACAAACGGCACTGATTACGTATTTGTTTATATGTTCAGATGTGCTAAAAAAACTGACGGGGTTCCATTAAAAAAAACGTAGGTTTGTGTTAAAAAACATACTTCAGTGCATTTTTGTATGGTTTGTATTAAACAACTACACTAGCCCCTCTCCTCGCGTTCGGTCTGTGGAATCGGTTCGTCAGATTTGATGTGGTTTACGAAATATATCCAGCGGTAACGTTAGGTGACTCACCCTATATATATATATATATATATATATATATATATATATATATATATATATATGGTGTTACAAAAAGGTACGGCCAAACTTTTAGGAAACATTCCTCACACACAAAGAAAGAAAATATCTTATGTGGACATGTGTCCGGAAACGCGTACTTTCCATGTTACAGTTGATTTTATTACTTCTCTTCAAATCACATTGATCATGGAATGGAAACACAGAACAACAGAACGTACCAGCGTGACTTCAAACACTTTGTTACAGGAAATGTTCAAAATGTCCTCCGTTAGCGAGGATAGATGCACCCACCCTCCGTCGCATGGAATCCCTGATGCGCTGATGCAGCCCTGGAGAATGGCGTATTGTATCACAGCCGTCCACAGTACGAGCACGAAGTCTCTACATTTGGTACCGGGGTTGCGTAGACAAGAGCTTTCAAATGCCCCCATAAATGAAAGTCAAGAGGGTTGAGGTCAGGAGAGCGTGGAGGCCACGGAATAGGACCGCCTCTACCAATCCATCGGTCACCGAATCTGTCGTTGAGAAGCGTACGAACACTTCGACTGAAATGTGCACGAGCTCCATCGTGCATGAACCACATGTTGTGTCGTACTTGTAAAGGCACACGTTCTAGCAGCACAGGTAGAGTATCCCGTATGAAATCATGATACCGTGCTCCATTGAGCGTAGGTGGACGAAACTAAAATGAGCTCTAACATGGAAATTAAGCGTTTCCGGACACATGTCCACATAACATCTTTTCTTTCTTTGTGTGTGAGGAATGCTTCCTAAAAGTTTGGCCGTACCTTTTTGTAACACCCTATACCCTATATATATATATATATATATATATAGAGAGAGAGAGAGAGAGAGAGAGAGAGAGAGAGAGCACGCGGAAGTGCCGCAACGCGACTAATGTCTGCAGTAGTGCTGGAGGGAATTGACACCATGAATCCTGCTGGACTGTCCAGAAATCCGCAAGAGTACGAAGGAGTGGAGATCTCTTGCGTCGGTAGTTTTTGGAACTATATTTATGTACTCCCAAAGAATACCGATTGACTTTAGGTAATTTTTCCTTACATCGAAACAAGTCTAGTAAACAAGGGCTCTAAAGTGCATACCTCACGAAATATGAGAACCTGTTCATCTTCGATTCTCCCTGTCTTCTACTGCAAGGGCTTTACTTATTTTGGGAAGAGGAAACATGCATCCTAAAAATTCCCACCTTAAGAGCTATAAGCACTTGTTCAGTATAACAGATGTGTTTCGCACTAGCGAAGATGAGCAAGTGCTCATAGCTCTTAAGGTAAACGCTTTAGGACTCTACTTTACTACACTCTTTTATACGTACAGATCATTCGGAAATTCTCGTTAAAAGCTTCTAGGACTTGTATAGGGGAGTGAGTACATAATATTTTGAATAGGTACCCATGTCCGGAAACGTACTGTTTCTGTTCTTTGATGGTTTCAGTTCATACGTGTATGGCGTCCATGTCTGCTGAGGGAAAACGTCCCATGGCTGCTTGTCCTGGTATGCAATGGGGTAGAGTGTGTTGTGAATTGGCAGGAGCCAATTCACGGGGTTTGGAGGAAGCCGAAAGGCACGCGTTTAAGCTCACGCAGGCTGACGTGAGGTCTGGAAAATGACAAGGAAATTAGAACTTAGAAAAACGGACGCAGATGGTGAAATACCTAACTTTAATCCTCTCTCTTAACTGTACTTGCTTCACAATCTCAATATTAACTGGTAATGGCGCCTTGCTAGGTCGTAGCAAATGACGTAACTGAAGGCTATGCTAACTATCGTCTCGGCAAATGAGAGCGTAATTCTCAGTGAACCATGGCTAGCAACGTCGGCTGTACAACTGGGGCGAGTGCTAGGAAGTGTCTCTAGACCTGCCGTGTGGCGGCGCTCGGTCTGCAATCACTGACAGTGGCGACACGCGGGTCCGACGTATACTAGCGGACCGCGGCCGATTTAAAGGCTACCACCTAGCAAGTGTGGTGTCTGGCGGTGATACCACAGAGAGAATGACGCGTAATACGTGAGTCTACTTCTTGTGGGGGGTCGTACTAAAAGTTTAATCTACGAGACTCCTGTAGAGGCAGAGGAAGATCTGCTGGCAAGAGTTCCGGCTGCTGCACTGGAAACTGAAGAGACACCAGGTGGGATGGAGAGTGTGTACCGGAACATGCTCCGTAGGTACAACGTCTGTTACAACGTTTGTGTTCGCCACATCGAGCCCTTATTGTAACGCATCAGTAATGTTCTGTACGTACAGTATGCTGGGATCTTTTATGTTTCGGAATAATGTAAACACGTAATGTTCAAGTGTTAATGCAAACGAACGCGTTGAAGTGCTAAATGGATGTTTCGTCATTGTACTCCATCACGCCTAATTCGATTCCTCAAGCAGAGGCGGATCACAAAATTGTTAAGGCTTTCGTGGCCACTTGTTGACAAACTGCCTATTGGCTGCCGTATCGGGCTCTTCGGCCGACGTTCGCCTGATGATTTTACTGACTTTTCGCCAGCACGAGTGGCTGGCATTGTCAGAGCCTCACCCTCCGTTGCCGGTTCTACTGCGAACTCGGCTCCAGTTCACCACCGGCAATGGAGGGTGAAGCTCTGACGATGCCAGCCACTCGTGCTGGCGAAACGTCAGTAAAATCATCAGATGAACGTCGGCCGAAGAACCCGATACGGAAGCCAATAGGCAGTTTGTCAGAGGTGGATGAATTAAAACATCTGAACTGAAACTGTCGCAGAACATAAACGGTAAGTTTGCGGAAATGGGTTCCTACTGAAAATATGTACTTACTCCCCCGTACAAATCCTAGATGCTTGAAACGGGAATTTCTGAACACCCTGTATATGGCACGCTATGAACAGTAGAATGATTTCATTTTATTTTCAATTTCTCAAATAAATACTGAGAAGGCATTTGGTTTGTTTGTGTACTGACAGTAGGCCGTGCACAAGGAAAACGTAAAGTTCGGCACATAACCTTTCAATCGCCACGGATATATCATCTCTGGAAATATAATACGTAACTGAAATCCACACCAGTAACAAATAAAACATTTTTTGTTGAATATATTCCGCACTTTTTCTAAATTGCGGAAATGGCGTCATGTAACCCTTTAATCTGCTGTTCAGTGAAGGTCATTATCCAGAACATATTTTCGTTCACATAAAAAATTATTTACATATAAAGATTATATCAGATATAATATTTATAAACAACGTTTAATCATGGAGAGGTAGATGCACTGAGCGTCAATTACAGACAACTATCCATGGAATACACTATACAATCATGAACAGCAGTTAGCTAATGTGTAAATACCGTAGATTTAGTTCTAATGAACTGGCCTTCACGACTAATATTTCCTTTGTAACAACAACCGAGAGAAATTTTAAATATATTTTTTGTTCTCCATTTCGAGTTTTGGATAGAAAATGACATCTGGTTCTTAAGCATAATGAGAAAAAAAATTCTGCCTTTTCCATTAGGTCTATGGATCAACGTTTCTCTGCTTTACGTACTATAACAAAACTATTATCAATGTTTCAGGCTTATTGTTCTTTTATTTTGTCCTTTCCCTGGATAGTTTACTGTAGTTGACACGCCATCCTTCTGCCTCTGCATGAATGTACATTATTCATAAATATTATATTTTTGACACAGAGTTTTCTTAATGTATATTACGTAACTCTTGCTGTAAACAAATATCTGTGAGTACTGCTTGTGCTTCTACTACAATTTTCAAACAGCGTCCTATATCAATGACGTGTGCACAAAAGGGGCTGGGTTATTGTCTCCGACCGGTGAATAAAGAAGAGCTACTTGATGCCATTTCCGTAATATTTAACAGACGACGAACACGGGAGCCCAAATTCACAAAATCGTTGGGATGCTGGTCCATGTTAATGATTTTATTTCTTTTTCAATTTTGCAAATGTCTTTCGGGAAGTGCTATTTTGTCGAAAACTGACATTGTAAGCCCGTGGCTGTGTTCAAAATATAGATTGACTCTCACATAGCAGACAACAGTAACCAGCCAGTTTTTTACAATGATGTTTATTTATTTCCATGTTCCCTGTTGTGAAACTTCTTAGTGTGTGAGTGGTGGTTTTCGATGCTGCAAGATCACAAAAGTCTGCACTGGAACGTAATGGCGGGGATTTTTTATCGGCACCACCCTCCCACGGAAATTTCACCAGTTGGGAAAAGAAAAAGCGAAAACTAATGTAAAATATATCTTAACATGAACTAGACGTCTGAAAAGGAACCTGTCGGTTCGAAACCGGTAACGGCGCTATTTAAATAAATAAACAGCATTGTAAAAAGTGGTTGGCTGCTGTTGTCTTCTATGAAAGATAAAGTTTCCTTTAATTTACGTCTATGGTCACAATCTTTTCTGTTTAACAGATTACCAGTTTCAGTCTTTAATGACCATCATCAGATCTGCAGCAAAAATGGGGATATATAAATACACTCGCAAACTGTATACAGCTTAAGAACAATACATGGAGCATATTGAAAAGTAGTAGTAACAAAATTTACATTTGTGCGCTTTAATGTGAAGAGGCATACCTGTCTCATAAAAACAAACTCCTAATGCACTGCAGCCATAATGGCATAGTACGCGTTTAACAGTTGACTATGCCACTATGGCTGCAGTGCATTAGGACTTTGTTTTTATGAGACAGGTTCACATTTAAAGCGCACAAATGTAAATTTTGTCAGTACTACTTTTCAATATGGTCCATGTATTGTTCTTAAGCTGTATACAGTTTGCGAGTGTATTTATATATTCCCATTTTTGCTGCAGATCTGATGGTCATTAAAGACCGAAACCTGTAATGTTAAACAGAAGAGATTGTGACCACAGACGTAAATTAAAGGAAACTTATTACATATACGGGTCACTGTGTTTTTTCGCGACGATGTCGCAGCTTGTGACTCTAGGAAAGCGTCAACCTGTCTTTTGGGAAGTATTAGTTACGATTGTGTACTGAATTAAAACGCTGTCTAGGGAAATGAAACGACGAAAAAGTTCGTGTATACAGTCTGGCTTACCTGTTCGGTCAGCCAGCTACGTATTTTCGTCAGTTACTGGTCAGCCAGGGGCGCTGGTTCCAAAACAACAACAACAATAGGGAAGAAAGTCGCAATTTCAGCGGAGAACGGGTGCCGTTGTGTACGACTTTACAGAGAGTGCCATTTGTGTAGCTGGGAATGTCGCGAGAGCGCGGATCGCGCATTACGAGCGCTCATCGTATTCGTCGCGGGGCGCGGCACTGAACACACACGGGCGGACCGCGGGTGGCCCCTTCCACCTTCGACCGCCGGCGGCTGGGACGCGACTGAGCGGGCATAGGCAGCAACAGGTTAGCCCGGCGAGCGGTTCCGGGGCGCGACCGCACCGCGGCGCTGCCGTCGCCGGAGACGGCCGAGGTCACCCGATTTGCGGTTCCGCGGGATCGCGGCCGCTCGCCGGATTGGAACAAAATTTTGCGAACTGGTCACCGGTCGGAGAGGAAAGGGGCGGGGGTGGGGGGGTGGGGGAGCAGAGCGAAGGGCGCCCGTCAGGAGGGCTGAGGGAGGGAAGAGATTACGTTATTATTACTATTACATTGAAGCGGCAAAGAAACTGGTATAGACGTGCGGATTCAAACACAGCGATACGTAAACAGGTAGAATACGGCGCTGCCGTCAGCAACGCCTATACAGGGTGGTCCATTGATAGTGACTGGGCCAAATATCTCACGAAATAGGCGTCAAACGAAAAAACTACAAAGAACGAAACTCGTCTAGCTTGAAGGGGGATACCAGATGGCGCTATGGTTGGCCCGCTAGATGGCGCTGCCATAGGTGAAACACATATCAACTGCGTTTTATATTACATATTCGTGTAGTATGTAAAGAAATATGAATGTTTTACTTGAACCTCTTTTTTGTCTTTGTGATAGATCGCGCTGTAATAGTCACAAACGAGTAAGTACGTGGTATCACGTAACATTCCGCCAGTGCGGACGGTATTTGCTTCGTGATACATTACCCGTGTTAAAATGGACCGTTTACCAATTGCGGGAAAGGTCGATATCGTGTTGATGTATGGCTATTGTCATCAAAATGCCCAATGGGCGTGTGCTATCTATGCTGCTCGGTATCCTGGACGACATCATCCAAGTGTCCGGACCGTTCGCCAGATAGTTACGTTATTTAAGGAAACAGGAAGTGGTTCAATTGGCTCTGAGCACTATGGGACTTAACAGCTGTGGTCATCTGTCCCCCAGAACTTTAAGAACTACTTAAACATAACTAACCTAAGGACATCACACAACACCCAGTCATCACGAGGCAGAGAAAATCCCCTCCGGGAATCGAACACGGGAACCCGGGCGTAGGAAGCGAGAACGCTACCGCACGACCACGAACTGCGGACAGGAAGTGTTCAGTCACATGTGAAACGTCAGCCACGGCCTGCAACAAATGATGCTGCCCAAGTAGGTGTTTTGGCTGCTGTGGCGGCTAATCCGCACATCAGTAGCAGACAAACTGCGCGAGAGTCGGGAATTTCGAAAACGTCGGTATTGAGAATGGTACATCAACATCGATTGCACCCGTACCATATTTCTATGCACCAGGAATTGCATGGCGACGATTTTGAACGTCGTGTACAGTTGTGCCACTGGGCACAAGAGAAATTACGGGACAACGACAGATTTTTTGCACGCGTTCTACTTAGCGACGAAGCGTCATTCATCAACAGCGGTAACGTAAATCGGCATAATATGCACTATTGGGCAACGGAAAATCCACGGTGGCTGCGACAAGTGGAACATCAGCGGCCTTGGCGGGTTATTGTAAGGTACGGCATTATGGGAGGAAGGGAAATTGGCCCCCGTTTTATCGATGGCAATCTAAATAGTGCAATGTATGCTGATTTCCTACGTAATTTTCTACCGATGTTACTACGTTTCACTGCATAACAGAATGACGATGTTCTTCCAACATCATGGATATCCGGCACATAGCTCGCGTGCGGTTGAAGCGGTATTGAACAGCATATTTCATGACAGGTGGATTGGTCGTCGAAGCACCATACCGTGGCCCGGACGTCCACCGGATCTCACGTCCCCGGATTTCTTTCTGTGGGGAAAGTTGAAGGATATTTGCTACCGTCATCCACCGACAACGCCTGACAACATGCGTCAGCGCATTGTCAATGCATGTGCGAACATTACGGAAGGCGAGCTACTCGCTGTTGAGAGGAATGTCGTTACACGTATTGCCAAATGCATTGAGGGTGACAGACATCATTTTGAGCATTTATTGCATTAATGTGGTATTTACAGGTAATCACGCTGTAACAGCATGCGTGCTCAGAAATGATAAGTTCACAAAGGTACATGTATCACATTGGAACAATCGAAATAAAATGTTCAAACGTACCTACGTTCTGTGTTTTAATTTAGAAAAAAAAACCTGATTTTACCAACTGTTCGCCTAAAATTGTGAGCCATATGTTTGTGACTATTAGAGCGCCATCTATCACAAAGAGAAAAAAGTGGTCCAACTAAAACATTCATATTTCTTTACGTACTACACGAATATGTAATAAAAAATGGGGGTTTCTATTTTTTAAAAAACGCAGTTGATATCCGTTTGACCTATGACAGCGCCATCTAGCGGGCAAACCATGGCGCCATCTGGTTTCCCCCTTCAAGCTGGACAAGTTTCGTTGTTTGTAGTTTTTTCGTTTTTTCGTGAGGTATTTGGCCTGGTCCCTATTAATGGACCACCCTGTATAATAAGTCTGGCGCAGAAAGATCGGATACTGCTGCTACAGTGGCAGGTTATCGAGATTTAAGTTAGTTTGAACGTGGTGTTATAGTCGGCACGTGAGTGATTGAGTGATGGAGGTAGCCATGATGTGAGGATTTTCTCGTACGACCATTTCACGAGTGTACCGTCTATATCAGGAATCTGGTAAAACATCAAATCTCCGACATCGCTACGGCCGGAAAAAGATTCTGCAAGTAAGGGGCCAACGACGATTGAAGAGAATCGTTCAACGTGACAGAAGGGCAACCCTTCCGCAAATTGCTGCAGATTTCAATGCTGGACCATCAACAAGTGTCAGCGTGCGAACCATTCAACGAATATCAGCCTCTTCCTGGCCTGTCAACACCGACTGTTGGTGACTGAAAACGTGTTGGTTGGTCAGACGAGTCTGGTTTCAAATTGTATCGAGCAGATGGACGTGTACGGGTATGGAGAGAAACTCATGAACCCATGGACCCCGTATGTCAGCACTCTGTAATGTTACAGGGCGTGTGCAGTTGGAGTGATATGGCACCCTGTAAGTAGGTTGTTTAGGTTCTTATATTGGTAACGCCACGTAGCGCTCTGTATGAAAATCACTGGCTGTGCTGTGTGCAGTCTGTGGCTAGTTTGCATTGTTGTCTGCCATTGTAGTGTTGGGCAGCGGCAGCTGGATGTGAACAGCGCGTAGCGTTGCGCAGTTGGAGGTGAGCCGCCAGCAGTGGTGGATGTGGGGAGAGAAATGGCGGAGTTTTGAAATTTGTAAAAATGGATGTCATGAGCTGCTGTATATATTATGACTTTTGATGACTATTAAGGTAAATACATTGTTTGTTCTCTATCAAAATCTTTCATTTGCTAACTATGCCTATCAGTAGTTAGTGCCTTCCGTAGCTTGAATCTTTTATTTAGCTGGCAGTAGTGGCGCTCGCTGTATTGCAGTAGTTCGAGTAACCAAGATTTTTGTGAGGTAAGTGATTTGTGAAAGGTATAGTTTAATGTTAGTCAGGGCCATTCTTTTGTAGGGATTTTTGAAAGTCAGATAGCGCTGCGCTAAAAATATTGTGTGTTAGTTTAAGCACAGTCCTGTATAAATTTTCAAAGGGGACGTTTCAACCCCTGATACGTCTAGATATGACTCTGACAGATGACACATACGTAAGCATCCTACCTGATGACCTGCATCCATTCATGGCCATTGTGCATTCCGACGGACTTGGGCAATTCCAGCAGGACAATGCGACATCCCACACGTCCAGGATTGCTGCAGAGTGGCTCCAGAAACGCTCTTGAGTTTAAACACTTCCGATGGCCACCAAACTCCACTGATGTGAACATTCTTGAGCATATCTGGGGTGCCTTACAACTCGCTGTTCAGAAGAGATCCCCACCCCCTCGTTCTCGTACGGATTTATGGACAGCTCTACAGGATTCAGTGGTGTTTAATTCTCTCTAGCACTACTTCAGAGGTTAGTCGAGTCCATGCCACGTCATGTTGTGACACTTCTGGGTTCACGGGGTCCTACACGATATTTGGCAGGTGTACCAGTTTCTTTGGCTCTTCAATGTGTAATTATTGTTAATTCGCCCTTAAGGAGAGCGCTAAAACAATCAGTTTTCATGGGTTTCTTTCTGTCTAGCCTGACACATATTCACTGTGTTTCATCTTCCTCTCTTTTGTCCACTTCTTTCCAGTCTTGTTTTTTTTGGGGGGGGGGGTGTTTGCTGTATTTTTCGCTGTCTGTCATGTCTTCCGTGGAGATGTTACGTTACTAAAGGTCTACTGCGCTTTTCTTTACCCGTATGGTTTTCACAGTGTTAAAAATATTCTTGCTCATTGTGTTTTCCTTCATCCTATGTATATGTCCGAAGAACTTTGCCCTTCTTCTCCTGATGTCTTTTCTAATCGTCACTCTCTGTTCGCACAGTTCTTTTGTCGGTCTTTTTATCGAGATCCCTCATTTGGAACCGGTTCGTAGATTTTTCTCAGTATTTTTCTCTGTTTTTGTCCATCGATCGCCTTGATTTTCGGTCTTCCTTTGAGTACTGTAGTTTCTGAGGCATACAAGGCCTCTGGTATGGCTTTGTACTAATTTGCCACTCATGGAAATACACTACTGGCCATTAAAATTGCTACACCTCGAAGATGACGTGCTACAGACGCGAAATTTAACCGACAGGAAGAAGATGCTGTCATATGCAAATGGTTAGCTTTTCTGAGCAATAACACAAGGTTGGCGCCGGTGGCGACACCTACAACGTGCTGACATGAGGAAAGTTTCCAACCGATTTCTCATACACAAACAGCAGTTGACAGGCGTTGCCTGGTGAAACGTTGTTGTGATGCCTCGTATAAGGAGGACAAATGCATACCATCACGTTTCCGACTTTGATGAAGATCGGATTTAGCCTATCGCGATTGCGGTTTATCGTACCGCGACTTTGTTGCTCGCGTTGGTCGATATCGAATGACTGTTAGCAGAATATGGAATCGGTGGGTTCAGGAGGATAATACGGAATGCCGTGCTGGATCCCAACGGCCTCGTATCACTAGCAGTCGACATGACAGGCATCTTATCCGCATGGCTGTAACGGATCGTGCAGCTACGTCTCGATCCCTGAGTCAACAGATGGGGACGTTTGCAAGACAACAACCGTCTGCACGAACAGTTCGACGACGTTTGCAGCAGCATGGACTATCAGCTCGGAGACCGTGGCTGCGGTTACCCTTGACGCTGCATCACTGACAGGAGCGCCTGCGATGGTGTACTCGACAACAAATGGCAAAACGTCATTTTTTCGGATGAATCCAGGTTCTGTTTACAGCATCATGATGGTCGCATCCGTGTTTGGCGACATCGCGGTGAACGCACATTGGAAGCCTGTATTCGTCATCGCCATACTGGCGTATCACCCGGCGTGATGGTATTGGTTACACGTCTCGGTCACCTCTTGTTCACATTTTGAACAGAGGACGTTACATTTCGAATGTGTTATGACCCGTGGCTCTACCCTTCATTCGATCCTTGCGAAACCGTTCATTTCAGCAGGATACTGCACGACCGCACGTTGCAGGTCCTGTACGGGCCTTTCTCGATAGAGAAAATGTTCGACTGCTGCCCTGGCCAGCACATTCTCCAGATCTCTCACCAATTGAAAAGTCTGGTCAATGGTCGCCGAGCAACTGGCTCGTCACAATACACCAGTCACTACTCTCGATGAACTGTGGTATCGTGCTGAAGCTGCACGGGCAGCTGTACCTGTACACGCCATTCAAGCTCTGTTTCACTCAATGCCCAGGCGTATCGAGGCCGTTATTACGGCCAGAGGTGGTTGTTCTGGGTACTGATTTCTCAGGATCCATGCACCCCAATTGCGTGAAAATGTAATCACATGTCAGCTCTAGTATAACATATTTGTCTAATGAATACCCGCTTATCATCTGCATTTCTTCTTGGTGTAGCAATTTTAATGGCCAGTATTGTACTTATTTTGTTGTAATGGTTCCATGTAAGTCTGCTTTCTTTTTGTAGTTTTTTGTATAACCTCTCTTCTGTATGATCAGGTTACATTATATTAAGAATATTTTTATTTATCAATACGCCGCCCTCCATCTCAAATATCTGTGTGACAAAACACAGTTGCAGGTGCATGTCTGACGGCTTCGAGGGAGAACGAAAATCTGATTTTCATTACTTCATACAATTATTAACCGAAATCTGAAATGGAGTTATAATCTACTCATTAAGAAGTATAATTCTGCGTTAAAGCTTTAGCACAGTAAGTCAAGAATTAAAGTTAGAGACAGTGCATAGTTCTCCTGTCAGTTTAACACAAGACGCGCAAATTAACGGGACTATAACCACGCACTCTTTGAGAATAGCCTTGCCTACTAAACTTTACACGTAGTTTATCCCGTTTTCGACACTTTTCTCGCTGACACCACCCACAAAATAGTGAAAGGAAAAAATTTCATCTCTTATTTCATTTTCGCTTTTCGTGCAATAACACAGCGTGTCTCAGACGAAAGAGGCCCCACGAATACCAACGGAGGATAAGTTCTTCACCATCCAACCGGTTCACAAACATCCGAAGGATTTCGATGTCAACTGCACTTGTCACCATAGACTCGAAAAAAATTGCTTCGACGATGCGATGCAGTGATATTGCTCAGAACACGCCAGTCTTTTGTCAATGCAAGGATTTCGTGCACATGGATTTTCAGTACACCACAAACGCCTATTCTCATGCAATACTGACCATTAAAATTGCTACACCAAGAAGAAATTCAGATGATAAACGGCTATTCATTGGACAAATATATTATACTTGAACTGACATGTGACTACATTTTCACGCAATTTGGGTGCATAGATCCTGAGAAATCAGTGCCCAGAACAACCACGTCTGGCCGTAATAACGGCCTTGATACGCCTGGGCATTGAGTCAAACAGAGCTTGGATGGCGTGTACAGGTACAGCTGCCCATGCAGCTTCAACACGATACCACAGTTCATCGAGAGTGGTGTATTGTGACGAGCCAGTTGCTCGGCCACCATTGACCAGACGTTTTCAATTGGTGATAAATCTGGAGAATGTGCTGGACAGAGCAGCAGTCTAACATTTTCTGTATCCAGAAAGGCCCGTACAGGACCTGCAACATGCGGTCGCGCATTACCCTGCTGAAATGTAGCGTTTCGCAGGGATCGAATGAAGGGTAGAGCGACGGGTCGTAACACATCTGAAATGTAACGTCCACTGTTCAAAGTGCCGTCAATGCGAACAAGAGGTGACCGAGACGTGTAACCAATGGCACACCAATACCTTCAAGCCGGGTGATGCTGATGACGAATACACGCTTACAATGTGCGTTCACCGCGATGTTGCCAAGCACGGATGCGACCATCACGATGCTGTAAACAGAACCTGGATTCATCCGAAAAAATGAAGTTTTGCAATTCGTGCACCCAGGTGGGCCGTCGAGTACACCGTCGCAGGCGCTCCTGTCTGTGATGCAGCGTCAAGGGTAATCGCAGCCACGGTCTCCGAGCTGATAGTCCGTGCTACTGCAAACGTCGTCGAACTGTTCGTGCAGATGGTTGTTGTCTTGCAAACGTCCCCATCTGTTGACTCAGGGATCGAGACGTGGCTGCACGATACGTTACAGCCATGCGGATAAGATGCCTGTCATCTCGACTGCTAGTGATACGAGGCCGTTGGGATCCAGCACGGCGTTCCGTATTACCCTCCTGAACCCACCGATTCCATATTCTGCTAACAGTCATTCGATCTCGACCAACGCGAGCAGCAATGTCGCGATACGATAAACCGCAATCGCGATAGGCTACAATCCGACCTTTATCAAAGTAGTCGGAAACGTGATGGTACATATTTCTCCTCCTTACACGAGGCATCACAACAACGTTTCTCCAGGCAACGCCGGTCAACTGCTGTTTGTGTATGAGAAATCGGTTGGAAAGTTTCCTCATGTCAGCAGGTTGTAGCTGTCGGCACCGGCGCCAAACTTGTGTTATTGCTCAGCAAAGCTAATCATTTGCATATCACAGCATGTTTTTCCTGTCGGTTAAATTTCGCGTCTGTACCACGTCATCTTCGTGGTGTAGCAATTGTAGTGGCCAGTAGTTTAGTTTACATACGCAGAGAGGTGGAGGCCACGCCTCATCACTGAGCCACGTGTAGTGCAATATTGCTGGTCTTCGAGCAATAAATTGCTGAAACGAACCTTACGTGTTTGTCATTGACATTCAGTTCCTAAGCTACTCTAAGCCTGTATGGATATCTGCCGGGCCGGCCGAAGTGGCCGAGCGGTTCTAGGTGCTTCAGTCCCGAATCGCACGACTGCTACGGCCGCAGGTTCGAATACCGCCTCGGGTTTGGATGTGTGTGATGTCCGTAGGTTAGTTAGGTTTAAGTAGTTATAAGTTCTAGGGGACTTATTACCTCAAATGTTAAGTCCCATAGTGTTCAGAGCCATTTGAACCATTTGATATATGCCGGCTTTCTTCGCAGCTCAATGACATGTGCACCGTGACATTCACCATTCCTGAAATATACGTCGACAGATTTTGCAGGAGAGTCCAACAATCGTTGTTGCATATATGACATGTCCGAAAGAACAGATACCATTGGTGATCATGTAGCTCTCGAAGAATGAAATTACAATGAAATCAGACCATTAACTGCTACGGGAGTTGATAAATATCAACGGAGACAGTTGAATATGCGTGCCCCGACCAGGACTCGAACCCTGGATCTCCCACTTACAAGGCGGACGCTCTATCCGAGAGAGCCATCGAGGACACAGAGGATAGTGCGACTGCAGGGACGTATCTCTGGCACGCTGCCCATGAGACACACGTTTCCAGCTTATTTGTGGTGCCCATGCTCACTATACCCAATACCGTTTCCCAAACGTGTCCGAAAGAGCAGATTCCATCTTCGTATGGATAAGGCCAATGATCTTCTTCAGTGCGGATGGACTCACATTGCCCGATTTCTTATGAGAATCGGTAGGTTGACTGCTGCGAGTAATGAGTATAGTGGGCATGGGCACTATAAGTATTTTATTTAATCGTATGGCTTTGAGGTTCGCCGATGACATTCTGCCAGAGACAGCAAAGGACTTGGAAGAGCAGTTGAACGGAATGGACAGTGTCTTGAAAAGAGGATATAAGATAAACATCAACAAAAGCAAAAGGAGGATAATGGAATGTAGTCGAATTAAATCGGGTGATGCTGAGGGAATTGGATTAGGAAATGAGACGCTTAAAGTAGTAAAGGAGTTTTGCGATTTGTGGAGCAAAATAACTGATGATGGTCGAAGTAGAGAGGATATAAAATGTAGACTGGCAATGGCAAGGAAAGCGTTTCTGAAGAAGAGAAATTTGTTAAGTTCGAGTATAGATTTAAGTGTCAGGAAGCCGTTTCTGAAAGTATTTGTATGGAGTGTAGCCATGTATGGAAGTGAAACATGGACGATAAATAGTTTGGACAAGAAGAGAATAGAAGCTTTCGAAATGTGGTGCTACGGAAGAATGCTGAAGATTAGATGGGTAGATCACATAACTAATGAGGAGGTGTTGATAGAATTAGGGAGAAGAGGAGTTTGTGGCACAACTTGACAAGAAGAAGGGACCGGTTGGTAGGACATGTTCTGAAGTATCAAGAGATCACCAATTTAGTACTGGAGGGCAGCGTGGAGGGTAAAAATCGTAGAGGGAGGCCAAGAGATGAATACACTAAACAGATTCAGAAGGATGTAGGCTGCAGTACGTACTGGGAGATGAAGAGGCTTGCACAGGATAGAGTAGTATGGAGAGCTGCATCAAACCAGTCTCAGGACTGAAGACCACAACAACAACAACATGGCTAGGGCCTCCCGTCAGGAAGACCGTTCGCTGTCTCAGTCTTTAAATTTGACCCCATATTGGCGACCTGCAGTCGATGAGGATGATAGGATGAGGATTAGGACAGCTTAATACCCAGTCCCTGGGTGGAGAAAAATCCCTGAGCCTGCCGAGAATCGAACCCAGGCCCAGAGGATTGACAACCCGTCACGCTGACCATTCAGCTACCGGGGGCGGACGGCACTATAAGTGCAGTGTGTAGACAGTAAGTTGGGAATGTGGGTCTCATGGGGAGCATGCCATAGATAGGTTCTTGAAGTCTGACTATTGTCTGTGCCCTCAATGGCTCAGTCGTATAGAGTATTTGCCATGTAAGCAAGAGATACTGGGTTCAAGTCCTGGTCGGTGCACACATTTCCAACTGTCCCCATTGATATTTATCGACACCCTTAGGAAGCAGCTAATGATCTAGAATTCATTGTAATTTCAGACCGTCCCAGACCACCATTCCGCTGCTCTCCATCTTGTTCACTAACTTTTGTATGCAGCACTTAGATAGTATATGCTGGACTGCTGGTCACCAAACCGTTCACCAAGCGAGGTAGCACACTGGAATCGCATTTGGGAGGACAGAGGTTCAAACCCATGTCTGGCCATGCAGATTTCGGTTTTCTATGATTTCCTAAATCGCTTCAGCCAAGGGCCAGCATAGTTCTTTTGACGGTGCACCGCCGATTTCCTTTCTCCCACCTTCCCTAATCTGTGCTTGCGTTCTGTCTCCAGCGATCTCGTTGTTGACGAGACACTTGTCTCCTCCACTGAACCGTTCAACCAACATCCACTGACGTGTCTTAATGGAGCCAGTAATCCAATACTGGTTCGCAGGAAACAGGCGCTCTTCGACAGAATAGCAGCACAATGTCACTAAACACTGAACACTGAGCTCCAGCCACCCCGAAGCGCAGAAACACAGTGTTGCGTCAAACGATGTTGCAGAGTGCAGTGTTGCCACGTCTAGCGTCACAAATTGCCGCGCGGAGTGGCAGCGCGGTTTGAGGCGCCATGTCACAGATTGCGCGGCCCCTCCTGCTGTAGGTTCGAGTCCTCCGTCGGCCATGGTTGCGTGTGTTGTTCTCAGCATAAGTTAGTTTAAGTAGTGTGTAAGTCTAGCGACCGATGACCTTAGCAGCATGGTCCCTTAGGAATTCACACACATTTGAACATTCCACAACCTGAACTGGTCCGCCATCTTTTCTCCAAAGTATAGGACACTCAGTTATTTACATAGTAGCAGTGGTGACTGGGAGGTATAAATTCAGGGTGTTTGCAAATTTTTAAATTCAGATAAATATGAGAGTGCGGAATTAATAGCATCTCCTCTATAACAGTTATGCTTACCAACATATTTATACAACTTCAGCTGTTGTCAATAATAATAATAATAATAGTAGTAGTAGCAGTAGTAGTAGTAGTAGTAATAATATGTTTAGCTTTTGCAGATGACCTTGCAATCCTCACAAATCATATAAAAGAAGCCACTAACGCCATAGAGAAGTTACACGAAATTGCACAAAGTACTGGCCTGCAAATTTCGTATGAGAAAACCCAGCACATAGAAAGAGTGCCACAAGGCAAATTGCCTATTGTGACAACCCAAGGGAAAATCGTACAAGTACCCCGTTTTTAGATCCAGCCATCAGGGATCAACCTAAGGCGAATGAGGGAAGAATAAAAAACTACAGAAAGCATATAAACTCTCTTGGAACTATTAAACACAGAAGAGACCAGGATGCAAATGGACAGCGGAGCGAAACAAACAACACAGTGGACACATGAAGAAAATTTGGGCTCAGAAAAACATAAACAATCACCGTCAAGTTGAAACTCTCTCTTTAAATTGGAATAATCGAAAGTAATAATAATAATGGAAATAATAGGTGAAGTGTTCGAGCCGACAGGAAAGGAGAAAATTGCCCAGAAGACTGGGTCATTGAAAATGAGGAATGGAGCCTTATACAAAACACAACAAGAAATGTCTGTCCACCTGAACCACAATTCGTCATTACAACATTGTAATCAAATCTGAGGTGCGGTACGCCAGTGAGACACTGAACCTACACACAAAAAGGGCGACCTTGAGAACATTCTCACTCAGGAAAGAGTAATCATTACGGAAATTATTGGACCAAAACTTACGGATGAAGGATATAGGCTTCACTCCAGGGACACCGCAGGGAAGTTCTCGAAGTTCGCAGCAGACATTAGAAAGAGGCGACTAAAATTTTATGGACACATCAGCAGACCCCCACAAACCAGACTCACCAACAAAATCCTCAGGTACATCCAGGGGATCAAGACCACTACACCCTGGATGACACAAGTCAAAACTGATCTTATTCCGTATGACATCAGAGAGTGGAAGTATGCAAAGTATGTTAGCTTACTAACTTATGCAACCTAAAAATGGGCAATTATTCTCATTGCAAAAGTTGCCGAACCTAGTCGCTTTAGGAGATCCAAAATACTAATTTTCCAATTAAGACTCTCATCTATATGTAGACCCAAAAACTTAGTATGCTCTACCCTGGCTACTGACTTCTTTTGATGTGTTATGTTTATTGAAGGAATTATACTTTTTGCAGCAGAAAATTGGTTGTACTGTGTTTTTTCAAAGTTCAGAGCAAGCCCTTTCGCAGAAAACCAATTAATACACTATTGGCCATTAAAATTGCTACATCACGAAGATGACGTTCTACAGACGCGAAATTTAACCGACAGGAAGAAAATGCTGTCATATGCAAATGAGTTGTGTGGAACTATGAAAAAAAATAAGCAAAATATACAAACTAAGTAGTTCATGTGGAAGATAAGCAACATCAAGGAGAATGTGAGCTCAGGAGCGCCGTGGTCCCGTGCTTAGCGTGAGCAGCTGCGGAACGAGAGGTCCTTGGTTCAAGTCTTCACTCGCGTGAAAGGTTTAATTTTTTATATAATCAACTTCGCTCTCTAAAATTCCAGGACATGTTCAGATTTCCTTGGTCATATGCAGGATTTGACGGTCTACACACGGAAAAATTTGAAAGCGTTAAAAACATGTGTTTTGACAGAGCACAGGGAAAACTGTACGACTGTGAAACTGTTGCATTCATTTGTTGCTGTCTATGTGACAAACTCTTATGTTTCCATCACTTTTTTTGGAGTGATTATCACATCCACAAGAAAACCTAAATCGGGCAAGGCAGAAGAATCTTTTCACCCATTCGCCAAGTGTACAAGTTAGGTGGGCCGACATATTATTCCTGTCATGTGACGCACATGCCGTCACCAGTGTCGTATAGAATATACCAACGTGTTTTGCTGTGGAGGAATCGGTTGACCTATGACCTTGCGATCAAATGTTTTCGGTTCCCATTGGAGAGGCACGTCCTTTCGTCTAGTAATCGCACGGTTTTGAGATCAAAACTTTGCGAAGATAAAGAAAATAAACGTTTTACTAAAGGGAAGACTTGAACCAAGGACCTCTCGTTCCGCAGCTGCTCACGCTAACCACGGGACCACGGCGCTCCTGAGCTCACACTATCCTTGATGTTGCCTATCTTGCGCATGGACTACTCAGTTTGTATATTTTGCTTATTTTTTTCATAGTTCCACACAACTTCTTCCTGTTTTCTCGATTGATCTGTGTTCAGTTTTTCGAGGCCTATCCACTGTGCCAACTTATAACTAAATCTGAGGGGGGTGCGATGGTGAGGTTCCCTTGTGAGTAGTGCAGTTCCACCAGCGAGGGCGCTGTCGCTGGGCGGTGTGGTCCTTCCGTCTCCGCCATTCCAACGCATGCGCGGCATTACCATCAGCGCACTATGTAAGCTGGAGCGGAGAATGTCTTCGTCAGTCCTCGTTCGGCTCACTGGCGGTTGTCCTGCAGAAATATCGTGCAATGAAGTTTACGACGACCGGCTGCAAGCCCGAAATTTTCGAACAAAAACCTTGAGGTTTGCCAATGACATTGTATTTCTGTCAGAGACTGCAAATGACTTGCAAGACCAGTTCAGCGGGATGGACAGGGTCTTGAAAGGACAATATAAGATGCACATCAACAAAAGGAAAACGAGAATAGTGGAATGTAGTCGAATTAAATCAGGTGTTGCTGAGGAAATGAGAGACTTAATAAAAGTAGTAGATGAGTTTTGCATTTTGGGAAGCAAAATAACTGATGATGGTCGAAGTAGAGAGGATATAAAATGCAGACTGGGCATGGCAAGGGAGGCATTTCTGAAGAAGAGAAATTTGTTAACATCGAGTAAAGGAAGTTGTTTCTGAAAGTATTGGTATGTAGCCATGTATGGAAGTGAAATATAGACGATAAATAGCTTAGAAATGGTTCAAAAGGCTCTGAGCACTATGTAAAAATGTGTGTGAAATCTTATGGGACTGCTAAGGTCATCAGTCCCTAAGCTTACACACTACTTAACCTAACTAATCCTAAGGACAAACACAAACACCCATGCCTGAGGGAAGACTCGAACCTCCGCCGGGACCAGCCGCACAGTCCATGACTGCAGCGCCTTACACCGCTCGGCTAATCCCGTGCGGCTCTGAGGATTATGGGACTAATCTTCTGAGGTCATCAGTCCCCTAGAACTTAGAACCTACAGACATCAAAAACATCCATGCTCGAGTCAGTATTCGAACCTGCGACCGCAGCGGTCGCGCGGTTCGAGACTGTAGCGCCTAGAACCCCTCGGCCACAATAGCTTAGACAAGAACAGAATAGAAACTTTTGAAATGTTGTGCTACAGAAGAATGCTGAGGATCAGATGGGTAGCTCAAATAACTAATGAGGAAGTACGGAATAGAACTGGGGAGAAGAGGAAGTTGTGGCACAACTTGAGTAGAAGAAGGGATCAGTTGGTAGGAGACGGGCATCAAGAGATCACCAATTTAGTATTGGAGGGAAGTCTGAAGGGTAAAAATCCTAGATGGAGACCAAAACATGAATACGCTAAGCAGAAGGATGTTGGTTGCAGTAGGTACTGGGAGATGAAGAAGCTCGTACAGGATAGAGTAGCGTGGAGAGCTGCATCAAACCAGTCTCAGGACTGAAGACCGCAACACCAACAATATTTATCACTCGCAGACTCCTCCTAAGCCGGCCGGTGTGGCCAAGCGGTTCTAGGCGCTTCAGTCTGGAACCGCGCGACCGGTACGGTCGCAGGTTCGAATCCTGCCTCGGGCATGGATGTGTGTGATGTCCTTAGGTTAGTTAGGTTTAAGTGGTTCTAAGTTCTAGGGGACTCATGACCCCAGATGTGAAGTCCCATAGTGCTCAGAGCCACTTGAACCATTTTTGAAACCCCTCCTAATGTCAGAGTGGCGTAAGGCAACTTTTGTTAGCAAATATTTATTAATAACAATTACTTGATTCGGGCTAGAGTAAACGTAGTTTGCCTTTGACAACGTCACGGGCCATCTTTGCATCGGCACCTCATCCCGCTAGCTGTGAATGTGCTAGATGGCCAACCGCCTCTACTAGCCAGCCTGGAAACGTACCGCTTTACCCGTACTACGTACGTAACTGCACCGAGGATACCTTCATTTCACGTATGTGGAATAGCGAAACTGGAAATAAAGTAACATGCGCTCATACCTGCAAATAAAGGGTAACTTTAAAGCTCGCAGTTGTCGAAGGTCCCCTGTTACTGATGGAAGGCGGGGCGAATATTGCGCAGCAGGTCGGCGGTACCGATACGCCCAGCTCCATGCCCTGAGAATGTTGACTTTCCGGAGGATAAACTGGAATTTCATCTGAAAGCGAGCGTTCGCAAGGAATCAAATTCCCCCAGGAATGTCGCCCAGTGCACAATAAGAGACCGCGCGGAAGCGGCCGGGGTTTACTCTGCGAGGGAGAGAAAGGGCCGAAGCGACCGTCGGCGATTGGCTGCGCCACTACAGGAAATTAGATCGCGGGGACACCGCTGTGGCGCCAGCAAACACGGCGATGAAATTAATCAGACAGCGTGGCGGGTCGGGGGAACGGGGGGGGGGGGGGGCGCGCGTAAAATCGACTCGAGTGAGCGATCTGAGCTTAAGTCGTATCGCAGGAGCCACTTGAGGTGTGCCCTGGGGGGAACTGTACTAGAACCACACAATGCACTGTGCAGCTGGAACAATTTAAGATCCCATGAGCATGTAGTGTTCACACACCTACTGCAAGTCAAAGCTTGGAAGTCTTGCCTAGTAAATAATTTGCGATTTGCGTGGGACAGATAAACACGGTTGAAGTTTATATATTTGTTGTGTTGTGGTCTTTACTGCAGAGACTGGTTTGATGCAGCTCTCCATGCTACTCTATCCTGTGCAAGGTTCTTCATCTCCCAGTACCTACTCCAACCTTGATCCTCCTGAATCTGTTTATTCGTGGCCGGCCGCGGTGGTCTAGCGGTTCTGGCGCTGCAGTCCGGAACCGCGGGACTGCTACGGTCGCAGGTTCGAATCCTGCCTCGGGCATGGGTGTGTGTGATGTCCTTAGGTTAGTTAGGTTTAAGTAGTTCTAAGTTCTAGGGGACTTATGACCTAAGATGTTGAGTCCGATAGTGCTCATAGCCATTTGAACCATTTTTTTTTTGTTTTTGTTTATTCGTCTCTTTGTCTCCCTCTACGATTTTTACCCTCCACGCTGCCCTCCAACACTAAATTGGTGATCCCTTGATGCCTCACAATATGCCCTACCAACTAATCCCTTCTCCTAGTCAAGCTGTGCCACAAATTTCTCTTCTCTCCAATTCTATTCAATACCTCCTCATTAGTTATGTGATCTACCCATCTGATCTTCAGCATTCTTCTGTAGCACCACATTTCGAAAGCTTCTATTCTCTTCTTGTCCAAACTATTTATCATCCATGTTTCACTTCCATACATGGCTACACTCCATACAAATACTTTCAGAAACGACCTCCTCAGACTTAAATCTGTACTCGATGTTAACAAAATTCTCTTCGTCAGAAACGCTTTCCTTGCCATTGCCAGTCTACATTTTATATCCTCTCTACTTCGACCATCATCAGTTATTTTGCTCCCCAAATAGCAAAACTCATTTTCTACTTTAAGCCTAGCATTTCCTAATCTAATTCCCACAGCATCACCCGATTTAATTCGACTGCATTCCATTATTCTCGTTTTGCTTTTGTTGATGTTCACCTTATACCCTCCTTTCAAAACACTGTCCATTTCATTCAACTACTCTTCCAAGTACTTTGCTGTCTCTGACAGAATTACAATGTCATCGGCGAACCTCAAAGTTTTTATTTCTTCTTCATGGATTTTAATTCCTACTCCGAATTTTTCTTTTGTTTCCTTTACTGCTCGCTCAATATACAGATTGAATAACATCGGAGAGAGGCCACAACCCTGTCTCACTCCCTTCCCAACAACTGCTTCCCTTTCATGCCCCTCAACTCTTGTATTTCCCACTTGTTTTCTGTACAAATTGTAAATAGCCTTTCGCTCCCTGTATTTTACCCCTTCCACCTTCAGACTTTTAAAGAGAGTATTCCAGTCAAGATTGTCAAAAGCTTTCTCTAGGTCTACAAATGCTAGAAACGTAGGTTTGCCTTTTCTTAATCTATTCTCTAAGATAAGTCGTAGCGTCAGTATTGCCTTACGTGTTCCAACACTTTTATGGATTAAACGCAAATAAAAAGAGTGGTAACACCGGTTCCCGTCAGATCACTGAAATTAAGCGCTGTCGGGCTGGGCTAGCACTGGGATGGGTGACCATCTGGTCTGCCGAGAGCTGCCGTCAAGCGGGATGCACTCAGCCCTTGTGAGGCAAACTGAGGAGCTACTTGCTACTTGCTTGAGAAGTAGCGTCTCCGGTCCCGGAAACTGACAAATGGCCGGGAGAGCGGTGTGCTGACCACATGCCCCTCCATATCCGCATCCTGTGACCTCTGTGGCCTGAGGATGACACGGCGGCTGGTCGGTACCGTTCATCCTTCCAAGGCCTGTTCGAACTTAGTTTAGTTTTAGTAGTACAAACCACAAAATGAGTATGACCTCAGTGGACCGGGAATAGCTTCATCGCTAATTGCAAAGGCTGCGATCTCCATGATCGTCTCACACAGTCAGGGAAGTAAATCCTGCAATGAAACTTCCAGGCAGATTAAAACTGTGTGTCGGTCCGAGACTCGAACTCGTGACCTTTGCCTTTCGCAGGCAAGTGCTCTACGAACTGAGCTACCGAAGGACGACTCACAGCTTTAATTCCGCCAATACCTCGTCTCCTACCTTCAAAGCTTTGCAGAATCTCTCCTGCATGCCTTGCAGGACTAGCACTCCTGGAAGAAAGGATACGGCGGAGACATGGCTAAGCCACAGCCTAGAGGATGTTCGCCAGTACCTCGTCTCCCACCTCCCAAACTTCGCACAATCTCTCCTGCGTACCTTGCACAACTAGAACTCCTGGAAGAAAGGATATTGCGGAGACATGGCTTAGCAACAGCCTAGGGCATGTTCGCCAGTACCTTGTCTCCCACCTCCCAAACTTCGCACATACTCTCCTGCATACCTTGCAGAACTAGCACTCCTGGAAGAAAGGATACCGGGGAGACATGGCTAAGCCACAGCATAGAGGATGTTCGCCAGTACCTCGTCTCCCACCTCCCAAACTTCGCACAAGCTCTCGTGCATACCTTGCACAACTAGCACTCCTGGAAGAAAGGATACTGCGGATACATGGCTTAGTCACAGCCTAGGGCATGTTAGCCAGTACCTCATCTCCTACCTTCCAAACTTCGCACAATCTCTCCTGCGTACCTTGCAGAACTAGCACTCCCGGAAGAAAGGATACGGCGGAGATGGCTTAGCCACAGCCTAGGGGATGTTCGCCAGTAACTCGTCTCCTACCTTCCAAACTTCACACAAGCTCTCCTGCATACCTTGTAGAACTACCATTCCTCGAAGAAAGGATATGGCGGAGACATGGCTTAGCCCCAGACTAGGGCATGTTCGCCAGTACCTCGTCTCCCACCTGCCAAACTTCGCACATACTCTCCTGCATACCTTGCAGAACTAGCACACCTGGAAGAAAGGATATTGGGGAGACAAGGCTAAGCCACAGCCTAGAGGATGTTCGCCAGTACCTTGTCTCCCACCTCCCAAACTTCGCACAAGCTCTCCTGCATAACTTGCAGAACTACCATTCCTGGAAGAAAGGATACGGCGGAGACATGGCTTAGCCCCAGACTAGGGCATGTTCGCCAGTACCTCGTCTCCCACCTCCCAAACTTCGCACATACTCTCCTGCATACCTTGCAGAACTAGCACTCCTGGTAGAAAGGATACTGCGGAGACATGTCTTAGCCACAGCCTAAAGGATGTTAGCCAGTACCTCATCTCCTACCTCCCAAACTTCGCACAAGCTCTCGTGCATACCTTGCAGAACTAGCATTCCTGGAAGAAAGGATACTGCGGAGACATGGCTTTGCGCCAGCCTAGGGCATGTTCGCCAGTACCTCGTCTCCCACCTCCCAAACTTCGCACAAGCTCTCCTGCATACCTTGCAGAACTAGCATTCCTGGAAGAAAGGATACTGCGGAGACATGGCTTTGCGCCAGCCTAGGGCATGTTCGCCAGTACCTCGTATCCCACCTTCCAAACTTCGCACAAGCTCTCCTGCATACCTTGCAGAACTAGCATTCCTGGAAGAAAGGATACTGCGGAGACATGGCTTTGCGCCAGCCTCGGGCATGTTCGCCAGTACCTCGTCTCCCACCTCCCAAACTTCGCACAAGCTCTCCTGCATACCTTGCAGAACTAGCATTCCTGGAAGAAAGGATACTGCGGAGACATGGCTTAGCCACAGCCTAGAGGATGTTAGCCAGTACCTCATCTCCTACCTTCCAAACTTCGCACAATCTCTCCTGCATACCTTGCACAACTAGCACTCCCGGAAGAAAGGATACGGCGGAGACAGGGCTAAGCCATAGCCTAGAGGATGTTCGCCAGTACCTCGTCTGCCACCTCCCAAACTTCGCACAAGCTCTCCTGCATACCTTGCAGAACTAGCATTCCTGGAAGAAAGGATACTGCGGAGACATGGCTTAGCCACAGCCTAGAGGATGTTAGCCAGTACCTCATCTCCTACCTTCCAAACTTCGCACAATCTCTCCTGCATACCTTGCACAACTAGCACTCCCGGAAGAAAGGATACTGCGGAGACATGGCTTAGCCACAGCCTAGAGGATGATCGCCAGTACCTTGTCTCCTACTTTCCAAACTTTACAGAATGTCTCCTGCATACCTTGCACAACTAGCACTCCCGAAAGAAAGGATACTGCGGAGACATGGCATGGAGACATGAATAGTGTAAATTCGCGTAGTCGTTTGTCTACTGTTTTGTTTTGAACGGCCAGTGTCGGTTGGTCGCAGTCAGTGTGCTCCCTGCCGCCGTTGGATAAGCAGCTGAGCAGCAAGTCGTATACTCCTAGCTCACTCATTTGTTACATAGTTTAATTCTTAATTTCTTTGCGTGTTTTTGGTTCTTGCATTGTTTAATTCATAAATTTCGGGCGTATTATAGTATTTGAGAGTTGTAGCATCGTGTTTTAATACCTGAATAGTGTAATTTCGCTTAGTCTCCTTCCGCCGCCGAGCAGTGTCAGCAGTGCGCATTACTGCATTTACTAGGCAATCTTGTATTTTAATAACCGTTTAAATTTTGTCGATTTGTTTACGCTCTCTGTAGATTAGTTCAGACGTTCTTAGCAAAACAGTTTTTAGCATGGATAGGGACTGCAACTGCTGTGTTCGGATGCAGGCTGAGTTGGCATCCCTTCGCTCCCAGCTTCAGGCAGTGTTGGCTTCGGTCACACAGCTTGAGGCTGTTGCCAATGGGCATCACTGTGGGGGTCGGGATGGGGGTTTGTCGGGGACGGCCAGCTCGTCCCACGCATCCCCTGATCGGACTACGACTGTGGTTGCCCGGGATACTGCCCGCATTGAGGCTGATCCCTCACCTGTGGTAGAGTGGGAGGTCGTTTCAAGGTGTGGCAGGGGGCGAAAGACATTCCGGAGGGCTGAACGGAAGGCCTCTCCAGTTTGTCTGACGAACCGGTTTCAGGCTCTGTCTCAGGCTGATACTGATCTTCGGCCTGACATGGCTGCTTGTCCTGTTCCAGAGGTTGCCCCTCAGTCTGCAAGATCCGGGCAGTCGCAGAGGGTGGGCTTACTGGTAGTTGGGAGTTCCAACGTCAGGCGCGTAATGGGGCCCCTTAGGGAAATGGCAGCAAGAGAGGGGAAGAAAACCAATGTGCACTCCGTGTGCATACCGGGGGGAGTCATTCCAGATGTGGAAAGGGTCCTTCCGGATGCCATGAAGGGTACAGGGTGCACCCATCTGCAGGTGGTCGCTCATGTCGGCACCAATGATGTGTGTCGCTATGGATCGGAGGAAATCCTCTCTGGCTTCCGGCGGCTATCTGATTTGGTGAAGACTGCCAGTCTCGCTAGCGGGATGAAAGCAGAGCTCACCATCTGCAGCATCGTCGACAGGACTGACTGCGGACCTTTGGTACAGAGCAGAGTGGAGGGTCTGAATCAGAGGCTGAGACGGTTCTGCGACCGTGTGGGCTGCAGATTCCTCGACTTGCGCCATAGGGTGGTGGGGTTTCGGGTTCCGCTGGATAGGTCAGGAGTCCACTACACGCAACAAGCGGCTACACGGGTAGCAGGGGTTGTGTGGCGTGGGCTGGGCGGTTTTTTAGGTTAGATGGCCTTGGGCAAGTACAGAAAGGGCAACAGCCTCAACGGGTGCGGGGCAAAGTCAGGACATGCGGGGACCAAGCAGCAATCGGTATTGTAATTGTCAACTGTCGAAGCTGCGTTGGTAAAGTACCGGAACTTCAAGCGCTGATAGAAAGCACCGAAGCTGAAATCGTTATAGGTACAGAAAGCTGGCTTAAGCCAGAGATAAATTCTGCCGAAATTTTTACAAAGGTACAGACGGTGTTTAGAAAGGATAGATTGCATGCAACCGGTGGTGGAGTGTTCATCGCTGTTAGTAGTAGTTTATCCTGTAGTGAAGTAGAAGTGGATAGTTCCTGTGAATTATTATGGGTGGAGGTTACACTAAACAACCGAACTAGGTTAATAATTGGCTCCTTTTACCGACCTCCCGACGCAGCAGCATTAGTGGCAGAACAACTGAGAGGAAATTTGGAATACATTTCACATAAATTTTCTCAGCATGTTATAGTCTTAGGTGGAGATTTCAATTTACCAGATATAGACTGGGACACTCAGATGTTTAGGACGGGTGGTAGGGACAGAGCATCGAGTGACATTATACTGAGTGCACTATCCGAAAATTACCTCGAGCAATTAAACAGAGAACCGACTCGTGGAGATAACATATTGGACCTACTGATAACAAACAGACCCGAACTTTTCGAATCTGTATGTACAGAACAGGGAATCACTGATCATAAGGCCGTTGCAGCATCCCTGAATATGGAAGTTAATAGGAATATAAAAAAAGGGAGGAAGGTTTATCTGTTTAGCAAGAGTAATAGAAGGCAGATTTCAGACTACGTAACAGATCAAAACGAAAATTTCTGTTCCGACACTGACAATGTTGAGTGTTTATGGAAAAAGTTCAAGGCAATTGTAAAATGCGTTTTAGACAGGTACGTGCCGAGTAAAACTGTGAGGGACGGGAAAAACCCACCGTGGTACAACAACAATGTTAGGAAACTACTGCGAAAGCAAAGAGAGCTCCACTCCAAGTTTAAACGCAGCCAAAACCTCTCAGACAAACAGAAGTTAAACGATGTCAAAGTTAGCGTAAGGAGGGCTATGCGTGAAGCGTTCAGTGAATTCGAAAGTAAAATTCTATGTACCGACTTGACAGAAAATCCTAGGAAGTTCTGGTCGTACGTTAAATCAGTAAGTGGCTCGAAACAGCATATCCAGACACTACGGGATGATGATGGCATTGAAACAGAGGATGACACGCGTAAAGCTGAAATACTAAACACCTTTTTCCAAAGCTGTTTCACAGAGGAAGACCGCACTGCAGTTCCTTCTCTAAATCCTCGCACAAACGAAAAAATGGCTGACATCGAAATAAGTGTCCAAGGAATAGAAAAGCAACTGGAATCACTCAATAGAGGAAAGTCCACTGGACCTGACGGGATACCAATTCGATTCTACACAGAGTACGCGAAAGAACTTGCCCCCCTTCTAACAGCCGTGTACCGCAAGTCTCTAGAGGAACGGAGGGTTCCAAATGATTGGAAAAGAGCACAGATAGTCCCAGTGTTCAAGAAGGGTCGTCGAGCAGATGCGCAAAACTATAGACCTATATCTCTTACGTCTATCTCTTGTAGAATTTTAGAACATGTTTTTTGCTCGCGTATCATGTCATTTCTGGAAACCCAGAATCTACTATGTAGGAATCAACATGGATTCCGGAAACAGCGATCGTGTGAGACCCAACTCGCCTTATTTGTTCATGAGACCCAGAAAATATTAGATACAGGCTCCCAGGTAGATGCTATTTTCCTTGACTTCCGGAAGGCGTTCGATACAGTTCCGCACTGTCGCCTGATAAACAAAGTAAGAGCCTACGGAATATCAGACCAGCTGTGTGGCTGGATTGAAGAGTTTTTAGCAAACAGAATACAGCATGTTGTTATCAATGGAGAGACGTCTACAGACGTTAAAGTAACCTCTGGCGTGCCACAGGGGAGTGTTATGGGACCATTGCTTTTCACAATATATATAAATGACTTAGTAGATAGTGTCGGAAGTTCCATGCGGCTTTTCGCGGATGATGCTGTAGTATACAGAGAAGTTGCTGCTTTAGAAAATTGTAGCGAAATACAGGAAGATCTGCAGCGGATAGGCACTTGGTGCAGGGAGTGGCAACTGACCCTTAACATAGACAAATGTAATGTATTGCGAATACATAGAAAGAAGGATCCTTTATTGTATGATTATATGATAGCGGAACAAACACTGGTAGCAGTTACTTCTGTAAAATATCTGGGAGTATGCGTACGGAACGATTTGAAGTGGAATGATCATATAAAACTAATTGTTGGTAAGGCGGGTACCAGGTTGAGATTCATTGGGAGAGTGCTTAGAAAATGTAGTCCATCAACAAAGGAGGTGGCTTACAAAACACTCGTTGGACCTATACTTGAGTATTGCTCATCAGTGTGGGATCCGTACCAGGTCGGGTTGACGGAGGAGATAGAGAAGATCCAAAGAAGAGCGGCGCGTTTCGTCACTGGGTTATTTGGTAACCGTGATAGCGTTACGGAGATGTTTAATAAGCTCAAGTGGCAGACTCTGCAAGAGAGGCGCTCTGCATCGCGGTGTAGCTTGCTCGCCAGGTTTCGAGAGGGTGCGTTTCTGGATGAGATCTCGAATATATTGCTTCCCCCTACTTATACTTCCCGAGGAGATCACGAATGTAAAATTAGAGAGATTAGAGCGCGCACGGAGGCTTTCAGACAGTCGTTCTTCCCGCGAACCATACGCGACTGGAACAGGAAAGGGAGGTAATGACAGTGGCACGTAAAGTGCCCTCCGCCACACACCGTTGGGTGGCTTGCGGAGTATCAATGTAGATGTAGATGTAGATGTAGCCACAGCCTAGGGCATGTTCGCCAGTACCTCATCTCCTACCTTCCAAACTTCACACAAGCTCTCCTGCATAACTTGCAGAACTACCATTCCTGGAAGAAAGGATACGGCGGAGACATGGCTTAGCCCCAGACTAGGGCATGTTCGCCAGTACCTCGTCTCCCACCTCCCAAACTTCGCACAAGCTCTCCTGCATACCTTGCAGAACTAGCATTCCTGGAAGAAAGGATACTGCGGAGACATGGCTTTGCGCCAGCCTAGGGCATGTTCGCCAGTACCTCGTATCCCACCTCCAAAACTTCGCACAAGATCTCGTGCATACCTTGCAGAACTAGCATTCCTGGAAGAAAGGATACTGCGGAGACATGGCTTTGCGCCAGCCTAGAGCATGTTCGCCAGTACCTCGTCTCCCACCTCCAAAACTTCGCACAAGCTCTCCTGCATACTTTGCAGAACTAGCATTCCTGGAAGAAAGGATACTGCGGAGACATGGCTTTGCGCCAGCCTAGGGCATGTTCGCCAGTACCTCGTATCCCACCTCCCAAACTTAGCACAAGCTCTCCTGCATACCTTGCAGAACTAGCATTCCTGGAAGAAAGGATACTGCGGAGACATGGCTTTGCGCCAGCCTAGGGCATGTTCGCCAGTACCTCGTCTCCCACCTCCCAAACTTCGCACAAGCTCTCCTGCATACCTTGCAGAACTAGCATTCCTGGAAGAAAGGATACTGCGGAGACATGGCTTTGCGCCAGCCTAGGGCATGTTCGCCAGTACCTCGTCTCCCACCTCCCAAACTTCGCACAAGCTCTCCTGCATACCTTGCAGAACTAGCATTCCTGGAAGAAAGGATACTGCGGAGACATGGCTTAGCCACAGCCTAGAGGATGATCGCCAGTACCTTGTCTCCTACTTTCCAAACTTTACAGAATCTCTCCTGCATACCTTGCACAACTAACACTCCTGGAAGAAAAGATACCGCGGATACATGGCTAAGCCACAGCCTAGAGGATGTTCGCCAGTACCTTGTCTCCCACCTCCCAAACTTCGCACAAGCTCTCCTGCATACCTTGCACAACTAGCACTCCCGGAAGGAAGGATACTGCGGAGACATGGCTTAGCCACAGCCTAAAGGATGTTAGCCAGTACCTTATCTCCTACCTTCCAAACTTCGCACAATCTCTCCTGCGTACCTTGCACAACTAGCACTCCCGGAAGAAAGGATACGGCGGAGACAGGGCTAAGCCATAGCCTAGAAGATGTTCGCCAGTACCTCGTCTCCCACCTCCCAAACTTCGCACAAGCTCTCCTGCATACCTTGCACAACTAGCACTCCCGGAAGAAAGGATACTGCGGAGACATGGCTTAGCCACAGCCTAGAGGATGATCGCCAGTACCTTGTCTCCTACTTTCCAAACTTTACAGAATGTCTCCTGCATACCTTGCACAACTAGCACTCCCTAAAGAAAGGATACTGCGGAGCCATGGCTTAGCCACAGCGTAGGGCATGTTCGCCAGTACCTCATCTCCTACCTTCCAAACTTCACACAAGCTCTCCTGCATAACTTGCAGAACTACCATTCCTGGAAGAAAGGATACGGCGGAGACATGACTTAGCCCCAGACTAGGGCATGTTCGCCAGTACCTCGTCTCCCACCTCCCAAACTTTGCACATACTCTCCTGCATACCTTGCAGAACTAGCACTCCTGGTAGAAAGGATACTGCGGAGACATGTCTTAGCCACAGCCTAAAGGATGTTAGCCAGTACCTCATCTCCTACCTTCCAAACTTCGCACAATCTCTCCTGCGTACCTTGCACAACTAGCACTCCTGGAAGAAAGGATATTACGGACACATGGCTTAGCCACAGCCGAGGGCATGTTCGCCAGTACCTCGTCTCCCACCTCCCAAACTTCGCACAAGCTCTCCTGCATACCTTGCAGAACTAGCATTCCTGGAAGAAAGGATACTGCGGAGACATGGCTTTGCGCCAGCCTAGGGCATGTTCGCCAGTACCTCGTCTCCCACCTTCCAAACTTCGCACAAGCTCTCCTGCATACCTTGCAGAACTAGCATTCCTGGAAGAACGGATACTGCGGAGACATGGCTTTGCGCCAGCCTAGGGCATGTTCGCCAGTACCTCGTCTCCCACCTCCCAAACTTCGCACAAGCTCTCCTGCATACCTTGCAGAACTAGCATTCCTGGAAGAAAGGATACTGCGGAGACATGGCTTTGCGCCAGCCTAGGGCATGTTCGCCAGTACCTCGTCTCCCACCTCCCAAACTTCGCACAAGCTCTCCTGCATACCTTGCAGAACTAGCATTCCTGGAAGAAAGGATACTGCGGAGACATGGCTTAGCCACAGCCTAGAGGATGTTAGCCAGTACCTCATCTCCTACCTTCCAAACTTCGCACAATCTCTCCTGCGTACCTTGCACATTTAGCACTCCCGGAAGAAAGGATACGGCGGAGACAGGGCTAAGCCATAGCCTAGACGATGTTCGCCAGTACCTCGTCTGCCACCTCCCAAACTTCGCACAAGCTCTCCTGCATACCTTGCAGAACTAGCACTCCCGGAAGAATGGATACTGCGGAGACATGGCTTAGCCACAGCCTAGAGGATGATCGCCAGTACCTTGTCTCCTACTTTCCAAACTTTACAGAATGTCTCCTGCATACCTTGCACAACTAGCACTCCCGAAAGAAAGGATACTGCGGAGACATGGCTTAGCCACAGCCTAGGGCATGTTCGCCAGTACCTCATCTCCTACCTTCCAAACTTCACACAAGCTCTCCTGCATAACTTGCAGAACTACCATTCCTGGAAGAAAGGATACGGCGGAGACATGGCTTAGCCCCAGACTAGGGCATGTTCGCCAGTACCTCGTCTCCCACCTCCCAAACTTCGCACATACTCTCCTGCATACCTTGCAGAACTAGCACTCCTGGTAGAAAGGATACTGCGGAGACATGTCTTAGCCACAGCCTAAAGGATGTTAGCCAGTACCTCATCTCCTACCTTCCAAACTTCGCACAATCTCTCCTGCGTACCTTGCACAACTAGCACTCCTGGAAGGAAGGATATTGCGGACACATGGCTTAGCCACAGCCGAGGGCATGTTCGCCAGTACCTCGTCTCCCACCTCCCAAACTTCGCACAAGCTCTCCTGCATACCTTGCAGAACTAGCATTCCTGGAAGAACGGATACTGCGGAGACATGGCTTTGCGCCAGCCTAGGGCATGTTCGCCAGTACCTCGTCTCCCACCTCCCAAACTTCGCACAAGCTCTCCTGCATACCTTGCAGAACTAGCATTCCTAGAAGAAAGGATACTGCGGAGACATGGCTTTGCGCCAGCCTAGGGCATGTTCGCCAGTACCTCGTATCCCACCTCCCAAACTTCGCACAAGCTCTCGTGCATACCTTGCAGAACTAGCATTCCTGGAAGAAAGGATACTGCGGAGACATGGCTTTGCGCCAGCCTAGGGCATGTTCGCCAGTACCTCGTCTCCCACCTCCCAAACTTCGCACAAGCTCTCCTGCATACCTTGCAGAACTAGCATTCCTGGAAGAAAGGATACTGCGGTGACATGGCTTTGCGCCAGCCTAGGGCATGTTCGCCAGTACCTCGTATCCCACCTCCCAAACTTCGCACAAGCTCTCCTGCATACCATGCAGAACTAGCATTCCTGGAAGAAAGGATACTGCGGAGACATGGCTTTGCGCCAGCCTAGGGCATGTTCGCCAGTACCTCGTCTCCCACCTCCCAAACTTCGCACAAGCTCTCCTGCATACCTTGCAGAACTAGCATTCCTGGAAGAAAGGATACTGCGGAGACATGGCTTTGCGCCAGCCTAGGGCATGTTCGCCAGTACCTCGTCTCCCACCTCCCAAACTTCGCACAAGCTCTCCTGCATACCTTGCAGAACTAGCATTCCTGGAAGAAAGGATACTGCGGAGACATGGCTTTGCGCCAGCCTAGGGCATGTTCGCCAGTACCTCGTCTCCCACCTCCCAAACTTCGCACAAGCTCTCCTGCATACCTTGCAGAACTAGCATTCCTGGAAGAAAGGATACTGCGGAGACATGGCTTTGCGCCAGCCTAGGGCATGTTCGCCAGTACCTCGTCTCCCACCTCCCAAACTTCGCACAAGCTCTCCTGCATACCTTGCAGAACTAGCATTCCTGGAAGAAAGGATACTGCGGAGACATGGCTTTGCGCCAGCCTAGGGCATGTTCGCCAGTACCTCGTATCCCACCTCCCAAACTTCGCACAAGCTCTCGTGCATACCTTGCAGAACTAGCATTCCTGGAAGAAAGGATACTGCGGAGACATGGCTTTGCGCCAGCCTAGGGCATGTTCGCCAGTACCTCGTCTCCCACCTCCCAAACTTCGCACAAGCTCTCCTGCATACCTTGCAGAACTAGCATTCCTGGAAGAAAGGATACTGCGGAGACATGGCTTTGCGCCAGCCTAGGGCATGTTCGCCAGTACCTCGTATCCCACCTCCCAAACTTCGCACAAGCTCTCCTGCATACCATGCAGAACTAGCATTCCTGGAAGAAAGGATACTGCGGAGACATGGCTTTGCGCCAGCCTAGGGCATGTTCGCCAGTACCTCGTCTCCCACCTCCCAAACTTCGCACAAGCTCTCCTGCATACCTTGCAGAACTAGCATTCCTGGAAGAAAGGATACTGCGGAGACATGGCTTAGCCACAGCCTAGAGGATGATCGCCAGTACCTCGTCTCCTACTTTCCAAACTTTACAGAATCTCTCCTGCATACCTTGCACAACTAACACTCCTGGAAGACAGGATATTGCGGACACATGGCTTAGCCACAGCCGAGGGCATGTTCGTCAGTACCTCGTCTCCCACCTCCCAAACTTTGCACAAGCTCTCCTGCATACCTTGCACAACTAGCACTCCTGGAAGAAAGGATACCGCGGATACATGGCTAAGCCACAGCCTAGAGGATGTTCGCCAGTACCTTGTCTCCCACCTCTCAAACTTCGCACAAGCTCTCCTGCATACCTTGCACAACTAGCACTCCCGGAAGAAAGGATACTGCGGAGACATGGCTTAGCCACAGCCTAAAATTGTTAGCCAGTACCTCATCTCCTACCTTCCAAACTTCGCACAATCTCTCCTGCGTACCTTGCACAACTAGCACTCCCGGAAGAAAGGATACAGCGGAGACAGGGCTAAGCCATAGCCTAGAGGATGTTCGCCAGTACCTCGTCTGCCACCTCCCAAACTTCGCACAAGCTCTCCTGCATACCTTGCACAACTAGCACTCCCGGAAGAAAGGATACTGCGGAGACATGGCTTAGCCACAGCCTAGAGGATGATCGCCAGTACCTTGTCTCCTACTTTCCAAACTTTACAGAATGTCTCCTGCATACCTTGCACAACTAGCACTCCCGAAAGAAAGGATACTGCGGAGACATGGCTTAGCCACAGCCTAGGGCATGTTCGCCAGTACCTCATCTCCTACCTTCCAAACTTCACACGAGCTCTCCTGCATAACTTGCAGAACTACCATTCCTGGAAGAAAGGATACGGCGGAGTCATGGCTTAGCCCCAGACTAGGGCATGTTCGCCAGTACCTCGTCTCCCACCTCCCAAACTTCGCACATACTCTCCTGCATACCTTGCAGAACTAGCACTCCTGGTAGAAAGGATACTGCGGAGACATGTCTTAGCCACAGCCTAAAGGATGTTAGCCAGTACCTCATCTCCTACCTTCCAAACTTCGCACAATCTCTGCTGCGTACCTTGCACAACTAGCACTCCTGGAAGAAAGGGTATTGCGGACACATGGCTTAGCCACAGCCGAGGGCATGTTCGCCAGTACCTCGTCTCCCACCTCCCAAACTTCGCACAAGCTCTCCTGCATACCTTGCAGAACTAGCATTCCTGGAAGAAAGGATACTGCGGAGACATGGCTTTGCGCCAGCCTAGGGCATGTTCGCCAGTACCTCGTCTCCCACCTCCCAAACTTCGCACAAGCTCTCCTGCATAACTTGCAGAACTACCATTCCTGGAAGAAAGGATACGGCGGAGACATGGCTTAGCCCCAGACTAGGGCATGTTCGCCAGTACCTCGTCTCCCACCTCCCAAACTTCGCACAAGCTCTCCTGCATACCTTGCAGAACTAGCATTCCTGGAAGAAAGGATACTGCGGAGACATGGCTTTGCGCCAGCCTAGGGCATGTTCGCCAGTACCTCGTCTCCCACCTCCCAAACTTCGCACAAGCTCTCCTGCATAACTTGCAGAACTACCATTCCTGGAAGAAAGGATACGGCGGAGACATGGCTTAGACCCAGACTAGGGCATGTTCGCCAGTACCTCGTCTCCCACCTCCCAAACTTCGCACATACTCTCCTGCATACCTTGCAGAACTAGCACTCCTGGTAGAAAGGATACTGCGGAGACATGTCTTAGCCACAGCCTAAAGGATGTTAGCCAGTACCTCATCTCCTACCTTCCAAACTTCGCACAATCTCTCCTGCGTACCTTGCACAACTAGCACTCCTGGAAGAAAGGATATTGCGGACACATGGCTTAGCCACAGCCTAGGGCATGTTCGCCAGTACCTCGTCTCCCACCTCCCAAACTTCGCACAAGCTCTCCTGCATACCTTGCAGAACTAGCATTCCTGGAAGAAAGGATACTGCGGAGACATGGCTTTGCGCCAGCCTAGGGCATGTTCGCCAGTACCTCGTCTCCCACCTCCCAAACTTTGCACAATCTCTCCTACATACCTTGCAGCACTCCTGGAAGAAAGGATACGGCGGAGACATGGCTTAGTCACAGCCTAGAGGATGTTCGCCAGTACCTCGTCTCCTACCTTCCAAACTTCACACAAGCTCTCCTGCATACCTTGTAGAACTAGCACTCCTGGTAGAAGCGATATTGTGGAGACATGGCTAAGCCACAGCCTAATTAGAGATGGGGCCCCTCCACGCCCGCACCAACGTGGTGGCCAAACCAAAAGTTCTACTGTCACCTCCGTAAACATGTTAGTTATCTAGTAGGTGGATCGCAGGATGCTGGGCTGTGATGTTGTCCGTGCGTCTGGGTAAAGCTACGCATTAACACGGTCCATCAGGTGATAGATAGTGGACGAAACGCGAGTGAGGGTAGCGATTTGAAGAGCAGAGGGAAAAAAGTGCCATGGCTCGTGCCGTGGGAAGAAAAACCTCTGCGACAGTGGGATGGGTAGTAAGAGCAGTAGTGGCTTACTAGCTGCGATAGATCATGCAAGGTTGGATTTGTTAGTATAGGTATCATGCATCAGTACCGTGAAAAGCGATGGCGATGTGTCCCAGTTGCTGCGGCTGCTACTTCCCTGGAAGAATCAAGATCGTTATACAGTAGTGGGAGATCGGCCATAGATCATCACACTGTGTGGGGGATGTGTGGAGCTTGTTTGCGTGCAGTGTACGGTACGGCTTCCCTGTGTGGTGCCAGTTATTCGGCAGTGTATTTCAGCTGGATATCCAGTAAATGCGTCTGATTAACAGGGGCTCGCCTGTGCCGTTATGTTTGCGTATGCTTGGCCATAGATGTTATGTCCTTGCAAGTATGTCTTTTGGTCTTTTATGTTTCCATCTATGGTTGTGGTCGTAATTCCCCAGATTCAGAATAAACGGGTTCTGCGAATGTCTGGAGTTTCTGTATAGTCTTATGGTGAGTTTGTGGATTACCTCCGTGAGAGTCTCAAGTCGGTATTCCCGGTGTAGGTCCGCGATGCGTGTGTATCGTGGAGCATTGCTTATGATTTTGAGTACTTTGTTTTGTATGAGCTGCAGACGGCGCAGGCGTGTAGGCGCAGCGTATCCCCAGACGGGAGCTGCGTACGTCATCAGGGGTCGGATAAGTGTCATGTACATGGACCTCGACACCCTTCTGTTCAGTGTGCTACACCTGTTGAGCATAGGATAGAGCTGTTTGAGCCTCGCGCTAGCTCGGTTGGTCATGTGTTGTATGTGGTCCCCCCAGAGTAATTTCCGGCCCAGCCAGACACCGAGGTATTTGACTTTCTCGCGGAAACGTATTGGGTGTGCATGTAGAGTTATTGGTCTGCGGTAGCGGTGTTTGCGCAGTTGCTTCGGTCTTCTCGTGAACAGAACGGCTTCGCACTTGTCGACGTGTACTCTAACACGCCATTTCTCCAACCAAGGCTCGGCCACTCTGAGTGCGGTCTGTAGGCGTGACGTAATGTTTGATGGTTTCCAGTCTTGCGCAAGGATGGCTGTGTCATCCGCGTAGATTGCCATCATTGTGTTGTGTGTGGTTGGGAGATCGTTTATGTAGAGGTTAAACAGTAGGGGCCCTGGGATGCTTCCCTGGGGTACTCCCGCGTGTATACCGTGTCGTGTTGACTGTTTTCCCTGCACGTCAGTGTTGAAACTCCTGTCTGTGAGGTATGAGTGTATTAGACGCAGCAGCCCGTCGGGGAATCCCGCGTCGCTGAGTTTGCGGATGAGGCCGTTGTGCCATAGACGGTCGAAAGCCTTTTCGATGTCCAGGAACACCGCCCCTGTAGCTTTGTTTATGTTGAAGCCATGTGTTATATGTTCAACGGCCAGTAGGAGTTGTTGTGTTGTGGAGTGGTGATTCTTGAAGCCAAATTGCTCCGGTCTCAGGATGTCATTTGTTATGCAGTGCCTAGTGATGCGTTTGAGAATCACCTTCTCAACAACCTTACTGAGCGAGCTCAGAAGGCTGATGGGTCGGTAATTTTGTGGGAGGCTGTGGTCTTTCCCCGGCTTCCTGAACATCAGGACCTTGGCCGTCTTCCAAAAGGCGGGGAAGTGTTGGTGTTTTAATATGGCATTCGTTATGTGTGTTAGGTACTCAGTTGCTTTATCCGTGAACTCCTGGAGGACACGGTTTCGAATGCCATCATGACCACGGGCTTTCCTAGCAGCGAAATGCATTATAGCCCAGGAGACTTCGGCTGTGCTAGCATGTCGAATGTCGTCGCGCGATGGTTGGGCTAGAATGCGTGTAACCTCTTGGTCAGTAGCAAGTGTGAACGCTGGATCTGATGACGCTGCGAGTGTTCGGCCATTAGTTCTGCTTTCTCTTCGGCTGAGTATGCAGGTCCGTCAGGCCCTTGAAGCGTTGGGGTGTATATTTTCTCCCGGGTGAAGTGTCGGGCTAGTTGCCACACGCCAGGTCGTGTGGTGTCCAGCCCTTAGAGTTTTTGGTTCCACTGTTGTGTTCTGTGTGTTTGTATTTTATCGTGTATGATGCCCTGTAGTCTGTTAACGTGCCGTTTGAAGTACGGGCGCCTGGTGCGCTGACAGCCTAGGGGATGTTCACCAGTACCTCGCATCCTACCTTCCAAACTTCGCTGAAGGTCTCCTGCACACTTTGCAGAACTAGCACTCCTGGAAGAAAGGATACTGCGAAGACATGGCTTAGCCACTGGCGGAATTAAAGCTGTGAGGACAGGGCGTGACTCGTACTCAGTTGGTAGAGCACTTGCCCGCTAATGGCAAAGGTCCCGATTTCGAGTCTCGGCCCAGCACACAGTTTTAATCTGCCAGGAAGTTTCATATCAGCGCACACTCCGCTGCAGAGTGAAAATTTTGTTCTAGAAATCCTGCAATATCTACATTTGTCAACCACAGACCGCATTTTGTTTATGTGACTAGCAGCCATCGTTTTCGTCATTTTACATCACAGAAAGACTTTACATTGTCATGCACCGTGTTGATAATGCTTCAACCGAGACATTAACAATAGTAGCTGTTATTAGATCGTAAGGTACAGTCAGGGGACATTAGTCATGGAACAGCGATGTGCACGTATACAGATGGTGGTAGTATCGCGCACACAAGATATAAAAGGGCAGTTCATTCACAGAGGCGTCAGGCGATCATTGTAGGCAAAACCACCCCTTCCTTCCGCCTCCTCGAATTCTATGTCACCATCTATAGGAGTCCTATCGCCCTCACCTCCCCCCCCCTGAAGTACCTTGGCGTCACCCTCGACCGTCGCCTCTCCTGGACCCCCATCTCCGGACAATCCAAGCCGAGGCACGCTCCCGACTGTCTCCTCAAGCTCCTTTCTGGCCGCACATGGGGTCTGGACCCCTCCACCATCCTCCATACCTATAAATCCCTCATCCGCCCTATCCTCTGCTACGCCCACCCTGCCTGGATCTCTGCTCCTCCTACCTTTTAGAAATCCCTTCAGATCCTTGAATGCCATGCTCTTCACCTCGCCTATCGCATCCATCTCCCCTCCCCGACCCAGATCCTGTATGACCTTATCCCATCCCCCCACCTCCTCCTTTTTCTCGAACAGATACGGATCCTCTACACCTCCCGTAAAGTCGATCCTCCTCACTCGCTCGTCTTTCCCATCCTCTCCCGCCCCCGTCCGCTGCCGCGCCTGTATTTCCACGTCCCACCTCCTCTCCATCTCTCCACTCTCCTTACCCTCTCCCAAGGTGTCTTCCGCCAGCTCCCCCTCACTGATGATGCCCTCCTCCCCTCCATCTACCCCTCCTACCAACTTTGACACTCCCGTCCCTCTTCCTGTGTTTGTTCCTATGGGCACCCTCTCTCCCTTCCCTCCCTCCTGCCTTCCTCCCCCCCTCCTCCCCCAGGCTTCCCCTACCCCCTCCTCCCTTCATTCCTCCCCCCATCCCCCCTGCCATTGGCATCTCTGTTCTTCCCTCTCCCACCCCCACCACCTTCTTCTCCTCTCGGCAGGTCCCCGGACTTGCACACGTTCAGTGGACATTCGCGCGCCGGAGATCATCGCCATCAGTTTCTCGTGTGTGCCGTCGTGTTTGTGTTTTAGTGTTTTTCGCCTCCACGCTCCTTCGTTCACTTGTACCGTCTAAGTCATCAGTGTTTGTGCGCAGTGCCGACAGTTTTTGGTGTTTTTTCGTCGAGTGTGAACGGCTTCGTGTTTTTAATTTTTGTATCTACTGTTTCTTTAACCAACAATCTGTTACCTTTCTGTCTTCATTTTCTCTTTTACTGTAATACTTGTGGCTGAAGAGCGGAATAGATTTATCCGCAGCCAGTCCACCTTTGTATAAGGTGAAAAATAACAATAAAGAAAAAAAACAGAGGCGTCATTTCTACTCAGTTGATGCACGTTAAAGGATGTACGACGTGATTATGGTCACACGACGCGAATTAAAATATTTTCAATGCGGAATGGTAGCTGGAGCTAGACACACTCAGTTTCGGATATCGTTAAGCCGTCGGCACACGGACCGTGCTGTCGAACGTTAACGTTGAGCGTGCCAAGTCAAACGTACTGCTGAACGCTCAGGAACGATGCGATTCGTGCTCACGGTACGTGGGCCCCAACGTGGTATACGCGACCTCAACGCACTCCAGCGGCAGTTGAGGGATGTTTCTAGTTCGTAAATCACACTGTTTACTAAACGGGCGCGCGTAAAATTTCCCACGTTAGGTCTTTTAAAACGCACATTTCCTCCATTGTCCACGAAAAGGAAAGTACCGTGACCAATCAGTAAGGACACAGGCTTATAAAAGTTCCATTACAAACAGTACGGTACAAATTTGGAATACTACTCCGCATAAGATAAACATTATTTCTTCATGCCCACATTTTCGTAAAATTCCAAGGTCACTCTTACTTGGTCACTGTTCCTACCCAGTAGCAGAATCTTTGCAACATGTGAATTACGAAGCGTAAAAGAAAAAGGAGCAAAATATCTTTATGCAAGTAGCGCAAGATGTCCTGTGGATTAAGCCAATCGAACGAAGTTACCCTTCAAAAAAAGGTAAACTTATACACTCCTGGAAATGGAAAAAAGAACACATTGACACCGGTGTGTCAGACCCACCATACTTGCTCCGGACACTGCGAGAGGGCTGTACAAGCAATGATCACACGCACGGCACAGCGGACACACCAGGAACCGCGGTGTTGGCCGTCGAATGGCGCTAGCTGCGCTGCATTTGTGCACCGCCGCCGTCAGTGTCAGCCAGTTTGCCGTGGCATACGGAGCTCCATCGCAGTCTTTAACACTGGTAGCATGCCGCGACAGCGTGGACGTGAACCGTATGTGCAGTTGACGGACTTTGAGCGAGGGCGTATAGTGGGCATGCGGGAGGCCGGGTGGACGTACCGCCGAATTGCTCAACACGTGGGGCGTGAGGTCTCCACAGTACATCGATGTTGTCGCCAGTGGTCGGCGGAAGGTGCACGTGCCCGTCAACCAGGGACCGGACCGCAGCGACGCACGGATGCACGCCAAGACCGTAGGATCCTACGCAGTGCCGTAGGGGACCGCACCGCCACTTCCCAGCAAATTAGGGACACTGTTGCTCCTGGGGTATCGGCGAGGACCATTCGCAACCGTCTCCATGAAGCTGGGCTACGGTCCCGCACACCGTTAGGCCGTCTTCCGCTCACGCCCCATCATCGTGCAGCCCGCCTCCAGTGGTGTCGCGACAGGCGTGAATGGAGGGACGAATGGAGACGTGTCGTCTTCAGCGATGAGAGTCGCTTCTGCCTTGGTGCCAATGATGGTCGTATGCGTGTTTGGCGCCGTGCAGGTGAGCGCCACAATCAGGACTGCATACGACCGAGGCACACAGGGCCAACACCCGGCATCATGATGTGGGGAGCGATCTCCTACACTGGCCGTACACCACTGGTGATCGTCGAGGGGACACTGAATAGTGCACGGTACATCCAAACCGTCATCGAACCCATCGTTCTACCATTCCTAGACCGGCAAGAGAACTTGCTGTTCCAACAGGACAATGCACGTCCGCATGTATCCCGTGCCACCCAACGTGCTCTAGAAGGTGTAAGTCAACTACCCTGGCCAGCAAGATCTCCGGATCTGTCCCCCATTGAGCATGTTTGGGACTGGATGAAGCGTCGTCTCACGCGGTCTGCACGTCCAGCACGAACGCTGGTCCAACTGAGGCGCCAGGTGGAAATGGCATGGCAAGCCGTTCCACAGGACTACATCCAGCATCTCTACGATCGTCTCCATGGGAGAATAGCAGCCTGCATTGCTGCGAAAGGTGGATATACACTGTACTAGTGCCGACATTGTGCATGCTCTGTTGCCTGTGTCTATGTGCCTGTGGTTCTGTCAGTGTGATCATGTGATGTATCTGACCCCAGGAATGTGTCAATAAAGTTTCCCCTTCCTGGGACAATGAATTCACAGTGTTCTTATTTCAATTTCCAGGAGTGTATTTACATAACATGAAATATTATAGTATATACTTACATTAAACTAATAGTAAAGTATCTGAACCTAATAAAAACGCGAATGTTAGGAAAAGAAATTTGGAAGTGGCAAAGCCCGCATCTCGTGGTCGTGCGGTAGCGTTCTCGCTTCCCACGCCCGGGTTCCCGGGTTCGTTTCCCGCCGGGGTCAGCGATTTTCTCTGCGTCGTGATGGCTGGGTGTTGTGTGCTGTCCTTAGGTTAGTTAGGTTTAAGTAGTTCTAAGTTCTAGGGGACTTCAGTCAGTTTTTTTTTATTACAGAGGACGGCCAGCTCTGTGATCAAACACGCTGAGCTACCGTGCTGGTGTTAAACCGACTGCACACAGATGGTTACTAAATATTTATTTTACTAGTTGCTGAAAACCTTAATCGTAAATATCTTACTAATTGAAATTTAATTATAACAAGTTTTACCAAAAACAATGCGTTTTGGGTGGATCTTCCGTGTGTCGCTGCCTTCAAATAGCCTACTGTCATAATACGCGAGTTACAATAATTATTTTGCCACGAATACGATGTTTCTCATTATTTTATTGTAACGAATCACACAGTTAACAACGGGTTTTCCAGGGATTCTCAATTTGCTGGTGCTCACAAGCGACATATATACATACAGGCTTGAAATGAATGCCAATATGGCGCCTCACAACTCTGTACTGAAGGGAGACGGCGTGCGTGTGACGTAGGAGGCGTTGTGCCATCTCATTGGGCAACGCTCAGACGCACGCTCAGAAAATCTAACATGCCACACATTGCTCTGCACGTTCGGAAAGACTCCTGGACGTGCCATTCTACGCTACGAAGTCAGAAACCTGGCACTCTGAACGCTCAACGTTCGACAGCACGGTCCGTGTGCCGACGGCTTTAGAGAAATCAGTATTCCGACATGCATAGAGTCAAGAGTTTTGCCGAGAATACCAAACTTCAGGCATAACCTCTCATCTTCGACAATGCAAGGCCTTCACTTAACGACCGAAAAATGGCTGGTTCAAATGGCTCTGAGCACTATGGGACTCAACATCTGAGGTCATTAGTCCCCTAGAACTAGTTAAACCTAAGTAACCTAATGACATAACACACATCCATGCCCGAGGCAGGATTCGAACCTGCGACTGTAGTGCTCTCGCGGTTCCAGACTGCAGCGCCTAGAACCGCACGGCCACTTCGGCCGGCTAACGACCGGTGTGCTTGGAGTTGTCAGTGCTAACAGACAAACAACGTTGCTTGAAATAATCGCAGAAATTAATGTGGAACGTGCGACTAACGTATCCGATATCCATTAGGACGGTGTGGCGGAATATGGCGTTAATGGGCTACGGCAGCAGACGACCGAAGACAGTGCCTGTGCTAACAGCTCCACACCGCCTGCAGCACCTCCTGGACTCGTGACCAGATCAGCTGGACCCTAGACGACTGGATAACCGTCCCTTGGTGAGATGAGACCGGATTTCGGTTGGTAAGAATGGATGGTAAGGTTCCAGTGTGGTGTAGACCCCCCCAAGCCATTGGCTCACTATGTGAACAAGGCACTGTGCAACCTGGTGGTGGTTCCATAATGGTGTGGGCTGCCTTTACGTGGAATGGACTGCGTTATGCTATGTTCGGCTACTTGGAGACCATTTGTATTCATCCACGGACTTCATGTTCCCAAACAACGATGAAATTTTTATGGATGGCAATGCGCCGTGTCACTGTGCCACAGTTGTTCGCTTTTGTTTGAAGAAAATTCTGGACAGCAGAGGTTGAAAGTACCGCTTCAGTTGTACTTTTATTTATTTTCACACGACCCGTTTCGGATTGTTATTAGCCCACCCTCAGCTGTCGTAGCCCTGCGGTGGTCCAGGAAGAGACAATCTCAGTCTGAGAAGTGAAAAAGGTCGAAATCTTTTCAGCTAAGGTTGTATCTATGTATGTATTAAACCGTGGACCTAGAAACGACAGAGGCTTCGTCCAGCCGTAGCCCTCAGTGGTTCACAACCCCACAACAGGCCACAGCAGTACAGAAACGACTTCCTGACACTTAAATCTATACTCTATGTTAACAAATTTCTCTTCTTCAGAAACGCTTTCCTTGCCATTGCAAGTCTACATTTTAAACCCTACTTCGACCATCATCAGTTATTTTGCTTCCCAAATAGCAAAACTCCTTTACTACTTTAAGTGCCAATCTATTTCCCTCAGCATCACCCGAGTTAACTCCACTACATTCCATTATCCTCGTTTTGCTTTTGTTGATGTTCATCTTATATCCTCCTTTCAAGACACTGTCCATTCCGTTCAACTGCTCTTCCAAGTACTCTGCTGCCTCTGACAGAATTGCAATGTAATCGGGAAACCTCAAAATTTTTATTTCTTCTCCATGGATTTTAATTCCTACTCCGAATTTTTCTTTTGTTTCCTTTACTGCTTGCTCAATATACAGATTGAATACGTCGGGGAGAGGCTACATCCCTGTCTCACTCCCTTCACAACCACTGCTTCCCTTTCATGCCCCTCGACTCTTATAACTGCCATCTGGTTTCTGTGTTATTCTGTCGCAATTCTTGATTCTTCAGTCCGTTCATTTCGTTGTTCTTCGGTTTCTCTGCTTCTCACGGTGATCAATTTACTTCGTTGTCCGCCTGCTTAGCTGGGTGGTAACGTGCTTGCCTCCCTTGTACTGGGCCCGGTTTCGATTCCCCGCCGGGGGTGGGATAGATTTTCTCCGCTCGGGGACTGTCTGTTGTGTTGTCCTCATCATCATTTCATCATCATCATCATCGGCCGCAAGTACCCCAATGTAGGGCCGAATAAATAGGCTGCAGTAAGACTTGCACTTGGCGGTCGAAACCGACTGGCACATCCCAGCCAACAGTGCCATACGACCATTCATTGTCCTTCGTTGGGAACTTAAACGACCTTCGCGCTCTTCCTCGGTTTCGTTTTTTCGCTGTTCTTTTTGTTTTCGCCGTTTTGCTGCAGAACTGGCAAGATCTCTTCCTCTTTTACGTTTGGTCACTGCCGAAAATACAAATCAAGTAAACTTTTTACTAACACATACACTAAATATTTTACACACTTTATTTGCGATTTACACTCAGTCACTGTATCACTTTAACTACTCACACTTCACTGTTTGTTTTTATTCACTCATCGCACTGCCTTTTCGGTTCCTCCCTTCATCACTGATAAGAAACTGACATTCGAACCCACGTCGGTTCTCGCTTTATATACCCCTACCGGTGGCTGGCCCCACCAGTGGTGGGATATCCCAAAAAGGCTTCGAATGATCCACATTGTTCCGGAACATTCCACAACATTCGAGAGTGTCCTGCAATGTTCCACAATCACCTGAGATTTTCTGGGATCTTCCCTAACATTCTGCAATCTTTCCGAATGTTCCAAACTATTCCTGAACATTCCAGAACATCACGGATCATTGTGGAATATTTCAGAACATTCTGGAATATTGTGGAACGTTCTCTGATGATCTCGAATGTTGTGAATGTTCTGGAACGTTCTAGAAATTTCTAGAGAGAGAAACTACTCGGATCCTACGTCTTCAAAAGCAGGACCTTCAGGTAAAAAGGAGAACCTTCTTCACGGATGTGGGACAGAGGGCTGCGACACGATGTAACTCCCTTGAGCGTCCCAGGGCTCAGTTCTAATTTTTATCGGCACACACATTCATACTTTTATAATGTATGATGATAATCATTACTTTTCTGCTAAATGTTTAATGGACAAAGTAAGAGCATATCGACTATCGGACCAATTGTGTGATTGGATGGGAGAGTTGCTAGATAACAGAACGCAGCGTGTCATTCTCAATGGAGAGAAGTCTTCCGAAGTAAGAGTGATTTCAGCTGCAGGGGAGTGTCGTAGGACCGTTACTATTCACAATATATATAAATGACCTTGTGGATAACATCGGAAGTTCAATGAGGCTTTTTGCGGATGATGCTATAATACAGGGTGATTCAAAAAGAATACCACAACTTTAGGAATTTAAAACTCTGCAGCGACAAAAGGCAGAGCTAAGCACTATCTGTCGGCGAATTAAGGGAGCTATAAAGTTTCATTTAGTTGTACATTTGTTCGCTTGAGGCACTGTTGACTAGGCGTCAGCGTCAGTTGATGCTAAGATGGCGACCGCTCAACAGAAAGCTTTTTGTGTTATTGAGTACGGCAGAAGTGAATCGACGACAGTTGTTCAGCGTGCATTTCGAACGAAGTATGGTGTTAAACCTCCTGATAGGTGGTGTATTAAACGTTGGTATAAACAGTTTACAGAGAATGGGTGTTTGTGCAAAGGGAAAAGTTCTGACGGCCGAGAACGAGTGATGAAAATGTAGCACGCATCCAGCAAGCATTTGTTCGCAGCCCAGGAAAATCGACTCGCAGAGCTAGCAGAGAGCTGCACCACCACATTGGCACTTATCTGTCCGTAACTACCTGAACGTCAACTACCCGAGGCGATGGATCGGCCGCCAGACAGCCCGTGACAGAGCACTTCATCACTGGCCTCCAAGAAGCCCTGATCTTACCCCCTGCGATTTTTTCTTATGGGGGTATGTTAAGGATACGGTGTTTCGGCCACCTCTCCCAGCCACCATTGATGATTTGAAACGAGAAATAACAGCAGCTATCCAAACTGTTACGCCTGATATGCTACAGAGAGTGTAGAACGAGTTGGAGTATCGGGTTGATATTGCTCGAGTGTCTGGGGGGGGGCATATTGAACATCTCTGAACTTGTTTTTGAGTGAAAAAAACCTTTTTAAATACTCTTTGTAATGATGTAACAGGAGGTTATATTATGTTTCTTTCATTAAATACACATTTTTAAAGTTGTGGTATTCTTTTTGAATCACCCTGTATATCGATAAGTTGTAACTATGGAAAATTGTACTGAAATGCAGGAGGATCTGCAGCGAATTGACGAATGGTGCAGGGAATCGGTATTGAATCTCAATGTAGACAAGTGTAGTGTTGTGTGAATACATAGAAAGAAAGATCCTTTATCATTTAGCTACAATATAGCAGGTCAGCAACTGGAAGCAGTTAATTCCATAAATTATCTGGGAGTACGCATTAGGAGTGATTTAAAATGGAATGATCATGTAAAGTTGATCGTCGGTAAAGCAGATGCCAGACTGAGATTCATTGGAAGAATCGTAAGGAAATGCAATCCGAAAACAAAGGAAGTAGGTTACAGTAAACTTGTTCGCCCACTGCTTGAATACTGCTCAGCAGTGTGGGATCCGTACCAGATAGGGTTGGTAGAAGACATAGAGAAGATCCGACGGAGAGCAGCGCGCTTCGTTACAGGATCATTTAGTAATAGCGAAAGCGTTACGGAGATGATAGATGAACAGTGGAAGACTCTGCAGGAGAGACGCTCAGTAGCTCGGTACGGGCTTTTGTTGAAGTTTCGAGAACATACCTTCACCGAGGAATCAAGTAGTATATTGCTCCCTCCTTGGTATATCTCGCGAAGAGACCATGAGGATAAAATCAGAGAGATTAGAGCCCACACAGAGGCATACCGACAATCTTTCTTTCCACGAGCAATATGAGACTGGAATAGAAGGGAGAACCGATAGAGGTACTCACGGTACCCTCAGCCACACACCGTCAGGTGGCTTGCGGAGTATGGGTCTAGATGTAGATGTAGATGTAGAATGTGTCCGCAGTCATATTTAGAATCTTTTCTGTCAGAACACTTAAATTTCAAAAAGACGTAAGAGGATTGTTCACACCATGTTTGAAAGCAGAACGATCTATAGCTCACCGCGTCGTGTCCTATAGCCTACGTCGAACCTGTGCATTCTTTTCTACAAAGTACGATTCAGTGCTCACTGCCACTTTCCACGTGAAATTTATTTCATTTTTCGTTTTCAAAATACCGGATGATTATAGCTAAACTTTCAAACCGCTTAGAATTAAAACCACTGGTCAGAAAGACGCCAAATTACAACGGAATATTATCGGAGAAGGGGGGAAACGTGTAGAAGAAGAAAAATAAATAGTTAAAAAATGTAGCAATAGATGGCGCTGTGAGCATCATAATTTAATAGTGGTCGACTAAAAATGGCAAATGAATTATACAACAATGCCTAAGGTGTGGTTCAAATGGGTCTGAGCACTATGGGACTTAAGATCTGAGGTCATAAGACCCCTAACTTAACGACATCACACACAGCCATGCCCGAGGCACCATTCGAACCTGCGACCGTAGCGGTCGCGCAGTTCTAGACTGAAGCGCCTAGAACCGCTCGGCCACACCGGCAGGCGCCTAAGGTGTACGTTTGACGTTAAACAAACTGGACTACTCCGTGTGCATTTGTGTACAGGTGTGATACTGTTAGTTATGTACAACCATCCACCATGGCAAGGTTTAATGAAACACGCGCATGGAACACGATTAAAAAGTGCCGAGAAATAGGCTGTTCTCAATGTTTTTCATAACTTTACGGAGATAATCGGCTTTGAAGTTTTCCCACCGTTGTAAATGATACATTTGATGTACAATCACACGTTGAAAGTATAGCACAGTCGGTAGCGTAATGCAATGTTAATTAATTGCTGTTCTTTCTGTATTGGTTCAAATCATCACAGTATTTTTTTTTTCCTAGGCAGTTTAAAATACCTGCATCTCGTAATTTTTTATGAATAATGCGCGTCGTCTTGTTTCTAATAACAGACACGAATTCCTGTTTCCATTTCAAATGTTGTTGTGGTCTTCAGTCCTGAGACTGGTTTGATGCAGCTCTCAATGCTACTCTATCCGGTGCAAGCTTCTTCATCTCCCAATACGTACTGCAGCCTACATCCTTCTGAATCTGCTTAGTGTATTCATCTCTTGGTCTCCCTCTACGATTTTTACCCTCCACGCTGCCCTCCAATACTAAATTGGTGATCCGTTGATGCCTCACAATATGCCCTACCAACCGATCCCTTCTTCTAGTCAAGTTATACCACAAATTTCTCTTCTCTCCAATTCTATTCAATACCTCCTCGTTAGTTATGTAATCTACCCATCTTCTATAGTACCACATTTCGAAAGCTTCTAATCTCTTCTTGTCCAAACTGTTTATCGTCCACTTTTCACTTCCGTACATGGCTACACTCCATACAAATACTTTCAGAAACGACTTCCTGACACTTAAATCTATACTCGACTTCAACAAATCTCTCTTCTTCAGAAACGCTTTCCTTGCCATTGCCAGTCTACATTTTATATCCTCTCTACTTCGATTATCATCAGTTATTTTGCTCCCTAAATAGCAAAACTCCTTTACTACTCTAAGTGTCTCATTTCCTAATCTAATTCCCTCAGCATCACCCGACTTAATTCGACTACATTCCATTATCCTCGTTTTGCTTTTGTTGATGTTCATCTTATACCCTCTTTTCAAGAGACTGTCCATTCCGTTCAACTGCTTTTCCAAGTCCTTTGCTGTGTCTGACAGAATTACAATGTCACCGGCGAACCTCAAAGTTTTTATTTCGTCTCCACGGATTTTAATACCTACTCCGAACTTTTCTTTTATTTCCTTTACTGCTTGCTCAATATACAGATTGAATACGTCGGGGAGAGGCTACAACCCTGTCTCACTCCCTTCCCAACCACTGCTTCCCTTTCATGTCCCTCGACTCTTATAACTGCCATCTGATTTCTGTACAAATTGTAAATAGCCTTTCGCTCCCTGTATTTTACCCCTGCCACCTTCAGAATTTGAAAGACAATATTCCAGTCAACATTGTGAAAAGCTTTCTCTCAGTCTACAAATGCTTCAAATACAAATCCTTAATTTTCGATGTTATGTGAAAGTTTGTTCATAAAATTTGTTATTAAGAAAACATAACAATTTAATTTTTAAGGCAAAAATGAAAAACCAAATCTTCTTTATTTGGACTATGTCCATCGTTTTATACCACAGAGGTAGATTATTAAGTATCGTAGAAACATGAAAAACAACCATTTTCACAGCATCGAGCACGTTATACAAATGCTGGATTTTTACATTTCCTACTGTACCATCATAATATGAACCCAACAGAACTGATCTGGAGCCAAGCTGCACGATTTGACCCGACAAGTAGCGAGACTGTTAAACTGCCAGACGTACTGGAACTAACGCACGCAGCTTTTCCACACGTCACTGCCGAACGCTGGCGGGATATACAGAACGGCTCGTCATAAAAGAAGAAGAGAAAATGTGGCACCTGGTTGACTTCGTGGTTCTGTTGTTGACAGGTTCGTTATTAACGTAGCAGGTGACACTTCAAAAAATGAAATTTATTTCTCGGATTCGGATGAGAAAGGAACTAAGAGATTACCAGACGACTGACTCTAAGTAATACCTGCAGCGGCGGTGAAGTCCTTCAATACTCTCTTACGCTACATACAGCTTATGCAGAAAAATTACCCTGTAGTTAAGTCAGGAATTTTTGTCGTTGTTGCTTTTAATTACACTACTGGCCATTAAAATGGTACACCACGAAGATGACGTGCTTCAGACGCGAAATTTAACTCACAGGAAGAAGATCCTGTGATATGCAAATGATTAGCTTTCCAGAGCATTCACACAAGATTGGCGCCGGTGGCGACACCTACAACGTGCTGACACGAGGAAAGTTTCCAACCGATTTCTCATACACAAACAGCAGTTGACCGGCGTTGCCTGGTGAAACGTCGTTGTGATGCCTCGTGTAAAGAGGAGAAATGCGTACCATCACGTTTCCGACTTTGATAAAGGTCGGATTGTAGCCTATCGCGATTGCAATTTATCGTGTCGCGACATGGCTGCTCGCGTTGGTCGACATCCAATGACTGTCAGCAGAATATGGAATCGGTGGGTTCAGGAGGGTAATACGGAACGCCGTGCTGGTTCCCAACGGCCTCGTATCACTAGCAGTCGAGGTGACAGGCATCTTATCCGCACGGCTGTAATGGTTCGTGCAGCCACGTCTCGATTCCTGAGTCAACAGATGGGGACGTTTGCAAGACAACAACCATCTGCACGAACAGTTCGGCGACGTTTGCAGCAGCACGGACTATCAGCTCGGAGACCATGGCTGCGGTTACCCTTGACGCTGCATCACAGACAGGAGCGCCTGCGATGGTGTACTGAACCTCGAACCTGGAAGCACGAATGGCAAAACGTCATTTTTTCGGATGAATCCAGGTTGTGTTTACAGCATCATGACGGTCGCATCCGTGTTTGTAGACGTCGCGGTGAACGCACATTGGAAGCGTGTATTCGTCATCGCCATACTGGCGTATCACCTGGCGTGATGGTATGGGGTGCCATTGGTTACACGTCTCGCTCACCTCTTGTCCGCTTTGGCGGTACTTTGAACAGTGGACGTAACAATTCAAATGTGTTAAGGCCCGTGGCGCTACCCTTCATTCGATCCCTGTGAAACCCTACATTTCAGCAGGATAATGCACGACCGCACGTTCCAGGTTCTGTACGTGCCTTTCTGGATACAGAAAATGTTAGACTGCTGCCCTGGCCAGCACATTCTCCAGATCTCTCACCAACTGAAAACGTCTGGTCAATGGTGGCAGAGCAACTGGCTCGTCACAATACGCCAGTCATTACTCTTGATGAACTGTGGTATCGTATCGAAGCTGCATAGGCAGCTGTACCTGTACACGCCATCCAAGATCTGTTTGACTCAATGCCCAGGCGTATCAAGGCCGTTATTACGGCCAGAGGTGGCTGTTCTGTGTACTGATTTCTCAGGATGTATTTACCCAAATTGGGTGAAAATGTAATCACATGTCAGTTCTAGTTTAATATATTTGTCCAATGAATACCCGTATATCGTCTGCATTTCTTCTTGGTGTAGCAATTTTAATGGCCAGTAGGGTACAATAGTACGTTAGCTAAAAAACGATAACGTGTTGCGGTTATCGTCTAGCGTATTGTGGGAGATTTGCAGTGTATTATCTAATTCCGCTTCAAAATCAAATGACTTTCGAAGCTCTACTGCTCCCATGCTCGTCTTTCTTTACATGTGAACTGCAGCCTGCCAGGTCATTGCAGGCTAGCTGCACCAGCTGACCGGCCAGCGCTGTCCAAGTCAAATGCGCCGCTAAAGCTGTTGTCCCGTATTATCGCTCAGTCGATTTGCGCGTAACGCACGGCACAAAACCTACCCTTAATATCGTACTGGACAGTGCTCGAGACGGCTTGGCTGCAGTCCCACGTGAAACGGAAAATGAGGTTGCAGCATACACGGAAGAATACACACTGCAAGGTCTACATCAGGTATATTCTTACGATGGACGGATTATCGCATCAGTGGGGGATGGTCAGTTTGGAGGCTGCGATACTCGCGCGCGTTCAGTATTCCATCTACGAAACACGGGCATATGAGCTGATGGTTCACCACCCCACACCACACGTTTACACTCCGTGGACGCTACCTGACGAAGCCAACAAGGATTGTCAACAGATCAATAGTGCAAGTTGCGACGGTTTACCTGCTCATGATTGATAAATGTGGCTTCAACACTGAATAGGGAATATCGTAAGTCTGGGGTATCCATGTACAAAATTTAACACAATTTTCACTGCCGTTTCCATGTAGCTCCTCATGGAGTGACATGTAATAGGGATGCAAAGTACACTACTGGCCATTGAAATTGTTACACAAAGAAGAAATGCAGATGCAATTATACTAGAACTGACACGTGATTACATTTTCACGCAATTTGGGTGCATAGATCCTGATAAATCAGTACCCAGAACAACCACCTCTGGCTGTAATAACGGCCTTGATACGTCTGGGCATTGAGTCAAACAGAGCTTGGATGGCGTGTACAGGTACAGCTGCCCATGCAGCTTCAACACGATACCACAGTTCATCAAGAGTAGTGACTGGCGTATTGTGACGAGCCAGTTGCTCGGCCACCATTGACGAGACGTTTTCAGTTGGTGAGAGATCTGGAGAATGTGCTGGCCAGGGCAGCAATCGAACATTTTCTGTATCCAGAAAGTCCCGTACAGGACCTGCAAAATGCGGTCGTGCATTATCCTGCTGAAATGTAGGGTTTCACAGGGATCGAATGAAGGGTAGAGGCACGGGTCGTAACACATCTGAAATGTAACGTCCACTGGTCAAAGTGCCGTCAATGGGAACAAGAGGTGACGGAGTTGTGCAACCAATGGCACGCCATACCATCAAGCCGGGTGATACGCCAGTATGACGATGACGAATACACGCTTCCAATGTGCGTACTCCGCTACGTCGCCAAACACGGATGCGAACATCGTGATGCTGTAAACAGAACATTGATTGATCCGAAAAAATGACGTTTTGCCATTCGTCCATCCAGGTTCGTCGTTGAGTACACCATCGCAGGCGCTCCTGTCTGTGATGCACCGTCGAGTGTAACCTCAGCCACGGTCTCCGAGCTGATAGTCCGTGCTGCTGCAAACGTCGTCGAACTGTTCGTGCAGATGGTTGTTGTCTTGCAAACGTCCCCCTCTGTTGACTCAGGGATCGAGACGTGGCTGCACGATCCGTTACAGCCATGCGGATAAGATGCCTGTCATCTCGACTGCTAGTGATACGAGGCCGTTGGGATCCAGCACGGCGTTCCGTATTATCCTCCTGAACCCACTGATTCCATATTCTACCAACAGTGATTCGATATCGACCAACGCGAGCAGCAATGTCGCGATACGATAAAGCGCAATTACGATAGGCTACAATCCGTCCTTTATCAAAGTGGGAAACGTGATGGTACCTATTTCTCGTCCTTAGACGAGGCATCACAACAACGTTTCATCATGCAACGCCGATCAACTGCTGCTTGTGTATGAGAAATCGGTTGGAAACTTTCCTCATGTCAGCACGTTGTAGGTGTCGCCACCGGCGCCAACCTTGTGTGAATGCTCTGAAAGCCTCATCATTTGCATATCACAGTATCTTCTTCCTGTCGGTTAAATTTCGCGTCCGTAGCACGTCATCTTCGTGGTGTAGCAATTTTAATGGCCAGTAGTGTACGTAAGCAGAGCCGATGTCTTGATATTTAATAATCTTTATACTCTTATTTGCATAAAAATAACACGTATTTTGAGAGAATGTTGACTGAAAACGTTTGTTTGTATTTGATGTAATCATTCACAGTAATAACCTAACCTAACCATATTTCTACAAAAGAAAATAGTCTATTATGAACTCACATTCCAACTGGATGCGTCCTCTGGTGATTCTTTAGTAACACAATGACTAAATCCAAAGCTAAAACCACTAAATGTGTTTAAAATAACAAATTATAGATGTACATAAACCAGACCTCACCGATAGACAGGGGCAGACTGAAATCGAAAACCTGTCGGTGGAATTGTCGTAAAATCGGTGGGGGGACCCTTCGGTAAGAAGTCTCAGAGGCTGACTGAATAGGATATGTAGATAAAGAACCGAAAATGACGTCACTACCGAGACTAACCTACTATACCGATCGGTACGAACGATACAGAATGGGGCCCCATGTCGCCCACGGAAGGCAGGCTTACCGGTCGAATGGGTCCCGCAGGACTGCACTATATGCCACTCCCCCCATCCTACCCTTTTTTTGTGGGTTTTAGCGTAAAGGCCGTTCAGACATACGCGCCTTGCCGTCCAACGTCATTCGAGGAGTGAAACAGGCATCACGAGTGTAACAGTGAAGTCTGCGAACGCAACAATGGCAAGAGCGAATTGTTCAATTGCACAACGAGTGTTAATTTACGTTTCGTATGTACGTACAAAGTCCGCTCGTACTTTTCGGAGACTGCTTGAACAGATGTTTATAGGTGTTCGAGTTCCGAATCGTGATGCAGTTCACAAGTTAGTGAATAAATTTCGTGGAACGGGAAGTGTTCAAGACAAGAAGCGTAAACGACGACGTACAGTGCTCACAGAATGTCGTCTGAGTGACACTGTGTACCAGCCGGCCGCGGTGGTCGTGCGGTTCTAGGCGCTACAGTCCGGAACCGCGGGACTGCTACGGTCGCAGGTTCGAATCCTGCCGGGGGCATGGATGTGTGTGATGTCCTTAGGTTAGTTAGGTTTAACTAGTTCTAAGTTCTAGGGGACTGATGACCTAAGATGTTAAGTCCTATAGTGCTCAGAGCCATTTGAACCATTTTTGACACTGTGTACCGCCCGGAAAACTCCCCTAAAAACGGAACCTCCCCATCGCACCCCCCTCAGATTTAGTTATAAGTTGGCACAGTGGATAGGCCTTGAAAAAATGAACACAGATCAGTCGAGAAAACAGGAAGAAGGTGTGTGGAACTATGAAAAAAATAAGCAAAATATACAAACTGAGTAGTCCATTTGCAAGATAGGCAACATCAAGGAGCATGTGAGCTCAGAAGCGGCGTGGTCCCGTGGTTAGCGCGAGCAGCTGCGGATGGGGGCGGTCCTTGGTTCAAGTCCTCCCTTGGGTGAAAAGTTTACTTTCTTTATTTTCGCAAAGTTGTGATCTGTCCATTCGTTCATTGAAGTCTCTGTTCACTGTAATAAGTTTAGTGTCTGTGTTTTGCGACCGCACTACAAAACCAAAGATTAGTAAACGAAAGGACGTGCCTCTCCAATGGGAACCGAAAACATTTGATCGCTATGTCATAGGTCAACCGATTCCTCCACAGGAAAACACGTCTGATATATTCTGTACGACACTGGTGACGACATGTGCGTCACATGACAGGAATATGTTGTTGACCCACCTAACTTGTACACTTGGCGAATGGGTAAAAAGATTCTTCTACCTTGCCCAATTTAGGTTTTCTTGTGGATGTGGCAATCACTCCCAAAAAAGTGATGAAAACATTTTGTCACATACATTGCAACAAATGAATGCAACAGTTTCACAGTCGCACATTTTCCCTGTGCTCTGTCAAAACACATGTTTTTAACGTTTTCAAATTTTTTCTTGTGTAGACCGTCAAATCCTGCATATGTCCACGCAAATCTGAACTTGTCCTGGAATTTTGGAGAGCGAAGTTGATTATGTGTGAGTACCTAAACTTTGGTAATTGGCACACGATCACGTAAACAATACTGCACTGTGCACCTGTGCAGCTTCGCAAAATAATTATCTGAAAATAAAAAGTTGAACTTTCCAACCGAGCGAAAACTTGAACCAAGGACTTCTTGTTCGCCAGCTGCTTACGCTAACCACGGGACCACGGCGCTCCTAAGCACATATTATCCTTTATGTTGGTTATCTTGCGCATGGACTGCTCAGTTTGTACATTTTGCTTATTTTTTTCATAGTTCCACACAACTGCTTCCTGTTTTCTCGACTGATCTGTGTTCAGTTTTTCAAGGCCTATCCACTGTGCCAACTTATAACTAAATCTGAGGGGGGTGCGATGGGGAGGTTCCCTTGTTAGACGTCTTTCGCGGCAGACACAAGTATCGGGCACCTCTCTACAAAGAGGTGCTAAGCTGCTTGGGCTAAGACCCTATAAAGTACTAGTGGCACAAGAACTTCCACCTGGTGGTCCTGCGCACAGTGTTAAGTTTATTGAATGGGTTTTAAAACAAGTGCATGACGGTGAAAGGAATCCTTGCCTCATTGTGTCCCTGGACGAGGCTCGTTTACATTTACATGGGTATGTTTAATTCCCAGAGCTGTCGACATTGGAGAGCAGACAGACCTGTTGTGCTTCATGAGGACCCTCTTCACGATCAGAAAAATCCGCAGCTCGTGGTCTAGTGGCTGCCTCTGGATCACGGTGTCCCAGATTCAATTCCCGGCTGGGTTGGGGATTTTCTCTGCCCGGAAAATGGGTGTTTCTGTTGTCCTCATCATTTCATCATCGTGATCATTCGTGACAGTGGCTAGACTGGATTCTGTACAAACTGGACTGTATAAAAATTTCGACCTTGTATGGGCGCTGATGACCGTGCATTTGAGTGTCCCACAAACTAAACATCCTCATCATGACCGATCAGAAAATAAGGGTGTGCTGCGCAGTTAGTGGTGACAGAATAATAGACCCAATTTTTTTAATGACACAGCTGCAAGTGAAAGATAAGTGCAAAATATTTTGCGACTGTTTCTTAATGAACCGAGTTGAAGAGAGACGAAGTTTCGCATTTTTTCGACGCGATTCGGAAAGGTCTCATACGGACAATGTTTCTCTGCACGCAATTCACGATGTGTTCGACAAAGAAGTGATTAGTAACAATATCTGGCCAGTTAGAATTTGGAATCTCATCCTCCCACACATGACTGTTAAAAATTCTCATTCTTTGCACAAATTTAGAAACCTTCAAGAGGCTTTAAGATATAGAAAAGAATAACTTTACACTTATATTCATTTTTTCGTTGTTGTTGTCGATGGCTCAAAGTCTTGTCTAGGTCCGCACGGGGTAGCCACGCGGTCTGAGGCATTTTGCCACAGTTCGCGCGGCTCCCCCACTCGGATGTTCGAATCCTTTCTCGGGCATGCGTGTGTGTGTTGTCTTTAGCATAAGTTCGTTTAAGTTTAGTTTAGGTTTAAGTGTAAGGTTAGGGACCGATGACCAGAGCAGTTTGGTCCGATAGAACTTACCACCAATTTCCAAATTTTCTTGTCTAGGGGTACACACTAGGTTCTTGATGACTAAATAACTGATGAATATTTGCCTCTGTTATTCTTGAATTTTATTCTTTGTCACATCTTTCAACATCATACCTTTTTATACATTTTCCACATTCAAAAATACCTACAATTACACTGTTGGTGACAGAAAATGTCTACTTCCATCTGAGACGCCCTCACCACTGCCTACATTCTGCAGAACTCACATTATTCCAAACAGTTTACAAAGCAAAAGAGTTTACAAACTTTCTTTACCAAAGTAGAATCATTGCTAAAATATATCATTATTTTGTAAATCAATCTATAAATAAATATAATAACTAGCATTAGATTGTGCAATTAATGATCTGACTTCTAAATATACCAGAAATTTCGTAATTTCGAATATTTTTGGAAGAAGAGGAATTTCAACAGTTAGTTCATATCGATTGTAAGACATTAACTTCTATTTTTATACATTTTAGCCTGAAATAAAATACATCGTATACAAAATCATATGAATTCTCTTAGTGAAACGGCTGAGATAATTGTAACCTATGCAAGAGCGATAGTATACATGTCATCGCTTATATAGGGTGAAAAATATTTAAACCGACAAACTCTGCGAGGTTGTAGGGGACATCAAAACAAATATTTTTCCCTAATATAATTTTTTTTCCTATGAGGAGCATTTAAACCAGTAGAGGAAGATTTCTCTGGCGGCAGATTAATTAAACTAACAAACACTTTACCATTTTTTATGACCAAGAGACAACACATTAACACAACCCAATTTCAATTACAGTAGATTTTCAAAAATACCTGCATTGACACGTAAACAAAGGTTACACCGTCGGATCATAATCTGTCTCACACGAGCAAAAACTCCAAGAGTATCCTCAATTCTTCCTGCTGCTGCTACTGTCCGGGCAACCAGATCCTCTTCTGATGCAACAGGGGTTGCGTAAACAAGGTTGCGCATCTATCCCCCCACAAAAAAGTCCATATTGGGGATCGAGCAGGCCACGGTACAGGACCACCTCTGCCAATCCACGTTTCTGGGAACCGTCGGTCCAGGAATCGACGCACATGATGACTGAAATGTGCCGGCACCCCTTCATGTTGGAACCACACGCGTTGTCTTGTAGGGAGCGGGACGTCTTCCAGCAATTCTGGCAATGCTCTGGCGAGAAAAGAAAATTGTAATAGTGCCTGCCATTTAATGGCCTAGGTAGCAGATACGGCCCAATTAAACAGCCCCCAACAACACCGACCCTCACATTAACGAAGAACCGCACTTGATGAGCGCCAGTAGCTGTGGCATGTGGCTTATCCTCACTCCAAACATGCGAATTGTGCATGTCGAAGATTCCATCATGCCCGAACGTTGCTTCATCGGTAAAGAACACAGAGGATGGAAATGTAGGATGCATTTCACACTGTTCCAGGTACCACTGCGAAAACTGTGCTCTGGGTGGATAATCAACTGGTTCCAGGTTATGGACACGCTCTCTGTGAAATGGATGTAACAGCTGCTCTCGAAGGACTGTTCTTACATTCGTCTGATTCGTCCCCATGTTACGTGCAATTGCACGAGTGCTGATTTAAGGATCCCGCTCCACAGGCTGCAAGACAGGTTCCTCAAATTGCAGCTTCCTTACCGTGCGACGGCGTCCCTGTCCAGGTAATCTGCTAAATGACCCGGTCTCACGCAGACGTTGGTACACAGCAGCAAAGGTCGTATGGTGCGGGATACGGCGATTAGGATATTGTTGTTGATAAACCCGCTGTGCAGCTCGTCCGTTGTGGGGCGCTACGTAGTACGCACCAACCATATCAGTGTACTCACTGCAGGTGTATCGCTCCACTAGTAAACAGAGACAATGCACTGCTACACTGGTGGACAGCAGTTGCCTACAACTGAAGAGCGTAATACGGCCTGCCCTCTAACAACTGAAGAGCGTAATACGGCCTCCACCGGTTTAAATAATCCTCCTAGGAGAAAATGACATTAGGGAAAAATATTTGTTTTGATGTCCCCTACATCCTCGCAGAGTTTGTCGGTTTAAATACTTTTCACCCTGTATGTAATTTAACTCTGTGCTATTTTTATTTGTCAGGTCCACTGGGGTGCACACAACGAATCCTCACACGATAATATCCGTGAATCAATTAATTCAATATCTCATGGAGAATTACACACCATGTCATTAATAATTTCTGGAGTAAATTTCGGAAATGCGTGGAAAGTAATGGCAGGCAGCTCCAGCACATTCTCGCACGACATGGGTGAGTACAAAGTTTGTTTGCTTATACAGTATTTTGAATGTAGTCGCGTCGCACCGCAGCAGTAGATGGGCGACACGGCATCTGATCGCAGGGCAACGAAGCGCTCGCTGCCTGGCATCTAATGGGCCGCACGGGCGGTCAAATGGAACACCCTTCACTACTGGCATGTGTTTACTGGCTAACAATACGAGCTCCTGCCTGTCAATCCATCCTGTGAAAACAGCACATCCGCAATATTTACAGTGCATGTTGTAATGTTGATGCACATTAAGTTGCTCTGAAAGCGGTGCTTATATTCAAGATAATAAAAGCAGGTTAAAAGCTCTGAGCTATCTGGGGAAGTTATCCTTGTATTACTGAGCAGCTGTTTCACCAGGTATCCAGTCTAGTTTACCAAACTGCCAACCAGGCTAACATTAATTATAATCTTTTAATAGTAATCTTACGACAAGCGGTGCTATATACACTCCTGGAAATGGAAAAAAGAACACATTGACACCGGTGTGTCACACCCACCATACTTGCTCCGGACACTGCGAGAGGGCTGTACAAGCAATGATCACACGCACGGCACAGCGGACACACCAGGAACCGCGGTGTTGGCCGTCGAATGGCGCTAGCTGCGCAGCATTTGTGCACCGCCGCCGTCAGTGTCAGCCAGTTTGCCGTGGCATACGGAGCTCCATCGCAGTCTTTAACACTGGTAGCATGCCGCGACAGCATGGACGTGAACCGTATGTGCAGTTGACGGACTTTGAGCGAGGGCGTATAGTGGGCATGCGGGAGGCCGGGTGGACGTACCGCCGAATTGCTCAACACGTGGGGCGTGAGGTCTCCACAGAACATCGATGTTGTCGCCAGTGGTCGGCGGAAGGTGCACGTGCCCGTCGACGTGGGACCGGACCGCAGCAACGCACGGATGCACGCCAAGACCGTAGGATCCTACGCAGTGCCGTAGGGGACCGCACCGCCACTTCCCAGCAAATTAGGGACACTGTTGCTCCTGGGGTATCGGCGAGGACCATTCGCAACCGTCTCCATGAAGCTGGGCTACGGTCCCGCACACCGTTTGGCCGTCTTCCGCTCACGCCCCAACATTGTGCAGCCCGCCTCCAGTGGTGTCGCGACAGGCGTGAATGGAGGGACGAATGGAGATGTGTCGTCTTCAGCGATGAGAGTCGCTTCTGCCTTGGTGCCAATGATGGTCGTTGCGTGTTTGGCGCCGTGCAGGTGAGCGCCACAATCAGGACTGCATACGACCGAGGCACACAGGGCCAACACCCGGCATCATGGTGTGGGGAGCGATCTCCTACACTGGCCGTACACCACTGGTGATCGTCGAGGGGACACTGAATAGTGCACGGTACATCCAAACCGTCATCGAACCCATCGTTCTACCATTCCTAGACCGGCAAGAGAACTTGCTGTTCCAACAGGACAATGCACGTCCGCATGTATCCCGTGCCACCCAACGTGCTCTAGAAGGTGTAAGTCAACTACCCTGGCCAGCAAGATCTCCGGATCTGTCCCCCATTGAGCATGTTTGGGACTGGATGAAGCGTCGTCTCACGCGGTCTGCACGTCCAGCACGAACGCTGATCCAACTGAGGCGCCAGGTGGAAATGGCATGGCAAGCCGTTCCACAGGACTACATCCAGCATCTCTATGATCGTCTCCATGGGAGAATAGCAGCCTGCATTGCTGCGAAAGGTGGATATACACTGTACTAGTGCAGACATTGTGCATGCTCTGTTGCCTGTGTCTATGTGCCTGTGGTTCTGTCAGTGTGATCATGTGATGTATCTGACCCCAGCAATGTGTCAATAAAGTTTCCCCTTCCTAGGACAATGAATTCACGGTGTTCTTATTTCAATTTCCAGGAGTGTATATATATATATATATATAAAGAAAATTTAAAATAAAAAGAAATAAATCAGTTTATATTTGGACATTTATTTTAACATTCATAATGATCCGTTAAAATTTCATCATATTGAACTTGATTCATAACTAAACTGGTGCCTTATTTAGGATTGCGAAAATGTGAGTTTGTAATCCCATAAACTATGAAACACATCAAATATGGAGCCAAGATTGGGAGACTGCATACAACACTGCATTCATAAAATAACATACAAAGAACGTTGAAACATATGCAAGAGGAAAATAACCACAACCAACCGATTCAATTTTCACCCAGAGAAGTTATGGTCGTAGCACAATCCTGTTGTTCATGAAATTACCACACACTGGTATACTAAATTCATACTGATTGTCTGTGAAATCTTCTAGAAAAGAATACCTGAGGACTACTTTGATGATTACACCACATGCTTCACGTGGTCAACTTGCTTTACACAAAGACTGTAACTCCACAATAATGTTGAGAATTAAAATAAATTACATTGAAGAGAAAAACCTCGAACTGGTTACTATCGTCACACTATTAACCTGATGGTCAAACGATTACATAAGCACATGGTACTGGTCTCACAAAGTACACCCCACGTGGGTTGAACATAAAGAAAAGTTGCTATATTGAAAAATATTGTCAAGATGAGATGTTATAATCTCACACACACTTGCATTTAAGATTGATGATCTTAGTTAGAGTTACGGATCATCAACACGTAGTTCCACTTTGCTTACAGAGTAGTGACTAAACAACTACTGGAAGATATTCTGAACTTCACACTCGAATTACACTACGTTGCAATTTAAGATAACATAAGATATTTTAGATCTAAACCTGCAACAAAGGTGATTAAATTTCCAGTTAGGCTGAACTTAAGAAATCCATTGTCCTACGGACTCAGCAGAGACACGCTTAGCCAGAGATCTTACAACTTGAGACGCTCGCCACAGACAGGCTGGCGTGGGCCCCTACCGAGGGTGCTTCACAGATACCAATGGAAGTCACCAGAGGGGCAGCTTCCTATACCAACATGACAAGGGACGGACAGGACCATACAAAGAATAGAAACATCTTTGCTTTTAGAAAGTGTAGCTACGTGTTCTGACGTTGGTCCTACTGTTCTCTAGCAGACAGGCTTGTCTGCTACCATCAAGCATGCAACTAGAAATACATTTGCTCATTCATCCTCTCACACAGAAGGGAAGGGGGATGACAGTATCTTATCATATACACTATATAAAAGAAAGCGCATGTGGGTTACATATGAGACTGTGTGACATGAATTACATATAAACTGTGTTTTAAAGTGTAGTCGTGTGACAGATCGTTCTTGTTTATGTGTAAAAGTAACATGTTCCACTGCTCAGTCTCCTCCTAGATAGAATCAGAAACAGCACAGTAAATTTAGAAGTGGAATTTATGCCGTAAATGACAACGGATTTACGAAATTAACATGAAAGGAATCCAACAGAGACCTTTGAATGTTTTAGCAACACTAGAGCAGCTACGAAGGCGGGTCAGGGTCGGATACACAGTAAGGTCCGTATGAACAGTTGCCAGCGGGCTCGTGCGCATGCGCAGAGCTGAATTCGCGTACGAGCAGTGCCTTCCTCCCGCTTCTGGCTACTTGGAGCATGGCTGTTTGCCGTACGAGCAGTAGCAGCGAGTAGCCAGATGGTACCCGGAAAAATTTTTCCGGCGGCGCGCCCAAGCTGCCAGATTCGCGCATGCACAGTGCAAGCTGAGTTATAGTGGGGCAGTCCTTCTCCACGTGACCCGTGTATATGTTTCGTGATGCTGCTGGTCTCTTTGTTTACAGCTCCCACATCAAATGAAAACAAAACAGATTTCTGTGGCCGGGAGCCATCAAGTGAATTAATATACTGCGTGATCAAAAAGTCAGTATAAATTTGAAAACTGAATAAATCACGGAATAATGTAGATAGAGAGGTACAAATTGATACACATGCTTGCAATGACATGGGGTTTTATTAGAACCAAAAAAATACTAAAGTTCAAAAAATGTCAGACAGATGGCGCTTCATCTGATCAGAATAGCAATAATTAGCATAACAAAGTAAGACAAAGCAAAGATGATGTTCTTTATAGGAAATGCTCAATATGTTCACCATCATTCCTCAACAATAGCTGTAGTCGAGGAAAATGTTATGAACAGCACTGTAAAGCATGTCCGGAGTTATGGGCGTCGGAGGTTGTCTTTCAGCATCCCTAGTGATGTCGGTCGATCACAATACACTTGCGACTTCAGGTAACCCCAAAGCCAATAATCGCACGGACTGAGGTCTGGGGACCTGGGAGGCCAAGCATGACGAAAGTGGCGGCTGAGCACACGATCATCACCAAATGAGGTGCGCAAGAGATTTTTCACACGTCTAGCAGTTCTTTGTTTTTTTTGTTCTAATAAAACCCCATGTCATTCCAAGCACGTGTGTCAATTTTTACCTCTCTATCTACATTATTCCGTGGTTTATTAAGTTTTCAAATTTATACTGACTTTTTGATCACCCCGTATATTCTCATAACCATGAAAGAGCAAAATAAGTTAGTAGCTGCAATTTTCTGATTTTATATTATTTCCACGTTATTAGCAATCAACCATTAATGTCTCAATGAAGCTATTTCTGTTTTGTAGAGATATTTGCTTCTATTAATTTTTTTCTGCTGACGCAGTTAGTTTATTTGAAACGAAGTGTTGCATTCCGCACTATTGTTTACTTTCAAGTGTAAATTTTCATTTTCTGGTACGAATGACATTATACCATAATAAAAAGCAAACATGACAGTCCGTCACGCTGACCACTCAGCTACCGGGGGCGGACCTGTTCTATGGTGAATGCTACAGAAATATCGTGCAAGTACGACGCTGATATCCGGCAGAACACCCGACAACCCGAGATGTCATTAGATCGCCGGGAAAACCTGAAGAATGTACAAAGTTTGACAAACAGTTTGGAGGCAGCGGTCGTAGTGTGGCAGGCTACACGGTGTACGGGAGGCCGCTCTGTAATAACGCAGCTCCAGGCGGGCTGCTACGCGCGGCAGGCCGGTCCGGTATTGGACACGTGCAAACAGCGCCGCTGTTTACCCGCGGCAGATAGCGGAACCACTTGCCCGCCGCCCGTGTGTTTAATGGGGCCCGGCGATGGCTGCCCCTTTCGCTAGGTAAACGCGCCGAGCGCCCAACAGCTGCTGTGGCCGCTGCTCCGTGCCCGGAACATTCCCACAAAAGCAGACCCCCCTCCCCCCCCCCCCGGCAGCTCCGGCCCGCCCGTTCGTCGCCGCCCACGCAATGGAAACGTACGCATTACGACTCGACACGTAGTCACTAACTTCTAGTCATCACATCGAAAAACATCGAGCTTCAACAACTAAAGTTGGTCATCGTGATATTGTTCCTCTACATTTTGAGCCTCCGACGCGACTAGAATGAAGAGCAGCTTTAACCCTTAACTGCTCTAGTACGGTCCCAGAGAACCCCAGACGATAGAATATTTATTTATTTATTTATTTCATATTCCGTAGATCCAGTTAGTGAGTCAGTCACAAGGATATGGAACGTGTCAAATTGTACAGGTTTCAATTTAAACTTACAACAAATACAAGGGCAATTCAATGCCAAATTGTACATAGTCTAAGTAAGACATACTATGAATACAGCAATAGATACAATGTCAGCTAGATAACATAGCAACCATTTAACAGAAAAAGGAGTTTCAAATAAAGGTTAAAGATAAGAGCACAAAGTTAAATCAGCTATTAGGCCTACAAGAGTAAATACAGCTACAGCCAATTTGTTGTTACAAAAAGTGTGCTAATGCTCACATGCACAAAAAAATCAATTGAACTACTTCTAGACACAATAAGTTTGGTGATGGTATACATTTTCTTTCAAATATTCATTCACAGTACATAAAGATTTCTCTGTCAGATAATCTTTGAGAACTTGTTTAAATTTCGGCAGTTCTGTATGAACACATTTGATATGTAGTAGTAGAGCATTGAACAGCTTAATGCTGGAGTGGTAAACTCCTTTTTGTACCAGAGTGAGACGTTTCATTTCGAAATGCAGATTGTTTTTGTTTCTGGTGTTATAGCAATGTAATTTTCTGTTGTCTTGGCAGATAGAATAATTTTTGCACACAAAGGTCAGCAAGGAAAAAATATACTGTGAGGCAGTTGTTGGGATACCTATCTTCCGAAACAAGTGCCTGCAAGAGTGTCTTTGATGGACCCCACACATTGTTCTGATTTCTTTTTTTTGGATGGTGAAAACTTTTTTTGCAAGTGGCTGGTTCCCCCAGAATATGATAGCATATGACATCAATGAGTGGAAGTAGCCAAAGGAGGCAACCTTAATGGTGTCAACTTCAGCCACTGAAGAAATTACCTGTAATGCAAATGTTGCCGAACTAAGTTTTTTACATAGATGAAGAATGTGAACTGACCAATTAAATTTACTGTCTATGTAAGCACCCAGGAATTTTGTATCTTCAACTTTCTGTATTGGTTGATCTCTACATTTTATGTTAATTTCATCAAGATTACTTTGTGATGTATGGAACCTCATATAATGTGTTTTATCTGCATTGAGTAAGAGACAATTTGAGGAGAACCAATTTAAGATGTCATTAAAAACAGTATTTGTAGTTTGTTCAATCGTGAACAATCAAATCGTCAATTAGAATTGTGGTATCATTGGCAAACAGAGTAAATTTGCTGTTTGTCTCAGAACAAAGAGGAAGATCATTAATAAAGACGAGGAAAAGCAGTGGGCCCAAAACGGAGCCTTGAGGCACACCACACGTTATCGTGCCCCATTCAGACGAGGCACGTTCTCCAGAAGAGCCATTTAGCATTACAGTCTGCTTCCGATCCTGTAGATATCATTGTAGCCAGAAGCCAACAGTACCACCTAAACCATAGTATTCTTCCTTTTTCAAAAGAATTTGGTGGTTTACACAGTCAAAGGCTTTCGTAAGGTCACAAAAAATACCCACTGGAGACATTTTTTTTGTTAATTGCTTCCAAAACTTGGTTGCTGAAAGAGAATATTGCCTGTTCAGTACAAAGACCGGCATGAAAACCAAATTGATTTTTGCTTAAGATACTGCGGAAGTTGAGATGGTCTACAATCCTCCTGTTTCATACAATACATAGTTCATGAACCGAACAACAAATGGCACCTGTGTTCTTTGTAATCCTCAGTGAAGTGCTGCCTTTTAACGTGGAGTGTTGAATGCGGTGTTTCCAGTATTATTGTGTGAGATAAAGAAAAAGAGGTCTCAGAATACCCCATCAGAGTATTAACGTAAGTTGTTTTTGACTATATCAATTAGTGTTTTACGCGACTGAAATCTTAGAGTACTATGAAAACAGCACACTTTCCATGATAACGTTAATTGTTAAGGTTATGTAAGTATGAATGCATTATTTTTCAGAATGGCATCATCGAAGTCATTAACAGATGACGAGTTGGAAAGAATAGTGAATGATCCTGCGTTTTTGCAATCTGACGAGGAAACCAAAGCATATGAGGATGAATTTATATTAAGTGATCATGATTCCACTTCTGAAGCTACATCAGAAAGTAGTTGTGAAGAATCAGATGAAGAGGCGTATATTAGACCTTCCGCAGACAAATGTTTTTTTGGAAAAAAGCAGTGCTACAAGTGGTCAAAAGAAGTTCCTCCTACAACTCGTACCTGTGCTCACAGTATAGTTAGTCATCTTCCAGGTGGTAAACGTGAAGCAAAAACGATTGATTCAACTGACATATTATCTGCTTGGGAACTGTTCGTTAGTGAAGATTTATTGCAACTAATACTCACCAATACAAATGTCAAGATACATGACATGCCAAACAAATACAGAGCTCCTAAGCCAGCGTTCATAAAGCAGCTAGATATAATAGTACTGGGAGCATTTCTGGGCCTGCTTTATTTATCTGGAATAATGAAATGCAATCACGAAAAAGTTGGACTTTCTGCTAATGATGGAACTGGTCGTGATGTGTTTCGTGCCACTATGAGCGTTCAGAGATTATTATTCATTTTGTCTTGTTTGCGATTCGATTGTGCTGCTACAAGAGATGATAGGAAGGCCGATGACAGACTTGCAGCTATTAGAGATGTGTGGGAACTGTTCATAGACAAATGTCAAAAGTATTATATTCCAGGAGCGTACGTGACAATCGATGAAATGTTAGTGCCCTTTCGTGGTAGGTGCAAATTTCGCATGTATATGCCCAGGAAGCCAGCCAAATACGGCTTCAAAGTTATGTGCCTTTGTGACTCACGAACATTCTATTTATGCAGTGCGTTTGTTTACACAGGAAAAGGGACAAATAAAAATACATTATCAATCCCAACACAGGATGTTTTGAAATTAATAACACAAATTGAGGGAAGCAGTAGACATGTGGCAGTAGACAAATGGTTCATGTCACTTGAACTCTGTGATCAACTGGAAGCCGAAAAGTTGACTGTCTTAGGCACTCTAAAGCAGAATAAACAGCAGATCCCAGAAGAATTCAAACCAAACAGAAAGCGCCCAGTAGAATCTGCATTATTTGGGCATAACGAAGGAAAGACAATTTGTTCTTATGTTCCTCGGAAAGGTCGAGCTGTTGTGTTGCTTTCATCTATCCATCACGATCTGAAAATTAGTACTCAACAGAAAAAACAATGCCACAAAAGATAGGAGTGGGCGCACTGGACAAAATGTTCGCCAACTATTCGTTATCACGGCGAACATGCAGATGGCCAATGTCTGTATTTTATGCCATTCTAAACGTAGTAGGAGTCAATGCTGCTGTCTTGCTTCAGTGCACCAAACAACTTGATGAAACAAATTATTTAAAAAGAAGAGAATTGCTACAAAAGCCTGGAATGGATTTAGTAAAGCCCCATATATAACGTCGAGATGTCCGACCCCTTTCTCGTGAACTGAGAGACATTTTTGTTAAACTTTACTCCTCTTACCTCAACATCTTCAGAGCCAGAACCCTTGAGGAAAGCAAGATGCTACATGTACGCAACAAATGTGGACAAGAAAATAGTGTGTGAAAAATGCTTAAAACATGTTTGCCCCAACCACAGATTTTCAGTGTGCCAAAATTGTTTGTAATCATATCTCAAATATGTAAAAATGTTTATAACATTCCGAGATAAAAGTGCAATGCAAAATAAAATTTCCTTAAATTACAGTTTCGTTTTTCTTATTGAGGTACTCCGAGACTCCACTACAGTATTAGTGTATGAGCATTTCACTAGAGTAGTTAAGGGTTAAAGGCCGGTGTGTAGCGCATTCTGCGCAGAGAGAGAGAGAGAGAGAGAGAGAGAGAGAGAGAGGGAAGATACGTTCCGTCAGTTCACGCACTGAGACAGCTGAAGGCGCGCTAGCATAAACACCATTCCACAGTGAACTTTAAGAACTGCATTCTTACAAGGGAACCTCCCCATCGCTCCCCCCTCAGATTTAGTTATAATTTGGCACAGTGGATAGGCCTTGAAAAACTGAACACAGATCAGTCGAGAAAACAGGAAGAAGTTGTGTGGAACTGTGAAAAAATAAGCAAAATATACAAACTGAGTAGTCCATGGGCAACATAGGCAACATCAAGGTTGATTTGGGCACAGGAGCGCCGTGGACCTGAGGTTAGCGTGAGCAGCTGTGGACCTAGAGGTCCTTGGTTCAAGTCTACCCTCGAGCGAAAAGTTAACTTACTGTATTTTTGCAAAGTTATGATCTGTCCGTTCGTTCATTGACGTCTCTGTTCACTGTAATAAGTTTAGTGTCTGTGTTTTGCGACCGCATCGCAAAGCCCTGCGATTAGTAGACGAAAGGACGTGCCTCTCCAGTGGGAACCGAAAACATTTGATCCAGGAAAGCACGTCTGATATATTCTATACGACACTGGTGACGGCATGTGCGTCACATGACAGGAATATGTTTTCGACCCACCTAACTTGTGCACTTGGCGAATGGGTAAAAAGATTCTTCTACCTTGCCCGATTTAGGATTTCTTGTGGATGTGATAATCACTCCCAAAAAAGTGATGAAAACATAAGAGTGTGTCACATAAAGTGCAACAAATGAATGCAACAGTTTCACAGTCGCACAGTTTTCTCTGTGCTCTGTCAAAACATATGTTCTTAACGTTTTCAAATTTTCCGTGCGTAGACCGTCAAATCCTGCATATGTCCAAGCAAATCTGAACATGTCCTGGAATTTTGGAGAGCGAAATTGATTATGTGTGAGTGCCTGAACTCTGATAATTGTCTGAAAATAAAAATTTAAACTTTTTATTGGAGGAAGACTTGAACCAAGGACCTCTCGTTCCGCAGCTGCTCACGCTAACCACGGTACCACGGCTCTCCTGTGCCCACATCATCCTTAACGTTGCCTATGTTTCCCATGGAGTACTCAATTTGTATATTTTGCTTATTTTTTCATAGTTCCACACAACTTCTTCCTGTTTTCTCAATTGATCTGTGTTCAGTTTTTGAAAGCCTGTCCACTGTGCCAAATTATAACTAAATCTGAGGGGAGGGGGGGGTGCGATGGGAAGGTTCCCTTGTTAGTAACGAGAATCCTTTCGCGCGCGCACACACACAACCTTCCACATAGAATCAATTAACACTGAACTCAATCACAACATTCCCAATCGTATGAAGTATCGAGATAAACAATTTCTGTACATTAACTTCTACATGGTTGAAGACGACAGACTCTGAAAGTGAAACAGCTGTAAAGAAAAATATAAAAAACCAGGAAAACCGCTGCATGTAGTAACAAAGTATACGGGGTATTACAAAAAGTTACGGCCAAACTTTCAGGAAACATTCCTCACACACAAATAAAGAAAAGATGTTATGTGGAGATGTGTCCGCAAACGCCTAATTGCCATGTTAGAGCTCATTTTAGTTTCTTCAGTATGTACTGTACCTCCTCGATTCACCGCCAGTTGGCCCAATTGAAGGAAGGTAATGTTGACTTCGGTGCTTGTGTTGACATGCGACTCATTGCTCTACAGTACTAGCATCAAGCACATCAGTACGTAGCATCGACAGGTTAGTGTTCATCACGAACGTGGTTTTGCAGTCAGTGCAATGTTTACAAATGCGGAGTTGGCAGATGCCCATTTGATGTACGGATTAACACGGGGCAATAGCCGTGGCGCGGTACGTTTGTATCGAGACAGATTTCCAGAACGAAGGTGTCCCAACAGGAAGACGTTCGAAGCAATCGATCGGCGTCTTAGGGAGCACGGAACATTCCAGCCTATGACTCGCGACTGGGGAAGACCTAGAACGACGAGGACACCTGCAATGGACGAGGCAGTTCTTCGTGCAGTTGACGATAACCCTAATGTCAGCGTCAGAGAAGTTGCTGCTGTACAAGGTAACGTTGACCACGTCACTGTACGGAGAGTGCTCCGGGAGAACCAGTTGTTTCCGTACTGTGTACAGCATGTGCAGGCACTATCAGCAGCTGATTGGCCTCCACGGGTACACTTCTGCAAATGGTTCATCCGACAATGTGTCAATCCTCATTTCAGTGCAAATGTTCTCTTTACGGATGAGGCTTCACTCCAACGTGATCAAATTGTAAATTTTCATAATCAACATGTGTGGGCTGACGAGAATCCGCACGCAATTGTGCAATCACGTCATCGACACAGATTTTCTGTGATCGTTTGGGCAGGCATTGTTGGTGATGTCTCGATTGGGCCCCATGTTCTTCCACCTACGCTCAATGGAGCACGTTATCACGATTTCATACGGGATACTCTACCTGTGCTGCTAGAACATGTGCCTTTACAAGTACGACGCAACATGTCGTTCGTGCACGATGGAGCTCCTGCACATTTCAGTCGAAGTGTTCGTACGCTTGTCAACAACAGATTCGGTGACCGACGGATTGGTAGAGGCGGACCAATTCCGTGGCCTCCACGCTCTCCTGACCTCAACCCTCCTGACATTCATTTATGGAGGCATTTGAAAGCTCTCGTCTACGCAGCCCCGGTAGCAAATGTAGAGACTCTTCGTGCTCGTATTGTGGACGGCTGTGATGCAACACGCCATTCCCCAGGGCTGCATCAGCGCATCAGGGATTCCATGCGACGGAGGGTGGATGCATGTGTTCTCGCTAACGGAGGACATTTTGAAAAAATGGTTCAAATGGCTCTGAGCACTATGGGACTTAACTTCTGAGGTCATCAGTCCCTTAGAACTAAGAACTACTTAAACCTAACTAACCTAAGGACATCACACACATCCATGCCTGACTCAGGATTCGAACCTGCGACCGTAGCAGTCCCACGGTTCCGGACGGCAGCGCCTAGAACCGCACGGCCACCGCGGCCGGCGAGGACATTTTGAACATTTCCTATAACAAAGTGTTTGAAGTCACGCTGGTACGTTCTGTTGTTGTGTGTTTCCATTCCATGATTAATGTGATTTGAAGAGAAGTAATAAAATGAGCTCTAACATGGAAAGTAAGCGTTTCCGGACACATGTCCACATAACATATTTTCTTTCTTTATGTGTGAGGAATGTTTACTGAAAGTTTGGCCGTACCTTTTTGTAACACCCTGTATATGCAAAACTTTAGGCTGTTTTCAGATCTGTAAAAACTTCTTTAAAAACTCTAAGTAAGTAACGAATATTTGTCCTATTGTATAACAGAAAGTAAATGAAAGCCCAGCGATGATACTGAAACCTCAACGAAACGTCTCTGGGTGATAGTACTAAAAGACCTGTTGTGTTTTGCTCAAGAGCGATCCCTTCCAAAAGACCAGTTTATTCGTAAAGCAAACAGAGACGATACACACACTATTTTGTCAGCTTCATTATTTCTTTAAATACTGTTACGTCTTCTGAACGACAACGATTTGTTTCGTTAATTAAACGAATTTTTGCATTGCTTACGTTAGGCACCCACAGTGATCGAATATATTTAACGCATTTTCAAGTTTTAATAATGTGACCTTAAGGATATCAGAAACAGATCGTTTAATGTATAACTAAAAGCTAATTCTCTTTCATTGTGCAACGTGCTACGGCGTTATAGTATGTGTACTTAATTGAACGAAATATGTTTTGTGAAGAAAGCGGCATTGTTACGCGGTAAAAGACGAAACTTGAGCTACTAATAATTTCTTTGCAGCTGCAGGCACAGTCATACAAATAAAGTCATAAGTAGCAGTAATTGGTACTTACATACTTCACAGCAAGAAATCCACGCCATCATCTTCGCTGCCGCGCGGGATTAGCCGAGCGGTCTCAGGCGCTGCAGTCATGGACTGTGCGGCTGGTCCTGGCGGAGGTTCGAGTCCTCCCTCAGGCATGGGTGTGTGTGTTTGTCCTGAGGATAATTTAGGTGAAGTAGTGCGTAAGCTTAGGGACTGATGACCTTAGCAGTTAACAGACTGTCGTCGACCAACGCCGTTTCAAAGGAAGGCCTCGGCGCTTGTTGGTGACGTCACGTCAGCTAGGCACGGCGAACGCCAGGTCTGTTGTAGGCGGAAACGCCTGGGCGTGCTTATCACTATAAATCTCTTATTTTTGGACAAAATGTTTGGTATTGCTTTGGATTCTGCATTTTTATTTAGATGAAAGATTTTCTTACTATAGTAGAGCTACAAATGAAGATCACAGTTCTGTATTACTGAATCCTGTCGAAACAAACGTAGATCAATATGAGAAGATGCTTTGCCCCGTTGCAAGCTTAGGAAATTTTACATTCAAGTAACTATATTTACTTGATCCATTTTGTTATCGAAACTTACCCCAACCCCCTTACAATGAACTCGTTTCTTTTATTTATTTATTTTAGTTTGACATCATCACTGGAAATGTGAACTAATTTACATGTCTAAATGTCCAACTGTTGCCAGTCATTAGATTACAGTCGTTTTCAACGAAAGGAATTCTAAACAGGAAACAAAATAGCTTCATATATCGAAAATACTGCTGAGCTTAAATTTTTTAAAAAATGAACATTAGAAAAGATAAATATTCCCCTCTTGCAACTGAAAGGAGAAACTTTATAAGATAAAAAATTTTTACTTGATAAAACAAGTATCTCTCTTTTGCCTCTTCTTCTGTCCCCCACCCCCTCCCCAAACATGTACAATCGCAAGATATTTCATTAACATTCAGTGCTCCTCACTCAATGGTCAACCAAGATACCTAAAGAAGAGCACCAGTATGTTCACAGTTTCTTGTAAAAGCAACCCAGTACAAAAGTAACTTCCTCAGATTTACAAATAGGGTAAAGAAGCACGAATTCTGTTGCTGCTGGGCCATGAAGTTGTATTTGTATGTCAATCCTTAAAACAGGTGGAAATTCAAGTTCAGGAGAACACTATTTGTTAAGAAGTGTAATGAATTGCACAATTAATTGATTGCAGAAATCTCCCAGAACAATGTGCGTTGGTCAACTAAAGGCAATAGTTTCACATTTTCCTGTCTGAGAAAAAGACACACCGCCATTATGACTATGCCTGCAACAGACCTCGCGTCCACTGTGCCTTGTTGATGTGACGTAACGAACAAGCGCCGAGGCCTTCCTTTGAGTCGGTGTTGGTTTGACTCCCGGCTGGGTCTGAGATTCTCTCCGCTTGAAATGTCCCCTTTACAAACATTTATGAATTACTGTGCTGATTAACCCCTTACATTATTTGATTTTCAAACAGCTGAGCAGAACTGAACGTACTCAGACATTTCGCTCTTTACCTATTCTACCAACACTACAATGGCGACTATTCCAACAATGTCACCTAGCCACAGACTGCACACAGTACAGCCAGTGATTTTCCTACAGAGCACTACGTGGCGTTACCAATATAAAAATATAAACAGCCTACTTACATAGCCCCCATGCTCCCCACAAAAAATTTTACAAATTGTTTTGGGCAGTGCACAATACAGATTTGAAAAAAATTGTCATAATTACAATAACAAAGAAAACAAATGCACACACTTATTGAACCAATGTTGATCAAAAGCTAAAATTTTCTCACAGTCCATAAAGACAGTCCTGATCATTCATCAGAGTAAAATTGCAGTGTTTTTTTATTCCTCGAAGTCTGAGCAGTAAAAGAAAATGCACACAGAAGTAGTGGATTTCCATGCAGTTTTGAAGTAGTAGTGTTGTCCTTCCAACGGAAAGACAGTGCTGACACTTGACATCCAGACAGGTAATGGGTCACAACAGAGCAAACCCAAAGCAGAGTCAGTCGAAGTTTTGAAGAATATTGGTTGGTAGGTCATCACAGAGCAGACCCACTGTAGTCCTAGTAGAGATTATGGTATTGGTGGGCCACCAGAGGTGCAGACCCACTGCAGTCCTTGTAGAAATAATGGTATTGGTGGGCCATCAAAGATGCAGACCCACTGTAGTCCTTGTAGAGACGGCCAGCAGCCATCTGTTGCGACTGTGCAGATGCACAATCACCATCGAAGAGTCCTGCGGAGAATATAGCAATTCCATAAACCACCACTTGTGCACTCACAAAGTTTTGGAATTGTCCTCATAACCAGCAATGCTGTTACTCAGTCCCTTGCTGAATTATTAACACATGTGCAAACCCCAACAGTCCCAACTTCTCACATATTGTGCATATACTATGACCAACAGAAATGTGTACAGTGAAATGTAACTTAATTTGAAGAGCTGGTGTCTATACAACTATAAATTTACAACATAACAATACAATTACAAAAATACAGAATACATAATTAAAGAACATAATAGTACAGATAACATTTCTAGTAGTACAGGCTTTACAAAAGAATCGAAATAACATATACATCAGTGTTACAGGAATTATGACATAAGTACATACATAAAAGATCAGAATAACTTTCGAAACATCAACTTCACACATGAGCATTAATACAAAACAGAATAAATAATGTCTAAACATATTTACAAAGTAAATAACATATTATTAATGCTAATTATATTTTAGGATAACAGTATTCCTCATGATAGTGAATGTAGCTGAGTATTAGAAGATAGTGAATGTAGCTGAGTATTAGAAAAATTCTACAACTAAACTCTCATCAGCTAAACACATAAAGACAGGAAAAACACAAATACACATAGTTGAATAACACAAAAGGGCAGGTCAGGGTTTATTGTCAGTGTGACATTTGGTGCTGCAGTCCAACCCAAAACTTCATTTCATAGATGTTTCCTCTTATTTCACTTTTTTTATACCTTGTCAATGCATTTCTTCCAATTCAGCACAACTCAGTCTCTTATATAGCCTACTCCCTCTTAAGCTAAATTAAAGCTACTGAGCTCAGATGCTAAACTAAGGGATGAGGCAATGCAGCAGCACAAAACAAATTAACACAAACAGCAATGGCAAAAAAATGCAAATTGGCAAAGCAAGCTGCAGTATATCTAAATTAGCAAAGCAAATGCAACATTACAGCTAATATGAGCCAATGTGCAGCAACAAGAAAAATAAATTAGTAGTAAAACTGGCTTAACAGAGTAATACAAAGTGAAATTCAGTAGCACTATGCCTGGCAAACAGCAGCAGCAAATGCAATAACTTATATCTAAACATGACAAACCCACAATCAGAAAAAATATTACAGTAAAGATGGCCATGTCTAATACCTACGTCACATCTTCACACTAGAATGATGCATCTCCTTGATTTACTCTACATAACAAGTTACCCAGTCATTGACAAAAATTATGTATGCAATTCCTTTGAAGGGAAATGTCTTTTTGTGCTCCCTCGTTTTTTTTGGAAGTAGATCGTATATATATATATATATATATATATATATATATATATATATATATATGTAGAGAGAGAGAGAGAGAGAGAGAGAGAGAGAAAGAGAGAGAGCAAGGCCAAGGCATGAAACATCATTCGATCATTCGGTAGCCAAATGGCGTCTCCAAAGGCAGTAAAAAAAAATCTCTCAACTAGAAAGACAGTAGATGTAAAAATGTTTCTCATCATTTCATTAAGCATTTTAGTAAATATCATAAATTAAGAGCTCCACAGAGAAATCATATGTTTTCAAGTTTGAGCGTGTCGTATTTGCGATGCTTTCTACAAAGTAATGTCAATAGTGCAGTTAATGGCCTCTTTTTTCTCCACCTAATGGCTTTCTCTCGAGGCAGGTGGCACAGCTGGGTGCCCACAATGCATTATGTCAAGGTCCCTTAGCTTTCTTACGAAAATATTTACGACAGCAGTTTGCACTACAGTGACAGTCTGACATAAAAATTTCACAGGTCGAGAATTTGCGTTACAAATGTGTAGAAACAAAATCCTATAAATATAATTGTCCAAAAAATTTACCTTATTACACATGTACATATTCGTCGACACTTCTTCAATATCTCATCATAATAAATACATAGTATAATCAAATTCCTCATATAGCATCAGCTTATTGATCATAAACATACCTCAACAGCATAACACATAGTCGTCGTAATAATAATATCATAACACCTCAGTCAAATCTCAAAAACGTCTGCAGTAATTTCAAAACGTAATAAAAATTCTTTGCTCATATCAATAGTGTCATCTACCTCAAACGTACTTTAAAAATCATGTTCCCGTATGAAATACATCATTTGAAGCTCTCTTAGTATCACAATGGTTCTAAAAAAAACATGAACAGTTCACAAACTACAGACAAAATACAATTACATAAGTGTAAAATTATCCAACTGTGTAATTACGTAAACATGTGTCACTGACATAGTAAAAAAAAATTGTTTGTGTCTCTCAGTTAAATGATCAGATAACTGTGTAATTTATGTGTTAGAGAAACATGGTACCGATGTGTAAAGTTGTATAAGCAAATACCATATTAGCTAGAGCTCCTTGTGCTTGCCAAACACGTGGTACAAAAAGTAGGCATGTACCCACTTGAGGATTAATGCAATTATACCCTCAGGTGTTACAGATTACAGCAATGGAATGAAATGTATCACGGAAAACCTTTGTATCCTTGTAATTAAAAATCTTTAAAAATAAATGTTTTAAGTACAAAATTAATCATTCAAATACGTGTACTTTAGCGCTAAATGTGCGCCTTGCTGTAAGATAAATCTGTGGAAGTGTCGTAGTTATCGTCCTCTGAAAGCTAAGTTCTGCAGAAGTCAATGTACTTACCTCATCATAAACAAAAGTGAAATGCTATGCGTATAGATATCGTAGTTATTACGTACATTACCGTGATCAAGAAAATACTATACTGTAACGTATTGTTGTGCTACGAAAAAGGCTGTCTCATTGTAGCTATACCACTAAAGTTACTACTAAAACACGTTTTACTTTCCAGAAGAGTTCAGAAAAACTGTGCAGATATAAAACAGATACAGCACAAAAGCAACAACGTAAATTGTGTCACACATTAGTAGCGTCATTATACACTCCTGGAAATGGAAAAAAGAACACATTGACACCGGTGTGTCAGACCCACCATACTTGCTCCGGACACTGCGAGAGGGCTGTACAAGCAATGATCACACGCACGGCACAGCAGACACACCAAGAACCGCAGTGTTGGCCGTCGAATGGCGCTAGCTGCGCAGCATTTGTGCACCGCCGCCGTCAGTGTCAGCCAGTTTACCGTGGCATACGGAGCTCCATCGCAGTCTTTAACACTGGTAGCACGCCGCGACAGCGTGGACATGAACCGTATGTGCAGTTGACGGACTTTGAGCTAGGGCGTATAGTGGGCATGCGGGAGGCCGGGTGGACGTACCGCCGAATTGCTCAACACGTGGGGCGTGAGGTCTCCACAGTACATGGATGTTGTCGCCAGTGGTCGGCGGAAGGTGCACGTGCCCATCGACCTGGGACCGGACCGCAGCGACGCACGGATGCACGCCAAGACCGTAGGATCCTACGCAGTGCCGTAGGGGACCGCACCGCCACTTCCCAGCAAATTAGGGACACTGTTGCTCCTGGGGTATCGGCGAGGACCATTCGCAACCGTCTCCATGAAGCTGGGCTATGGTCCCACACACCGTTAGGCCGTCTTCCGCTCACGCCCCAACATCGTGCAGCCCGCCTCCAGTGGTGTCGCGACAGGCGTGAATGGAGGCACGAATGGAGACGTGTTGTCTTCAGCGATGAGAGTCGCTTCTGCCTTGGTGCCAATGATGGTCGTATGCGTGTTTGGCGCCGTGCAGGTGAGCGCCACAATCAGGACTGCATACGACCGAGGCACACAGAGCCAACACCCGGCATCATGGTGTGGGGAGCGATCTCCTACACTGGCCGTACACTACTGGTGATCGTCGAGGGGACACTGAATAGTGCACGGTACATCCAAACCGTCATCGAACCCATCGTTCTACCATTCCTAGACCGGCAAGGGAACTTGCTGTTCCAACAGGACAATGCACGTCCGCATGTATCCCATGCCACCCAACGTGCTCTAGAAGGTGTAAGTCAACTACCCTGGCCAGCAAGATCTCCGGATCTGTTCCCCATTGAGCATGTTTGGGACTGGATGAAGCGTCGTCTCACGCGGTCTGCACGTCCAGCACGAACGCTGGTCCAACTGAGGCGCCAGGTGGAAATGGCATGGCAAGCCGTTCCACAGGACTACATCCAGCATCTCTACGATCGTCTCCATGGGAGAATAGCAGCCTGCATTGCTGCAAAAGGTGGATATACACTGTACTAGTGCCGACATTGTGCAAGCTCTGTTGCCTGTGTCTATGTGCCTGTGGTTCTGTCAGTGTGATCATGTGATGTATCTGACCCCAGGAATGTGTCAATAAAGTTTCCCCTTCCTGGGACAATGAATTCACGGTGTTCTTATTTCAATTTCCAGGAGTGTATAATCGTGTAGCTGTCAAATAAACCAACCACTGTGTCATCTGGTATCTCTCAGAAACTACATTAAATAAAGAATGTCTTTTCAAGTAAACCAAAATGTTGCATTAAAATCTCATTAGCAGTACTGGTAAATGTTCTAAGTATGTAAGCCTTATAGTCGTTATGTAATCGTGCAACTAACAAGCAAGAATGTACACACACAATATCACTGTGTCGTCTGTTCACTATAACAATGCATTCGTAATTACTGTCTAAATATGTTCCCTAGGTTCTAGACCGGATAGCTAATTTTAAAACATTGTTGCATGTTAACAGTTTCTAAGTGTGACAAAGAGTACTAGTAACGTGAAGTGAAAAATTTTATAGCAAAGACTAAGTTAAAAAACGGATTTTCTCTCAATAAACAGTTTTACATGTGAAATGTGGTGCAATCTTTTACCCTTTATAGTGCGCAGACTTTCAACTTCAAAGCATTTATCATGTTGTATGCATTGGTAAGGAATGCTAAAATTTTTCTCAAGGTTAGCGTCTATGTTATTTTTCTCTGAGCCAGCCGGCACACGTCGCTGCCTGCGGTGCGAGTCATTGTCTGTCTCTTTTTTTGGCGTGCGTCGTTATTGGGATTAGGAGACCTAACTTCTACAAATTCACCTTGTCGAGAGGGCCCTGCCCTGTTTGAATCCTGCCAGTTCTGGTACAATTCAGGTCTGTCGTTACGATTATATCGTCTGTCGTCATGTCGGTAGATTCCATAATTTCTTTCTTGTCGGTCACGTGGTGGAGAATTTCTCCCCGAGTCGTAACTGCGCGCTGAACTGTTACGTCTTAAGTTTTTCTGTCTCCCTTGATAATAATTGTTTTGGTTCCCATATTGTCTGTTTCTAGGGTTATCTTTGTCATATTCCTTACTACAGAAGTGCGATCTTTCTCTGTAACTATTATTCTGCCAACAGTTGTCATACGGGTGGTGTCTGTTTTGGTCACGATTTACGTTGTAAGAATAGCCTTGTCATGTCCAGTTATTATTTCTGTCATTGCGGAATTGTGACGGATATGACCTGTAATTGTTGTGCTCCTGTTTTCGCGTTCTGCGATTGTCAGTGTAAATTTCCAAATCCTGTAACAGTCCCTGAAAAGCTTCAATGTCGTCTTTGCAACGTCCTGCCAAAATAATATGTCGTAAATGTTCAGGCAATTTGATTAAGCAAATGCGGATGAGTTTTGAGGGGCTGTATAGGTTTGACACGTACAGATTCTTGTGCAACATGTCTTCAAAATATTTCACAAGACTGTAAAATTCAGATTTTTTCGAAATGTTTCATCATTATGGTGCTATGTTTTACTCGGTCTTGTATAGCTTGAGACCAATATGCTGAGAGGAAGGCATGATAAAATTCTCCTTCACTGTGACAATTGTGAATGACCAATCGCATTCTTACAGCTGTTTCATTCTCTAAATAGCCCCACATAAATTCTAATCTGTACTATAATGATCAGTTGGGACGAAAACAATGAGAGAATTAATGAAGCTACGCTTGTAGGTGAATGTAGTTGCCGGAATTCTTGAATGTTTTGTATTTACGTGTAGTAATAAACAGCTTATAGTCAAAATCATCATGTCGGCGAGTCGCATGTCGGTCGTTGTTACGTCGTTTCGGCGGTTCCATCTCAAAATTCGGTGTACCTTGCCAATTTCTTTCATAAATTCCAAAGTGCCCTGAGTTATTATTTTGTGGCTGTTCCGTATTTCTATGTCCCTCTTCCCGTATTGGAGCGCGAGTGGCCTCTGAAATACGTAATTCTTGTATTACCTGTGTCAGCTGATCTTGTACTTCCCGGATTTCTCTTTGGTGTTGCGTAGTAATTTGATTCTGATTTTGTTTGAATTTCCTAATTTGTTCGCACTCTTCTGTGTCATTAAAGACTACCGGTTTCATGTCATTCAGATTATCATCTACCTTCGTAGATAAATTATTTAGGTGATCCGAAAGTTCGACTACTTTCTCTGATAATGAACTAATTTCCTCCATGTGTCTTTCTGAACCAATTTTCATTGTATCTACTGTGTCCTTTAAGTTTTCCTGGGTTTTTGCAAGTAGCATAACCGAATCGGTAGATGCAACTGAGTCAATTTTAGCTCGCAAGGTCTCGTGATTTTCATGAACAATAGTTTGCAGTTCTTTTATGGCTGCTTCGTGATTCTGTAATGCATTTTGATGCCGCGAAAAAATAGGTTGAAAATGCTCACAAATTTGTGTTTTTACGTCATTACAGACTTTTTGACATTTCGATTCGATGTTATGTAAGTCAGTAGTTAAATCTTCATGTGTTTGTTCAAGCGTGGTGTCTAACTTTTGAAGCTGTTGCTGTGTTTGTCTCTGATTTTGTTCCATCGAGTCTAACTTTTGAAGATTTTGTTCCATTGTGTCTAACTTTTGAAGCTTTTGTCCCATTTGTTGTATTAATTGTAATAACAATGCACTGGTGTCTGAAACATGTTCCTCAGTGCTTTTCGACAGTGAATTTGCACCGGCAACATTCACATTTTGACAAGCAGAAAATGTGTCTTGACTTATTTGAGAAAACGGTGAGGACCCAAAACCTGAATCTACAGTATTTGCGAGATTGTGTCCTGTCATTTCGGATTCCTGAGGCGTGCTGTTGCCGACCGATCGATCGATAATGCTTCCCTGTTCACTAATTGTTTCACTGTCTACACCATTATTTGCACAATTACCAAATTACTACTTTTAATGTCTGTTAATTCACTACACAGTGGTGCTGAGAAGCTACGCTCGTCGTCACTATTATTTCTCAGTTTACTTTGAAGCCTAGTGTTACGTTTTTCACGCGCCATTATTGTCACAATATTTCACACGATAACACAGAAAAGCTCAATTTGAAGAGCAAAAATAAGAAAACACATTAACATAGCACTGAAAATAATATCTAGTTAATTGCAAGCGCAGCTGCGAAATACTTGGTGGAAATCTACATGCATGTCACAACTGTTTTATTGTAAAACAATGAAAAACTACAACTGCAAAGGAAATTCTTTCTATAATTACGCGCTAGCAATAAGCAATAGCTACACTAATTACAGAAACTACAAGAAAAAATCAGAAGATTCCAATGAGGTATCCTCGGCTGAGGGTCGACATATGAAACGTCCCCTTAGAAAAATTTATGAATTACTGTGCTGATAAATCTATTACATTATTTGATTTTCAAACAGCTTAGCAGAACTGAACGTATTCAGACATTTCGCTCTTTACCTATTCTGATCAACACTAAACTGACACACAATATTTTTAGCGCAACGCAATCTGACTTTCAATAATCCCTACAAAAGAATGGCCCTGACTAACATTAACCTATACCTTTCACAAATCACTTACCTTACAAAAATATTCGTTACTCGAACTACTGCAATACAGCGAGCGCCAATACTGCCAGCTAAATAAAAGATTCAAACTACTGAAGGGACTAACTACTGATAGGCATAGTTAGCAAATGAAAGATTTTGATAAAGACCAAACAATATATATACCTTAATAGTATTCAAAAGTCATAATATATAGCACTTCATGACATCCAGTCTTAGAAATTTACTGTCTCTGATGGACACACGTCCAGATCATCTGCTCTCAGAGCTCCGCCATCTCTCTCCCCACATCCACCACTGCTGGCGGCTCACCTCCAACTGCGGAACGCTGCGCGCTGTTAACAGCCAACTGCCCAACACTACAATGGCAGACAACAATGCAAACTAGCCACAGACTGCACACAGCACAGCCAGTGATTTTCATAGAGAGCGCTACGTGGCGTTACCAACATAAAAACCTAAACAGCCTACTTACACGCTCAGGGACTGGGCGTTGTCCTAATCATCATCATTTCATCCCCATCGACGCGCAATTCGCCGAAGTGGCGTCAAATCGAAAGACTTGCACTAAGCGAGCGGTCTATCCGACGGGAGGCCCTCGTCACACGACATTATTATTATTACCATGGAACAGGAGAAGAATGGCCAGCCACCTCATCCTCCTTCTCGCCCGAAGCAGGTGTAGCTCAGGGTTGGTTTATCTTACCCCTGCTCTACTCCCTTTACACCATCGACATCCCCCTCCCCCCCGACAAGACCGACTGAACAACTCCAACTACACTCCTGGAAATTGAAATAAGAACACCGTGAATTCATTGTCCCAGGAAGGGGAAACTTTATTGACACATTCCTGGGGTCAGATACATCACATGATCACACTGACAGAACCACAGGCACATAGACACAGGCAACAGAGCATGCACAATGTCGGCACTAGTACAGTGTATATCCACCTTTCGCAGCAATGCAGGCTGCTATTCTCCCATGGAGACGATCGTAGAGATGCTGGATGTAGTCCTGTGGAACGGCTTGCCATGCCATTTCCACCTGGCGCCTCAGTTGGACCAGCGTTCGTGCTGGACGTGCAGACCGCGTGAGACGACGCTTCATCCAGTCCCAAACATGCTCAATGGGGGACAGATCCGGAGATCTTGCTGGCCAGGGTAGTTGACTTACACCTTCTAGAGCACGTTGGGTGGCACGGGATACATGCGGACGTGCATTGTCCTGTTGGAACAGCAAGTTCTCTTGCCGGTCTAGGAATAGTAGAACGATGGGTTCGATGACGGTTTGGATGTACCGTGCACTATTCAGTGTCCCCTCGACGATCACCAGTGGTGTACGGCCAGTGTAGGAGATCACTCCCCACACCATGATGTCGGGTGTTGGCCCTGTGTGCCTCGGTCGTATGCAGTCCTGATTGTGGCGCTCACCTGCACGGCGCCAAACACGCATACGACCATCATTGGCACCAAGGCAGAAGCGACTCTCATCGCTGAAGACGACACGTCTCCATTCGTCCCTCCATTCACGCCTGTCGCGACACCACTGGAGGCGGGCTGCACGATGTTGGGGCGTGAGCGGAAGACGGCGTAATGGTGTGCGGGACCGAAGCCAAGCTTCATGGAGACGGTTGCGAATGGTCCTCGCCGATACCCCAGGAGCAACAGTGTCCCTAATTTGCTGGGAAGTGGCGGTGCGGTCCCCTACGGCATTGCGTAGGATCCTACGGTCTTGGCGTGCATCCGTGCGTCGCTGCGGTCCGGTCCCAGGTCGACGGGCACGTGCACCTTCCGCCGACCACTGGCGACAACATCGATGTACTGTGGAGACCTCACGCCCCACGTGTTGAGCAATTCGGCGCTACGTCCACCCGGCCTCCCGCATGCCCACTATACGCCCTCGCTCCAAGTCCGTCAACTGCACATACGGTTCACGTCCACGCTGTCGCGGCATGCTACCAGTGTTAAAGACTGCGATGGAGCTCCGTATGCCACGGCAAACTGGCTGACACTGACGGCGGCGGTGCACAAATGCTGCGCAGCTAGCGCCATTCGACGGCCAACACCGCGGTTCCTGGTGTGTCCGCTGTGCCGTGCGTGTGGTCATTGCTTGTACAGCCCTCTCGCAGTGTCCGGAGCAAGTATGGTGGGTCTGACACACCGGTGTCAATGTGTTCTTTTTTCCATTTCCAGGAGTGTATACGCAGACGACACAGCCTATTGGATTTCAGGACCCTCGACAAACAAACACTATCAACAACCAGACAGTGACCTATCTTACCAAACTAGAAGACTGGATGCGACAGTGGCGTAATAAAGCCAACCCCACCAACACCCAACTCATCATTTTCAAACACTGTAACATCCACAACAAATCCAACCGAAACCCTGACCACATCTCCCTCACGCTGTGGGGCACCCAACTCATCTCCTCCTCCCATGCCAAATACCTAGGCGTCCATCTAGACAAATACCTGAACCTGAGCAACTATGTAAAGGAGACCTTGAACACAGTCCAACAACGCCAATCCCTTATAAGGCGAATACAAGGTTGTAACGCCCACTATTCGAATATGCTGCAGCGCCCCTTGCCTGCATCTCCAAAACCCAAGCCGAAAGACTCTGCCGCACCGAGAGACGGATCGTACGCAGCATCCTTCGACTCCCCCCCCCCTCCACCACCAGACAAGAGGATTTTGAGGAAGCCAACCTATACAATCAAGACTAGCCAACCTGAGAGCCCGCTATGGGAAAACCACCCTCACCTCCCTACCAGACCTATACACAATATACACCCACAGAACAAACCCAAACACAAATACACCTACCCACCCAGAACAATCATAAACAACACTCTCCACACCTTCCCTGACACAATACGAGCACGCAAGACAACTGCAGATACAGAACAACGACACTCCCACCCGTCCCCACCTCGAGGTGCTGAACCCCGACCGCCCACCACCATAAACCCACCCAAATCGAATGTAACTGACACACAAGGTGGTTACGGTTACTACAAGCCACACCACAAGTTGGGAAACGGGTCCAAATTTCTAGTAGTTTACTGTCGAGTTGAGATTTTCACAAATGTTTTATTCTTATCTTACAGAAAGTAGCTGTACGGCAGTAAACAGCCTTTTAAACACGCCGCTAACGGCAATCAAATAATTTATAGTAATACAACAATTTTTAAAAAAATTAAAAAAGAAAACACAGAAGCTAACAATATGGCAATAAACAACCTTTTGAAACACTCTGCTAACGGCAATCAAGTAATTTATAGCATTACAACAGTTTTCAAAAAAGTTTGAAAAACACAGAAGCTAGCAGTACGGCAATGAACTACCTTTTAAAACACGCCAATCAAAGTAATTTATAGCAATACAACAATTTTTTAAAAAATTTAAAGAACACAAGTAAACAGGCTACTAAAGTAAATACAGAACTTTGTTAATAAAGAACGGTGAGGTAGTGAAGCTATCAACACCACCATTAAAAAAATTAAACAAGTCTCAGCAAACACACAAAAGTGTCCTGGAATATCATTAGAACGTAACAGATATGACGGACCCGTGTAAGGCGGCCACAAATCACCCACTCAGGGATGCTCAGGCTAGGCAGAATACTGACCAGTTTAAATACTCCCGTAAACACAACTGCCACTCTCAGGCTGGTCACTGCACCGACTTTTAGCCAGCGAAAACTTGTAATAAGACGGCTTAACTTGCTGACAGAATTAGAGCTAACCTCCTGCAAGCAAACATTACAGCACTCAGTCCTGAATGAGCGACCACATGATCAACCAACGAGAAGCATGAATTTACTCATAACCCAGGACAGAATAGCGAAACAATTAAACTGCCGAAACTACACCTCCCATCGGACAGTAACGAGAGGAGGAGGAAAGATCACAGTCTTCAATTACACCGGTGCCAGGGACAGGAAACCCGGTCGCCGGAGGCCACAAGGCCGAAGATGGCTCAAATGGTTCAAATGGCTCTGAGCACTATGGGACTTAACTGCTCAGGTCATAAGTCCCCTAGAACTACTTAAACCTAACTAACCTAAGGACAACACACACATCCATGCCCGAGGCAGGATTCGAGCTTGCGACCGTAGCGGTCGCGCGGTTCCAGACAGTAGCTCCAGAACCGCTCGGCCATCAGCGGCCGGCAAGGCCGAAGAGACTCTGGTTACGCAGGCTTATTACTTAATGATTAAACCTCCCACTAACTTAACTTGCAATTATGCTCGAACAGGCAGTACACGACCTCCGATGGCAAGGATCCACACATCCGACCGCTCACGCGTCGCCAGCGCACCCGACACGCCACGGTCACGCGACAACACGCTCTGTCACCGGAGTTCACGTCTTCTCTGCAACATCGACGGGTAGTGACCGCTTCTTCATGTTAAGTGTCTCCTTTTTAAACTCCAGCGTTGAAACGGAGGACTTAAAGAAGCTTGTTAACGTCCCACCAAGGCGAAATGAACAGCAACTACTCGTGGGGCGATTCCGTATACAACCAACACGCGGGGAGCTCTTCCGTCAACTCAACCCGCTCGTTACACACCACCGACATACATCACGTGTCCACCACACACTCTGAGCGCACGACGCCCCTACTTCCGCGCCACCACACGAGGTTACAACTGGTCAAAGACCTCACTTCCTCCATAGCAGTTTCACGGGAGCAAATACGCAGATATCGATAGCAGAGGGAAAAGGCAACCAAGCAGACACTTAATGACAGGCAACATATCAAACAAATGTCAGGGGAAAAAATAGGAAAACCAATGCAATGTAAACACAAGGTGTAGCATGACTCGGTGCACAGCTCAATAACCGAAACAGCAAAACAACTCCGCTACCACTGTCACCCTAGCAACAACACAACAAAACTTATTACGCATCATGTACAGTGGCTTGAGCCCAAATATAAATTAAGTCATTGTAAAGCCATATCTAAGCAGTCCGCACGGTCACACATTTGTTAACCCATTCCCATCCCCACTCATGCCACTGGTACAAAGTAACTCAATAAGGTACTCTCCAAATTCCAAGTTTCCATATTAAGTAAAATGTTACTAGTTTATAGGTTAGCGTAAACACAAACAAAAACGAAACTACTTAGTAAGAACAGTAATTACTTTTTAAGTTAGCAAAGCAATAATATATTATCAAAACAACAAAAAACAGCTACCCAAGAAAAATTGTAATTAGTTTCTAAGTTAGCAAAACAATCATGTATCATTAAAAACAATACAAAAGCTATTTAAGAAAAATTGTAATTAGTTTGTAACTTAGCAAAAAGTTCAGCCTAAATAAAGAAAAGCAAAAGAAATACCCTCATCTATGGCCCCATTAGAGCAATAAGCTCTCCAGCGGTGTATCCGCCTCTCTCCAGGAGCGGAAATGAATAGATAATAAAAAAATTAAAAAAAACAGTTGCCGTTTCTGAATGTACTAAGCAAATAGATCAATCGGCCACAGTGTGTATCGAAAACCCACACACACTGATTTATATCTGCAGGCCAGCAGCCGTCACCAACCTACACAGAAGAGCGGTGTTCTTAAGGGGTGTATGACGTCAAACGGGCTGACTTGGAGCAAGAGAGGCACCACAGAACATTTTAATTCCCACTGTCTATACTTTTACAAGCAAATTCATAAAACTTTGTCAGCATGACCAGGAAGGGTTCAGGATTCACACTCACAGCAGTGGAAGTTCAAAAACATAACCAAATAATTTTTTTTTACATGCGAAATTTCATCATTTTTTAACTTACTATTGGCTGCATTTGTTGCTATAGGTACACTTTTCTTCATAAGTAAGAGAGACTGTTCAATGAATTTTGCATAGCATACAAACCATACTTACAGGTGTCTTAAACTCTAGAATCTATTTAATGTATGAAAAAATGAATGAGCAGTTACGTTTTAAACTTTATGTTTAGAAAAAATCAAATTTTGTAGTTAATTATCTCAATTTTTACCACAGTTTTTAATAGATTTGGGAAATTCTAGAGTTTCATACACCTGTATGTATGGTTTGTATGCTGTGCAAAATTCATCAAAGAATCTCTCTTACTTGTGAAGAAAAATGTACCTATAGCAACAACTGCAGCCAACAGTAAGTGGAAAAATGATGAATTTTCATATCTAAAAAAAAATTTATTTTGATATGTTTTTGAACTTCCACTGCTATGAGTGTGAATCCTGAATCCTTCCTGGTCATGCTGACAAAGTTTTATGTACTTATTTGTAAAAGTATATACAGTGGAATTTAAAATGTCCTGTGGTGCCTCTCCTGCTCCAAGTCGGCCCGTTTGACGTCCTACCCCCCTTAAGACATTGGTCCACAAAGCACGTGCCTTGTCAGACCAAGAAAGTCTACCGACAGAAACAGAGCATCTCAAAACAGTGTTTTGCAAAAATGGATATACACCGAAACTAATTGAGATGGCACTCCAACCAGTCACTACACCACACGTTCCAGAAGCAGAGCAAGATGAAGCAAAGAAGGTGGCGTATTTGCCCTATGCTGGCTCTGTTTCTGCCAGAATTAGTAGGATCCTCCGTAAACACAATATCGAGTATGTTCTCTGTCCATTCAGGAAGATCGGGGGACTGGTGGGAAATTTCAAGGATGACCTGGGTTTATGGAAACCAGGGATTTACAATATACCTTGCCAATGTGGCATGTTCTACATTGGCCAGACGACGAGAACAGTAGAGATCAGGTGCAAGGAACATCAGAGGCACACCCGATTAAGACAGGCATTGCTGAACACTGCCTAGAACAAGGTCATGCCATGAATTATGAAGATACCAAGTTTCTAGCACAGACAGCCAGGTTTTGGGACAGTGTCACGTAACACCCCAACCGTTGCTTGTCCGCTTTTTGCGTGTGTTCGCCCCTGACAAACAACTTGCAGAGAAATTGGGAGTGGAACTGTACGCAAAAATGGATAATGCTAGATTTAAATGTGGCCCTGTCACCCCTAATTAATCTGCGTTGGTAGCGTTGACGATAAATCACACCTGTTTTTACTAACAAACATGATCACGAACACTTAGGGTGTTCAATGTGAAACGTCCCATTTAGAACAATTTATACACGACTGTGCTTAAACTGACACACAATAACTTTTAGCGCAACGCAATCCGACTTTCAAAAATCCCTACAAAAGAATGGCCCTGACTAACATTAACCTATACCTTTCACAAATCACTTACTTCACAAAAATCTTCATTACTCGAACTACTGCAATACAGCGAGCGCCACTACTGCCAGCTAAATAAAAGATTCAAACTACGGAAGGCACTAACTACTGATAGGGATAGTTAGCAAATTAAAGATTTTAATAGAGAACAAACGATGTATTTACCTTAATATCATCACAAGTCATAATATATGTAATTTCAAAACTCCGCCATCTCTCTCCTCACATTCACCACTGCTGGCGGCTCACCTCTTAACTGCGCAACGCTACGCGCTGTTCACATCCAGCTGCCGCTGCCCAACACTACAATGGCAGACAACAATGCAAACTAGCCACAGACTGCACACAGCACAGCCAGTGATTTTCATACAGAGCGCTACGTAACGTTGCCAATAAGAAAACATAAACAGCCTACTTACATAAAGAAAACATAAACAGCCTACTTACAAATGATATCAAACATAAAGAAAAATAAAATAAAGCAAAAGGGTGAATTCAGGATCAACTACAGAAAGTAAAGGCTCTACTGAATCACAATAATTGTATTATAACCTTCAGATCAATGCTGAATAAAACACCACGAACAATTTACAAATTATTCACCTGACTGGCATTGGCAGCGAACTATGTTAAAATTGGTCCAAAACGCGATCTCTTATAACTTGGCTGACCGGCTGACATCGACACAAAACTTAAAATACGAAGAACCACTACACCCGAAAGCACCGTGAAACCTCTGTGGAAACAGAACTTGCACGTGATCCAACTACTTAACGTTACTCCTAACACAGGCCGAAGTGGGAGCGATCTCAGGGTAATGTTCCTGTTGCAGCGGCGGTCTCCGACGGCGACGGCGCGGCTGTGCGGTAGGCGTGTAGCGTCTCGGAAAGTACACTCCTACACTACTCGGACAACAGACCGCTGTGTCCACAAACCTCTCCCTATTTGCAACGATCTTCCTGGCAGCGAAGAGCTGGCGCCGCTAACGTCCACTCAGAAGGAAAGATCAAGACGGGAGACGACTTGGCTAACGTCCTCTCAGCACGAGAGCCCAGAACGGAAGGCCTCTACCGAGAGTCCAGCAAGATCGCTCTTCACCTTTGTTTTCTCCTCTCAACTTTTACCGAGCGAATCACATCACTAGAAGCTCTCAAAACACCCAGTTTGCCAGTGCCGATCAATGTACGGACTGGGAATAGAGCTCTTTTCCACCATTCTTTTATTTCTACAAAATTTCACAAGTAAACTCCGCCCTCGCCGGCTGGGAAGAACCGCAGCTGTGGGCAATAACACGTTTACTGGAAGTTTCCTCCCAAGAGACCACTCGAGATTTTCCCAGCAAGATTCCCCGTCGTAGCGAACACAGATTCTTGGATTGAAACTTTGTTATTCGGAATTCCTGGCCTGCCCCACTTGAGTTACTCGAAGGCGTAAAATTAGTGTGACACAGGCGAGAGCACGCTCAGGAAAGCCCGTCCAGCTACCCACTGCTCTGTTTTGGTAGACACTCGAACACCTGCAGCCGCGCGTCCCTCAGAGGCTGGCGGCCGCTGTGGCCCCTCTAAACGGATTACAGAAATCCCCCAGTTCACTATTCATACCGTCAGGCTGTTGCCTTCGGCGGCTGGGCGAGGACGTAGCTGACTCGCGTACTGCCTTTCCGCAAAATCTTATAATTACAAAATCGCGGAATTCTCGCGTGCCGATGCGTTCCCACATAGATTTCCTACACCGCAATGTAGAGTATTACTCCATCAAAACCGTAAGTGTCACGTTAAATGGACTCATGTAAGGTGCAAGGCCGTTGCCACCTTATAGTTATTAGGGAGTCAATAGAGATAAAAATGGTTCAGATGTGTGTGAAATCTTATGGGATTTAACTGTTAGCCAAGTCGCCCGGAACGTCAGACAAGACATCTCTTTCGTCCGCCATGATGAAAGGGCACAAATACTTATAAAAACGAAACACTTGTTGGCTTGTGTAACTTATTGTTACGTAAACTAAATACCAACAGAATGCAAAAGATATTATCGTGCTGTTACTGGCCACTCATCGATACTGTGCTCACGACACCACTGTGGTGTCGCCGGACGGGATAGTGTTAAGCGTCCCTGTACTGAGCGACCAAGTGCGAGAGGCATGGAAATCCAACCCACAAACTGACACCTGGCACGTGTACAACACAATGCAGGGACGGTTACACGCTTGCATTCAACATTCGAGCAGTTACACGAGTTATTAGTGTTCCAGAATTTCGCATGTGCAACGTCTTGTCTCGCGCTTACATTGACCTGTGATCCTGCAATGACACTGAGTTGAATATGTTTCACAGACAGATCTATTCGCGAAATTTCATTGCTATACATTCAGTATTTTTTGGGGTTGTGATATTTTTTTTTTCCACCAGTGTAGCAAAGTTTGACAAACTGACATTTTGGGTTTTCGGCTGTTCTGCTGGATATCAGCGTCGTACTTGCACGATATTTCGGTAGCGTTACTCGTTACTTTCATCAGGTGCGACTTCAGACTACTCCTCCAGTGTTTTCTTTTTTTTTCACTTCTCATTCTCTGCCCTGAGGGGACAGAGTGGGCTGTTTTAGGGCTCGCTATTTGCCCTTTTCAGCCATAGGTTTTAACACTTTATTTTTAACCAATTATTACATTTCTCTTGCTACATAGTGCAAGTTTTCTTCAGGTCAATAACAATTAAAGTGATATTTTTAGGTAATATTACAATACAGTTTCTTTTTCCTTCAATTAATCTTACAATGCAATCCATTCTTTGCCATTTATAGTTCATAATTTTAGATATTTTACAATACAAGTAATTTCTTATATTACTATACATATATTTTACAGTTTTTTTATTAATTTTTTAATTAACATTGGAAGCTATGTGGGGAACTGATGTCATCAATAGCAATAGTAATAACAATGATAGTAATCAGAGTACCTTTTTTCCATTTTGTTAATTAGAGTGCAGAGCGAGGGAGGGGGAGTAGAGGGAGTCGGGAATTAAATTGGGTACGTTTTGGTGGATCTTTTGTGGGCCATGTTCTTGCGTGCATGGTAGTGTTTGTGTTTTATTCTTGTGTTCTTTCGTCTAGGTTTGGGAGGATGGTGGTATTTGTTGTTAGTGGTGATAGGTTGGAGGCGAGATCGGAGTATGTCTTTGCTATGTTGTGTGCGATTGTGTGGCAGGGTGTTGTGTATTTGAATTTAGGTTTCCTGTTTGTTCTTTGGTTCACTGTGATAATGTCCTCCATGTCCGGTCTTTTGTTTAGGATGTGATTTCCGTATCTGGCTCTCATTTTGGCTAATCTGGTTTGTAGAGGCTCCATTCTGGTTGCCTCATAGACTTCGTTGCTGGGTGTTATATACAGCAGCTTTGCGATACTTCGTAGGTGTCTGCATTCCGTGCTAAACAGTCTTTTCGCGATGAATACATTTATACCTCCCAGGGGAGGGGGGGGGGAGGGGCTGCTGCATACTCTAAAACTGGACGAATGGAGGTTTTGTATGTATGTATTGCGGTTTGACTGTTGCAGTCATGGAAGCGTCCCTGCACCTGTCGTATTAGGTTTTGTCTGAGTCGGGTTTTGTTACAGAGGTGCGTCAGGTGGGTCTTTCAGTTGAGATTTTTGTCTAAGTATACTCCAAGGTATATGGCTGTGTCGTTTAGTTGTAGGGGGCTATTCCAGAGTGTTAGTCGGATGTCATGTTCGTTCTGTTGTTTCGTTTTTGTTAAGTGTCTGAAGAGGACTGCCTGTGTCTAGGTTGGGTTAGGTCGTATCCTCCATTTTGCCATCCAGGTTTCTAGACGGTGGAGGTATGTGGACGTTTTTCGTTGCAGTGTCGATGTGCGTAATTCCGCACACCAGTAAGCCGTGTCGTCTGCACGTAGTCCAGTTTTTTCGTGGGGAGTCGTTACGGTAGGTAAAGTGTGTACAGTAGTGGGGACAAGATGCCACCTTGAGGGACGCCAGCTTCTGAGGTAAAGGCTTGGCGACATGCACCCTGCAGGTCTGGTTGGTGATATATGTTTTGATTAGCCTTACCACTTTGGATGGGGTCCCCATGCTGATTAGTTTGAACAGCAGGCCCTGGTGCCACAGTTTGTCGAAGGCCCGTTCTATGTCCAGGAACACTGCGAGTGTGCAGTGTCCCTGGTTGAACTCTTTGGTGATACTGTCTGTCAGTTTGAGGAGGGGGTCGTTAGTCTCGAGTGGACCTGGTCCTGTATTTATGCCTGTGGCCTTTCCCCATCACCAGGCGCTCCCTCTACGGTCCGCACCCGCTCACTGCGATCTTTTGGAGCACTGACGTTCCCTTTTGCGTCCGCTGCAGTCCTAGGTGTTCTCTTTGCGGTGCGCGCCCGCCAGACACGCTCCTAGGTGTTCCATCCTCGGTCCGGTGCGTTTGGAATCTCGTCTGTGGCACCAGGCATTCCCCCTGTGGTCCTCTCGCACTCACTGTGATCTGCTGGAGCGTTGCCGTTCCATTTTCGGTCCGCTGCGGTTCTAGATGTTCCCTCTGCGGTCCGGGCCCGTGAGTCCCGACCCTGGGCGTTCCATCTTCGGTCTGGTGCGGCTGGGGATCGTTCGTTCTCCGTGTCCACGCCTTCAGTTCTCCTATTTGTGGAGTGCTGCAGCTGACCCCGTTGCTTCTTCATCAATTCCAGAGCAGGACCCCAGGCTCTACTTAGCTGGTACCCAGTGTCACGGTTCATGAGATTATCCGTCACTTTATTGAGCCGCGCGGGATTAGCCGAGTGGTCTGAGGCGCTGTGCGGCTGGTCCCGGAGGAGGTTCGAGTCCTCCCTCGGGCATGGGTGTGTGTGTTTGTCCTTAGGATACCAAAAAATGAAAGTAAAGCAGAATCGCAGGAAGATAGTGAAATCCGCCCAAGAAGAATTCGGCGATCGCTACGACTGCCAACCGATTCGGCTGAATCAGACGAAGAAGACAGTGCACAGTGGTCAGACTTTGATTTACCGAGGACCAGTAATAAATTTGAAGGGTCCCCGAGACCAAACATATTTCACAAACATACACAGAGTGTCGAGGATATCGTACAATTATACAGGGCGGTCCGTTGATAGTGACCGCGCCAAATATCTCACGAAATAAGCATCAAACGAAAAAACTACAAAGAACGAAACTGGTGTAGCTTGAAGGGGGAAACCAGATGGCGCTATGGTTGGCCCGCTAGATGGCGCTGCCATAGGTCAAACGGATATCAACTGCGTTTTTTTAAAATAGTGACACCCATTTTATACTACATATTCGTGTAGTACGTAAAGAAATATGAATGTTTTAGTTGGACCACTTTTTTCTCTTTGTGATAGATCGCGCTGTAATAGTCACAGACGTATAAGTACGTGGTATCACGTAACAATTTGCCAGTGCGGACGGAATTTGCTTCGTGATACATTACCCGTGTTAAAAAGGACCGTTTACCAATTGCGGAAAAGGTCGATATCGTGTTGATGTATGGCTATTGTGATCAAAATTCCGAACGCGCGTGTGCTATGTATGCTGCTCGGTATCCTGGACGACATCATCCAAGTGTCCGGACCGTTCGCCGGATAGTTACGTTATTTAAGGAAACAGGAAGTGTTCAGCCAAATGTGAAACGTCAACCACGACCTCCAACAAATGATGATGTGCAAATAGGTGTTTTAGCTGCTGTCGCGGCTAATCCGCACATCAGTAGCACACAAATTGCGTGAGAATCGGGAATCTCAAAAACGTCGGTGTTGAGAATGCTACATCAACGTCGATTGCACCCGTACCATATTTCTATGCTCCAGGAATTACATGGCGGCAACTTTGAAGTTGTGTACAGTTCTACCACTGGGCACAAGAAAAATTACGGGACGATGACAGATTTTTTGCACGCGTTCTATTTAACAACGAAGCGTCATTCACCAAAAGCGGTAACGGAAACCGGCATGATATGCACTATTGGGCAACGGAAAATCCACGATGGCTGCGACAAGTGGAACATCAGCGACCTTGGCGGGTTAATGTATGGTGCGGCATTACGGGAGAGAGGATAATTGGCCTCCATTTTATCGATGGCAACCTAAATGGTGCAATGTATACTTATTTCCTACGTAATGTTTTACCGATGTTACTACAAGATGTTTCATTGCATGACAGTATGGCGATGTACTTCCAACATGATGGATGTCCGGCACATAGCTCGCTTGCGGTTGAAGCCGTATTGAATAGCATATTTCACGACAGGTGGATTGGTCGCTGAAGCACCATACCGTGGCCCGCACGTTCACCGGATCTGACGTCCCCGGATTTCCTTCTGTGGGGAAAGTTGAAGAATATTTGCTATCGTGATCCACCGACAACGCCTGACAACATGCGTCATTGCATTGTGAATGCATGTGCGAACACTACGGAAGGCGAACTACTCGCTGTTGAGAGGAATGTCGTTACACGTATTGCCAAATGCATTGAGGTTGACAGACATCACTTTGAGCATTTATTGCACTAATGTGGTATTTACAGGTAATCACGCTGTAACAGCATGCGTTCTCAGAAATGATAAGTTCACAAAGGTACATGTATCACATAGGAACAACTGAAATAAAATGTTCAAACGTACCTACATTCTGTATTTTAATTTAAAGTACCTACCTGTTACGAACTGTTCGTCTAAAATTGTGAGCCATATGTTTGTGAGTATAGAGCGCCTTCTACCACAAAGCGAAAAAAGTGGTCCAACTAAAACATTCGTATTTCTTTATGTACTTCACGAATATGTAATATAAAAGGGGGTTCCTATTTAAAAAAACGCAGTTGATATCCGTTTGACCTACGGCAGCGCCATCTAGCGGGCCAACCATAGCGCCATCTGGTTTCCCCTTCAAGCTAGACAAGTTTCGTTCTTGGAATTTTTTTCGTTTGACGCTTATTTCGTGAGGCATTTGGCCCGGTCACTATCAATGGACCACCCTGAATGTTGGGAACGTTCTCTTTCAATATATTTGCAACAAAACCAAGAAGTACTACAGTCCAAATTGCAATAGAAGGAAACTGGATTTAAAAAATGCCAACTTTGTCGACGTTACGGGATCTGAACTTAGAGAATGGTTTGGGCTTGCTATCTTTATGGGAATTGTAAGAAAAGCAAGGGTCAATGATTATTGATCAACTAATCTGTTGATAGACACACCGATATTTCGCAAAACGATGTCTCGCAACCAATTAAGACAAATATTGTCATTTTTCCATTTTTCCGACGGCAACAATAAACTGGATAGTGTCGACCGGCTCGTCAAACTGCAATTCGTAACTGATTATTTTTCCAGAAAGTTTAAAGACACGTTTAATGTAAGTCAAAACATCTCAGTTGACGAAGGAATGGTACAGTGGCGTGGACGGTGAAATTTTAAAGTTTACAATCCGTCGAAAATTACGAAATACGGCATACTCATTCGGATGAGATGTGATTGGAGTACGGGATACATTTCCTCATTCGAGATAAATTCCGACGCTGGACAGCCTTTAGCAAAAACAGTGACGGAACTATTGACACCTTCTGATGGGAAGTGCCATCACCTCTGCATGGATAATTATTATAACAGTGTAGAACTTGCACAGAAGTTACTCGAAAAGAAAATTCGTGTCTGTGGAACGATACGGCAAAATAGAGGATTTCCGGAAAATTAAGGCGCGCAAAAGTCAATGTGTTTGAAGCTTATCATCAACGGAAAGGTGACAAGCGGCCGGCGACAAGCCAAGTAATCCGACCTAGCGCTGCCAGCGCTTAGCGAATAAATTTGTACGAGACGTACGGACGGCAAAGTGTTAGTACAAGTCGGGGTGACGCTGGAGTGATAGTGCGATGATCTCCCATACGAGCTAGATTGGAGACGGATTTCTCTTTTGTTTACACGTCAAGCTCCGTAGGACCAAATTGAGGAGCAAATCTGCAAGGTCATGGAACATGTCATTACATGAAATTACAGCATAAAAGTAATAGCACATAAAAATAAAATGTTTACGAGCCCGAAAAAAGGTTAGTCCATTAGTTTAAGTAAAAGCAATCAACAATCTGATTCAACGTATGGCTGCGAGAGTGGAAGCTGTCATGAAGGCTAAGGGTGGGCCAACATCGTATTGAATTCCTGAGGGCGCCACGTAAGTCATTTTCAACCAGATGTCCGGATACTTTTGATCACTCAGTGCACTTATGACGATGCAGTGTTGTGACAACACTAAAAAATGGCTCTGAGCACCATGGGACTTAACATCTCAGGTCATCAGTCCCATAGAACTTAGAACTACTTAAACCTAACTAACCTAAGGACAGCACACAACACCCAGTCATCATAGTTTCGATTTGCGAGGCGGTAGTTAGGGTGGGACACGAGAAGACAGGGTAATAGTTTGGAGAGAATTTGCAACAAAACGTTTATTAGGAGACGGATCAAGAGTACGCTATGACGGTCGTATGGTGGTCGACACATATCGAGTAGTCGTATCAAGACTGACACTTCATTAGCGGCCGTAATGGGGCTCTCGTTAGCCACGTTCTGAATCTGATTCCTCAAGGATAATGAGAGGAACAGGGTGGCTGAGCCACTGCTGGGGAATCGTGGTGCCAATATTTGTAAACCAGTGACTATGTCGCGCAGGGCATCCACTTTGTCATAGAGACACCTTCCCTTCTCTCGAGTTACCATGTTTGTTTCCTCGTGGAGGTTAACTACCCTTGTCAGGCGAGGGGCATGCACACTACACTGAAGTACTTATTCTGCAAGTGCTGGAAGGTATGCATCCGGGAGGCACTAATCGTGGCCCATGTGGTGGAGCCATGAGTGAGGGAAGTGCAGACACATATCTGATACAGTCCGAGCTCGGTTTCTAGATTCAGTTCCCTGCTGTTGAACGTTGGGTACAACGCTTTTATCAGCTTCTGCCCATTTTGGGTGACGTATTCTGTATGTCGATGGAAGATGAGTTTTTATATCCATCTGGACACCTATCAGGGGACCATGGGGCCTGGACGACGTCTGCAATAGTGATGTTATGGCAGAGGGTTGTGAGCTATTTGGTGAAGTAGACTGCCGTAGTTTTGGCGGCATTGAGGGCAATCTCGTTTGAACGACACCAGGTCACTGTCATGTCCACCTGCCCCTGGAGACGAGCAGGAAGCTGGTCTGTGTTGCGGCCAATCGTATAGTACGCAGTATCATCGGCGTATTGCGCCAGTTGGCATTGTGGGATGACCGACATATCATTAACATACACTATGTGATCAAAAATATCCGAACACCTGGCTGAAAATGACTTACAAGTTCGTGGCGACCTCCATCGGTAATGCTGGAATTCAGCATGGTGTTGGTCCATCCTTAGCCTTGATGACAGCTTCCACTCGCAGGCATACGTTCAGTCAGATGCTGGAAGGTTTCTCGGGGAATGGCAGGCCATTCTTCACAGAGTGCTGCACTAAGTATCGATATTGGTCGGTGAGGTCTGGCACGAAGTCAGCGTTCCAAACTATCCCAAAGGTGTTCTACAGGATTCAAGTCAGGACTCTGTGCAGGCCACTCCATTACAGGGATGTTATTGTCGTGTAACCACTCCGCCACAGGCCGGGCATTATGAACAGGTGCTCGATCGCGTTGAAAGAAGCATCCCCGAATTGCACTTCAACAGTGGGAAGCAAGAACCTGCTTAAAACATCAATGTAGGCCTGTGCTGTGCTGGTGTCACGCAAAACAACAAGGGGTGCAAGCTCCCTCCATGTAAAACACGACCACACCATAACACCACCACCTCCGAATTTTAATGTTGGCACTACACCCTTGCAGATGACGTTAACTGGACATTCGCCATACCCACACCCTGCCATCGGATCGCCACATTGTGTACCGTGATTCGTCACTCCACACAGCGTTTTTCATGTGTTCAATCGTCAATGTTTACGCTTCTTACACCAAGCGAGGCGTCGTTTGGCATTTACCGGCGGGATGTGTGGCTTATGAGCAGCCGCTCGACCATGAAATGCAAGTTTTCTCACCTCCCACCTAACTGTCATAGTACTTTTCGATGGTCCTGATGCGGTTTGCAATTACTGTGTGATGGTCTGGACAGATGTCTGCCTATTACACATTACGACCCTCTTCAACTGTCGGCAGTCTCTGTCAGTCAACAGACGAGGTCGGCCTGTACGCTTTTGTGCTGTACGTGTCCCTTCACGTTTCCACTTCACTATCGCATTGGAAACAGTGGACCTGGGCATGTTTAAGAGTGTGGAAATCTCACGTGCAGACGTATGACACAAGTGACACCCAATCACCTGACCACGTTCGAAGTCCCGGAGCGCAACATTCTGCTCTCTCACCATGTCTACCTGCAGTAGTTGGCAATGCACGTAATATGAAAAACGTATGTTTTTGAGGTTGTCGGGATACTTTTAATCACATAGTGAATCATCCATACCTCGTGTCACTGCATCGAGAATTTCTTGGCGCTGATTTCCATAACAGGGTAGTGTTGTGAATGGGCACGTCAAGAAATGCAAACGCCCCCGTGTTCTGTGCTGAGGTACTATTTTCCGACGACTGTACATTCTGAGAGCACAGTAGCGTTAACCAGCATAACATGTGTTACTGGAGTGTAGACAATCCCCACTGGTTTCCCAAAGTTGACCGTCGACGTTCTTAATCGGTTAACGTATGGTGTTGCATCACCGGGAACGTATTTCATCGCCTCCACGATGAATATACGCAAATCTCGAACGTTTTTGGAATAGGAGCTACCGGCACTATTGCAGTGTATCGACATTCTATAACGTAAGTAGTTTCAGCATCACGGCTGCCCAGCGCATTACACAATTGAAGCTGGAAGGGATTTCTTTCAATAAATGATAATTAGCGACCATAGGCGAGTCAGCCAAATGTCGAGGGGTTTTAACAAGAATGCTTTTACTTGTTCACTTTGCCTACTGGATCGAGTCGTTGGCTCTGGCTGAAGGCCTGTTATGAGACCCAACCTGTTACTTAAAATTGCCCATTCACTAATTTTGCTTAATATTTAATAACTAAATTGTGTTCAGGGAACTGATCACTACTAAACAAACAAGGATAGCATTGAACACATTTATTGAACACCAATCTTCCTAACATCAAACTGAACGATGACATACATTTATAAGTGGTAAAGTTAATCTATTAATGGCAATGGCCCTTAAATTCCAAACTCTTGAGGTCAGCTAACGCATCTGTACCTGTTATTTTCTGCTCTCTCCCCTTGTCAGGCGGCATAAAATACGTCAGACAAACCTACTGGAATTAACAAATTCTCAATAAGAGCGTGGCTGGAAAACTGAGCTCTGGTAATCACAGGCGTGCGTAATATCGGATTAAATGCCGAAGCTGAGCATCACGTTACCAAATGCAGCGTCGTGGACAGGTCAGCAAGCTGCCGATGGTGACTGCGTCGTCGAGGAGCCTCAATTGCAACAAAAATGAATTTATTTTCGCGAACAGGCTTCCTGTTCGTAAACTCCTATTCAAGAGCTAATCCTGCTTTCTTTCCAATCATCTCGCACTCGTTAAGACGGGACTCACCAGCCCAAAGGCGGAATCCAGTAACGTCTTTAATAATGTGTGGCTCAAGGAAATTGCTCTGCTCCCGTCTGCTTCCTGTGAGACAGTATTCCCAACCGTAATTAGCGGAATCAGCGTCTCTAACAGTAAAACATGACAGTACCCCTAACTGAATACTGGTTTCAGTTGCAGCTGGCAGACTTATTCAAAGTTCTGCACAGCACACTGAAAAGAATTTACTCTCCTACAGCAGAGCCGAAAGCACGACGTCCGCTCGCTACAGGAGCTAAGACACTTCTCATGATAACAGCTCCAAAAGCTTCCCTCTGCAAAAATCAGCAGCACCACACTATTTTTCGAGCTGGCCAATCCCGTGGCTCTAGACCAGCACAGTTCGCTCCCACTATTATTTCCTGGCTTCTTCGAGCGAATTAAAACATTCTGCGCCTTACTGCGCCTAGAATGTTCTGGAACAAACTGAAACTCCGTTCAAAATTGAACCCGCCAATCGTGTCTCTCTGATCGCCCTCGCGCGGGAAAAGGTCATTGCAGTAGCTTAACCGCGTTTCTTAGGAAGCCCCAGAGAACGTTAAGATTCGTGGGAAGGCTCCCTTAGGCGCCAGCTGATCTCGACATAGTGGCGTCGGCGTAGCGCCCAGCGCCAACGAGGCGTCGTCCCTCGAAGGCCTGCCTGTGTTGTCCGCGCAATGGGTGCCTACCTGCTCCGGCGGCGCGTCTCCCCCAGTGGGACGCTTTCGCATTCGTAAAGGCCCGTCCACACGCAACGATCTGTCTGCGCAAATGTCTGCGCAGACAGATCGTTGCGTGTGGACAGAAGATTTGCACCGATCTGAGGTGTGTGCAAACCTGGAAGTTGGAGTCGGAGGTTTGAGCAAAACCTCTCAAATCTGTGGGTTCAAACCACATCTGCGCAGACAAGTTGGAGCGTGTGAACAGGAGATCGCCGCAAATCTGGCGCGAAACAGCTGATTGCTCAGTCTAGTGTTTGTATTTGTGCGCATAGGGCATTAAAATGGCTGATACTCGTCAGTGTTCTCGAGAGTTTGTTAGTGAATTCATTGGAATATATAGAAACCTCTAACTGAAAATGCTCTGACTGAAAAATTGCGGGCAGTTGACGCCTCGGCAAACAGAGAAATAGTAACAAAAAAAAAAAAAATTCGTGCGAACTGTTTACCGAGAAGAATTATCCAAAGTTCAGAAATCTAGAATATCTGGTGTAGGAGTAGATCAAGTATACCAGCCAACGTTATGGTATTTTGATCTGCTTGGCTTTAAGGTTCGCCCTGCAAATCTCGCAGTAAATTTACGTGAGAAAACTGCTCTCGCATTAGAAGCCACTGTCTACAACATTTTGACCGCTTTCTCTGTTTCCTGCGGTTGATCTGAATGTTTTTTGCAACACAAGTTGCGAAAACAGACCACAACAGAACTTCCTCCATTTCTGTATTTCAAAATAAGTGAATTAAATTTTTGACGTTTACGGGGAGCGTAGTCGGTTGCCACTGATATTTCTCTTCTACACCGACAGATGGCGGGCGAGTAGTAGATTGGGGTTTGTGTCGTGTGAACACACCACATTTGCAGCGATCTTTTGCATGTACAGACATCTGCGCCGATGTCTGCGCAGACAGATCGTTGCGTGTGGACCGGGCTTAATGGTTGGTTGTAAACTTCCGGATCCGTCTGCCCTGCCTTTGAGCAGTGCCGCTCGTCCACTCCTGCCAAACTCCATGAAAATATCACCTGAACCCCGACTTCATGCAACATGCGAATTTCTTAAAGTTAATACGCGTCTTATGCCGTCTGATACTCCCTATATTAATTTCCATAGGCTGATTGCCTGATAAATAACGTAATAAGCGATATCTAACTCTTCTTTGCAAACAATTATTCTGTTACAGTGAGGTGCAGAACACTGCTACCTTACAAAGCAGGAGAGGTGCTACACGGTGTTTACACTGGCCGCTGGATCTGTAGAGGTGGCTCTATTAATTTATCGGCTACCTCGCCGGATTCTTTCTGTAGGCATACTTAAGAGATGCAGATGGCGTCAGTGGCCGCGGGTCCCAGGTGGGAAGTTCGGCCGCCAAGTGCCAGTCTTATTGAGCGCGACTCCACATTGGGCGACTTGGGCGTCGACAGTGGGGATGAAATGATGATGACGACAGCACAACGCCCAGTCCCTGAGGGGAGAAAATCTCCCACCCCAGCCGGGAATCGAACCCGGCCCCTGTGAGTGGCAATCCAACGCGCTGGCCGTTGAGCTGTTGGGGCGGATTATTTAAGGGATAAGGTATAGCTGAAACTGCTAACAGAGTCTGAAGATATGGTAGACCGCATCAGAAACGCCTTTGCTGACATTCCCACAGATATACTTCTGTCCACTGTACGGTCTTTTAAAAAGCGGATCACTAACGTACTGAAGTTGGCGATACTACACTACTGGCCATTAAAATTGCTACACAGCGAAGATGACGTGCTACAGACGCGAAATTTAACCACAGGAAGAAGATGCTGTCATGTGCAAATGATTGGCTTTTCAGAGCATTCACACAAGGTTGGCGTCGGTGCCGACACCTACAACGTGCTGACATGAGGAAAGTTTCCAACCGATTTCTCATACACAAACAGCAGCTGACCGGCGTTGCCTGCTGAAACGTTGTTGTGATGCCTCGTGTAAGGAGGAGAAATGCGTACCATCACTTTTCCGACTTTGATAAAGGTCGGATTGTAGCCTATCGCGATTGCGGTTTATCGTATCGCGACATTGCTGCTCGCGTTGCTCGAGATCCAATGACTGTTAGCAGAATATGGAATCGGTGGGTTCAGGAGGGTAATACGGAACGCCGTGCTGGATCCCAACGGCCTCGTATCACTAGCAGTCGAGATGACAGGCATCTTATCCGCATGGCTGTAACGATCTCTGAGTTAACAGATGGGGACGTTTGCAAGACAACAACCATCTACACGAACAGTTCGACGACGTTTGCAGCAACATGGACTATCAGCTCGGAGACCGTGGCTGCGGTTACCCCTGACACTGCATCACAGACAGGAGCGCCTGCGATGGTGTACTCGACGACGAACCTGGGTGCACGAATGGCAAACGTCATTTGTTTCGGATGAATCCAGGTTTTGTTTACAGCATCATGATGGTCACATCCGTTTTTGTCGACATCGCGGTGAACGCACATTGGAAGCGTGTATTCGTCATCGCCATACTGGCGTATCACCTGGCGTGATGGTATGGGGTGTCATTGGTTACACGTCTCGGTCACCTCTTGTTCGCATTGACGGGACATTGAACAGTGGACGTTACATTTGAGATGTGTTGCCACCCGTGGCTCTACCCTTCATTCGATCCCTGCGAAACCGTACACTTCAGCAGGATAATGCACGACCGCATGTTGCAGGTCCTGTACGATCCTTTCTGGATACAGAAAATGTTCGACTGCTGCCCTGGCCAGCACATTCTCGAGATCTCTCATCAATTGAAAACGTCTGGTGAATGGTGGCCGAGCACCTGGCTCATCACAATACGCCAGTCACTACTCTGATGAACTGTACTATCGTGTTGAAGCTGTACGGGCAGCTGTACCTGTACACGCCATGCAAGCTCTGTTTGACTGAATGCCCAGGCGTATCAAGGCCTTTATTACGGCCAGAGGTGGTTGTTCTGGGTACTGATTTCTTATGATCTATTCACCCAAATTGCGTGAAACTTCATCACCATGTCAGTTCTACTATAATGTATTTGTCCATTGAATACCCGTTGATCATCTGGATTTCTTCTTGGTGTAGCAACATTAATGGCCAGTAGTGTATAAAGAGCAGTGAATGACCACCTGTGCGGAGCTACTTGCGCGTTACGTCGCCGATCGTGAAAATGTTATGTCTAACATCGTCACAGGCAATGGAACATGCGTTCATTACTTCGATCACGAAAGAAAACGGAGTGGCGACGTACAACCTCCCTTCAACAGAAAAAGTTCAAAACTACACACTCAACTGGCAAAGTTGTGGCGACCGTCTTTTGAATCCCTGAAGGGGATTTTCCTGTTTGATGTCCTCCGTCATGGCGAAACTATCAACCACGAGGTATTGTCCTATCCTCCTATAACTGAAGAACCGTCAGCATGTTCGTCACCATAAAAAATGCAAACGAACTTCTCCTTCTCCATGACAACGCAAGACCTCACACAAGTCTGCACAACCGAGAGGAGTTCACAAAACTTCATTCTACATCTACATCTGCATCTACATCTACATGGATACTCTGCAAATCACGCTGAAGTGCCTGGCAGAGGGTTCATCGAACCACCTTCACAATTCTCTATTATTCCAACCTCGTAATGCGAGCGGAAAGAACGAACACCTATATCTTTCCGTACGAGCTCTGATTTCCCTTATTTTATCTCTGTGATCGTTCCTCCCTGTGTAGCTCGGTGTCAACAAAATTCTTTCGCATTCAGAGGAGAACGTTAGTTATTGGAATTTCGTGAGAAGATTCCGTCGAAACGAAAAACGCCCTCTTTTAATGATGCCCAGCCCAAATCCTGTATCATTTCTGTGACACTCTCTCCCATTACTTCGTGATAATACAAAGCGTGCTGACCCTCTTTGAATTTTTTCGATGTACTCAGTCAGTCCTATCTGGTAAGGATCCCACACTGAGCCGCAGTATTCTAAGAGGACGGACAAGCCTAGTGTAGGCAGTCGCCTTAGCAGGTCTGTTACATTTTCTAAGTGTCCTGCCAATAAAACGCTGTGTCTGGTTAGCCTTCCCCACAACATTTTCCATGTGCTCCTTCCAATTTAAGTTCTTCTTAATTGTAATTCCTAGGTATTTAATTGAACTTACGGCGTTTAGATTTGTCTGATTTATCGTGTAACAGAACGAATTCCTTTTCGCACTCATGTGGATGACCTCACACTGTTCGTTATTCAGGGTCAACTGCCAATTTTCGCACGATTCAGATATCTCTTATAAATCGTTTGGCAGTCTCTTTTGATCTTCTGATGACTTTATTAGTGGATAACAACCGAAGACGGCTGCTCAGATCGTCTCCCAAATCGTTTATATAGATAAGGAACAGCAAAAAGCCTATAACACCACATTGGAGAACGCCTGAAATCACTTCTGTTTCACTCGACGACTTTCCGTCAGTTACTACGAACTGTGACCTCTCTGACAGGAAATCACAAATCCAGTCACATAACTGAGAAGATATTCCATAAGCACGCAATTTCAGCAGAAGCCGCTTGTGTGGTGCAGTGTCAAAAGCCTTCCGGAAATCCAGAAATACGGGATCGATCTGAAATCCATTGTCAGTAGCACTCAACACTTCATGCGAATAAAGAGGTAGTTCTGTTTCAAAGGAACGATGCTTTCTAAACCCATGTTGACTGTGTGTTCAAGTGGTTCAAATGGCTCTGAGCGCTATGGGACTTAACATCTGAGGTTATCAGTCCCCTAGACTTAGAACTACTTAAACCTAACTAACCTAAGGACATCACACACATCCATGCCCGAGGCAGGATTCGAACCTGCGACTGTAGCAGCAGCGCTGTTCTGGACTGAAGCGCCAAGAACCGCTCGGCCACAGCGGCCGGCTGACTGTGTGTCAATAGACAGTTTGTGTTAAAAAACATACCTCCGTGCATTTTTTTATGGTTTGTATTAAACAATTACACTAGCCCCTCTCCTCACGTTCGGTGTGTGGAATCGGTTCGTCAGTATTTGATGTGGTTTACGAAATATATCCAGCGGTAACGTTAGGTGACACACCCTGTATATTCACTTATGAAATTTGTTATTAACAATCCGAACGAATTCAAAAGTAATAGCAGTGCACATGGCTACAACACTAGGAGAAAGGATGATCTTCACTACTCAAGGTTAAATCTAACTTTGGCTCAGAAGGGGGTAAATTATGCTACCACAAAAGTCTTTAGTCACTTACCCAATAGCATCAAAAGTCTGACAGACAGCCATATAGCATTTAAAAGGAAATTAAAAGTATTTCTTAATGGCAACTCCTTCTACTCATTAGATGAATTTTTGGATGTAGTAAGTGGGTAACTTCCCCAACGCTCACATAAAAAAAAATTAAAAATATTAAGTGTCATGTAATATTTTGTGTAATGTAATACCTTGTATAGACACCTTTTGTTAATCTGATGCGTTCCACATCATTACGAAGTGTCATATTCATGATCTATGGAACAAGTTCTAATCTAAGCTGTTCTGAGATGCAGAAGACCGGGAAAATTGAAGACAAGCTACTAACAGAATTCTGTAATGGCTCAGCTTTCAGTTATGAGAGACTCATTGATGATGGGTCATCGCAAATCCATCAAGGCTTATCGATGGCGTCGCGTTGAGCGGTGGGGGTTCAGCCGGCCAGAAGAAACGTGCGAGTGAAGTCCATCCTATCGGAGAGCCTTCATAGGCACTCTACGCTCTGCAGCTCGCGCCTGCCCTCTGTCGGTGGCGGTCCGTACTACGATGAGTCTGTTCCGCGCCACTGCCCGCAGCTCCTGCCATCTCACGACGCTCCTTCACAATACGTACAGCTGTCTGAGTGTGGGATTCCCCCAGTTTCACACCCTGCGGTCTACCGTAAGCCTGTCTTTCCAAATCCGAACATCGTGCATCTCGCGCCGCCAGAAGATCTCCGGAGAACATACTCAGAGAACTAATTCTCAATTACGTTGGACCTCCCCTCCTTCTAGAGAAGATTCTCGGCATGTGACGTAGGGACGGGAAAAGCGACCAGTCACAACCGATACCGATTTAGACTACTGAAGAAGCAATATTTTTCAGTTATCGTTTGGTTTCGGTTACTACAGATTTTTTTCATTTTCAACTGATAATTGAGTAAAGAAGAGGCATATCAGTTTACCATCAGTGCTAAAAATTATGGTTTCTAAAAAAAAATCACTGTTTTTAAATATTGGGCTATTTCACAAATTGGGTGAAGCAGTCATCACTAGAGCCCGGACTATATGCATTTCCATGTTGCATGTGCATTTGCATATTTGGCTCCTTCTCACTGGTTATTGCATATTTTAACCAAAAGTAGTGACAATGCATATTTTCACTTTATGCCTACAATATTTTAAAAATTTAGACGAGTGGTCTCTAGCTCTATCTACACTACTGGCCATTAAAATTGCTACACAACGAAGATGACGTACTACAGACGCGAAATTTAACCGACAGGAAGAAGATGCTGTCATATGCAAATGATTAGCTTTTCACATTATTCACACAAGGGTGCCGCCGGTGGCGACACATACAACGTGCTGACATGAGGAAAGTTTCCCAACCGATTTCTCATACACAAACAGCAGTTGACCGGCGTTGCTTGGTGAAACGTTGTTGTGATGCCTCGTGTAAGGAGGAGAAATACGTACCATCACGTTTCCGACTTTGATAAAGGTCGGATTGTAGCCTATCGCGATTGCGGTTTATCGAATCGCGACATTGCTGCTCGCGTCGGTCGAGATCCAATGACTGTTAGCAGAATATGGAATCGGTGGGTTCAGGAGGGTAATACGGAAAGCCGTGCTGGATCCCAACGGCCTCGTATCACTGGCAGTCGAGGTGACAGGCATCTTATCCGCATGGCTTTAACGGATCGTGCAGCCACGTCTCGATCCCTGAGTCAACAGATGGGGACATTTGCAAGACGACAACCGTATGCAGGAACAGTTGGACGACGTTTGCAGCAGCCCGGACTATCAGCTCGGAGACCGTGGCTGCGGTTACCCTTGACGATGCATCACAGACAGGAGCGCCTGCGATGGTGTACTCGACGACGAACCTGGGTGCACAAATGGCAAAACTTCATTTTTTCGGATGAATCCAGGTTCTGTTTACAGCATCATGATGGTCGCACCCGTGTTTGACGACATCGTCGTGAACGCACTTCGGAAACGTGTATTCGTCATCGCCATACTTGTGTATCACTCAGCGTGATGGTATGGGGTGCGATTGGTTACACGTCTCGGTCACCTCTTGTTCACATTGACGGACGGCTCTTTGAACAGTGGACTTTTCAGATGTGTTACGACCCCTGGCTCTGCCCTTCATTGAATCCCTGTGAAACCCTATATTTCATCAGTATAAGGACCGCATGTTGCAGGTCCTGTATGGGCCTTTCTGGACACAGAAAATGTTCGACTGCTGCCCTGACCTGCACATTCTCCAGATCTCTCACCAATTGAAAACTGGCTCGGCACAATACGCCAGTCACTACTCTTGATGAACTGTGGTATCGTGTTGAAGCTGTATGGGCAGCTGTAACTGTACACGCCATCCAAGCCCTGTTTGACTCAATGCCCAGGCATATCAAGGCCGTTATTACGGACTGAAGTGGTTGTTCTGGGTACTGATTTCTCAGGAACTATGCACCCAAGTTGCGTGAAAATGTAATCACATGTCAATTCTAGTATAATATATTTGTGCAATGAATACCCGTTTATCATCTGCATTTCTTCTTGGTGTAGCAATTTTAATGGCCAGTAGTGTAGATGTGCTGAGCCTTTTTTTGATTTCTGTACATGTCCTGTCTTAGTGGTTCTTTCTTGATCAAATCTTCTTAGGTGGTGATCTTTCTCAAGCATTAGACTGTTTCTTTTAATGGTGTTTGTCTCTGCTTTCTGTAATAATTATTGCAGTTATCACTACTTAGCCCATAGAAGGAGACATTAAACTTTGAATTGAACACCTAAGGGTAAATCCAGGCCTTCACTAGCCAAAACTTTTCTTCTTCACATTTAACAGTATAAAGCTTGTTCATTTTTGAGATGGATAACTCTGGTGACAGATGTTTCCTGTTAGGATTATGTTTACGAGAATAGTGACTTGTGCAATAAGGAAACCTGTTCTTGTGGTCCCTTATGGTTCTGAGGCAGTCTTCTGGTGTTTTATTGCTGGAACGTATTTACCACTTTTGTCAACAGGAGATAGGCCTTCCAATCCGCTCTGGTTAATGCAGCTGCGGTAAACCGATAATTGGTTATAGTCAGTGTCTTAAGTAAGAACTCCTTTCACACTCGCTTACCATTCCGGTTAGTCACATAACTTTGACTTCTTACAATTTAGTTTTTGACATCTTGGTTTGGAAGATGAAACACATTTTACCACAAAAGACGTTTGTTATTGAAAAAAAAAACAGTTTTCCAGTACTTATTATGCATAATGCTACGTCTTTCTTCTGAGAATGTCTTGTATTCATTTCGACAGGGATGCTGAAATGGTTGCATGACTCTTGCGTGCATAGTTTTTCCTACTGTAGTGTATGTTGAAATTTCCTTGCAGATTAAAACTGCATGCTGGACCGAGACTCGAACTCGGGACCTTCGCCTTTCGCAGGCAAGTGTTCTACCATCTGAGCTACCCGAGCATGGCTCATGACCAGTCCTCACAGCTTTACTTCTGCCAGTACCTCGTCTCCTACCTTCCAAACGACACAGAAGCTCTCCTGCGAACCTTGCAGAACTAGCACTCCTGGAAGAAAGGATACTGCGGAGACATGGCTCAGCCACAGCCTGGGGGATGTTTCCAAAATGAGATTTTCACCCTGCAGTGGAGTGTGCGCTGGTATGAAACTTCCTGGCAGATAGTGTACATTCTTGTCCAAGGTTTCTCAGCGTTTTTCTTTTATTCACCTTCCAGGACTCCACGTTTTTTTTTTTTTTCTTTTTCTTGAAACAATGTTTTCTTCAGTTTCTTCACTAGGTGCTCCTAGGCAAAATTTTTCAGCTCTAGTTCGGATTATGTCATTGTTAGGTTTTGTTTCTCGCTTGCTATGACCTTCGTTTTCACCTGCAAATGATTGTACCATATAAAAATCAGTTCCGCGCATAAAATGCATTTCATAATCAGCCGGCCAGAGTGGCCGCGCGGTTCTAGGCGCTACAGTCTGGAACCGCACGACCGCTATGATCGCAGGTTCGAATCCTGCCTTGGGCATGGATGTGTGTGATGCCCTTAGGTTAGTTAGGCTTAAGTAGTTCTAAGTTCTAGGGGACTGATGGCCTCAGAAGTTAAGTCCCATAGTGCTCAGAGCCATTTCATAATCACGTTATTTTGGTGAATATAATTGGTTCAAGTGAACGCGAGTTTACGTTAAAGATCTTCAGCATTTCAGTAACATACCATTATAAGTGAAAATATTTTCTTGACCCGAAATAAGATGTTGTTATGCTAATTAAAGTGTGCTAGTAAACTAAATAATTTTTATGCCATTTTTATTGGCAACAGAAGTCATTAATAATTTACACAATTACTAAAATGTAACTCAAAATGCTTGCACTTTAATTAGCTTGGTCAGGAACATAATCTGCAACTGAATCATTATCTGATAAATTTTCGTCAGTTGTTTCTGAATAACACTCAGGACCTTACTGAGCGAGATGTTGCATTGGTTAGCACAGTGGGCTCACATGGTTCAAACTCATGTTGGACCATCCTCATCTAAATTTTCCACGATCTCCCTAAAGTTCTTCTGGCAAATGCCAGGATGGTTCCTTTGAAAGGGCATCGTCGATTTCCGTCGCCATACTTGTTAGATCTGAGCTTGTGTCCGTCTCTTACGACCTCATTGTCGATGGGATGTTAAATACTAGTCTTCGCCTCCTTCTGAATATCTTGAATAGTAGAACTACTCATTTTTGAACGAGATTTAGTTAATAATTAAGAGCCCAAACCGTTGTTCTTGGGAGCACCAGACATGTTGTATCTTGTACCATACTAACATTGGCTACCTGTTGTTATTCATTAAATATAGTTATACTAGGTGCCACTAGATGGCAGAAGTTAACAGCAGGTGGTTGGATCTTTCTGTCACTAACAAGTATCCCTTCATTCAGGGTCAGAGCTCCACTGGAGACAGTATTGCCAAAAAATGTCACTTATACCATTATGGTTTTCAGCTTTTCAATTATAACATCACAAATAAACCTATCTACATCAAAACACCATGCATAGCCCAAACACAGAAGAAGCTGAACAACTTGTTCAAGGAAACTAAAATTTGACTAGAAATTAGTATGAATAAAAACTTGAAGACCAAATTACAATCAACATAAAATAATATCTGACCATCTTCACAGACAGCTGTCTTCATACTTTCTTGTGATGATTGCAATAAATTTTATATCAGACAAACAACTTGGAATTTCCGAATTTGATTTAAAGAGCACCAGGGACACTGTGAAAGCAATCAATCCACATTTTACTCACATGTAAAAAACCAAAAACAAAAAGAAAAAATATTGAATATGTCCTAAAAGTTCTACACAAAGTACCTAAAGGACATACAATGAACATTTTGGAAGAAATGGAAATTTACGGTGATACAGAAAAATACCCAGAGGAAACCATTAGTGGACAAACACAAAAAACACCTGGAAAATTTTATTGACATTATAAAAGTGGGTAAATTATCATGACAAATGCTTAACACTAAAGAATGTATTGTCTACTTAAAACCAAATAATACTACCCCAAAATAAAATGTAATCACTGAATTTCCGCAAAATATAATTTCCATTGTAAATACGTGGCATTGCTGGAGCCAGAGCTGTTAAAAAGCTGTGAAAAATCATTTCCTTATGATCACACAAATAAAATTACGTTGAAATAACATAATCATAACATAGCAAAAAGACAACAGGTACCTACATTCCAAGATCCAAAAAGACTACGTCATAACATGTAAGACGTAAGCATAATGTGCTACAGTTATGTAGACAGAATAACATAGATATAAGGAGCAATATTATACTTATTGTACCATCTGAACAAGTATGCTTGGTGATGGCAAAACGCTGAAACGAACTTATCCTGTAATCACTATGAGTAAATAAATCAATTGTGCATCAGAAACCTGTATGAAAAAATTAAAATATGTCGTTCTTCGAAATATGTTGTTTTCATTTGATGTGAGAGCTGTATATGAACAAAAAAGAGCAAATCACAAAATGTAAACACGGGTCATGTGGAGGCTACCCCTCCACTGCAACTCAGACAGCTAAACACATGTGCGAATGTGGCAGCCTGGGAGAGCCAGAAAAATTTTTCTGGGTAGAGTTTGGTTGCTTGCTACTAACTGCACAAACGATTAACAGCCATAGTTAAAGGAACCAGAATTGGGAGAAGGCGCTGCACAAAGTCGACTTCAGCTCTGCGCGTGGAAGAACCCAGTCGCAACTGCTCAAACGTACCTCATATTTCGCTTTCGCTTTCGATGGGGAACGCACAAAACATGGAGAACCGATTCTTGCAGGCATAAAATAGTAACAATCAACAGACACGATTCTATAAATGAACTAAATGAACATAATAACTGTTATAGGAAATCACGTCACTCAACCAACATAAATATTTCTGAGCGAAATACTATTTCAGGTGCAAATAGACTAGAGCAGTCAGGATGGACAATAGTTTTAAAAGATGTTTCCTTGAAAAACAAAATGTAAACTCTGACACTAAATAATGTTTTGGACATTTGTCAGATCTGCTGGCAGAAAAAGAATCTGACAGAATATGACCCCCAGCAAGAGCGACTAGTTAGCAGTTGATCTACACAATTCCAGAAAGGGGTGCATGCATATGTATGGAGACAGCCAAGGGAGAAACACCCCACGAGTGATAAGACTCAAGTATCTCCAGGGAATTACAAGTACAAGTACAATGAAAGGAAATGCTTGTTTACAGGCTGTGGCAGCAAGAAACTCTCTGATGGCTAATATGGGTCTCAACTGTGTTACAATTTTCTTGACCATCACAGGATGTGGGCAGAAATGAAACAAGGAAACTCCAGCACTTTCTAAAGCCGTCGGCACACGGGCCGTGCATCCGAACGTTGAGCGTTGAGCGTGCCGAAGTTCTGACGTCATCGCGTGGAATAGCACGTTCGGGAGTCTTTCCGAAAGTGCAGAGCAATATCTGGCATGTCAGATATTCTAAGCGTGCGTCTGAGCGTTGACCAATGAGATGGCACAACGCCACCTACGTCACACGCACGCCGTCTCCCTTCAGTACAGAGTGGTGAGGCGCCATATTGGCATTCATTTCAAGCCTATATGTATATAAGCCGTCTCTGAGCACCAGCAAATTGAGAATCACTGAAAAACCCGTTGTTAACTGTGTGATTCGTTCCAATAAAATAATGAGAAATATCATTTTCGTGGCAAAAGAATTATTGTAACTTTCGTATTATGAGAGTAGGCTATTTGAAGGCAGCGACACACTGAAGATCCACCCAAAACGCAGTGTTCTTGGTACAATTTGTTATAATTAAATTTCAATTAGTAACATATCAACGATTAAGGTTTTCAGCAAGCGTGAAGATACTATTGTTAGACTTCATTTGGAAGTTGTTCGTGTAGCGTAATGACTAGCATCACTGTTTGCTTGTGAAATGTTTGTTGGGGCGGTGGTTCACGTTTTGCCACTACCGAATTTTTTTTTCCCTAACATTCGCGTTTTTATTGGGTTCTGGTACTTTATTATTAGTTTAATATAAGTATGTAGTATAATATTTGATGTTATGTAAATATAAGTTCAGCTCCTTTTTCTTTTACGCTTCGTAATTCACATGTTGCAAAGATTCTGCTACTGGATAGGAACAGTGATCAAGTAAGACTGACCTTGGGGTTTTACTAAAACGTGGGAATGATGAAATAATGTTTATCTCATGCGGAGAGGTATTCCAAATTTGTACCGCACTGTTTGTAATGGAACTTTTATACGCCTGTGTCCTTATTGATTGGGCATGGTACTTTCCTTTTCGTGCACGATGGAGGAGATGAGCGTTTTAAAAGACCTAACGTGGGAAATTTTACACGCGCCCATTGAGTAAACAGTGTGATTTACGAACTAGAAACATCCCTCAACTGCCGCTGGAGCGCGTTGCGATCGCGTATGCCACGTTGGGGCCCACGCACCGTATGCACAAGTCGCACGATTCCTGAGCGTTCAGCAGCACGTTGAACTTGGCACGCTCAACGTTAGCGTTCGACAGCACGGTCCGTGTGCCGACGGCTTAAGTGAAACATTGCACCATTTAAGAAACACTAATGACCTAGTTTTATCGTCGCATCACCAGTATGATCTACCTGTGTGGTCCTGTGTCAATTTGGAAGTAAGAAATGCAAATGAAGTTATGTTCAACACTTGTAAGAAACATGCAAATATAGTATTTGTGGATGTGAATAGATTATGCAGTAGCTTCAACACATTAAGTGGACTTCATCTGAACAATCTGGGTAATCTACGCCGTCCAGTCACATTAATGTGTCCATCACCTGTGTTAGATGTCAACATGCAATAACCGTTATGGAAGCTGCAGCACTAGCAGTGGAGAGGATATAAAGCTTGTCAAGGTGATGAAATAACAGTGCAGTAATTATATAATTGCGTAGGCTTCCGCGACCAGAGTCACTCGACATAAAAGTTTTCTGGGTTTGGTACCGCGTCATAATGTAAAAAACTACTGCCGCTTGAGAGAAACCAACGTTTCGGCCACGGTTGCAGCGGCCTTCTTCTGGGTCTAATGGTGCGTTCTAGCTATGCTTTTTTTTTTTTACTTTAATGTTATTTTAAAACCTGTACAACAGGCAGGCTGTCAGCAGCATTCTACGCTGCTCTTCAGCCAGAGAATATACAATGAGAGAAAAAAACAGTAAGAATACACAGAAGTTACAGAACGGTGGGCAATAAAACAGTAGACATATAAAAACAAACACGGAGCCGTTCACACTCGACGATAATCCACACTGCAAACTGTTGATACGACGCACAAACACTGAAAATGGCGATGGCACTGGTGAACGATGGAGTGCGACGGTGAACACTGAACACTAAACACGACGGCACACACGAGACACTAATGGTGATGATCTCTGGCGCGCGAAAGTCCACGTAGCGTGTGCGAGTCCGGAGACCTACCAAGAGAGGATGAGGTTGGGGGGGGGGGGGGAGAGGGAGAGGGGAGAGCAGAGATGCCATGGGCAAAGGAGATAGGGGGAAAGGAGGAAGGGGGAGGAAAAGCCCGGGGGAAGAGGGATGGAGGAAGAGGAATGGGGGGAAAAGGCGAGAGAGGGGAGGGAGGGTGCCTAAAGGAAAGGACACCGGAAATGGGGGGGAGGATCAAAGTTGATAGGAGGGGTAGATGGAGGGGAGGAGGACATCATCAGGGAGTGGGAGCTAGCGGAAGCCACCTTGGGAGAGAGTAAGGAGGGTGGAGAGTTGGAGACCGGGTGGGACGTGGGAATACAGGTGCGGCAGCGGGCGGGGGTGGGAGAGGATGGGTGAGACGAGCGGGTGAGGAGGATCGAGTTTGCGGGAGGTGTACAGGATCCGTATCCTTTCAAGGAAAAGTAGGAGGTGGGGGAATGGAATGAGATCGTACAGGATCTGTGTGGGGGAGGGGAGACGGATGCGATAGGCGAGGTGGAGAGCATGGCGTTCAAGGATTTGAAGGGATTTATAAAAGGTAGGGGGGGACGGAGATCCAGGCCGGATGGGTGTAACAAAGAATAGGGCGGATGAGGGATTTATAGGTGTGGAGGATGGTGGAGGGGTCCAGACCCCACGTACGGCCGGAAAGGAGCTTGAGGAGACGGAGTCGGGAGCGGGCCTCGGCTTAGATTGTCCGGAGATGGGGGGTCCAGGAGAGGCGACGGTCGAGGGTGACGCCAAGGTACTTAGGGGTGGGAGTGAGGGCGATAGGACGGCCATAGATGGTGAGATAGAAATCAAGGAGGCGGAAGGAAGGGATGGTTTCGCCTACAATGATCGCCTGGGTTTTGGTCTAGCTATGCAGTGTCCTTTATATTTTGTTGTTAGTGTTCACTGCGCATGGTATTGCGTCATAATTTGAGGAAAAGGAACTTTATTTTAATAGGTTATTGCGGTGGAGGGAGAACGTGACCTCTGTTGTCTATTGGTTCTCGTGTTGTGTACCATGATTGGTGGTCACCGTCGAATAAGAAGTGTGTTGCTGTTTACCAACTGCTGGACGTCGGCCGCGCGGCGGCAGTTACTCGCCGGTAGTGCTCGTGCCTCGTGTTGACAGTGCGGTCTGTTGGGCTCTGATCGCTGGCAGCCAAGATGTGGCAAGCCTCCGTCCATCCTCCCTGTTCATGTTGTTAGGGTGTTTCAGTATTTCGATGGCCTCTCTGATTTTGCGTTTCGTCATAATTGGCTGCTTGGCCAACACACAGGCTTCGCTGAATTTTATTTCTTTTCCTCAGTCTTGCTGGTGTTCTGCCACTGCGGATTTGTTGTGTTGCCCTAGACGAATACAACGATCGTGTTCCCGAATGCGCGTTGGTATTGGCCTACCAGTCTCGGCGATGTATGGCTCTCCAAATTCGCATTCCACCTTGTAAACGCCTGCAGTGTGTAATGCATCCACCTTGTCCTTACAAGGGAACATCCCCATCGCACCCCCCTCAGATTTAGTTATACGTTGGCACAGTGGATAGGCCTTGAAAAACTGAACACAGATCAATCGAAAAAACAGGAAGAAGTTGTGTGGAACTGTGAAAACAATAAGCAAAATATACAAACTGAGTAGTTCATGACCATGATATGCAAGGTCCTTGGTTCAAGTCTTCCTGGAGTGAAAATTTTAATTTTTTATTTTCAGACAAATATCCGTTAAAAACATATGTTTTGACAGAGCACAGGGAAAACTGTGCGACTGTGAAACTGTTGCATTCATTTGTTGCAGTTTATGTGACAAACTCTAATGTTTTCATCACTTTTTTGGGAGTGATTGTCACATCCACAACAAAACCTAAATCGGGCAAGGTAGAAGAATCTTTTTACCCATTCGTCAAGTGTAAAAGTTAGGTGGGTCGACAACATATTCCTGTCATGTGACGCACATGCCGTCACCAGTGTCGTATAGAATATATCAGACGTGTTCTCCTGTGGAGGTATCGGTTGACCTATGACCTTGTGCTAAAATGTTTTCGGTTCCCATAGGAGAGGCACGTCCTTTCGTCTAGCAATCGCACGGTTTTGCGGCGAGGTCGCAAAACACAGACACTAAACTTATTACAGTGAACAGAGACATCAATGAACGAACGGACAGATCATAACTTTGCCAAAATAAAGAAAGTAAACTTTTCTCTCGAAGCAAGACTTGAACCAAGGCCCTCTCGTTCCGCAGCTGCTCACGCTAAGCACGGGACCACGGCGCGCCGGAGCTGATTCTCTCCTTGATGTTGCCTATCTTGGACACGGACTACTCAGTTTGTATATTTTGCTTATTTTTTTTTCATAGTTCCACACAACTTCTTCCTGTTTTCTCGATTGATCTGTGTTCAGTTTTTCAAGGCCTATCCACTGTGCCAACTTATAACTAAATCTGAGGGGGGTGCGATGGAGAGGTTCCCTTGTTAGTGGAGCCTGTCACCTCCTGGATCCTACGACCGGATAGATGACAGGCTGCACCCAAACGCGGCGAAGCTGTTTGCCTATTCGGTTCAAAAATTGTTCAAATGGCTCTGAGCACTATGGGATTTAACATCTATGGTCATCAGTCCCCTAGAACTTAGAACTACTTAAACCTAACTAACCTAAGGACAGCACACAACACCCAGCCATCACGAGAAAATGCCTGACCCCGCCGAGAATCGAACCCGGGAACCCGGGCGTGGGAAGCGAGAACGCTACCGCACGACCACGAGATGCGGGCGCCTATTCGGTGAGTAACGTTTTTCATATAAGGTAAGCGCACTGTTGGCTGCAGTTTGTCTATTTCTTGCTTATCTTTCCTGCTTGTGTTCGTCGACAAGGCTGTGTTTATCGACTTATGGCTGTAGCCATTGGCTAGAAACGTTGTGCGTAGCCTTTTAAGCTCAGGTGTGATGTTTTGAGCACCACTTAGGCGCTACGCACGGATTGCCAAAGAACGGATGACAGAGTTCTTCTGCGCTGGGTGGTGGTAGGATTGGGCGTGCAGATACCTGTCTGTACATGGTACGTAACACAAGAGCCAATAGACGACAGAGGTCACGTTCTCCCTCCACCGCAATAACCTATTAAAATAAAGTTCCCTCTCCTTCTTCCGTAAGTGACCAATGAAACTAACTACCTTTTTAAAATTATGACGCAATGGCATGCGCAGTTAACACTAACAACAAAATATAAAGGACACTGCGTAGCTAGAACGCACCCTTAGACCCCAAAGAAGGCCGCTGCAATCGTGGTCGAAACGTTGGTTTTTCTCCAGCAGCAGTAGTTTTTACATTATGACGCGGTACTACACTCCTGGAAATGGAAAAAAGAACACTGACACCGGTGTGTCAGACCCACCATACTTGCTCCAGACACTGCGAAGGGCTGTACAAGCAATGATCACACGCGCGGCACAGCGGACACACCAGGAACCGCGGTGTTGGCCGTCGAATGGCGCTAGCTGCGCAGCATTTGTGCACCGCCGCCGTCAGTGTCAGCCAGTTTGCCGTGGCATACGGAGCTCCATCGCAGTCTTTAACACTGGTAGCATGCCGCGACAGCGTGGACGTGAACCGTATGTGCAGTTGACGGACTTTGAGCGAGGGCGTATAGTGGGCATGCGGGAGGCCGGGTGGACGTACCGCCGAATTGCTCAACACGTGGGGCGTGAGGTCTCCACAGTACATCGAAGTTGTCGCCAGTGGTCGGCGGAAGGTGCACGTGCCCGTCGACCTGGGACCGGACCGCAGCGACGCACGGATGCACGCCAAGACCGTAGGATCCTACGCAGTGCCGTAGGGGACCGCACCGCCACTTCCCAGCAAATTAGGGACACTGTTGCTCCTGGGGTATTGGCGAGGACTATTCGCAACCGTCTCCATGAAGCTGGGCTACGGTCCCGCACACCGTTAGGCCGTCTTCCGCTCACGCCCCAACATCGTGCAGCCCGCCTCCAGTGGTGTCGCGACAGGCGTGAATGGAGGGACGAATGGAGACGTGTCGTCTTCAGCGATGAGAGTCGCTTCTGCCTTGGTGCCAATGATGGTCGTATGCGTGTTTGGCGCCGTGCAGGTGAGCGCCACAATCAGGACTGCATACGACCGAGGCACACAGGGCCAACACCCGGCATCATGGTGTGGGGAGCGATCTCCTACACTGGCCGTACACCACTGGTGATCGTCGAGGGGACACTGAATAGTGCACGGTACATCCAAACCGTCATCGAACCCATCGTTCTACCATTCCTAGACCGGCAAGGGAACTTGCTGTTCCAACAGGACAATGCACGTCCGCATGTATCCCGTGCCACCCAACGTGCTCTAGAAGGTGTAAGTCAACTACCCTGGCCAGCAAGATCTCCGGATCTGTCCCCCATTGAGCATGTTTGGGACTGGATGAAGCGTCGTCTCACGCGGTCTGCACGTCCAGCACGAACGCTGGTCCAACTGAGGCGCCAGGTGGAAATGGCATGGCAAGCCGTTCCACAGGACTACATCCAGCATCTCTACGATCGTCTCCATGGGAGAATAGCAGCCTGCATTGCTGCGAAAGGTGGATATACACTGTACTAGTGCCGACATTGTGCATGCTCTGTTGCCTGTGTCTTTGTGCCTGTGGTTCTGTCAGTGTGATCATGTGATGTATCTGACCCCAGGAATGTGTCAATAAAGTTTCCCCTTCCTGGGACAATGAATTCACGGTGTTCTTATTTCAATTTCCAGAAGTGTATATCCAGAAAACTTTTATGTCGAGTGCAGTAATTGTCATTATTCAGAAATGGAGCGATTTATCTGACGTCCAGAGCGCGCGATCATTGACTTTTCGGCCAAGAGTGTAACCATTTCCAATATGGCAAAGTTTGTTAACTGTTCATGCGTCACTGTGGTTAAAGCATACGATGCATTGCAAAACGGCGCTATCCAGAACAAGCACTGAGGCAGCTGCGGTGCGCCATGGGCTATAGGTGACAGGTGTGAATGAACTGAGCGAGGTGGCGCAGTGGTTAGCACACTGGACTCGCATTCTGGAGGACGGCCTACCTGATTTAGGTTTTTCGTAATTTCCCTAAATCACTCCAGGCAAATGCTGGGATGGTACATATAAAAGGGCACAGCCAATTCCTTCCCCATCCTTCCCTAATCCGATGAGACCGATGACCTCGCTGTTTGGTCTCTTCTACATCTACTACATCTACATCCACACTCCGCCAGCGACCTGACGGTGTGTGGCGGAGGGTACTTTGAGTACCTCTATCAGTTCTCCCTTCTATTCCAGACTCGTATTGTTCGTGGAAAGAAGGATTGTCGGTATGCCTCTGTGTGGGCTCTAATCTCTCTGATTTTATCCTCATGCTCTCTTCGAAAGATATACGTAGGAGAGAGCAATATACTGCAGAGTCCTCCACTGGAGTTTATCTATCATCTCCGTAACGCTTTCGCGATTACTAAATGGTCCTGTAACGAAGCACGCTGCTCGCCGTTGGATCTTCTCTATCTCCTCTATCAATCCTATCTGCAACGGATCCCACACTGGTGAGCAATATTCAAGCAATGGGCGAACAAGTATACTGTAAGATACTTCCTTTTTTTCCGATTACATTTCCTTATGATTCTTCCAATGAATGTCAGTCAGGCACCTGCTTTACCGACGATCAACTTTATATGATCATTCCATTTTAAATCACCCCTAATGCCTATTCCCTGACAATTTATGGAATGAACTGCTTCCAGTTGCTGACCTGCTATATTATAGCTAAATGATAAAGGATGTTTCTTTTTATGTATTCGCAGCACATTACACTTGTCTACATTGAGATTCAGTTGCCATTCCATGCACCATGCGTTAATTCGTTGCAGATCCTCCTGCAGTTCAGTACAATTTTCCATTGTTGCAACCTCTCGATATACTACAGCACCATCCGCAAAAAGCCTCAGTGAACTTCCGATGTTATCCACAAGGTCATTTATGTATATTGTGAATAGCAACGGTCCTACGACACTCCCCTGCGGCACACCTGAAATCACTCTTACTTCGGAAGACTTCTCTCCATTGAGAATGACATGCTGCGTTCTGTTATCTAGGTACACTTCAATACAATCACACGATTGTTCTGGTAGTTCATATGCTCTTACTTTGTTCATTAAGCGACTGTGGGGAACTGTATCGAACGCCTTGCAGAAGTCAAGAAACACGGCATCTACCTGGGAACCCATGTCTATGGCCCTCTGAGTCTCGTGGACGAATGGCGCAAGCTGGGTTTCACACAATCATCTTTTTCGAAACCCATGCTGATTCCTACAGAGCAGATTTCTAGTCTCCAGAAAAGTCATTATACTCGAACATAATACGTGTTCCAAAATTCTACAACTGATCGACGTTAGAGATATAGGTCTATAGTTCTGCACATCTGTTCGACGTCCATTCTTGAAAACGGGGATGACCTGTGCCCTCTTCCAATCCTTTGGAACGCTACGCTCTTCTAGAGACCTACGGTACACCGCTGAAAGAAGGGGGGCAAGTTCCTTCGCGTACTCTGTGTAAAATCGAACTGGTATCCCATCAGGTCCAGAGGCCTTTCCTCTTTGGAGCGATTTTAATTGCTTTTCTATCCCTCTGTCATCTATTTCGATATTCACCATTTTGTCATCTGTGCGACAATCTAGACAAGGGACTACAGTGCAGTCTTCCTCTGTGAAACAGCTTTGGAAAAAGACATTTAGTATTTCGGCCTTTAGTCTGTCATCCTCTGTTTCAGTACCATTTTGGCCACAGAGTATCTGGACATTTTGTTTTCTTTCACCAACCGCTTTGACATAAGACCAAAATTTCTTAAGATTTTCTGCCAGGTCAGTACATAGAACTTTACTTTCGAATTCATTGAACGCCTCTCTCAGAGCCCTCCTCACACAACATTTCGCTTCACGTAATTTTTGTTTGTCTGCAAGGATTTGGCTATGTTTATGTTTGCTGTGAAGTTCCCTTTGCTTCCACAGCAGTTTTCTAACTCTTCCCCCAAATAACTCAACCCACATGTGTGAATGACGGCTGTGGAGATGTGTACAGGCAAACAGAAGTGCAGCTGTGCAACTGTTGAACAACTGACCGCCGAAATGAAGAGGCTGTGAACAGTGTCTCCTCAACAGCCGTTCAGCCAACGTTACTGCATATGGGCCGCTGCAGCAGGTGCCTGGGTCACACACCCACGCTGACTGCTGTTCAGCAGTGACAAAGGCTGGAATTTGCATGCTGCTGGACATCCACTGGGTGGTGACAGGTAGCCTTTTCAGATGAATCACGTTTTATGCTCCATCAGGCACATGGCCGTTGGCGTGTACGACGTGAAACGTCTGAAAGAAAACTCGCCTTCAACAGTGACTGTCTCTGGAATGCTTTCATTGCATTCCCTGTGTTATCTCATCGTTCTGGAAGGCACAATGGACCAACACAAGCATGCATCTACTCTTAGGGACCATATTCAGCCCCACAGGCAGTTTGTTTTTCATCAGCATGATGGCATCAACCCCCAGGACATGAAGTGTGTCACACTGCTCGCAGTTCGAAGAGCACCAGGATGAATTTACCATACTCTAGTGGCCAACAAACTACCCAAATTTAAGCCCAATCGAAAATCTGTGGGACCACCTCGATCGGACTCTTCGTGTCACAGATCCACAACCAAGAAATATAGCACAGCTGACCCTGACAGTGGAGGCAGCATGGCTCCACATCCCTGTCGGTATCTTCTAGAACCTCATTGACCATCTAACTACATGCATGTTGTGAGCGTGCAGTTGATCTGCTATTCTGTTATTCTGTGCAACGAATTAATCTGAGATGTACCCTTTACCCTGTGGCTCGTGCAAGATGCAATTTCCACCCCCACACTACTACAGAAGTCAGACAGACGCTCCTAACGTTGTAAAGAAAAATGCCTGAAAAACTTTCAGCAATAAATATCTTCGGAGTCGTCCGCTGTAAGGAAATGACAGAAAAATTCACAAAATTTATTACGTAACTACTGGGATACTTGCGTACTGGAGTAGTGCTAGTTAGTGTAAGAAAAACGTGAAACTAACGAAAATTATTATTTATTTTGCAAAAATTCTGAGAAATCACAATGGCAATTTTAATTATGAATTGAACAAGTTATATCCTGGTTCTTTTCGGAATGTGAAGTTACCTCTCAAGGATAGGATTCGCTAATGAAATTTCTATACAAAGTTTAAGATTGTTATTGACTTGAATGGCTGAGAGGCGCACCTACTCAACTTGAATAATTATCCTTTAGAATGTTGCTAGGTATGGTCGAGGCTGTCGCGTGCAAAGTGTAGTGTTGTGGAGGAAATATGGGGCTCGCAATAGCTGTAGCGCACAATACCGTAAGCTGCGATGACTGCTGTCTGCGCTGCTCGCTGCTGACAAATAAGATAACTAACTGTTGGCGTGGTACACCGGTCAGATAACCTGTCCACCGCTATGCCACTCAAAAATTCGCTCGCAGGCGTTTAACTATAACTCTGTCCGTTCACACCACACAATAAGTGTGTCAGCCAACACAGTGAACAACGCTTAATCGCAAGGACTCAATACAGAGTCGCACTTTGATTCGCTCTTGAGGTGCTCTCCCAGTGAAGTACTGAGGAGAGACTTGTTCCTCACTCCGAGAGCAACAACGGAACGGCGCCTCTCCACACCAGACATGAAGGGGTATATCTTTCGGTCTCTTTCATTATTCCTTCAGCTCAAGGCGTCAGAAATATCGTCTGCCAATCAGCATTGCTCTTCTAAAACGGGAGAATGAAGTTTCGTTTAAGGCGACCAATCCAGGAATCTGTAGTATCGGCATTTGGCGTTTGCTGTCTCCCTGTGAAAATCTCTGAAACTGCATGCTATGTGTAGGTTGGACGCTCCCACACAATGTAGCGGAATTTGCTTTGAAGCCGACCACGGGGTCGTTCCCCCTTTCACTCGGGCACACGCTGTCTGCTCCATGGGCGGTCGAGGTTGGCTCGTCCTCTGAAGGGACCAGACTCTCAGTGTGTGGCGTGCCTCTCTCAAACTAAAAGCTCCTGTGACCATCGTGTCTGGAATGTATGTGTGTATGCCAGCCTCAAGTATTTCAACCGTGGTGCGCACTTGTTATTTGCATATCATTTACATGAATTCATACAACAGTGACTTTATCTTATCTTATCGAATGAAGCATCTTGATGTGTGGAATTCTTACAATGTGCTGCAAAATGTTGTTATTCAGATTTTCAACGATTGGTAACAATGCATTTGTACAGTATTTATATAAGTGAAAAAATTCTGGAATTTTCTAAAAAGCGGTTTTAAATTGTGGCACTAGAGTTAGCTTGTACAGTTCTATCTGACTTCCAAACAACGAAATGAAAGCAGATTTGAGGGATGAGGGAAAAGCAAATTATCCAACTTCAACACCAAAGATGCTAAAAAAAAACAGCAATGACAAAAATCCAACTACACTCTGGATCATCATCATTGGATGCTGTGACAAAATCTTCCACACAACAACACAGACCTCCAGTGTATAGCCAGGATTTTCTGTGGGCATAGATAACAGCTCCCAATTAGTAGCCCATGAGAATCCTACAAGTGCAGAAAGTAAATTCCCTAATTATTTTCATATAGAGAAAGTTAGTTCATCACATGATTAGTTTCTGATATTCTTTGCCCTAATGTGATTTGGCGATGGGACAGATGGATTTACTTTGGGGGCCACTCATTAAGTTCTTTTCTAATTATAAGTCTTCCTGCTGCAATAAACAATGTAAAAATGAACAGAAAAGGCCACTCTGTCCAATTCATTTAAACATATAACACCTAAGAAATGAACTTCACTTGCTGGGAGGTTTTTTGAATGCTATGCATGTTATAGAAACCACAGAACATGGCCTAAAACCAGAGTGAAATAATACACTTTAAATTAGATGTCTATTCCCTAGCACACAGTTACCATGGGCAGTATCAGAAAGGGGGTGGGTAGCTCTTTATGTTAATCAATATATTGAAGAAAAAACTGTTATTACTTTAACATTATGGTGGAGTAGGGTCATTTGGATTTGGTAGCAATGTGGTACATTATAAAATCTTCGTCAACAGTAGAATGAAACACAAACTGGTTTGTATCTATTTCCCACTGTGTGAAAAGTTGGAGATTTTCTTCAACAGCCTCAGGAAGGTAAGAGGCCAAGTTGTCTCCAATGACCTCGCAGTACTGGGTTATCTAAATTTTAATGCAACTTTTATAATGCTATTAATTTGAAATTATTATACATTATGAATTTATACAATCTTGCATATACAGTAACTTCACACATGAGAATAACAACTTAACTGACTGTTGTATAGACTTTGCCATTATTAGTAAATATGAAGAAGATAATGTTAAGTTCAGTAACTTTGAATTCAACTTCTATGATCATTACTGCCAGCAAATTGAGTACATAAACGTAGATCCTCCATAAATTGCAAAAATAATTCAGCAGAATCGAAGCCTTATTATTATCAACATAATCACATTCAAAAGGACACCAACTAGACAGAATTTTTGGGACAGTGGCTATGACATAGAAGGATCAGATGATAAATGAAATTACTTCTGTTCAATTTTGTTGACTAATTTTGACTCTTGTTGTCCAGTTAAACCAAAAACAATGAGTGGGAAAAAAGAGTTAATCCTAAAACTTCCTACTGAATTAGTCAAGTTCAGGTAGAATATCCATGACCGCTATAGACTGCAGAAATCATCTCAACTGCAAATTTTCAAAGAAAAGCACATCAGTACCAAGCAAATTTGCAAATCGGAACTAGTAAACGCTATGAAACAAGTCCACAGTAAATCAAGAGCATAGTCAGTGAATGTTAGCCATGCCTCCTAGAACCCCATTAACAAATGCCACAAAAAAATTATGTGATTGTGATGGCCAGGAGGTCCCATCTGGAGTTGCAAGTTGCAAGTCTTATTTCAGTTGACGCCATATTGTGGGACTTGTGTATCACTGATGATGAGGACAACACAACACCCAGTTCACGAGCAGAGAAAAATGTTCAACCCAGATGGGAATCGGGCTCGGTCCATGACATGGTAGGCAAACACATAACCACTCAGCTAAGCAGGAGGACACAAATACCACAAAACAAGTATGAATACAGAAGCGGGAGCAATAAATGTCAGGCTCGACAGTCAACTGGTACAAGACAAAACAACCCTCTATAACATTCTCAACAAGCATTTTAGCTCCCCAACTAGCACTATAATTCAAGGAAGTAAAATAACAAGAGTTTAGCAGCTAAAAATCAAACCTCCAAGTGATTCAGATCATCTTTCCAGTACAGTAATTAAAAATGCACAAATGTTGTGGTTAAACATATTTCATCAATTGTGGCATCAGAGAAGTATGTTTCTCAATGCACAAAAGAGGAGCATTGTAAAACATATGTGTAAAAGAGGATCAAAGGAGGAAACATCACTACAGACAGATATCTCTCATTCTTACATTCACTAAGATTTTTGAGTCAGTGATACTTGTACACCTTAGTGCCGTTTCCACAAAAAAACAACCTCCTCACACAAACCCAATGTCGATTTCCAAAAGATCACAGCATCCCAACAGCTGTCACATAATTCTAGGTATATAAATGAAGGAAAGAATATTGTGAGCATATTTTTAAATCTCACAAAGTCTTTAGATCTGCTCAACCAAGCACTTCTCTTGCAAAAACATACGTCATTTAATATCACACACAAATCTCTTAAACCTCTGTCTATGTACCTAAAAATCCATAAACAAGCACAAACGTAAATTATCAAAATGGGATGAGAAAAGTCGTCATTCAGTCTGCGATTGAAACAGTAATACAGGACATGCCACAGGGGTCAATACTAGAGCCATTTATTTTTCTTCTGTACAAAAATGACACTGTAAAACCTTCTAATTCCCAAATAATTACCTTTCCTGATGACACCTCTCTCCTGTACTTTGGTGACAATAAGCAGGACATAACACATATTTCAACATGTGGAACATCATAAGTGACTAAATACACTCCTGGAAATGGAAAAAAGAACACATTGACACCGGTGTGTCAGACCCACCATACTTGCTCCGGACACTGCGAGAGGGCTGTACAAGCAATGATCACACGCACGGCACAGCGGACACACCAGGAACCGCGGTGTTGCCCGTCGAATGGCGCTAGCTGCGCAGCATTTGTGCACCGCCGCCGTCAGTGTCAGCCAGTTTGCCGTGGCATACGGAGCTCCATCGCAGTCTTTATCACTGGTAGCATGCCGCGACAGCGTGGACGTGAACCGTATGTGCAGTTGACGGACTTTGAGCGAGGGCGTATAGTGGGCATGCGGGAGGCCGGGTGGACGTACCGCCGAATTGCTCAACACGTGGGGCGTGAGGTCTCCACAGTACATCGATGTTGTCGCCAGTGGTCGGCGGAATGTGCACGTGCCCGTCGACCTGGGACCGGACCGCAGCGACGCACGGATGCACGCCAAGACCGTAGGATCCTACGCAGTGCCGTAGGGGACCGCACCGCCACTTCCCAGCAAATTAGGGACACTGTTGCTCCTGGGGTATCGACGAGGACCATTCGCAACCGTCTCCATGAAGCTGGGCTACGGTCCCGCACACCGTTAGGCCGTCTTCCGCTCACGCCCCAACATCGTGCAGCCCGCCTCCAGTGGTGCCGCGACAGGCGTGAATGGAGGGACGAATGGAGACGTGTCGTCTTCAGCGATGAGAGTCGCTTCTGCCTTGGTGCCAATGATGGTCGTATGCGTGTTTGGCGCCGTGCAGGTGAGCGCCACAATCAGGACTGCATACAACCGAGGCACACAGGGCCAACACCCGGCATCATGGTGTGGGGAGCGATCTCCTACACTGGCCGTACACCACTGGTGATCGTCGAGGGGACACTGAATAGTGCACGGTACATCCAAACCGTCATCGAACCCATCGTTCTACCATTCCTAGACCGGCAAGGGAACTTGCTGTTCCAACAGGACAATGCACGTCCGCATGTATCTCGTGCCACCCAACGTGCTCTAGAAGGTGTAAGTCAACTACCCTGACCAGCAAGATCTCCGGATCTGTCCCCCATTGAGTATGTTTGGGACTGGATGAAGCGTCGCCTCACGCGGTCTGCACGTCCAGCACGAACGCTGGTCCAACTGAGGCGCCAGGTGGAAATGGCATGGCAAGCCGTTCCACAGGACTACATCCAGCATCTCTACGATCGTCTCCATGGGAGAATAGCAGCCTGCATTGCTGCGAAAGGTGGATATACACTGTACTAGTGCCGACATTGTGCATGCTCTGTTGCCTGTGTCTATGTGCCTGTGGTTCTGTCAGTGTGATCATGTGATGTATCTGACCCCAGGAATGTGTCAATAAAGTTTCCCCTTCCTGGGACAATGAATTCTCGGTGTTCTTATTTCAATTTCCAGGAGTGTATTTTAATAACTAGTGACAATATTTACTCGAATAAACCTGTCATAACAGTCATTATTAATGAGCTGTTTTCATGGTCAAGGGAATCCTATGTGGTCAGTGTGTGCATGTGTGTGTGTGTGTGTGTGTGTGTGTGTGTGTGTGTGTGATCAAAAAGTAATTGGAGTTTTGTATTTTGAGGGTTGTATTTATCCAATTCACACGATTTTTCGTTGTTGTGTTGGTAAATGTGTCATGAAAGTATCTGTATGATATTAAGGCCAATTCGTGGTGGCTGTCACATCACACCACATCCTGCCCATCAGATCATGTCATGTCAATTCGTTTAGCCAGTATCACTAGGGAAACAAAGCTTATGAGCTCCCATCCAAAAATCGAGGATCTAACAACAATATAGTTTATTAATGCCCAAAGCAAACTTCCTAACATATGCTGTTGATCAGTTTTATGTGATAAAGTGCTGAGAAGTTAAACAACATTTCAAAACATCGACATTTATTTGTGAGCGAGAATGTATACATACAAACACATCAAACATATTTATAACAGAATAAATAGAACCATTTACCATATCTATTTTTCCTTACATAACTAAAAACGTCATAAACAATCAAATTTTTCTCCTTCATAGATCTGACTTTATCACTTACAATATTATTTAATGAAAATAGCTTCAGCAACTAATGTTCTTATTTATATATGCATCGAAAAAGATATGATTGTCAGAAGGACAGACTCAGCATACAGGAAAGTCAAAACAACCTTTGGTGACATTAAAAGCAACGGTGGTAACATTAAGAGTGCAATGGGAATTCCACTGTTAAATGCAGAGGAGAGAGCAGATAGGTGGAAAGAATACATTGAAAGCCTCTATGAGGGTGAAGATTTGTCTGATGTGATAGAAGAAGAAACAGGAGCCGATTTAGAAGAGATAGTGGATCCAGTATTAGAATCGGAATTTAAAAAAGCTTTGGAGGACTTACAGTCAAATAAGGCAGAAGAGATAGATAACATTCCATCAGAATTTCTAAAATCATTGGGGGAAGTGACAACAAAACGACTATTCACATTGGTGTGTAGAATATATGAGTCTGGCGATATACCATCTGACTTTCGGAAAAGCATCATCCACACAATTCCGAAGACGGCAAGAGCTGACAAGTGCGAGAATTATCGCGCAATCAGCTTAACAGCTAATGCATCGAAGCTGCTTACAAGAATAATATACAGAAGAACGGAAAAGAAAATTGAGAATGCGCTAGGTGACGATCAGTTTGGCTTTAGGAAAAGTAAAGGGACGAGAGAGGCAATTCTGAAGTTACGGCTAATAATGGAAGCAAGGCTAAAGAAAAATCAAGACACTTTCATAGTATTTGTCGACCTGGAAAAAGCGTTCGACAATATAAAATGGTGCAAGCTGTTCGAGATTATGAAAAAAGTAGGGGTAAGCTATAGGGAGAGACAGGTCATATACAATATGTACAACAACCAAGAGGGAATAATAAGAGTGGACAATCAAGAACGAAGTGCTCGTATTAAGAAGGGTGTAAGACAAGGCTGTACTGATCTGCTGAACGGAATGAACAGTCTAATGAGTACACAGTATGGTTTGAGAGTAAATCGGAGAAAGACGAAGGTAATGAGAAGTAGTAGAAATGAGAACAGTGAGAAACTTAACAGCAGGATTGATGGTCACGAAGTCAATGAAGTTAAAGAATTCTGCTACCTAGGCAGTAAAATAACCAATGACGGACGGAGCAAGGAGGACATCAAAAGCAGACTCGCTATGGGAAAAAAGGCATTTCTGGCCAAGAGAAGTCTACTAATATCAAATACCGGCCTTAATAGTGAAACATGGACTGTGGGAAAACCGGAACAGAAGAGAATCGAAGCATTTGAGATGTGGTGCTATAGTCGAATGTTGAAAATTAGGTGGACTGATAAGGTAAGGAATTAGGAGGTTCTACGCAGAATCGGAGAGGAAAGGAATATGTGGAAAACACTGATAAGGAGAAGGGACAGGATGATAGGACATCTGCTAAGACATGAGGGAATGACTTCCATGGTACTAGAGGGAGCTGTAGAGGGCAAAAACTGTAGAGGAAGACAGAGATTGGAATACGTCAAGCAAATAATTGAGGATGTAGGTTACAAGTGCTACTCTGAGATGAAGAGGTTCGCACAGGAAAGGAATTTGTGGCGGGCCGCATCAAACCAGTCAGTAGACTGATGACCAAAAAAAAAAAAATATATATATATATATATATATATATATATATGGTGTGTTCTGTTATAAAAAATCAAAATAATTTTTCGTTTTCAGACATCTGACCTAGCTATTGCACGAACACTCAATGGAAAAAATATCCAAGTCTTCATGAAATATTTGCAATTAGCCACGGAAACAAAGCACAATAATAAAATAAAATAAAGAAGTCACAAAAGCACAAAAACCACTACTATAACTTTACTGAGTGAGAAGAAAATAGATTAACTTCCATTGTTAGCAAACGACGAGAATGTCACTTCTTTCCTCTGGAGAAAGACGTGACATCACGTGGCATGACATAACGGTCCGCTGATGGCCAGTGTGAACATCGCCATTTGAAATGCACTGTGGAATGTTTTGGCACGATGTGACGTAGTATGACATGACATGACAGTCAGTGTAAATTGGCTTTTGGCTATATCGTATATTTGCTCTGTTGTGAAGAGTCAAAAAGTTAACTTGTTTTTTGCTAATATTGGCAATTAGATTACTTATTTGTATAAAAGTACATTAGAGAAGTTGTTTTTATTTTCGCTATAAGAATTTAATAAAGTGCAACAGGCTTTTAGAAACGTTAAATGTTTACTATTGGCAAGTCTGCTATGAGGAAGTTGAGGAGTTACAAGTTTTATAAGCGTCTTGCTGAACTTCATGAACACACTAAAGATTAGAAGTGTCCTCGACACCGAAATTGTGGAAAAAACCGAAAGAGATGACATGAGCAACAGCCGAATCACAGTCAGAGAAGTCACTAAGGATACTGGAATATCAACTGGAACGAAATTTTAGCGAATGTTTTGGTTCGAAATGTGTGACACTTAAGTTTTTGTAATATGGTTGAATTGTGAGTAAAACTAAGGACAAGTGCAAGTCATTCAAGTGTCTGTAAATGAAGTCAGCAACGACACAGAAGTAATTAAGCGTGTCATAACAGATCATGAAACATGAGTTTATGAATATGATGTCAGAACTACACTCCTGGAAATGGAAAAAAGAACACATTGACACCGGTGTGTCAGACTGACCATACTTGCTCCGGACACTGTGAGAGGGCTGTACAAGCAATGATCACACGCACGGCACAGCGGACACACCAGGAACCGCGGTGTTGCCCGTCGAATGGCGCTAGCTGCGCAGCATTTGTGCACCGCCGCCGTCAGTGTCAGCCAGTTTGCCGTGGCATACGGAGCTCCATCGCAGTCTTTATCACTGGTAGCATGCCGCGACAGCGTGGACGTGAAAACGTATGTGCAGTTGACGGACTTTGAGCGAGGGCGTATAGTGGGCATGCGGGAGGCCGGGTGGACGTACCGCCGAATTGCTCAACACGTGGGGCGTGAGGTCTCCACAGTACATCGATGTTGTCGCCAGCGGTCGGCGGAAGGTGCACGTACCCGTCGACCTGGGACCGGACCGCAGCGACGCACGGATGCACGCCAAGACCGTAGGATCCTACGCAGTGCCGTAGGGGACCGCACCGCCACTTCCCAGCAAATTAGGGACACTGTTGCTCCTGGGGTATCGGCGAGGACCATTCGCAACCGTCTCCATGAAGCTGGGCTACGGTCCTGCACACCGTTAGGCCGTCTTCCGCTCACGCCCCAACATCGTGCAGCCCGCCTCCAGCGGTGTCGCGACAGGCGTGAATGGAGGGACGAATGGAGACGTGTCGTCTTCAGCGATGAGAGTCGCTTCTGCCTTGGTGCCAATGATGGTCGTATGCGTATTTGGCGCCGTGCAGGTGAGCGCCACAATCAGGACTGCATACGACCGAGGCACACAGGGCCAACACCCGGAATCATGGTGTGGGGAGCGATCTCCTACACTGGCCATACACCACTGGTGATCGTCGAGGGGACACTGAATAGTGCACGGTACATCCAAACCGTCATCGAACTCATCGTTCTACCATTCCTAGACCGGCAAGGGAACTTCCTGTTCCAACAGGACAATGCACGTCCGCATGTATCCCGTGCCACCAAGCGTGCTCTAGAAGGTGTAAGTCAACTACCCTGGCCAGCGAGATCTCCGAATCTGTCCCCCATTGAGCATGTTTGGGACTGGATGAAGCGTCGTCTCACGCGGTCTCCACGTCCAGCACGAACGCTGGTCCAACTGAGGCGCCAGGTGGAAATGGCATGGCAAGCCGTTCCACAGGACTACATCCAGCATCTCTACGATCGTCTCCATGGGAGAATAGCAGCCTGCATTGCTGCGAAAGGTGGATATACACTGTACTAGTGCCGACATTGTGCATGCTCTGTTGCCTGTGTCTATGTGCCTGTGGTTCTGTCAGTGTGATCATGTGATGTATCTGACCCCAGGAATGTGTCAATAAAGTTTCCCCTTCCTGGGACAATGAATTCACGGTGTTCTTATTTCAATTTCCAGGAGTGTAGCTTCAATTGTGACAGCAGATGCTTTTTGGATCTCCCAGACCGCAAAGTACTCGAGAAGTGGAGTCGGATGCGAAGTTGATGCTCACTGTGTTCGGTTTTATGGTATAGTGAACTATGAGTTCTGGCCACAAGTTCGAACGATCGGTAAAGAGTACCACTTAAATTTGAATGGCGTTTGCATGAAGCCAACCGATAAAATGCCCATCTTTTGCAGCAAGACAATGCGCCTGCGCACACTTTGGTGCTTGTACGAGAATTTTTGGCCAAAAAAACATAACTGTAACGATACCCTAGCCTCCATATTCGACAGAAATGGACCTATGTGATGTTGTTATATCCCAACAATAAAGGGTATCTTAAAGATTCATCATTATACAGGCATGGATGAGATTAAAACACATCAATGAGCGATCTAAGAACGGTTAAGTTATAGAAATGTTTCTGACATTGTAAAAAGAGCTGCTGTTTGCATGTAATATTAATGGGAGCTATTATGAAGGGGATAATATTGATGTAGACAAGAAAATGTAATTATTTCCCAAAAACAAAAATTCCTGTTATGTTTTTAGCACACTAGTTCAGCGTCAACAACGCAGGTCCTAGCACTCTTGTCTGGGGCACACCTGAAGTTACCACATTGGATTTCTTCATATTTTGTGGGTTCTGTCCAACGAATATATGCCGTTTCCAGGCACCAGAACATAGAGGATCTCCCAAAAACATGAAGTAATAAAATGACGAAGAACGTCATTTTGGTAGTTAAAATTTTTTCTTATTTCGTTATTTTCGTATTATAACTTGAATGCTATGAAAGTATACTTTTTCAGAAGCAACAGCGGACTGAAATTGTGTCAAAAACAGTCGTTCTTGTTGCGATTTGTTATAAGGAAATGTCAGTTAATGACATGTTGTTGGCGGTTTAAGTAGTCAGGAGATCTGAAAATAAAAGTCATGACCAGAAATTATGTGCACCATTGTGTAGCGTGTGGTGCTGTGGAATTGTGAAGTCTAATGGAGTTGAATTTTTCCTCTGTTGCTTGCAGATATTTTTTTATTCAGCTTTGCATTTCTAAAACATTCTGAGACTTTGTTATTAATTTAGCAGAAGTATATTCTGTAATATTTCATGTTATGTAGATACATACAACCGCATTCTCCCTCAGGGGTTCGTTTGTTCGACTTTGTGAAATGCCAGGGAATATCGAGATCACAAACTGCAGGAATGGTTGACTGAACCACATCTATAGATGCCGCAAAAAATGTGATAGTAAATACATAAATAAATAACACCATAAATGTAAATGATGTGTTAACATAAGTACTCTCATATATTTAGCAGCAAATATAGAAAAATGTGAAATCCTGGTCCAACCTCTGTTTGGAATACTTAAGATACAACTGCAAACCTGTACATAGTTATTCAGAGATGAAGAGGCTGGCAGAGGACAGTAGCAGCTGCATCAAACCAGTCTTTAGACAGAAGACCACAACAATAACACATACATGTCCATCATTATACTTTAAGCTGAATGTAAGAATAGAGCAAATAAGAGGAGATATTCACCAGCACAACACTAGCAGGAAAATTAAAATCGATATTCTGAGATAGATTATTAGAAGCAGCCCACTCACCCAGAGTCATTTCAAAAAACTTCTGAATAAATTACAAATATCAATGTGCTCCATGGTTCAAATTGTTCAAAAGACTCTGAGCACAATGGGACTTAACATCTAAGGTCACCAGTCCCCTAGAACTTAGAACTACTTAAACCTAACTAACCTAAGGACGTCACACACATCCATGCCCAAGGCAGGATTAGAACCTGCGACCATAGCGGTCGCGCGGTTCCAGACTGAAGCGCCTAGAACCGCTTGGCCACTTCGGCTGGCTGTGCTCAATGTCTTGGAAATTATGTCAAAGAAAATTATACATCTGGCAGGCTGAAAATCCATTTTATAATATGGGTGGAGTGTAAAATGTGTGGCATTTTCCCATAACTTGAATAAACACAACATACACATATAACAGTGGCTTTAGTCATCAACAATATGTTCTCCTTCACTATTTACAACAGTCTGTGAACGCTGGAGTAACTTTCTGATCCCACGACTGTAGAAATCATGTGGTTTTGAGACAACGAATTCCTTGAACGGATCTTTGGTTAGCAACCAAATAAATAAGATCTTTGTCGCTAATTTTTCTTAGTTCATTTGTAATAAATACAAAAACAACTCGAATTAGACTTTGCCCTTTTAGTGTGTAAGCCATTTTGTTCATCAAGATCACAAGTTTTGCATAATTTCTGATAGCAGGTGGCGCAAGAGACATGGACAGTGGACCTTATGGGAAGGCAAGTTGCAGGGGCAGAAGTTCTCGTGAGTTTGAGTATGGAGGTAGACCAAACGTTAAGGCTGGCGTCAAAGTGTATGCTGGGCTGGAATAAAGACCTGAGGGAGAAGAGAATGTCGATCTGAACTCATCTTCAGCAACAAACAAACAAGATATCGAAACAGACAGCACTCAATGCAGATATGACTGATACTTATTCCATAAACAAATAGAGAAATTCCGTTTCCCAATCAGAGACGATACCTCTGCCGTTGGAGACTAATTCAGACAGAGTGCAAGTGCTGAGAGAAGAGCAAATCACTCAGAGAGAAATTCTGATTTCGTTAAATATGTCTACTAACTATGATAAAAATAAAAACAACAGATAATAGGCTGACACTGATGGTTCTCTCTATGTGTTTATCGAGGAAATCAATGGTAATGTTGGGAATACCATCCCATGGCTTTGGGGAAATTATTATTCACCTCAGACGCCGTATTTAAAAGTGTAGTCGCGATTCTCAAGGCTGTTGGAAAGAAAAGAGGCAGTATTGATTTCGCTACAGGGGAATCTGCCAATAAATTTTTAGAAGATAACCCTCTAGGTTAAGAAAGAAGTTGTTTGTATACTGAAACACAGAACTATCCACAAGGGAGCTGTAAGGAATGTAGATGCTAATCAGTCAGAGCTGGAGCTGAGCAAGCCATTCAATTTTCAGTCCCAATGACTCATGTATGCAGAATGTTCAAAAGAATAAATCACTTGGGCACTGTAAGCAATGTCCCTTGACGAATATGTGGTATCAAGTTCACATCATAGTTCTTACTACAATATAACACACTGTATCGTATGTGATGTTCAGTTAGGCCTTACATTCCTCTAGTCATACAACACTGCCAATGTCTAAGATATGGCCATTTACCTAATCAGCGCCAGTCAGAGATGCGTTGTAATAAATGTCGAGGTAAGCATGGGGAGTTAATGTGCTCATGCCAAACTACATGCTGTGTACATTGCAAAGGCAGTAACAAGTCAAGAGACAACTTGTCCAATGTGTCTAAAACAGCAAGACATTAAAAAAGCTTTAGATGTCCTCAACATTTCTTTCAAAGAAGCTGTAGAATATGTTAACCACAAATTGTATGCCCTAGTAGCAGGAAACCAGGATAAAAGTAAACTGAATTGGGAGGGGGAAATTCCTTTCCCACAAAACACATGGCAAAAATTCGTGACAATCATCCACCCTAACAGACATAAGCCTACAAAACCTATGCCAACTCCTACCCACCTCTTTGATAATATAAATTTACCTGTATTCCCCATTATTGAGGCTTCTTATGCTCCACATCATCATGCTGGTGCTCCCCAGCTACCAGACACATGTGGACAACTTCTAGGAGCGGAGGACAGAACTATGCATTTGTTGATAAGCTAGTATTTAGATATTAAATTTAGTAACTCAGTTAACCTCTTCCAATACAGACCAAGCACAGCAAGCAGAAATTTACAATATAGGTATCCAAGAAATAAAACATGGCTGAGGATCAGAAAGATGCATTTTTTCACATCAGGGTGGCCTTTAATGTATTACAATGGAATGCTAAGTCAGAAATTTCGAACAGGGAAATACTGGAAAAAGAACTAGATAAACAAAATATCTCTATCGTGGTTCTACATGACATATGGTTCAAACCACAAACGCCAATTCAAAGGATATAATTTAGTTACGTCAGAGTGACCAGATGGTAAAGGAGTGGCATTATTAATTACGAACACCATTAGTTACAATGTGATGCATTTAAACTTTAACAATTCAACATTTCAAGTAGCAGAAATAGAAACACTGGCTGGTAACTTCTGTATTGTGTTCATATACACTCCTGGAAATGGAAAAAAGAACACATTGACACCGGTGTGTCAGACCCACCATACTTGCTCCGGACACTGCGAGAGGGCTGTACAAGCAATGATCACACGTACGGCACAGAGGACACACCAGGAACCGCGGTGTTGGCCGTCGAATGGCGCTACCTGCGCAGCATTTGTGCACTGCCGCCGTCAGTGTCAGCCAGTTTGCCGTGGCATACGGAGCTCCATCGCAGTCTTTAACACTGGTAGCATGCCGTGACAGCGTGGACGTGAACCGTATGTGCAGTTGACGGACTTAGAGCGAGGGCGTATAGTGGGCATGCGGGAGGCCGGGTGGACATACCGCCGAATTGCTCAACACGTGGGGCGTGAGGTCTCCACAGTACATCGATGTTGTCGCCAGTGGTCGGCAGAAGGTGCACGTGCCCGTCACCTGGGACCGGACCGCAGCGACGCACGGATGCACGCCAAGACTGTAGGATCCTACGCAGTGCCGTAGGGGACCGCACCGCCACTTCCCAGCAAATTAGGGACACTGTTGCTCCTGGGGTATCGGCGAGGACCATTCGCAACCGTCTCCATGAAGCTGGGCTACGGTCCCGCACACTGTTAGGCCGTCTTCCGCTCACGCCCCAACATCGTGCAGCCCGCCTCCAGTGGTGTCGCGACAGGTGTGAATGGAGGGACGAATGGAGACGTGTCGTCGTCAGCGATGAGAGTCGCTTCTGGCTTGGTGCCAATGATGGTCGTATGCGTGTTTGGCGCCGTGCAGGTGAGCGCCACAATCAGGACTGCATACGACCGAGGCACACAGGGCCAACACCCGGCATCATGGTGTGGGGAGCGATCTCCTACACTGGCCGTACACCACTGGTGATCATTGAGGGGACACTGAATAGTGCACGGTACATCCAAACCGTCATCGAACCCATCATTCTACCATTCCTAGACCGGCAAGGGAACTTGCTGTCCCAACAGGGCAATGCACGTCTGCATGTATCCCGTGCCACCCAACGTGCTCTAGAAGGTGTAAGTCAACTACCCTGGCCAGCAAGATCTCCGGATTTGTCCCCCATTGAGCATGTTTGGGACTGGATGAAGCGTCGTCTCACGCGGTCTCCACGTCCAGCACGAACGCTGGTCCAACTGAGGCGCCAGGTGGAAATGGCATGGCAAGCCGTTCCACAGGACTACATCCAGCATCTCTACGATCGTCTCCATGGGAGAATAGCAGCCTGCATTGCTGCGAAAGGTGGATATACACTATACTAGTGCCGACATTGTGCATGCTCTGTTGCCTGTGTCTATGTGCCTGTGGTTCTGTCAGTGTGATCATGTGATGTATCTGACCCCAGGAATTTGTCAATAAAGTTTCCCCTTCCTGGGACAATGAATTCACGGTGTTCTTATTTCAATTTCTAGGAGTGTATATCCAGCTCCCATGACTATAACCAATAATAATATCTGGCAACAACTGTTTACTCAGCTTCATCCACCCTTCCTTGTCTGTGGGGAATTTAACTCTCGTCCACAGTGCTTGGGGCAATGCTGTCAACGATCCAGAAGGTGGTCGCCTCTTCAGTACAACTGAGGATGTAGATCTGATCATTTTGAATGATGGATCCCCAACAATGTTACCCTTCCCTTATAGACAGTGATCTACAGTGCACTGGAGTCTTGTGTTGCCGGATTTTCACAAAATTTCGAAGTAGGAGAGCTTAAGGAATTCTATGGGATCAGACCTTTACTCCATTAAAATTCTGCTGGGCTCCGATATAACTTTGAGAAGTAGATATTACTCAGACAGCTCACGCAAAAAAGGACGCTGCTGGAAAACATATGAGAAAACTGTACAGGAGGTAATCGGGAAACTGCATCCAGCATGGACATCATGGGAAGCCTACATGGAGCTTATGGCAGACATTGATCTAGCAGATTGTAATGCAGTTCCCCAGCGGAAAACAAACTTTTTCTCTGGTAAATCGTGTGCTTTTGATGGAATACTGAATGTTCCAAAGCTGTGGCTAAAAGAATATTAGCATTGACTAAATATCGTAGAGAACAGACACTGCATAGATTCCTGGAGTCCATAAGAACAGATGCAAACACCAGGATATTCCCAAGGAAAAAGAAAAAGGTGGCTTGGATCAACTACTGTAATGGACTGAATAACGAGTCTGATATAGGACAAGTGTGGAAGAGAATTCGTTCTCTAAATCATCTTCATGCAGTCGGATCTTCGGCGGTGGCCCCTCTATAGTTAGAAGGCTTTGTGTCAAAATTAGCTCCTCCATCTTGTTCTGAAGGCACCATGGCTAATCGACAGAAACAGATTTCAACCATTCCCTAACAGCTTCAGACATGAGTTGAAGATGGATTTGAAAAATTCTACAAATACTGCTCCAGGATTTGAATGTGTTCATTATGGGATGATAAAAATGGAGGGTTTAGATCTTCTTCTTATTCAGTGAAACATGGGGAAGAGGGGGAGCTTATGGAGGAATGGACTATGCAAATGCTTATGCCTATATTGAAACCTGGGACGAATCCCAAAAATCAAACCTCTTACAGACCAATTGCCTTGTGTTCTTGTGTGGGGGAAACTCTTGAAAGATTTGTCAAAAAGCGTCTTGAGGCTTGGCTGGAAACTAATGGATTATTACATCGATCCCAATTTGGCTTCATCAATGGCAGAGGAATATAGGCCAACGTAACAACATTTAGCAGTGACAGTCTACCGGCTTTTCATGAAAAGAAGTTTTTTATGTTGTTACTCTTAGATGTGACATCAGCTTATGATAATGTTCAGGTTTCCATCCTGTTCGAAACGTTACAGATAATTGGTCTTCCTATCAGTTGTATATATTGCATTAATACTTCCCTCGAGACGAGATCAATCTACATAAAACATTAGAACCACTTTTTGCGACCTATGTCTCTTTCCAGAGTCTTACCCCAGGGATTTATCCTGAGTCTCTTGTTATACATTCTTTACTCTGGGAACCAACAAAACATTATTCTTCCTAATGTTTATAGTCTGCAGTATCTAGGTGATATATGCCTTTACCCATCTGGACCCTTGGAGGATCCTGCATTCAGCAATCTTACAGGGGCAGTTCTAGAAATGGACGATTGGTTACGTGCTAGTGGCCTTGAAATCTCTTCTTCAGAACCCTCAGTTATATTTTCAAGATGCCAAGTGCTCTGTAACGAAATTCACAGAAGGGCTATATATTTCATGTTAAGCCTTCAACCAATTTCTTGGGAATGTGGTTTGGTTCCAGACTCAGTTGCATTCCTGAAATCAAGCCCATTATCGATAGTTGCCTTCTAGTCATGAACATCATTAAATCTTTAACTAGAGTATTGTGGGGTGCGAACCCCAGTGTTCTATTAATCATTTATCAAGCTTTAATTAGGAGTAGAATTGAGTATGGTTGCACAGTATATGGGAATGCCCGTATTAAGTATCTCCAAAAGTTAGAAATGTTTCAGTATAGTTGCATCCGGAATTGTTTAGGAACGATGAGATCAACTCTACATCTTACGCTCTAGTGGCTCGCTGACAAGATATATTATGGAGAGGTTGGCTCTCAAATCTCACCTGGAAATCAATAAATGTGATAGGCTACACACTATTTTGAACAAATACTGCCCACGAGACTTTTTTATAAGTTTTGTCTCGCTGAAAAAGATCAAGAAGACTTGCTATGTATGAGAGACCTTTTTGAGTGTGCTCATCCCCTGCTCCAGTGCTTTACTTGTAGCTTGGTGATTGCTATAGCAGCAACCACAATGCAATAGCAAGTGCATACCTCCATGAAACTTCGAGCGATGCTCTCCAAATTTACATTGATGGATCACGAATCGAATCAGAATGTCTACAAACGGGTCACTATGAACAGAAACAAGCTGCCCTAGACAGCTTCTTCTTATATGGCGGAAGTGGTAGCAATCATGAAGGCAATCAAGTTCTTGGTAACCCAGAATTGCAAAAGGATCCTAACTATTTCGGACTCACTGAGCACTCTTGCTGCCATACAGAGTAGAAATTGGGACAAGCACAGTAGCAAACTGGTCATAGACGTAGCCCGCAATATAACGGTATGTTCTACGTCTACATGGATACACTGCAAATCATATTTACATGCCTGGAAGAGGGTTCATGGAACCACCTTCACAATTCTCTATTATTCCAGTCTCGTATAGTGGGCGGAAAGAATGGACACCTATATCTTTCTGTACAAGCTCTGATTTCCCTTTTTATCGTGGTGATGGTTTCTGCCTATGTAGGCCGTTGTCAACAAAATATTTTCGCATTTGGAGGAGAAAGTTGGTGATTTGAATTTCGTGAGAAGGTTCTGTCACAACGAAAAACGCCTTTCTTTTAATGATGTCCAGCCCAAATCCTGTATCATTTCAGTCACACTCTCTCCCATATTTCATGATAATACAAAACTAAAATATTCAGCTACCTTATTTTGACCTTTTTCTTGACATAAAAATGGAAATCGGATCGCAGTGGGAAGAGGAATGGCAAGCATCTGTACCTAAAGACAAATATTATAAATGGATACAACCTCACTTACCAATATTACCTAGGTTTCACGATATGTCTATACACAGAAGAGTGATCTCTACAATTACAACAATGACATTCAGTCACAGAAGCTTTCCTGTTCATTTATTCCACCTTCATCTTAGGACTCTGGACACCTGTGACGGTAAGAACTCAGTTATAGGGGACAGAAATCTTCTGATCTTTGTTTGCCAAAAGTATGATCAACAGAGAGAAAAATTCCTCTCTGAGCTGGACATCTTGGGATTCCATTCACTTTAAATATTATTAGCCTACAAAAAGCAAAGTTCGCATGATGCTTCGAAGTTTTGCAAGATTCATTTTAAGGAGTGATATGAAAATTTAATCAACGATTTATAATAATGGTGTAATGACCATTTTCCCTATAGAATCGATTACAAGTGAACTTTACTTTCTGAAGTGTCTATCTTTAATAAAATGCTGTGTAGAAGATGCAGTTGTATCATAGTTACTGCACCTCTACATGGCTAAATAGTGTTATACTCATAAGGGCCAAGTAAAATAAATGAAAAAAGGAAACTCGTCAAACTACTGTTGATACTTCCTCCTACTGCCTCATCTGCCACTTGTAATTCTCATTTACCTAGAACTTTACGGTCTTCATGATTACTACCACTTCTGCCATATAAGAAGAAGCTGTTGAGGAAATTGTTTATCAAGATCTTCAGATGCATCATCTCCATACACATCCACAACCTCCTCAACCTAAACTATCTCCTTCCTTTAACCAGTGTGGCTTCCATTCCCATTTCTCCTCTGATGACCAGCTCCAGCACCTCACGCATCTCCTGTCCCATGAACTCAATTCCATAATTCCGCTATTTTTGCCTCCAATGATCTGGTCTCCTTTTCAAACTCCAAATTAGGTTCGAATAGATTCATTTTTCATTCCATGGAGCCAAAAATGAGATGATTCTCATGGTTGTGGAACAAGTCATAAAATATAACATACATACCTTCAAATTACTACATCCACCTTATTATATCCTTCCTATTTAATCGCCAATATTTTGTCACTATTAGCAATACAAATCCCTGTAGCTTCCATCTCAACTGTAGGAGTACCACAAGGTTCCATCCTTCCTCATTTCCTTTATCTTCTCTACACATTGATATGCCCAAATCACCTCCACCGGTCCACCTCCATCAATATGCTGATGACACCACTTTCCACACCCTCTACATGACACTCCAGAAATCCCAACGATTCCTCCAAATCCACCTCAGTCAGTTTACCTCCTGGTGTAACCAATGGCTTCTCAAGATCAACCCCTCCGAAACATAGGCAAAAATTATAGGATGTACCTCCTGCATCAATGACTTCTGTGTTACTATTTATGAGCATCCTACCCAACTAACATACAAAAATATCTTGTACTAACCCTTGACCGGCAACTATGTGCCAACTTCAGCTATTAAGAAACTATCAGAAAGCCCAGAATCTCCACAACCTGATCCAACCCATCCACTACTAAGTAAATGTTGTACGGATCTCCACCCCACCAAAATTCTACAAGTCCCTCCAAATCCTTGATTGCCATGCACTCCATCTCGCTTTTTACATCTGTTTACTTTCTCCCAACATGGATCCTCTACCATCTTATCAAATTTCCACACCTCTTCACCCACATCAAACACCTCCACATCTGCTGTGCTATCTGCAAACTAGATTCCAATAACCCCGTTGCCTCCCCTCTGATTACCAACCCTGGGATGCTGCCAGGCCTTCACGAATACATCTGCACATGCTCCATATCCTATCTCAATGCAACTTCAACCAATTCCCTCACCCAGACAATGATATCCATCCCAATGCTCATACCTCCTACCAACTTGAACTCTTCCCCACATATTCCACTCCACATCAGGGCCCCTCTCTTCACTTCCCTCTCCATCCATCCCTATCCCTTTCCTCTTGTAACCACTACCCTCTCACACACCATACTAATACTCACCCTCTGTCTTTCTGACCGTCTGTATACCCACTATCTGCCTCACCTCCTACCTATCATCTCCATCGTTTCCCTTCCTAACAATCTCTATCTCTTTATCTATACTACTCAACCCTATGGAACACATTCTCTCCCCTGACAATACTTCTCACTCAGTGCAGGTCCTTCAGATTTTAAGAGAAAGTGCAGTGCTTCAGTGTTTTAATCAGAACAATTTCAAATTTCTGCGATATGTTCTTAAAATGTACATATTTTCCTTTTTTAGTTGTCTGTCATTGATTAATTTAAAATAGAATAAATTAATTTAAAAAGAATAAATTAATTTTAAATAGAATAACAGTCCCAAATTTTGTTTCTCCTTCTATATATTTTTTTAATTTTATTGGTTGAGAAGTGGAATATTGTGCCACTGGCAGGTCTTCCCCCCTCCCCCATCAATGTGGAGTGAGGGCGATAAAATAACGAAACAGGAAAGAAAAATGGTCTTAGAAATGAAGTTGCAAGGTTCCTGGTGGCGGTATTATTTCAGACTGAGTGTAGGTTTCGATAAAGGAAATCAACTATATTACAGTGTTGCTTAGTGCAGATGCACAAAGTGTAGCTCCAAAATTCGTTATGGTATTCAATAAGATTAAAATTTCGTAGTATTTAACTGATGTGGCGTGCAAGAGTGAATATACTAGCTCTTAAATTATTCTTTAGGGCATAGTAAATAGTATCTAACATAACACTCAAAAACTTTGAAACTGTACTTTTGAGAATTGCAACTGCAAAGATGGACATTAATCGCCAGATTCAAATATCGAAGTGTCACTACTAGTTTTACTTGAGCCAAGAATGTATCTTTAATGTATCAGACTTTTTTAACAGAGTAAGAATTATGGCTCTACAAGTACTTGAAATTAGCTTTTGTTCAAAAAGTGGTTCAAATGGCTCTGAGCGGGACTTAAACATCTGAGGTTGTCAGTCTCCTAGAACTTAGAACTACTTAAGCCTAACTAACCTAAGGACATCGCATATATCCATGCCCGAGACAGGATTCGAACCTGCGACCATAGTGGTCGTGCGGTTCCAGACTGAAGCGCCTGGAACCGCTCATCCACCTCGGCCGGCTAGCTTTTGGTATCTGAAATTGTTTTACATTTGGGTCTTCGTTTCTGAATGCTACATAGGCTACTTTGTTTGGTGCCTTTGTGTTATTTATGCATAAATTCCACATTCTAATGAAACATTTGTGCTTTCTTTTCTTCTTCTTCTTCTTCTTCTTCGATTCTAGGCTTAGTTATAATACCATAAACTGAGTGATAACAGCAAGGTCTTTATGAACAATCCTAGCTGACGCCATATTGAAAACAGCGCTACTGCGATTTTGACAGAAGTTTTGGTTCAGGTTCGTTTGAGCAGTTACCAGACAGCAGGCTGTACTGTGCATGCGCAGTAGGCAGCCCGTGCTTGGTGCTTGCTCTGCTCATACGCTTTTCGTCGTATTTATGGTGGGGCATCACGTGACATTGTGTAGCCGTGCGGCATGTTGTTGAGAGGACATACTGAGTTGTACTTAGACCAATTGTTTTATCATATCCCGCACAGATAAAGGATGCAAATATGGAAGCAGTTCTTTGCAAAATATCATTTCAAAATTAGACTCCACAGCTCGAAGTACCATAAAATTTTACTAAGGGGTGACTTTGACGGATTTTTTTTTTTTAAATCGTACTCTGCAATATTGTTATGAAGCATTTCCGACAGGTTTACATCTACAAAGCACTGCAAAAAGCTGGTTGGATGGAATACAAATGTCTTGCAAGAAAAAAGAGACAGTTTATTGGGTTATTGGGTAGCTCACACCGGAATAAAGGACAATAAATTTCATGACTATTTCAAAATGTGAAAAAATTAACATGGTTGTCTGTGAGGCAAAGAAACTGTACAACTGACAGTTTATATTCTACTCTAGGAATAAATATGAAGCCATGTGGGGAGTTAAAACGATAAAACACGGTATGCTGCCAGTATAAAATTTAGCATAGAATGTCATTCTATAAATTTAAGACGTAAACACAAATTAAGAAATAACTTCAGGCCTAGAGGAAGTACTAGACAAGTACCTTGTGATCGAAAAACACTTTCACAGAATGCAGATTTGTAAAATTCTGCTACAGCTGTCATATTTGAAACAAAATATTTAGTTCAAAACTACTGACCAAATTTGCCTACTTAGTCAGCTTCAAGTAAATGTTTACATATGTTCGTACGTATATAGCATTAAGATATCTTACAGTGTAATAAAAGGACATCAGAGACTACTCCAGCAGCATCGGAATTTCATAAACCGTACTAAAATGCTTCATTCCGTTCTAATTGAACATTTCTATGTCCATATGCACTATGAAGTACGTGATATTCAGCTTTTCATGTGGTTTTCATGATACCAATTTTCTTGGAGGTCCAGTACTGTATTCTCATGTTTGGTTCTTTATTATGGTATAACGTCATTCATCCCAGAAAATGAAAATTTGCACTTTAAATTGAACGAGGTTGAAAGTAGTCAATAGTGTGGAATGAAACACTTCCTTTCAAATGAACTAACTGCCTCAGGGGAAAAAAATTAACTGAAGCAAATTTCTCCATAAAACAGACAGAAATAGCTTCATTAAGACATTAATGGTTGATTGCTAATAACGTGGAAATAATATAAAATCAGAAAATTGAAACTGTTAACTTATTTTGGTCTTTATGGTTATGAGAATGTATATTAATTCACTTGATGGCCGCCGGCCACAGAAATCTGTTTTGTTTTCATTTGACATGGGAGCTGTAAAGTGTAAAAGAAGACACGAAACATATACAAATACACGGAATACGGGTCACGTGAGGAAGAACCCCCCCCCTCCCCCTCACTATAACTCAGCTGGCTCTGCGCATGCACGAATGTGGCAGCTTGGGCACGCCAGAAAATTTTTTCCGGGTAGCTTCTGGCTACTTTGCTGCTACTGCTCATACAGCAAACAGCCACGCTTCAAGTAGCCAGAAGCGGGAGGAAGGCACTGCTCATACGCGAATTCAGCTCTGCGCATGCGCACGAGCCCGCTGGCAACTGCTCATACGAACCTTAAAGACAGCAGACGATACCTCTGCCGCATCAGCCGTCGTGTCACTTGCTGTGGCATCACTTTTGAGGCATGTGGAAATCCAACTTTACAAACTGAAAATTGCTTATATTTCTTTGTTCCTTGTAGTTCCATTCATAGAAATCATTTTATACTGTCATGGTTCCGCTTGACAGCTTTGGTATTGCTATTGCACACTTAATGTTGTTAACTATCTTTGGTTGTTGACTGTTACGTCTCTGGCGTAAAATTTGAAACCGTGGCGGTTGGACAAGAAAAATATTTTGACTGTCTAATTTAAAGGGAATATTTCTTACTTCATTGAATTAACAAGTGTCTTAAGTAACGTAAAGAAAAGAGCGTGGATATTTTGTGATATAGTTTGAAGTCTATTTTCTTTTTATTGTTAAAAGAACAGAAGTTTTATTTAGAAGTGCCTTGTGAGTTTATTAAATGAATGAAGTCTACCGCGTTTGCAGTTTTCGTGATAGCGTATAGTGGCACCGGCACATTTTAATTACTTTTTACTCTGTTGTTTCAGAAGACGAGCATGTTAAAGCAATAGGACAGTTTTACGTTGTGGGAATTTCAGTGCCGATAAAATTAAACGGAAACTGCAAGATACGTTCTCTTTCGTTTGGAAGAGGACGAGAAGGAAAATGGGCAATTGTCCATCTAGCAGCCTCAAAGAGTTATTTGAAGAAGTTACTTCGAATGAGAATAAACAGAATGCTGCACCCGTAAGTAGTGGTACACCAGACAGGATTACACTCATCGATCCGAGATCTCCATTGGTAGACGCAGAACGAACACCCGTCGAGGTACGTTTTGTAATCTTTTCTACGTATTGCTTTCGTGTTGATTCTTGTTCTGCATTACGTTGCCACGTTCAAAGTGTTCCTGTTGGGACTGTTATCTAGTATGGTACCGCTTGGCATACTTATTTGATCTTCCCCTTTTGTGTGTTTTTGAATGCAGTGCAAGAGGAGGTTGATGTCTGCAAATTATTACCAGTAATAAGAAGTAAATCGTTGTTCACCGAAGCATACAGTCAGATTTTCTAATTCTTAATACGCACTTAGCCGCGATGTTTCGAGAGCGTATTTGAAGTTTATCAGCATGTATACTGGCGAATACTGTTTGACAGCGGAAATAAGAGTTAATTACATATTGGAGCATCAGATAATTGTAGTTGTAGCGGTTATGATGGTTTGAGCATATACTTCTACGACATTCCTGTTAAGATTCGAAGTAGGGGACCTAATAAGCAAACTTTGTCCATTACATAACAAATCATGTCTTAAGGTACCTAGCTGTTTCATGATTGTTATAGAATGACGGGTAATTTGATGTCAAAGCCCATAAATCTTATTGTAAAGTAAAGTAGCAACAGATTTCATATGCCAGAAGCCTACATGATATGTCAATAATTGTTCCCTATTTGACACCCATCATGACAGCATATAAGAGCTCTAATTTGTAATTGATTTGTTCAGTCTTTTACAAATTTCACTCAGTTTCATCATATCGAACATTCTCCCCAATTTAATGCTCTTTCGTTTTTATATAACACATCAAGAAATGTTGATTCAGGAACAGTACATTATGTAATATGCAGATCCAACCTTGGACCAGTTGAATGTGCCAATACCAGATGTCACCTTCATCCTGTAATGTAATGACGTGTGATGTCACATGTGCACAAACAGAAAATGAACATAACTGACATTATTTCTTGTGCACTTATATAAAGTTTTTGACAGACTGATCTCATTTATCGTGTAGCCAGAGGTCTAGGATGTCTTGCCAGCAGAAGTTATGTATTTAGAAGCAGCTTATGGTGTATCAGTGAAGCATGTCCAAAAACATATTTACTTTGTCAGTCTAAAGCATATAGCTTCTACTAATCCAAAATGCAGATTTGCTTAGATAACTAATAAATTTCGCCACAATACTTCTGTAAATTTACATAATTTAAATGCAAAAAGCCAAAAAAGATAAAAAGAAAAAGAAAATTGAATAGTAATACTTCTATACTATGTTTACATCATTTTGGATGTTAGGCATAAGATGGTAAAGCAATCCGTATGTGTTCTAACACCAGTTTTGTTTACATTAATAATAAAAATTGAATGCAATATTACTATAAGCCACCAAAGTTACGACATTTAGGTATAGTAATGCTGTTTAGAAGTCACCTCATTTTGCTTTTCATTTTCCTCTCTTCCTGTGTACATTTTCATTTCAAAACTCTGCCTGTTTCAGTTATTTTCGTCATAAATTCTCTGAATGAATTTAAAGGGGTTTCTAGTAGTAACTGTTTGATCAAATATGTTGATTTAACTTACGATTTGGGATTAGTGATGTTCAGTCGTAAACAGTTATAAAATTTTACCGCCATGTAACCACTGCTTCTCTCAAGTTGAGTTGTTATTCTGTGGAAATCATAATTTTGTGTGGTTTCTAATGTGGTGGTGGTGTATATCTTGATTTTCATGGAATTTATTTTTATGCTCCCAAGCAAGTTGCGGAATTTTGATGTCACTGGAAAGGTCCGATTCCACCCATCTGCTTTGACCCATGACATAACTGCGCTCAGTCGTGTGACGTCAATGAGGCGAAGCTGTTAGAAATGGATTTTATTTGCAAATGGCATGTTGGTGTAAGTTGTGGCACACTCTAGTGTGTGGTGTTTGTTTCCAAATTATTTGTGAATGATATTGATGCAGTATTGACCTTAGCACTGCATGTTATTTGATGTTGTTGGCGTTTGTTGCTGTCTTTGTCGTGTATTATTTCAGTGTTGTTAGTTATTGGCTACCAATGTAGTTTTGGTTTTGAAAATGTTAGTTTGTCATGTTGTTGCTGGTTTGAAATTTTTTTACTATATATGGATGTCACAACGAAGTTTACTAGTCATTGATTGGTTGCTGCTGTGTGTGACAATGTAGCATATAAAATTAAAATTCTCTAGTTATACAGCCGATCAACAGAAGTATCATCAGTGCTTGGAAATTGACATTCATACCATCCACTTTTCCTTCTCCCCCCCCCCACCCCCCTTTTTTGGGGGAGGGGGCGTGTTGACATTGTTACTGTATGTTCAGCTTGACCCCACCCAAGACCCTCTACTTTTCACATCATCATTAGTTCCATTTTATTACTGAAGTGAAATAGTTCTTATGGTTAAATATCTGTGTTCGTGGGTGTATTTAGTAACTTTATGGTATTGTGTATACTGGGAATAGGGATGTCATGAGTCAAAGCAGATGGGCAGAATCGGGTACTACTGTATTATCAAATTTTGTATAGATACTAACTGTATAAAAATGAAATCCTCTGTTTTTTGAATAGAGGCATGCAGCAGTCTCTTGTTCTTATGTTTTCTATTATTCTGATTGCTCTCTTTTGTAATTTGAATATTTTAACTGCATCAATTGAGTGACCCCAGATTTCTGTACCATAGCTCATTATAGCATTGAAGTGAGAAAAGTACACCATGTGCAGATTATCTCCACTTATTAGTGGCTTAATTTGTGTGAGTAAGTTTATTGCGTATGTTGGCAATTTGATTTTTCCAGTCAAAACAACTGCCTACAGTTACCCTAAAAATCTTATACTTTCAACTACTCTTACTTCTAGATCTCCAGAGTTGGTCAGTTCATTTGCTTTTCTTCATTATTTTAATTGTGTTAGATTTCTCATAACTGAGAACTACCCTGTTCAGTTTAAGCCAGTGAGTGATTACTTCAGCTGTTTGATTGCTTTTTGTTATATGTAGGGTTGAACCAATATGGTCACGAGCACAGGAGAGGCACTACAGGCGATGCTGTGCTGTTAGCAAAGCCGATCATGCCAGTAGTTTGCTGTCATAGCCCATTAACACCAAATTTTGCAGCACTGTCCTCACTGGTATCCCACATTGATTTCTGTGGTTACTTCACATAGTGTTGCTTGTCTGTTAGCACTAACAAATGTATACAAACACTGGCTCTTGGTCGTTAAGTGAAGGACTTTTACCAACAAATGTTAAGGCTTTTGATGTATAACATTTATATATTACTATTGTAATAGTATTATAATGGATGTTGTAGAAAGTGTTAGTTTCATTGATGGGTGTAAAAGAGTGGTACACATGAAAACCTTACATGTCAGGGACTGGTGCAACTGACTTGCCTTAGATTTTTTTTAATGATATAGACACTTTAGATGAAAATTTATCAGGATATTCAGTTAAACTCAAACGGGCTCTATATTATAAAAATATTTTTGAGGAATAGGTTGAGAACCTTATAAGAAATGAATTAATGTCTTCACTGTTAAGTTATGTTAGTCCCTCTGCCACACAGAAGTAGATAATAAGTTCCCCCTCATAGAGTCTAGGACCTACATGAGGTTTCCTAGACCTCTATAGGATTTCAAAGAGAGGTTGTTACGACCAGGTACGAGGCATGTTTGGAAAGTAACTACAGTTTCAGTCTGCCAACACTACAGCACTAGTGTTGCAGTTCCGCACATTTGCACTTGTATCTCATTCACTGTCTTTCCACTGACACCATTACTGCCAGGTTGTGGTATTTATATTCATTGGTGATGAATGTTAAGAGAATTTTTACCTTTGGAATACCATCATAAAATTTGGTGTACGCATTAGGAGGCATCCGATTCCACCTGTCTGCTTTGACCTGTGACATAAGGGTCTTGTGGTGTGTGGCGTCATTATGGCCCGGAGTTTAGTTTATGAGTTGGTTGTGTTTGTAGATGTCGTCTTGTTGTGCTTGATGGTGCACTCTGGGGTGTGTGTGTGTGTGTGTGTGTGTGTGTGTGTGTGTGTGTGTGTGTGTGTGTGTGTGTGTTGGGTTCATTTTGAGCTTTGACGTTGACAGAGTGGAGTTGTTGGCAGTGGCTGTGACTGAAGGATTGAAACTCTTTCCAGTGAGTTACCAAATTTATATTTTTGTGTTTTAGATACATGTTATTGGTTTGTTGTTTGTGGTGCGGTAAGACGTTTAATTTGTGTGGCTTCTTTTGTAAGGTATGGATATGATGTAGTTCCGTAACGCAAGGTTGTTTGGCGGAAATGGGGGAGGATATGATTAAGTTTTTGCAGATGTTCCGATTGATAGCAGAGAATGTCAAATGTAGTGCTGCAGAGAAAATACCAGGTAGGCGAGAGTTTCGGCGTATCGAACCAGGGACAGGTACATGTAGCGGTGTCGAAAGGACAACCTTTGGCGCTCCATTAGATGCAGTACCTGGTTTGAGAAATCTGGATTATGCATGAGAGAGATTGTTTTGATGATGTACTATTTCTGTTACAGGTTCTCGATTAGTTTTTGTGTGCATGAGGCTGGACTGAGTGAAAGGATGGTGTTAGATTGTTTTCTTTTTGTAGGAAGTGTGTTCTAAGTAGGAAGTATAGGGGTAATTTGGGCAGGCTCTGGGTGGTGGTTGAGATAGACTAATCACAGTGTGGGAAGAGGGAGTATGAGAGGCATAAGCCTCCAGTTGGTTTATGGATGTGTTTGTGGGCGGGGGAGGGTGGGGGGGGTGTTATGTTGACGGTTGGGGATGGTGATTGTGTTTTCAGGGTTTCGGAGGGGCGTACTAAGAGGGAATATGTGGAGTTAATTGAAGAGTGTATATAGGGGAGTACTTCAGTGTTAGATGCTGGGGAGGGGAGGGGCGGATAAATCAGTCATAGGGAGGGAGAAGAGGCTCTCTTCTAACATGCAATTTCATTTAGATGAGTATTGCTGGTGGAAGAGTGTCCCTGGGGATTAATGTATTTTTAGTGTTTTTCTGAGGGCAGTAAGGTGTAAAGGCCAAGCGTGGTTAGTTGAGGGGCTTGGTATGGAGGGGGGGGGGGGGGGGGAGCGGTATGGGTTGTGGGTATTGGTTGTGGATGGGTTGGGGGGGTTGTTTTATGATTATGTTGCAGAGGATCTTTCTTGTTGCAGTTGTTTTTGAATTTTAATGTGTGATTGAGTTTCGTTTATTTTGTGGTTTTTATTTGTGGGCTTTTTCGGGGGGGGGGGGGGGGGGGGGTCGCGTTCGCCAACTTATTGTGTAGTGCTGGAATTTGTGGAATTTGTTGGTAAACAGTCATTTTTGTGGGTCTGTTGTTTGTGAGTTGTGATGTTTTGCGGGGTTTTGAGGTGTTATGGGTCTGGTTTCATTTATCACAGTTGTAGGTGTTTGTGTTTGGTATCGTCACCTATGGTTGACCTATATAGGTTAAGGGAAGTGTTCTGTTCCTATTTTTGTTGTTTTAGGTGTTGCTCAAGGTAAGTGCCCGATTCCAATTTTTGTATTAGTAGGTTTTTTTTTTTATCGACACTTGGGGTTGAGCTATGAAGGTGAATGGAAGTGACCAATTCCTATGGATTTTGTGGGTGTAGCGTAATGTGGGAATTTTGTGTTTCTCATTTATTTATTTATTTATTTATTGTCCTTTTTGATCATGGTGTGCATGTCTATGTTTATATTTAGCTTGTCCCCACCCCCATATGTATTTTCGTGTTCGTTTGTCGTGCTTATGTAGTGATGTCATAGGTGCCATATTGTAGATGTTGAAATGGTCATTTCCTCCATATTGGTGTCATGGGTCAAACCAGATGGGTGAAATTGGACACTTCTGTAATCCCAGAAATAGTGTATGAGTAATAAAGATTTATATTAAACACTCCGTCGTCAGGCCACAAGTGGCCCATTGGGACCATCTGACCGCCGTGTCATCCTCAGCTGAGGGTGCGGATAGGAGGGGCGTGTGGTCAGCACACAGCTTTCCCGGTTGTTATGATGGTTTTCTGTGACCGGAGCCGCTACACTAGGTGCTTTTTTCACAATCGAGGTGGGTTTTTAGTTTTTTTTAATAAAACCTGAAAAACAATTGGGACATTATTATTTTTCTCATAGACAAAGGCTCCACCATAGTCATCATGAATTATAGTGACTATGTGCCTCACCAACTTCCTGGCACCTCTACATACATAACTTACAATTGTGATCCAAATATAAAAGTCCAACAGGTGTTCAGGTGGCTCCTCGGTATCTTAAACCTGACACCTGAATCCATCTCCCTCCTGACCTCCCCCCCCCCCCCTTCCACTCATACCTTTTATCAATTTTACAAACAAAACCCCTCAGGTCTCCCTATCGTGTTGTCCCATTGTGGCTTGGTACGCAGAACAATCCTCTGCCTTTGTTGACCAACACCTTCAAACTATTGTCTGTAACATCCCACCCTACATTTAAGACATCTCTCACTTTCTTCACAGTTCCTGTCCTGTTACCACCAGACTCTTTGTTGGTCACTGTGAATGTGACGTCCGTGTACATCAACATCCCCCATGCGCGTGGCCTTGCAGCTGTGGAACATTGGATTTCCCAATGTCCTACTGATACCAAAATCACCACCTCTTTCTTAATGCACCTAGTCAACCATATCCTGGCCCATAATTCTTTCACTTTTGAAGGCCAAATCTACAAACAAATCCGTGGTACTGCCATGGGTACTTGCATGGTACCACCCTGTCCAATTTATGTATGTGCGAACAGGAGAAATCCTTCCTATCCAGTCAACACCTGAAATATCTCAGCTGGTTCAGGTTCATTGATGACATTTTCACGAACTCAACATGCAAAGGACAGTCTTTACTCTTCATTCCGCAGCTGTCATCCATTCCATGTCAAAAAATCTTTTCCTTGCCGCCTCACCACCCACAGATGGCATGTTTGCAGTGGAAAGCGGGGATTGTCGAAAGATACCAACAACCTTGCCATAGCTGTTACTGACAGACAATATCCTATCTAGCTCATCCATAAACGAATCTCCCATGCCATCTGCTCTGTTGACAGCAGTAAACCTGTCAAACAGCCACCAACCAACATTGCTCTGGTCACCCAGTATAACCTTGGCCTTGGAAAGCTTAACTCAGCCTCTGCTGGGCTTTGACTACTTCTTGTTATCCCCCTAGGGGCTCACATCCCGTTTTTTTTAGTACATGCCTGGCCACCATGGGTCCCCAGCCCTTGCAGCACTACTTCGAATTCCATGCTGCAAGTCTATGTTTATACTACTCTTTTTTTCTCTTTGCCTTTCCTTTGAATGGTCTTCTTTGTGCCGATCGTGCTTGGATCTGGTTTGTGTTTCACTGACTCATTTTATTACCATCAGCGCCTTTTCGATATTAATTGTTGGATCTGAATTGATACTCCTTTTCTAAATTTTACAAAAGTGTGTATCTTGCAGGGAAAGTCCCCCATCATGGCATATATTGCATATATGGCATATATTGTCTCTTTATATGCTTCTTTCTTGCTATGGTACTATGGCCAAAACCCAGCACGGTAGCCATTCTGTTCCGGGAGAGGGCAGTGGTTGATCAAGTACCTGCACAGTGGTAGCCCCCAGACCACGCAGGGATTGCACTGTTGGTACCTGAACTGGAAACTCCACATTCAGGCTGACGAGTATATGCCCATCATGACGGGCACAGGGGCTCTGCGCAACAGTTTACTGGCTAGGTAACCACTCCTGTGGGTGGGTGGCACCTATGGGGAGAACACCCATTCAGAGTAGTTGGTACCATGGTGGAAGATTCACACATGAGGCAAATTAAACTTTCTTTTGCTGATGGCTGCACAGCAGTCTCTTCTGAAGCTCAGATGTAGTACTATGCAAAGAGGTATGATCACAAAATGTTCCCTCCTGTGGTTATGCCATGGGGGAATGTAGTACTCAAGAGACAAGGTGTGAAATACTCCCCCCAAATATCTCGTTTGTTCTGAGGTGGGCGAGGATTCCTTTTTGACTACAAAGCCTTTGTGTTTAACATCTCGAGGATAGGTTTGGGGAAGTGGCAGCTATTTCAGAAATTCAAAGTGACTCCATTTTGGCTAAACAGCCTCCTCCACTCAGTCACTTGCCTGCGACAAGCTGGAAGATATTCCTGTCACTATCGCCACTCATAAAAGTTTGAATATGATACAGGGCATGATTTTCCATCAAGACCACCTATTACAGATTGGTGTCGAGCTGCTTGCTAATTTGAAGCGACAAGTTGCACATTTTATCCATTGCGTCCAGTGAGGACCAAAAGACAACAGAGTGGATACTGGAGCCTACATATTGGCATTTGAAAGTGGCTCATTGCCTGAGAAGGTCTAAGGGATGATGTAACACTGTGATTGTCAAGCGGTATATTCCTCCTCCCATGCAGTGTTGCAAATGCATGGGATTCGGACGCATGTCTTCGCATTGCAACTCTAGCCCAGTTTGTAGGGATTGTGGTCATCAGTTGACACGAATGCTCCTTGTGCCCACCCATCCCTCACCCTTCCAATCTGTGTCAACTTGGAGAACGCCTTTCTCGGTGCTCCCAGACTGCACTGTTTTCAAGTGCAAAAAGAAAATTGAGGAGTAAAAGACCCTTGACAACCCCACATATAAAAGGGTCAAGAAGAAATATGATCACCTACACCTTACACCTATGACAGTGACACGTGCTACCGCTACGATGGCGTCATCTACTTTAGTGACTGTGCCATTGCTCCGTGTCTTCTATGTCTGACCCTCGGAGTTACCCAACTACACCTGCACATCTTATTTTTGGGGCTCCTCCTTCAACTTCTGCCCCCACAGCTCTCTTGGGAATGTCAGCTCCCTGTCTGCAGTGACATCAGTCCCCAACCTCCAACCAGAGAAGCAACACCCTCCGGCACCCTTTACCAGGAAGGGGTTCCTTGGGGCATTCCCTTCCCAGTACTCTGCTGACATGAAGGAGCTACAGTTTACAGGTCGTCCTGTCCCAGAATCTGAGGCAGGTGCACCCTTGCAAAAGTTTAAATCATTGAAGTCCTCCAAAAGGGGGGAGATTCTTATGGCCCCCATGCCGCCAGACCCTGCGTGTTCCACCTCTGTATCCGAAGCAGTGTTCCTGGTGGGCCTTATGACCATTCCGTACACTTTGTTTTGGAACAAATGTGTATTGCTGGTGTATCTTCACAGCAGGTGGCATTGAGGCATGACCTGCCTCTTTGGTCTCTTCATGCACCCACGAGATCCTGGTAGTGTGACCCTCCTGTGGAACTGTAGCTGTTTTTTCCGCCACTTGGGTGAGCTATGACATCCTTTGTGCACATTCCCTGTTATTGTTTTTTTTTGTTTTTTCCCCATGGCCCTCGAGGAAACTTGTTTCCCAGCGGTGCAGACATCTATTCCCTGCGACTTTTGGGGTTATTTTAAGAATTACACTGACTGAAAGAGCATCTGGTGGTGTTTGCACATAAATTTTAGACTCAGTCTGCAGCAAACACGTACCACTCAACACGACTTCGAAAGCTGTGGCTGTTCGTGGGAAGATATCTCTAGAATCTGCCATCTGTAACACGTATCTCCCTCCCAATGATGAAGTGACCCAGAACATGTTGTCCCAGAAAGTGTCGTGTCATTTTCTTAGCTCACCTCCCCCCCCCCTCCCCACACACACACACACACACACACACACACACACACACACACACACACACACTTGCTAATGGTGACTTCAGTGCCCACAACCCTTTGTGGGATAGAACCAAGAATGCTGGCTGCGGCAAAGTTGTCGAAAACTTGCTTGCAGAGCTCAATCTTTGTCTCTTGAATACTGGGGTTTCCACACCCTTCAGATTGGCTTATGAGTCTCATTTGGCCATTGACCTTTCCATTTACAGCCCAGATCTTTTCCCATCCATCCTTTAGAGATACCATGATGACATGTGCAGCAGTGACCATTATTTTATTGTTTTGACCCTCCCTCAGCGTCACTCATCTGAGCTTCCACTCGTACGGGTTCTCTCCGAAGCTGCTTGGAATACATTCAAGACCGCCATTGCCCATCACATCCCAACACATGGAGGTATTAGTGCAGTTGTCCAGAGCACAATTGCAGCCATTGTAGGAACAGCTGACTCAGTGATCCCCTCTTCTTTCGGATCCACCCGTTGGAAGACAGTTCCTTGATGGACCGCTGAAATCACAGTGACAATTAGAAATTTACAGGCTGGCTCTCCAATGCCATAAGTGACGTCATTGTTTGGAGCAACTTATTGTTAAGTGGCTCTGTGCCCCAGTCCGTGACCACATGAAACAACAGAAACGAGAGTGCTGGGGCAGTATGTTGCTGCCACTGGAACGTACCTCTCCTTCACAGATTAGTGGGAAGATTCATCACCTCTATGGACACCAGTACCCTGCCTGTATCGCTGTTATCTCTGTGAATGATGCTGTCTACACTGATCTAGATGCTGTTGCCAAACATTTGTTTCATTATGCTAGAGTCTCTGCACCTGAGAATTATCAGCTTGTACTTTGTGTCCTCAAATACCAAGTAGAGTGTCTTCACTTACCATTTACCACACATCACCTGGAGCTTTATAATGTTTCATTCAGTGTGCGGGAATTTCTCAGTGCACCAGGCCTTTGCCCTGACGAGCTCCATGGCCAGACTGCATCCACGGCCAAACGCTCACAGTCAGTGGATTGCCGACGTACCATCCGAACTACCGTGTCTTCTCCCACAACAGAGGCTGAGGTCTGGAGTCACGATTGCAATTCATATACAGCCTCTGCTCTGAACTCCACGTTTTCCCCACTGTCGCATCTTTTCAGAAAGAAATTACATGCATCCCCACAATGTGTACTCCAACCTTGGTTCTGCCTTGACCTCACCTTTGAGCCGAAAGACTCACTTGACTGTATGCAGTTTCTCTGCCTGCTCCTGGATGTACTTGTATTTCCAGGCTTAAAGATGGTATACACTGAGGGATCTATGGTCAACAGATCAATATGTTTTGCCTACACACATGCAAAATGCAGTGAATTATGCTCCTTGCTGAATGGATGTAGTATGTTCACGGCATAATTGGTGACCATTGTTCGAGCCTTCAGCCATCTTCGTTCTTGGATTGGCGAGCCATTCTTAATTGACAGTGACTTCTCAATTAGTCTTCAGGCTGTCGATCAGTGGTACTCTAGACACCCATTGGTTGTGACTATCCAGGGTCTCATGTATGACCACCTGCACACTGGACAGTCTATCATCTTTATGTGAACTCCTGGTCACACTGATATCCCAGGGGGGTGAACATGCGGACAGTTGGCCAAGTTGGCTACCCGGATACCGACTTCTCGGATGGGGTTGGGGGAGCGGGTAATGGAACTGGACCGTCAGTCAACTCTATGCCAATAGTTATTGGAGGCTTGAAATGCTCCCCCCGCTGTCTCACCCCAAATAAACTGTAAACTGTAAAGAAGGCCACGACTTTGAGGCAGTCTACCTTTCATACATCTTGCAGGGAATCTACTGTCTTCTTATTAGAAAGAAATCGGGTGCACCCCCACGACCAATGGCCACATCCACCCCACTGTCAGTGTGGTGCCTCTGTTGCGGTGACCCAGATCCTACTGAACTGCCGCAATTTGGACACCTTACAGCAAAACCTTAAATTTGCTACCTTGGTGCTAGCAGATGATGCCAAAGTGGCTGATTTGGTTTTCTCTCCTTTCTGCGTTGTGGGGCACATTAGCCACATCAGCCACTCGAGGCTTTGAGAGGGGTGCCCTGTCACCTACTCCACCCCAAGGGGCCCATGGCTGCTCTTGTTCATTAGTCAGGCAATGGCTCCTGGCCTTCCCACTTCTTAAATTCTTCTTACTCTTTTATGTCTGTCACTGGTTGGCAAACTTGTCATTGTCCTCTTTCCTGAGGTTTTATCTTGTCCGTGGAACTAATTTTCTTGTGGTAATGGAGGGTGTGGAAGCACCAGTTGGATGAAGAAGGATGTCTCCAGTCACATAATGTGTCCCGGGGGCCTCCAGCTGCTTTCTAGGTGGGGCAATTCTCCCACCTTCACCCTTTTACCTCTCTTTCCCTTCTACTTGCTTCTATCTCTTGGCTTTCTTGATTCTCAGATGCAGTAGAATCAGTTGGGACTTTTTCCATGTACTTCCTCTCTAGGAACTGTTCCTGGCTTGACACACAAAGGATTAAGGGACTGATGACTTCGTAGTGTGGTCCCTTTAACCCCGTCAGTCCATTCATCCTTTCGTTGTGCACTGAGATGAGGGATATCCTACTCACATCCCCCAGAGTAATATTCTGCAGCCCACCCAACATACACAATAGCCTTGCCCATATCCCTTCAAATCCTATTTCCAATTGTGTACCCTATGGGCCATTCCCTGTGGTTGGCTCAAGTGCAAGACATATGCACCACCTCCTTGTGCAGTCAAGTGACAGGCATTTCCTATCCAACCAAAGGCAGGGCTATCTGTGAAACCAGCTATGACGCAATTAGTGTACAGCATTCTATGTGGGCATGACAAGTAACCAACAGCCTACTCTGAAGAATGGCCACCATCAAACTGTGGTAAACCGAAAACTTGATCATGCAGTTGCTGCACACCACAACACAAATTACTTCAACAGCTACTTCAGTATGCAGGCCATTTGGATACCCCCTTCCAGAACATGTTTATCTGCACTATGCAGATGGGAATTGTCTCTCCAACATATCCTTCATTCTCCAGTCCCACTGGCCTAAACCTTCACTAACCTGTTCTGACTGCCTCACCTTACCTACTCCCTCCTCTCTTCTGTCTTCACCATTCCCCCTCTGTCCAGGTCTAGTACTGTCTCCGTCCTTCTCCCATCACCCCCCCCCTCCCCCCCACTACGCCAAATACTCTCTCTCTCTCTCTCTCTCTCTCTCTCTCTCTCTCTCTCTCTCTCTCTCTCTCCCTCCCTCCCCCCCCCCTCTCCCCCCCCTCCCCATCCCTCTGTCACCCCTCTCCCTCTGTCACCCCTCTCCCTCTCTCTCCATTCCCTACCCTCTTCTCCCTCCTTTTCTCCCTCTTCATCTTCACCTTTCTCTCTTCTTTTTCCCCCTTCTCTCCCCAGCCAATCCCTACATGTCCATTTGCTCTACCCTCTGTACTCTTTTTCCCTTTGTCGGGCAGCCGCAGGGTCATCTGTTCAAAGACCTGCGTCTTTCCCACCCTATCCCCTCCTCGCTTGCTCCTCTAACCTTCCCTACCCCCATCGGCTCAGGCAACTTTTAGCAGTAATAGAGCATCAATAGTCTGGCTATAGCCATGGGAGTGTACATTTGAGTGGTTGTGTGTGGGAATTTGTGTACTTTAGCCCAAAGAAGAGCTAGTGTGAACACTGTTTTCTGTTATAGGGTTCTTTGCTCAAAGCATCGATCTGCTGTAGATGATTGGTTGCCTTCCCTTATTTTATGTGTTGCTCCATCCAGGAATTTCCATTATTGTTATACACATTAAGAATAATAATTAGTTATTCACCATTTTTCGCAATTCTTATGAGCAGTTTGATATAACTCTGTGATATCTGGATTCCAGGTGCTTTTCAAATCAAGTGCAGACAGCCATGTGTCTGATGAGACAGACGAAGTGACAATGGATGATTCCCACCACCATAGAAGGCTGTTGAACGATCCCAGGTCCGCCACTGCTGGCATATCAAGAACTCCTATTTTGGTGAGTGAAACGAAAGTTGAATATTTATAACACAGCTGTTACTTGCCTTAAACTTAAACCATCATAATGCGAATTGGCAGAATTTTTGTGTGTTGAATCAGAAAAAGTAAACAACATGCTATAATTTTCTTCCTTATGAAAGATTGCAATGGTACACGGTACGTGTGGACCGTCTTGCTGTCTCGACATGTGTGAAGGAACTGCTTTTTAAACCAGCTGCAGAAATCATATAGGAGATAATAGTGCTCAGTAATAACCAATGGACATAGTGTGGCAAATCTATTTAACAAGTACTTTATATCCGTTACTGATAGTGGGACTGTCAGGATCAGTAAATAATGCCCTTGAATATCTGAAACTAGCCTTTACAAATAGCTTCAGGTACATGAATATGTCACTTACTTCACCAAAAGAAATAACTTCCATAATAAAATCTTTAAAAACAAAGCATTCTAGTGGTTATGATGAAATATCAACACAGTTATTTAAGCCATGTGCTTGTGAGTTTAGTACAATTCTAAGTTACTTGTGTAATCAGTCAGTTATAACTGGGACATTTCCTGACTGGCTAAAATATGCAGATGTTAAGCCTCTATTCAAGAAAGGGGTTAAAGAGATACCATCAAACTACAGACCGATTTCACTTTTGCCAGCATTCTCAAAAATTTTAGAAAAAGTAATGTACAGGCAGCTGCTCAACCATCTGACCACAGATAACATATTATCAAGAACACAGTTTGGATTTCTGAAGGGTTCTGATATCGGGAAGGCTATTTACACCTACAGTGAAAATGTACTTAATTCATTAAATAACAAGTTACAAGCAGCAGGTATTTTCTGTGATTTGTCAAAGGCATTTGATTGTATGAAACACAACATCCTTTTAAATAAATTAGAATTCTATGGTGTCACGGGCAGTGCTGCAAAATGGTTTAAGTCATACCTCGCTAACAGGAAATAAAGGGTGTCAGTGCAAGGGACTAGTGAATTAAGTCATCATCAGAATGGGAAGAAATTACATGTGGTGTCCCACAAGGATCCATCTTAGGGCTATTGCTTTTTCTTGTGTACATTAATGTTCTTTCATCAGTTACACTGCCAGAAGCAGAGTGCGTTCGGTTTGCAGATGACACAAGTATTGCAATAAATAGTATGTTGAGTGTAGTTCTGCAAAGATCTGCTAATGATATTTTCATGGATATTAATAAATGGTTTAAAGCCAACTCATTAAACTTTGAAAAGAATCACTATAAGCAGTTCAGAACCTGTAAGAGCTTTCCACCCAGCATATGCATAAAGTATGAAGAAGAGCAGATAGAAGAGGTTGACAGTCTTAAATTCCTGGGATTACAACTTGATAATCAATTCAGTTGGGAGGAGCACACCACAGAACTGCAGAAACGCCTTAACAAATCTGTATTTGCAGTTTGACATAAAAATGAAAAAGCTTGCATACTTTGCCTACTTTCATTCCATAATGTCATAAGGTATAATATTTGGGGGTAACTCTTCAAGTCAAACAAAAGTTTTCAGAGTCCAAAAGCGTGTAATACGTATTATTTGTGGAGTAAATTCACGGACGTCCTGTAGAAACCTCTTCAAAGAACTGGGTATACTAACTACTGCCTCTCATTATATTTACTCCTTAATGAAATTTGTCCTAAATAATATATCTCTTTTTCCAACAAACAGCTCAGTTCATACATACAATACCAGGGACAAAAATGATCTCCAAAAGGACTTAAAAGCACTTACTTTAGTTCAAAAAGGGCTCCACTACTCAGGAACACTCATCTTCAATAATTTGCCAGCAAACATAAAAAATTTAGTAAAAATAAAGATCAGTTTAAAAGGAGCCTGAAAGACTTACTGGTGGCCAACTCCTACTCCATTGATGAAATTTTTAATAGAAACAAATGATGTATTGTATATATTCATACTATTAGTATTGTTATTTCAGCTCAAAAAAGAAAATTGTTCCACATCCACGAGGATCTCCTCAGCATGGATCTATGGAACAGAAAACTAATCTCTAATCTCTCTCTCTTTGTGCTGCGTCTGTCCTCGAAATTCAGTCTAATTACTCTTATTATGAGGTGCCCGTATGAGTGATGGAAGGTCCAAAGTGTGGCAGACACTTTGTATAGTGGAGGAGGGGGAGGGGATGCATAGCTTGTGAAAATATTTCACTTCGCTTATGTGACTACTTATGAATAAAGGGTCAGTCCAATTCAAGTCAGCCAATGGTTTGGACCTCATAGTGTCAGATGTTTATTATCTTTTTATTTTAGGTACCCATAGAACAAGTAAAAAGTATGAAATTTCATTTTCTTATGATACACATCATTTTTTCTCCAAATCTGAGAAAATGAAGATTCCTAGTTTCTCTGAGACTGGTATTGAACAAGAATATCCTTAATTTCAAAACTATTGATGCTAGGCACCTGAAATTTGTCATTGTAGATGCCTTTCTATAAGCTTTATTTTGGTGTCTAACATTATAATGCTTGATTTTACTACTTTCATAAATCTTAAAAAATAAAATTTTTCCTTTGTGAGTTCACAAACAGTGCTTTGATTTTCAAGATGGAGAAAGAATGGTCTCTAAATGCACAGTCAAGAACATTGTATTAAATGAAAAGACAAATAACAATGAACTGTGAAACCAGTACTTTCTTTCAAAAACAAATGTGAGGTATTAGGATCACTTTATCTGGATCAGAATAACAAAGTAACTGGCAGCTGGTTGTTTACAGGATTGCTAGCATAGCAACAACCCAGTCAGACCACAAGTTTGCTCACATTTCCTGTTGTATACACAGTTCTCATATTACTCTATTAGAGAAGGAAAGTTGCTACTCACCATACAGTGGAGATGCTGAGTCGGGATACACAAAACAAAAGGATTCACACAATTAAAGCTTTCGGCCATTAAGGCCTTTGTCAGCCATGAGTAGCATCTTTCCTTCTCTAATATTGTTACATTCCATCCTGGATTTTCCATTGTTTGATCTCGTATTACTCTGCTACTTTAGCTTTCTATTACCTGTCAGTTGCAGACAGTTCAGATTTTTGACATAATTGTTGTGATTTGTCCTTATGTGCTTTTGTTCTGCGTGTGTTGTGTTTGTTTTACAGAATGTATTAAACTAACTCTGAAACTGCTTGGGAAATTGATACAATTTTCAGAATTGTGCAAGGTGAATTCTACGTGCACGTTAACATGTGAATGTACTCACTACACAACTGCGCAGCTGCTGCCAACAGAACTATATTGTGCTTGTGCCTAATGGCGAAGTGACGGTAACCCCCCTCCTCCTCCTGCCCCTCCCCCCTCCCCCTCATTCCATGCTCACTGTCAACCAATATATTGTTTTGGTCCAGGTATCAAAACTGAATTACATATTTATTAGTCCTACCTTATAAACACAAGGTATATAAACAATAGAAGTTACCTATAATAGAAGCGACAGCATGAGAATGACTTCAATGAGCATCATATGCATTTTTTTAGTACAGTGTTAAGCAATCTTTTCCTGATCCTGATGTAAAAATAAATAAAATATGAAAACTGCACAAAGCAATAAAGTCACTTCAACAATGTTAGTTGATGCCTCTATCTTGCAGGTGGAAAGCCCACTGGAGCTCAACAGTGACAATGCTGAGGCCTCTGTGGAAGATTCTGCTGGTGTGGATGATAGACAAGAGTTTCCAAAGCCTGCCATCACAGATACTCCTGTCCTGGTAAGAATATGTTGGCCTCACATGTAACAAATGGATCTTCAGTTTTAAAGTTCGTTATTTTAGTGTTATCATATGGAATTATAGAATATATTTATAAACAGGTATGTCTAAATAATTCAATGAAATGGAAGCATTTCATGTGGCTTCATTGGAGTTTCTCAGAGCCCATCTAAATACAGGGACTGAACAGTTCTGCACAACGTAAGGGTTGCCTTTCATGGTTTTACAAATGACTCCTAGATGGACTCATTTCAGGTGTGACATTATTACTTTTTTACAATTTATCATTTGTAATTGTTAAAACACTGGTAGCTGAAAAACTGGCAGAGTAGTTTTAAAGAAAATGTGCTGAAGATTTTCAACATATGTTTTCTTATGATTTTTTTCAAAGGCCTAACTCAACAAGAATGAATCGAATTGCTTCTTTCAGCTTTTGACAATCAGTCAGATTTAGAAAACACTGTTCACAGTTGGTTTGAGGAATATTGTATAACATCATAAAAAGAGTTAATGCTGCATTCAGACTAAAAATGCATGGACCAGGATTTTCACCACCTCAATAAACTGTTAATCTTTCTAGACCAGTGCTTCTACGTGATAGTGAAAAAAGTTTCAGAATTGCTTTTAACACATGAAAAAGAGTAAAAATTTCAAAGATGAATGTTTTGAAACAATAATATTGTACCAAAAATGTTTTTTTACCTTCATTGTTTTTGTAAAATTTGAAAGGCTGCCGTTGAATGCCGGTGTTCCTCCAATTCATTCATGTGGAGCACTTTCACTACAAGACTGCTAGGGTCACATCTCTATTGTCCCATTTGTATTTGCTAGGCTCTTGAGTGGTGTGCTGAGTATCGATCAGAGTTGCTGTATGACTTTGGGCATATAGCTACATTCTTATGGTGCTGTGTTGTTAAAAATTTGAAAGCCAGACTCTGTTCTTGTAAGCTCTGGAGAAGCAGTATTGCATAATGCAGGCAAACATTCATCCCCCCAGGGGCTCAGCATTCATTTGCTGAGTACGGGCTTGGCGACCCCGGGGTTCTGAGCTGGGGACTGGTCAGCGCCGCCAGTCTCCTGTCACCGTAAACCCCGGACATGCTTCAGCGACCACCGCATGGCGCGGCAGTGGAATGTTGTGTGCTGCGGGGAATGGTAATCTTGGCTTGACCGCCTACATTACAAGGAAGGTAAACCTCTATAAAAACCCCTCAATCTTATGGTGTGCTGCGCGCCTATAAGATGCATGGCTGTTGGGGTGGAACAGTCGCAAGTGGGCAACCTCTGGGGCACCTGCCGCACCCCAGTTGTATAAGGCTTACTCAGGCACGCGTGGCTCTGTCTGAGCGGACCTTTAGTTCCCTAGCTGCTCGTGGGACCACAATGGACCCTTCGACCTCTACGTTTCCCCCTACCAGTGGATTGGGTGGGCCACTGGTAGGAAAACACACCCTGGGAGTCCTCCAGCACCTGGTGTTACTAGAGATTTATCAGACTGTCGTATAGGAGCACATGCTGATAACCAGAATGTCTTTTTGATTGTCAAACGGAAGGAAGGTAGCTTTGAGAGAGTTTCTCCCTTTTACATTCACAAGGGTCTTGAGGGAATTGCAGGAACACTGAAATCTGTGAAGCGTCTGCGCAATGGGACTCTGTTACTTGAAACTTCTAGTTCCCGTCAAGTCACTTCTCTTAGGAAAGCAACCTGTCTCGGAGAGTACGCTATCGAGACAGAGTTCCACTCCACTTTGAACTATAGTAAGGATGTTGTGACATGTAGGGACTTGGTGGATATCCCCAAGGACGAGTTGAAATCTGAGTGGGCTGACGAAGGTATTGTCGACGTGCAGCATATTATGAAACGAGTCGATGGGGACCTAGTCAAATCCGACTCGTTTATTCTCACGTTCAATTGCCCGAGACTCCCAGAGCATGTTAAAGCGGGTTTCTTACGTTTGCCAGTACGGCCATATTTCCCCAACCCAATGCGCTGTTTTAAATGTCAGCGCTTTGGGCATACTACGTTGGGGTGCAATGGGATAGCCACTTGTGGTAAATGTGGTCAGCCTGCCCATGAAGGAGCCGATTGTTCATCGCCTGTGAAGTGCGTGAATTGCTCTGGGAGTCACCCTGTCTGGAGCCGGGTCTGCCCCATCTATCTCGAGGAACGGAAGATACAGGAGATCAAAACATCTAAGCGCATCCCCTATGGTGGGGCCAAGAAGCTCTTTAAGGCCATGCAGTCTCCTGTGTTTACAACATCTTTCGCTTCCACTCTGCAGAAACCGGTACAGTTGGCCAATGTTGCTACACAAACGGAGGTTGCTAGTGTCAGCACTAATACCTGCGTTTGCCAGTGCACTTGTGCTGCTGCGGTTGTTTTGCAACCTGCAGCTCTCCCCACAACGTCTGACAAGGCCGTGGTTGCTGACATTGGGGTACTTCCTGCCCCTCCCCATATGGCACCTTCTGCCCAGGTGAGTAAAGCTCCAACTGTTGACAAGGTTCTGCATTCTAAGCCCCCCAAGACGAAGATGCCGAAGGTGAAGATTTTGCCACCTGAGGAGACTAGTCAGGGTGAGTCCGATGACGATGCCATCGTACTATCTGACATCTCCCTTGGGTCGCCATCGGAGCTGATGGACATTGATGTCGACCGGGGGCGATATTCTCGCCCCAGGAATAAATCTCCGGCCAGTACGGGCTCTCCTCCAAAGCACAGGGGCAGGGTGAAAATTCATCCACCCTGATCACTGGCTCCCATATTACAGTGGAACCTGAATGGGTTCAGGAAGCATGTGGCCGAATTAAAACTCCTTGTACGAGAGCGCCCCTTGTGCTTATGTCTCCAAGAGACACATTTCCGGGCCACTGATGCTCCTTCTTTACGGGGCTATACCGTGTATCGAAAAGATGATCTGATGGGGGAAAGGGCAAAGGGTGGTGTTGCGGTTTTTGTCCATGACATGCACCACTCATCTGAGCTCCCTCTCGTTACGGACTTGCAATCAGTTGATCTTCTTGTGGGGTGGAGGCTCACAGTCTGTTCCGTTTACTTACCGCCTCAGGATGCAATAGACTCTGAGGCTCTCACAGACCTTATTAGCCAACTCCCCGGCCCATTTCTCCTTCTGGGGGACTTCAATGCTCATAATGTCTTATGGGGCTCTACGACTACTTGCGCCAGGGGTCGCATTCTGGAAAGCCTCATGGCGTCCGAAGAACTCTGCATCCTCAACTCTGGTGTTCCCACTCATTTCTGTACTGCTTCTGAGTTGTCGTCAGCTATTGACCTTTCCTTTTGCTCTCCAGCACTCGCGGATTCTGCTCTGTGGGAGGTTGCCTCTGACCTCCATTCTAGTGACCACTTCCCCCTTTGGATTCGCCTCCTGGATGAGACTGTGGCATTACCAGTGCCACCCAGGTGGCACCTCTGCAGAGCTGACTGACACTTTTCAGCGATTTTGCTGTTTTGGAACACCGTGCCAGCGTCCACGAATGGGTCGACCATGTTACAGCTGTGATCTCCCATTCTGCTGAATTGTCGATCCCACGGTCCTCAAGTCATCGCAAGAGGCGCCCTGTCCCTTGGTGGACCACTGAGTGCCGCTCAGCCATCCGAGCCCGCTGTGCAGCTCTGCGCCGCTTCAAGTGCCGTCCCTCAGCTGACAATCTTGTGGCCTTTCGGGTGGCAAGGGCCAAGGTGCGGCGAGTGATTAAAGAGAGCAAACGACGGTCATGGCAATCGTTCCAGAACTCCATCTCCCGCTCCATTAGTTCTACAAAAGTATGGGAAGCCATCAGGAGGATTTCCGGGAAACGCAGCCAACTACCTGTCATGGCATTGCTGCATCAGGGTTGTCTACTGACGGCGCCGAGAGACATTGCCCAGACACTGGCCATGTATTTTGCCGAATCTACTGCCACTATTAACTGTGATCCAGATTTCTGCCGCTACCGCACTGCCATCGAGAGGGATCACTTGGACTTCCGGTCTCCAAATTCTGAACCCTACAACTGCCCCTTCACAATGTAGGAACTGGATTCGGCACTGTCTGTGGCTCATGATACTGCGCCAGGTGATGATCAAATCCTGTACAGCATGCTGCAGCACTTGTCGCTGCCATCCAAGGAAGTTCTCCTGAATTGTTTTAATATGATATGGTCATCCGGCACGTTCCCTGACACGTGGAGGGAGGCGATTTTGATTCCCCTCCTCAAACCGGGAAAAGACCGAATGCATCCCAGTAGTTATCGGAGTATTGCTTTGACAAGCTGTGTCGGGAAGACATTGGAACGCATGGTCAACCGTCGCCTGGTTTGGCTGCTCGAGACCAGGCAGCTCCTTAGCCACTCTGTGTGGCTTTCGGAGATGTCGTTCAACTATAGACAACTTTACCCTGCTTGAGGCGGCCATCCAGCAGGCCTTCCTACGTAACCAGCATTGTCATAGGTGTATTCTTTGACATTAATAAGGCGTATGACACTACTTGGCGCCGCCTTATCCTCAATCAACTCCATCAGTGGGGCTTTCGTGGCCATCTCCCCATCTTCATTCGGTCCTTTCTTTCCCGCCGCCTCTTTCGATATCGGGTTGGTAATGTACTATCTGATTTGTACGTGCAGGAGAATGGTGTTCCTCAGGGAAGCGTTTTAAGTGTCACCCTCTTTGCCGTCGCCATTAACAGTATCACGTCCACTATCCGGAGTCCTGCCCAGTGCTCCTTGTTTGTGGACGATTTTGCTGTTTTCTGTTCTTCCTCCAGTCTTGTCACTGCTAGTCGGCAGCTGCAGCTTACGATAAAGCGATTAGAGGCATGGACTGTGAAGACGGGTTTTACCTTTTCTGCAGACAAATGTGTGTGTGTTCATTTTAATCGTTCTCGACGTGCTTTTACCTCCCCTGAATTGCGTCTGAGGGACACCATTCTTCCTTTTAGAGACACTGTGAGGCTCCTGGGCCTCACTTTTGATTCCAAGTTGTCGTGGTTGCCGCACCTTAAAGACCTCAAGGTGCGGGCCCTGAAGGTGCTGAATATTTTGAAGTGTCTGAGCCATCGGTTTTGGGGAGCAGATAGGGCGCGTCTGCTGCAGTTTTATAGGGCTTTCGTCCGGTCGCATCTTGACTATGGATGCACTGTGTATGGGTCAGCGAGGCCTTCATATCTGAAGATTCTTGACACAGTACACCATGAGGGTATCAGGCTGGCTACTGGCGCCTTCCATACCAGTCCCATCCCCAGCCTGTGTGCTGAGGCAGGGGAACCGCCGCTCGCCATCCGGCGGAAACTCCTCATGGTGCGACGGGTGTGTCAATTCTTTGCCTGTCCTACCTCCCCTGCATACCCTACTGTTGCCCGACCGCCTATGGAACGTCTCTTTTCCAGTAGTACAAGGGCAATGAGACCATTTGGGATTCGTGCCAAGCATTTGCTTGAGTCCCTTGGTATGGAGCATGTGGCACCCCAACTCCAGGGTTTTACCCGCCTGCCTCACTGGTTGCTCCAGAGGCCCAGCGTCCTTTTAGACTTGTCAGAGTACCGGAGGAGCTGCACTCCTGCGTTTGTTTTTACCTCCTTATTTTACGATATTTTAAACCAGCATGCCGACCATGTGCCAGTATTTACGGATGGCTCTAAACAGGGGGACTCTGTTGGTTGTGCTGTTGTTTTCCCTGATCGAGTCGTCAAGTTACGGCTTCCTGCAGCGTTAACCATCTTTGATGCCAAATTGTTTGCGATCTTGTGGGCATTGGAGCAGATGAGATGTGTTCCCAGTCTTAAGTTTCTCATCTGTTCTGACTCCGAGTGCCCTTCAGACCATGAAACACTTGTACCCAGTGGATACGGTTGTCCAGAACATCCACGATGCCCTACTCCACCTGCAACGGCAGGGGAAGGAGGTTTCTTTCTGCTGGGTGCCGGGGCACGTGGGTATTAGGGGAAACGAACTGGCAGATGTGGCTACCAAAGATGCATGTTCCCTCCATCACGTTGTTGAATGTGCCGACCCCCTCCATGCTGTTACCTCCCTTTTGCGTTTTCGTGTTATGTGTCAATGGGAAGAGGAGTGGCTGGCAGTCGGTGAAAATAAGCTGCGTCTGGCCAAGGCCACCACGCGGCCATGGCGTATGTCCTACCAGTCGTGCAGGCAGCATGAGGTTCTCCTCACTCGCCTCCGCATCGGGCACAGTCCCTTAACGCACGGTTTTTTACTCCGGCGGGAGGACCCCCCAATCTGCAGTGCTTGTGGCATCCAGATGACGGTCCGCCACATTTTACTTGACTGTCTTTTATTCTCTGACCAGAGGGCGGTGGTTTCCTTACCACCGGATTTGCCTTCTATTTTGCAAGACGACGCAACGACTGTGGTTAAGGTCTTACGGTTGTGTGTCCTGTCCAATTTGTTGCCTCGGATTTTAGGGAGAAGATCTTAATGTGCTGCTGGGTGACCGGCTCACCCAGGCTTTAGGTAAGAGGTCCGCCAGTCACGATTACCTACTTGTTTCACTTCGATTTCTGTATGTGAGGATTTGTAACTGTGTCAGGTCTGTGTCTTTTAGCCGTTCTCCTTGTTCGCTGTCCGTCTTCGTCCCTTCACTGCAAGTGTTCCTGTTTCTATGCGTTTGGGCGCTGATGACCATGCTGTTTAGCACCCGAAAACCTCAAACCACACACACACAAACCACCGCAAACATTCGTTAGAAGTTAAACTGTCAGTACCAGTAATGGTTGCCATAGCTGCATTTAGTCACACACTAACCATTTTTTGCATGTATGCAGGTTCTGTGCCACAGTATTCAGCATCTGAATATGCAAGATAAATTGCAGCATCTGTGTCATAATTGCATTTGCTGCCCAATTGATTTACCATATTTTGTCTAATAGATTTCCTCCTAATTTAAACTTGGTTGTTGTGCTCTCGGATAGAAGATAGCACCTAGACAATGAGCAAAGTAGTCTCATGAAACTTTGATCCTATCAAGTAGCAAACTCATTTATTATGGAGAAGTGTTTTACTTAGATTTGACTGGAGTCCCCATTTTTCTCATTGATTATGGTAAGGTCACCTGAGGATGTATTCTCACACTGCACAATATATTTGTTCTGGTGTGTGAATACCAGGCTACCTGAATACTGGATTTGTTTAGAGTCACTGATTGATATGTCTCAGATATACTAATTCTACAGAATTCAAGCCAGGTTTAGTCCTTGAGGCAAAATATCCTTCAGACTCTTGCCCCATGTGCTAGTTCTTCTATACAGAAAAGTGAAAAACATCAGTCAGTGCATGTTTTTGAGTAAAATTACTAGGTTATGACATAAATGAACTTGAGAATCAGGCCTTCTCTTCATGATTTATTGTAAGCAGCAGTGACATACACTAAACCTACAGCCAATTTCATTCACCTCGCAGGTCCACATTCCACCTATATTGCAATAGCACCTAATTACAGCAACTCCAAATATTTTTATGGACCAGCCTACTCAACAGATTATTTTATAAATGGTTTGCATCTTGGATGCTTCTTCCATAATTTGTGTCATTACGAGTAGAGAGGGGTGTTGGGGGGGGGGGGGGGGGGGGGGGGTAGGGTTCAATAGTTAGCATTCCTAATTCTTTCAAAACTGTGGGTTCTGTAGCTGTCTCAAACATACTAAGTAGTTTCCTAGTTTGCCAGATTTCTTTGCGGAATTGTGGGTGCCAGTGTTTTGTCTGACTGTCAATACGGGTTGTATGTATTTGCCCTGCTACCCCCTGGAGTTCACTTTTGTCACCTCCTTCAGCAACTTGATTTTCCACTCCCTGAAACCTTTAGAGTGGGCGAGAGCCAAATGCCACCTTGGCTCCAGGCTCAGGTTCACATTCACCTTGACCCTCCCAGAGGAGGTTACCCCAGCTTCGGTATACCGCTCGCGGTTTGTTGAACTTCGTTCGAAGTTCATTAATACGATCTTCATTTATACAGATGGCTCTAAGACCAATGACGGTGTCTGGTGTTCTTTTATTGTCGGGGCACACGGTTTCAAATACTGGCTCCATGGCCATTGTTCAGTCTTTACAGCTGAGCTATTTGCCCTCTACCAGGCTGTTCTTTACATCCGCCACCATCAACATTCTGCTTATGTCATCTGCTCTGATTCCGTGAGCACCATCCAGAGCCTTGGTGCTCCATATCCGGTTCACCCTTTCATGCACCGGATCCAACGCTCCCCCCCCTGCGGGTTTGGGGGTAAGAATAGGCCCGTGGTATTCCTGCCTGTCGTAAGAGGCGACTAAAAGAAGTCTCAAATGTTTCGGCCTTATGTGATGGTCCCCTCTCGGGTTTGACCTCCATCTTTCTAAATTGTTCCGAAGGGTGAGCCAATTGGGGAAGGGCGTCTTACTTGGTGCATTGTGTCCATCTTGCATTGAGATCTTACGCCAGCTTCTTCGTTGATGCATTGCAGTGCTGCCTGCTCTCCATCTCTTGGGCATGGATACGTTTCTGCGTGCAGCTTAAGCCATGCAATGTGCAGTGCCACTTTCTGCACTGATGGCGACAATAGACTGACTACATGTCACCTAAAATCCAGCACGGTAGCCAGTCCGTTGTGGTGGGGCCACCATGTACCCTGTTGGTTGTAGGCCCCTGACAACACAGGGATCGCTCTACTGATGATGCCTGCGCCGTTTACTCCCCATGTATGCCAAGGAGTAGATGCCCATCTCCTTGGGACATCAGGACTCCCGGCAATGGCCATCCTGCCAGGTGGCGCTTGCTGTGGCTGCGTGGCGCCCATGGGAAGGGCCCTTGGTCGGAGTAGGTGGCATCAGGGTGGATGACACGCAATGAAGCGTGGCACATCATCTCTTGCTGGTGGCCAGCCACCAGCAGTCTCTAAGCATTCGAGGGCTCATTTTAAAGCTAACGTTTATGACCCCAAATCGTTCCCATCCCTGGCCACACCATGGGAGGAACAAAAGGCAATGAATGACAGTGGCATGTATTCGCCCAGGTATCTCGTCTGTACCAGAGCTGATGGGGAATCCTTTGTATCCGTGAAGCCTCAGTTCTTTGTAGAGCATTTAGAGGACAAGTTTGGGGATGTGGAGGGCTTGTCCAAAATGCGCTCTAGGTCAGTTTTGATAAAAACGACATCATCTGCCCAGTCACGCAGGTTACTTGCTTGTGAAAAGTTGGGGGATGTTAATGTTACCATCACACCACATAAGAGTTTAAATATGGTCCAGGGTGTTATTTTCCACAGGGACCTACTTTTGCAGTCTGATGACGAGCTGCGCGCCAACTTAGAGCGTAGATGTGTTAATTTCGTCCGGCGGGTTCATCGGGGTCTGAGGGACAATCAGGTTGCTTCCAGTGCCTTCAGCTTGGCCTTCGAGGGTGACACATTACCTGAGAAGGTCAAGGTGATGGTCTACCGTTGTGATGTCAAGCCCTATATCCCTCCCCCGATGCGCTGTACTTCCAGCCTCACATATCGAGATTGCGGATGCGCATCTCATCCCGATACTCCATGTGCTCCGCCTCCCATCTGTGTCAACTGTGGAGAGCCTCATTCACCTTGCTCACCAGACTGCAGGATCTTACAGAAAGAACGCAAAATCATGGAATACAAGACCCTGGACCGACTGACTTACACTGAGGCTAAGCGGAAATTTGAACGGCTACATCCCGTGCGCATGATGTCATCTTATGCCTCCACTGTCACTCCTGCTCCAGCTCCTTTAGCTGCACCACAGACAGTCAGAGGACCTCACCTGCCCCCTTGACGATGGGGGCCCCTTCTCTTGCTGTTGCCCCCACACCATCTACCTTGGGAGCAGCACCCACTAAACCACCGGGGACACCAGTCCCCACTTCTAAGTCGGAGAAGCGTTAGTCTTCCTTGGCTTCTCTCGCTCGGAGGGGATCCCTCGGGTCACTCCCTTCTCAGGTTCATACCAGTGGCACAGCAGACACCAACCAGTGGCTGAAGAAGCCACAGGTCGCTGGTCGTCGAGCTTCGCGATCATCTTTGGTCCCGGAGACTGCCTTGAATTAGCCCTGTCAACAACGGCAGCCAAAGGAACAGCGAGAGAAAATGACATTGAAGACCCATAAGACCAAGGTACCTGCAGTGGCACCTACTCCACCGCTACCTACAAGCTCTGCGTCTGAGGACGAGGTGGAGATTCTTGCGTCCACTGAGGACCTCGGTCTCGCCGGCCCCTCAGACGCAATGGATAGCACTTGGCACGGGTGCTCCATCGGAGGCAGCAGGTGACCCAGTGGCGTAATCTGCCTTCCCAGTCCCGTCACGCTTTTCTCGGACATGGACAATATCATCCTCCAGTGGAACTGCAGTGGTTTCTTCCACCATCTAGCTGAGCTCTGACAACTTATCAGCCTTCACCTTCTCTTCTGCATTGCTCTTCAGGAAACTTGGTTTCCAGCGATGCGAATCCCTGCCCTCTGTGGCTATCGGGGTTATTATAAGAACCGGGCAGCTTATGAAAGGGTGTCTGGTGGCGTCTGCATCTATGTCCTTAACTCTCTTCACAGCGAGTCTGTCCCTCTACAAACACCTTTAGAGGCTGTCGCTGTTCGGGTGTGGACACCACAGACTGTTACCGTCTGCAGCCTTTACCTGCCACCGGATAGTGATGTCGCGCAGCATGTCCTGGCTGCGCTGATAGCCCAATTGCCGCCACCTTTCTTGTTACTGAGCGACTTCAATGCCCATAACACTCTGTGGGGTGGGTCAGTGGCAACAGGTCGAGGCGCCACCGTTGAGCATTTATTGGCGCAGCTCGATCTCTCGATTTTAAATGATGATGCCTTCACACACTTCAGCGTGGCGCATGGCACATACTCCGCCACTGACCTTTCGATCTGGAGCCCTAGCCTCTTACCGTCTGTCCAATGGAGTGTGCATGACGACCTGTGTGGTAGTGACCACTTTCCGATCTTTTTGTCACTGCCACGGCGTCACTCTTCTGGGCGCCCCAGCAGATGAGCTATGAATAAGGCTGACTGGGACTTGTTCTCCTCCATTGCCACTATTGAGCCTCTCTCTAATGACAACATTGATGCGATGGTTCACTCAGTCACCACCAGCATCGTTACTGCCGCAGAATGTGCCATTCCCCATTCTTCTGGGTCCCCTTGGCGGAGAACTGTGCCTTGGTGGTCGCCTGAGATTGCTGAAGCGATTAAAGATCGCCGGCGGGCGCTCCAGCGTCACAAGCGACATCCCTCCATCGAACACCTCATCGCCTTCAAACGGCTGCCTGCGCGGACCTGCCGCCTTATCCGCCAAAGCAAGCAGGAGTGCTGGGAGCGGTATGTGTCCACCATTGGCCTCCATGTCTCTCCATCACAGGTCTGGGCCAAGATCCGACGTGTCTATGGCTATCGGACCCCTGTCAGCGTCCCTGCGCTCTCACTGAATGAATGGAGCAGTTTGTACAGACTCCGATGAAATTGCAAACAGCTTGGCAGAGCATTTTGTTCCGCTTCTTCCAATTACCAACTGGCCTTCCACTCCATTAAAGAGCGGATGGAACGTTGGAGCCTTTCTTTTCGAACCCACCATCCGGAATCCTACAATGTTCCATTCAGTGAGTGGGAATTTCACAGTGCCCTTGCTTCTTGTCCTGATACCGCTCCTGGGCCAGATAGCATCCACTGTCAGATGCTGAAACACCTTTCAGTGGACTGCCAGCGACGGCTCCTCGACCTTTACAACCGTATTTGGGTCGAGGGTGATTTTCTGTCACAATGGCGGGGAAGTATTGTTATCCCCATTCTGAAACCAGGCAAGAACCCTTTGGAGGTGGACAGCTACCGTCCCATTAGCCTCACCAACGTTATTTGCAAGTTGCTTGAACGGATGGTGAGCCGGCGGTTGAACTGGGTACTGGAGTCTCGGGGCCTTCTGGCTCCATTTCAGGGTGGGTTCCGTAAAGGCCACTCCTCCGCCGACAATCTGGTGAGCCTGGAGTCGGCCATCCGTACTGCCTCTGCCCGCCGTCAGCATCCGGTCGGTGTCTTTTTCGACATGCGGAAGACGTACGATACAACATGGCGTCATCACATCCTTTCTATGCTTCATGGATGGGGTCTTCGGGACCCTGTGCCGATCTTTATCCGCAATTTTCTGTCGTATATCGTACCTTCCACGTGCAAGTCACGACCTCCCATAGTTCCTTCCGAGTCCAGGAGAACGGGGTACCACAGGAATCTGTCCTCAGCGTCTGCCTGTTTTTAATTGCGATAAACGGGCTTGCTGCAGCGGTGGGAAATTCTGTCTCCACTTCCCTGTATGCTGACGACTTCTGCCTTTACTACAGCTCTATTGGCATTGCAGCTGCTGAACGTCAGCTACAGGGCGCTATCCGTAAGGCGCAGTCTTGGGCTGTAGCTCATGGGTTCCAGTTTTCGGCAGCCAAGACCTGCGTTATGCATTTCTGCCGGCGATGCACTGTTCACCGGGAGCCGCGGCTTTCTCGTGATGGCGAACTTCTTGCTGTGGTGGAGTCACATAGGTCTTTGGGGGTGGTTTTTGATGCCCGGTTGACTTGGCTGCCTCATATTCGGCAGCTTAAACAGATGTGTTGGCGGCATTTAAATGCTCTGCGATGCTTAAGCCACACCCGCTGGGGAGCTGACCGATCTACCCTGTTATGGCTCTACCAGGCGTTAATCCAGTCCCGTCTGGATTATGGGAGCCTGGCTTATGGCTCAGCATCCCCATCTGCGTTGCGGGTGCTGGACCCAATCCTCCACAGTGGGATACGCCTTGCCACTGGTGCTTTCCGTACCAGCCCTGTGGACAGCATTCTCGTGGAGGCAGGTGTCCCTCCACTGCGGTTACGGCGCCAACGTTTGCTGGCCGCTTATGCTGCCCATGTTTTCAGCTTGCCCGGGCATCCTAACTATCGGCTACTATTCCCACAGTCGCACGTCCGTCTTCCAGAACGTCGGCCCAGGGCTGGATGTACGATCGCGGTCCGCGTCCGAGGGCTTCTCTCCAGGCTTGGGGCTTTACCTCTTCCGCCTCCTTTCCGGGCACCTCTGCGTACACCCCCGTGGTGTGTGCTTCGCCCTCGCCTTCAGCTGGAATTGGCACAGGGCCCAAAGGACTCAGTCCCTCCGGAGGCCTTTCGCCGCCGCTTTCTTTCCATCCTCGCAATGTATCAGGGCTCTGGTGTTGTTTACACTGATGGCTCGATGGTTGCTGGTCGTGTCGGTTATGTGCTAACATAACCATTCCGAACAACGTTCATTGTCGGCTGGCTGCAGCGTTTACACTGCTGAGCTGGTCGCCGTCTTTCGTACCCTAGAGTATATCCGCTCCTACTCAGGTAAGTCCTTTGTGATCTGTAGCAATTCTGTGAGCAGTTTACGAGCTCTCGACCAGTGTTTCCCTCGTTCTCGTCTGGTTATGGCTATCCAGGAGTCCCTGCATACTCTTGCCCGTTGCGGCCGCTCTGTGGTCTTTGTGTGGACCCCAGGCCATGTTGGGATACCCGGCAATGAAAATGTTGACCGCCTGGCTAAAGCCACCAGTGCACCATCTCTGGAGATTGGCCTCCCGGCGACTGATATGCGGGCAATCTTACGCCGCAAAATTTTCGACCTATGGGACACTGAATGGCGCAACCTGCCCATGCCGAACAAGCTTCGCCCTATCAAGGTGACAACGACTGTGTGGCGGTCGTCCATGCGGGTCTCCCGTCAGGAGTCTGTTGTCCTCTGCCGGCTGTGCATTGGGCACACTTGGCTGACGCACGGCCACTTATTGCGCCGTGAGGACCCACCTCTATGTCGCTGCGGCTCCGTTTTATCTGTGGTCCACATTTTGTTGGAGTGTCGCCTTTTCGCTGTGCTCAGGCAGACGTTAGTGCTGCCTGATACACTCCCTGCCCTTTTAACTGATGACCCTGCTATGGCTGGCTTAGTTTTGTATTTTATTTGGGCAGGGGGTTTTTATCATGTAATCTGAGTGTTTGTTTTATTTTATTGTTTTGTGTTGATTCTGGCCTTTGGCCTACGGTTTTTAAACTGAGTTTTTAATGTGTTCTCGGTGGTTGGCTTTTCATTTTTTATCTCTATGGTTGGCCAACCACCTTCACACTCTGTGTGATTTCAATTTGTTTCGTCTAATCTCTGTGTGAGTCTTTCTTGTCCTGTGTCGTCTGCCATCTTTCCTGTTGTTCGTTTTTATTCTCTTTGGGTGGTTTTAGTTTTTTGGAAAAAGGGACCGATGACCGTCGCAGTCTGGTCCCTTTGATCTCCCAAACCAACCAACCAACCAACCGGATCCAACACTCTCTTCAGCAGCTGGCGGACAAAGATTCTCCGGTTACCTTTATGTGGGTTCCTGGCTGTGTCGGTATCCCTGGGAACGGAGCTGCAGATGCCGCGGCCAAGGCTGGGGTCCTCCAGCCTCGGACAGCTCCTTGTTGTGTGCCTTCATCTGATTTTAGCGGGGTCATTTGTCAGCACATTTTATCGCTGTGGCGTGCCGATTGGTCTACACTTACTAAAAACGAGCTTCGGGCCTCGAAACCTCTCCCCACGGCTTGGACGACATCTTCACGCCCTTATCGGTGGGAGGAGGTCGTTTTGGCCCAGTTACGGATTGGACACTGCCGGTTCGGCCACTGCCATCTGCTGACGGCTGCACCGGCACCGTTCTGCTCATGTGGGCAATTACTGACGGTACGCCACATTTTATCGTCCTGTCCGAATTTTAATACACTGCGCATTGATCTTCGCCTGCCATGTACTCTGGATGAAATTTTAGCGGATGACCCAGGAGCAGCTGCTTGCGTTCTTTGTTTTATCCACTCGACAAACCTGTCAATTTGATTATGCTATTTTTTTTAATCCCTTGCCTCTTAATGTGCCTTTTATAGTGTTGTCCTTTTTCGTTGCTGTTTTAACATTGTGTCTCGCAGTGCATTCACGCGCGGACACGGAATTTAGCGGCAGTCAGTAGTGAGCCAGTGTGTGTGTTGGACCTTCCATCAAGCTACGGACCCCCTTGAAGATGTCTCCCGCAGTCGGAGACGAAACGTTGGGAATCACCACGGAATTCATCAACCGACCACGGCATAACAGCCCGGATAATTATACTGGACATGATATTTCCGGCCGTGAAAGTTTACATTTTTGTGAATGTCAATGTTAAAAAATATATCGGCTAACATTTTCAAACCTTTTAAAGTTGATACAGCTTTTCAGACCAATAATACCCTGTGGTTGAAACTAAGAAATAATTTACAGCAGGAAAGCGATAAATATGAGAGAGCTGGGGTCTATAAAATTCAGTGTAACACGTGCAAGTAAGCTATGTACGCCAAACTGGTAGGTCCTTAAAGTACGTTACAAAGAACATAGCGATGCCTTCTGGCTTAATAATTTCGAAAAGTCAGCTGTAGCCATGCATATTTTGGAAACGGGACACTTCATCTTGGGAATAGATCAGGATCTCGTTATTTTACATAGACAGGACAAAGGCAAAAAGCTGGGTCTACTAGAACAGCTGGAAATTACGATACATAGCGTGGATAATCAGAACACACTGAATGAACCGCTAACTGGTGATACAAATAACTTTTTCAAACATTTCACTGGTTTCTTTTAGTAACTACATTTTTAGCAATAGACAGGATACCATCATTTCATGAGGTCCTTGGAACATGTATACGTTATCTGTTTGTATAGACATCTCTGTGACTTCCTTGTTTACTTGCGCGTGAGCTCACTCGCATTTCAGTGTCGTGTTTGGCTACGTGGTGTGTGGTATCAACGAAGACGCACAGGCTGTTTACGACAATAGAGGAGAGAGCCATGTGGTTAGATGTTGAACACCATAGGCGACACCATTTTAGAGTTTTTCATATTTTGACGACTATGTGGAGATGCACCTTGGAAGACACGGCTGGACAAGGGAAGTAGCCACAATGTTTTAATTTTATTGTGCCTGAAGCATGTTCCATTTTAGCGAGTTTTAACAGGTTCTTTTACTTTTTATTATTCTGATGATGGAAGCTTGACTTCCGAAACGCGTCAATCTTAGTGTTTTACACTACAAACAGTGGTTGAGCCGATATATTTTTTAACAAATGTCCTACTATTTGGTCCCTTCTTATTGTCACTGTTTTCCATATATTCTCTTCACTTGGTGATTCTGCTGAGAACCTCATTGTTCTTTACCTTATCAGTTCATCTAATTTTCAACAATCACCTGTAGCACTACTTCTCAAATCCTTCGATTCTCTTCTGTTCCGGTTTTCCCACAGTCCATTTTTCATTAGCATGCAATGCTGTGCTTCAAATTTACATTATCACCAATTTCTTCCTCAAATTAAGGCCTGTTTGATATTAGTACGCTTTTTTGGCCAGGAGTGCCATTATTGTCAGTGCTAGTTGGCTTTTTGTGTTCTCCTTCCTCCATCCATCATGGGCTTTTTTTTCTGCCTAGGTAGAAGAATTCCTCTACTTCTTGATCACTAATTGTAATTCTCGCCTTTCTAATCTGTACTACTACTCATTACTTTAGTCTTTCTTCGATTTACTCCTAATCCATATACCTTACTCATCAGACTGTTCATTCCATTCAACAGATGCGTAATTCTTCTTCACTTTCGTCCACAGCTTTTGGTCTAACGGTTAGCATTGGTGCTTCTGGATCATGGGGTCCCGTGTTCAATTCCCGGCTGGATCGGGGCTTTCTTCCGTCGGGGACTGGGTGTTTGTGTTGTCCTCATCACTCTGGAAAATGGTGAGACTGGACACTGAGAAGACTGGGAATTTGTACGGGCGCTGATAATGACTATGTTGAGTGCCCAACAAACCAGATATCATTATTCACTTTCACTGAGGATAGCAACGTCATCAGCGAATCTCATCACTGATATCTTTTCACCTTAAATTTTAATTCCATACCTGAAACTTTTTTTCCCATCATTGCTTCTTTGGTGTACAGATTGAACAGTAGAGGCAAAAACAGGCTCCCTGACTCTCACACTTTTTATTCCGAACTCTTCGTTCTTGACATCTTAAGACAGTCTAAATGTACAGTTCTGATGGTGCCACATCTTGAGTTAGGGTTTTACAGGGTATTGAGGAACAAGAGTTAATGCCAAAGGAAATTCAGCTGACTGCCCAAAGCAAGAGGAAGTATTTTGCTTAACTGAACTTATATCCCTTCGAAATTTAAATATCTGTAACCAATTAAAAGGACAGCAGGTGACTTGGGCGAATGCCAACTCCAGAAGTAAAATGTTACTTGTAAGTTTTATTTCACAGCTGTTTTGATTTTCTCTGTTTTCTTGAAGTATGGGTTTGACTCATCTGTGTGCAGTTGATGACATTAAGATTTTCATTTTTATCATCATCTTATGTGGAATGACATACTACTTGTTAATGGCAGAAATAAGTTGTAAACTTTGTTGTAACACACTGACTGCAGCCGTGCATTTAAGTGCACATGTTATGTCAGCAATTCCCTGGAAACTAATCTGTCTCTGGAAAAGTTTTCAGAGAACACACTGCCATCACATGAAAGTGTTGAATGGAGAGCTATACTCAGTGAAAATTACATATAATGATGAAAGTTTTCAGTGAATGCACCTATATTAAGAGGTAGTACTGTAGCTCTCTCATTATTTTCTCTTATGACAAAAACATATGCATAAAGATTGTATTCACATATGCATAAAAATGTAGGTTAAAAATAAAGAAATTGTACAAAGGTGCAAAATTTAGGGGATGGGACCTGGATAGATAGAATGAATCTGAATTTGTTGAGTTTCAGAGGGAGCATTAGATAAGGACTGACTAGAATATGGGAAAGGAATGCAGTACATGATGAATGGGTGCCTTCTAGAGATCAAATAGTGATGGCAGCAGAGGATCAAATAGCAAGAAAGATGAGGCCTAGTAGAAATCCTGGGATAACACAGGAATGTGGGAACATGTGAGATAATACTGATCCTAAGACTTATCTTAGGAGATACATTAAGAGAAGGAAAACTTACATTTATAGCATTTGTGGCCTTCAAGAAAGCTTTCGACAATGTTGTATGGAATACTCTTTAAAATTCTGAAGGTAGGAGGAGTAAAATACAGGGAGTGAAAGGCTATTTACACCTACAGATATCAGGTGGCAGTTATAAGAGTTGAGGGGTAAGAAAGTGAAGCAGTGGTTGAGAAGCGGGTGAGACAGGGGTGAAGCCTATCACCAGTGTTATTCAGTTGTACATTTAGCTAACAATAAGGAAGTGAAGAGGCTTATCTCACTAGGGGTAAGATAGATACTGCCTACAGGAAAATTAAAGAGACCTTTGGAGAGAAGAGAACCACTTGTATGAACATCAAGAGTTCAGATGGAAACCCAGTTCTAAGCAAAGAAGGGAAAGCAGAAAGGTGGAAGGAGTATATAGAGCGTCTGTACAAGGGCGATGTACTTGAGGACAATATTATGGAAATGGAAGAGGATGTAGATGAAGATGAAATGGGAGATACGATACTGCGTGAAGAGTTTGACAGAGCACTGAAAGACCTGAGTCGAGACAAGGCCCCCGGAGTAGACAACATTCCATTGGAATTACTGCCGGCCTTGGGAGAGCCAGTCCTGACAAAACTCTACCATCTGGTGAGCAAGATGTATGAAACAGGCGAAATACCCTCAGACTTCAAGAAGAATATAATAATTCCAATCCCAAAGAAAGCAGGTGTTGACAGATGTGAAAATTACCGAACAATCAGTTTAATAAGCCACAGCTGCAAAATACTAACACGAATTCTTTACAGACGAATGGAAAAACTAGTAGAAGCCAACCTCGGGGAAGATCAGTTTGGATTCCGTAGAAATACTGGAACACGTGAGGCAATACTGACCTTACGACTTATCTTAGAAGAAAGATTAAGGAAAGGCAAACCTATGTTTCTAGCATTTGTAGACTTAGAGAAAGCTTTTGACAATGTTGATTGGAATGCTCTCTTTCAAATTCTAAAGGTGGCAGGGGTAAAATACAGGGAGCAAAAGGCTATTTACAATTTGTACAGAAACCAGATGGCAGTTACAAGAGTTGAGGGACATGAAAGGGAAGCAGTGGTTGGGAAGGGAGTGAGACAGGGTTGTAGCCTCTCCCCGATGTTATTCAATCTGTATATTGAGCAAGCAGTAAAGGAAACAAAAGAAAAATTCGGAGTAGGTATTAAAATCCATGGAGAAGAAATAAAAACTTTGAGGTTCGCCGATGACATTGTAAGTCTGTCAGAGACAGCAAAGGACTTGGAAGAGCAGTTGAACGGAATGGAAAGTGTCCTGAAAGGAGGATATAAGATGAACATCAACAAAAGCAAAATGAGGATAATGGAATGTAGTCGAATAAAGTCGGGTGGTGCTGAGGGAATTAGATTAGGAAATGAGACACTTAAAGTAGTAAAGGAGTTTAGCTATTTGGGGAGCAAAATAACTCATGATGGTCGAAGTAGAGAGGATGTAAAATGTAGACTGGCAATGGCAAGAAAAGCGTTTCTGAAGAAGAGAAATTTGTTAACATCGAGTATAGATTTAAGTGTCAGGAAGTCATTTCTGAAAGTATTTGTATGGAGTGTAGCCATGTATGGAAGTGAAACATGGACGGTAAATAGTTTGGACAAGAAGAGAATAGAAGCTTTCGAAATGTGGTGCTACAGAAGAATGCTGAAGATTAGATGGGTAGATCACGTAACTAATGAGGAGGTATTGAATAGGATTGGGGAGAAGAGAAGTTTGTGGCACAACTTGACTAGAAGAAGGGATCGGTTGGTAGGACATGTTCTGAGGCATCGAGGGATCACAAATTTAGCATTGGAGGGCAGCGTGGAGGGTAAAAATCGTAGAGGGAGACCAAGAGATGAATACACTAAGCAGATTCAGAAGGATGTAGGTTGCAGTAGGTACTGGGAGATGAAGCAGCTTGCACAGGATAGAGTAGCATGGAGAGCTGCATCAAACCAGTCTCAGGACTGAAGACAACAACAACAACAACAACAACAACAACAACAACAACAAGGAAGTGAAATGAAAATTTGAAGTAGGAATTGTTAAGATTATTTATTTAAAACAGACTACAAAGTGCACAAGATCTGCAAAAACATGGTTACACACACACACACACACACACACACACACACACACACACACACACACACACACACACACCACACACACCTGCTGTCCAAAGATTCAATTGTATGACAAAGATATAAAAAACTTGTGTTACACAGATATTACAACACATTTTTTTTTTCTTTTAATATTGACACATCTTCAGAAGAAAAATCAAAGGTGACTATTGAATTTCACGTGGATTTAATCTTCTGCACTCCAATTCTTTAATGCAGCATCTCGAGTCGAACCCTTTCCTGTGGCTTGGTTAGCAGATCAGTTAACTGGTTGGTCCCATCCGTGTGTTCTAATTAAGGTCACCATTCAAGAATGTTTCCCTGATGCAGAAGTGACGTAATTCTATGTGCTTTGATTTTCAATGGTGTGTTGGGCTTTTGCGCAGTTTTACTGTACTTGCCATGTCAAACACACACATTGTAGGAGGTTTCACCTGTTTGGAAGTTCCAATCAATTCATACAACCTTTTTAACCAGATCAGCTCCTTTGCTCCTGCTCTGCCTGATATTATTTCAGCTTCCATGGTAAATGTTGCCACTGTCTTTTTTTAACTGCCTGTTCCATCACTGATAGTTGCGACAACACCTGTCATAGTGTCTTGTGTCCTTGTCACCAGCATAATCACCATCACTGTAGACATTCAACATCTCTTTGTTTTACTTAATTCCATAGCCCACTGTATTCTTAAAGTATCCAAAAATTTGTTTTACTTGATTCCAGTCGTGAACTGTAGGATCTTCCAGTGCTCTAGCTGTTTTGTTCACTGCGAAAGCAATGGCCGGATGTAAGATTGTAGTCAAATACATCAGACAACCCCCTGCCTCTCGATATGGAACTTTGGCTGTGATCTTCTCTTCGCCATTATTTTCTTCGCATCCATTTGGAGTAGAAACTCCATTAGACTCAACAATTCCAAATCTTTTCAGAATTTCCTTTGTGTAGTCTTCTTGGTTCACTGCTATTGACCCGTCTTCATTTTGCTGTATCTTCATACCCAAAAAGTTGAGAGACCCTCTAGTTGTATGAAACTCCAGCTTCAACATTTTCATGAACTCTTCAATATCTGCTCTGTTGCTACCCACAACTAAACATTCATCAACATAGATTGCAACAATATACAGTTCTTGTTGCTGCGGTCGTAAAGGAGACGTGGATCAGCAACGCTGTTTTTTTAAACTGAGCCTTCATCATGAAGTCTAGGAAACATTTGTTCCAACAACATGGTGCCTGTTTGAGACCATACAGACTTCCCTTCAGCAAACAAACATGCTCAGTACCATCTTCAAAACTTTCAGGTTGTTCCACACATACATTCTTTGAGTACCCTATTTGGAAAAGCTATTTCGACATCAAACTGGTCGAGCTTCAATTTCTCTGCAGCAGCCTATGTCAACAGAGTTCAAATTGTATCATAATGCGTGACAGGGCTGAACATTTCTTCATAGTCAATTCCTTGTCTTTGTATGTGTCCTTTGACCACGAGTTGACCCTTGAAGCGAACTTTCCCATTTTGTGCAGTTTTCTTCCATGAGACCCATTGATTTTGCAAAATCCGTACACCACTTGGTCACTCAACTAGTATCTGAGTGTTATTCTCTTTCAGGGACTTTAATTCTTCGTGAATGGTCTTCAGCCGCTGATTTTTATTGCTAGACTGCAAAGCTTTGGCATATGCACTTGGACCCTTGTCCCTGATGAAAGGAGGTCACCCATGCTGGCTTCTTCTTGTCACATTTGCTTCTTCGCTTCTCACTCAAAACTTTGTGTCCTCCAGAACTTAATACCATATCCAAAGTTTCTTCCTCCTTATTACTCCTATGGAACTTGACCTTGTCTCCAAGTCTTCTTCCACATCACTTACTCTATCTGTTCTCTTGTCATGGCTGACAGCTTCTGAGTCCTTATGCTCATCAGAAGTCTAATTAGGCTCTGTTGAACAGTGTCTTCACCAGCAACTTCAAATTCAGCAGCACTTGTATGCAGATTGCATACAACTTCAGACTTGAATTTTACATTGTGACTTGGTACAACTTTTCTTTGAGATGGAATCCAGACCCTAAAACCATATGTCATTTACATACCCTGCCAGATGTCCAAGCACAACTTTATCAAAATTTGAACAAAAATTCTTATTCACATGCACATAACTTTCTGTTCTAAAGATTCTCAGATGATCCGGGTTGCCTATTGATCGCCCATACCACAGTTCATATGAAGGTTTGTTTCCAGTAGAGGACTTCACAGTGCAATTTAAGAAGATATGCAGCAGTATTGCATGCTTCTGCCCACAGTTCCTTTGGCAGTTCACTGGGGGGGGGGGGGGGGGGGGGGGGGGTTCAACATAGAACATGCACACTCCGCAGTAGTGTGGTTTTCTCTTTCTGCAACAGACACTTTCTTGTTATCGAGCTCTCTTCTTCCATCACATCGGAACTGTTTGACAGCATGACCATTTGTCTTGGATTCATTCAAGAATGTTCCAGGACTGTGCTGACTGCACTTTTTTGCTGAAGAAAGCAAACTTTACACAACCTGCTAAAATCATCTTTCAAACATATGTAATAGCAAGCTTTTTTGAGAGACTCTGTAGACATAGGTGCATTTACGTCAACATGGATTTGTTTACCTGTAACCATTGGTCAGTTCATTCTATTCCTGTTTGGGAGTCTATGCATTTTTGAGTGCACATCTGTCACACAATTCTTCGTCGCACCCATCCACATTGATTTTCATCTGCTTAAAGATGCATTTCAAATGTTGTTTGTGTTGATGTCCAAATCTCTCTTGGCAAACTTGCAGCATATCTGACGATGTCACCACATTCACTTGAGCTGGCTGTTCTGGTTTAACGGAACGTATGTCAAGAACATAGAGACCGTGGCTGACGTGACCAGTCATCATTGTTTGCCCAGTCACTTTGTCTTCAGTTTCGACATTTTTGTCATAAAGTCTAGTGCAGAAACCTCTTCGCACAGCTGCTTTGACAGATAACAAGTGAGCACTTGTTTCAGGAACGTAAAGTACATCTTCCAATTCACTAGTTTTTTTGGTGTTATTCAACTGCGTTTGAATTTTCAGTTATCTGTCCCTGAGCCAACATGCTTGCACCTCTTTTCGCAATAGAAATCATTTCAGAGATGGCAAATTTCCTATATGATATGAATTATTGTTTATTTCCAGAGATGTGATTTGTGGCACCACTGTCACAGTATAAACTGTTGATTCCAACACAGCTTTCTGCTGAAGCACAAAAAACGTGACAAAAATGCAACATTCGCTTCCATGTTCTTTTCAGAATGATTGATGCGAATGTTATCTGTATTTTTCGTTGGATACTCTGCTTCCCAGTGGTATACCTGGTCACATTTGTGTCAAGGAAATCTTGTTTTGCATGTTCAATATTCTTTTTCAATTTTTTGCTACTGATATCATCACTTGTTTTGCTAAATTTTCTTTTTAGGAAAACTGCATATGACAAACGCAGCTAGTTCAACCATGCTTTGATCATGCAATTCAATTGTGCACAATTTTTCAATCAAAAGGTTCACACTTTTTTTCCCCCCAGATGGAATCGTGTCCCACAGATCCTTGAAATTGTCATATTCTTTGCCTAGTGTGGAGAGAATTTGGCCATTTAAAATTCTTTTCATTGTGCTTCTGCACTTTTGCGGTGTGTGTGATAATGTTCTCTTTGGTGTCACTTTGAACATGAAAAAATGCTTCTATCAACGTGTTCAGACGTTGTGTACTGCTTTGTTAGAATTATGTATGTAACTGATCCCAAATTTCAGTTGCATGAGTGCATGTAAACACGAGCTCGGCAGCGGATTTTCCTAACGCACATACTAGTAAAATTGTTGCTTTCGCATCATCTTTCAACCACTGCTGATGTGCCTACTTTTTCTCCACAGACGCATCATGTGGCAATTCAGGACACTTGTATGTACCATTTACAATGTCTTCAAGCACATATGTTCGCAACACCTTTGACATGTGACATTTCCACTTCAGCCAGCCTTCAGGTGCTTAGAGTTTTTCCATTTGTATTTTGTATTCACCAACACCGGCTGCCATTTTCGTCGAACACGCAAACAATGGGCAAATTCATGTTATTTTAGTCACGAGCAAAAACAGTTACTTTGTGGCTGTTCACACACGGTATGGGCCCATAACCTGTTAAGATTATTTATTTAAAACAGACCAAAAAGTGCATAAGACTTACAAAAATGTGGTTCCACACACAAAATAGGTTCAGTTTTTGTGACAGATGAGGACCCTCTGTTCTACTGTCCAAAGATTCAATTGTACACATATGGCAGAGATATGAAAAACTTGCATTACACTGATATTACAATACATTTCATTTTTCCATTGATATTGAAAAAAGTGAAGCAGTGGTTGAGAAGGGAGTGAGACAGGATTGTAGCCTATCGTCATTGTTATTCAGTTGTACATTTAGCAAACAATAAGGAAACGAAAAGAAAAGAAAAATTGGAGTAGGAGTTACAGTTCAAGGGGAAGAAATAAAAACTTGGGGGTTTGCCGAGGTCGTGGAAGAGAAGTTGAATGGAAAGGACAGTGTCTTGAAAGGAGGATACAAGATAAACATCAGCAAAAGCTAAACAAGGATAACTGAATGTAGTTGAATTAAATCAGTTGATGCTGAGGGAATTAATTTAGGAAACATCACTTAAAGTAGTAGGTGGATTTTGTTATATAGACAGAAAATAACTGATGATGATCGAAGTAGAGGTGATATAAAACGTAGACTCACAATGTCAAGAAAAGCATTTCTGAAGAAGTGAAATATGTTAACATCAAATAATCGAATATAGATTTAAGTGTTAGGGAGTATTTGTTCATACGAAGTGCAGCCATGTGTGAAAGTGAAACAGTTTAGACAAGAAGAGAAAGAAGCTTTTGAATTCTGTCGCTACAGAAAAATGCCAAAGATTAGGTGGTTAGATCATGTAACCAATGGGGAAGTACGGAATAGAATTAGTGTGAAAAGAAATTTGTGGCACAGCATGAATAGAAGAATAGATCGGTTGGTAGGACACATTCTGAGACATTAAGGGATCACCAATTTAGTATGCGAAGGAATTGTGGGGGGTAAAAATTGTAGGATACCAAGAGATGAATACAGTAAGTAGGTGCAGAAGGATGTAAGTTGCAGTAATTATTTGGAGTTAAAGAGGCTTGCATTGGATAGACTAGTAGGAAGATCTCCATCACACGAGTCTTCGAACTGAAGACAGCAGAGTGGAGTGTGACAGGTAATGGGTGGCAAGAACAAAATGGAGTCGTACCTACAATAGCAAAGATTGACTTTTAGACGGAGGAAGGGATGGTAAATAATGTCAAACAATTATCATCAATGTAATTCAATGGATGAGTACCTAACTACAAATCCATTGGGCTGTGGTTCAGTGTCCTGGTGGTTCAAGTTTTTTTTTTAATTGCTTGTTTCATTTTGGACAGTGATTTTTGTCTATGAAATATCCCAAGTTGCAGCACAGTTGAAAGTCTGTGTTAAACCGTGGATTCCCCTGTAACTAGCTGGGTAACTTCAGATCTTGGTGTAAGGCAAAGCTGTACCATCTCTGATAGGACTGTGCCTGATAACACTTTGGTGTTCAAACTACCTTTCGGCCTGGTGACAGTTTCCATTACCATCAGCGCAAAATAAATGTCATCATCAGTGTTAATGTTTCTAACTCTGCTGTGGTCCCTCTCTAAAAAGAAACTTAAATGGCCACATGGCATAGATATTTAATGCCATTTTGTTAACTAAAGAAAGGGGCCATTGAATTCTTGTTAAAAATGTTTTGTGTGATGCCTATAGTAATATTTATTAAGAACTAGAAATTGTTATACATTTTGTGATCCATTCCAATTTTTTTATCGCTTTATTAAAACAAATTAGGTGGAAATTTTTCATTGAAGACATTAAAAAACTATTTAGAAAGGCTTAATAATTTGCAATTTTGGTCACGGTACCATTCTGTCTCATTCAGCTTGATGTGAAATAAAATTATGTTTTTCTAATTAAAGTTCCTTTCCATGTAGACTTTTTAATGTGGAACTGCCTTATTTGATCTGTGATGCTCAATGAATAATTCTGAATGATCAGAAGTTCCCAAATCCAAACAATATTTATGCACCTCTTCATAAACATAGTTTGTTAAAATATTGTCGGACTGAGCATTTTCTCTTTTAGATTCAGAAAAATTTAATTTGAAACCATATTTTGTTATTAAGTCAATGAATTTAGGTGCCTCATAGTTTTCAGTTGACACATTGATGTTGAAATCAGCAGAAATTAATATTTTTTCTTTCTTTCATTAATGCGTTGTTCTAGAAAAAACTGAAATTTACAATGGAAATGCTCGGTTGTAACTTTATCTGGTATTCTATAAATCAACGCTATAACAACATATAGGTTCTTTAACTCGACGTATCAACCCTCAAAAATACTCTCTTCATTTGAACAGTTAGTACATGGTAATCTAAAGCGGAATGAACCTCCTTCTGACTTATCTATCCTACAAAGGCTGGTAGCTCTCTCTGTTTTCAGCTGTATTTAAGATTTTTATTGTACCTTCACTAAGCCAGTGTTCGTCTAAACAAATTACTTTAACATTTTTAAATTCATACAATAAATATGTTTTTCATCTGTTTTAGAGCTTTTGTCACCTCAGTATTCAGCATTTAATCCATTTACATTACAGTGCATGATATACGTCCCCTCAGTTTTATTTATAGTTTTAAGTTTTACTATTGGTTGAAAAATGTCTGGATTCTATAATACCCCCATCAGCACTTACTACTTTCCATTATTTCTATTGACAAGTGTCAATGAACATTTTGCTAAGCATTTTGGAACCTAATGTGTTAAGATATAAACCATATTTCCCCAGATATTCATTAGGATCTATAAATACAGCTCTTGATCCGTTGCAGTGTTCCTCTATATTGGAATTTATTCTCACTATGTACATTTTGCTTACTGATCTCCTGTATATTATGCCACTTATTACAAGCGTTAAAATTAAGTTTTTCGTCTTGCTATTATTTCTTCCTCACTGCTGTTCCGAAGAAAATTTGTCCCCATGTGTAAGAACACAGCTTCATAGTTTGAACTGGATTCGTCTCGGATAATTTTTTCTGAGCGCAGTACATTATCCAGGTGTCTATTCATTTGCTGAGATTTGATGCCTGAATGTATATCAATTTGATGTTTTTTTAGTGTACTGTCACTTGTAAAGGGAAACACTCTTTGACAATATTAGTGTCGCTACTGCACCTCTGATTTACTCTTCTGTTGGATGTTACTTTAGTCCATTTATATATTTACTGATTTACAGCTTTCTGTCTATTCCACAACTGCTACAAGTACTTTTGAGGAATGAGAAATTGTATTACTCAACAGATTTTCACATCTTTGTCCATTACTAATATTTTGCGCAATTTAGTTGTTTGTGGTTTGCAACAACTGGTGTTTTCACACAATTACAATTCTTTCGACACTTCTTGCCTTTATTTTCTTCCATCAGTAAAATATCTCACTTTTGAAAATGTCTGTATCACTTAACAACTCTTCTGTTATTTCACCTTTGGACTTCACTGCCTATGCTAAACATGTTTTCTTCTTCTAAACAGTCTGAACACAGCCACTGTAAATGCTCACTTAAAGTATTTTAAACATACTTTGGCGCAGTTTTCATGTATCCAGCAGTTGCATTTAACACACAGTATTCCTTAAATTGCACGTTTTTGGCACTTCTTACACAATTTGTTTGTTTTATTTTGTTTCAGGAATGATGTGACTCTGCAAATTTGTGCATTCTTTCTACTTTTAAATGTCTGCCAGTAGTACTATACATTCTAGTATATATGCATGAAAAGAGGTGTAGTATATTATGCTTAATGCAGACTATTATTTACAGCCCTGTGATGTGCCCCAGAAAGTTGTAGCAGTTGCGAAGAAGCTGACATTTGACGTATCTCCGTCACCAAGGAAAGTAAAAACAGCTGAAGTAACAGTGACGGTATGTGAAGCTGCTAAGTATTTAACTTCTGTCTGGTTTGTTGCTTGTATGTGTTCCTCTTAATTGCTCCACAGCTGAAAATTACTGATATATTGTATCAGTTTTGTCCAATAGAAGTGATGCACATTGAATCACTAGGATGTTTTGAAAGGAATGTAGGACAAACACTTCAAAAATTTTTTGTTCAGTCGTAAGTATTCATGTAGAAATATATTTATAGAACATTTTGCTGTAAAACTGCGACAAGATACTAAAACTTCTATATTATTTAGTGTGGTGTCTTCTGTCATCGTCCAGTGCCGTGACATGCGCGGGTGTTTAAAGTACAGTGCCGCGAAACTTTTCTGCTGGATGCCGGAGACACTATATTCAAGCGACATTTGTTCTGTGATTTACTCTTTGATTGTCAATTTCTGTTCCACATTCTACTCCTTGGCGAAAGCGTTAATCCAAGTGTGTTAGATATGGAATAATTTACCGGACTGAACTGTTCTCACCCCTTCGCACGAATTATCGGTTGCAGTGTATTATTGTCTGTTCCGACCACAGGGTTTTGTTAATAAATTATTACATCAAGCTGAGACAAGTCTACTTCCCTTATTCAGTCTACAAGCACACGGAGATGTTAAACCATCGATCGCGGTAATTGAAACCGGTACCGACATTTACTATCGACATAAGTGTCAAGGTGTGGAAGATTTTTTTTCCCAGAAATCGGATATCTACACCATAAAAATAATATAAAGTCTGCCACATGATGACAATGCTCGGTGTAATTTCTGGCAAATTGCCAGATATATGAAAGTTCCTGCCATGATATTTTGGATCAGTCTTTTGGTGATCTTTGTGAGAGTACAGGATGACATTAATGTCAAAACTAGCTGCAGAATAATAAAAATTTTAGCAGCATGTGGTGGTTTTACATGAAAATGTCTTATCTAAAGGCAGTGGAGTATGACTTAAAAATGTTCTGTGAAATAATTTATATTCGTGCATAATATTAGTGAGAGTGATGTTATGATTCTGTTAATCCCTATGGGCTGATATCACAAAAAGCAGTTGTCTGTTCTTTATTTACTTCATGTTGGTCCTGTAAGTGACCTGTCAGAAGCTATGCTTAGATCATGCACACTTGTATAATGACAACGATCGATGACTATAGTGTCTACGAAACTGATCTGCCACAGTGTCCTCCTTCTCCTCCTCCTCCTCCTCCTCCTCCTCCTCCTCCTCCTCCTCCTCCACGGACAGCATGAGTTTCTGTAATTAATTAATATCTACAGCTCTGGGGAAAGGACACAGGACACATTTAGAAATCATTCACACAATACACTGGCAAAATTGAACATCTATTCAGGAGAGAAAAAACCTTTTGTGTTAGTAAATGTGTCTTGCACTGTTGAGTGTACAGTCATTTGTTAATTAACATCAGCTGTTGCCAACTTCTGATTAGTTGGTATTGGCGTGTATAAGTATTTATTGCCCCAGTATTCACAGTTCACAGTATTTGCATGATGCTCAGTTCCTGTTCGTGAGGGCATGCAGAATCATGATCGTAAAAGAATGTAGTCTCCAAAATTTGCTTACACAGCGAATGTTCAGCCACTTGTGAAATATTGCCATTTAATGTGTAACTTCCCTTACACTGATCTTTTGCACTAAAACATCTACTCCACACATACTCCACATTACCCAAAAACTGTCCTGAAAAGAATTCTGTATACCCTTATCCCAGATGGAATGTACACTTCTGATATTGCAATATGCCATCTGTTGTGGATTGGCGAGACAGCCAACCCACTTGGACAGGAAGCCGAAAGGCATGTGTTTTAGCTCACGCAGGCTGGCGTGAGGTCTGGAACAGTTAAGGGAATTGAGACTAGTAAAAAAAGTACGAAGCTGCTGGAATACTTAACTTTAATCCATAATTGGTGAACATCGCTCTTGACGGTACAATGTTTTACAGCATCAGTAGTAACTGGTAATGGACAGTTTAGAAGTGAATTAATTGGTTGTGATACCTGGCCATTGACACATCTGGTCAAGAGCAGGTCTTATCTCTCAACTGTATCTGCTACGTATAACAGTTACAATCGTGCTATAAGAGAGCACAGTATCTATAAGGGCCACTCAAATGGAGAAGACACAGATGGAACAGAGATAAGTGATCACCATAACTAATACATTGATCCCAGTTTGAGGTAAGATGGTCAGTGCCGTAATAGAAAAATTTTTGCAGTTGCTACAGTGTCATAATTGTACTGAGGCACACAGTTCTCCATCAGAAGCAAACTGACAGCAACGTATGTCTTTCTTCAGGGCTCCAAAAACATCGAAATGACATGGGGAGAGATCAGGAGTATATGGAGGATGTAAGAGTGTGTCCCAGCAAAATCTATGCAGTGTACTCGAAACAATCTTTGTCAATGTGGGTGGGCACATCCCCCATGTAGCCCCAGTCTCTCCCCATAAGATTTTCACATTTTCGGTGTGCTGAGGAAAAGACATTCAAGGCTGTCAGTTTGCTGTCTTTTGATCCCTCCTCTCTTACTGTGTGTGTTGTACACAGACTAGGTGCACTGCCTTGGGGAGATGTCACACTCTTTTAACTTATTATTCTTGCTCAAATTGGTGTCGCTATGGAGCACGTAACTAACTACTTCTGATTCAACTTAGGGTATTTTCAATAATTTTTCATCTGATCAAAGTGCTGCTGTTTCCTGACTTCTGACCCATTAGCTCAAATTCCTTTTTTTTGTTTTCTGTGGAGATGGGAATCTAAAACAGGGTGTATATGCTCTGGGAAAAAAACCAGGATTTTTTTCCATCTGGGAGAAAACTGGGAAAAACCCAAGAATTTTTTAGAATTCCAGAAATTTTTCTTTTTAGTCTTACATTAATTTTTTTTTTTTAATTTTGACTGGAAAGAACTAATAAACAGCAACATGTGTCCAAGGCTTTAGAATGAAAACTATGGAATACTTCATAACAATAAACTGCTGCCGATGAGCTGTTGACATTAAGTTCATTTGAGCCACTGCCCGTGGCCTCACGCGCATGCGCAGTCGAGTTCCATATGGGCAGTACCTTCACCTACTTCCGTCTACTAGAAGTGTGGCTGTTAGCTCTATCAGCAGTAGCGACAAGCAGCCAGATGCTACCTGGAAAAATTTTTCTGGCACACCAAGCTGCCATTTTCGCACAAGCGCATAGCAGTCTGGGTTGTAGTGGGGAAGGGTTAGTCTCTGTGTAATCCATGGTTATGTTTAGCGATTTTGCTGTTTCGTCTTTGTTTACACTTCTTACATCAAATGAAAACAAAAATGGATTTCTGTGGTTGGGAGTTATCAAGTGAATTAAAATACACTCACATAATTATGGAAGTTTTCAGTTTTCTGATTTTATTTCAGAATTTTTGGTAGTCAGTCGCCTTGCAGAACAATGAAGTTATTTTCGTCGGTTGGCTAAATAAATGTGGCTTTTATTAATCTTCTCCCCAGAGGCAGTCGATTCATTAGAAACGAAGTGTTTCATTCCACACCATTGGCTAGTTTCAACTGTTCACTGAATTTCAAGTGCACATTTTTATCTTCTGGCACATATGGCGTTATGTCATAATAAAGAACCAAATATGAGATAATAAAGTACTGGTACTCAAAGTAAATTTGCTTTCCACAAAACCTCACTGAAAAGCTTAATATTAGGTTCGGGCCTACTTCATTGTGAATCTGGACATATGAATTTGCACTTTAAGCCAAGGTATGCAGTTTAGTATGGTTTAGGAAATTCCAGTGCTCTTGGAGTATTCTATTTCTTTTATGACATCATGTAAGATCTCTTGATACTATAATGTATGAACATATGGGCATCCTACATCCTCATAGATGCCCACGCTGGCGCTCTCTGGCAACTGCTGAAATGAAGCTATGTCTAACAGTTCGTGGGAGAATTTTGCAAATGGTGCTTTGAAAAGTGTTAGTTTCAAAGTAAATTTCCTTTTACGGAAGATGAATTGTGCTGTGTGTGCAAGTGTGCAATAAATTTCTTAAATCACAGGGCCTCTTACTCTCATTTAAAAGTTAACAAATTGAAGACTAGCCACTTTGAAGAATTTCGAGCCCAGAAGTCCAGGCATTGTCATTATTTAAAATTTTACTGGCAAATTTGTGTGGTGTATCTTGAAGTGTAACACACGCAGAAATATTATATGTGGAAGCGTAGCTTTTCTTGTTGCTTATCAATCTTAAAGAGCAATATTACATGCGAAAGCTTAACTTTTCTTGTAGCTACACCATGTACATTAATTTAAACCATTAACTTTTCCTGTTTGTGTGTTTGTTCACACACTTAACAGTGATGGCTGAGTATGTCACGTGTCCTATGCTCTGAATATCTGCTGTCATTGGCTGGCGAGATCACGTGACATGAGCTACGATTGGCCTACAAAAGCACATTTCAATGTCAATTCCAATGCTTTGGAAACCAACGTGCTGTTTCTGTACTTTGGTAATACAAATACAAAAAAAAAAAAAAAAATGCAGTGTATTGTAATATGGAAGTATGCAGTGTAAATGTAGTTGCACATCAAAGATCTTTCCAAAACCTTTACCATTGAAAGAATGGATATTTTTACAGCTCCAAGGGGGTAACAGAATAAAACTTAAACTGCAAAGGAAATGTACCATTTACAACAACAAAACACAATGCACATACAAATGTCTGCCAACAGCAGAATGTCAGATATTAGGACAAAGATGATGCAATACTTCATAACAACAAATTTCTTCCAATTAGCATGACATTTACATTAGGTTTGTTTGAGCAGTTGCCAGAGGGCTCATGCACATGCTTAGTTGAGTCACGTACAAGCAGTACTTTCTCCTGCTTCTGGCTGCATCAGCAGTAGAAACAAGCAGCCAGATGATACTTGGAAAAAATTTTCTGGTGCCCCAGGCTGCCAAATTGGAGCGTGTGAAGGGCAGTCTGAGTTGTTGTTGGGGGGGAGTAGTCTCCACGTGACCCTGTTTATGTTTAGTGATTTTGGTGTTTTTTCTTCATTTACAGCTCTCACATCAAATGAAAACAAAACGAATTTCTATGGCTAGGGGCTATCAAGTGAATTAAAATACATTCACATTATTATGGAAGGCTAGAATATATTATTGGTTTCAGTTTTCTGATTTTATTTTACTTCCACATTTTTGGCAGTCAACCATTAATAGACTTGCAGGACAATGGAGTTACTTTTATCAGTAAGCTAAAGAAATTTGGCTTTTATTAATGTTTTCTGCAGAGGCAGTCCATTTATTTGAAATGAAGTGTTTCATCCCACACTAATGGTTAGTTTCAACTGTTTGCTGAATTTCAAGTGCACATTTTCATCTTCTGTTGCATATGCCATAATAAAAAAATTAACCTTGAGATAATACAATACTGGTACTCCAAGAAATTTGCATCCCAAAAATCACACTGAAAACCTTAATATCTGGTAGGAGCATACTTCTTTGTGAACTAGACACATGTATGTGTACTTAAGCTGAATTATGCATTTTACTGTGATTTATGAAATTCTGAAGCTCTTGAATTATCCTCTGATGACCCATTTCATTTATGAGGTAATGTAAGATATTTTAATGCCATATACGTATGAATGCACAGACTTCTTACATCATGATAGCTCTGCAAGTGCAGTAACGCCTGTTTTCTGGCGCTCTCTGACAACTGCTGAAACGAATTCTAACAGGTTGTGGAAAATATTGCGAATGGTTGAAAAGCGTTACTTTCAAAGTAAATTTCATTTTACACAAGATGAATTATGTTACTTGTGAGAATGTGCTTTGAATTTCTTAAATCACACAGCATTTGACTTTCATAGCTTAACACTTTGATAGCTAGCCACTTAGATGAATTTCGAGCCCAGAAGACCAGAAATTTGTCATTACTTAAAATTTTACCGGCAGATTTGTGTGATGTATTTTAAAGTGTAGCACTCGCAAAAAAGACCAATATGATATGTGAAAGCTTAGCTAGAGTGTGTATATTAATTTAAACCATCAACATCTCCTATTAGTGTGCTCGAGCTACTTAACAGTGATGTTGCTATTGGTTGACTACAGCACGTGTCCTATGTTCTTAATATCTGTTATCATCATGTGGCAAGAACACATGACATAATTTATGATTGGCTTACAAAAGTGCTTCACAATCTCAGTTTCAATGCTTCGGATACTAACGTGCTGTGTTTGGTGGAACTCTGATATTTTCTGTCGTAATACAAAAGTATGCGGCATATTGTAATACAGAAGTATGTAGTATACATGTTGCTGCACATAAAGATATTTCAAAAACAGGTTTGCTTGTTTTATATCTACATATATATAGTTTTTTTCATTTTTGGGGAGGGGGGTTGCAATTCATTTTCTAAAGTGCCAGTAAGTTCTACACAGGTGTATAAACCTTTAACCATTCAAAGGACTGATAAGTTTCACAGTTCCGAGGGAAAGTGTACTGTCACATAATTTGGAAAAAGTGTATTTTTAACAGGGAAAAAACCAGGAATTTTTTTTTTTTTCCATGTTCACGTATACACCCTGAGTTGTTATATGCCGCCATACAACAGAATGGGAAGAAAGCAGTAGACATGGTTCAGAAGAATGTAGCAACAAACCTGTGCCTTTGTCTGTAGAGTTCAGATTAAGGCATTATGAAATGGTATGACAAGAATGAGAGGGAAATTTTCCTTATGACAATTGTATTTTGTACATGCTGAGGATAGTGGTTAATTGTGACAATGTGATTTAGGTGCAATGCTCACCAAAGTGAGGCAGACAATGACCAATATGGCAGATCACTGAATAATGTTAGATACGTTGCAAGAGATGAAAGGCATTTATCTTGGTATTATGATGGCCATTTTGCATCATTTCTTCACTTAAAAATTCCAGGCTAATAGGCTGTGGTCGATCTATAAAACTTTCTCCTAATGTCTCCTCTCCAATTGTGGGAGACCTCGTCAGAAGTAAAATGGTGAACTCCAACCTGAACTCAAGGGAGCACCGAATATATAGGCAATGTAGAGGTCACTACAGTGTATCGTGCGTCATTAGCTATGACATTATCGCTGATACTGCCAACATTTCTGATTGAAAGTAATTGATCATTATTCTTATGTTGTAATGGTGACATTCAAATTTTATCTAATTTAACTCTTCCTCATTTCTGTTAAAATTATTATGGTGTTTATAAACCTCAATAGCCTCTCTATGCACACATGCATGATAGTGAGATGTTTTTGATATGACACTCGTCTCAGTAAATTTGATTTCACGATAACCCTTCTGGTAAGGATGTTTTGCTACAGCCAGTGTATCAAAATGGCAATTCCTCTCATGTGCAGTGAGACAGGTATTAAGTTATTTTTTGTGGTACCAATATAAACCAGTCCACAACTACAAGGAATTTTATATATACCCAGTGTAGCCAAGGGATATGTGTATATTTTGCTGATCTTAAGCATTCTTTTATCTTCCTTGTGGGTCTAAAGGTAGCTAAGATCGGCAAAAGATACCTTCACCAGGTGTATATAAAATTCCTTGTAGTTGTGGCCTTGTTTATATTGGTACCACAAAAAGAAGTGTCAACATCTGTCTCGTTGAACACGAGGAATTTACACCTGCAACATAAAGATAAATTGGCTGTAGTGGAACACCTTTTCCAAGAAGGTGATCATGAAATAAAATCCACTGAGATAAGTATCGTATCGAAAACCTCCTATTATCATGCACGATGTATAGAGGGATTATTGAGATTTATAAACATCATAATAATTTTAACAGAAAAAAGGAAGGTGTTAAATTAGATAAAATTTGGGTGTCAAAATTGCAACATAAGAATGACAATCAATTACTTTCAGTCGAAAATATTGGCATTACTGGCAGTGATCTCGTAGCCATTGTCACGTGATAGACTGTGGTGCCCTCTACATTTCCTGTATATTTGATGCTCCTTAGAGTTCTGGTTGCAGTTCGCCACCACTTTACCTCTGTAGAGGTCTCCCACAGTTGGAGAGGAAATATTAGGAGTAAGTTTTATACATCGACCACGCACTAAATAAGTGATGTCAGTACCAGCTGTGGAAGCTAAAATTGTGTGATCATTTTGCATGAGTGTTTAAACTCAAGAAGACTGGGAATGAAAGTCATAAGTATGGTGATGTCGGAATAGAAGCAGCTGTGATTGTGTTTGCTGAAAGCTTCAAAGGTCAGTAGTTGTTCCATCACTCCAACTGATGATACGTAGCATCACCATTTCATTCCCATATGCCAACATGCAACATACATATTGAAATTCATACATTTCACAAGCTCCAGATAAGGTAAACATTTTTCACTCTAGGTAAATTATGTAAATGCTCTCTTGGTAAATGCTGTGAAGTTGCAAGCTCCTGTGGATCTTGAAGAAATCTGTCATAGCATCTCATAAAAAATTTAGGTGGATATGGATAGATGTTGATATTCAGTGCCATGTGCAAGTATCATGTTCCTTTTATTCTGTTCCACTAAAATTTGTGTCCTTAGGTGCCATTAATACAGATTTCACAGTCTTAACTGCTCTGTAGCATATAAGGTTACAACACTTGCGCTCATATTTGTATCCACTGTGACAGCAGCGCACCAGTTGGCCATTATGCAGTATTGTACTGTCACGTGTGGTATGACTGTGAGTGTTATCATTTGCATTCATTTGTAACATGGTTTTTACAAAAGAGAACTGTAACACTTCTGTAAAATAACTTATCTTCTTCTCTCTACCTCTGTTTCTCAGTTATTCTTTCCAAACCGATGTGTTGATCAGAATTGATTGATGTAACTTATTGACTCAGTTTCAATGGTGCTTTGCAAATTGTTTACCCCTAGAACACTAAAGGGGAAAATGTTATATTGTCTCCAAAGCATCATAAATTTTACTACTCCCTATTTTATTCAGATGAAGTCATTAAGTATAGTTTACGCACTAGTTACTTACAATTATAAGGTCTCCAGTGGCGCGTCCCATACAAATTAAGTACAAAATGCCCAGTTTTACACCCTGTACTGACAATACCATATCGATGGAAAACGCAAATTGGTACCAAGCGCAATGGTAAATTTTATGGGGATTTAGTTATCTAGGGTTAAAAAGAGGATATTGGCATGGACAATAAGAGCTGTTGTTGGCAATATTTATTGATCACAAAATACACTGGGATTGTCGCAGTTCTCTTTCCCCAAATTTTCCAAACTGCACACACATAGTGGATGGCTTCAGACTGAAAGTTGAGTTATACTGTAAACCTGGGGGACAAGTTGCAAGTACCCCCCAGGGGGTCCACAACTCTTTTGTGGATACGTGCGTAGCGAGCACGGGACCCCGAGCTAATGTGGCCTTCCTTCCTTTCCGGGCTGCATACCTTCCCTTTCCGCATCCTTCCCCATCCCCCATCTTCGCCCCTCCTCCCCTCACCGCTGGCTCTTTCCTTCCCTTTCTCCCCATCTGGGAGTATGGTTTGTGCCTACGTCTGGAGATGGACGCTCGAAAATGTAACACATTCTTTGCCTTCTTTGCTTGTATGTCTTCTTCCTTCCTTTGTCCTTCTCTTTTCCTTACCTCTTCTCTTTACCCTTTTCTCCGCTGCGGCGTTTGAGACTTCTCTTCTTTCCTTTCCTTTCTCTTTCTTCCTCCCTGTGCGTGTCTGAAGGCCGACCCACGCATTTTTGTGCGTAGCCGGTGACGGGGTAACGCGTAATTCCCCGCCCCGGGTAGACAGGTAGGACACGTACGTACCCCCTGGTAACGGCCAGGCCCAGGGAGGGGTGATTACCCGAGCTGATACCTTCCGAAAGTGCCGATTGGTCCCTCCGTCCGTTTGTCGGGAGGTGTGACCTGAGGTGTGAACAATCACCTAAGGCGGGAGTGCCCTCAGAGAGGGCCCCCACAAGGGAGGAGCGCGCCATCGGAGACGCCGGTAATCGTGGGGGATTCTTCCGCAATGGTTTCCTCACCTTCCACTATGTCTGCTCACAAGCGTAAGTATACTGAGTCTCAGCCACAGACGGTTCTTCCATCATTGCCACAGTTCGTTGTTGTTTCTCGGTCTGACGAAGGTCACGACTGCTCCACGGTCTGACCAGGGCATAACGGCTGTTCATAGAGTTATGAAAAGGGTTGACACGAACATCATTCCAACCCGCACTGTCTTCTTGACATTTGACAAAGTTCAGCTCCCATCAAAAATCAAAGCAGGCTATGAGATAATTTCCGTTCGCCCTTACGTCCCAAACCCTACGCGTTGTTATCGATGTCAGCGGTTCAATCACACCAGCCAGTCCTGTTCCAATCCGGCCAAATGTGTTACGTGTGGCAAGGATGCCCATGAGGGTGCTTGTCCACCTCCATCCCCTCGCTGCATCAACTGTATGGGTGACCATGCTGCTTCCTCTCGAGATTGCCCTGTTTTTAAGGACGAAAAGCTCATCCAGGAAATCAGAGTGAAGGAAAAGGTGTCGACCTTTGCTGCTCGAAAATTATTCGCCAGTCGACAGCCCACCGTGCCTCAGACAGGAAAATACAGCACTGTCCTTGCTTCTCCTCGGCCAACAAAGGAGGCGGCCACGCAGACTTGCGACCTCACCTTTAGTGCCTCGTCAGATCGGCCAGCGTAAAGATCGCCCGTTCAACCTCACCACTTTCGCCTGCCCACTCTATGGCTCACCCTTCATCGGGTTCTGCTAAATCTCGAGCCCAAAAGTCCGACACCAAAGCTTCGAAAAAAGAGCATACTCGTGAAGATTTTTTACGTACCCCAACTTCACAACCATCGGTTCCTCCTTCATCTAAACATCATAATTCCAAGAAGGCTACACAGAAACCCAGTTCATCTCCTTCTCCGCCAAGGCGTGTCCCATCTACAGCACCACCTGGCGGAAATCGCCCTCGGCCGTCTTCTGTGTCGCCGAGGCGCACTGCTGGCGGCCGATCAACCGGCCGGTCGCTGGTGGCAGGAGCTGCTCCTGAACAACCTATGGATCAGGATCTTCTGCCTTCGGCTGAATGGCATTCCATGCTGTCAGTCGCAAGCTCTGAGCAGTCGTTGAGTTGACAGCAACCTTGGTCACATTCCTCCATTTTCTGTTCACCCTATGTCCATTATCCACTGGAATATCCGCGGCATTCGAGCGAATCGGGATGAATTGTTGATCCTCTTACGATCCTACTCGCCGGTCATCTTCTGTCTTCAGGAAACAAAGCTGCGTCCCCACGACCGCTTTGTTCTCCCTCATTTTCAGTCCGTCCGATATGATCTCCCCTCTGTTGAAGGCACTCCAGCCCGTGGAGGACTCATGATTCTTCTCCATGATACTCTCCATTATCACCCAATTCACTTAAACACTTCCTTCCAAGCTGTCGCCGTCCGTCTTTCCCTTTCTGGATACACGTTCTCTCTTTGTACTGTATACATTCCATCGTCCACACCAATGGCCCGAGCTGATCTCCTTCATCTTCTTGGTCAGCTTCCACCCTCCTATTTGCTGGTTGGGGACTTCTATGCCCACCACCCGCTTTGGGGATCTCCACATCCTTGTCCACGTGGCTCACTATTGCTAGACGTCTTCCACCAAGTGGATCTAGTTTGCCTCAACACTGGGGTCCCTACATTTTTGTCTGCCTCCACGACCAATTTATCTCATTTGGACCTTGCGGTCGGTACTGGTCCGCTAGCTCGGCGCTTCAAATGGTTCACCCTTGATGACACACACTCGAGTGACCACTTTCCATGTGTCCTCAGACTGCAGCCTCAACTGCCATGTATGCGCCCGCGACGCTGGAAGTTTGCCCAAGCCGATTGGACACTTTTTTCGTCTCTAGTGACATTCGATGACCGTCACTTTCCCACCATCGATGATGTCACACATATTACCGACGTTATTCTTATAGCTGCGGAACGTTCAATACCACGCACCTCCGAATTGCCTCGGCGCCCCCCAGTTCCTTGGTGGAACGAGGCATGCCGTGATGCAATACGTGAGCGGCGACGTGCTCTTCGCGTTTTCCGCCACCATCCTAATTTGGCCAACTGTATCCGCTATAAGCAGTTCCGTGCGCAATGCCGTCGTGTCATCTGCGATAGCAAGAAGGCAAGCTGGAAATTCTTTATTAGCTCATTTAACACCTTCACTCCCTCCTCGGAAGTTTGGAGTCGGCTTCGACGGTTCTCCGGCGCGCCTAGTTTCTCCCCAGTCTCTGGGCTCACTGTCGCGCATGATACCTTAGTGGACCCCATCGCAATTTCTAACTCATTGGGTCAGCATTTTGCTGAGATTTTGAGCTCTTCCAATTACCCGCCAGCGTTTCTCCCGAAGAAACGTGCAGCGGAAGTGCGACCTTTTGCTTTCTCCTCTCCAAATCGCGAAAGCTACAATACTGTTTTCTCCATGCGGGAACTCCAACATGCACTCTCTTCTTCTCGCTCCTCCGCCCCAGGACTGGATGGTATTCACGTCCAAATGTTGCTGCATTTATCAACCCATAGTCTGCGTTACCTCCTTCGCCTTTATAATCGAATTTGGACCGGCAGTACTTTTCCCAGACGATGGCGGGAAGCTATCGTCGTTCCTGTTCCGAAACCTGGAAAGGACAAACATCTCCCCTCTAGCTATGGCCCCATTTCTCTCACGAGTAGTGTCTGTAAGGTTTTGGAGCGTATGGTGAATTACCGTTTAGCTTGGTGGCTGGAATCCCGCAGTCTTTGAACACCTGCCCAATGCGGATTCCGAAAGCATCGTTCTGCAGTTGACCATCTTGTTGCTCTCTCCACTTACATCATGAACAATTTTCTTCGGAAACGCCAAACAGTAGAAATATTTTTTGATCTGGAGAGAGCATACGATACCTGTTGGAGGACAGGCATCCTCCGCACACTATTCTCTTGGGGTTTTCGAGGTCGGCTGCCCCTTTTTCTTCGCGAATTTATGGTAGAGCGCATATTTAGGGTGCGGGTGAACACTACTCTCTCCCGTACTTTCTCCCAAGAAAACGGGGTACCCCAGGGCTCCGTGCTGAGTGTTGTACTGTTTGCCATTGCCATAAATCCAATTATGGATTGTCTCCTTCCTGACGTCTCGGGCTCCCTCTTTGTGGACGATTTTGCGATCTACTACAGCTCTCAACGGACCAGCCTTCTTGAACGACGTCTTCAAGGATGTCTCGATCGCCTCCACTCTTGGAGCGTCGAAACCGACTTCCGTTTTTCTCCCAGTAAGACCGTTTGTGTTAATTTTTGGCGACGTAAGGAGTTTCTTCCACCCTCCTTACATCTAGGACCTGTCAACCTTCCGTTTTCAGACGTCGCTAAATTCTTGGGTCTTATGTTTGACAGAAAACTATGCTGGTCCTCCCACATTTCGTATCTTTCGGCTCGCTGTCTGCGATCCCTCAACACCCTCCGTGTCCTGAATGGTACCTCCTGGGGAGCGGACCGAGTGGTCCTTCTCCGCCTCAATCGCGCCTTAGTGCGCTCAAAATTGGACTATGGAAGCATAGTCTACTCCTCTGCTCGGCCGTCTATTCTTCGGCGTCTTGACTCTATCCACCACCGTGGATTACGTTTAGTGTCTGGAGCTTTTTACACCAGCCCTTTGGAAAGCCTTTATGCTGAGACTGCTGAACCTCCGCTGTCCAATCGGCGAGCAGTCCTTCTGAGTCGTTATGCTAGCCATCTGTCTTCCATGCCTGCTAATCCAGCCCATGACATTTTTTTCGACGCTTCCTTTGATGTAGGGTATGCAGGCCGCCCCTCCTCCCTACTACCACCGGGAGTCCGCTTCCGTCAACTGCTCCGTTCTCTTTCCTTCCGCTTTCCTAAAACCTTCTTGACAACTTGGGGTACAGCACCGCCTTGGCTCCGTCCCCGGATCTGCCTGCTCCGTGACCTTTGTCGATTTCCCAAGGATGGTACCCCTTCACTTGTTTATCGTCAGGCATTTGCTGCTCTATGTGCACAAATGATGGAAGCCACATTTATTTACACCGATGGCTCGAAAACATCGTTAGGTGTAGGGAGTGCCTATGTTGTTGGCGACACCCCAAATCACTTTCGGCTTCCCGACCAGTGTTCGGTCTATACTGCGGAGCTTTACGCTGTTCTCCAGGCTGTCTACTACATCCGCCGCCATCAGCGGATACAGTACATTATCTGCTCCGATTCTCTCAGCTCCCTCCTCAGTCTCCAAGCTCTTTACCCTGTGCACCCTCTGGTCCACCGGATCCAGGACTGTCTGCACTTGCTCCACCTGGGGGGCGTCTCGGTGGCGTTCCTCTGGCTCCCGAGACACGTTGGTATCTGTGGAAATGAGGCGGCCGATATTGTGGCCAAGGCTGCAGTCTCTCTTCTCCGGCCAGCTATTCAATCGATTCCCGTCGCCGATCTACGGAGCGTTTTATGTCGCCGTGTTACTCTTTTATGGCACGCGCATTGGTCGACACTTCCCCAAAATAAATTGCGGGACGTGAAAACTCTTCCTTGTGCTTGGACCTCTTCCTCCAGAACGCGTCGTCGGGAGGAGGTAATTTTAACTAGACTCCGGATAGGGCACTGTCTTTTTAACCATCGACATCTTTTAAGCGGCGATCCTCCCCCACTCGTTTTCCGTTTTCGGTTTTTTACTGCTTCCTAAGTCACAGACCGGGCGCTAATGACCAAAGCAGTTTTGCGCGCTAAAACAAAAAAAAAAAAGTTGCAAGTACTGCAGGTTGTAAACCCTTCACTGAGACAATGAAAGGGCCGCAGAAAAAAGAAAAATATGTATTTTTCACATAATTTGTTTCACAGATATTTGTTTTGTTTAAGAAATGTAATTACAACAATATCCTTCAACAGAAACATGTCATTCCCTGTATGCGCAAGTTCAAAAATAACGTTCCATGGGAAAAATTGTTCCAGTTCTGGTTCCCACTGCCACAGTTCCAGCTAGCCTGCAATGGTTGAAAAGAACTAAGTTCTTCAAGGGCATGCCCTCTCCTTTCCCGGAGGGAATGATAAAAGAGGGAGGGGGGATACGAGAAAATAGACTGGGGTATGTGTATCCTTGCTAAGTGAGTGGTTAAACCAAACATAATCTCAGAATGGGTGCAGTTCAGTTCCCATTATCTCGAGATACATACATAAATTCATCTGCACTTCATGACACTGTTGAGCAAGTGTTTTCAATTCAAATATTACGCTCAATGCGTACACCATGTGAGCAACAATCATAATACATTAAACATTGCTGGAGGAAGAGACCAAACTTATAATCAGAAAAGGCCAACTAACATTCTATGGGCACATACATATGAAGAACAGGAGATTCACAAAGAGGATTTTTGAAGTAGCAAACAGATCAGTCAAAATAAGAGTTGAGTTCAAAAAATATAAGACGTAAAATAAGCAGAAATCAATAGGGAAATGGTAAATGGAGGACACAGATTCAGAAATGAATTTATGAAAATGAAATTTGGAGTAAAAAAAAAGGAAGAAAACAGGGAAAATATGGACAGAACAAAGGGAACACGAACAGAGTCACAAACTGGAGAGATTTTGGGAAGAGAGAAAGGAGGAAATGAGGAAAACTTGAATGATCGTGTAACATTTTCAAATTCGAACACTGTCTTAAGGGAAAACAAGGCTTTTCCCCCCCTCGATATGGATTAAGGAGCTGACTATCCATACTTCACAACTCGATGTAATGCTTCATGAGAGGGAAAAGGCTTAAGAAAAATGCCAAAAGATAGCAGAAAACTGTGATTTTGAAGGTATAGGATCCTTATAGACTGTATGTTGCTCAATAAATTTAACTATAACAAAAAAAAGACATCACATTTATTCTTAACGATCCTGGGATGTTTGTAACTCCACGTTATGGGACTGTTTGGTTAGGAATGTCTTGTAACCTACAGTATTTCTGTGAAGATAAACATTTCTTTTGGTGAGCAAGGAGTGCCTGGTAAATGGCAGAAGACAATACTTTTTGCATAAACATGTTGTGTACCTACGAAGTAATTACACTTTATTCACTGTATTTGGACCCAATTCAGTTTCTGAAGTGATAAAAATAGGGCACTGGTGTGGACTGTAGTACCTGTGTAATTTATTTGATGTACCATATAAGCACCACAACTGGCACTCAAGGGGTAACCTCACACAGCTGTGATAATGAGTCATAAGCAGTAAAACTGTTTCCTGCCACATATTGAAAAGAAAATTCATCAAATAGCAGCTCAAAAGCATCAAACAATTCTTTCTTTATTAAATGGTTTTACCCAATGAACTCTGAGATTGTTGTAGTGAGTAGAGGCAGCACAAAGCAGATAAATGATTGCAGACCATCTGCTTTGTTTTTTCTACTTTGACTATTGCAACATCCAAACAACTATGGAGAGCAGATGCCTGTGATAGTGTATTCACATAGAAACACTTACAAGTGAAGATTGTTGTCAATATCTATATAAATTTAACATCTGTGTCTAACTTGAGCTACACAATAATATATGAACTAGAATGTAGTGAATCTCTTCAAGCTGAAAATGTTCTCACACTAAGTATATTCTCCAACTAGCTTTATTTGTGCAAACCTGAGAAAGTTCTTGGAAATTCAGAGAATAAATCACATTCTCCATATGTGGCACCTATGTTGTTGGGCACATCTTTTACGTGGCATATTCAATTAGATTTCTGGATGTTTTTGTTGAAAATCTGAAAGAAATGTGCCATGTAACATAGCCTTCTGTTCAATATCTATGCCAATACAATAAGCACTTGCATGTTGACAGCATTACTATTCAGTATTTGACCATAAAGAACAATGAATATTCATAGCATTTTTCTTCTCCATGTGATTTCTTTCTTTTCATTTACCTGAAACTGGAGCTATGTGCCATAAATCTAGTGTATTTGGAAGCTATTTTGAAGAATTCAGAGATGCCTCTGAATGTAACATCAGAAGATAGGTTCTGCACTTTCCATGTGATTGCGTGTGGTGTAAATATTATGTAAATTAAAATTGTGCCTACATGATGTTTTTGAGCTGATGGTTTTCCTCCCTTTTTATTGACTTGCGCTGCACGTTACCAGATAAATTTCACTTATTTATTGGTCTTTAGAATGCTCTGTCCAAGAGTCAGTTGCTGTAGTGCATTTGGAAAAGTTGTAAAGAAAATGTTCTGCAACACTTCCTTACCACCTTGTCAACCAACAACAGTGAATGTGCTACTCTCATTCCAGTTACTACTACCACCACAGTCTGGCCATGTTATTTGCAACCTCTGTTTTAGTTTATCATCATTAATGCCGAGACCTAATCTAAAATAGCACTAACCCTCAGTTCCTGTAACATTTATTACTCACAGTATCTGTGCCATTGCTAAGTTTGCAGGCTTTTCTTGTAACACTCAGCCTGAAGTCTGCATGAGGGTGGTGACAAGAGTAGCATGCTGTGTCGAATGATACACTTGCTGCTCTCATGCACAGAGCTTGCGCTTCTTGAGTAGGAAGAGCGTAATGTCTGCACAACATTTCCACAAGAAATGTTCAGGTCGAATCGTGTGTAGTGTGATTTGACAGTACCGTGACCACTTTTATTGCTGCAGAATGAGATTTTCACTCTGCAGCGGAGTGTGCGCTGATACTAAACTTCCTGCCGGATTAAAGCTGTGTCCCGGACCGAGACTCGAACTCTGGACTTTTTCCTTTCATGGGCAAGTGCTCTACCATAGAGTCTCAGTCTGCCACACAGTTTTAATCTGCCAGGAAGTTTTACTTTTATTGCTGTTGGTATTGGGTCATGTGGCAGAAATAGAAAAGTAGTGATGGAGGAGATTTGCCAGTTCTAAGAAAGTCCAGCAAACTTCACCCTACCAAGCAATAATGCTCAAATTCTGTATGTTGCTGTAGCTGATTTGTCGCCTTACCTATGGAATAATTGCAAATATTAGAATTGCCACTTTGTTTATTGTATGGTTCGTGCCATTAGGCAGTCAGAAAACACTTCTGTTGCTGTGACTAAGAACTGTAATCTTTACAGTAGGTGAATTCAAGCTTTGCCAGAAGATATACAGTTGATGTTCTAGAGACGTATTGAATCTCATCTTTATTTATGATAATGATGTAGGCCAAAGCAATGAATTAAAATTTGTACCAGCACCAGGATTTGAAACCAGGGCTCCTGCTTACTAGACAGATGTGCTAGGTGTTATGCCTCACTGGTACTCTGATTGCCATGGCTGCACGGAATACTGTACTAAGTCTCCCTCCCCAATACAAATCCAACTTGTGCCTCAGCCCATTGCTGTTCCCTTCCAAATAATTCACATCATTACTGCCGAGGCTCTCCTATATTGGAATAGCACCTTAGCAATTAGCGAAATGCGGTTAATCCTGCCTGTGCCTCAGGCGTAGATGATATATTAATCACATACAGTTGATTTTCTTGAGACATATTGCAAATAGAGCTATCTTTTGCCAAAAACTTGTTGCCATCTTCGTGCCATCCTCATTACTGTCTGTCTCCTGCTGGCCACCGTCCCCATCCCTCAAGTCTTGAGCGTGCTCAAAGCAGAATTGTAGGCTGTGGGATGACCTGTTCACACCGTGCCAACTGAAGAGCTGGGACCACACCACATAGGAGTTGCTTCACTCCAGCAGTTGGCTCAGGTCCCGCTAGTGCACTTCCCTTACAACCTCAGCAGCAGAGCCACACCCAGCCCAGCGCCAGCCTGTGTTGGACAGCAGGAGAGGGTGTATGAGACAGCACCCAGCAAGGGACAGCGAGTCCCCGGGACCCCGTGAAGGTAATCTCAATTTGGATTATGTCACCCAGCCAAATACTTGAGCATTCCGATACCTACTGTTGGTTATGCAGCAATTGGATTTTAGGGGTGGGAGGACTCGAGAAAAACATATATTTGCAAGGAGGAAAATGATGCCAGTTGCATTTTGTGTGTGAGTAATATTCACTGTACTCTTAAATTCTGATGTCTCTCGTTTATGTTGTTATTTTGTACCACAAGAGATGATCTGTCTGCATTTGAGCAACATTAGGTTTACCATTAGCTTATCACTGCAGGCCCGCAGTCGTGCACCGCTGTCTCACGTCCGAGGGAATACTCCGACCGGATCACAGGGAACTCTCCACGGCCGACGCCTGTCTGCGAAGGTGAAAGCCCAGCGGCCGATGTCACCGCTGCAGCTGCTCCAAGTGCGGCAGCGCCTGGCCGTGAAGCGGGTGCTGCAGCTCACTCGGACGCAGGTGGAGGTGGAGGTGGAGGGGGAGAACTGTCCACCCACGAATGTAGAGGGTGCCCAGTGCGACCCGGCAGTCCGGCCGATTAAAGTGTCTGCACCGCCTGCACTCCCTACCAAGGACACGGCCCTTCGGTTTTGATAATTGCACTGTATCGATTGAAAACTTTTCTCGTAGTTTGTTTTTATTCTTCGTATTGTGTCTGTCTGATATAAAAACTCTATTTTTGGAGGTTATATGTTGTAAACTTCAGGGGAGTTTTAAGCAATAAGATGATCATAGTGCAATCTGTGTGAAAGATGTCTTGCAACACATCCTTTGTTCCCGTAATCCTTTTGGGTTCAATATCCACTAATGCCCTGTAGCCACACCTCGTTCTCAATGTCTCCCATTGCCCTTACTCTGTCCTGTTAGCACCACTCAATCCAATCCCCATGTCACCGTCATTGTGTGCTGCACGAAATCCCTGGCTCCTGTGCCGACGTGTCAGTTCCTTAGCTTGTGCAGCTGCAACCTCTCTCTCCCGCATTCCTATTCTGGATACCTGCTGTCTCTCTCTGAGCTGCCAGCCGGCTTTCACCAATCCTCTTTCTGCTGCCAACCTCTTTTCTCCACTCACCCACTCCATCCAACATATCCCCTCACCTCAGTCTACCCGCCTATCTGTGGTCCAAGCACAGTGTAGCTGTGTGTGGTGGGGAAGGGGGAAGAGGGGATTAAGTATGTGTACTCTGGCTCGGAAAAGGATTCATCCGAAGGCTAGCAAAATTTTCATTCTTTTATTTAATGAGGCTTGGCAACAACTTAATGCTTCCACTATGTACTGACTTGTCACCTTCACTCCTAGACTATTTGCATTCTGCCAGAACTTTACATTCTGTATTTCATATATGTCATAAAGCACTGTATAATATTGAAAACTAACATAATTTAATAAAGACGTTATTCAGTAACCACAAACCATGTTCTGCTACATGGAATATGTGCAAATTGTGAGAACATTGAAATTTAATTTCACTAGCTTAATTTGAGATTATATCAACCCAAATATACTATCTCTTGTCAAATTGAAATGGCATACTTCAGGCTGTTAAGTTACTAACCTTTTATTGTGCCGTGGTTCTTGTTGATGTCCACCTCAAAAACCTTCTTTAGGTAATTGATAGGGTCATCACAGTAAATGACGACGACTTAACATCACAACACAGTCAAGTTCACTTCTTTCACTTATAGAATTTATTGCTTTAAACCAACAATGATCAGCTTGTATACAGTACTTGTAAAAGTTAAGAATCACACATCAGCACTTTAGCTAATTTATACATGTCTTAACACAACTTACTTCAGTGGTAAGGAAGCTGACAAACATAGTAAATTGGATATGATAAACCATAGACTGATTGCATAGTAAATACTAGATTCTGGAAACTCTGTAACATTTATAGTTTCATTCCCAAGAGCGGACTGACTGATCAACTTTTTGGAAACAACTAACATGTCTTCATGATGTGACATAAATTGTATGAGAGTTCATAACTGCATCCTCACTAAGATAGATTTATACATTCAGACTACAGGGTACTGACTGAGTGATAACACAATGTCTACGTTTGGACTGTGTAATGTGGACTGGTTTAGGCTTTGTGTGTGACACTTATTTATACACACACAAAGTACAGAAAATTATAAATTGACAAAGCACAAGATTGCTACATTTTAGGTACATAAAAAAGGGAAAATTATTAAGATATAGAGATTCAGTAGGTAATCACGTAAGTCTGTCTGTCTAATAGCAGTTTAATCAGAAAAATATAAAATTATCTGTACTACTTTATGGGGGAGAAGTTTGCTATGGAAGTAGATTACCAAAGTTGAGAATCGACTTTCACATGATTTGCCTGTACAGTAAATCCCAAATACGAGGGTGGTTTGAAAAGTTCTCGGAATCACCGTGAGAGGTCAGTGCTAGCACAACGAGTTGTTAACATGATATTCATTGGACTGTTGCCTGTAAACACATGCCATGTCAGTGCTCTTGGAAGAAAGGTGTGGCAGTGATGTGGCTCTGTTGTTGTTTCCATGCAGTGATATGCGAAGACGGAAAAAAATTGACATTCGAGCAGTGATTAAGTATTTCGTAAAGAAAGGTATGAAAGCAAAGGACATTCATGCCGATTTCCAGAATACACTTGGGGACTCTGCTCCTTCATATTTAACTGGTACTAAGTGGACAAATGAATTTAAATTGGTTTGGGAGAGCTTAGATGATGATCAGCACATGTCTCACTACTCCAGAAGTCAGTGCAAAAGTGCACAAAATGGGCACGGAGGATTACCAATTGAAAGTGCATGAAATTGCTCACGCTTGCCAGATTTCATCTGAAAGGGTATATCACATTTTTAACTGAAGAATTAGAAATGAAAAAATCTGTAAGATGGGTGCCGCAACTCTTCATGCTGGATCAAAAACACACAAGAATGACATATCGGAACAATGATTGGCCCGTTTTAGGAGGAACAGACAAGACTTTTTGTGCTGGTTTGTGACCACAGATGAAACATGGGTACCCTACTATACCTCAGAGACAAAAGTCAAAGCAGTGGAAACATGTTGATTCTCTGCCACCAAAGAAAGCAAAGACAATTCCGTCGGCGAAAAGGTCACAGCATCAGTGTTCTGGGATGCAAAGGGGATTGTGTTTGTAGATTATCTCCCCACTGGGCAAACAATTACTGAAGAACACTGTGCTAACCTTCTGGACAAATTGCAATGAAAGATGTGTGAAAAAAGGCCGGGTTTAGCAAGGAAGAAAGTCGTCTTCCATCAAGACAATGCGTGCCCGCACATGTGCGGTCACCATGGCAAAATTACACAAACTAAGTTATGAATTGTTGCCACACCCGCCTTATTCACCTAATATGCCTCCATCAGACTTCTATCTCTTCCCAAAACTGAAAATTTTTCTTGGTCGACAGAGATTCACTTCAAACGAAGAATTGATAGCCGGAGTTGAAAACTGGAGTAAACACGTTTTTGAGTTGGGATCGAGGCACTGGAACATTGTTGGACCAAGTGCATTAATCCACAAGGAGACTACGTTGAAAAAGAAAAAAGTTTCAGTGATATTAGTACTTTTTTCTATTCTGTTCTGAGAACTTTTCAAACCCCCCTCATGTTTCTTTAAAGGAAATGTTTCTACAAGAAGCCATTATATTAACAGTCTAAAAGCTATCCTGTGAGTGATGAAATGTTCGTGAAATCTTGCTTGAATAAGAAATTGATTATTTCTTGTAACTTTTGTACATGCTTTCTAGTTTCTTCTCTGGCTCGTAGTGCATTTTGGTGCTAGATTCAAAACTGCAGTATTGCTTTTGAATAAAATTTCAGCACTATTTGCACTCTTAATTTTACCAACCATGAATGGTTTTGGCCCACAAGGCCATTAGCGAGTGGTACATGTCAGGTGGTCTGGGAGGACGTAGAACAGCAGTCAGGACACCTGACATACACTGCTGAATAATGACCTTGTGGGCCAAAACTGATCATGGTTGTTAAACAAAAAAAGAAAGTGCAACTGGTGCTGACATTTTATTGTGTATGTATGTGTATGAATATCGTCACATACATTGCATGCATATATGTCTGATTCTCTGCTCTCTCCATATGACTCCAGAGAGGATGAGTCAACTAAATACAGGAAACAAATGCCAAGAGGTTGTCCTAGAATATTTCTTATGACCTTTTTACAGATAACCCACTTCTCCTCCCCCATCGCTAGAGGTATTTATTCCCACAGTAGTTTCATACAAAAAATGAGTCATGTATATACGAGATTAGTTGAAATAGCTCCACCTGTCCTGATCTGTGCTTCGATCATCCCTTTCCAGCCACGCTCTCAGCTGTCTGGGTGGGGGGATAAACTATCACAGAAATTTTTTCCAGGTTGCAAGTGATACATGTGCTAAATTTGTTAGAAATTGGCAATTCTAATATTGATCATTATCAAATATTTTTTACATGTCATGGCATCTCATCTGCCCTGCCCCCGACCTCTGTGGATGATAGATAAGGGTATATTACCCACACAGTATTTTTGTATTTGAAATTGCTCCAGGCTTTTCTGAGTTGTGTGTCTCTCTTCCCATTTTCAACTCTGCCCTCTACCCCTATGGATGGTAAGTGGTTCTTGCTCACACCATGCTTCTTATCAGATGTTAAATTATCTGTGTACCAAGTTTGGTTGAAATTGATACAGTGGTTTAGGAAAATACGCTACACTTCCATTAATCCAGCCATTCTTTGCACATATGGGTGCCGGATTAGTGGGAGTGACAGATCAGTGAGAGTATCTGAAATTTAGTGTAAACATATAGGGACTTCTTCTTCTTCATGTGCCGTCTCCTCTAAGAAGGTTGGCTGTCATCATGGCAATTTCTGATCTTGATTTGGCTGATCTAAGGAGTTCTGACGTTGAGCAGTTGTACCAATTTTTTAAATTGTCAATCCAGGATGTCCGTCTTCTACCCCTCGTTCTCTTCCCACAAATTTCCCCTTCTAGTATTATTTGCAATATTTTGTAATTTACTCCCCTAATAACATGGCCTAAATATTGTAGCTTCCTTACTTTAATAGTTTTAATTAATTCTTTTTCCTTTCCCATTCTTCTTAGGACATCTTGATTAGTAATCCTCGACACCCAACTAATTCTAAGTATTCTTCTATATGCCCACATTTCAAAAGCTTCTAACCTGTTCATGTCCTTCTTTTTCAATGTCCACGCTTCCATTCCGTATAATAATTTTGAGAATACATAGCATCTTAGCAACCTCATTTTTGTGTTCAAACAAATGTCTCTCGAACAGAATGCATTTTTCATCTTATTAAAGATACTTCTGGCCTGTCCTATTCTCGATGTAATTTCTTCTGAGCTTTCAATCTCCTCATTTACAATTGTTCCGAGATATTTAAATTTACGTACTTGATCGACTCTTTCCCTATTGATTGTAAGATTTTCTTGTTGGTGTGTTTTAGATATCACCATGAACTTAGTCTTGCTTACGTTAAGAGTCAAGCCAAATTCTTCACTTTTTTCTGCGACTTTGTCAAGAAGTAATTGTAGATCTTTGAGGTTTCCAGCTAGTAGTGCAGTGTCATCAGCAAACCTAACATTGTTAATGTTTAGCCCATTCACTTTAATGCCAGCTATTTCATCTGATAGAGCTGCCTGGAATATGTCTTCTGAATACATATTAAACAATAAGGGTGAGAGAACGCAACCTTGTCTCACACCCCTCTTTATTTCTATATCATTCGATAACTCATTTTCTACCTTCACGGTTGCGGTTTGATTGTAGTAGAGGTTATATATAATGCGGATGTCTTTCTTATCAAGTGTTTTCTTTTCTAACAATTCTATGAGATGATCATGACGAACTTTGTCAAATGCTTTATTATAATCCAGGAAGCACACATATAGTGGCTGATTAACCTCCATACATCGTTGCGCTAATATGTTAAAAGCAAACAATGCTTCTCTTGTACCGAGGGAACTTCTAAAACCGAATTGTGTTTCACTTATACCTTCTTCTACTTTTTTGTATATTCGTTGGTGTATAACTTTTAGAAATATCTTTAAGGTGTGACTCATTAAGCTTATTGTACGGTGATCATTACAAGTTTTGGCATTAGCCTTTTTGGGTAATGTAACAAAGGTAGATGTCAACCAATCCCTAGGAATAATTCCCGAATTATAAATATCATTAAACAATTGTACAAATATATCTATATGGTCTATTCCTATGAGTTTCAGGATGTCATTTGGTATCTTATCCGGTCCAGGGGCTTTTCCTGTCTTTGATTTGTTGATAACATGTAATATTTCTTCTTTCGATATGCTTGGTCCTCGTTCTCCGATCATGTTATCATAAAATTTTTGATCTTTTCTTGTATCTTCAAATAGTTCTTTGACATATTCTGTCCACCTGTCCAGTTTACCTTTAACATCAGGAATTATTTTGTCATTTTTATCTAACAATAAACTTGTACTTTTCTTTTTATTAAGTCCAGCTAAATCTTTAACTTTTTTGTGTAAGTTGAAACTATCATGTCTTGTTTCATAACTCTCAATTTCAGAGCATTGTTCCTTGTACCATTCTTCTTTTGCTCGCCGTGTTTCTTTTCGTATTGCTGCATGTAATCTTTTATACTCACTTTCATCTCTATTTTTAAGTATTCTTCTTTGTTCCATCAATTGTAATATCTTCTCTGTCATCCACTTCTTTTTCATGTTGTCGTGTTTGGTCGCCATTGTGTTTTTACATGCATTATTTAATGTGTCTTTTATAAGTTCCCATTTGCCATCAATGTCTTCTGTTTGATTATTCTTTATCCTAACTAATTCCTTATTAATCTCTTCAGAAGTCTTTTGTTTAGTCAAGGGGTCTCTTAGAATAGTTGTATTCATATAGTCCTTCTTTTGTTTCTTTTGTATGGCTTTCAGTTTCACATGGAACTTTGCTACTAAAGGGTTATGATCAGAAAATATATCAGCTCCTGGATATGTTTTCACACCATGAATAGAATTTTTGTACCTCTTGTTTATAAGTATGAAATCGATTTGATTTCTGCAAACTTCTTCATTACAGTCTCTTGGTGATTTCCAAGTATAAAGTCTTCGTTTAGGGAGTTTAAAAAATGTGTTTGTAATAGACAGATTGTTTTCCTGGCAAAATTGTGACAGCAAATCTCCTCTTTCATTTCTTGTTCCTAAACCAAAAGGTCCAATAAGATCACCTTCACTTCCTTCACCTATTTTGGCATTAAAATCTCCCATGATGATAATAATGTCTCTGCTTTTTGAGGTTCCTATTGCTTGTGTTAATTCTTCATAAAATTTTCCTATTTCTTCTTGGTCTTTGTCGGCTGTTGGAGCATAGATTTGGATTAAATTAATATTTGTTTGTTTTGTTTGTAAATGTAGACTGATTACTCTATCTGAGATTGGTAAAATGCTTTTGACAGATTTACTAGCATACTCATCTAAAATTATTCCTACCCCATTCCTGTGCTGGCTATCAGAATTTCCCGAGTAATATACTTTCATGTTGTCAATGGTCATTTCTCCTGAGTCAGGCCATCTTGTTTCACTTACACCCAAAATGTTAATTTTTAGGCGTTTCATTTCTTGTATAACATTATTTACTTTGCCTGGTTGGTATAATGATCTTACATTCCAAGTTGCTATTGTTGCATTATTTTTGTATTTACTTGTGGCATTGTTCAAGGCTCTCCCCCCCGGAGATCCGAGTGGGGGAGTTGAAACTCCGGATAATTTGACATTGAACCCTGCCATGATGAGTTTTCCTGGGGATATCCATTGGATCTTTAATGCTGTGGTTTCCCGTTGCCTTCAGCATCCTATGCCGTTGACCACCCTTGGTGATTCTTCCGTCTTTAGGAGTGATTTCTCACTCCAAGGACAAGAGGGTGCCCTTGCTCTACCAGCTCATCCGCCCTTCTAGAAGGTCGTTGACTTAGTAGAGGGTTCTCCTTATCCCGGGAGAAACTCGGTCGCCAGAGCCTCGTTAGCGTAGCAGGGGATACCACGTGCCGGAGAGGTTGACATTTGTGTGGGAGAGGCTATTGGTGACGCATCCCACACCTTACCATATAGGGACTATTCTTTATTAAATCCAAAGATACGCTCCTTTTGATACAAAACTTAAGTGTGTACATATACAGCTGTATCATACAATATGAAACATGCCCCAGCATGCAACCATTTACAGGCATTACATCTGTATTTCTGTGTGTCAGACTTCACACATGAGTATTGTGGCCAGACCAAGGCCCTTTCTTGGAAGTAGAAGGAACAGCGCGACATTTCATTTGTTAATGTGATGTGACAGCTTTCATTTGGCACAACTGTCAGAGTTTGGCAGAATTGTGCTGTCAGCATTGTTTAACCTTCGCTATTTCTTCGTGGTATGAAGGATGTTCACAGTTCCAATGGCTGTTTGCACAAAAAAGAGACAGTTGATATGATCAGTGGCATGATGACAGACCACAAAATTTGTGATAGATGTAGGGAAAAACTGACACAGAAATGAGGGTCTGTGGCTGAAGCAACTACATTGAAATGGATAGGAATCACAAACCTGCATAATTTGCCAGATGAGTCAGATACGTTTGTAGCACCAGATATTGATTTAGTTGCATTAAATGGCAGTGAGGGGTCCATTGGTAAGTCACCGGTGAAAGAGAAGAGAGAGAGAGAGAGAGAGATAAAATATATGCACAGAAAAAGTTCAAGAAATTGTCTGAAATATTCCAAAGTAAATGCAAGAAAATGCAGAGGGTGAAACAAATGTGGAATGGAAATTATAATGCAATTGAAAGAGAAATTCAGTACTAGAAACACAAGCAGTGAGATGATCTAAATATTGACACTTCTTCCAAAAAGTTTGAGCTTTTGAAGAACTGAAAATTAATTTTGATCTTTAAACTATTTTATTTGGCAAGAAAAGCAAAACAATTAGTCAAGGAATGTGGTATCTTAGTAACTCATGACCCAAGACCTAGACATGTCCTATGTGAACATATTGTGAACTGTGTCATAGAATTCAGCAAAAGAGATTACGAAAGTCACAGTTCGTCTGGAAGACATATTTTATTTCAGTCAACGAAAATGGTTCCAGGGTTCATAAACAAAAATGACTGATGTTGGGAAACCTGAACAAACGGTGTCAAGCATTCAAAACACACATATAGGACTGAAAGTAGCATTATCCAAATTTTGTCATGACTCAATAAGTGTGTTCTGGCTGGTGCAACTGGTAATCATAGTGTGTGTGTTTGCAGTGTTCACGAAAATGTGAAGCTCGTGTTGGAAGGTTCCAGTTTGAAGGGTTGACATGTGATGCTGACTGTCAACTTAACATGTACATTTGTTATTGTGCACAGTCAAATTGTTATAAGTCAACAAGTGAAAATTGCCCAGGTACTCTCTCTTTCATGACATCCTTAGGAGAGTTGTTTGACGAAAACGGAATCGATGAAATAACAAACAAACTGTGGACATTCACAGATAGATCAGCTCTCCACACATGCCCATCTGCTGTTGAAGGCTTCTTGCAAAACCTCATTGAAAAAAATGAATGAAAGCTCCTGCTGTACTCCTTCACAACCGCCCAACAGTCTTAATGTCTGTAACATCTGAAAGAGAGACTTGGTGACAATGAATACATTGTTATATGTGATTTTTGAGAGAATTGCGATAATTTTATTGTCATTAAACCATTACAGCAATAGAGGAAATTTTTCATACAGTGTAATCATTACATTAGTAAATAGAAGAGTAGTACATGTCAGTTGTTAGCTTACAGTTTCATGTTGCAGGCAAAGTAACTCTTTTTAATTGATAAAAAGGGTTGGCAACAAGTCATTTATTTAATGATTTCCTAAATGCAGCCACTCTGGAAGGTCTTGTTCCATCTGTGGAAGCGTATGAAATAGTTTATGGCCTACTAGCTCATAGCTATTGATTGTCTGTGACAGTCTACAGTGTGACATATGTATGGACTTATTTTATCTCGTGTTGTGACTGTGAGTATTATTTCTACATTTTACTTCATGCAAATTCTTTTTTGTGTAGATTAACACTTGGTATTGCAGTGTTACATGGCTTTATGCTTAATTACAGACTTACTATTTTATCAGTTGATTTGTTTTCACCACGTAACGCCCGCTGTTAACGTCCTTCTTTGTTGCTGAGCGATGTATCACTTTTCGTTCTGACGCCGCAACTCTTCCTTTCCTATATCTTTACTACTTTTTATCTATATAAATTACGAACTATTGGTTTTGCTGTTTAACAACTTTTTAATAACTGGAAGTATTACAGGCATCGGGTCCCACATAATGTGTCACTGCCTATACGTTTTACATGAACCTTTCAAGACTCGATCAATCTGTTTACAAAGAGAAAGCAGATTATCTCTTCCTTTGATGTTGTCCAGCAACGACGTAGGAAGCTCGACGCCCTCGCGGCCCAGGCTCTTCCATGGCTCGCGGTAGTTTGCGGCACTCGTGTTATTCCTTGCCGCTACGTCGAACTTTCGTGGTGATCGTTGGGCTATGTCTTCTATGTTATCTCCAACGTAAATAAACTTTCTTCCCACAGTGTTTCTGAAAACCCAAAAACAAACTTAAAGAACATAATAATAATAATAATAATACAAAGTAGATCCTAAATTGATACAGTTTCTAAACACAGTAATGAAAAACTGGAAAACCACACTTAATATCCAAACAAATTCTGATAATATCACATCACAGCCAATACAGATTAAGCGTGGAATATACCAAGGAGACTCATTAAGTCCTTTCTGGTTCTGTCTTGCTCTGAACCCACTATCCAACATGCTAAATAATACAAATTATGGATACAATATTACTGGAACATACCCACACAAAATCACACATTTGCTATACATGGATGATCTAAAACTACTGGCAGCAACAAATCAACAACTCAACCAATTACTAAAGATAACAGAAGTATTCAGCAATGATATAAATATGGCTTTTGGAACAGACAAATGTAAGAAAAATAGCATAGTCAAGGGCAAACACACTAAACAAGAAGATTACATATTGGATAACCACAGCGACTGCATAGAAGCGATGGAAAAAACAGATGCCTATAAATACCTAGGATACAGACAAAAAATAGGAATAGATAATACAAATATTAAAGAAGAACTAAAAGAAAAATATAGACAAAGACTAACAAAAATACTGAAAACAGAATTGACAGCAAGAAACAAGACAAAAGCTATAAATACTTATGCTATACCAGTATTGACCTACTCATTTGGAGTAGTGAAATGGAGTGACACAGACCTAGAAGCGCTCAATACACTTACACGATCACAATGCCACAAATATAGAATACATCACATACATTCAGCAACAGAAAGATTCACATTAAGCAGAAAGGAAGGTGGAAGGGGATTTATAGATATAAAAAACCTACATTATGGACAGGTAGACAATTTAAGAAAATTCTTTCTAGAACGAGCAGAAACTAGCAAAATACACAGAGCAATCATTCATATAAATACATCAGCTACACCATTGCAATTTCATAACCACTTCTACAACCCTTTAGATCACATAACATCAACAGATACAAAGAAAGTAAATTGGAAAAAGAAAACACTACACGGCAAGCACCCGTATCATCTAACACAGCCACACATAGATCAAGACGCATCCAACACATGGCTAAGAAACGGCAATATATACAGTGAGACGGAAGGATTCATGATCGCAATACAGGATCAAACAATAAACACAAGATATTACAGCAAGCATATTATTAAAGATCCCAATACCACAACAGATAAATGCAGACTTTGCAAACAACAAATAGAAACAGTAGATCACATCACAAGCGGTTGTACAATACTGGAAAATACAGAATACCCCAGAAGACATGACAATGTAGCAAAAATAATACATCAACAACTTGCCATAAAACATAAACTAATAAAACAACACGTTCCCACATACAAGTACACACCACAAAATATACTGGAGAATGATGAATACAAATTATACTGGAACAGAACGATTATAACAGATAAAACAACACCACATAACAAACCTGACATCATACTCACCAATAAAAAGAAGAAATTAACACAACTAATTGAAATATCCATACCCAACACAACAAATATACAGAAGAAAACAGGAGAAAAAATTGAAAAATACATCCAACTGGCTGAGGAAGTCAAGGACATGTGGCATCAGGATAAAGTCGACATTATCCCAATTATACTATCAACTACAGGAGTCATACCTCACAATATTCACCAGTACATCAATGCAATACAGCTACATCCAAACATATATATACAACTACAAAAATCTGTAATTATTGATACATGTTCAATTACCCGAAAGTTCCTAAATGCAATATAACATATACCATACAGTTACAAGGAAGTCACGCTTGACCGAGGTCCGCGTCACGTTCCATTTTTAACCAGACTTAAGTCTGAGAAAAAAAAGATGATAATAATAATAATAATAACTGTTCTTACAGTTATTCATACACTCCTGGAAATTGAAATAAGAACACCGTGAATTCATTGTCCCAGGAAGGGGAAACTTTATTGACACATTCCTGGGGTCAGATACATCACATGATCACACTGACAGAACCACAGGCACATAGACACAGGCAACAGAGCATGCACAATGTCGGCACTAGTACAGTGTATATCCATCTTTCGCAGCAATGCAGGCTGCTATTCTCCCATGGAGACGATCGTAGAGATGCTGGATGTAGTCCTGTGGAACGGCTTGCCATGCCATTTCCACCTGGCGCCTCAGTTGGACCAGCGTTCGTGCTGGACGTGCAGACCACGTGAGACGACGCTTCATCCAGTCCCAAACATGCTCAATGGGGGACAGATCCGGAGATCTTGCTGGCCAGGGTAGTTGACTTACACCTTCTAGAGCACGTTGGGTGGCACGGGATACATGCGGACGTGCATTGTCCTGTTGGAACAGCAAGTTCCCTTGCCGGTCTAGGAATGGTAGAACGATGGGTTCGATGACGGTTTGGATGTACCGTGCACTATTCAGTGTCCCCTCGACGATCACCAGTGGTGTACGGCCAGTGTAGGAGATCGCTCCCCACACCATGATGCCAGGTGTTGGCCCTGTGTGCCTCGGTCGTATGCAGTCCTGATTGTGGCGCTCACCTGCACGGCGCCAAACACGCATACGACCATCATTGGCACCAAGGCAGAAGCGACTCTCATCGCTGAAGACGACACGTCTCCATTCGTCCCTCCATTCACGCCTGTCGCGACACCACTGGAGGCGGGCTGCACGATGTTGGGGCGTGAGCGGAAGACGGCCTAACGGTGTGCGGGACCGTAGCCCAGCTTCATGGAGACGGTTGCGAATGGTCCTCGCCGATACCCCAGGAGCAACAGTGTCCCTAATTTGCTGGGAAGTGGCGGTGCGGTCCCCTACGGCACTGCGTAGGATCCTACGGTCTTGGCGTGCATCCGTGCGTCGCTGCAGTCCGGTCCCAGGTCGACGGGCACGTGCACCTTCCGCCGACCACTGGCGACAACATCGATGTACTGTGGAGACCTCACGCCCCATGTGTTGAGCAATTCGGCGGTACGTCCACCCGGCCTCCCTCATGCCCACTATACGCCCTCGCTCAAAGTCCGTCAACTGCACATACGGTTCACGTCCACGCTGTCGCGGCATGCTACCAGTGTTAAAGACTGCGATGGAGCTCCGTATGCCACGGCAAACTGGCTGACACTGACGGTGGCGGTGCACAAATGCTGCGCAGCTAGCGCCATTCGACGGCCAACACCGCGGTTCCTGGTGTGTCCGCTGTGCCGTGCGTGTGATCATTGCTTGTACAGCCCTCTCGCAGTGTCCGGAGCAAGTATGGTGGGTCTGACACACCGGTGTCAATGTGTTCTTTTTTACATTTCCAGGAGTGTATAAGTCTTGGTCGATTTAATGAGGGGTGGGAGAGGCCTAAACCGTGTGACACCACACACCTCTACTGTAGATCAGACTTACGCGAATTATTCTCATTTTGTACATTTTACTTGATAAAACATTCACATAAACTTTAAATGTTCCTTTCTATTTTAATCCTCCCTATTTAATTAATATTTCATCACTATTCTGGGTATTCTTAATATAAATTTGCTTAATTCTTTTTACTTTAATATTTCATTTATACCCATCGATATACCTTATTTCATTATATCAATAGCAATGACAAATTATAGTGAATAGATGACAAAGTTTCCTGAAGAGATTCTCATTTATTCTTCAGTGTTTACTGAATGTTTGGTATTTCCTTAGTACAAATTTTCACATACATATATATCTAAATAATTACCCCCATATTAACTATATAAGTGTCTGTGTATGTATGTCTGTATGTATGTAGCGTCTGTGTGTGAATGTTTGTATTGTGTAATACAAATGTATGTAACCCTTGTTGCCCCCCCGAAGCTCCTTGTGATAACAAGAAGACACGGAAAAGAAGGGTTTCTGTGATAGAAACATATGAATATGGAAAGCGGAGGGATAGGCTTGTACTCATACAGAGAAGTAAGAAAGGAAGAAGGAGAATCAGGGTATTAGGACCGAAGAAGGAAAGAAGATGGATACCCTTCCCACCCCCCACCCCAGGACCCTGTCTGCTAAAGTACTTCACTGAGGTGCCGGAAGGAGAAGAATGGACGGCGTTCCCTACAGAATGGCATTGCCCCAGCTTCACCATCGCAGACCCCGAAAATTGGTCCTAATACCCCTCTACGGAAAGCTTACGGAGGGTGAGCAACAAAGTGTGTGTGTGTGTGTGTGTGTGTGTGTGTGTGTGTGTGTGTGTGTGTGTGTGTGTGTGTGTGTGTGTGTGTGTGTGAATATAAACCCAACCATATCTTGTCAATACCAAAACAAAACAAGATAGAAAATTCACATTAAAAATTCGCTAATAGTTACATTTATTTTCCAGGTATCTTTATATGTTAATAACCTTATGGTTATTCAAGATTGTGAAGATTATCTTCAAAAACAGAACTTTGAAGAATATTCCATTTTATATTTTGTGTTCATTTGTATCTGTCCTGTTTTACTCATTATACAATAAATACTCCTTTTTCCTATGACTACTTTGTTTTCCCTATTTGTATTATAATAAAATTATATTCTCATGTATTTTATAGGTTCATGTTGTTAGGCTAACAGAAAACTAATTTATAGAAGTGGGTTTGTAACCAGATGTACAACATTTCAGAGTGTTCATAATAACTCGTACATTTCTGTATAACAGTTAGTTTTCCTCTAGTAAATCACACTAAACTTGGAACAGCATTGTCAGATCAATTTCAAACTATACAAATTCATTCAGATTGGCAAACACCAAGCATTTTCAACATATTAAATTATATCTATTTTTGATATGTTTGAATGTACAGAGCTTTAGAGGATAAGGTACGTAAATCATATCTCACTAAAGAGCCTTCTCACCCTTAAGTTTTTATTCATCATCTGATTTGAAGGTAGACTACAACATTGCATAATCCCATATCCTTCTTGCCACCGTAGTATACCAAAAAGGAATGGCCCTAACTCAGAGAACCTCACCTAATGGTTGAGTAGAACCACATAAACCCTAACATTTAAGGACCCCGCCTTCATGGTCTTATAAGTCCTCATAACACCTAAGGACTAGGGAACCACCCCTTTTTCTTTAGTTGAATAGAACCCTGTCCTCTCACTTCCATCTTAATATCTAATACAATTTGGTATGTTTTCAAAAATCTTGAATATTTTTACACTTTTGCGTGAACTTAAACAATTTTTCTTCATATCAGTACCCGTCCTTATCTCAATTTGTGCTCAGTGCTTTGCTAATAAGTTTACGAATCTGTGTGTTCCTGTTCTCTATCACTTACTAGTAATATTTGACGTAATAATGTCCTTGTTCTTTACTTCTCCCCCACTATTTCTCCCCTAGAAAGCAGGACATTATTATGGCGAATGTTAAGCTCTCTATATCTTGATGTCCAAGTTCTCTAATGTTCTGTTTTTTAAATATATTAAAATACTAATAAAAGAAATAAAACACATCCCCTAGTCAGTACATGACTTACAAAAGTATAATAAATTCTGTCGCTATACTTGTGGTATAAATCGTGTAATATGTTCCACATTATACAAGGCCATATATCTGTTGTTTTGTACATCTCATAAATATACTGCTTTTGGATATGGCATCTGTGTTATTTCGTAAGGTCCTTCAAATTTGTTACAAAACTTTGCTTTGCACTTATCTATAGAGGAACTATGTGGATGTGTGTGCACTAAAAGCTTATCCCCCCTATTTGGTAGCTAGGTGAGGTTTTTCCCTAATTACGTTTTGTTAATCTCTTATTTGAATTGCCTAATAGTCGCTGTAATACCTGATCATTAGTATATAATTTCTGACTTAAAGCATGTTGGAGCCAAGGGAAGTATTTTAATAAGGGTTCTCCAACAAATGTTCCAGTTACTAATTCAACTGGTACTAGTCCTGTAGCTAAATGTGGTAATTCATTTAAAATTAGTTCTAAATCTGCAACTACTATTGTCCACTGGTATGTTTTTCTGCGCGATAGGTACAAAAGAATCTGCCTAACTCTTTCATAACCCTCCATGCAGGATTTGATTCTGGATGGTGTTTCAATATTTTGATATGTTTAATTTATTCCAAAATAAGAAACTGTTGAAAAGTGTTGCTGGTGAACTGTGTCCCATTACCAGAAAGTATACATTTTGGTTTTCCTACTTCTACAAAATATTTTTGTAATGTTGCAATGACTGTGTCTGTATTTGCTGATTTAATTGGGAAAAGTTTGACATATTTGGACCAGCAGTCTAAAACGACTAAAATATACTTAAGTCCCCCTTGACTAGGTGGTAGAGGGCCATAAAAATCAATAGCAACTATGTCTAGCAATGATTTTGGTATAATGGGAAGCAATGTGTATGTATGCATTGACTTACCTTCTTTCACTTTTTGACATATTTCACAGCTTCGTATAATGACAGTCGCTTTTCTAGACATGTTTGGAAAATAATAAAATCTGTTGATATGATTGATACATTTTTGTGTACTGAAGTGTCCATTTCCTCTGTGTATATAATATATAAAATCTTTAGTAACTGTATTGGGAATGCATAAACACCAATGATTTGAAGATGTGTCTTTACACCAAAATAGTACAATATCGGTCCATAGCCATTGATTGTCGGTTGGTTGAGGTAGTTTATCATGTAATTTTGCTCGTAATATTGATCCAAAATAATCGTCTTTGTGTATTTCATCCTTAATTCTTTGTTGTAATAAATGTTAGTCTTTCTTTGTATTTGTATGTTTAATAAAATAAACTCTAAAAATTCTTTTTTGTTCCTCTAATTGACTTTCCTCAGTCATGCCTATTGGTAATCTGGAGAGAGCGTCAGAAATTACATTGTACTTACCTTGTATATAATGTATTTTCATATCATATTCTTGAAGAAATATTGCCCACCTCATGAGTCTACAATTTAATAATTTACTTTCCATAAGGAATTGTAATGCTTGGTGATTGGTGTATACATGGATTGTTCTCCCTCCTAAAAAGTAATGAAAATTTTTAATAGACCACACGAGTGCCAATAATTCCCTGTCAGTAGCAGTGTAGTTAATTTCATGCTTCGTGAGAGTTCTGCTGGCATATGCAATTGTATAATGTCTGCTTGTGTCTGTGTATATGCGGATGGATATGTGTGTGTGTGTGTGTGTGTGTGTGTGTGTGTGAGCATGAGTGTATACCTGTCCTTTTTTTCCCCCTAATTTAAGTCTTTCCGTTCCGGGGATTGGAATGACTCCTTACCCTCTCCCTTAAAACCCACATCCTTTCGTCTTTCCCTCTCCTTCCCTCTTTCCTGACGAAGCAACCGTTTGTTGCGAAAGCTAAAATTTTGTGTGTATGTTTGTGTTTGTGTGTCTATCGACCTGCCAGCGCTTTTGTTTGGTAAGTCTCATCATCTTTCTTTTTAGATATACAATTGTATAATTATTTTCATTAGAAGTCGCCTGGAATTCACCTTGAAAAATTTCAGCTCCTAACCCGTAATCCGATGCATCTGTTGATAGGCAAAAAGGTAAGTCAAACCTAGGATGTTGTAATATATTTGATGTTAATAATGCTTGTTTAATTTCTGCAAATGCTTCTCTCTGTTCCCTATTCCGTTTCCATTTTGTTTTTGATTTTAATAACTTGAGCAAATGTGGGTTATTCAAGCATTGTCCTTTTATGAACCTTCTATAAAAACCTAACAAACCCATGAAAGATTTTAATTGTTTAGTGTTATGTGGTTCCGGGCAATCTCTAATAGCCTGTATTCGCTGTGGGTCAGGTGCTATACCAGTTGGTGTGGTCACGTGTCCCAGATAATTTACTTGTTCCCTGGCAAAAAATGATTTTGCTAACTTGATAGTAATTCCTCATATTTGCAATCTGTGTAGTGTACGTTCGAGTAAGTTTAAATGAGCTTGTCATGTTGATGATGCCAGCATTAAATCATCTACATAGATTGTCAATTCCTTCAGTAGTTCACTACCTAATGCTTTATCTAAAGCTCGTATAAATACTGCTACACTTATGTTCAGGCCGAAAGGTAGTACTGTGAATTGATAACTCCTACCATTGATTAAAAATGCTGTATACTTTCTGGAATCTGGTTTTAACGGGATTTGCCAGTATCCTTCTGTATAAGATCCATTGTTGTAAAAAAAATATGCATTTGCAAATTTAGTTAAAATATTGTCAATCGGTAGAGGTCTGTCTCGTTCCATTTCGATATGTTTATTTAAAGTATGTGCGTCTAAAACCAGTCTTACTCCCCCACAATGTTTTTTTACTACTAGTAAAGGATTATTATAAGGACTGTTACTTCTTTCTATTATGTTATTCATTTCCATTTTATCTATTTCCTCAGAAACTGCTTGATGTAATGCTATTGGTATCTTATACGGTTTACAGTAGAATACTATGTTGTCTTTCATTTAAAAACTGCATTCGTAATCCGCTTTAACCCCAGGTTTGTCAGAGAATGCCTCGGAAAATTTTAGTAATATCATTTTCAAATCATTTTTCTGTTCGTTAGTCAATAATGTTGCCTCATCACATTTTCGTTGGATTGTATCTGATAAAGTTTCTATTTGGTCTTGTGATGTCTTATACATAACACAATTTGAAGTTACTGTTGTTATATGTTGTTCTGATGTGACACTATCTGTTGTTGTAAATGGAATCTCGATATTTTGCTGTGGCAAACACAATGTATGTGTATGAAAATCTAATGTAGCTCCATGCTTATGCAACCAAACTGCTCCTAGAAGTACTTGAATTCCTAAAGAATGTACCACTAAAACTATATATGTATGAAGCCAAATGCTTTGAAATGTACCTGTAAACGTGTTTCTTCTGTAATAAGTTTTCCCTTTTTTCCTTCGACGCCCAATAACCTAACTCCTGTTACTGGTAAAACGTCACATTTCACAGTTTTCCTAATGATGATAAACAATCATATGAAATTAAACTTACCTCACTGTATGAATCTAACGCTTATTGAACCTTGAAGTTGTGTATAATTCCTTCTACTGTTGGTAATTGAATTCTTGTTATTACCTGTTTATCATGTTCTTCCATTAATAAATCATTACATACATCTTCACTATGTATAAAGTTTACCATACGCTTCGAATTATTTGGGTCTATGCAACTTGCGTTTCATTCTGTCCTGTGACCCACCGGCCAGAACGAAAGTCGTTTCCCTGTACTTGTCCATGATGCTTATCTTTATTGTATGATGGTTGATCATTTGTGCTTCTATTCCATTCTGATTGTTTGCCTCGGCCCTTACTATTGTAAGTGCCTTTTGTGGTATTTCCAGTATTATTTGGTGTTGTGTGATTGTTATTATTAGTAAATCTACTTGAGATCATACTACCCTGATGTGTACTATTATATTTATTAAATACATTTGCTTGTTGTTTAGTGAATGTGTCAAAATGCTCAAGAATAGATAATAATTGTGAAACATCTTCCCAACCTTTACAATATACTTCTTTTTGAACCTTTAATGGTAGTCTAGATAACAATATTTCGGCTAATTGTTCCTCAGGTATCGGATTGTCCAAATATTTACACTTAGTTAGATGACTTTGTATATATCATTTTAATCACCCTTTTTCTTTGTTACAGTATGGTGGATTGAATAAAGATTTGCGTAATTTATCCTGAGCGCCTTTAGACTACAAAAAATGGATGAACAAAGACAGGAACTTAATCGAAATTTAGCTGAACGAAGACAGGAACTTAATCGAAATTTAGCTGAAGAAAGACAAGATTTAGGTAACAGATTTGATGAGCAAAAACAAGAACTTAATCGAAAATTATCTGAACAAAGACAGGAACTAAAAAAGGATATTGTACATGACTTAGATAACAAATTTAATGTTTTAGAAAGAAAACTTTTTACAGCAATAGATACACACAGAGAACGTAGTCGTAAGCAATTTAGTGACATTACAGAACAGTTACGTGATCTGAAGGATGATGTAGCTGCACAATCACAAAACTTGGAGCAACACATAATATCTTCTACTCAGGAAATAGAACATATTTCTAAGGAAATCAAGGGTTTAAAATTGGAATTAATATATATGGATGTCAAACTTGGTTGTCAGTTTCAAGAGTGGGACGCTAAAAATCATGACAGGATCTCAAAAATTAGGACAGAAATATTTTCAGACTTGGAAAAGCCTATTAAACATATCAGAAAAGACATAGATACTTTTAAGGGAGTAATTGAAGATAAGGTACAAGCTATTTCATCTACAGCAGAACGGATACAAGAACAAGTAGCACAATTAAAATCGGGAATAAGTGTCGATTCAAATTCACAATCTGATTTGTAGGAAGTTCTTAAAGAGGAAATTACAATGGAATGAAAATCTATGCTATCAAGTACAGAGGAAACTAGTAAGAATATACAGAACGGAGGTTTAAAATCTTCACAATTACAGGTTGAGCAACTTCATCAGCATATCACAGATAATAAAGAGTAAATAGTATTACAAAATACAAATAATTTAATAAAGCAACTTCCAACTTTTAAACCAGATAACAGGATACATCCCATTGTGTTTTTGAAATCTTTTACAAAATCATTACCAACCAACAGATCAGATCTACAGAAGATAGATTTTGCAGTAGGTTATATGGAAGCCAAAGCAAGACATTGGGGAATAACTAACCTAGACAATTTTACTTCATAGCAGGACTTTGAACACAAGTTTAAAGATCAAACATTTTACTAATATCATTTGAATCTTGTTTTGGTGGCATTTTGGAAATGATTGACGAAAAATTAATATACACAAAACACTAATAATTCCCTATGAAGAAACTCTTCAAATTTGATATAAATTAACGTAATGTATAAAACACTAATGCATCACACAGGATAAACACTGTAAAATCACTGAATTCATGTAATGTGCAACACACTGCTGTTTCATATTGAATTACTACTCGAAAATCGATGTTTTATTTGTGAACTCACCCCTTTAAAGAAGTCGTGATGTGATGTGCAGCGCTCTGGTATCATAGGTCAGGTGGGATGCTGTTGAATGTTGTTGTTGTCCCCTGAGTGCGTCGCGATGCGATGTACTGCTACTGCTGGCTGTAGGGCGGCTGGACTGCTTCGTCGTGCTGTATTATGGCAATCAGCTGCATCGTATTTAATGTCTCATTGTATTTAATGTCCCGCTGTATCCTTCGTCGTATATAGTGACAGAAATTGTATGTTGATTACTGTATCTCTTCTTGTTTGACAAAGAGTAATTATCGTTGTAATTGAGGTTTTCTTGTTTTCGTTAACTCTCAATATTGTCGGCGTATATGTTGATAGAAAGTGGTTATATTTTCATTAATTTCTCTCTTCTTGCTTGTCGAAGAGTAATTATATTCTCTGATGTTTTCTTGAGTTTCCAATAACGTGCATCGTCCTGCCTTGATTGCAGAATTCATATTAATTCACGGTCGCCATGTACAGGGTTACATGGCTTTATGCTTAATTACAGACTTATTTTCACCACGTAACGCCTGCTGTTTACGTCCTTCATTGTTGAGCGATGTACCATTTTTTGTTCTGATGCCGCAACTCCTCCTTTCCTATTATCTTTACTACTTTTTATCTATATAAATGATGAACTGTTGGTTTTGCCATTTAACAACTTTTTAGTAACTGTGGAAGTATTACAGGCATCGGGTACCACCTAATGTGTCACCCGCATATACGTTTTACATGAACCTTTCAGGACTCGATCGATCTGTTTACAAAGAGAAAGCAGAGTATTTCTTCCTTTGACGTTGTCCAGCAACGAAATAGGAAGCTCGACGCCCTCGCGGCCCAGGCTCTTCCATGGCTTGCGGTAGTTTGCGGCATTCATTTTATTCCTTGCCGCTACGTCAAACTTTCGTGGTGATCGTTGGGCAACATCTTCCACGTTATCTGCAACATAAATAAACTTTCTTCCCACAGTATTTCTGAAAACCCAAAAACAAACTTAAAGAACATAATAATAATAATAATAATAATAACTGTTCTTACAATTATTCATATAAGTCTTGGTGATTTAATAAGCCTTGTGACACCACAGTATATATACAGATTTATAACAGTCATTATTTTACATTCAGAGAACGAGGGCTTACAATGTGCTTCATGTTGAGAGCATGCAATCACTCTAATTTCTTTCCTGTGCAGAAGTAATATGTTTACAACAGGGCTCGACTTTCCCCAGAGAATAAATCCACATGACATAATACTTCGAAAAATGCAAAATAAGATACTTTAGCATAGGCTGCCAATACACATTTGATAAGACATCTTAATAAGTAAATTATTGTAGACAACTTAACTCTAATGTATTTTGTGTGGTACTCCCAGGACAGTTTGGCGTCTAAGTATACCCCCAAGAACTTTATATTATTGGGATCTTCAAAAGGCTTTTGTTCTTTAGACTAAATACTGTTTTTTGTGTTTTATTATCTTTCAGGAGGAACTCAATTGACCCAGACCAATATGATGCATGGGCATATTATCTTTTAGCTCATTCAGATCATTATAATTTAGAAAGGTATTCTCATCTGCCCCCTCCACACACACACACACACACACACACACACACACACACACACACACACACACACACACACCATCCCTTTCCCATTACCCCCACCCAATATGTGTCAGCTAGTTGTGTGCTGCCATCTCACACCCTGGCCAGTGAAATCGCGTGCTCAGCTGCCTGCCACTGCTCCCTGTACCTGCACTCCTAGCTAGCCCATGGACAGCTCCCCATCCTCCCACAAGTCACTAGATGCTTCCCCAGAACCCCCTCCCTGCCTCCCGCTTCCGTCCATCCCTCCCCTCACCCCACCCCACCCCACCCCACCCTGCACCCCTGCACCCCTACCTCACCCCGGGCTAGGAAAGAGCTGGCAGTCGAATGAGCACAATGTAGGGAGAATTGTGTGTGTGTGTGTGTGTGTGTGTGTGTGTGTGTGTGTGTGTGTGTGTGTGTGTTTTTCTCCTACAGCTTGAGAAAGGAATTTCATTCCAAAAGCTAGCAAAGCAAAGCTCTGTACCTTTTATTTTTTTGTTTATATGTTGACGACACAGTGCTTCTGCCTTTCGGTGAGTTGTCTTTCTATTCCTAAATAATTCATTAACATCAGCACATGATCTTTTATGTCAGACAGTGTTTTAGAGTACCAAGGAGTTTCCTTTTTCGACACCTTTTTTTACAGCCTCTGTTACTTTACATCTTCTAATGGGAAAGCTGTCATTAAATTTTTACAGAAATTAGTTTAAAGACATTCAAAAAATATCTTAGCTGTCTCGTTATTTGATAGACAGTGATTACCATCTCTATCGGTAAGGGATTTCCTGGAACTTATCGATTTTTCCGTCACCCATTGACCTAGTGATCATCATTCTTGAATTAACCAAGGCATTACTAAAATTGGTAAGCTGATCCTATTAGTATATAGTAAGGACATTGATTGTGGTAGACAAAAGGAGGATTGTTATACCACATCGATCTTGGGCACATTTAAATGTAACAAATATATTATCTAAGCATGCTCATTCTCTAGTGCATTTATAGTTAATACTGTAGAATGAACTGTTGTTTTAGGATTTTCAAATCACTAACACTGTTGGGTGATGCTGAGGGAATTAGATTAGGAAATGAGACACTTACAGTAGTAAAGGAGTTTTGCTATTTGGGGAGCAAAATAACTGACGATGGTCGAAGTAGAGAAGATACAAAATGTAGACTGGCAATGGCAAGGAAAGCGTTTCTGAAGAAGAGAAATTTGTTAACATCGAGTATAGATTTAAGTGTCAGGAAGTCGTTTCTGAAAGTATTTGTATGGAGCGTAGCCATGTATGAAAATGAAACATGGACGACAAATAGTTTTGATGAGAAGAGAATAGAAACTTTCGAAATGTGGTGCTACAGAAGAATGCTGAAGATGAGGCGGGTAGATCACATAACTAATGAAGAGGTATTGAATAGAATTGGGGAGAAGAGGAGTTTGTGGCACAATTTGACCAGAAGAAGGGATCGGTTAGTAGGACATGGTCTGAGGCGTCAAAGGATTACCAATTTAGTACTGGAGGGCAGTGTGGGGGGTAAAAATCGTAGAGGGAGACCAAGAGACGAATACATTAAGCAGATTCGGAAGGATGTAGGCTGCAGTAGGTACTGGGAGATGAAGAAGCTTGCACAGGATAGAGTAGCATGGAGAGCTGCATCAAACCAGTCTCAGGACTGAAGACGACAACAACAACAACAACAACAACAACAACACTGTGCTTATCAGTTGGCATGTCAAAATCAGAATTAAGATCACCACCTATTATTATATAATAGTTGGTAAATCTGTTCTCAATGAGTGCACATAGAAGGATGTCCAATTTTTCTAACAGTACACTAATAATACCTCTGGGAGACCTGTACAATGATACTACTATTAGCTTCATACTGCTAATAACTATACCAGTGGCTTCAAATTTCAGTTCTTCAGACAAATCCTCTAGATCCAAGTTACCTAATGAGAAAACTGCCAATATTGATTGCTACATCACTTCTCTTGTGAACTCTTATGCAGTAGCCGTTTAATATGTTATAATTTTCTAACTTACGAACTGGAAGTTCATCTTCAGTGACACAGTGTTCACTTAAACATTATTCTCTGATGAAAAGTCATTCAATACCAATTCCTTGGTCAATCCCTGGATGTTTAAAAAATTTATTTTGAGGTCCACATTCTGCTTTCCCTCATTTTCTGGATGATCCTTTTGGATTTTTTTAGCTGGTTTATCAAGTTTTTCATCTTCATCAGGCTATTTTAGTTTTCATTGTTTTTCATTTCTTTGTAAACTTCTGTAACCATCCTACTTAATATCAGAGACCCCAATCTATTTAGATAGCGACCATCCTTTCTGAGGCGGTTTTCATTTAGGAATTTATTTGGGTCTATGTACAATTCTCCAAGCCTATCACATTTTTCTTTTATGACACAGTTTATTTTGCAGATATATTTATCACTTCTTTTTATTATTCAACTGGGAACCTTCACAGACACTTCTAGCTGAGCAAATCATTTCTTGTCTCATTACTGATTTCTTCTTCACTACTACTTTTTATCAAATTTGTCCAAACATGTATTAGCACATCACTGTTGTTGTGCTTAAGTTCATTCTGTTAGAGTTTCCCATATTTTTAAAATGCTTGTTTAGTTTTTGTATTTTAATTCCAGGACCGATATCAATTTTTCATCCTAGATTAGTGACATTTTTCAGTAACATATCGCCTATCAATAAAAATTCCTTTTCATTCTTTTGTAAACTTGAGCCACTACCTTTACTTTTAGTGTGTTACCGACTTTCACTTACATTTATGCATTTGTTCTGCAGGATGACGTCCAGGTGTTTCACTGGAACGATGCACTATTTTTATAGACATCCAGAAACATGTACAATTGATTAAATTCCATTTGTTATCATATCAGATTGCCCTAAACATGACACTGTGTGTTTTTATGTTTTCCATTGTCATTTGGTTAACTTACATCCCATTTCCACACAACTCCCAGGTGCATTTATTACTTTCCAGAGGGTGCTGCAGCACAGTAGAAATACTGCAAGAATTTTGCACACATATCTTTCCAACAGATGGCATTCCAGGATTTAGATTAGATCAGATTTACTTTCATTCCAATTGATCCATTGTGAGCAGGTCCTCCAGGATGTGGAACATGTCAGAAAAACAACAATACATGACAAATATTTACAACTAAAACAAATAAGCTAATGTACCATCCACAGGTCCCAAGTGGAATGATCGTCATTTTTTAATGAACACTATGTCACTTTACAAATACTAATGCACTGAATTTAAAATAAAAAAGTTTTTTATTTATTTATAAGGTAATAAACATGTAATACAACTACTGTAATACTTATTTACAATGAACACATTACTGCACTGAAATGGTGCAGAAGTTAGATTATACTTACACACACACACACACACACACACACACACACACACACACACACACACACACACACACATTTTCAATGAACACATTACTGCACTGAAATTGTGCAGAAGTTATGTTGTACTTATATACAAATCAGTTGGTTTTACTAAGAAATTCATCAATGGAGTAGAAGGAGTTGGCCAGCAATAAATCCATTAGGCTTCTCTTAAACTCAATTTCATTGGTTGTTAAGCTTTTTATGGCTGCTGGCAAGTTATTGAAAATGTGTGTTCCTGAATAATGCACACCTTTTTGTACAAGACTAAGTGACTTTAAATCCTTGTGAAGATTATTCTTATTTCTAGTATTGATTCCGTGAATTGAGCTGTTGGTTTGAAAAACTGATATATTTTTAATGACAAATTTCATTAAGGAATAAATATATTGGGAAGCAGTAGTTAGTATCCCTAGTTCCCTAAACAGGCTTCTGCAGGATGTTCTTGAGTTCACACCACATATAATTCTTACTGCACGTTTTTGTGCCCAGAAAACTTTAGCTTGGCTTGATGAATTACCCCAAAAAATAATCCCATATGACATAATGGAATGAAAGTAAGCATAGTATGCCAGCTTTTTCATTTTTATATCCCCTATGTCTGACAAAATTCGCATTGCAAACAGAGATTTGTTAAGATGCTTCAGCAGTTCTGTGGTGTGCTCCTCCCAGTTGAATTTATTATCAAGCTGTAATCCCAAGAATTTAACATTGTCCACTTCTTCTTGTCATCGTATGTTAGACATATACTCTTGGGACACCCCTTACAAGTTCTGAACTGCATGTAGTGTGTTTTTTCAATGTTTAGTGACAAAGAATTGGCTAAGAACCAGTGATTAATGTCCACAAATATTTTATTGGCTGATCTTTCTAAGACTACACTTGATTTGCTATCTATTGCAATGTTTGTATCATCGGCAAACAAAACAAACTTGGCATCTAGTAATGTTACTGATGAAAGGTCATTGATGTACACAAGAAAAAGTAAGGGCCCCAAAATGGAACCTTGTGGGACCCCACATGTAATTAGTTCCCAGTTGGATGATGCCTGATAGCTTGATACATGTCTCTTTCCTAATAACACCCTTTGTTTCCTGCCAGAGATATAAGATTTGAACCATTTTGCAGCATATCCTGTTACACTATAATATTCTAGTTTACTTAAAAGGATATTGTGATTTACACAGTCAAATGCCTTTGACAGATCACAAAATATACCAGTTGCCTGCAATTTTTTGTCTAATGAAATAAGCACATTTTCACTGTAAGTGTAGATAGCCTTCTCAATATCAGAACCTTTTAGGAATCCAAACTGTGACTTTGACAGTATGTTATTTGAGATAAGATGGTTATAAAGACGACTGTACATTACTTTTTCGAAAATTTTTGAGAATGCTGGCAACAGTGAAATTGGACGGAAATTTGATGCTATTTCTTTATCTCCCTTCTTAAACAGTGGCTTAACTTCAGCATATTTCAGCCATTCAGGAAATATTCCACTGATAAACGACTGGTTACACAGATAGCTTAATATGTTACTTAGCTCAGAATCACATTCTTTAATTAACTTTGTTGATATTTCATCATACCCACTAGATGTTTTTAATTTTAAAGATTTTATGATGGACATTATTTCTGTTGGGGTAGTGAGGGTCAAATTCATATTATGGAAGTTACTTGAAATGTCTGCTCTAAGGTCATCCATAGCAGCATCTACCGAACCTGACAACCCCATCTTTTCAGTAACAGTTATAAAATGTTTGTTAAAAAGTTCTGCAACACTATACACATCTGTCACCAATGTATCATTTACTCTTAATGCTATTTGTTCCTCTTCATGTCTGGTTCTACCGGTCTCCTCCTTCGCTATATCCCATATTGTCTTTATTTTGTTATCTGATATGACTATCTTTTCCTTGTAATATATTTGCTTTGACATCCGTATTACAGTCTTTAATATTTTGCAGTATTTCTTATAATGTGCTATAGCATCAACATTGGAAATGTTTCGGATTGACAGATACAGTTTTCTTTTTGTTTTACAAGATACCCCTATTCCTCGAGTAATCCATGGCTTCTTTGTAGACTTTGCTCTAACCTTGTTAAGTTTTGGGGGAAAGCAGTGTTCAAATAAGGTAAGCACTTTATTAGCAAAAATGTTATATTTTTCATTCATGCCATGAGCACTGTAAACATCAGTCCAGTGAATGTCTCTGAGGAGTGTCCTAAAATAATCAATTTTTGGCTTACTGATTACCCTCTTGAGCTCAGATTTAACAGATTTTATATCCTATTCAGTATTAACATTTAACAGAAGGAACTGCATGTCATGGTCTGAGAGGCCATTTACTATTGGTTTTGTAATATAATTTTGTTCATTGGACTTTTCTATAAAGATATTATCAATGGCTGTTTGTGAGCAAGTGGCTATCCTAGTGGGGAACTTTACTGTGGGAATTAAGTTGAATGATAGTGTTACTAACTCAAATAAGTTCTTATTGGGAGAGTCTTTAAGGAAATTTACATTGAAATCACCAGCAACCACTATTTCTTTGTTTTTGGTTGTTAAATGGCCCAGTACAGCTTCAAGGTGGTTTACAAACAGATTAAAGTTACCTGCAGGTGCTCGATATACACTTTATGAAGGATTTTTTGTGAAAATCTAATTCTGTTGCACATGCTTCCATATGATGTTCTAGGCAAAATTTATGAATGTCTATGTTCTTAAATTTATCACAGTTCCTGATGAATGTGGCAACTCATCCTTTCTCCATTTCTGATCTACAAAAGTGAGATGCTAACCTAAACCCTGTAACACTTAAAAGTTCTATACCAGTGGTCACATGATGTTCAGAGAGGCAGATTATGTCAGCTGGGTTTGAAGACTCTAATTCATCTATGCAGATAGTTAATTCGTTAATTTTATTTCTCAGTCCTCGAATATTTTGATGCAATGAAGATAGCTGACATTTCACATTGACTGAGTTAAAATTGGGTGGAGTTAAAATATCTGCTGACAGTTGAAAATTCTTAACCAATGGCTGTTTATGCTGATGTAATAAGCTGGAATTATGTTTTTTGATTTCTTTCTCAAACTGAAGGTTTGTCTCAGTTCTAACCTCTCTTAAAATTTGCTTTCTTTCTGTCCTCGCTACCCTAAAAAAGGGTCTTTTCTGAATCCTATAACCACTGGTATTTTACCACTCATGACAGTGCCTCCCCCCTTTAACTTTCCTGCTATTTCCCCAGCCAATTTACCCTTCCCCTTCCTGTTGAGGTGAAGGCCATGCCTAGTATAATCCCACCTGCTGAGGGAATCAACATGAACCACACCAATGTGTGACCCTGCACCCGACATGAGCAGCCGTTCCAGCTCCAAATTAACTCTCTTGACAGAAGAGTTCAAATGAGGTCAGTCATGGCGCCCAAGAACAGATACAAACTCAACACTAGTATGCTTCGATGCTGATGCAATCTTTGCCAGGTCACACTCTATACTGTACCCAGGATCTCTGTCAATACTGTTACCTGCCCCACCCACTATAACCACGGTGTCTTCCTTAGTGAAATCTTTGCAAAGTGATCCTAAATCCTCTGTCACCTGCTCCAGACCAGCACTAGGTTTAAAAAAATTGGTGACCTGGTATTCTGATCCTAGTTCATCCTGCAAAAGTTGGCCAACACCTCTTCCATGGGAACTACCTAACAACAACACTTTCTTTCTCTTTACTGATTTCCCTACATTCTTACTTTTCAATTTGCTGCTGAAAGTTTGTTGTGCCCTGTCTACACCTGCAACTGCTTGAGGCTCACCAGCTTCTAACTGAAGCAACAGGTCAAAACTATTTTCCACATTCACCATAAAGCTGTCAGACAAAGTTCTAGGCCTGTTCCTCCTGTTGCCTGTTGCCACTTCCCACCTCTCTTTACCCTTCTACCTCCTTAACCTGTCAAGATCTCCCCTGGCCTTGTCTAACTCAGCCTGAAGGGCGGCAATTTTCCCCTCCTGTTCTATTATGTTCCTATCTCTATTACAAATCCTACAAAACCACTGATGAGTCTCATTTACTTCCCCTGTTCCCACGCCACTACAGTCACCCACATGGAAAAAACTACAGCACCCATCACACCAAAGCCCCGACCTAACAATTCTATGGCAAGTCAAGCACTTTTCACTCATGATAAACGTAATAGTTTATTAAGAATAAATCAGTTAAATTACAGATAAACACGAAAATATGGTTACACAAATTTGGCCTATACGCAACTGTGTGTAAACAAAAACAAAAGTGCAAAGTTTCTGAAACAACAAGTTAAACTTTACGCTACTTTCCGGAAATGCTAGTTAATTAATGAAGAGGTACGCTAAGTTAAATTGCTGGAGAGAGCAAGGAACAACTAAACGAAATTCTATAGATTTGCTGCAGCAGAAGGTAAACAGAAAATACGACTGTACGGTCTTTTCGTGTTTTCTGCTATATTACGTAAAGAAAACAGCAACTTTTGATGGTACACGTAAACGGCACACTAATACACTTATTTACCACGTAATCAGTACTAATCTATATGTTTTATAATCTAAAATAACTTATCTTTACGAGAACACCAAAACTCGCGCTAGTCGCCTGGCTGCAGGGCTGCCAACCTCCATTATGGTGTCACTCTTTCATTAGAACACTAATGGTATGATGAAGCAGCCTCTCTCTTTCAAGCACAATTAGCACAGATACACACAATTGCAGATACCCACAAGTTATGCTCTGTTATTCCCATTGGCCACAACAAAATCCATATGAAGGTTTTCTCCAATTCACCATACATCAGAAATGACTAACGTGGACCCAACAACACTCATACCTTGGTGACACCACTGAGACTGTTCCATTCATATAAGCTCATTGCTGGCTTGGATATGTTTGGAATGTTAATGAAGCTTCCTATATATAGCTTCCTATATATAGCTTCCTATATATAGTCATGGCTCTTCACCATCATTTGTATATCACAAAAAACCTGGCATCTGTGGGTAAGAAAGACACTATGTGATCAAAAGTATCTAGACACCCTCAAAGACATATGTTTTTCAAATTAGGTGCATTGTGCTGCCACCTACTGCCAGGTGCTCCATACCAGTGACAGTAGTCATTAGACATCATGAGAGAGCAGAATGGGCCGCTCCATGGAACTCAGTCTTCGAATGTGGTCAGGTGATTGGGTGTAACTTGTGTCATTTGCCTGTACATGAGATTTCCACACTCCTAAACATACATAAGTCCTCTGTTTCTGATGTGATAGTGAAGTGGAAATGTGAAGGGACACGTACAGCACAAAAACGTACAGGCCAGTCTCGTCTGTTGACTGACAGAGATCACAGACAGTTGACAAGAGCTGTAATGTGTAATAGGCAGACATATATCCAGATCATGACACAGGAATTCCAAACTGCATCAGGATCCACTGCAGGTACCGTGACAGGCAGGAGGTGAGAAAACTTGGATTTCATGGTGAAGCCACACGTCACGCTGGTAAATGTCAAACAACGCCTCGCTTGGTGTAAGGAGCGTAAACACTGGACAATTGAAAAGTGGAAAAATGTTGAGTGGAGTGACAAATCACGGTACACAATGTGGTGACCCAATGGCAGGGTGTGGGTATGGTGAATGCCCGGTGAATGTCATTTGCCAGCGTGTGTAGTGCCAGCAGTAAAATTCAGAGGTGTTGGTGTTATAGTGTATCAATGTTTTTCATGGAGGGAGCTTGCACCCCTTGTTGTTTTGCATGGCACTATCACAGCACAGGCCTACATTGATGCTTTAAGCACCTTCTCGCTCCTCAATGTTGAAGAGCAATTTGGGGATTGTGGTTGCATCTTTCAACACGATCAAGCACCTGTTCATAATCCACGGCCTGTGGCGGAGTGGTTACACAACAATAACATCCCTGTAACGGACTGGCCTGCACAGAGTCCTGACCTGAATCCTGTAGAACATCTTTGGGATGTTTTGGAACACCAACTTCGTGCCAGGCCTCACCGATCAACATCAATACCTCTCCTCAGTGCAGCACTCCATGAAGAATGGGCTGCCATTCCCCAAGAAACCTTCCAGCACCTGATTGAACATATGCCTGCGAGAGTTGAAGCTGTCATCAACGCTAAGGGTGGGCCATCACCATATTGAATTCCAGCATTACCAATGGAGGATGCCACGAACTTGGAAGTTATTTTTAGCCAAGTGTTCAGATACTTTTCATCACATAGTGTACTTACATAGATGGATGTCAGCACAGCAAAAGGAGAGTGCATATCCTTTCACCAAAAGATGCACAAATGGTATTGAGGCATGGTAAGTCCTAAAGATACATTTGTCATTGCATTTGTTTATGTAAATTTTAACCTGTTTGCCATTCATTCCACACATTTGGCGGGGATGGTTATATCATGTTTTGTACCATTGAAGGTCAAAGATCAGTTACCTTGCATATTATAGGTACTTGCCATTGGACTACTCTTCTTTCCATATTACTATGCATCTCTGTCACACTATCTTTTTAACCATTAACATGCTATTAGTACTTTGTCATTTATTTGCAGAATGCATTCTGTTTGTATTGCTTTATTATATCATACAGTTATAGATATAAATTAATATCTCCTAATTCAAATGTTACCCAACTTGATGTTTTACTATGCAGTGTAGTGTAACATGAAGAAGCAAATATATTTTCTCACAAATTTTGAAGGTAACATATTTGAGATATTCATCGTCAAAGACAAGGTTACTAACCTTAATTATGCACATAGTTGGAATATGGCCATGTTGGATATCATTTGAAAATTACTTTTTAGCCTTTTTCAAAATTATCTGATTCCTGGTTCCCTCTCTGTTACAGCATTAGTTACAGCTGTTTTTATCAGCAGTTTTTCTTGAATTTTTAGAACTTGTGCTACACTTCTGAAATTTGGCATATTTCATTCTCTTGTCATGGGAATGAACACACCAAATTTTGAAATACCTGAGGTGTTTGGTTTGGCGGCTCTGTTGATTTGACGTAGGATGAATCCTATATATAAACGGTGTAACAAAATATCAGAAAATAAAAAATATTACTGTCAGGAGTGGTGTAAGAACATGTAGGATAATCTCACTTTCCTCTCTTACAAGGCCCCAAAATTTGCTTACCTGTTAAGGACATTACCTGTTTATCATTGTTACAATGGTACATACCGTAAAAGAGGGTAGGGCGATCAAATTTTATGATAATTTTTTTTTTATTGATTCTGAGGTTGTTACAAAGTTGAATGACCAGAAATTTAATATTTTATTACAGCATTCTTTCTTTATCAGATGCCTTCATGAAAAACAGAATTGTTATTTCAAAGTGTGTCATTTTTTCTTGAAATGTGATCAAAGTTACCGCGTAAGTCAGGTAAAGTTGACCACAGACTAAATTTAGTGGGAGTTACATTTTAAAAATTATAAGAGTAAAGTCGATCAGTAAAAAAAAAAGTTATGTGTATTTTATAAATAAGAGTTATTGATATAAATAAGAGTTATTGATACTCTATTAATCATTTAATTATTCACATACAGAAAGAATATTTGAATGTTTATTTTAATACAGAGGTCACTGTTACAACTGTTATTCATATAATTAATGTGGAGTTACCCTGTGTTGTCATTAATAAAATGAACAAAAAATATGTTAGTTGCAAATACTTTACACGGTATACAAACAAATAATATGTAAGTTTTTCTTATTCAACATTGTTCAAATAATCTTAAAAATGAGTTCAAATCTTCTCCATCATATGTCCCTAACTGCCATTCTTGTCGCAATATCACTTGGGTTGACAATTGCTTCATCACCTGAGGTGAGGTGGTCAAAATATGTTCCCTTGGTAGCGACCTTCCTCAGAAAACTCACCGTGATCTCATATCCTGTCATTGCAGTTGTTTTGGCAATGTAAGGTTTATTTTGGTTGAAGGGAACTATACCAGATCCACGAAATCCGTACTTCACATTTTCTTGATCTTGAGTCCTGGTATCAACTTCATCAAAGACCGATTTTAGCATGTGAGGGAACTCAGTCTTTGGCACTTTCCATCTGTTCTTCATCTTTAAGGGCAAAAAATACCACATCGAGGACCTGGCAAGTATATGTTGTGTTTTGGCGAAAGTAGCATAGACCTTATGGTTTCTCCACGAGCGGATTACGTCAGTGGACATGTGGCTCGATAAGTTATCACCAATAAGGTAGGAGAATCTTACTGAACCAATCATTGAATATTATCATGTTGAACCAGCCACTTGCCTTTCTACTGAATGCTGAACCTTGGATCCCCTCTTCACATCAACCAGGGTATAATTGTTTGGTTTTATAAACTATATTTGGAAGGAGAGTTGTTCCATCAGCAGTTGCAGCCATCATTACACTCATGCTAGTCTTTGAGGTGTCTATGATCCTTTCCACATTCTTTACATCATGCTTAACTAAGACTTTTGTGAACCATCAGAAAATTTAGTTTCATCAAAGTTTATTATGTTTCTGGGAGCACTCCATCACTAGATTCTGTAAGATTTTCAGAGTAGTTTTTCTTTTTTTTCCCCCCTAGTGATAGCACATGTTGATCACTTCACATTCTCAGACACTCTGTGTGAAAGCTCCTTGTGACGTCTGAGGAAACGTCTCAACCAATCCTTGCCAGGTCTATTATCTTTGAAATGCTCACACCTACCCTCATGATTCAGATAGTTCTGAACAATATCTGCAACACCTCTAGCATGTAGTGGAAATCCCCAAACTGCACTAAGCATGATATCTTCTATTAAATTCTTTTGTCCTCAGCACTAAGGACAGTTTGTCGGGCCATAACTAAGATGATGTCTGTTATGGATTGAGTTATTCAATGTTGTAAATGGCACGCTTGCCTAATACTCATTCTGCCTGATTGGACAGCCTTAACTGTCAGTTCCAGATATTTTGGAGAGTAATTTCTTTTTCTTGCAGGTCCAACCTTCTTCCTGTAATTAGAAGGCATGATTGGCTTTCTTTTCTTATAGTAACAAATAACTATCTTAAGATTTATGATTTGAGAAATACCAAATTCAGACTAGGATCATGAAACAAGTTACTTATGTATTCATTCTTCTTTTCTGTTCTGATGAAAATATGACTCCCTGTGCTGCAGTCTGATTTCGGCTTATAGAAGAGAACTGAAAATAATGCCTTTCATTCAAATGAATGCTGAGAATAAAATGCCTCATTTAATGGAATTTCTTCATTCATAAAGTCGTGTTTGCTATTTTAACTGTGAGTCAGTGTTGCCATGTAGCAAAATACTAAAATTTACCGAAGATAACAGATTCAGTATAAAGAAAGTTGCAGGTGATCGATTTTACCCTCGTTTACGGTATGCGATTTCACCACAAAAACTATGAATGTCAAGTATGAGCTAGTTGTATGTTGAAACTCTTTAAATGATAAAATAAGAAGAGATGATACACAGTTTACTGCAAATTGATCAAAAGTTCACTGCGTAGCAAAATATACAATATACCTTCATTATCCCAGACTATAAAGTTCTTATTTTGCCGTGAACAGGACACACAAGATTTTCAATTAAATTTGAGGTGTGGAGTAGTGTTCAAAGTTTGTATTGTAGTAAGATACTGCATACTTAAATTCAAAACACTCATCATTATCATCAACATTATCATTAACGTATATTTCCAGTTTTCCAGGGACATCTAATGAGCCTCTTCCAATTTCTACTGTCCATGTGTAATCTGTCACAGAGGACATCATCCATTGTCGTTCCTCTCACAGCAGCGAGGTTTTCCTACTGGACATTTTTCTTCCGTCTCTTCCTCCAAGTATATTCGAGCTGTTCTGATGATCTCCAACCTAATTATATGCCCCTATCACTATAGTTGGGATGTACTGGTTCTTCCTGAAAGGGTTGTCTTGATTCTAGCTTTCTTCCTCACCTCATCATTCCTTAACTTATTCATCGTAGCCTGTGGATGGTGGATTGAAGGAATTTTGTTTTGGTTGCCCGTAGCCTTGATGACTTACATTAAGAGAGTGTGTGTGCTTCGATAGAGTAGGTCAATAGTGGTATGAAGTAGTTGTTGAACATCACTGATTTTGCTTCTTCTGGAATACTGTTGCCTCCTAAGAGATTTTCACTTGATAGAATTCAGCACTCGTTTTGCACTCTGTTGGTATACGCCTTTCTAATTGAATTGTCGTTGGAGATTATACTTCCAAACTACGGAAGACTGTCTATAGTCTCTAGCTGATGGTCTCCTCCTGGAAGCACTTCTGGAACTCACTTTCCATTATGGTGTATGGCTCCAGGGATTCTGTTTTTATATCATCAGTGGTGGAAAAATGGCATACTTTCACGATTCTCTTCATCTTCGGGAATAGAAAGTAGTCAATGTGGGCCACGTCTGGCAAATACAGGGGCTGAAGCAACATAACAGTTTTATTGTTTGCTGAAAAAAATCATGAACTAGGGTTTAGATGTGAGGGAGAGCATTATAGTGATGCAGTTTTCATGAGTGGTTTTGCTACAGTTCTGGTCATTTTCTTTGGATTGTTTTATGCAAATGGTGCATAACTTCCAAACAGTATTCCTTATCAACCATATGACCATAAGGCAGGATCTTATGGCGGATTATAATCAAAGAAAACAGTGAGAACAACCTTCACATGTGATCGAACTTGTCAAAATGTTGTTCAGTTTATTTTTATATTTATATTTTATTTTATATATATTTTTTCCGGTCTTGGCTCGTCAGACAGTTTTCATTGGAGTGGGTGGATCTTGGTTTCAATGTCATACCTGTATACACATATTTCGTCACCTGTTGTAACCTTCTTTGGAAGTTCTGGATCATTCAGGACTTGATTCAGAAATTCCTTAGCAATGTCTGCACGACATGTTTTGTGGTTAAAATTCAACAATTTCGGGACAAACTCTGCTGCTACACACCCAAAACATCTGAAAAAATACTTGGCATGAGCCGAAGGATATGCCAACATCATCAGCAACCTCACTTATAGTGATTTGACAATTTTCCAGAAACATTTTATTTACGTATTCCATATTTTCATCAGTAATTGATGTGCTAGTGTGTCCAGGGTGGTCATAATATTCCAAAAAATCGCTGATCACAGAGAGACACAACACAACATTTCCAGTTGATAACAATAAACTAAATATTTAAAACAGCTGAAAACTGCAGACATACATCATGAGCATGTGTACCAACAACAAGATAAAAAAGGTTTGACAATTGGATTTATAAAGGCCATCAAATTAAAAAAGTCTTGTTATTATTGATCACGCCTTGTATTATGTGCAACACTTACATTTGCATTTTTTTTACACCATCACTCTCAAAACTACTACAAACAGCATATTTCACAGAAATCATTTCTGATGGTCATCACATTGGTAGCAAATTTTTGTCAGTTTGTGAAATAATCTGGCATGATGGAACACAAATGAAATGCAGCATTGGAAGAGTCACTATACTCGCCAAGGTCACCCAAGTGAACACAAAAAATGTTTCATTTGTTCCTAATCGAAGGCAAGAAAAGAGAAATAATTGTGCAAGAAGTGTAAAAAGTCTGAATGATCACAGACAGGTGTTCAGCAAATGGCCCACAGAGAATTGGAAATAACAAAGAAGTTGGAGTATAAGTACATGTTTAGTTCCACTGGTAGGAAAGTATGTTTATCTAATATTTATATATGAGGTTCATTCAAATGAAACCTGGTCAGTGCATCTGCCTTTGCCTTACACATTAGGTTGCACCGAGTAACTGCGGTTATGGTTGTGCCATCTATCGGTAAAGAGGCTGACACGTGTGCACCGTTTGGTGTTGCGTAGCACCAGTGTGGCTTCAGGCGGAAGAGAAGATGGTCACATAACTTATCGTCCACTACCAAACATGCAGGCAACTAAGCAGGAACATCAAGGAGTGATTCGATTTTTGGTGGCAGTGGAAGTTTGAGGCCGTGAAATGTATCGATGGATGAAGGCTGTGTACGGTGAGTACAGTCTTGAGTCATGCAAGTGTTGTGGAATGGCGCAAACGATTCCTTGAGGGGCGTGAGTCACTGGAAGACGATGCTCATCTTGGACAGGCTCATTGTGTCATCACACCAGAAATGATTGCAGAAGTGAATGCTTTAGTCTTGGACAATCGCAGAATCACTGTGGACGAGGTCCGAATACTAGGTATTAGTGTGGGCACCACCCACATCATAATGCATCAACACTTCAATTTTCAAAAAATCTATGTGCAGTGGTTTCGCCACCAACTGACTGCTGAACAACGCAATACTCGAATGGCACTGTCGTTGAGTCATCTGCAAAGTTATCACGAGAGCAATATGACTTTCTGTCATGTACTGTCACAGGTGACAAAACATGGTGTCACCATTTTGGACCAGAAAGCAAGTGTCAGACCAAGCATATGACTTCACCACCTCCAAAGACATCAAAGGCCATGTGCACCAGTTCTGGTAAGGTCACGATGTCCTTTTTTGACCACAAGGGCCCACTGCTTGTCGAGTTCCTGGAACGGGGAATCACCATCAATGCCCAGCATTATCAAGCCACTTTACAGAACCTTAGACGAGTCATCAGGTTGAAATGCTGAGGCACATTGTCCAATGGCATTATACTTATGCATGATAATGCCCGCCCACAAACGGCGAATGTAGTGAAGACAACTTTGCAGCAGTTTCAGTGGGAAACATTGGAACATCCACCGTACAGTGCCAACCTTTCACTGTGTGACTTTCATGTGTTTGGACCTCTGAAACAAGCTATTCGTGGAAATCGATTCGCAGTGGACGACGAAGTGTGTGACTGGGTCCAGGCCTGGATCCGACAGCAGTCTACTAGCTTCTTCAAGGATGGAATTGGCCAGCTAGAGTAGCAATGGGATAAACGTGCCAACAGTTTTGGCAACTCTTTTTGAGCATGTGTACTGTGTGTAACTACATTTTTGAGTTTATAAACTCATTACCATTACTTTACACTAGTGACTGTGTTTCATTTGAATGCTCCTTATACTTTAGAATTCGAGGAGAGCACTCGCCAAAAAGCAGAAGCATTAAGTTTAAAGAAAACCAAAGGTATTTACATTTTACAAGAACTTACCACAAAATTAATCTAATATTTCTATTACATGTAATCATTTGACCAGTAAGATAAAGCGCATGTAATTGTCTTCAAAAATTTATGACTAGATTTTCAAAAACAGTCATCTGCAACACACTCGCTTTCGAGGTAAGTAAAAAACGAAGTTATGCTACATAGTCTACATGGTCATGGGTTAAAATTATGTAATTTTTCACCTATGTGCACTTAGTAAAGTGAAATTACAGTCACTACCATTAGTAGGAACTATGATGTTTCATAAATAGTTTAATTATTTTATTTTGCCATGTATTTAATGTAGTCCATTGGATGTGGTTATGCAGTTATTCAAAAGTAAGTCAGAAAGGTACAATTATGTAAAACTATTGAGAGGTGTCATGATGGAGTTATTACAGATAGCACAGTATTAACTGTTGCGCTGGCACACTTATGTATAAAGTGCACCAACCACAACTAAAATTGTATTGCCCCACTCAATTGCAGTTTCACAATTGCAGGCCGATACATGTCCCTTCATTATTGCTTTAGCTAACAAAGTGATAAATTGGCTTTTGACATGTGCAAGTGAGCGGCAATAATATAAAATAGATAGAAATGAAGGTGAGAAAACATTCATGATCCACGCAAGACAATGACCCAGTTAATATGAGCTAGCAGTAAAATTCTGCATTGAGGCAGTTGTCTACAAAATAATTAGTAATTGAATAAGCAGTTGTCTGTTTGTGTTGCCAACTCTCGGATGTTATTGCCAAAGATCGCATATTATTGCCAAACTTTCAAGCGTAATTATTGAAGTATCTGGTGTGTGTGTGTGTGTGTGTGTGTGTGTGTGTGTGTGTGTGTGTGTGTGTGTGTGTGTATGTGTGTGTGTGTGTGTGTTCTGATTTGTGTTTGTTTATCTCATAAAGTAAAAATTATCAATATACCATAATAAACTGAGGAAGACAGGAGTACTGAAGATGCCATCTGTGAATTTTCTTTTATCTCATCCAGCATTGCAAATCTTTGTTCTTTCAAGAGGGTTTTCAACTTTGGGAACAAAGAAAAATGTTGCATTATCGTGGTGCAAGAGCCATGAATTGTCTCACCACATTTTAGGTCGTTTCCTTCTCACATTTTCTTGCAGGCACTGTAACACATCCCAATAGTACCATCTATTAACAGTTTGTCCCTGTGGCATGAATTAATGATGAACTAATCTTTCAAGGTCAAAGAAAACTATCAGCTTGGCTTTGACGTTTGACCTGACCTGACCTGACGAGCTTTTGTTGGTCTTGGAGAACCTGTTGTAGCCCATTGTGTAGACTGAACCTTGGTCTCAACATCACAACCGTAGATCCATATCACATAATCTGTTGTTATTGTCTGAAGTTACATCTCATTCTCATTTGTGCTTCACAGATTGCGAGGCGAAGGTCTTTCTGGTCTTGGCTCATGAGCTGTGGGATGAACTTGGTGGCAACATGATGCATTCCAAGCCATTGTGTCAGAATTTCATGACATGGTCCAACTGAAATGTCACATTCTTCTGCAATCTCTCGGACAGTCAGTCTTCAGTCAGAATGCACAATTTCATTGATGTTCATAACATCCATGAACCATGGACCTTGCCGTTGGTGGGGAGGCTTGCGTGCCTCAGCGATACAGATGGCCGTACCGTAGGTGCAACCACAACGGAGGGGTATCTGTTGAGAGGCCAGACAAACATGTGGTTCCTGAAGAGGGGCAGCAGCCTTTTCAGTAGTTGCAGGGGCAACAGTCTGGATGATTGACTGATCTGGCCTTGTAACATTAACCAAAACGGCCTTGCTGTGCTGGTACTGCGAACGGCTGAAAGCAAGGGGAAACTACAGCCGTAATTTTTCCCGAGGACATGCAGCTCTACTGTATGATTAAATGAAGATGGCGTCCTCTTGGGTAAAATATTCCGGAGGTAAAATAGTCCCCCCGGATCTCCGGGCGGGGACTACTCAAGAGGACGTCGTTATCAGGAGAAAAAAAACTGGCATTCTACGGATCGGAGCGTGGAATGTCAGATCACTTAATCGGGCAGGTAGGTTAGAAAATTTAAAAAGGGAGATGGATAGGTTAAAGTTAGATATAGTGGGAATTAGTGAAGTTCGGTGGCAGGAGGAACAAGACTTCTGGTCAGGGTTATAAACACAAAGTCAAATAGGGGTAATGCAGGAGTAGATTTAATAATGAATAAAAAAATAGGAGTGCGGGTTAGCTACTACAAACAGCATAGTGAATGCATTATTGTACTACTACAGTAGTACAAGTTTATATGCCAACTAGCTCTGCAGATGATGAAGAAATAGATGAAATGTATGACGAGATAAAAGAAATTATTCAGGTAGTGAAGGGAGACGAAAATTTAATAGTCATGGGTGACTGGAATTCGTCAGTAGGAAAAGGGAGAGAAGGAAACATAGTAGGTGAATATGGATTGGGGGGAAGGAATGAAAGAGGAAGCCGCCTTGTAGAATTTTGCACAGAGCATAACTTAATCATAGCTAACACTTGGTTCAAGAATCATGAAAGGAGGCTGTATACATGGAAGAAGCCTGGAGATACTGACAGGTTTCAGATAGATTATATAATGGCAAGACAGAGATTTAGGAACCAGGTTTTAAATTGTAAGACATTTCCTGGGGCAGATGTAGATTCTGACCACAATCTGTTGGTTATGAACTGCAGATTGAAACTGAAGAAACTGCAAAAAGTTGGGAATTTAAGGAGATGGGACCTGGATAAACTGAAAGAACCAGAGGTTGTAGAGAGTTTCAGGGAGAGCATTAGGGAACAATTGACAGGAATGGGGGAAAGAAATGCAGTAGAAGAAGAATGGGTAGCTCTGAGGGATGAAGTAGTGAAGGCAGCAGAGGATCAAGTAGGTAAAAAGACACGGGCTAATAGAAATCCTTGGGTAACAGAAGAAATATTGAATTTAATTGATGAAAGGAGAAAATATAAAAATGCAGTAAATGAAGCAGGCAAAAAGGAATACAAACGTCTCAAAAATGAAATTGACAGGAAGTGCAAAATGGCTAAGCAGGGATGGCTAGAGGACAAATGTAAGGATGTAGAGGCTTGTCTCACTATGGGTAAGATAGATACTGCCTACAGGAAAATTAAAGAGACCTTTGGAGAGAAGAGAACCACTTGTATGAATATCAAGAGCTCAGGTGGCAACCCAGTTCTAAGCAAAGAAGGGAAAGCAGAAAGGTGGAAGGAGTATATAGAGGGTTTATACAAGGGCGATGTACTTGAGGACAATATTATGGAAATGGAAGAGGACATAGATGAAGATGAAATGGGAGATAAGATACTGCGTGAAGAGTTTGACAGAGCACTGAAAGACCTGAGTCAAAACAAGGCCCCGGGAGTAGACAACATTCCATTAGAACTACTGATGGCCTCGGGAGAGCCAGTCATGACAAAACTCTACCATCTGGTGAGCACGATGTATGAGACAGGCGAAATACCCTCAGACTTTAAGAAGAATATAATAATTCCAATCCCAAAGAAAGCAGGTGTTGACAGATGTGAAAGTTACCGAACTATCAGTTTGATAAGTCACAGCTGCAAAATACTAACGCGAATTCTTTACAGACGAATGGAAAAACTGGTAGAAGCCGACCTCGGGGAAGATCAGTTTGGATTCCGTAGAAATGTTGGAACACGTGAGGCAATACTGACCTTACGACTTATCTTGGAAGAAAGATTAAGGAAAGGCAAACCTACATTTCTAGCATTTGTAGACTTAGAGAAAGCTTTTGACAATGTTGACTGGAATACTCTCTTTCAAATTCTAAAGGTGGCAGGGGTAAAATACAGGGAGCGAAAGGCTATTTACAATTTGTACAGAAACCAGATGGCAGTTATAAGAGTCGAGGGGCATGAAAGGGAAGCAGTGGTTGGGAAAGGAGTGAGACAGGGTTGTAGCCTCTCCCCGATGTTATTCAATCTGTATATTGAGCAAGCAGTAAAGGAAACAAAAGAAAAATTTGGAGTAGGTATTACAATTCATGGAGAAGGAGTAAAAACATTGAGGTTTGCCGATGACATTGTAATTCTTTCAGAGACAGCAAAGGACTTGGAAGAGCAGTTGAATGGAATGGACAGTGTCTTGAAAGGAGGATATAAGATGAACATCAACAAAAGCAAAACGAGGATAACGGAATGTAGTCAAATTAAGTCGGGTGATGCTGAGGGAATTAGATTAGGAAATGAGACACTTAAAGTAGTAAAGGAGTTTTGCTATTTAGGGAGTAAAATAACCGATGATGGTCGAAGTAGAGAGGATATAAAATGTAGACTGGCAATGGCAAGGAAAGCGTTTCTCAAGAAGAGAAATTTGTTAACATCGAATATAGATTTAGGTGTCAGGAAGTCATTTCTGAAAGTATTTGTATGGAGTGTAGCCATGTGTGGAAGTGAGACATGGACGATAACTAGTTTGGACAAGAAGAGAATAGAAGCTTTCGAAATGTGGTGCTACAGAAGAATGCTGAAGATAAGGTGGGTAGATCACGTAACTAATGAGGAGGTATTGAATAGGATTGGGGAGAAGAGAAGTTTGTGGCACAACTTGACTAGAAGAAGGGATCGGTTGGTAGGACATGTTCTGAGGCATCGAGGGATCACAAATTTAGCATTGGAGGGCAGCGTGGAGGGTAAAAATCGTAGAGGGAGACCAAGAGATGAATACACTAAGCAGATTCAGAAGGATGTAGGTTGCAGTAGGTACTGGGAGATGAAGAAGCTTGCACAGGATAGAGTAGCATGGAGAGCTGCATCAAACCAGTCTCAGGACTGAAGACAACAACAACAACAACAACAACAACAACATGAGCGTCATCGGTAGAGATCAAAAGACATCCTGAATGACAGTCATCTTTTAACTTAAACAATGTGAACCATTCGTAACACCGAGTACAGCTTAAGCACTCATCACCGTAGGCTTCATGCACCACTTGGTGTATGTCTGTAAACGTTTTCTTGCAAAATTTAATGCAGATGCATTGCTCCTCTGCCCGTACCATTTCAAAATTCACAAACTGCGACACAACGTTCTACTCAATAGAGCACTGAACAATAACTGATGGACATACAACAATGAAACTTTGAGTAGTGTGCAGGGTTGCCAACCACATTTTACTCAGACACACCATTGGCGTAAAATTACGAATGTTCTGAGATTTTTCGAACAGACGTTGTACACCATGCGTGTGCTCTGCTACGAAGAACAGTGTAACTGCCCAAGGGCTATCCACTGATGTAGCAGAAATAGAAAGATCACATTTGGTACCCATTGTACACAAATACCTACTATAGTAACACCCCACTTTTAGCTAAGGCTGGGTAATGAACCTGATAGTCCGTAAGTCCATACTAGACAATGTAATAGTGAAGTAAGATTACTTAATTATGTTGTGCAAAAGTGTTAAAGGACCACAATCTTATCTTCACTTGAAAGTGGTAACAGATATATTATCAGTAAGGGAAATATATTTTAATGAAATGGGCTTAGCTCAAACAAGGATATGCCGTAATGACTACAGTCTGGCAGTTTATATGGTCATTGATAATTTCACAATAACTAGCCCAACACAAGTGTATATTCGATACCCAGGTCAGCACATTTCGTAACACTGCACTCCTGATAACATGAGTGTATATTCAATGTCCTATTTGTAAATTGTAATACCCAGATCAGCACATTTCGTAACACTGAACTCCTGATAACATGAGTCATCCTCTGTTGGCTAACTCTCAAATAAGACTGAGGTTCCCAATGAATCATAGATCATTATGAAGTGCACTATGAATGATACTGTTGAAACATGGTAGACTTCCCCTCAGTTGTAAATTTAGAAGTAAATTTACAAGTAATGTTGTATAGGAATTTGAGGTTAATTTGAATAAAACCTGCTATAAGCAAAATGGCGCATATAAATTATTCCCACATTGTACATACATCGGTTTGCACCAAGGAAAAGAAGCAGCCAAAACTCACTTCCACAATGTAATACAGAACAACCTACCTGGCATGCTGAGCAGACATATAACTGGTGGATGATTTAATTACAACACAGACCTACCTACTGATCTGCGTCCTTGAAGCCCAACCACTCATACTCGAACTGTTAACCTACCTGCCCTTACATATTAAGCGCTCCCTTATGTGAACCTGAATACAATACTCTGGAATTGGTCAGTATACCATTAAATAAAGATCAAGTTAATCTGGTAAAATCAAATTTAATATTGAGACCCTTTGTCCACAAGTTAAGTTTATATATGTACACTACGATATTAATGTGAAGCTAACCATAATACTTACCGGAATTTAGGGAGCGTTTGTGAATAAAACTAGTTCTGATTGACAAGAAAATTCCGATCTGCTGAATTGGCTACTCCTACGTAACATCACAATTAAAAGGTGTACAACTTTGCTTCCACCTTCCCCCCCCCCCCCCCCCCCCCCCCCCCCCAACATTTGAGGCCTTATTGAAACAAATTGGCTACACATGCATCATTGAAAGTATTTTCCATCGCTGGCCACTACTTTCTCCCATCTTTTGTGCAGTGTACAAATCCTGCGTCGAAAAAATTGTTAATCTTTTGAAGCGATCCACGAATCGATCCAGTTTGTGACTTATTCTTGAGATCGGAAGTGTTGGTCAGCCAGGCCGTGTGCCATTGATCTAAACAGGTGATAGTCAGAGGGTGCAATGTCTGTAGAATACTGCAGTTGGGGTAGGACTTGCTATTTTAACATTTCCAATTATGTTTTGACCTCTTTTGCAACATGGAGTCAAGTGTTGTTGTGCTGCAAAATCACCTTATCATGCCTGTTGCAGTATTGTGGCCGTTTGTCTTTTAATATTCTGCTCAAACGCATTAGTTGTGTTCGATAAAGATCACCTGTGATTGTTTCACTTGGTTGTAACACCTCACAATACACGACGCTGAGCTAATCCCACCAAATGCAGAGCATGATTGTGGAGCCATGGATTTTTGGTTTGGCCTTCAACATGGAAGCGTGGCCACGATATCCCCATGATTTTTTAGTTTTAGGGTTATCGTAATGAACCCATTTTTCGACCCCAGTCACAATGCAATGCAGAAATCCCTTCTGTTTTTGCCTCTGAAGCAACTGTTCACAAACACACAAACGCCGTTCAATGTCTCTTGGTTTCAGCTCACACAGGACCCAAGTTCCTTCTTTCTGAATCATGCCCATAACCTTGAGATGTTTTGAAATAGGTTGCTATGTCACTCCCACTAATCGTGCCAATTCTTCTTGAGTTTGACGCGAGTCTTCATTCAGCAATGTCTCCAATTCTGCATCTTCGAAAACATTCTCTCTTCCACCACTATGCTGGTCTACAATGTTAAAATCACCGTTTTTGAAGCGTTGAAACCACTCACAACATGTTCTTTCACTAATAGTGTCCTTACCATACATACTGGAGAGCATTCGATGAGATTCAGCCGCTGTTTTTCTGACATTTTCAGTCAAAAACAACTTTGATGCAGACTCAAATCGACTAATGAGTGAATGAGGTTATGTTGACGGAGGTCCAAGCTAACTTCCTGACATCTGCGATCTGTTTCTTTCAACCGTTACTTACCGTGGTCACCACCTATCGGCAAACAGTGGAAGCATAGTTGTACACCTTGTACTTTGCTGCTCTGCCATGAACAGCCAGGATAGTTCTGGACCTGCTGCCAATAAGTCACAAAGCCACAAAATGCGCTAAACCAACAGTCACAATGATCAGCGACAATCTATTGCAACACTGAGATAGTACACAGCTAGATAATCATCATCATCCCACTTACCAACAGTCGTTTGGATGATGATGTGTGATGCACCATAAACATTGTTCAGCTAACTTATTTCCGTTTATGTGTGTCCATATTTTTCAGGGATGGTTGCAGGACTCGGCTGTTCACTACCAGATGTCAAATCAAATACGTTTCAGCCGTCTAATTTCCAAACTATTATTTTATTTGGCTGCCAGTTTCAGTGATTTACTGTACTGTCTTCAGGGCCCTGACCAATGTGAAGGGAGATTTCAACCTCGGTTCCAGTCAAAATAGGGGCCAGCATTCAAAAACTGGTCTTTGTAGCAATCAGAGTTCTACAGATGCAGTATTTGAACACTGTCCCCTATTTTGACCAGAACCAAGATTCGAATCTTCCTACACATTGGTCAGGGACCTGAAGACGGCATAGTAAATCACCAAAACTGGTAGCCAAATAAAATAACAGTTTGTGACTCCGTAGGCTTTCCTGGTGTAATAAGACTTGAAAGTCTCTTCTGGTTTGCTGCCGAATACTAAAATCAACTCGATTCAATATTTTGGCAATCCACGTGTTCGCCATCTTCAGGAGAACACTGCTTCTGCTGCTGAGTCCCACTGAGAATTCATTCCAAGGCTGGAAATCGACGTCCTATATAGGCAACTGTACTGTACACGGCTCATACGCCATCCATCGCAGTTGCTGCTCTCCTTGACTGGGCAGGTGGCGCCGCCCTTAGTAGAACACTGGTGGCAACAATGTATCACAAAATGGCTCTGAGCACTATGGGACTTAACTGCTGAGGTCATCAGTAACAATGTATCACACTCAGAGACTATTTTCGAGCATTCAGACGGGCTGCTCCAGACAATGCTCTGTTTTGCTGCAGAATAGTACAGAATTCCATGTTCTAAGAGGAAAACCATTGTTTCTATTAACCAAATTATTCACTAGCCTAATTTCAATTGTCTATTTATAAACACTGCTTCAAAAACTGAAAGTGTTGGCAACTATCACAGTTTCATCTGTGCCCAGACAACTTCTGTTCCTACCTGTTTCTCCTTTTACTCAATTATTGTGTTGTGTTCTTCAGTCCAAAGATTGGTTTGATGCATCTCTCCATGCTACTCTATCCTGTGCAAGCCTCTTCATTTCTGAATAACTACTGCAACCTACATCTTTCTGAAGCAATTTAGTGCCTCCTTTTGTCATTTTTATCTGCCCCCCCCTGCTCCAACCTCCACCCCCCCCCAACCTCCCCCCCCCCCCAACCTCCCCCCCATTCCTACACACACATCCCTCAAGTACAAAATTGGTGATCCCTTAATGTCTCAGTATGTGTCCTATCAACCGATCCCTTCTTTTGGTTAAATTGTACCACAAGTTTCTTGTCACCCCAGTTCTGTTCAGTACTTCCCCATTGTTACACGACTGACCCATGTAATCTTCAGCATTCTTCTGTAGCACTGTATTTCAAAAGCTTCTATTCTCTTCTTATATAAACTGTTTATCATCCATGTTTCACTTCCATACATAGCTACACTCCAGACAAATACCTTCAGAAAAGACTTCCTAACACTTAATTCTATATTTGATGTTAACAGATTCCTCTTCTTCAGAAATGATTTTCTTGCCATCATCAGTTATTTTGCTGCTCAAATAGCAAAACTCATCAACTACTTTAAGTGTGTCATTTGCTGATCTGATTCCCTTAGCCGGCCTGTGTGGCCGAGTGGTTCTAGGCGCTTCAGTCTGAAACCGTGCAACCGCTACGGTCGCAGGTTCGAATCCTGCTTCGGGCATGGATGTGTGTGATGTCCTTAGGTTAGTTAGGTTTAAGTAGTTCTAAGTTCTAGGGAACTGATGACCTCAGATGTTAAGTCCCATAGTGCTCAGAGCCATTTGAACCATTTTGATTCCCTTAACATCACCTACTTTAATTCGACTGATTCCATTATTTTCGCTTTTGTTGATGTTCGTTTAATATCTTCTTTCCAAAACACTGCCTATTCTGTTCAACTGCTCTTCAAAGTCTTTTGCTGTCTCTTCAGAATTACAATATCACTGACAAATCTCAAAGTTTTTATTCCTACTCCATATTTGTCTTTGCTTTCCTTAACTGCTTGTTCAGTGTACAGATTGAATGACATCGGGTATAGGTACAACCTTGTCTCTCTCTACCACTGCTTTCCTTTCATACCCCTTGACTCTTGTATCTTATGTCTGGTTTCTGTACTAGTTGTGAATAGCCTTTTGTTCCCTGTATTTTATGCCTGTTCAGAATTTCAAAGAGAGTATCCCAGTCAACATTGTCTAAAGCGCTCTCTAGGTCTACAAATGCTATAAATATAGTTTGCCTTTCCTTAACCTATGTTCTGAGATGAGTTGTAGGATCAGTATTGCCTTGCACGTTCCTACATCTCTCCGGAATCCAAACTGATCTTCCCTGAGGTCTATTTCTACCAGTTTTTGCTTTCTTCTGTAAACAGTTTGTGTTAGTATCTTGCAGTGGTGACTTATTAAACTGATAGTTTTGTAATTTTCTCACCTGTCAGCAGCTACTTTCTTTGTAATTGGAATTACCACATTCTTCTTGAAGTCCAAGGGTATCTCTCCTGTCTCATGCATCTTGCACGCCACATGGAAAAGTTTTGTCATGGCTGGCTGGCTCTCCCAAGGGTATCAGTGATTCTGATGGAATCTCATCTGCTCCTGGTACCTTGTTTCAACTTAGATCTTTGAGAGCTATGTCAAATTCTACTCACAGCATCGTATCTCCCATCTCTTCTTCATCTACGTCTACTTCCCTTTCTATACTATTGCTTTCAGGTTCACTTTCCTTGTACAGACGCTTTACATACTCGCTCCACCTTTCAGTGTTCAAACTGAGCTCTTGATATTCATACAGCTCCTTTTCTTTGCACCAAAGGCCTCTTTTAATTTTCCTGTAGGCGGTATCTATCTTTCCCGTAGTGAACTGCGCTTCTGTATCTGTAAATTTATTCTCTAGCCATTCCTGCTTAGCAATTTTGCACTTCCTGCCAATCTCATTTTTAGATGTTTGTATTCCCTTTCCCCTGCTTGATATTCTGCCTTTTTAAATTTTCTCCTTTCACTAGTTAAATTCAGTATCTCTTATGTTATCCAAGGTTTCCCACTAGACCTTGTCTTCTTACCTATTTGATCCTCTGCTGTCTTCACTATTTCATCTCGTAAAGGTACCCATTCATCATCTTCTGCATTCCTTTCCCCTGTTCTAGTCAGCCATTGCCTGACACTCCCTCTGAAGCTCTCAACAACCCTGTAGCTTTCAACGTATCCAGGTCCCATCTCCTTAATTTGTCACCTTTTTCCAGTTTCTGTCTAACTATTATATAATAAATCTGAAACCTTTCAGTATCTCCAGGTCTCTTTCATGTATACAACCTTCTTTTAAGATTCTTAAACCAAGTGTCAGCGACTGTTATGATTCCAAAAACACATACATCTGCATGAGTGAGGTCAGTGGTTGTATCTGTCACTGCCACATCTCATTGTTTGTTCAGTAGATCATATACACTAAGTCGTGGGATGGTGATATGCGCATGTACAGGAAACGGTAGCATCATGTACACTAGATATAAAAGGGCAGTGAATTGCCAGAACTGTCATTTGTATTAAGGTGACTCATGTGAAAAGGTTTCCAACATGTTTATGGCCACACTGGAATTAAGAGACTTTGAACTCGGAGTGGTAGTTGGAGCTAGATGCATGGAACATTCCATTCCAGAAACTGTTAGGGAATTCAATATTCTGTGTAAAGAGTGTGCCAAGAATACCAAATTTCAGACATAATTTCTCACCATCGGCAACATAGTGGTCGATGACATTCACTTAATTACCAAGAGCAACGGTGTTTGTGGGGATTGGTCAGTGCTAACAGACAAGCCTCACCTTCAAGAAGTGCAGAAATCAGTGTGGGATGTACAACGGACATATACAGGGTGGCGCACGAAATGTGTTACCATTTTGTTTTTGAATATAAACTTTATTGTCAATGCAATATGAAAGGGACATATACTACAATGAAGAGCCGTCCATGGAGAGTTTTTTTAACTCAGCACATGCTCAATATGTGCACCATTTCGTTTCCTAGCTTCCTTCAAACGAACACTGAAGTTAGTGATTACCCTATGGCACATATTTTCCGTAATTTCACTTCCAGCTTGAAGAATAAGTCTTCTGAGCTCCATTAAATCACGTGGACGTTATGCGAAAATTTTTTCCTGTAGGTACCCCCAAAGAAAAAAGTCACATGGATTGAGGTCTGGACTATTGGGGGGCTAATTTTGTCCATCATTGAAGCGACCTGGAAACCTGAGTGAAATGATCTGCATGTCGAAATGCTTGTGTAAAAACTCCAACACAGTGTTTGCAGTACGTGGCCTTGCTCCGTCTTGTATGAATCACTGCGTGTAGAAGGGCAAGGCAGTAGCAAGAAGCTGTGGAATGGAGCTATTGCGAAGCATGCTCAAATAACGCTCGCTGTTCACAGTTTCTTCAAAGAAAAAGGGTCCAATAAGTCCGTGACTGGAAATTGCTGCCCACGCTGTAATCCTGGGAGCATAATGGTGTCATTCATGAAGCACTTGTGGGTTTTCAGTGGCCCAAAAGCATACATTTTGTTTGTTAACCACACCGTCTAAATGAAAATGTGCCTCGTCTGAAAACCAAACGTTGTTGAAAGTTTTTTCCCTATCCTCCGCCCATTGAGCAAATAGTAGTTTCTGCTGCTTGTGTTCTTCAGTGAGTTTCTGTGCATAGGTCATCTTGTATGGCTACATACGGAGGTCACTTTTAAGAACGCGTTGAACGGAGCGTCTGGATATTCCCAGTTGCAGTGCTGCCTATCTACACGATTTCCCGGGACTTCTCTGTACAGCAACTCGTACCGCTTCAATATTCTCCGGCGAACAAACAGGTTTAGGCTGAGGTCGCTTCGCTTCCAATACTGTTCCTTCCTGTACAAATTTATCATACAACCTGTGGATGGTCTACTTGCAAGGGACCCATCATCAGTTAAACTGTTGTCAAAAATGCCTCTGAGTCACAACAAGGTTTTTCGTTTCATGAAAAAGTAACACAATTGCTGATCGTTGCTGTGTCGTCAGTCTTCCATTGTCAGGCATTGCTGCTTACTCGTCTCCTAGCGGCAGTATCGTGAATTACATGTCATTTCATAACTCATTTGTTTTTCCAAGCTCTGCTGGTACTACTGTAGAGATCCCAGCAGGATATCTAATGTACTTCATAAATTGTGAAAGAAACAATTGGTAACACATTTCGTGCGCCACCCTGTACATTAGGACAGTGGAGGGAAGTTTGACATTAATGGGCTATGACAGCAGATGACGAACAAGAATGCCTTTGCTATAGTTCGCTTCATGACGGGAGGTGGCCCAATTTTCAGCCATTCCTCTCCATTGACTGCAAGGGGCCAGTAAGATTCATTTTCTCTCTGAACTGCTAGCCACAATTTAGAGCTAGACTGCAAGAATCACTCTCCCACATGCTGCGCTGTTGCCATAATTCAGACAATGCAGTTTCATTCACAGAGGGACTGATTTATTCATTCAGTTGCCAATGTTACTTTCTTGTAGCAGTGTGAATGTGTCCCTGTAAATATTTTAGTGTGACTGCCAAATAAATATCTCAAATGTCAGCAGTAAATGTGAAGTGCTTCACAGACAGAAGAGTAGTTTTATTCACCACATTTATGAATTTTTCAAATCTGGATCTGAAAGCAGGACTCATATTTTTCTCATTTTGAAGACATAAGAGCGAACTACACAGGCACGTGTTGGTAAGAGAACTGTACAGAGAATAGCAAACAAAAGTGTCAGAGCTGTAGAAACATTAGAAAAATTTTGTTTCCCGTTGCCTGGAAAGCATCGTTATCACAGGAAACCTGTAACACAAATGGATGGTTTTGACAATGATATTTTAAAGTGCTCGATGTTTGAAATGTGTATAAGTAGTGAATACCGTACATCACAAAAACTTGTTACAATTAAGCAAGAGAAAATTGACTTCAGATGTTCATCTCAAATATGTTACGAGAGTTTGTGACTGGAAGAGGTGACATAGGGGCAGTACAAATGACATCTCTTATAAAGATGCCCAATGCGAGAGGAGGAGGTAGTTCAAAATGCATTACCTTAATGAAATGTGGGTGGATCAGAATCATTGCAGGAATGTGTGCTGGAAAATGAGTGATGTTACTGGCGGTTTTTAAGTTCCCATAGGAATAGGTTCTAGGTCATTCCACGTCAAAACACACAATAATTCAAGGATTTGTAACCTTCTATCTCAGGTTTTCACAAAACTTTGCACTTTTTTTATACTTATAACATAGGAACTTCTGCAAAGTCTTTTTGGTCTCTGACTACAGCTTTATTTTATATCAAATTTTAAGTGTAGTGATATCCCGATAACTGGGCTCTGCAGGGATGTCTTTGCGAAATGGTACTTATTTACATAAATGACCATAACTCAGGTGTTTATGAAGCTTTTGTTTTGGAATTTTTTTCAGAAGTTGTGTAAGACAACATTTATTCATTTATTCAATTATTGAATTATTGAATAAAAGAAATTTTTTTTTAAAATATTAATGTATGTCAATTTTAGATTTCAGAAAAATTACGAGGATCTGGAAAAATGCATATATCGCATTTCTCCTACTTCCTGGGAACGATTTTGGTCTTAAACAATCTCCTAGATTTTAAGCTTTCTAATAAAATAAAAATTTTAATGGGTCTTCTGCTATTGACACACACATCTGAAATCAAAATACTTTTTGCTGTGATGGAAAAGGGTCATTTTAAGTAATTTCATCAACTCTCTGCCTCAGATGCAAAGGTATGAAAGTAGCATACTTAAGTATAACTTATTCTAGGCAGGCAAGTCAACTTTGTGAAAATTTATTTCCTTTCATTTGAATAATGCAGTCATTTTTTAAAGACTCTAATATATATGACTTATGTGTTCAGCCAAATACCTGCTCACAGTGATGAAAAAGTGTTCTTAGAAAGCAGTAGCTTGTTTGAAACCTTTATAGACATGAAAACAAAGCAACAAGTGCTGAAATTCATTGTTGAGAATAGCTGGCATGCAACAATTAGTCTGTTTGGCATCAGTTGCTCTTTGTCTTTATAAGAGACAGGCCATATCTATTTGTGGTGCAGCCCTATCATTCCACACGTGTAAAGTATGTTTCAAGTCAATTAGTGCTCAATTAATTGCAATGGAAAATGTGAATTCATGCTGTTGGAAAATTACTAAAAACATCATGTCATTTTACAACTTATACTGTAATAAAAAGGCTACAAAAAATAGAAGAGCTGAGTGAAGACCAATGAGATTTGATATTTCTGTGATCCAATATAAGCTTTCCACAAGAACAAGAAAGTGTTACTGGATGTGGACATCACTGACACTATTACTTGAAAGTTTTTGAAAGTAATTGAAGAACTTCTTGTGATCCTTTCAAAAAATACAGACAAATAGTTAAAAAAATCTTTGAGGTCAGTTTGCTTGTCTTTATGTAAAACCAGGCCAAAAACTGTGCACAACATGTCGTAAGATTTGAGAATAGAAAAACTGATATCAGTGACAGAAATGAAAGTGATGCCACAGATGACTTGGAGATCACATTTCATGAATCAGTAGTAAAAAGTCAAAGTACTGAGGACGCAAATAAAACTATACATGATTTTGGGTGCCCTCCCTTAAAACTTCACTCAATTCCAAATCATAGCAAGGCTTCATATGGCAAAAAGAAGGCAGAAAAAGTGAATCATGTTCTGGAAGGAAAAGTGTGTTGGGCATTAGATTGCAATATTAAAGATTCTGACCAAAGAAAAGAAAAATTAGATGATGAAATTGTTAAGAGAGCCAGGATTGTTATGAAATGATGTTCTTAATGAAAGAAATAGTGGCTAGTGTGAGAGTGCATGAAAAAATTCAAATTTTAGCTTCAGCTCCACCATCTTGGTCAAAAGAAAACATAATGTCAGTTTCAATGTTAGTGAGTACTGTAACTTGGGTGAATTGGGACAGAAAATGGAGTATTTACTGAAAAGTAATATCTAAATATTGTACTATAATTTTGAAGTTTTAAATACAGCACCTCTAGTTCTTCCTACAGCAATGTATTACAAGAATGAAAATGCTGTGCCATAACCCTTATTCAAATTTTAATCTGAATTGCACTCCAAATCACCCCAGGACTTGGGGTGAGGTGAACTGGAACATGTGAAATACATCTAACAAGCATTTTACTAATAAAAATGCAGTTATACTACCTCAGCTTTATATTAATTAATGCCAATTAATATTTTTTATATTACCAACCAGCTTTATTAACCATGAAATCTCTGAGCTTACAGACACTTTTCTAAGACATTGGTGTTACAAAAAACAAACCATATCATTCATTACTTAATACAACACTTTACATTACATGATGTCAGTGCCTTCAAGGTTTTAAATAATATTCTTCCTTGTCTGAAATCAGTCCCTTTCACCTTCATCACAATTTGTGCTCTTGACACCACACACGTCTACAATGTCAGGAAAAAAGAAGTATTCTTGTTTCTCAATAATTTTCTTCCTCATGATATTAACTTGAATGTCATGCAGCTCCATAGTCTCAGTCCTTCCTCCATATAATTTTTAACGATTAGTCTCTGTAACAGGAAACTTAACCAGGAAAAAATCATTTTTGGCCAGTGTCATTACAGGTATTCTGATAGGTCCAGGTCTATACTCCTCTTCAATTGTCGTCTCAGGTATTACAGTTTCTTGCTGCAAAACTTTGGGACCATCAGCTTCCTTTTCCTTGCTGTCCTCTCTAGTACAGTTTGAAATTTCTGTCTGTGACCTGACACTTTCCCCAGGAGAACTTCCAGTTTGGTAGCAAGAGCTTATTTGGGTTGGGAATTAACAGACCCATAACAAACATCTCAGGTGTCCACAAAGACGTCAGACCATAGCTGCTTTGGATCACCTGTTTCATTTCCCAAACTACCAACACATAAGAGAGATAAAACTTATTCTTAATACCAAAGCTCGAAATCCTGAAAAAGCATTGTCTTGAATTTTCTCACCCATGCAGTGAAATGTCGCCTTCAATCTCTGAAGGACGTTGCTTTTTGGAAGACCACCTCTGTTGCCTTTCTCACAATCAGTCAAACCTTTTCGCTAAGCTATTCTCATTGGGCGAAAGAGTGCCACGTGGCAGACATGTTATGTTTGGGGGAGAGCAACGCAAACTTAATATTGTTATCCTCACTTGGGATACTACAAACAAGGAAAGTCCGCCGTTCGTGGTCTCGCGGTAGCGTTCTCGCTTCCCGAGCACGGGGTCCCGGGTTCGATTCCCGGCGGGGTCAGGGATTTTCACCTGCCTTGAGATGACTGGGTGTTTGTGTTGTCCTCATCATTTCATCATCATCCAGGAAAGTGGCGAAATTGGACTGAGCAAAGATTGGATAATTGTACGGGCGCTGATAACCACGCAGTTGAGCGCCCCACAAACCAAACATCATCATCATCAAACAAGGAAATGTGGCTTGAGAGATTGTCTCCTATCAGAACTTTGACCCCTCAAGCCTCTAAGATATGGAAAAGCTATTGTCTGGGACCAATCTTCAAATGTATTGAGGTCAAACCATCCATTTTGGTTTCTGTTGTGGGCTGTATCATTCATTCCACCTTCAGTCCAAGTTGGATACAGATGAGTGGCCTTATAAACTACACAAGGTGGCAGAAGATGTCCATCTCCTGCAGCAGCTATCATTACAGATGTACTTTTTTCGGATGAGTCTATGATTCTATGAGGATGTTTACATCCCCACTTGACCAGCACTCTGACAGCACCAGAATCGTCGGAGAAGTTGATCACATCATAGCTGACTATGTGGCTAGGTGGAACACCTCTCACAGTCTCCTCCAAATTTTCGAAATAGCTTGCTAAGACATCTCTGTTCACTTGAGCTCTAACTCTCTTTACATTTTCACTCAAATGTACAGTCAGATTGTTGCGATATGAAAGCAGATTTTTCACCCTCTCAGGCCTATTGTCTTCAAACCTCTTTTCCACTCTTCTCCTTCAGTAAAAGTAGCTCTACAATATCCCTTACCTCACTTGTCGTTAATGGCTGATGCCATTCTGCACATTTAAATAATCCACTGATTAATGTCTTCTCTACTTCAAAGCTCAGAACAGTTTGTCCACTTATTTTCAAACAATTTTTATTATTTAATTTCCTTGAAAGTGTACCAGGTGGTATTCCATATTTTTGTATACATTCCTGAGTGACAATTTATGTGCCTTGACATCACTGACAGCTTTCTGCAGGCTTGTCTCACTGTATTCTTGATAGCCAGTTGGCCCAATCTTCTTTTTGTATACACGTGGCATGCTCCAGTTCACCCTGAAAAAATATAATTTTTCTGCATTTATGCCTGCAACTAACAAATAACAACCAAACCTAACCTAACTTTTCATACATCATCATTGATATTTGTCCTCCACATTCCAGTATCAGAGAATGGTGTTACTATTACCAGAGTAGCTGTGCAATAGTTTGTTTCCAAAGTTTTAGGAAAAAGGTAAAGTTCACACTTAAATGCATTATTTTTTTAAATGTCAATTATATCTTTTTGACATACACAATTTTTATATCACGAAAACAACTAATATCTGTGGTGACTCTAGAGGGCAATTTCCATTAGTTACATCAAAGTATCACTCCATAGCAAAGACGACTTGTTGAAATGGACACCATGTTCCATTTCACCCCAGTAGTGCCAAATCACCCCAAGTTACAGTATGTGGTTTGACAAGCAAGGAAACTGAAAATAGAAATGGGTATTTTGTCAATATAAGTATAGAAAAAGCTTTAAAACATTTTTCTATTGATGCTGAGCATTCCTTTGTTGCTACTAGCCATGGTAAATCTGGTTTGAGAGGAACTGTAAAATGTATATTGGGAAGAGCTAGTCTTCAACTAGCAAATTATGCACAAATAACAGCTGCATCTGGTATTTACAATTGTTGCAAAGCTAATATTGACAATTTTTTTGCAGTTTTTAAGTGAAAGTAAATGTAGATTTCCTATGCAAGAAGCTCTAGAAGAGATTTCCGACAACCTGCAAAACACCTGGTACCAGGAATTTTCACCGTTACAAACCTTAGAGATTAGAAGAGTAATTTCTTCTGAAAAGCCTTACTTGATTTTTTCAATCAATGAAAATGCCTCACAATGGTCATGCACTTGTCCTCGACAAAATTCTTTTGTGGCGGCTGTGTATGATTATGTGGTACTTTGTATTCATCAGAAATGTCTATGATGGAGACGTTGAACTACTTTTTCTCCACCCATCTGGACCAGATGTGCCATTCTTTTAGTCTGACTAGAAAGACTCTTGTTTTGTACCTTTGGAAAATATTTCATGTGTCGTTGGCGTACCTAAGTCAACATTATTAGGCACAATGTATTACTTTAATGAAAAAGATATTAAGTTAACAGAATATAATTTGTCACAGTGGATTAAAAACAGAGATGCTCTTAAGAAGTTTCATTTATAGTTTCAGGGATCTTCGCTGTTGAACATGTACATCTTTAATTAACATTAGTTTGGGTAGAATAATTGTTATTTACAGATGCTAATTTGACACTCTGAATCAAGTTAACCCATGTATTGAAAATGTTTCAATTAAATTTATAACCTTTGGGTCTGTATTTTCACGAGGCAGCCTTACTATAGGTTGTCAGTTTACATAAGCTGATTTGAATGATCTTCTAAACAATGATGTGATACATATTACATGAACATCCAGTATCTATCATTTTTTTTTAAATAAATAATATCAGAGTTTTGATGAAAATAAATTTTGTATCATCTACCAGAAAGTGTTTTACATATTTAAAAACCATTGTTTGGACCACAACAGCTTAAGTTGATTTTCTATATTCCCATAAGTCAAGAATAGTTATTAATTATTTTTCAATAAAGATACGTCCTTTCTGTGATGACTGGGGAAATATGACAGTGATGTGTTGAAAGTAAGTTACTTTCTGTTATTAATATTATTATTTCTTTCCTTTCTCAGACGTTATGTCTGGTTAAAAATGGAAAGTGGCACGGACCTTGATTAAGCGTGACTTCCTTTTAACTGTACGGTAAATGTTACATTGCATTTAGGAACTTTCAGGTAATTGAACATGTATCAATAATTACAGATTTCTGTAGTTGTATATATACACGTTTGGATGTAGCTGTATTGTGTTGATGTACTGGTGGATATTGTGTGGTATGACTCCTGTAGTTGATAGTACAATTGGTATAATGTCAACTTTATCCTGATGCCACATGTCCTCGACTTCCTCAGCCAGTTGGATGTATTTTTCAATTTTTTTTCGTTTTCTTCTGTATATTTGTTGTATTGGGTATGGATATTTGATTAGTTGTGTTAATTTCTTCTTTTTATTGGTGAGTATGATATCAGGTTTGTTATGTGGTGTTGTTTTATCTGTTATAATGGTTCTGTTCCAGTATAATTTGTACGAGGTGCATTCAAGTTCTAAGGCCTCCGATTTTTTTTCTAATTAACTACTCACCCAAAATCGATGAAACTGGCATTACTTCTCGACGTAATCGCCCTGCAGACGTACACATTTTTCACTACGCTTACGCCATGATTCGATGGCAGCGGCGAAGGCTTCTTTAGGAGTCTGTTTTGACCACTGGAAAATCGCTGAGGCAATAGCAGCACGGCTGGTGAATGTGCGGCCACGGAGAGTGTCCTTCGTTGTTGGAAAAAGCCAAAAGTCACTAGGAGCCGGGTCAGGTGAGTAGGGAGCATGAGGAATCACTTCAAAGTTGTTATCACGAAGAAACTGTTGCGTAACGTTAGCTCGATGTGCAGGTGCGTTCCCTTGGTGAAACAGCACACGCACAGCCCTTCCCGGACGTTTTTGTTGCAGTGCAGGAAGGAATTTGTTCTTCAAAACATTTTGGTATGAAGCACCTGTTACCGTAGTGCCCTTTGGAACGCAATGGGTAAGGATTACACCCTCGCTGTCCCAGAACATGGACACCATCATTTTTTCAGCACTGGCGGTTACCCGAAATTTTTTTGGTGGCGGTGAATCTGTGTGCTTCCATTGAGCTGACTGGCACTTTGTTTCTGGATTGAAAAATGGCATCCACGTCTCATCCATTGTCACAACCGATGAAAAGAAAGTCCCATTCATGCTGTCATTGCGCGTCAACATTGCTTGGCAACAAGCCACACGGGCAGCCATGTGGTCGTCTGTCAGCTTTCATGGCACCCAGCTGGATGACACTTTTCACATTTTCAGGTTGTCATGCAGGACTGTGTGCACAGAACCCACAGAAATGCCAACTCTGGAGGCGATCGGTTCAAGAGTCATTCGGCGATGCCCCAAAACAGTTCTCTCCACTTTCTCGATCATGTCGTCAGACCGGCTTGTGCGAGCCCGAGGTTGTTTCGGTTTGTTGTCACATGATGTTCTGCCTTTATTAAACTGTCGCACGCACGAACACACTTTCGACACATCCATAACTCCATCACCACATGTCTCCTTCAACTGTCGATGAATTTCAATTGGTTTCACACCACGCAAATTCAGAAAACGAATGATTGCACGCTGTTCAAGTAAGGAAAACGTCGCCATTTTAAGTATTTAAAACAGTTCTCATTCTCGCCACTGTCAGTAAAATTCCATCTGCCGTACGGTGCTGCCATCTCTGGGACGTATTGACAATGAACGCGGCCTCATTTTAAAACAATGCACATGTTTCTATCTCTTTCCAGTCTGGAGAAAAAAAATCGGAGGCCTTAGAACTTGAATGCACCTTGTATTCATCATTCTCCGGTACATTTTGTGGTGCATACTTGTATGTGGGAACGTGTTGTTTTGTTAGTTTATGTTGTATGGCAAGTTGTTGATGTATTATTTTTGCTACATTGTCATGCCTTCTGGTGTATTCTGTATTTGCTAGTATTGTACATCCACTTGTGATGCGATCTACTGTTTCTATTTGTTGTTTGCAAAGTTTGCGTTTATCTGTTGTGGTATTGGGATCTTTAATAATATGCTTGCTGTAATATCTGGTGTTTATTGTATGATCCTGTATTGCAATCATGAATCCTTCCGTCTCACTGTATATATTGCCTTTTCTTAGCCATGTGTTGGATGCATCTTAATCGATGTGTGGCTGTGTTAGATGATACGGGTGCTTGCCATGTAGTGTTTTCTTTTTCCAATTTACTTTCTTCTTATCTGTCGATGTTATGTGATCTAAAGGGTTGTAGAAGTGGTTATGAAATTGCAGTTGTGTAGCCGATGTATTTATATGAGTGATTGCATTTTGTATTTTGCTAGTTTCTGCTTATTCTATAAAGAATTTTGTTAAATTGTCTACCTGCCCATAATGTAGGTTTTTTATGTCAATAAATCCCCTTCCTCCTTCCTTTCTGCTTAATGTGAATCTTTCTGTTGCTGAATGTATGTGATGTATTCTATATTTGTGGCATTGTGATTGTGTAAGTGTATTGAGTGCTTCTAGGTCTGTGTTACTCCATTTCACTACTCCAAATGAGTAGGTCAATATTGGTATAGCATAAATATATATAGCTTTTGCCTTGTTCCTTCTTCTTCTTCTTCTTCTTCTTCTTCTTATTATTATTATTGTTGTTGTTGTTTGAAGTAATTCAATCCAAATGACAAACTTGAGTTGTGGCATATAAATTTGTACGTGGTGAAATTATGCTTTGACTATTTCCACCCAGAAAGTAACAAGTAGAAAACGTTTTGTGAAATTCTGAAGCAGTGTCAGGTACAGATGATCTTTCTTAATTTTTTTTTTCCCATCAAAACACAAAGTATTGTGTTTTCAGATTTATTTGTGTGTCCACTTGTAGAAAACCCATTAATAATTTTATTTTATTACAATGTGTACTGTCTTGGAAATTATTCAAGACCAATTATAAGTTCCATCAGGTTTGAGAAAAGTGATGTAAGCATTTTTCATTGTGTCTGTACTTTTTCTGGAAATTGGAAAGTGACACACATTAAATTTTTTTTTGTATTGTGATGTGCAACTTTACTGCTTAAATAATTGCATGTCTGTTAAGTATGTGCTTCTCTTAACTTATGAAAAATATTACACAACAAAATCTCCATAGACACCTGAGTTATGGGCATTTATGTAGGTAAGTACTATTTTGCATTGACATTCCTGCATAGCCCAGTTATCAGAATATCACTACATTTAAAATTTGATGTAAAAAAGTTTTTGAGAGCAAAAAGATTTTGCACAAGTTCTTATGTTATAAGTATAAGCAAAAGTGCCAAGTTGTATGAAAACTGACGTGGAATCACCCTTCTCAGATAATTATTCTGGATGCTGTATCTTCTTCTGGTTTTGTTCCTGACCATAAACTAGTCTGTAGCTGTAAAAACAACAGCAACATTTGGAAATGAACACTATCAGTTTGAAGAAGTGATTCACAGACGAATTGTTGCCATACGTTGCTTCGAAGTCGGTCACTGTAATTATCATGCCTTTTATCATTCGCCTGTTCCAGGAAAAACACTAAGTAAAAACACCAGGAAAGCTGATATAGCACTCTCATTTAAACGAAGATATTCTGCACATTATAAGCCTGACTCATGCTGAACTTCTGCAGCTTGTTACTTTATACGAGTCACCCAACGAAATGTGCAAATTTGACTTTAACGTATGTCAATGTGGTAACAAAGATTTATGCTTACCCGCATATCACTGTCAGTATAATCTTATAGAATTAATTTGGGCACAGGTTATTTGATACTTGAGGGGGAAAACAAAACATTCAACATAACAGACAATGAATCGCTTGTGCATGAAGCACTAGATAACATCACTCTTAAGTGTGGACACACTGTTTGCCACAAGCTGAAAAGCTTCAGAAAGAAGATTGTGATAGGGTGGTGAAGATGGATATAAGCCTTAAATCTATCATCCTAAATCTACAATCAAGTGGTTCAGACACGGACTCAGGTAGCAGTGACTATTGTATTACGATGTAGGCTTTGGAACAAAGTAAAGTAGTAATATTTCTTGGTTTTAAAGACTCATGTTTTAAAAAATCTACTTGTCAACATATTAATTGCATACACGGTATATGAGAACTTCTTAGCCTTAATTGGTTAGGAATTTGTATCTCATGAAGAATGTGGACTGTAATATTCCACATATTGCCCAAGGAGAAGTTAAACTATGCCCAGTGTGTCGTATGCTCTGACTATTCCTGAGGATGCTGGATAAATTCGTTACAAACTCCGATACTGCAATGAATAAACCCCCATGATTTTCTACGCGTGAATTGGGAAATGCCTCAAAATGACAAGGGTTACCTGTCGAGATATTGGTGGTTTTCGACATTATTGGTCAGCATTCCCTAGAGTTATTCATAGGAGATGGTTAATTTTCCTGTTCAATGGACCATAAATTCAGTCTCTTGCTGTGATGTCGAATGAATTAGTTTACACTCATAATGCCCATTGACAGCGGAAAAAAAAAAAAGATAACGTATTGACAATTTTCATGAAAGTCTTTTGCGTTAGGCTTTGCTACCAGTAATTCTTTTTTACTCACAGTAATTAATTTACATGTAAGCGCGTGTGAAAAATGCGCGCGCGCACACACACACACACACACACACACACACACACACACACACACACACACACACATACACACTCAGCGCGCGAATTATACAATTAAAAAAAATTATATGGAGTAGAAAACAGTTGTTGAGCATCTATGATCTATTTGATTTGAGTCTGAAGTTAATTTTCTTATGTATTACATTTTTGCTTACAATACAGACCAAATTGCAATAAATGACTATTGTCGCAACCAGTTTTGATTATCTTGTCATTAGCCCACAGTCATTTTGAGAAAAAATGTACTTCATGTCTTCACAAAGCCGCATCAGCTGTTCTTCGCTTCCAGCGTCACGCAGACTGATGGTGTGGAGCAGTGGAAGCAGGATCAAGATGTGAAGTAGAATTTCTCTCATGTAGACGACTGATCGGAATCAGTTTTAAAATGTATTATGCCCCTCATAGATTTGAATATACAGGGTGGTCCATTGATAGTGACCGGGCCAAATATCTCACGAAATAAGCATCAAATGAAAAACTACAAAGAACGAAACTCGTCTAGCCCAGATCATGCTATGGTTTGCCCACTAGATGGCGCTGCCATAGGTCAAACGGATATCAACTGCATTATTTAAAATAGGAACAACCATTTTTTATTACATATTCGTGTAGTATGTAAAGAAATATGAATGTTTTAGTTGGACCACTGTTTTCGCTTTGTGATAGATGGCGCTGTAATAGTCAGAAACATATAAGTACGTGGTATCACGTAACATTCTGCCAGTGCGGAGGGTATCTGCTTCGTGATACATTACCCGTCTTAAAATGGACCGTTTACCAACTGCGGAAAAGGTTGATATCGTGTGGATGTATGGCTATTGCGATCAAAATGCCCAACGGGCGTGTGCTACTTACGCTGCTCGGTATCCTGGACGACATTATTCCAGTGTCCGAACCATTTGCCTGATATTTACATTATTTAAGGAAACAGGAAGTGTTCAGCCACATGTGAAACGTCCACCATGACCTGCAACAAATGATGATGCCCAAGTAGGTGTTTTAGCTGCTGTTGCTTCTAATCCGCACATCAGTAGCAGACAAATTGCGCAAGAATCTGGAATCTCAAAAACTTCGGTGTTGAGAATGCTACATCAACATCGATTGCACCCGTACCATATTTCTATGCACCAGGAATTGCATGGCGATGACTTTGAATGTTGTGTACAGTTCTGCCACTGGGTACAACAGAAATTACGGGACGATGACAGATTTTTTGCACGCGTTCTATTTAGTGACAAAGCATCATTCACCAACAGCAGTAACATAAACTGGCATAATATGCACTATTGGGCAACGGAAAATCCACGACGGCTGTGACAAGTGGAACATCAGCGACCCTGGCGGGTTAATGTATGGTGCGGCATTATGGGAGGAAGGATAACTGGCCCCCATTTTATCAATGGCATTGTAAATGGTGCAGTGTGTGCTGATTTCCTACGTACTGTTCTACCGATGTTACTACAAGATGTTTCACTGCGTGACAGAATGGCGATGTACTTCCAACATGATGGATGTCCAGCACATAGCTTGCGTGCGGTTGAAGCGGTATTCAGTAGCATATTTCATGATAGGTGGATTGGTCGTCGAAGCACCATACCATGGCTCGCACATTCACTGGATCTGACGTCCCTGGATTTCTTTCTGTGGGGAAAGTTGAAGGATATTTGCTATCATGATCCACCAACAATGCCTGACAACATGCGTCGGCGCATTGTCAATGCATGTGCTAATATTACGGAAGGCGAACTACTCGCTGTTGAGAGGAATGTTGTTACATGTATTGCCAAATGCATTGGGGTTGACGGACATAATTTTGAGCATTTATTGCATTAATGTGGTATTTACATGTAATCACGCTGTAACAGCATGTGTTGTCAGAAATGATAAGCTCACAAAGGTACATGTATCACATTGAAACAACCGAAATAAAATGTTCAAATGTACCTACATTATGTATTTTAATTAAAAGAAACCTACCTGTTACCAACTGTTTGTCTAAAATTGTAAGCCATATGTTTGTGACTGTTACAGCACCATCTATCACAAAGCAAAAAAAGTGGTCCAACTAAAACATTAATATTTCTTTACATACTACACGAATATGTAATAAAAAATGGGGGTTCCTATTTAAAAAACGCAGTTGAAATCCATTTTATCTACGGCAGCACCATCTAGCGGGCCAACCATAGTGCCATCTGGTTTCCCCCTTCTAGATAGACGAGTTTCGTTCTTTGTAGTTTTTTCATTTTACGCTTATTTCATGAGATATTTGGCCCGGTCACGATCAATGGACCACCCTGTATAATACAATGTACCACAGGTATACATGCCGACGTCGCAAGCTGAAGATGAACAGATAGAGAAAGTGTATGAGGATATTGATAGGGTAATGCAGTATGTGAAGGGATATGAAAATATAATAGTCATGGGTGACTGGAATGCAATTGTAGGGGAAGGAGTAGAAGAAAAGGTTACAGGAGAATATGGGCTTGGGACAAGGAATGAAAGAGGAGAAAGACTAATTGAGTTCTGTAACAAGTTTCAGCTAGTAATAGCAAATACCCTGTTCAAGAATCACAAGAGGGGGAGGTATACTTGGAAAAGGCCGGGAGATATGGGAAGATTTCAATTAGATTACATCATGGTCAGACAGAGATTCCGAAATCAGATACTGGATTGTAAGGCGTACCCAGGAGCAGATATAGACTCAGATCACAATATAGTAGTGATGAAGAATAGGCTGAAGTTCAAGACATTACTCAGGAAGAATCAATACGCAATGAAGTGGGATACGGAAGTACTAAGGAATGACGAGATACGTTTGAAGTTCTCTAACACTACAGATACAGCAATAAGGAATAGCGCAGTAGGCAGTACAGTTGAAGAGGAATGGACATCTCTAAAAAGGGCCATCACAGAAGTTGGGAAGGAAAACATAGGTACAAAGAAGGTAGCTGGGAAGAAACCATGGGTAACAGAAGAAATACTTCAGTTGATTGATGAAAGGAGGAAGTACAAACATGTTCCGGCGAAAATCAGGAATACAGAAACACAAGTCGCTGAGGAATGAAATAAATAGGAAGTGCAGGGAAGCTAAGACGAAATGGCTGCAGGAAAAATGTTAAGACATCGAAAAAGATATGATTGTTGGAAGGACAGACTCAGCATACAGGAAAGTCAAAACAACCTTTGGTGACATTAAAAGCAACGGTGGTAACATTAAGAGTGCAACGGGAATTCCACTGTTAAATGCAGAGGAGAAAGCAGATAGGTGGAAAGAATACATTGAAAGCCTCTATGAGGGTGAAGATTTGTCTGATGTGATAGAAGAAGAAACAGGAGTCGATTTAGAAGAAATAGGGGATCCAGTATTAGAATCAGAATTTAAAAGAGCTTTGCAGGACTTACGGTCAAATAAGGCAGAATGGATAGATAACATTCCATCATAATTTCTAAAATCATTGGGGGAAGTGGCAACTAAACGACTATTCATGTTGGTGTGTAGAATCTATGAGTCTGGCGATATACCATCTGACTTTCGGAAAAGCCTCATCCACACAGTTCTGAAGACGGCAAGAGCTGACAAGTGCGAGAATTATCGCACAATCAGCTTAACAGCTCATGCATCGAAGCTGCTTACAAGACTAATATACAGAAGAATGGAAAAGAAAATTGAGAATGCGCTAGGTGACGATCAGTTTAGCTTTAGTAAAAGTAAAGGGACGAGAGAGGCAATTCTGACGTTACGGCTAATAATGGAAGCAAGGCTAAAGAAAAATCAAGACACTTTCATAGGATTCGTCCACCTGGAAAAAGCGTTTGACAATATAAAATGGTGCAAGCTGTTTGGGATTCTGAAAAAAGTAGGCGTAAGCTATAGGGAGAGACGGGTCATATACAATATGTACAACAACCAAGAGGGAATAATAAGAGTGGACGATCAAGAACGAAGTGCTCGTATTAAGAAGGGTGTAAGACAAGGCTGTAGCCTTTCGCCCCTACTCTTCAATCTGTACATCGAGGAAGCAATGATGCAAATAAAAGAAAGGTTCAGGAGTGGAATTAAAATACAAGGTGAAAGGATATCAATGATACAATTCGCTGATGACATTGCTATCCTGAGTGAAAGTGGAGAAGAATTAAATGATCTGCTGAACTGAATGAACAGTCTAATGAGCACAGTACGGTTTGAAAGTAAATCGGAGAAAGACGAAGGTAATGAGAAGTAGTAGAAATGAGAACAGCGAGAAACTTAACATGAGGATTGATGGTCACGAAGTCAATGAAGTTAAGGAATTCTGCTACCTAGGCAGTAAAATAACCAATGACGGATGGAGCAAGGAGGACATCAAAAGCAGACTCGCTATGGCAAAAAAGGCATTTATGGCCAAGAGAAGTCTACTAATATCAAATACCAGCCTTAATTTGAGGAAGAAATTTCTGAGGATGTACGTCTGGAGTACAGCATTGTATGTTAGTGAAACATGGACTGTGGGAAAACTGGAACAGAAGATAATCGAAGCATTTGAGATGTGGTGCTATAGATGAATGTTGAAAATTAGGTGGACTGATAAGATAAGGAATGAGGAGGTTCTACGCAGAATCGGAGAGGAAAGGAATATGTGGAACACACTGATAAGGAGAAGGGACAGGATGATAGGACATCTGCTAAGACATGAGGGAATGACTTCCATGGTACCAGAGGGAGCTGTAGAGGGCAAAAACTGTAGAGGAAGACAGAGATTGGAATACGTCAAGCAAATAATTGAGGACGTAGGTTGCAAGTGCTACTCTGAGATGAAGAGGTTAGCACAGGAAAGGAATTCGTGGCGGGCCGCATCAAACCAGTCAGTAGACTGACGGGAAAAAGAAAAAAAAAAAAAATGAACCTGACTGTTGACCACAGCAAGTTAGTTGGGCAAGCGGTCTTTGTTTGCTCACTCTCTGTCACCATGCATGCGCAGACCTCATCCCCTCCACGCTTGCCTATCATTACACCTCTATGTGTGGAAGCGCTGTTCTCTATGCCACAGGCTATAACAGCGTGAAATCACCTGCAGTGCCGCTCCCGGGCTCGTGACCGTATGAGTTGAATCTTAAATGACTGGAACATTGTGGCTCACTCAGAGGAGTTGCAGTTTCAGTTGGCAAGAGCTGATCATACGGTTCAAGTGTGGGGCAGATCCCACAAAGCCGCCGGAGCCAGGCTGTCGACAAGGCACTGCACGTGATGGTGGTGGACCCGTAATGGTATGGGCTCTGTTTACATGGAATGGACTGGGTACTGTTGCCCACTGAACCAATCATTGACTGGAAATGGTTATGTTCGGCTACTTGCAGCCATTCAGGGACTTCATGTTCCCAAACAACAATGAGTTTTTTTCTGAATGACAGTGTGCTATGTCACCAGGCGACAGCACTTCACGAGTGGTTTGAAGAACATTCTGGACAATCTGAGCCAATTATTTGGCCAGCCAAATCACCTGACGTGATCCCATCGAACAGCTATGGTACATAATCGAGGGGTCAGTTCGAGCACAAAATCCTGCACCAGCAACACTTGCACAATTATGGGCAGCTGTAGAGGCAGCATGGATCAGTATTTCTCCAGGGGTCTTCCAATGACTTGCTGAGTCTGTGCCACATTGAGTTGCTACGCTATACCAGGCAAAAGGAGTTCTGACATGATATTGGGAGGTATCCCATGACTTTTGTCACCTCAGTGGCGTTACTAATTAAGGAAACAAATTAAAATAGAATAACCAACATTTTATGTATACATTTAAATGATATTAGTTATAATAGATGGAAACATTCCACGAAGGAAAAATATACCTAAAAACAAAGATGATGTGACTTACCAAATGAAAGTGCTGGCAGGTCGACAGACAGACAAACGAACACAAACATACACACAAAATTCAAGCTTTCGCAACAAACTGTTGCCTCATCAGGAAAGAGGGAAGGAGAGGGAAAGACGAAAGGATGTGGGTTTTAAGGGAGAGGGAAAGGAGTCATTCCAGTCCCGGGAGTGGAAAGACTTACCTTAGGGGGAAAAAGGGACGGGTATACACTCGCGCACACACACACATATCCATCCACACATATACAGACACAAGCAGACATGTCTGCTTGTGTCTGTATATGTGTGGATGGATATGTGTGTGTGTGCGAGTGTATACATGTCTGCTTGTGTCTGTATATGTGTGGATGGATATGTGTGTGTGTGCGCGAGTGTATACCCGTCCCTTTTTCCCCCTAAGGTAAGTCTTTCCACTCCCGGGACTGGAATGACTCCTTTCCCTCTCCCTTAAAACCCACATCCTTTCGTCTTTCCCTCTCCTTCCCTCTTTCCTGATGAGGCAACAGTTTGTTGCGAAAGCTTGAATTTTGTGTGTATGTTTGTGTTCGTTTGTCTGTCTGTCAACCTGCCAGCACTTACATTGGGTAAGTCACATCATCTTTGTTTTTAGGTATATTTTTCCTTTAAATGATATTAGGTTAGATTAGATTAGATTTACTTTCATTCCAATTGATCCGTAGTGAGGAGGTCCTCCAGGATGTGGAACATGTCGGAAAAACAACAATACATGACAAATATTTGCAACTAAAACAAATAAGCTAATGTACCATTCCACAGGTCCCAAGTGGAATGATCGTCATTTTTTAATGAACACTAAGAGTCATTTTACAAATACAGTGCACTGAATTTAAAATAAAAAAGTTTTTTATTTATTTATAAGGTAATAAACATGTAATACAACTACTGTTATACTTATTTACAATGAACACATTGCTGCACTGAAATGGTGCAGAAGTTATGTTGTACTTATATACAAATCAGTTGGTTTTACTAAGAAATTCATCAATGGAGTAGAAGGAGTTGGCCAGCAATAAATCCATTAGGCTTCTCTTAAACTCAATTTCATTGGTTGTTAAGCTTTTTATGGCTGCTGGCAAGTTATTGAAAATGTGTGTTCCTGAATAATGCACACCTTTTTGTACAAGACTAAGTTACTTGAAATCATTGTGAAGATTATTCTTATTTCTAGTATTGATTCCATGAATTGAGCTGTTGGTTTGAAAAAGTGATATATTTTTAATGACAAATTTCATTAAGGAATAAATATATTGGGAAGCAGTAGTTAGTATCCCTAGTTCCCTAAACAGGCTTCTGCAGGATGTTCTTGAGTTCACACCACATATAATTCTTACTGCACGTTTTTGTGCCCGGAAAACTTTAGCTTGGCTTGATGAATTACCCCAAAAAATAATCCCATATGACATTATTGAATGAAAGTAAACATAGTATGCCAGCTTTTTCATTTTTATATCCCCAATGTCTGACAAAATTCGCATTGCCAACAGAGATTTGTTAAGACGCTTCAGCAGTTCTGTGGTGTGCTCCTCCCAGTTGAATTTATCATCAAGCTGTAATCCCAAGAATTTAACACTGTCCACTTCTTCTATCTTCTTGTCATCGTATGTTAGACATATACTCTTGGGACACCCCTTACAAGTTCTGAACTGCATGTAGTGTGCTTTTCAAAGTTTAGTGACAAAGAATTGGCTAGGAACCAGTGATTAATGTCCACAAATATTTTATTGGCTGATCTTTCTAAGACTACACTTGATTTGCTATTTATTGCAATGTTTGTATCATTGGCAAACAAAACAAACTTGGCATCTGGTAATGTTACTGATGAAAGGTCATTGATGTACACAAGGAAAAGTAAGGGCTCCAAAATGGAACCTTGTGGGACCCCACATGTAATTAGTTCCCAGTTGGATGATGCCTGATAGCTTGATACATGTCTCTTTCCTAATAACACCCTTTGTTTCCTGCCAGAGATATAAGATTTGAATCATTTTGCAGCATTTCCTGTTACACTATAATATTCTAGTTTATTTAAAAGGATATTGTGATTTACACAGTCAAATGCCTTTGACAGATCACAAAATATACCAGTTGCCTGCAATTTTTTGTCTAATGAATTAAGCAATTTTTTGTCTAATGAATTAAGCAATTTTCACTGTAAGTGAAGATAGCCTTCTCAATATCAGGACCTTTTAGAAATCCAAACTGTGACTTTGACAGTATGTTATTTGAGATAAGATGGTTATAAAGATGACTGTACATTACTTTTTCGAAAATTTTTGAGAATTCTGGCAACAGTGAAATTGGACGGAAATTTGATGCTATTTCTTTATCTCCCTTTTTAAACAGTGGCTTAACTTCAGCATATTTCAGCCATTCAGGAAATATTCCACTGATAAACGACTGGTTACACAGATAGCTTAACATGTTACTTAGCTCAGAATCACATTCTTTAATTAACTTTGTTGATATTTCATCATACCCACTAGATGTTTTTGATTTTAAAGATTTTATGATGGACATTATTTCTGTTGGGGTAGTGAGGGTCAAATTCATATTATGGAAGTTACTTGAAATGTCTGGTCTAAGGTAATCCATAGCAGCATCTACCGAACCTGACAACCCCATCTTTTCAGTAACAGTTATAAAATGTTTGTTAAAAAGTTCTGCAACACTATACACATCTGTCACCAATGTATCATTTACTCTTAATGCTATTTGTTCCTCTTCGTGTCTGGTTCTACCGGTCTCCTCCTTCACTATATCCCATATTGTCTTTATTTTGTTATCTGATATGACTATCTTTTCCTTGTAATATATTTGCTTTGACATCTGTATTACAGTCTTTAATATTTTGCAGTATTTCTTATAATGTGCTATAGCATCAACATTGGAAATGTTTCGGATTGACAGATACAGTTTTCTTTTTGTTTTACAAGATACCCCTATTCCTCGAGTAATCCATGGCTTCTTTGTAGACTTTGCTCTAACCTTGGTAAGTTTTGGGGGAAGCAGTGTTCAAATAAGGTAAGCACTTTATTAGCAAAAATGTTAATTTTTCATTCATGCCATGAGCACTGTAAACATCAGTCCAGTGAATGTCTCTGAGGAGTGTCCTAAAATAATTAATTTTTGGCTTACTGATTACCCTCTTGAGCTCAGATTTAACAGATTTTATATCCTGTTCACTATTAACATTTAACAGAAGGAACTGCATGTCATGGTCTGAGAGGCCATTGACTATTGGTTTTGTAATATAATTTTGTTCATTGGACTTATCTATAAAGATATTATCAATGGCTGTTTGTGAGTAATTGGCTTCCCTAGTGGCAAACTTTACAGTGGGAATTAAGTTGAATGATAGTGTTACTAACTCAAATAAGTTCTTATTGGGAGAGTCTTTAAGGAAATCTACATTGAAATCACCAGCAACCACTATTTCTTTGTTTTTGGTTGTTAAATGGGCCAGTACAGCTTCAAGGTGGTTTACAAACAGATTAAAGTTACCTGCAGGTGCTCGATATACACTTAATATTATGAAAGATTTTTTGTGAAAATCTAATTCTGTTGCACATGCTTCCATATGCTGTTCTAGGCAAAATTTATGAATGTCTATGTTCTTAAATTTATGACAGTTCCTGATGAATGTGGCAACTCCTCCTTTCTCCATTTCTGATCTACAAAAGTGAGATGCTAACCTAAACCCTGTAACACTTAAAAGTTCTGTACCAGTGGTCACATGATATTCCGAGAGGCAGATTATGTCAGCTGGGTTTGAAGACTCTAATTCATCTATGCAGATAGTTAATTCATTAATTTTATTTCTCAGTCCTCGAATATTTTGATGCAATAAAGACAGCTGACATTTCACATTGACTGAGTTAAAATTGGGTGGAGTTAAAATATCTGCTGACAGTTGAAAATTCTTAACCAATGGCTGTTTATGTTGATGTAATAAGCTGGAATTATGTTTTCTGATTTCTTTCTCAAACCGAAGGTTTGTCTCAGTTCTAACCTCTCTTAAAATTTGCTTTCTTTCTGTCCTCCCTACCCTAAAAAAGAGTCTTTTCTGAATCCTATAACCACTGGTATTTTACCACTCATGACAGTGCCTCCCCCCTTTAACTTTCCTGCTATTTCCCCAGCTAATTTACCCTTCCCCTTCCTGTTGAGGTGAAGGCCATGCCTAGTATAATCCCACCTACTGATAGAATCAACATGAACCACACCAATGTGTGACCCCGCACCCGACATGAGCAGCCGTTCCAGCTCCAAATTAACTCTCTTGACAGAAGAGTTCAAACGAGGTCGGTCATGGCACCCAAGAACAGATACAAACTCAACACTGGTATGCTTCGATGCTGATGCAATCTTCGCCAGGTCACACTCTATACTGTACCCAGGATCTCTGTCAATACTGTTACCTGCCCCACCCACTATAACCATGGTGTCTTCCTTCGTGAAATCTTTGCAAAGTGATCCTAAATCCTCTGTCACCTGCACCAGACCAGCACTAGGTTTAAAAAAATTGGTGACCTGGTATTCTGATCCTAGTTCATCCTGCAAGAGTTGGCCAACACCCCTTCCATGGGAACTACCTAACAACAACACTTTCTTTCTCTTTACTGATTTCCCTACATTCTTACTTTTCAATTTGCTGCTGAAAGATTGTTGTGCCCTGTCTACACCTGTAACTGCTTGAGGATCACCAGCTTCTAACTGAGGCAACAGGTAAATCTACACTCCTGGAAACGGAAAAAAGAACACATTGACACCGGTGTGTCAGACCCACCATACTTGCTCCGGACACTGCGAGAGGGCTGTACAAGCAATGATCACACGCACAGCACAGCGGGCACACCAGGAACCGCGGTGTTGGCCGTCGAATGGCGCTAGCTGCGCAGCATTTGTGCACCGCCGCCGTCAGTGTCAGCCAGTTTGCCGTGGCATACGGAGCTCCATCGCAGTCTTTAACACTGGTAGCATGCCGCGACAGCGTGGACGTGAACCGTATGTGCAGTTGACGGACTTTGAGCGAGGGCGTATAGTGGGCATGCGGGAGGCCGGGTGGACGTACCGCCGAATTGCTCAACACGTGGGGCGTGAGGTCTCCACAGTACATCGATGTTGTCGCCAGTGGTCGGCGGAAGGTGCACGTGCCCGTCGACCTGGGACCGGACCGCAGCGACGCACGGATGCACGCCAAGACCGTAGGATCCTACGCAGTGCCGTAGGGGACCGCACCGCCACTTCCCAGCAAATTAGGGACACTGTTGCTCCTGGGGTATCGGCGAGGACCATTCGCAACCGTCTCCATGAAGCTGGGCTACGGTCCCGCACACCGTTAGGCCGTCTTCCGCTCACGCCCCAACATCGTGCAGCCCGCCTCCAGTGGTGTCGCGACAGGCGTGAATGGAGGGACGAATGGAGACGTGTCGTCTTCAGCGATGAGAGTCGCTTCTGCCTTGGTGCCAATGATGGTCGTATGCGTGTTTGGCGCCGTGCAGGTGAGCGCCACAATCAGGACTGCATACGACCGAGGCACACAGGGCCAACACCTGGCATCATGGTGTGGGGAGCGATCTCCTACACTGGCTGTACACCACTGGTGATCGTCGAGGGGACACTGAATAGTGCACGGTACATCCAAACCGTCATCGAACCCATCGTTCTACCATTCCTAGACCGGCAAGGGAACTTGCTGTTCCAACAGGACAATGCACGTCCGCATGTATCCCGTGCCATCCAACGTGCTCTAGAAGGTGTAAGTCAACTACCCTGGCCAGCAAGATCTCCGGATCTGTCCCCCATTGAGCATGTTTGGGACTGGATGAAGCGTCGTCTCACGCGGTCTGCACGTCCAGCACGAACGCTGGTCCAACTGAGGCGCCAGGTGGAAATGGCATGGCAAACCGTTCCACAGGACTACATCCAGCATCTCTACGATTGTCTCCATGGGAGAATAGCAGCCTGCATTGCTGCGAAAGGTGGATATACACTGTACTAGTGCCGACATTGTGCATGCTCTGTTGCCTGTGTCTATGTGCCTGTGGTTCTGTCAGTGTGATCATGTGATGTATCTGACCCCAGGAATGTGTCAATAAAGTTTCCCCTTCCTGGGACAATGAATTCACGGTGTTCTTATTTCAATTTCCAGGAGTGTATTTACCACATTCACCATAAAGTTGTCAGACCAAGTTCTAGGTCTGTTCCTCCTGTTGCCTGTGGCCACTTCCCACCTCTCTTTACCCTTCTCCCTCCTTAACCTGTCAAGATCTCCCCTGGCCTTGTCTAACTCAGCCTGAAGGGCAGCAATGTACTCAATGTGACCATAATGTTGCAACCACACACAAGCTAACCTACTGTGAGGAAAAAACCAGTTAGTACAATTCAAAAATGAAAAAGGTCATTTTAAAATCAACATGAAAAACCAAAATTCCAAAAGTATCAAACACAAAAAAATGCTTACCAAAGAAAGAAAATGCATCGTACTAGGCACCCTCCTCCCGCCCTGTGGTGCAACTGATGTCCCTCTCTCCAAAAATGTACTCAATGGGACCGTAATGTTGCAACCACACAAGTTGACCTGCTGTGAGGAAAAAACGAGTTAGTACATTTCAAATATGAAAACAGTCATTTTAAAATCAACATGAAAAACCAAAATTCCAAAAGTATCAAACACAAAAAAATGCTTACCGAAGAAAGAAAATGTATCGTGCTAGGCACCCTCCTCCCGCCCTGTGGTGCAACTGATGTCCCTCTCTCCAAAAATGTACTCAATGGGACCGTAATGTTGCAACCACACACAGGTTGACCTGCTGTGAGGAAAAAACGAGTTAGTACATTTCAAACATGAAAAAGGTCATTTTAAAATCAACATGAAAAACCAAAATTCCAAAAGTATAAATCACAAAAAATGCTTACCGAAAAAAGAAAATGAATCGTGCTAGGCACCCTCCTCCCGCCCTGTGGTGCAACTGATGTCCCTTTCTCCAAAAATGTACTCAATGGGACCGTAATGTTGTAACCGCACAAAAGTTGACCTGCTGTGAGGACAAAATGAGTTAGTACATATCAAACATGAAAAAGATCATTTTAAAATCAACATGAAAAACGAAAATTCCAAAAGTATCAAACACAAAAAAATTCTTACCGAAGAAAGAAAATTTATCGTGCTAGGAACACTCCTCCCGCCCTGTGGTGCAACTGATGTCCCTCTCTTCAAAAATGTACTCAATGGGACCATAATGTTGCAAACACTTACAAGTAGACCTGCTGTGAGGTAAAAACTAGTTAGTACATTTCAAACATGCAAAAGTACATTTTAAAATCAACATGAAAAACCAAAATTCCAAAAGTATCAAACACAAAAAAATGCTTACCGAAGAAAGAAAATTTATCGTGCTAGGCACCCTCCACCCGCCCTGTGGTGCAACTGATGTCCCTCTCTCCAAAAATGTACTCAATGGGACCGTAATGTTGCAACCACACACAAGTTGACCTGCTGTGAGGAAAGAATGAGTCAGTATATTTCAAACATTAAAAAGGTCATTTTAAAATCAACATGAAAAACCAAAAGTCCAAAAGTATCAAACACAAAGAAATGCTTACCGAAGAAAGAAAATGTATCGTGCTAGGCACCCTCCACCCGCCCTGTGGTGCAACTGATGTCCCTTTCTCCAAAAATGTACTCAATGGGAGTGTAATGTTGCAATCACACACAAGTACAAATGCTGTGACGGAAAAAACGATTTAGTATATTTCAAACATGTAAAAGTTACATTTTAATGTCAACATGAAAAACCAAATTTCCAAATATATCAAACACAAAATAATTGTTACCGATGAAAGAAAATGTATCGTACTAGGCACCATCCTCCCGCCCTCTGGTGCAACTGATGTCCCTTTCTCCAAAAATGTACTCAATGGGACCGTAATTTTGCAACCACACAAAAGTTGACCTGCTTTGAGGAAAAAACGAGTTAGTACATTTCAAACATGAAAAAGGTCATTTTAAAATCAATATGAAAAACCAAAATTCCAAAAGAATAAAACACAAAATAATGCTTACCAAAGAAAGAAATTGCATCGTGCTCCGCACCCTCCTCCGTGCCCTGTGGTTCAACAGATGTCAATTTCTCCAAAAATGTACTCAATGGGACCATAATGTTACAACCACACACAAGTTGACCTGCTGTGAGGGGCAAACGGGTTAGTTTATTTCAAACATAAAAAAGGTCATTTTAAAATCAACATGAAAAACCAAAATTCCAAAAGTATCAAACACAAAGAAATGCTTACTGAAGAAAGGAAATATATCGTGTTAGGCACCCTCCTCCCGCCCTGTGGTGCAACTGATGTCCCTCTCTCCAAAAATGTACTGAATGGGACCGTAATGTTGCAACCACACACAAGTTGACCTGCTGTGAGGAATAAACGAGTTAATACACTTCAAACATGAAAAAGGACATTTTAAAATCAACATGAAAAACCAAAATTCCAAAAGTATCAAACACAAAAAAATGCTTACTGAAGAAAGGAAATGTATCGTGTTAGGAACCCTCCTCCCGCCCTGTGGTGCAACTGGTGTCCCTCTGTCGAAAAATGTGCTGAATGGGAGTGTAATGTTGCAACCACACACAAGTTGACCTGCTGTGAGGAAAAAACAAGTTAGTACATTTCAAACATGAAAAAGGTCATTTTAAAAACAACTTGGAAAAACAAAATTCCAAAAGTATAATACACAAAATAATGCTTACCAAAGGAAGAAATTGAATCGTGCTCTGCACCCTTCTCGATGCCCTGTGGTGCAACAGATGTCCCTTTCTCCAAAAATGTACTAAATGGGAACGTAATGTTGCAACCGCACAAAAGTTGATCTGCTGTGAGGACAAAACGAGTTAGTACATATCAAACATGAAAAAGGTCATTTTAAAATCAACATGAAAAATCAAAATTCCAAAAGTATCAAACACAAAAAAATGCTTACGGAAGAAAGAAACTGTATCATGCTAGGAACCCTCTTCCCGCCCTGTGGTGCAACTGGTGTCCCTCTGTTCAAAAATGTACTCAATGGGACTATAATGTTGCAACCACTTACAAGTTGACCTGCTGTGTGGTAAAAACTAGTTAGTACATTTCAAGCATGAAAAAGTTCATTTTAAAATCAACATAAAAAACCAAAATTCCAAAGGTATAAAACACAAAATAATGCTTACCAAAGGAAGAAATTGCATTGTGCTCTGCACCCTTCTCCATGCCCTGTGGTACAACAGATGTCCCTTTCTCCAAAAATGTACTCAATGGGAGTGTAATGTTGCAACCACACACAAGTACAAATGCTGTGAGGAAAAAACGATTTAGTATATTTCAAACATGTAAAAGGTACATTTTAATGTCAACATGAAAAACCAAATTTCCAAATGTATCAAACACAAAAAAATTGTTACCGATGAAAGAAAATGTATCGTACTAGGCACCATCCTCCCGCCCTCTGGTGCAACTGATGTCCCTTTCTCCAAAAATGTGCTCAATGGGACTGTAATTTTGCAACCACACACAAGTTGACCTGCTTTGAGGAAAAAACGAGTAAGTACATTTCAAACATCAAAAAGGTCATTTTAAAATCAACATGAAAAACCAAAATTCCAAAAGTATCAAACACAAAGAAATGCTTACTGAAGACAGAAAAAGTATCATGCTAGGCACCCTCCTCCCGCCCTGTGGTGCAACTGATGTCCCTCTCTCCAAAAATGTACTGAATGGGACCGTAATGTTGCAACCACACACAAGTTGACCTGCAGTGAGGAAAAAACGAGTTAATACACTTCAAACATGAAAAAGGACATTTTAAAATCAACATGAAAAACCAAAATTCCAAAAGTATCAAACACAAAAAAATGCTTACGGAAGAAAGAAAATGTATCGTGCTAGGCACCCTCCTCCCGCCCTGTGGTGCAACTGGTGTCCCTCTGTTCAAAAATGTACTCAATGGGACTATAATGTTGCAACCACTTACAAGTTTACCTGCTGTGAGGTAAAAACTAGTTAGTACATTTCAAGCATGAAAAAGTCTATTTTAAAATCAACATAAAAAACCAAAATTCCAAAGGTATAAAACACAAAATAATGCTTACCAAAGGAAGAAATTGCATTGTGCTCTGCACCCTTCTCCATGCCCTGTGGTGCAACAGATGTCCCTTTCTCCAAAAATGTACTCAATGGGAGTGTAATGTTGATATCACACACAAGTACAAATGCTGTGAGGAAAAAACGATTTAGTATATTTCAATCATGTAAAAGGTACATTTTAAAGTCAACATGAAAAACCAAATTTCCAAATGTATCAAACACAAAAAAATTGTTACTGATGAAAGAAAATGTATGGTACTAGGCACCATCCTCCCGCCCTCTGGTGCAACTGATGTCCCTTTCTCCAAAAATGTACTCAATGGGACCGTATTTTTGCAACCACACACAAGTTGACCTTTTTTGAGGAAAAAACCAGTTAGTACATTTCAAACATCAAAAAGGTCATTTTAAAATCAACATGAAATAACAAAATTCCAAAACTATAAAACACAAAATAATGCTTACCAAAGAAAGAAATTGCATCGTGCTCCGCACTCTCCTCCATGCCCTGTGGTTCAACAGATGTCCCTCTCTCCAAAAATGTACTCAATGGGAGTGTAATGTTGCAACCACACACAAGTTCAAATGCTGGGAGGAAAAAACGAGTTAGTACATTTCAAACATGAAAAAGGTCATTTTAAAATCAACATGAAAAACCAAAATTCCAAAAGTATCAAACACAAAAAAATGCTTACCGAAGAAAGAAAATGTATCATGCTAGGCACCCTCCTCCCACCCAGTGGTGCAACTGATGTCCCTTTCTCTAAAAATGTTCTCAATTGGACCGTAATGTTGCAACCGCACACAAGTTGACCCGCTGTGAGGAAAAAACGAGTTAGAACATATCAAACATGAAAAAGGTCATTTTAAAATCAACATGAAAAACCAAAATTCCAAAAGTATCAAACACAAAAAAATGCTTACTGAAGAGAGAAAATGTATCGTGCTAGGCACCCTCCTCCCGCCCTGTGGCGCAACTGATGTCCCTCTCTCCAAAAATGTACTCAATGGGACCTTAATGTTGCAACCACACACAAGTTGACCTGCTGTGAGGAAAAAACAAGTTAGTACATTTCAAACATGGAAAAGGTCATTTTAAAATCAACATGAAATAACAAAATTCCAAAAGTATCAAACACAAAGAAATCCTTACTGAAGACAGAAAATGTATCGTGCTAGGCACCCTCCTCCCAACCTGTGGCGCAACTGATGTCCCTCTCTCCAAAAATGTACTCAATGGGACCGTAATGTTGCAACCACACACAAGTTGACCTGCTGAGAGGAAAAAACAAGTTAGTACATTTCAAACATGGAAAAGATCATTTTAAAATCAACATGAAATAACAAAATTCCAAAAGTATCAAACACAAAGAAATCTATACTGAAGACAGAAAATGTATCGTGCTAGGCACCCTCCTCCCGCCCTGTGGCGCAACTGATGTCCCTCTATCCAAAAATGTACTCAAAGGGACCGTAATGTTGCTACCACACACAAGTTGACCTGCTGTGAGGAAAAAACAAGTTAGTACATTTCAAACATGGAAAAGGTCATTTTAAAATCAACATGAAATAATAAAATTCCAAAAGTATCAAACACAAAGAAATGCTTACCGAAGACAGAAAATGTATCGTGCTAGGCACCCTCCTCCCGCCCTGTGGCGCAACTGATGTCCCTCTCTCCAAAAATGTACTCAATGGGACCTTAATGTTGCAACCACACACAAGTTGACCTGCTGTGAGGAAAAAACAAGTTAGTACATTTCAAACATGGAAAAGGTCATTTTAAAATCAACATGAAATAACAAAATTCCAAAAGTATCAAACACAAAGAAATCCTTACTGAAGACAGAAAATGTATCGTGCTAGGCACCCTCCTCCCACCCTGTGGCGCAACTGATGTCCCTCTCTCCAAAAATGTACTCAATGGGACCGTAGTGTTGCAACTACACACAAGTTGACCAGCTGTGAGGAAAAAACAAGTTAGTACATTTCAAACATGGAAAAGGTCATTTTAAAATCAACATGAAATAACAAAATTCCAAAAGTATCAAACACAAAAAAATGCTTACCGAAGAAAGAAAATGTATCGTGCTAGGCACCCTCCTCCCGCCCAGTGGTGCAACTGATGTCCCTTTCTCCAAAAATGTTCTCAATTGGACCGTAATGTTGCAACCGCACACAAGTTGACCCGCTGTGAGGAAGAAACGAGTTAGTACATATCAAACATGAAAAAGGTCATTTTAAAATCAACATGAAATAACAAAATTCCAAAAGTATCAAACACAAAAAAATGCTTACCGAAGAAAGAAAATGTATCGTGCTAGGCACCCTCCTCCCGCCCAGTGGTGCAACTGATGTCCCTTTCTCCAAAAATGTTCTCAATTGGACCGTAATGTTGCAACCGCACACATGTTGACCCGCTGTAAGGAAGAAACGAGTTAGTACATATCAAACATGAAAAAGGTCATTTTAAAATCAACATGAAAAACCAAAATTCCAAAAGTATCAAACACAAAAAAATGCTTACCGAAGAAAGAAAATGTATCGTGCTAGGCACCCTCCTCCCACCCTGTGGCGCAACTGATGTCCCTTTCTCCAAAAATGTACTCAATGGGACCGTAATGTTGCAACTACACACAAGTTGACCTGCTGTGAGGAAAAAACAAGTTAGTACATTTCAAACATGGAAAAGGTCATTTTAAAATCAACATGAATTAACAAAATTCCAAAAGTATCAAACACAAAAAAATGCTTACCGAAGAAAGAAAATGTATCGTGCTAGGCACCCTCCTCCCGCCCAGTGGTGCAACTGATGTCCCTTTCTCCAAAAATGTTCTCAATTGGACCGTAATGTTGCAACCGCACACAAGTTGACCCGCTGTGAGGAAAAAACGAGTTAGTACATATCAAACATGAAAAAGGTCATTTTAAAATCAACATGAATAACCAAAATTCCAAAAGTATCAAACACAAAAAAATGCTTACCGAAGAAAGAAAATGTATCGTGCTAGGCACCCTCCTCCCACCCTGTGGCACAACTGATGTCCCTCTCTCCAAAAATGTACTCAATGGGACCGTAATGTTGCAACTACACACAAGTTGACCTGCTGTGAGGAAAAAACAAGTTAGTACATTTCAAACATGGAAAAGGTCATTTTAAAATCAACATGAAATAACAAAATTCCAAAAGTATCAAACACAAAGAAATGCTTACCGAAGAAAGAAAATGTATCATGCTAGGCACCCTCCTCCCGCCCAGTGGTGCAACTGATGTCCCTTTATCCAAAAATGTTCTCAATTGGACCGTAATGTTGCAACCGCACACAAGTTGACCCGCTGTGAGGAAAAAACGAGTTAGTACATATCAAACATGAAAAAGGTCATTTTAAAATCAACATGAAAAACCAAAATTCCAAAAGTATCAAACACAAAAAAATGCTTACCGAAGAAAGAAAATGTATCGTGCTAGGCACCCTCCTCCCACCCTGTGGCGCAACTGATGTCCCTCTCTCCAAAAATGTACTCAATGGGACCGTAATGTTGCAACTACACACAAGTTGACCCGCTGTGAGGAAAAAACAAGTTAGTACATTTCAAACATGGAAAAGGTCATTTTAAAATCAACATGAAATAACAAAATACCAAAAGTATCAAACACAAAAAAATGCTTACCGAAGAAAGAAAATGTATCGTGCTAGGAACCCTCCTCCTGCCCAGTGGTGCAACTGATGTCCCTCTCTCCAAAAATGTACTCAATGGGACCGTAATGTTGCAACTGCACACAAGTTGACCTGCTGAGAGAAAAAAACGAGTTAGTACATATCAAACATGAAAAAGGTCATTTTAAAATCAACATGAAAAAACAAAATTCCAAAAGTATCAAACACAAAAAAATGCTTACCGAAGAAAGAAAATGTATAATGCTAGGCACCCTCCTCCCACCCTGTGGCGCAACTGATGTCCCTCTCTCCAAAAATGTACTCAATGGGACCGTAATGTTGCAACTACACACAAGTTGACCTGCTGTGAGGAAAAAACAAGTTAGTACATTTCAAACATGGAAAAGGTCATTTTAAAATCAACATGAAATAACAAAATTCCAAAAGTAACAAACACAAATAAATGCTTACCGAAGAAAGAAAATGTATCGTGCTAGGCACCCTCCTCCCGCCCAGTGGCGCAACTGATGTCCCTCTCTCCAAAAATGTACTCAATGGGACCGTAATGTTGCAACCGCACACAAGTTGATCCGCTGTGAGGAAAAAACCAGTTAGTGCATATCAAACATGAAAAAGTTCATTTTAAAATCAACATGAGAAACCAAAATACCAAAAGTATCAAACACAAAAAATGCTTACCGATGAAAGAAAGTGTATCGTGCTAGGCACCCTCCTCCCGCCCTGTGGTGCAAATGATGTCCCTCTCTCCTAAAATGTACTCAATGGGACTGTAATGTTGCAACCGCACACAAGTTGACCCGCTGTGAGGAAAAAACGAGTTAGTACATATCAAACATGAAAAAGGTCATTTTAAAATCAACATGAAAAACCAAAATTCCAAAAGTATCAAACACAAAAAAATACTTACCGAAGAAAGAAAATGTATCGTGCTAGGCACCCTCCTCCCGCCCATTGGCGCAACTGATGTCCCTCTCTCCAAAAATGTACTCAATGGGACCGTAATGTTGCAACTACACACAAGTTGACCTGCTGTGAGGAAAAAACAAGTTAGTACATTTCAAATATGGAAAAGGTCATTTTAAAATCAACATGAAATAACAAAATTCCAAAAGAATCAAACACAAAAAAATGCTTACCGAAGAAAGAAAATGTATCGTGCTAGGCACCCTCCTCCCACCCTGTGGCGCAACTGATGTCCCTCTCTCCAAAAATGTACTCAATGGGACTGTAATGTTGCAACTACACACAAGTTGACCTGCTGTGAGGAAAAAACAAGTTAGTACATTTCAAACATGGAAAAGGTCATTTCAAAATCAACATGAAATAACAAAATTCCAAAAGTATCAAACACAAAAAAATGCTTACCGAAGAAAGAAAATGTATCGTGCTAGGCACCCTCCTTTCACCCTGTGGCGCAACTGATGTCCCTCTCTCCAAAAATGTACTCAATGGGACCGTAATGTTGCAACTACACACAAGTTGACCTGCTGTGAGGAAAATACAAGTTAGTACATTTCAAACATGGAAAAGGTCATTTCAAAATCAACATGCAATAACAAAATTCCAAAAGTATCAAACACAAAAAAATGCATACCGAAGAAAGAAAATGTATCGTGCTAGGCACCCTCCTCCCACCCTGTGGCGCAACTGATGTCCCTCTCTCCAAAAATGTACTCAATGGGACCGTAATGTTGCAACTACACACAAGTTGACCTGCTGTGAGGAAAAAACAAGTTAGTACATTTCAAACATGGAAAAGGTCATTTTAAAATCAACATGAAATAACAAAATTCCAAAAGTATCAGACACAAAAAAATGCTTACCGAAGAAAGAAAATGTATCGTGCTAGGCACCCTCCTCCTGCCCAGTGGTGCAACTGATGTCCCTCTCTCCAAAATTGTACTCAATGGGACCGTAATGTTGCAACCGCACACAAGTTGACCCGCTGAGAAAAAAAAACGAGTTAGTACATATCAAACATGAAAAAGGTCATTTTAAAATCAACATGAAAAACCAAAATTGCAAAAGTATCAAACACAAAAAAATGCTTACCGAAGAATGAAAATGTATCGTGCTAGACACCCTCCTCCCACCCTGTGGCGCAACTGATGTCCCTCTCTCCAAAAATGTACTCAATGGGACCGTAATGTTGCAACTACACACAAGTTGACCTGCTGTGCGGAGAAAACAAGTTAGTACATTTCAAACATGGAAAAGGTCATTTCAAAATCAACATGAAATAACAAAATTCCAAAAGTAACAAACACAAAAAAATGCTTACCGAAGAAAGAAAATGTATCGTGCTAGGCACCCTCCTCCCACCCTGTGGCGCAACTGATGTCCCTCTCTCCAAAAATGTACTCAATGGGACTGTAATGATGCAACTACACACAAGTTGACCCGCTGTGAGGAAAAAACAAGTTAGTACATTTCAAACATGGAAAAGGTCATTTCAAAATCAACATGAAATAACAAAATTCCATAAGTATCAAACACAAAAAAATGCTTACCGAAGAAAGAAAATGTATCGTGCTAGGCACCCTCCTCCCACCCTGTGGCGCAACTGATGTCCCTCTCTCCAAAAATGTACTCAATGGGACCGTAATGTTGCAACTACACACAAGTTGACCTGCTGTGAGGAAAAAACAAGTTAGTACATTTCAAATATGGAAAAGGTCATTTTAAAATCAACATGAAATAACAAAATTCCAAAAGTATCAAACACAAAAAAATGCTTACCGAAGAAAGAAAATGTATCGTGCTAGGCACCCTCCTCCCGCCCAGTGGTGCAACTGATGTCCCTCTCTCCAAAAATGTACTCAATGGGACGGTAATGTTGCAACTACACACAAGTTGACCCGCTGTGAGGAAAAAACAAGTTAGTACATTCAAACATGGAAAAGGTCATTTTAAAATCAACATGAAATAACAAAATTCGAAAAGTATCAAACACAAAAAAATGCTTACCGAAGAAAGAAAATGTATCGTGCTAGGCACCCTCCTCCCACCCTGTGGCGCAACTGATGTCCCTTTCTCCAAAAATGTACTCAATGGGACTGTAATGACGCAACTACACACAAGTTGACCAGCTGTGAGGAAAAAACAAGTTAGTACATTTCAAACATGGAAAAGGTCATTTCAAAATCAACATGAAATAACAAAATTCCAAAAGTATCAAACACAAAAAAATGTTTACCGAAGAAAGAAAATGTATCGTGCTAGGCACCCTCCTCCCACCCTGTGGCGCAACTGATGTCCCTCTCTCCAAAAATGTACTCAATGGGACCGTAATGTTGCAACTACACACAAGTTGACCTGCTGTGAGGAAAAAACAAGTTAGTACATTTCAAACATGGAAAAGGTCATTTTAAAATCAACATGAAATAACAAAATTCCAAAAGTATCAGACACAAAAAAATGCTTACCGAAGAAAGAAAATGTATCGTGCTAGGCACCCTCCTCCTGCCCAGTGGTGCAACTGATGTCCCTCTCTCCAAAAATGTACTCAATGGGACCGTAATGTTGCAACCGCACACAAGTTGACCCGCTGAGAGAAAAAAACGAGTTAGTACATATCAAACATGAAAAAGGTCATTTTAAAATCAACATGAAAAACCAAAATTCCAAAAGTATCAAACACAAAAAAATGCTTACCGAAGAAAGAAAATGTATCGTGCTAGGCACCCTCCTCCCACCCTGTGGCGCAACTGATGTCCCTCTCTCCAAAAATGTACTCAATGGGACCGTAATGTTGCAACTACACACAAGTTGACCTGCTGTGCGGAGAAAACAAGTTAGTACATTTCAAACATGGAAAAGGTCATTTCAAAATCAACATGAAATAACAAAATTCCAAAAGTATCAAACACAAAAAAATGCTTACCGAAGAAAGAAAATGTATCGTGCTAGGCACCCTCCTCCCACCCTGTGGCACAACTGATGTCCCTCTCTCCAAAAATGTACTCAATGGGACCGTAATGTTGCAACTACACACAAGTTGACCTGCTGTGAGGAAAATACAAGTTAGTACATTTCAAACATGGAAAAGGTCATTTCAAAATCAACATGCAATAACAAAATTCCAAAAGTATCAAACACAAAAAAATGCTTACCGAAGAAAGAAAATGTATCGTGCTAGGCACCCTCCTCCCACCCTGTGGCGCAACTGATGTCCCTCTCTCCAAAAATGTACTCAATGGTACTGTAATGTTGCAACTACACACAAGTTGACCTGCTGTGAGGAAAAAACAAGTTAGTACATTTCAAACATGGAAAAGGTCATTTCAAAATCAACATGAAATAACAAAATTCCAAAAGTATCAAACACAAAAAATGCTTACCGAAGAAAGAAAATGTATCGTGCTGGGCACCCTCCTCCCGCCCAGTGGTGCAACTGATGTCCCTCTCTCCAAAAATGTACTCAATGGGACCCTAATGTTAAAACTACACACAAGTTGACCTGCTGTGAGGAAAAAACAAGTTAGTACATTTCAAACATGGAAAAGGTCATTTTAAAATCAACATGAAATAACAAAATTCCAAAAGTATCAAACACAAAAAAATGCTTACCGAAGAAAGAAAATGTATCGTGCTAGGCACCCTCCTCCCACCCTGTGGCGCAACTGATGTCCCTCTCTCCAAAAATGTACTCAATGGTACTGTAATGTTGCAACTACACACAAGTTGACCTGCTGTGAGGAAAAAACAAGTTAGTACATTTCAAACATGGAAAAGGTCATTTCAAAATCAACATGAAATAACAAAATTCCAAAAGTATCAAACACAAAAAATGCTTACCGAAGAAAGAAAATGTATCGTGCTAGGCACCCTCCTCCCACCCTGTGGCGCAACTGATGTCCCTCTCTCCAAAAATGTACTCAATGGGACCGTAATGTTGCAACTACACACAAGTTGACCTGCTGTGAGGAAAAAACAAGTTAGTAAATTTCAAACATGGAAAAGGTCATTTCAAAATCAACATGCAATAACAAAATTCCAAAAGTATCAAACACAAATAAAAGCTTACCGAAGAAAGAAAATGTATCGTGCTAAGCACCCTCCTCCCACCCTGTGGCGCAACTGATGTCCCTCTCTCCAAAAATGTACTCAATGGGACAGTAATGTTGCAACTACACACAAGTTGACCTGCGGTGAGGAAAAAACAAGTTAGTACATTTCAAACATGGAAAAGGTCATTTTAAAATCAACATGAAATAACAAAATTCCAAAAGTATCAAACACAAAAAAATGCTTACCAAAGAAAGAAAATGTATCGTGCTAGGCACCCTCCTCCTGCCCAGTGGTGCAACTGATGTCCCTCTCTCCAAAAATGTACTCAATGGGACCGTAATGTTGCAACCGCACACAAGTTGACCCGCTGTGAGAAAAAAACGAGTTAGTACATATCAAACATGAAAAAGGTCATTTTAAAATCAACATGAAATTACAAAATTCCAAAAGCATCAAACACAAGAAAATGCTTACCGAAGAAAAAAAATGTATCGTGCTAGGCACCCTCCTCCCGCCCAGTGGTGCAACTGATGTCCCTTTCTCCAAAAATGTTCTCAATTGGACCGTAATGTTGCAACCGCACACAAGTTGACCCGCTGTGAGGAAAAAACGAGTTAGTACATTTCAAACATGGAAAAGGTCATTTTAAAATCAACATGAAATAACAAAATTCCAAAAGTATCAAACACAAAAAAATGCTTACCGAAGAAAGAAAATGTATCGTGCTAGGCACCCTCCTCCCGCCCAGTGGGGCAACTGATGTCCCTCTCTCCAAAAATGTACTCAATGGGACCGTAATGTTGCAACCGCACACAAGTTGATCCGCTGTGAGGAAAAAACCAGTTAGTGTATATCAAACATGAAAAAGATCATTTTAAAATCAACATGAGAAACCAAAATACCAAAAGTATCAAACACAAAAAATGCTTACCGAAGAAAGAAAGTGTATCGTGATAGGCACCCTCCTCCCGCCCTGTGGTGCAACTGATGTCCCTCTCTCCTAAAATGTACTCAATGGGACTGTAATGTTGCAACTACACACAAGTTGACCTGCTGTGAGGAAAAAACAAGTTAGTACATTTCAAACATGGAAAAGGTCATTTTAAAATCAACATGAAATAACAAAATTCCAAAAGTATAAAACACAAAAAAATGCTTACCGAAGAAAGAAAATGTATCATGCTAGGCACCCTCCTCCCGCCCAGTGGTGCAACTGATGTCCCTTTCTCCAAAAATGTTCTCAATCGGACCGTAATGTTGCAACCGCACACAAGTTGACCCGCTGTGAGGAAAAAACGAGTTAGTACATATCAAACATGAAAAAGGTCATTTTAAAATCAACATGAAAAACCAAAATTCCAAAAGTATCAAACACAAAAAAATGCTTACCGAAGAAAGAAAATGTATCGTGCTAGGAACCCTCCTCCCAGCCTGTGGCGCAACTGATGTCCCTCTCTCCAAAAATGTACTCAATGGGACCGTAATGTTGCAACTACACACAAGTTGACCTGCTGTGAGGAAAAAACAAGTTAGTACATTTCAAACATGGAAAAGGTCATTTTAAAATCAACATGAAATAACAAAATTCCAAAAGTATGAAACACAAAAAAATGCTTACCGAAGAAAGAAAATGTATCGTGCTAGGCACCCTCCTCCCGCCCAGTGGCGCAACTGATGTCCCTCTCTCCAAAAATGTACTCAATGGGAACGTAATGTTGCAACCGCACACAAGTTGATCCGCTGTGAGGAAAAAACCAGTTAGTGCATATCAAGCATGAAAAAGATCATTTTAAAATCAACATGAGAAGCCAAAATACCAAAAGTATCAAACACAAAAAATGCTTACCGAAGAAAGAAAATGTATCGTGCTTGGCACCCTCCTCCCGCCCATTGGCGCAACTGATGTCCCTCTCTCCAAAAATGTACTCAATGGGACCGTAATGTTACAACTACACACAAGTTGATTTGCTGTGAGGAAAAAACAAGTTAGTACATTTCAAACATGGAAAAGGTCATTTTAAAATCAACATGAAATAACAAAATTCCGAAAGTATCAAACACAAGAAAATGCTTACCGAAGAGAGAAAATGTATCGTGCTAGGCACCCTCCTCCCGCCCAGTGGTTCAACTGATGTCCCTCTCTCGAAAAATGTACTCAATGGGACCGTAATGTTGCAACCGCACACAAGTTGACCCGCTGTGAGAAAAAAACGAGTTAGTACATATCAAACATGAAAAAGGTCATTTTAAAATCAACATGAAAAACCAAAATTCCAAAAGTATCAAACACAAAAAAATGCTTACCGAAGAAAGAAAATGTATCGTGCTAGGCACCCTCCTCCCACCCTGTGGCGTAACTGATGTCCCTCTCTCCAAAAATGTACTCAATGGGACGGTAATGTTGCAACTACACACAAGTTGACCTGCTGTGAGGAAAAAACAAGTTAGTACATTTCAAACATGGAAAAGGTCATTTCAAAATCAACATGAAATAACAAAATTCCAAAAGTATCATACACAAAAAAATTCTTACCGAAGAAAGAAAATGTATCGTGCTAGGCACCCTGCTCCCACCCAGTGGTGCAACTGATGTCCCTCTCTCCAAAAATGTACTCAATGGGACCGTAATGTTGCAACCGCACACAAGTTGACCCGCTGTGAGAAAAAAACGAGTTAGTACATATCAAACATGAAAAAGGTCATTTTAAAATCAACATGAAAAACCAAAATTCCAAAAGTATCAAACACAAAAAAATGCTTACCGAAGAAAGAAAATGTATCGTGCTAGGCACCCTTCTCCCGCCCAGTGGTGCAACTGATGACCCTCTCTCCAAAAATGTACTCAATGGGACCGTAATGTTGCAACCGCACACAAGTTGACCCGCTGTGAGAAAAAAACGAGTTAGTACATATCAAACATGAAAAAGGTCATTTTAAAATCAACATGAAAAACCAAAATTCCAAAAGTATCAAAAACAAAAAAATGCTTACCGAAGAAAGAAAATGTATCGTGCTAGGCACCCTCCTCCCACCCTGTGGCGTAACTGATGTCCCTCTCTCCAAAAATGTACTCAATGGGACCGTAATGTTGCAACTACACACAAGTTGACCTGCTGTGAGGAAAAAACAAGTTAGTACATTTCAAACATGAAAAGGTCATTTCAAAATCAACATGAAATAACAAAATTCCAAAAGTATCAAACAAAAAAAATGCTTACCGAAGAAAGAAAATGTATCGTGCTAGGCACCCTCCTCCTGCCCAGTGGCGCAACTGATGTCCCTCTCTCCAAAAATGTTCTCAATGAGACCGTAATGTTGCAACCACACACAAGTTGACCTGCTGTGAGGAAAAAACGAATTAGTACATTTCAAACATGAAAAAGGTAATTTTATAATCAACATGAAAAACCAAAATTCCAAAAGTATCAAACACAAAAAAATTCTTACCAAAGAAAAAAATGAATAGAGCTCCACACCCTCCTCCATCCCGTGTGGTGCAACAGATGTCCCTTTCTCCAATAATGTTCTCAATTGGACCGTAATGTTGCAACCGCACACAAGTTGATCCGCTCTGAGGAAAAAACCAGTTAGTGCATATCAAACATGAAAAAGATCATATTAAAATCAACATGAGAAACCAAAATACCAAAAGTATCAAACACAAAAAATGCTTACCGAAGAAAGAAAATGTATCGTGCTAGGCACCCTCCTCCCACCCTGTGGCGCAACTGATGTCCCTCTCTCCAAAAATGTACTCAATGGGACCGTAATGTTGCAACTACACACAAGTTGACCTGCTGTGAGGAAAAAACAAGTTAGTACATTTCAAACATGGAAAAGGTCATTCCAAAATCAAAATGAAATAACAAAATTCCAAAAGTATCAAACACAAAAAAATGCTTACCGAAGAAAGAAAATGTATCGTGCAAGGCACCCTCCTCCCGCCCAGTGGTGCAACTGATGTCCCTCTCTCCAAAAATGTACTCAATGGGACCGTAATGTTGCAACCGCACACAAGTTGACCCGCTGTGAGAAAAAAACGAGTTAGTACATATCAAACATGAAAAAGGTCATTTTAAAATCAACATGAAAAACCAAAATTCCAAAAGTATCAAACACAAAAAAATGCTTACCGAAGAAAGAAAATGTATCGTGCTAGGCACCCTCCTCCAACCCTGTGGCGCAACTGATGTCCCTCTCTCCAAAAATGTACTCAATGGGACCGTAATGTTGCAACCGCACACAAGTTGACCCGCTGTGAGGAAAAAACCAGTTAGTGCATATCAAACATGAAAAAGATCATTTTAAAATCAACATGAGAAACGAAAATACCAAAAGTATCAAACACAAAAAATGCTTACCGAAGAAAGAAAATGTATCATGCTAGGCACCGTCCTCCCGCCCTGTGGCGCAACTGATGTCCCTCTCTCCAAAAATGTACTCAATGGGACCGTAATGTTCCAACTACACACAAGTTGACTTGCTGTGAGGAAAAAACAAGTTAGTACATTTCAAACATAGAAAAGGTCATTTTAAAATCAACATGAAATAACAAAATTCCGAAAGTATCAAACACAAAAAAATGCTTACCGAAGAAAGAAAATGTATCGTGCTAGGCACCCTCCTCCCGCCCAGTGGCGCAACTGATGTCCCTCTCTCCAAAAATGTACTCAATGGGACCGTAATGTTGCAACCGCACACAAGTTAACCCGCTGTGAGAAAAAAACGAGTTAGTACATATCAAACATGAAAAAGGTCATTTTAAAATCAACATGTAAAACCAAAATTCCAAAAGTATCAAACACAAAAAAATGCTTACCGAAGAAAGAAAATGTATCGTGCTAGGCACCCTCCTCCCACCCTGTGGCGCAACTGATGTCCCTCTCTCCAAAAATGTACTCAATGGGACCGTAATGTTGCAACTACACACAAGTTGACCTGCTGTGAGGAAAATACAAGTTAGTACATTTCAAACATGGAAAAGGTCATTTCAAAATCAACATGAAATAACAAAATTCCAAAAGTATCAAACACAAAAAAATGCTTACCGAAGAAAGAAAATCTATCGTGCTAGGCACCCTCCTCCCACCCTGTGGCGCAACTGATGTCCCTCTCTCCAAAAATGTACTCAATGGGACCGTAATGTTGCAACTACACAAAAGTTGACCTGCTGTGAGGAAAAAACAAGTTTGTACATTTCAAACATGGAAAAGGTCATTTTAAAATCAACATGAAATAACAAAATTCCAAAAGTATCAAACACAAAAAAATGCTTACCGAAGAAAGAAAATGTATCGTGCTAGGCACCCTCCTTCCGCCCAGTGGTGCAACTGATGTCCCTTTCTCCAAAAATATTCTCAATTGGACCGTAATGTTGCAACCGCACACAAGTTGACCCGCTGTTAGGAAAAAACGAGTTAGTACATTTCAAACATGGAAAAGGTCATTTTAAAATCAACATGAAATAACAAAATTCCAAAATTATCAAACACAAAAATATGCTTACCGAAGAAAGAAAATGTATCGTGCTAGGCACCCTCCTCCCGCCCATTGGCGCAACTGATGTCCCTCTCTCCAAAAATGTACTCAATGGGACCGTAATGTTACAACTACACACAAGTTGACTTGCTGTGAGGAAAAAACAAGTTAGTACATTTCAAACATGGAAAAGGTCATTTTAAAATCAACATGAAATAACAAAATTCCAAAAGTATCAAACACAAGAAAATGCTTACCGAAGAAAGAAAATGTATCGTGCTAGGCACCCTCCTCCCGCCCAGTGGTTCAACTGATGTCCCTCTCTCGAAAAATGTACTCAATGGGACCGTAATGTTGCAACCGCACACAAGTTGACCCGCTGTGAGAAAAAAACGAGTTAGTACATATCAAACATGAAAAAGGTCATTTTAAAATCAACATGAAAAACCAAAATTCCAAAAGTATCAAACACAAAAAAATGCTTACCGAAGAAAGAAAATGTATCGTGCTAGGCACCCTCCTCCCACCCTGTGGCGTAACTGATGTCCCTCTCTCCAAAAATGTAGTCAATTTGACGGTAATGTTGCAACTACACACAAGTTGACCTGCTGTGAGGAAAAAACAAGTTAGTACATTTCAAACATGGAAAAGGTCATTTCAAAATCAACATGAAATAACAAAATTCCAAAAGTATCATACACAAAAAAATTCTTACCGAAGAAAGAAAATGTATCGTGCTAGGCACCCTGCTCCCGCCCAGTGGTGCAACTGATGTCCCTCTCTCCAAAAATGTACTCAATGGGACCGTAATGTTGCAACCGCACACAAGTTGACCCGCTGTGAGAAAAAAACGAGTTAGTACATATCAAACATGAAAAAGGTCATTTTAAAATCAACATGAAAAACCAAAATTCCAAAAGTATCAAACACAAAAAAATGCTTACCGAAGAAAGAAAATGTATCGTGCTAGGCACCCTCCTCCCGCCCAGTGGTGCAACTGATGTCCCTCTCTCCAAAAATGTACTCAATGGGACCGTAATGTTGCAACCGCACACAAGTTGACCCGCTGTGAGAAAAAAACGAGTTAGTACATATCAAACATGAAAAAGGTCATTTTAAAATCAACATGAAAAACCAAAATTCCAAAAGTATCAAACACAAAAAAATGCTTACCGAAGAAAGAAAATGTATCGTGCTAGGCACCCTCCTCCCACCCTGTGGCGTAACTGATGTCCCTCTCTCCAAAAATGTACTCAATGGGACCGTAATGTTGCAACTACACACAAGTTGACCTGCTGTGAGGAAAAAACAAGTTAGTACATTTCAAACATGGAAAAGGTCATTTCAAAATCAACATGAAATAACAAAATTCCAAAAGTATCAAACACAAGAAAATGCTTACCGAAGAAAGAAAATGTATCGTGCTAGGCACCCTCCTCCTGCCCAGTGGCGCAACTGATGTCCCTCTCTCCAAAAATGTTCTCAATGAGACCGTAATGTTGAAACCACACACAAGTTGACCTGCTGTGAGGAAAAAACGAATTAGTACATTTCAAACATGAAAAAGGTAATTTTATAATCAACATGAAAAACCAAAATTCCAAAAGTATCCAACACAAAAAAATTCTTACCAAAGAAAAAAATGAATAGAGCTCCACACCCTCCTCCATCCCGTGTGGTGCAACAGATGTCCCTTTCTCCAATAATGTTCTCAATTGGACCGTAATGTTGCAACCGCACACAAGTTGATCCGCTCTGAGGAAAAAACCAGTTAGTGCATATCAAACATGAAAAAGATCATATTAAAATCAACATGAGAAACCAAAATACCAAAAGTATCAAACACAAAAAATGCTTACCGAAGAAAGAAAATGTATCGTGCTAGGCACCCTCCTCCCACCCTGTGGCGCAACTGATGTCCCTCTCTCCAAAAATGTACTCAATGGGACCGTAATGTTGCAACTACACACAAGTTGACCTGCTGTGAGGAAAAAACAAGTTAGTACATTTCAAACATGGAAAAGGTCATTTCAAAATCAAAATGAAATAACAAAATTCCAAAAGTATCAAACACAAAAAAATGCTTACTGAAGAAAGAAAATGTATCGTGCAAGGCACCCTCCTCCCGCCCAGTGGTGCAACTGATGTCCCTCTCTCCAAAAATGTACTCAATGGGACCGTAATGTTGCAACCGCACACAAGTTGACCCGCTGTGAGAAAAAAACGAGTTAGTACATATCAAACATGAAAAAGGTCATTTTAAAATCAACATGAAAAACCAAAATTCCAAAAGTATCAAACACAAAAAAATGCTTACCGAAGAAAGAAAATGTATCGTGCTAGGCACCCACCTCCCACCCTGTGGCGCAACTGATGTCCCTCTCTCCAAAAATGTACTCAATGGGACCGTAATGTTGCAACCGCACACAAGTTGACCCGCTGTGAGAAAAAAACGAGTTTGTACATATCAAACATGAAAAAGGTCATTTTAAAATCAACATGAAAAACCAAAATTCCAAAAGTATCAAACACAAAAAAAAGCTTACCGAAGAAAGAAAATGTATCGTGCTAGGCACCCTCCTCCCGCCCAGTGGCGCAACTGATGTCCCTCTCTCCAAAAATGTACTCAATGTGACCGTAATTTTGCAACCGCACACAAGTTGATCCGCTGTGAGGAAAAAACCAGTTAGTGCATATCAAACATGAAAAAGATCATTTTAAAATCAACATGAGAAACGAAAATACCAAAAGTATCAAACACAAAAAATGCTTACCGAAGAAAGAAAATGTATCATGCTAGGCACCGTCCTCCCGCCCTGTGGCGCAACAGATGTCCCTCTCTCCAAAAATGTACTCAATGGGACCGTAATGTTCCAACTACACACAAGTTGACTTGCTGTGAGGAAAAAACAGGTTAGTACATTTCAAACATAGAAAAGGTCATTTTAAAATCAACATGAAATAACAAAATTCCAAAAGTATCAAACACAAAAAAATGCTTACCGAAGAAAGAAAATGTATCGTGCTAGGCACCCTCCTCCCGCCCAGTGGTGCAACTGATGTCCCTTTCTCCAAAAATGTTCTCAATTGGACCGTAATGTTGCAACCGCACACAAGTTGACCCGCTGTGAGGAAAAAACGAGTTAGTACATATCAAACATGAAAAAGGCCATTTTAAAATCAACATGAAAAACCAAAATTCCAAAAGTATCAAACACAAAAAAATGCTTACCGAAGACAGAAAATGTGTCGTGCTAGGCACCCTCTTCCCACCCTGTGGCGCAACTGATGTCCCTCTCTCCAAAAATGTACTCAATGGGACCGTAATGTTGCAACCGCACGCAAGTTGATCCGCTGTGAGGAAAAAACCAGTTAGTGCATACCAAACATGAAAAAGATCATTTTAAAATCAACATTAAAAACCAAAATACCAAAAGTATCAAACACAAAAAATGCTTACCGAAGAAAGAAAATGTATCGTACTAGGCACCCTCCTCCCGCCATGTGGTGCAACTGATGACCCTCTCTCCAAAAATGTTCTCAATGGGTCCGTAATGTTGCAACCACACACAAGTTGACCTGCTGTGAGGAAAAAACGAGTTAGTACATTTCAAACATGAAAAAGGTAATTTTATAATCAACATGAAAAACCAAAATTCCTAAAGTATCAAACACAAAAAAATTCTTACCAAAGAAAAAAATGAATAGAGCTCCACACCCTCCTCCGTCCCGTGTGGTGCAACAGATGTCCCTTTCTCCAAAAATGTACTCAATGGGATCGTAATGTTGCATCCACACACAAGTTGACCTGCTGTGAGGAGAAAACGAGTTGGTATATTTCAAACATGAAAAAGGTCATTATAAAATCAACATGAAAAACCAAAATTCCAAAAGTATAAACCACACAAAAATGCTTACCAAAGAAAAAAATGAGTCGAGCTCCACACCCTCCTCCATCCCGTGTGGTGCAACAGATGTCCCTTTCTCGAAAAATGTACTCAATGGGATCGTAATGTTGCATCCACACACAAGGTGACCTGCTGTGAGGTGAAAACGAGTTGGTACATTTCAAACATGAAAAAGGTCATTATAAAATCAACATGAAAAACCAAAATTCCAAAAGTATAAACCACACAAAAATGCTTACCAAAGAAAAAAATGAATCGAGCTCCACACCCTCCTCCATCCCGTGTGGTGCAACAGATGTCCCTTTCTCGAAAAATGTACTCAATGGGATCGTAATGTTGCATCCACACACAAGGTGACCTGCTGTGAGGTGAAAACGAGATGGTACATTTCAAACATGAAAAAGGTCATTATAAAATCAACATGAAAAACCAAAATTCCAAAAGTATAAACCACACAAAAATGCTTACAAAAGAAAAAAATGAATAGAGCTCCACACCCTCCTCTATCCCGTGTGGTACAACAGATGTCCCTTTCTCGAAAAATGTACTTAATGGGATCGTAATATTGCATCCACACACAAGATGACCTGATGTGAGGAAAAAACGAGATGGTACATTTCAAACATGAAAAAGGTCATTATAAAATCAACTTAAGAAACCAAAAATCCAAAAGTATAAACCACACAAAAATGTTTAAAAAAGAAAAAATGAATAGAGCTCCACACCCTCCTCCCTCCCGTGTGGTTCAACAGATGTCCCTTTTTCCAGAAATGTACTCAATGGGATCGTAATGTTGCATCCACACACAAGTTGACCTGCTGTGAGACAAAAACGAGTTGGTACATTTCAAACATGAAAAAGGTCATTATAAAATCAACATGAAAAACCAAAATTCCAAAAGTATAAACCACACAATAATGCTTACCAAAGAAAAAAATTGAATAGAGCTCCACACCCTCCTCCATACCGTGTTGTGCAACAGATGTCCCTTTCTCTAAAAATGTACCAAATGGGATCGTAGTGTTACATCCACACACAAGTTGACCTGCTGTGAGGAGAAAACGAGTTGTTACATTTCAAACATGAAAAAGGTCATTATAAAAACAACATGAAAAACCAAAATTCCAAAAATAATCCACACAAAAATGCTAACCAAAGAAAGAAATGAATCGAGCTCCACACCCTCCTCCATCCCGTGTGGTGCAACAGATGTCCCTTTCTCCAAAAATATACTCAATGGGACTGTAATGTAGCAACCGCACAGAAGTTGACCCGCTGTGAGAAAAAAACGAGTTAGTACATATCAAACATGAAAAAGGTCATTTTGAAATCAACATGAAAAACCAAAATTCCAAAAGTATCATACACAAAAAAATGCTTACCGAAGAAAGAAAATGTATCGTGCTAGGCACCCTCCTCCCACCCTGTGGCGCAACTGATGTCCCACTCTCCAAAAATGTACTCAATGGGACCGTAATGTTGCAACTACACACAAGTTGACCTGCTGTGAGGAAAAAACAAGTCAGTACATTTCAAACATGGAAAAGGTCATTTCAAAATCAACATGAAATAACAAAATTCCAAAAGTATCAAACACAAAAAAATGCTTATCGAAGAAAGAAAATGTATCGTGCTAGGCACCCTCCTCCCGCCCAGTGGTGCAACTGATGTCCCTCTCTCCAAAAATGTACTCAATGGGACCGTAATGTTGCAACCGCACACAAGTTGACTCGCTGTGAGAAAAAAACGAGTTAGTACATATCAAACATGAAAAAGGTCATTTTAAAATCAACATGAAAAACCAAAATTCCAAAAGTATCAAACACAAAAAAATGCTTACCAAAGAAAAAAATTAATCGAGCTCCACACCCTCCTCCATCCCGTGTGGTGCAACAGATGTCCCTTTCTCCAAAGTTGTACTCAATGGGATCGTAATGTTGCAACTACACACAAGTTGACCTGCTGTGAGGAAAAAACATGTTAGTACATTTCAAACATGGAAAAGGTCATTTTAAAATCAACATGAAATAACAAAATTACAAAAGTATCAAACACAAAAAAATGCTTACCGAAGAAAGAAAATGTATCGTGCTAGGCACCCTCCTCCCGCCCAGTGGTGCAACTGATGTCCCTCTCTCCAAAAATGTACTCAATGGGACTGTAATGTTGCAACCGCACACAAGTTGACCCGCTGTGAGAAAAAAACGAGTTAGTACATATCAAACATGAAAAAGGTCATTTTAAAATCAACATGAAAAACCAAAATTCCAAAAGTATCATACACAAAAAAATGCTTACCGAAGAAAGAAAATGTATCGTGCTAGGCACCCTCCTCCCACCCTGTGGCGCAACTGATGTCCCTCTCTCCAAAAATGTACTCAATGGGACCGTAATGTTGCAACTACACACAAGTTGACCTGCTGTGAGGAAAAAACAAGTTAGTACATTTCAAACATGGAAATGGTCATTTCAAAATCAACATGAAATAACAAAATTCCAAAAGTATCAAACACAAAAAAATGCTTACCGAAGAAAGAAAATGTATCGTGCTAGGCACCCTCCTCCTGCCCAGTGGTGCAACTGATGTCCCTCTCTCCAAAAATGTACTCAATGGGACCGTAATGTTGCAACCGCACACAAGTTGACTCGCTGTGAGAAAAAAACGAGTTAGTACATATCAAACATGAAAAAGGTCATTTTAAAATCAACATGAAAAACCAAAATTCCAAAAGTATCAAACACAAAAAAATGCTTACCGAAGAAAGAAAATGTATCGTGCTAGGAACCCTCCTCCCGCCCAGTGGTGCAACTGATGTCCCTCTCTCCAAAAATGTACTCAATGGGATCGTAATGTTGCATCCACACACAAGGTGACCTGCTGTGAGGTGAAAACGAGTTGGTACATTTCAAACATGAAAAAGGTCATTATAAAATCAACATGAAAAACCAAAATTCCAAAAGTATAAACCACACAATAATGCTTACCAAAGAAAAAAATGAATAGAGCTCCACACCCTCCTCCATACCGTGTGGTGCAACAGATGTACCTTTCTCCAAAAATGTACCAAATGGGATCGTAGTGTTACATCCACACACAAGTTGACCTGCTGTGAGGAGAAAACGAGTTGGTACATTTCAAACATGAAAAAGGTCATTATAAAAACAACATGAAAAACCAAAATTCCAAAAATAAACCACACAAAAATGCTAACCAAAGAAAAAAATGAATAGAGCTCCACACCCTCCACCATCCCGTGTGGTGCAACAGATGTCCCTTTCTCCAAAAATGTACTCAATGGGATCGTAATGTTGCATCCACACACAAGTTGACCTGCTGTGAGGAGAAAACGAGTTGGTATATTTCAAACATGAAAAAGGTCATTATAAAATCAACATGAAAAACCAAAATTCCAAAAGTATAAACCACACAAAAATGCTTACCAAAGAAAAAAATGAATCGAGCTCCACACCCTCCTCCATCCCGTGTGGTGCAACAGATGTCCCTTTCTCGAAAAATGTACTCAATGGATTCGTAATGTTGCATCCACACACAAGGTGACCTGCTGTGAGGTGAAAACGAGTTGGTACATTTCAAACATGAAAAAGGTCATTATAAAATCAACATGAAAAACCAAAATTCCAAAAGTATAAACCACACAAAAATGCTTACCAAAGAAAAAAATGAATCGAGCTCCACACCCTCCTCCATCCCGTGTGGTGCAACAGATGTCTCTTTCTCGAAAAATGTACTCAATGGGATCGTAATGTTGCATCCACACACAAGGTGACCTGCCGTGAGGTGAAAACGAGTTGGTACATTTCAAACATGAAAAAGGTCATTATAAAATCAACATGAAAAACCAAAATTCCAAAAGTATAAACCACACAAAAATGCTTACAAAAGAAAAAAATGAATAGAGCTCCACACCCTCCTCCATCCCGTGTGGTACAACAGATGTCCCTTTCTCCAAAAATGTACTCAATGGGATCGTAATGTTGCATCCACACACAAGATCACCTGATGTGAGGAAAAAACGAGATGGTACATTTCAAACATGAAAAAGTCATTATAAAATCAACTTAAGAAACCAAAATTCCAAAAGTATAAACCACACAAAAATGTTTAAAAAAGAAAAAATGAATAGAGCTCCACACCCTCCTCCCTCCCGTGTGGTTCAACAGATGTCCCTTTTTCCAGAAATGTACTCAATGGGATCGTAATGTTGCATCCACACACAAGTTGACCTGCTGTGAGACAAAAACGAGTTGGTACATTTCAAACATGAAAAAGGTCATTATAAAATCAACATGAAAAACCAAAATTCCAAAAGTATAAACCACACAATAATGCTTACCAAAGAAAAAATGAATAGAGCTCCACACCCTCCTCCCTCCCGTGTGGTGCAACAGATGTCCCTTTCTCCAAAAATGTACCAAATGGGATCGTAGTGTTACATCCACACACAAGTTGACCAGCTGTGAGGAGAAAACGAGTTGGTACATTTCAAACATGAAAAAGGTCATTATAAAAACAACATGAAAAACCAAAATTCCAAAAATAAACCACCCAAAAATGCTAACCAAAGAAAGAAATGAATCGAGCTCCACACCCTCCTCCATCCCGTGTGGTGCAACAGATGTCCCTTTCTCCAAAAATGGACTCAATGGGATCGTAATGTTGCATCCACACACAAGTTGACCTGCTGTGAGGAGAAAACTAGTTGGTATATTTCAAACATGAAAAAGGTCATTATAAAATCAACATGAAAAACCAAAATTCCAAAAGTATAAACCACACAAAAATGCTTACCAAAGAAAAAAATGAATCGAGCTCCACACCCTCCTCCATCCCGTGTGGTGCAACAGATGTCCCTTTCTCGAAAAATGTACTCAATGGGATCGTAATGTTGCATCCACACACAAGGTGACCTGCTGTGAGGTGAAAACGAGTTGGTACATTTCAAACATGAAAAAGGTCATTATAAAATCAACATGAAAAACCAAAATTCCGAAAGTATAAACCACACAAAAATGCTTACAAAAAAAAAAATGAATAGAGCTCCACACTCTCCTCCATCCCGTGTGGTACAACAGATGTCCCTTTCTCCAAAAATGTACTCAATGGGATCGTAATGTTGCATCCACACACAAGTTGACCTGATGTGGGGAAAAAACGAGATGGTACATTTCAAACATGAAAAAGGTCATTATAAAATCAACATAAGAAACCAAAATTCCAAAAGTATAAACCACACAAAAATGTTTAAAAAAGAAAAAATGAATAGAGCTCCACACCCTCCTCCCTCCCGTGTGGTTCAACAGATGTACCTTTTTCCAGAAATGTACTCAATAGGATCGTAATGTTGCATCCACACACAAGTTGACCTGCTGTGAGACAAAAACGAGTTGGTACATTTCAAACATGAAAAAGGTCATTATAAAATCAACATGAAATACCAAAATTCCAAAAGTATAAACCACACAATAATGCGTACCAAAGAAAAAAATGAATCGAGATCCACACCCTCCTCCATACCGTGTGGTGCAACAGATGTCCCTTTCTCCAAAAATGTACCAAATGGGATCGTAGTGTTACATCCACACACAAGTTGACCTGCTGTGAGGAGAAAACGAGTTGGTACATTTCAAACATGAAAAAGGTCATTATAAAATCAACATGAAAAACCAAAATTCCAAAAGTATAAACCACACAAAAATGCTTACCAAAGAAAAAAATTAATCGAGCTCCACACCCTCCTCCATCCCGTGTGGTGCAACAGATGTCCCTTTCTCCAAAGATGTACTCAATGGGATCGTAATGTTGCAACTACACACAAGTTGACCTGCCGTGAGGAAAAAACTTGTTAGTACATTTCAAACATGGAAAAGGTCATTTTAAAATCAACATGAAATAACAAAATTCCAAAAGTATCAAACACAAAAAAATGCTTACCGAAGAAAGAAAATGTATCGTGCTAGGCACCCTCCTCCCGCCCAGTGGTGCAACTGATGTCCCTCTCTCCAAAAATGTACTCAATGGGACTGTAATGTTGCAACCGCACACAAGTTGACCCGCTGTGAGAAAAAAACGAGTTAGTACATATCAAACATGAAAAAGGTCATTTTAAAATCAACATGAAAAACCAAAATTCCAAAAGTATCATACACAAAAAAATGCGTACCGAAGAAAGAAAATGTATCGTTCTAGGCACCCTCCTCCCACCCTGTGGCGCAACTGATGTCCCTCTCTCCAAAAATGTACTCCATGGGACCGTAATGTTGCAACTACACACAAGTTGACCTGCTGTGAGGAAAAAACAAGTTAGTACATTTCAAACATGGAAATGGTCATTTCAAAATCAACATGAAGTAACAAAATTCCAAAAGTATCAAACACAAAAAAATGCTTACCGAAGAAAGAAAATGTATCGTGCTAGGCACCCTCCTCCCGCCCAGTGGCGCAACTGATGTCCCTCTCTCCAAAAATGTACTCAATGGGACCGTAATGTTGCAACCGCACACAAGTTGACTCGCTGTGAGAAAATACCGAGTTAGTACATATCAAACATGAAAAAGGTCATTTTAAAATCAACATGAAAAACCAAAATTCCAAAAGTATCAAACACAAAAAAATGCTTACCGAAGAAAGAAAATGTATCGTGCTAGGCACCCTCCTCCCGCCCATTGGTGCAACTGATGTCCCTCTCTCCAAAAATGTACTCAATGGGACCGTAATGTTGCAACTACACACAAGTTGACCTGCTGTGAGGAAAAAACAAGTTAGTACATTTCAAACATGGAAAAGGTCATTTCAAAATCAACAAGAATTAACAAAATTCCAAAAGTATCAAACACAAAAAAATTCATACCAAAGAAAAAAATGAAAACAGCTCCACACCCTCCTCAATCCCGTGTGGTGCAACAGATGTCCCTTTCTCCAAAAATGTTCTCAATTGGACCGTAATGTTGCAACCGCACACAAGTTGACCCGCTGTGAGGAAAAAACGAGTTAGTACATATCAAACATGAAAAAGGTCATTTTAAAATCAACATGAAAAACCAAAATTCCAAAAGTATCAAACACAAAAAATGCTTACCGAAGAAAGAAAATGTATCGTGCTAGGCACCCTCCTCCCGCCCAGTGGTGCAACTGATGTCCCTCTCTCCAAAAATGTACTCAATGGGACCGTAATGTTGCAACCGCACACAAGTTGACTCGCTGTGAGAAAAAAACGAGTTAGTACATATCAAACATGAAAAAGGTCATTTTAAAATCAACATGAAAAACCAAAATTCCAAAAGTATCAAACACAAAAAAATGCTTACCGAAGAAAGAAAATGTATCGTGCTAGGCACCCTCCTCCCGCCCAGTGGTGCAACTGATGTCCCTCTCTCCAAAAATGTACTCAATGGGACCGTAATGTTGCAACTACACACAAGTTGACCTGCTGTGAGGAAAAAACAAGTTAGTACATTTCAAACATGGAAAAGGTCATTTCAAAATCAATATGAATTAACAAAATTCCAAAAGTATCAAACACAAAAAAATTCATACCAAAGAAAAAAATGAATACAGGTCCACACCCTCCTCCATCCCGTGTGGTGCAACAGATGTCCCTTTCTCCAAAAATGTTCTCAATTGGACCGTAATGTTGCAACCGCACACAAGTTGACCCGCTGTGAGGAAAAAACGAGTTAGTACATATCAAACATGAAAAAGGTCATTTTAAAATCAACATGAAAAACCAAAATTCCAAAAGTATCAAACACAAAAAATGCTTACCGAAGAAAGAAAATGTATCGTGCTAGGCACCCTCCTCCCACCCTGTGGCGCAACTGATGTCCCTCTCTCCAAAAATGTACTCAATGGGACCGTAATGTTGCAACTACACACAAGTTGACCTGCTGTGAGGAAAAAACAAGTTAGTACATTTCAAACATGGAAATGGTCATTTCCAAGTCAACATGAAATAACAAAATTCCAAAAGTATCAAACACAAAAAAATGCTTACCGAAGAAAGAAAATGTATCGTGCTAGGCACCCTCCTCCCGCCCAGTGGTGCAACCGATGTCCCTCTCTCCAAAAATGTACTCAATGGGACCGTAATGTTGCAACCGCACACAAGTTGACTCGCTGTGAGAAAAAAACGAGTTGTACATATCAAACATGAAAAAGGTCATTTTAAAATCAACATGAAAAACCAAAATTCCAAAAGTATCAAACACAAAAAAATGCTTACCGAAGAAAGAAAATGTATGGTGCTAGGCACCCTCCTCCCGCCCAGTGGTGCAACTGATGTCCCTCTCTCCAAAAATGTACTCAATGGGACCGTAATGTTGCAACTACACACAAGTTGACCTGCTGTGAGGAAAAAACAAGTTAGTACATTTCAAACATGGAAAAGGTCATTTCAAAATCAACATGAATTAACAAAATTCCAAAAGTATCAAACACAAAAAAATTCATACCAAAGAAAAAAATGAATACAGCTATACACCCTCCTCCATCCCGTGTGGTGCAACAGATGTCCATTTCTGAAAAATGTTCTCAATTGGACCGTAATGTTGCAACCGCACACAAGTTGACCCGCTGTGAGGAAAAAACGAGTTAGTACATATCAAACATGAAAAAGGTCATTTTAAAATCAACATGAAAAACCAAAATTCCAAAAGTATCAAACACAAAAAAATGCTTACCGAAGAAAGAAAATGTATCGTGCTAGGCACCCCCCTCCCGCCCAGTGGTGCAACTGATGTCCCTCTCTCCAAAAATGTACTCAATGGGACCGTAATGTTGCAACTACACACAAGTTGACCTGCTGTGAGGAAAAAACAAGTTAGTACATTTCAAACATGGAAATGGTCATTTCAAAATCAACATGAAATAACAAAATTCCAAAAGTATCAAACACAAAAAAATGCTTACCGAAGAAAGAAAATGTATCGTGCTAGGCACCCTCCTCCCGCCCAGTGGTGCAACTGATGTCCCTCTCTCCAAAAAATGTACTCAATGGGACCGTAATGTTGCAACTACACACAAGTTGACCTGCTGTGAGGAAAAAACAAGTTAGTACATTTCAAACATGGAAAAGGTCATTTCAAAATCAACATGAATTAACAAAATTCCAAAAGTATCAAACACAAAAAAATTCATACCAAGGAAAAAAATGAATACAGCTCCACACCCTCCTCCATCCCGTGTGGTGCAACAGATGTCCCTTTCTCCAAAAACGTTCTCAATTGGACCGTAATGTTGCAACTGCACACAAGTTGACCCGCTGTGAGGAAAAAACGAGTTAGTACATATCAAACATGAAAAAGGTCATTTTAAAATCAACATGAAAAACCAAAATTCCAAAAGTATCAAACACAAAAAATGCTTACCGAAGAAAGAAAATGTATCGTGCTAGGCACCCTCCTCCCACCCTGTGGCGCAACTGATGTCCCTCTCTCCAAAAATGTACTCAATGGGACCGTAATGTTGCAACCGCACACAAGTTGACCCGCTGTGAGGAAAAAACAAGTTAGTACATTTCAAACATGGAAATGGTCATTTCAAAATCAACATGAAATAACAAAATTCCAAAAGTATCAAACACAAAAAAATGCTTACCGAAGAAAGAAAATGTATCGTGCTAGGCACCCTCCTCCCGCCCAGTGGTGCAACTGATGTCCCTCTCTCCAAAAATGTACTCAATGGGACCGTAATGTTGCAACCGCACACAAGTTGACTCGCTGTGAGAAAAAAACGAGTTAGTACATATCAAACATGAAAAAGGTCATTTTAAAATCAACATGAAAAACCAAAATTCCAAAAGTATCAAACACAAAAAAATGCTTACCGAAGAAAGAAAATGTATCGTGCTAGGCACCCTCCTCGCGCCCAGTGGTGCAACTGATGTCCCTCTCTCCAAAAATGTACTCAATGGGACCGTAATGTTGCAACTACACACAAGTTGACCTGCTGTGAGGAAAAAACAAGTTAGTACATCTCAAACATGGAAAAGGTCATTTCAAAATCAACATGAATTAACAAAATTCCAAAAGTATCAAACACAAAAAAATTCATACCAAAGAAAAAAATGAATACAGCTCCACACCCTCCTCCATCCCGTGTGGTGCAACAGATGTCCCTTTCTCCAAAAATGTTCTCAATTGGACCGTAATGTTGCAACCGCACACAAGTTCACCCGCTGTGAGGAAAAAACGAGTTAGTACAAATCAAACATGAAAAAGGTCATTTTAAAATCAACATGAAAAACCAAAATTCCAAAAGTATTAAACACAAAAAATGCTTACCGAAGAAAGAAAATGTATCGTGCTAGGCACCCTCCTCCCACCCTGTGGCGCAACTGATGTCCCTCTCTCCAATAATGTACTCAATGGGACCGTAATGTTGCAACTACACACAAGTTGACCTGCTGTGAGGAAAAAACAAGTTAGTACATTTCGAACATGGAAATGGTCATTTCAAAGTCAACATGAAATAACAAAATGCCAAAAGTATCAAACACAAAAAAATGCTTACCGAAGAAAGAAAATGTATCGTGCTAGGCACCCTCCTTCCGCCCAGTGGTGCAACCGATGTCCCTCTCTCCAAAAATGTACTCAATGGGACCGTAATGTTGCAACCGCACACAAGTTGACCTGCTGTGAGGAAAAACAAGTTAGTACATTTCAAACATGGAAAAGGTCATTTCAAAATCAACATGAATTAACAAAATTCCAAAAGTATCAAACACAAAAAAATTCATACCAAAGAAAAAAATGAATACAGCTCCACACCCTCCTCCATCCCGTGTGGTGCAACAGATGTCCCTTTCTCCAAAAATGTTCTCAATTGGACCGTAATGTTGCAACCGCACACAAGTTGACCCGCTGTGAGGAAAAAACGAGTTAGTACATATCAAACATGAAAAAGGTCATTTTAAATTCAACATGAAAAACCAAAATTCCAAAAGTATCAAACACAAAAAATGCTTACCGAAGAAAGAAAATGTATCGTGCTAGGCACCCTCCTCCCACCCTGTGGCGCAACTGATGTCCCTCTCTCCAAAAATGTACTCAATGGGACCGTAATGTTGCAACCGCACACAAGTTGACCCGCTGTGAGGAAAAAACAAGTTAGTACATTTCAAACATGGAAATGGTCATTTCAAAATCAACATGAAATAACAAAATTCCAAAAGTATCAAACACAAAAAAATGCTTACCGAAGAAAGAAAATGTATCGTGCTAGGCACCCTCCTCCCGCCCAGTGGTGCAACTGATGTCCCTCTCTCCAAAAATGTACTCAATGGGACCGTAATGTTGCAACCGCACACAAGTTGACTCGCTGTGAGAAAAAAACGAGTTAGTACATATCAAACATGAAAAAGGTCATTTTAAAATCAACATGAAAAACCAAAATTCCAAAAGTATCAAACACAAAAAAATGCTTACCGAAGAAAGAAAATGTATCGTGCTAGGCACCCTCCTCGCGCCCAGTGGTGCAACTGATGTCCCTCTCTCCAAAAATGTACTCAATGGGACCGTAATGTTGCAACTACACACAAGTTGACCTGCTGTGAGGAAAAAACAAGTTAGTACATTTCAAACATGGAAAAGGTCATTTCAAAATCAACATGAATTAACAAAATTCCAAAAGTATCAAACAAAAAAATTCATACCAAAGAAAAAAATGAATACAGCTCCACACCCTCCTCCATCCCGTGTGGTGCAACAGATGTCCCTTTCTCCAAAAATGTTCTCAATTGGACCGTAATGTTGCAACCGCACACAAGTTCACCCGCTGTGAGGAAAAAACGAGTTAGTACAAATCAAACATGAAAAAGGTCATTTTAAAATCAACATGAAAAACCAAAATTCCAAAAGTATTAAACACAAAAAATGCTTACCGAAGAAAGAAAATGTATCGTGCTAGGCACCCTCCTCCCACCCTGTGGCGCAACTGATGTCCCTCTCTCCAATAATGTACTCAATGGGACCGTAATGTTGCAACTACACACAAGTTGACCTGCTGTGAGGAAAAAACAAGTTAGTACATTTCAAACATGGAAATGGTCATTTCAAAGTCAACATGAAATAACAAAATTCCAAAAGTATCAAACACAAAAAAATGCTTACCGAAGAAAGAAAATGTATCGTGCTAGGCACCCTCCTCCCGCCCAGTGGTGCAACCGATGTCCCTCTCTCCAAAAATGTACTCAATGGGACCGTAATGTTGCAACCGCACAGAAGTTGACTCGCTGTGAGAAAAAAACGAGTTAGTACATATCAAACATGAAAAAGGTCATTTTAAAATCAACATGAAAAACCAAAATTCCAAAAGTATCAAACACAAAAAAATGCTTACCGAAGAAAGAAAATGTATCGTGCTAGGCACCCTCCTCCCGCCCAGTGGTGCAACTGATGTCCCTCTCTCCAAAAATGTACTCAATGGGACCGTAATGTTGCAACTACACACAAGTTGACCTGCTGTGAGGAAAAAACAAGTTAGTACATTTCAAACATGGAAAAGGTCATTTCAAAATCACCATGAATTAACAAAATTCCAAAAGTATCAAACACAAAAAAATTCATACCAAAGAAAAAAATGAATACAGCTCCACACCCTCCTCCATCCCGTGTGGTGCAACAGATGTCCCTTTCTCCAAAAATGTTCTCAATTGGACCGTAGTGTTGCAACCGCACACAAGTTGACCCGCTGTGAGGAAAAAACGAGTTAGTACATATCAAATATGAAAAAGGTCATTTTAAAATCAACATGAAAAACCAAAATTCCAAAAGTATCAAACACAAAAAAATGCTTACCGAAGAAAGAAAATGTATCGTGCTAGGCACCCTCCTCCCGCCCAGTGGTGCAACTGATGTCCCTCTCTCCAAAAATGTACTCAATGGGACCGTAATGTTGCAACTACACACAAGTTGACCTGCTGTGAGGAAAAAACAAGTTAGTACATTTCAAACATGGAAAAGGTCATTTCAAAATCAACATGAATTAACAAAATTCCAAAAGTATCAAACACAAAAAAATTCATACCAAAGAAAAAAATGAATACAGCTCCACACCCTCCTCCATCCCGTGTGGTGCAACAGATGTCTCTTTCTCCAAAAATGTTCTCAATTGGACCGTAATGTTGCAACCGCACACAAGTTGACCCGCTGTGAGGAAAAAACGAGTTAGTACATATCAAACATGAAAAAGGTCATTTTAAAATCAACATGAAAAACCAAAATTCCAAAAGTATCAAACACAAAAAAATGCTTACCGAAGAAAGAAAATGTATCGTGCTAGGCACCCTCCTCCCGCCCAGTGGTGCAACTGATGTCCCTCTCTCCAAAAATTTACTCAATGGGACCGTAATGTTGCAACTACACACAAGTTGACCTGCTGTGAGGAAAAAACAAGTTAGTACATTTCAAACATGGAAAAGGTCATTTCAAAATCAACATGAATTAACAAAATTCCAAAAGTATCAAACACAAAAAAATTCATACCAAAGAAAAAAATGAATACAGCTCCACACCCTCCTCCATCCCGTGTGGTGCAACAGATGTCCCTTTCTCCAAAAATGTTCTCAATTGGACCGTAATGTTGCAACCGCACACAAGTTGACCCGCTGTGAGGAAAAAACGAGTTAGTACATATCAAACATGAAAAAGGTCATTTTAAAATCAACATGAAAAACCAAAATTCCAAAAGTATCAAACACAAAAAATGCTTACCGAAGAAAGAAAATGCATCGTGCTAGGCACCCTCCTCCCACCCTGTGGCGCAACTGATGTCCCTCTCTCCAAAAATGTACTCAATGGGACCGTAATGTTGCAACCGCACACCAGTTGACCCGCTGTGAGAAAAAAACGAGTTAGAACATATCAAACATGAAAAAGGTCATTTCAAAATCAACATGAAAAACCAAAATTCCAAAAGTATCAAACACAAAAAAATGCTTACCGAAGAAAGAAAATGTATCGTGCTAGGCACCCTCCTCCCGCCCAGTGGCGCAACTGATGTCCCTCTCTCCAAAAATGTACTCTATGGGACCGTAATGTTGCAACTACACACAAGTTGACCTGCTGTGAGGAAAAAAAAAAGTTAGTACATTTCAAACATGGAAATGGTCATTTCAAAATCTACATGAAATAACAAAATTCCAAAAGTATCAAACAAAAAAAATGCTTACCGAAGAAAGAAAATGTATCGTTCTAGGCACCCTCCTCGCGCCCAGTGGTGCAACTGATGTCCCTCTCTCCAAAAAATGTACTCAATGTGACCGTAATGTTGCAACTACACACAAGTTGACCTGCTGTGAGGAAAAAACAAGTTAGTACATTTCAAACATGGAAAAGGTCATTTCAAAATCAACATGAATTAACAAAATTCCAAAAGTATCAAACACAAAAAAATTCATACCAAAGAAAAAAATGAATACAGCTCCACACCCTCCTCCATCCCGTGTGGTGCAACAGATGTCCCTGTCTCCAAAAATGTTCTCAATTGGACCGTAATGTTGCAACCGCACACAAGTTGACCCGCTGTGAGGAAAAACGAGTTAGTACATATCAAACATGAAAAAGGTCATTTTAAAATCAACATGAAAAACCAAAATTCCAAAAGTATCAAACACAAAAAATGCTTACCGGAGAAAGAAAATGTATCGTGCTAGGCACCCTCCTCCCACCCTGTGGCGCAACTGATGTCCCTCTCTCCAAAAATGTACTCAATGGGACCGTAATGTTGCAACCGCACACAAGTTGACCTGCTGTGAGGAAAAAACAAGTTAGTACATTTCAAACATGGAAAAGGTCATTTCAAAATCAACATGAATTAACAAAATTCCAAAAGTATCAAACACAAAAAAATTCATACCAAGGAAAAAAATGAATACAGCTCCACACCCTCCTCCATCCCGTGTGGTGCAACAGATGTCCCTTTCTCCAAAAATGTTCTCAATTGGACCGTAATGTTGCAACCGCACACAAGTTGACCCGCTGTGAGAAAAAAACGAGTTAGTACATATCAAACATGAAAAAGGTCATTTCAAAATCAACATGAAAAACCAAAATTCCAAAAGTATCAAACACAAAAAAATGCTTACCGAAGAAAGAAAATGTATCGTTCTAGGCACCCACCTCGCACCCTGTGGCGCAACTGATGTCCCTCTCTCCAAAAATGTACTCAATGTGACCGTAATGTTGCAACTACACACAAGTTGACCTGCTGTGAGGAAAAAACAAGTTAGTACATTTCAAACATGGAAAAGGTCATTTCAAAATCAACATGAATTAACAACTTTCCAAAAGTATCAAACGCAAAAAAATTCATACCAAAGAAAAAAATGAATACAGCTCCACACCCTCCTCCATCCCGTGTGGTGCAACAGATGTCCCTTTCTCCAAAAATGTTCTCAATTGGACCGTAATGTTGCAACCGCACACAAGTTGACCCGCTGTGAGGAAGAAACGAGTTAGTACATATCAAACATGAAAAAGGTCATTTTAAAATCAACATGAAAAACCAAAATTCCAAAAGTATCAAACACAAAAATTGCTTACCGAAGAAAGAAAATGTATCGTGCTAGGCACCCTCCTCTCACCCTGTGGCGCAACTGATGTCCCTCTCTCCAAAAATGTACTCAATGGGACCGTAATGTTGCAACTACACACAAGTTGACCTGCTGTGAGGAAAAAACAAGTTAGTACATTTCAAACATGGAAGAGGTCATTTCAAAATCAACACGAATTAACAAAATTCCAAAAGTATCAAACACAAAAAAATTCATACCAAAGAAAAAAATGAATACAGCTCCACACCCTCCTCCATCCCGTTTGGTGCAACAGATGTCCCTGTCTCCAAAAATGTTCTCAATTGGACCGTAATGTTGCAACCGCTCACAAGTTGACCCGCTGTGAGGAAAAAACGAGTTAGTACATATCAAACATGAAAAAGGTCATTTTAAAATCAACATGAAAAACCAAAATTCCAAAAGTATCAAACACAAAAAATGCTTACCGAAGAAAGAAAATGTATCGTGCTAGGCACCCTCCTCCCACCCTGTGGCGCAACTGATGTCCCTCTCTCCAAAAATGTACTCAACGGGACCGTAATGTTGCAACCGCACACAAGTTGACCTGCTGTTAGGAAAAAACAAGTTAGTACATTTCAAACATGGAAAAGGTCATTTCAAAATCAACATGAATTAACAAAATTCCAAAAGTATCAAACACAAAAAAATTCATACCAAAGAAAAAAATGAATACAGCTCCACACCCTCCTCCATCCCGTGTGGTGCAACAGATGTCCCTTTCTCCAAAAATGTTCTCAATTGGACCGTAATGTTGCAACCGCACACAAGTTGACCCGCTGTGAGGAAAAAACGAGTTAGTACATATCAAACATGAAAAAGGTCATTTTAAAATCAACATGAAAAACCAAAATTCCAAAAGTATCAAACACAAAAAATGCTTACCGAAGAAAGAAAATGTATCGTGCTAGGCACCCTCCTCCCACCCTGTGGCGCAACTGATGTCCCTCTCTCCAAAAATGTACTCAATGGGACCGTAATGTTGCAACCGCACACAAGTTGACCCGCTGTGAGAAAAAAACGAGTTAGTACATATCAAACATGAAAAAGGTCATTTCAAAATCAACATGAAAAACCAAAATTCCAAAAGTATCAAACACAAAAAAATGCTTACCGAAGAAAGAAAATGTATCGTTCTAGGCACCCACCTCGCACCCTGTGGCGCAACTGATGTCCCTCTCTCCAAAAATGTACTCAATGGGACCGTAATGTTGCAACCGCACACAAGTTGACCCGCTGTGAGAAAAAAACGAGTTAGTACATATCAAACATGAAAAAGGTCATTTCAAAATCAACATGAAAAACCAAAATTCCAAAAGTATCAAACACAAAAAATGCTTACCGAAGAAAGAAAATGTATCGTGCTAGGCACCCTCCTCCCACCCTGTGGCGCAACTGATGTCCCTCTCTCCAAAAATGTACTCAATGGGACCGTAATGTTGCAACCGCACACAAGTTGACCTGCTGTTAGGAAAAAACAAGTTAGTACATTTCAAACATGGAAAAGGTCATTTCAAAATCAACATGAATTAACAAAATTCCAAAAGTATCAAACACAAAAAAATTCATACCAAAGAAAAAAATGAATACAGCTCCACACCCTCCTCCATCCCGTGTGGTGCAACAGATGTCCCTGTCTCCAAAAATGTTCTCAATTGGACCGTAATGTTGCAACCGCTCACAAGTTGACCCGCTGTGAGGAAAAAACGAGTTAGTACATATCAAACATGAAAAAGGTCATTTTAAAATCAACATGAAAAACCAAAATTCCAAAAGTATCAAACACAAAAAATGCTTACCGAAGAAAGAAAATGTATCGTGCTAGGCACCCTCCTCCCACCCTGTGGCGCAACTGATGTCCCTCTCTCCAAAAATGTACTCAATGGGACCGTAATGTTGCAACCGCACACAAGTTGACCCGCTGTGAGAAAAAAACGAGTTAGTACATATCAAACATGAAAAAGGTCATTTTAAAATCAACATGAAAAACCAAAATTCCAAAAGTATCAAACACAAAAAATGCTTACCGAAGAAAGAAAATGTATCGTGCTAGGCACCCTCCTCCCACCCTGTGGCGCAACTGATGTCCCTCTCTCCAAAAATCTACTCAATGGGACCGTAATGTTGCAACCGCACACAAGTTGACCCGCTGTGAGAAAAAAACGAGTTAGTACATATCAAACATGAAAAAGGTCATTTCAAAATCAACATGAAAAACCAAAATTCCAAAAGTATCAAACACAAAAAATGCTTACCGAAGAAAGAAAATGTATCGTGCTAGGCACCCTCCTTGCGCCCAGTGGCGCAACTGATGTCCCTCTCTCCAAAAATGTACTCAATGGGACCGTAATGTTGCAACTACACACAAGTTGACCTGCTGTGAGGAAAAAACAAGTTAGTACATTTCAAACATGGAAAAGGTCATTTTAAAATCAACATGAATTAACAAAATTCCAAAAGTATCAAACACAAAAAACTTCATACCAAAGAAAAAAATGAATACAGCTCCACACCCTCCTCCATCCCGTGTGGTGCAACAGATGTCCCTCTCTCCAAAAATGTTCTCAATTGGACCGTAATGTTGCAACCGCACACAAGTTGACCCGCTGTGAGGAAAAAACGAGTTAGTACATATCAAACATGAAAAAGGTCATTTCAAAATCAACATGAAAAACCAAAATTCCAAAAGTATCAAACACAAAAAAATGCTTACCGAAGAAAGAAAATGTATCGTGCTAGGCACCCTCCTCGCGCCCAGTGGCGCAACTGATGTCCCTCTCTCCAAAAATGTACTCAATGGGACCGTAATGTTGCAACTACACACAAGTTGACCTGCTGTGAGGAAAAAACAAGTTAGTACATTTCAAACATGGAAAAGGTCATTTCAAAATCAACATGAATTAACAAAATTCCAAAGTATCAAACACAAAAAAATTCATACCAAAGAAAAAAATGAATACAGCTCCACACCCTCCTCCATCCCGTGTGGTGCAACAGATGTCCCTTTCTCCAAAAATGTTCTCAATTGGACCGTAATGTTGCAACCGCACACAAGTTGACCCGCTGTGAGGAAAAAACGAGTTAGTACATATCAAACATGAAAAAGGTCATTTCAAAATCAACATGAAAAACCAAAATTCCAAAAGTATCAAACACAAAAAAATGCTTACCGAAGAAAGAAAATGTATCGTGCTAGGCACCCTCCTCGCGCCCAGTGGCGCAACTGATGTCCCTCTCTCCAAAAATGTACTCAATGGGACCGTAATGTTGCAACTACACACAAGTTGACCTGCTGTGAGGAAAAAACAAGTTAGTACATTTCAAACATGGAAATGGTCATTTCAAAGTCAACATGAAATAACAAAATTCCAAAAGTATCAAACACAAAAAAATTCATACCAAAGAACAAAATGAATACAGCTCCACACCCTCCTCCATCCCGTGTGGTGCAACAGATGTCCCTCTCTCCAAAAATGTTCTCAATTGGACCGTAATGTTGCAACCGCACACAAGTTGACCCGCTGTGAAGAAAAAACGAGTTAGTACATATCAAACATGAAAAAGGTCATTTTAAAATCAACATGAAAAACCAAAATTCCAAAAGTATCAAACACAAAAAATGCTTACCGAAGAAAGAAAATTTATCGTGCTAGGCACCCTCCTCCCACCCTGTGGCGCAACTGATGTCCCTCTCTCCAAAAATGTACTCAATGGGACCGTAATGTTGCAACTACACACAAGTTGACCTGCTGTGAGGAAAAAACAAGTTAGTACATTTCAAACATGGAAATGGTCATTTCAAAGTCAACATGAAATAACAAAATTCCAAAAGTATCAAACACAAAAAAATGCTTACCGAAGAAAGAAAATGTATCGTGCTAGGCACCCTCCTCCCGCCCAGTGGTGCAACCGATGTCCCTCTCTCCAAAAATGTACTCAATGGGACCGTAATGTTGCAACCGCACACAAGTTGACTCGCTGTGAGAAAAAAACGAGTTAGTACATATCAAACATGAAAAAGGTCATTTTAAAATCAACATGAAAAACCAAAATTCCAAAAGTATCAAACACAAAAAAATGCTTACCGAAGAAAGAAAATGTATCGTGCTAGGCACCCTCCTCCCGCCCAGTGGTGCAACTGATGTCCCTCTCTCCAAAAATGTACTCAATGGGACCGTAATGTTGCAACTACACACAAGTTGACCTGCTGTGAGGAAAAAACAAGTTAGTACATTTCAAACATGGAAAAGGTCATTTCAAAATCAACATGAATTAACAAAATTCCAAAAGTATCAAACACAAAAAAATTCATACCAAAGAAAAAAATGAATACAGCTCCACACCCTCCTCCATCCCGTGTGGTGCAACAGATGTCCCTTTCTCCAAAAATGTTCTCAATTGGACCGTAATGTTGCAACCGCACACAAGTTGACCCGCTGTGAGGAAAAAACGAGTTAGTACATATCAAACATGAAAAAGGTCATTTTAAAAGCAACATGAAAAACCAAAATTCCAAAAGTATCAAACACAAAAAAATGCTTACCGAAGAAAGAAAATGTATCGTGCTAGGCACCCTCCTCCCGCCCAGTGGTGCAACTGATGTCCCTCTCTCCAAAAATGTACTCAATGGGACCGTAATGTTGCAACTACACACAAGTTGACCTGCTGTGAGGAAAAAACAAGTTAGTACATTTCAAACATGGAAAAGGTCATTTCAAAATCAACATGAATTAACAAAATTCCAAAAGTATCAAACACAAAAAAATTCATACCAAAGAAAAAAATGAATACAGCTCCACACCCTCCTCCATCCCGTGTGGTGCAACAGATGTCTCTTTCTCCAAAAATGTTCTCAATTGGACCGTAATGTTGCAACCGCACACAAGTTGACCCGCTGTGAGGAAAAAACGAGTTAGTACATATCAAACATGAAAAAGGTCATTTTAAAATCAACATGAAAAACCAAAATTCCAAAAGTATCAAACAAAAAAAATGCTTACCGAAGAAAGAAAATGTATCGTGCTAGGCACCCTCCTCCCGCCCAGTGGTGCAACTGATGTCCCTCTCTCCAAAAAATGTACTCAATGTGACCGTAATGTTGCAACTACACACAAGTTGACCTGCTGTGAGGAAAAAACAAGTTAGTACATTTCAAACATGGAAAAGGTCATTTCAAAATCAACATGAATTAACAAAATTCCAAAAGTATCAAACACAAAAAAATTCATACCAAAGAAAAAAATGAATACAGCTCCACACCCTCCTCCATCCCGTGTGGTGCAACAGATGTCCCTTTCTCCAAAAATGTTCTCAATTGGACCGTAATGTTGCAACCGCACACAAGTTGACCCGCTGTGAGGAAAAAACGAGTTAGTACATATCAAACATGAAAAAGGTCATTTTAAAATCAACATGAAAAACCAAAATTCCAAAAGTATCAAACACAAAAAAATGCTTACCGAAGAAAGAAAATGTATCGTGCTAGGCACCCTCCTCCCGCCCAGTGGTGCAACTGATGTCCCTCTCTCCAAAAATGTACTCAATGGGACCGTAATGTTGCAACTACACACAAGTTGACCTGCTGTGAGGAAAAAACAAGTTAGTACATTTCAAACATGGAAAAGGTCATTTCAAAATCAACATGAATTAACAAAATTCCAAAAGTATCAAACACAAAAAAATTCATACCAAAGAAAAAAATGAATACAGCTCCACACCCTCCTCCATCCCGTGTGGTGCAACAGATGTCTCTTTCTCCAAAAATGTTCTCAATTGGACCGTAATGTTGCAACCGCACACAAGTTGACCCGCCGTGAGGAAAAAACGAGTTAGTACATATCAAACATGAAAAAGGTCATTTTAAAATCAACATGAAAAACCAAAATTCCAAAAGTATCAAACAAAAAAAATGCTTACCGAAGAAAGAAAATGTATCGTGCTAGGCACCCTCCTCCCGCCCAGTGGTGCAACTGATGTCCCTCTCTCCAAAAAATGTACTCAATGTGACCGTAATGTTGCAACTACACACAAGTTGACCTGCTGTGAGGAAAAAACAAGTTAGTACATTTCAAACATGGAAAAGGTCATTTCAAAATCAACATGAATTAACAAAATTCCAAAAGTATCAAACACAAAAAAATTCATACCAAAGAAAAAAATGAATACAGCTCCACACCCTCCTCCATCCCGTGTGGTGCAACAGATGTCCCTTTCTCCATAAATGTTCTCAATTGGACCGTAATGTTGCAACCGCACACAAGTTGACCTGCTGTGAGGAAAAAACGAGTTAGTACATATCAAACATGAAAAAGGTCATTTTAAAATCAACATGAAAAACCAAAATTCCAAAAGTATCAAACACAAAAAATGCTTACCGGAGAAAGAAAATGTATCGTGCTAGGCACCCTCCTCCCACCCTGTGGCGCAACTGATGTCCCTCTCTCCAAAAATGTACTCAATGGGACCGTAATGTTGCAACCGCACACAAGTTGACCTGCTGTGAGGAAAAAACAAGTTAGTACATTTCAAACATGGAAAAGGTCATTTCAAAATCAACATGAATTAACAAAATTCCAAAAGTATCAAACACAAAAAAATTCATACCAAAGAAAAAAATGAATACAGCTCCACACCCTACTCCATCCCGTGTGGTGCAACAGATGTCCCTTTCTCCAAAAATGTTCTCAATTGGACCGTAATGTTGCAACCGCACATAAGTTGACCCGCTGTGAGGAAAAAACGAGTTAGTACATATCAAACATGAAAAAGGTCATTTTAAAATCAACATGAAAAACCAAAATTCCAAAAGTATCAAACACAAAAAAATGCTTACCGAAGAAAGAAAATGTATCGTGCTAGGCACCCTCCTCCCACCCTGTGGCGCAACTGATGTCCCTCTCTCCAAAAATGTACTCAATGGGACCGTAATGTTGCAACCGCACACAAGTTGACCCGCTGTGAGAAAAAAACGAGTTAGTACATATCAAACATGAAAAAGGTCATTTTAAAATCAACATGAAATAACAAAATTCCAAAAGTATAAACCACACAAAAATGCTTACCGAAGAAAGAAAATGTATCGTGCTAGGCACCCTCCTCCCACCCTGTGGCGCAACAGATGTCCCTCTCTCCAAAAATGTACTCAATGGGACCGTAATGTTGCAACTACACACAAGTTGACCTGCTGTGAGGAAAAAACTAGTTAGTACATTTCAAACATGGAAAAGGTCATTTCAAAATCAACATGAAATAACAAAATTCCAAAAGTATCAAACACAAAAAAATGCTTACCGAAGAAAGAAAATGTATCGTGCTAGGCACCCTCCTCCCGCCCAGTGGTGCAACTGATGTCCCTCTCTCCAAAAATGTACTCAATGGGACCGTAATGTTGCAACCGCACACAAGTTGACCCGCTGTGAGAAAAAAACGAGTTAGTACATATCAAACATGAAAAAGGTCATTTTAAAATCAACATGAAAAACCAAAATTCCAAAAGGATCAAACACAAAAAAATGCTTGCCGAAGAAAGAAAATGTATCGTGCTAGGCACCCTCCTCCCACCCTGTGGCGCAACAGATGTCCCTCTCTCCAAAAATGTACTCAATGGGACCGTAATGTTGCAACTACACACAAGTTGACCTGCTGTGAGGAAAAAACTAGTTAGTACATTTCAAACATGGAAAAGGTCATTTCAAAATCAACAAGAAATAACAAAATTCCAAAAGTATCAAACACAAAAAAATGCTTACCGAAGAAAGAAAATGTATCGTGCTAGGCACCCTCCTCCCACCCTGTGGCGCAACAGATGTCCCTCTCTCCAAAAATGTACTCAATGGGACCGTAATGTTGCAACCACACACAAGTTGACCCGCTGTGAGAAAAAAACGAGTTAGTACATATCAAACATGAAAAAGGTCATTTTAAAATCAACATGAAAAACCAAAATTCCAAAAGTATCAAACACAAAAAAATGCTTACCGAAGAAAGAAAATGTATCGTGCTAGGCACCCTCCTCCCACCCTGTGGCGCAACAGATGTCCCTCTCTCCAAAAATGTACTCAATGGGACCGTAATGTTGCAACTACACACAAGTTGACCTGCTGTGAGGAAAAAACTAGTTAGTACATTTCAAACATGGAAAAGGTCATTTCAAAATCAACATGAAATAACAAAATTCCAAAAGTATCAAACACAAAAAAATGCTTACCGAAGAAAGAAAATGTATCGTGCTAGGCACCCTCCTCCCACCCAGTGGTGCAACTGATGTCCCTCTCTCCAAAAATGTACTCAATGGGACCGTAATGTTGCAACCGCACACAAGTTGACCCGCTGTGAGAAAAAAACGAGTTAGTACATATCAAACATGAAAAAGGTCATTTTAAAATCAACATGAAAAACCAAAATTCCAAAAGTATCAAACACAAAAAAATGCTTACCGAAGAAAGAAAATGTATCGTGCTAGGCACCCTCCTCCCACCCTGTGGCGAACAGATGTCCCTCTCTCCAAAAATGTACTCAATGGGACCGTAATGTTGCAACCGCGCACAAGTTGACCCGCTGTGAGAAAAAAACGAGTTAGTACATATCAAACATGAAAAAGGTCATTTTAAAATCAACATGAAAAACCAAAATTCCAAAAGTATCAAACACAAAAAATGCTTACCGAAGAAAGAAAATGTATCGTGCTAGGCACCCTCCTCCCACCCTGTGGCGCAACTGATGTCCCTCTCTCCAAAAAAGTACTCAATGGGACCGTAATGTTGCAACCGCACACAAGTTGACCCGCTGTGAGAAAAAAACGAGTTAGTACATATCAAACATGAAAAAGGTCATTTTAAAATCAACATGAAAAACCAAAATTCCAAAAGTATCAAACACAAAAAAATGCTTACCGAAGAAAGAAAATGTATCGTGCTAGGCACCCTCCTCCCACCCTGTGGCGCAACTGATGTCCCTCTCTCCAAAAATGTACTCAATGGGACCGTAATGTTGCAACCGCACACAAGTTTAGCCGCTGTGAAAAAAAAACGAGTTAGTACATATCAAACATGAAAAAGGTCATTTTAAAATCAACATGAATAACCAAAATTCCAAAAGTATCAAACACAAAAAAATGCTTACCGAAGAAAGAAAATGTATCGTGCTAGGCACCCTCCTCCCACCCTGTGGCGCAACTGATGTCCCTCTCTCCAAAAATGTACTCAATGGGACCGTAATGTTGCAACCGCACACAAGTTGACCCGCTGTGAGAAAAAAACGAGTTAGTACATATCAAACATGAAAAAGGTCATTTTAAAATCAACATGAAATAACAAAATTCCAAAAGTATAAACCACACAAAAATGCTTACCGAAGAAAGAAAATGTATCGTGCTAGGCACCCTCCTCCCACCCTGTGGCGCAACAGATGTCCCTCTCTCCAAAAATGTACTCAATGGGACCGTAATGTTGCAACTACACACAAGTTGACCTGCTGTGAGGAAAAAACTAGTTAGTACATTTCAAACATGGAAAAGGTCATATCAAAATCAACATGAAATAACAAAATTCCAAAAGTATCAAACACAAAAAAATGCTTACCGAAGAAAGAAAATGTATCGTGCTAGGCACCCTCCTCCCGCCCAGTGGTGCAACTGATGTCCCTCTCTCCAAAAATGTACTCAATAGGACCGTAATGTAGCAACCGCACAAAAGTTGACCCGCTGTGAGAAAAAAACGAGTTAGTACATATCAAACATGAAAAAGGTCATTTTAAAATCAACATGAAAAACCAAAATTCCAAAAGTATCAAACACAAAAAAATGCTTACCGAAGAAAGAAAATGTATCGTGCTAGGCACCCTCCTCCCACCCTGTGGCGCAACTGATGTCCCTCTCTCCAAAAATGTACTCAATGGGACCGTAATGTTGCAACCGCACACAAGTTGACCCGCTGTGAGAAAAAAACGAGTTAGTACATATCAAACATGAAAAAGGTCATTTTAAAATCAACATGAAAAACCAAAATTCCAAAAGTATCAAACACAAAAAAATGCTTACCGAAGAAAGAAAATGTATCGTGCTAGGCACCCTCCTCCCACCCTGTGGCGCAACTGATGTCCCTCTCTCCAAAAATGTACTCAATGGGACCGTAATGTTGCAACCGCACACAAGTTGACCCGCTGTGAAAAAAAAACGAGTTAGTACATATCAAACATGAAAAAGGTCATTTTAAAATCAACATGAAAAACCAAAATTCCAAAAGTATCAAACACAAAAAAATGCTTACCGAAGAAAGAAAATGTATCGTGCTATGCACCCTCCTCCCACCCTGAGGCGCAACTGATGTCCCTCTCTCCAAAAATGTACTCAATGGGACCGTAATGTTGCAACCGCACACAAGTTGACCCGCTGTGAGAAAAAAACGAGTTAGTACATATCAAACATGAAAAAGGTCATTTTAAAATCAACATGAAAAACCAAAATTCCAAAAGTATCAAACACAAAAAAATGCTTGCCAAAGAAAGAAAATGTATTGTGCTAGGCACCCTCCACCCACCCTGTGGCGCAACAGATGTCCCTCTCTCCAAAAATGTACTCAATGGGACCGTAATGTTGCAACTACACACAAGTTGACCTGCTGTGAGGAAAAAACTAGTTAGTACATTTCAAACATGGAAAAGGTCATTTCAAAATCAACATGAAGTAACAAAATTCCAAAAGTATCAAACACAAATAAATGCTTACCGAAGAAAGAAAATGTATCGTGCTAGGCACCCTCCTCCCACCCTGTGGCGCAACAGATGTCCCTCTCTCCAAAAATGTACTCAATGGGACCGTAATGTTGCAACCGCACACAAGTTGACCCGCTGTGAGAAAAAAACGAGTTAGTACATATCAAACATGAAAAAGGTCATTTTAAAATCAACATGAAAAACCAAAATTCCAAAAGTATCAAACACAAAAAAATGCTTACCGAAGAAAGAAAATGTATCGTGCTAGGCACCCTCCTCCCACCCTGTGGCGCAACAGATGTCCCTCTCTCCAAAAATGTACTCAATGGGACCGTAATGTTGCAACTACACACAAGTTGACCTGCTGTGAAGAAAAAACTAGTTAGTACATTTCAAACATGGAAAAGGTCATTTCAAAATCAACATGAAATAACAAAATTCCAAAAGTATCAAACACAAAAAAATGCTTACCGAAGAAAGAAAATGTATCGTGCTAGGCACCCTCCTCCCGCCCAGTGGTGCAACTGATGTCCCTCTCTCCAAAAATGTACTCAATGGGACCGTAATGTTGCAACCGCACACAAGTTGACCCGCTGTGAGAAAAAAACGAGTTAGTACATATCAAACATGAAAAAGGTCATTTTAAAATCAACATGAAAAACCAAAATTCCAAAAGTATCAAACACAAAAAAATGCTTACCGAAGAAAGAAAATGTATCGTGCTAGGCACCCTCCTCCCACCCTGTGGCGCAACTGATGTCCCTCTCTCCAAAAATGTACTCAATGGGACCGTAATGTTGCAACCGCACACAAGTTGACCCGCTGTGAGAAAAAAACGAGTTAGTACATATCAAACATGAAAAAGGTCATTTTAAAATCAACATGAAAAACCAAAATTCCAAAAGTATCAAACACAAAAAAATGCTTACCGAAGAAAGAAAATGTATCATGCTAGGCACCCTCCTCCCACCCTGTGGCGCAACTGATGTCCCTCTCTCCAAAAATGTACTCAATGGGACTGTAATGTTGCAACCGCACACAAGTTGACCCGCTGTGAAAAAAAAACGAGTTAGTACATATCAAACATGAAAAAGGTCATTTTAAAATCAACATGAAAAACCAAAATTCCAAAAGTATCAAACACAAAAAAATGCTTACCGAAGAAAGAAAATGTATCGTGCTATGCACCCTCCTCCCACCCTGTGGCGCAACTGATGTCCCTCTCTCCAAAAATGTACTCAATGGGACCGTAATGTTGCAACCGCACACAAGTTGACCCGCTGTGAGAAATAAACGGGTTAGTACATATCAAACATGAAAAAGGTCATTTTAAAATCAACATGAAAAACCAAAATTCCAAAAGTATCAAACACAAAAAAATGCTTGCCGAAGAAAGAAAATGTATCGTGCTAGGCACCCTCCTCCCACCCTGTGGCGCAACAGATGTCCCTCTCTCCAAAAATGTACTCAATGGGACCGTAATGTTGCAACTACACACAAGTTGACCTGCTGTGAGGAAAAAACTAGTTAGTACATTTCAAACATGGAAAAGGTCATTTCAAAATCAACATGAAATAACAAAATTCCAAAAGTATCAAACACAAAAAAATGCTTACCGAAGAAAGAAAATGTATCGTGCTAGGCACCCTCCTCCCGCCCAGTGGTGCAACTGATGTCCCTCTCTCCAAAAATGTACTCAATAGGACCGTAATGTAGCAACCGCACAAAAGTTGACCCGCTGTGAGAAAAAAACGAGTTAGTACATATCAAACATGAAAAAGGTCATTTTAAAATCAACATGAAAAACCAAAATTCCAAAAGTATCAAACACAAAAAAATGCTTACCGAAGAAAGAAAATGTATCGTGCTAGGCACCCTCCTCCCACCCTGTGGCGCAACTGATGTCCCTCTCTCCAAAAATGTACTCAATGGGACCGTAATGTTGCAACCGCACACAAGTTGACCCGCTGTGAGAAAAAAACGAGTTAGTACATATCAAACATGAAAAAGGTCATTTTAAAATCAACATGAAAAACCAAAATTCCAAAAGTATCAAACACAAAAAAATGCTTACCGAAGAAAGAAAATGTATCGTGCTAGGCACCCTCCTCCCACCCTGTGGCGCAACTGATGTCCCTCTCTCCAAAAATGTACTCAATGGGACCGTAATGTTGCAACCGCACACAAGTTGACCCGCTGTGAAAAAAAAACGAGTTAGTACATATCAAACATGAAAAAGGTCATTTTAAAATCAACATGAAAAACCAAAATTCCAAAAGTATCAAACACAAAAAAATGCTTACCGAAGAAAGAAAATGTATCGTGCTATGCACCCTCCTCCCACCCTGAGGCGCAACTGATGTCCCTCTCTCCAAAAATGTACTCAATGGGACCGTAATGTTGCAACCGCACACAAGTTGACCCGCTGTGAGAAAAAAACGAGTTAGTACATATCAAACATGAAAAAGGTCATTTTAAAATCAACATGAAAAACCAAAATTCCAAAAGTATCAAACACAAAAAAATGCTTGCCAAAGAAAGAAAATGTATTGTGCTAGGCACCCTCCACCCACCCTGTGGCGCAACAGATGTCCCTCTCTCCAAAAATGTACTCAATGGGACCGTAATGTTGCAACTACACACAAGTTGACCTGCTGTGAGGAAAAAACTAGTTAGTACATTTCAAACATGGAAAAGGTCATTTCAAAATCAACATGAAGTAACAAAATTCCAAAAGTATCAAACACAAATAAATGCTTACCGAAGAAAGAAAATGTATCGTGCTAGGCACCCTCCTCCCACCCTGTGGCGCAACAGATGTCCCTCTCTCCAAAAATGTACTCAATGGGACCGTAATGTTGCAACCGCACACAAGTTGACCCGCTGTGAGAAAAAAACGAGTTAGTACATATCAAACATGAAAAAGGTCATTTTAAAATCAACATGAAAAACCAAAATTCCAAAAGTATCAAACACAAAAAAATGCTTACCGAAGAAAGAAAATGTATCGTGCTAGGCACCCTCCTCCCACCCTGTGGCGCAACAGATGTCCCTCTCTCCAAAAATGTACTCAATGGGACCGTAATGTTGCAACTACACACAAGTTGACCTGCTGTGAAGAAAAAACTAGTTAGTACATTTCAAACATGGAAAAGGTCATTTCAAAATCAACATGAAATAACAAAATTCCAAAAGTATCAAACACAAATAAATGCTTACCGAAGAAAGAAAATGTATCGTGCTAGGCACCCTCCTCCCGCCCAGTGGTGCAACTGATGTCCCTCTCTCCAAAAATGTACTCAATGGGACCGTAATGTTGCAACCGCACACAAGTTGACCCGCTGTGAGAAAAAAACGAGTTAGTACATATCAAACATGAAAAAGGTCATTTTAAAATCAACATGAAAAACCAAAATTCCAAAAGTATCAAACACAAAAAAATGCTTACCGAAGAAAGAAAATGTATCGTGCTAGGCACCCTCCTCCCACCCTGTGGCGCAACTGATGTCCCTCTCTCCAAAAATGTACTCAATGGGACCGTAATGTTGCAACCGCACACAAGTTGACCCGCTGTGAGAAAAAAACGAGTTAGTACATATCAAACATGAAAAAGGTCATTTTAAAATCAACATGAAAAACCAAAATTCCAAAAGTATCAAACACAAAAAAATGCTTACCGAAGAAAGAAAATGTATCATGCTAGGCACCCTCCTCCCACCCTGTGGCGCAACTGATGTCCCTCTCTCCAAAAATGTACTCAATGGGACTGTAATGTTGCAACCGCACACAAGTTGACCCGCTGTGAAAAAAAAACGAGTTAGTACATATCAAACATGAAAAAGGTCATTTTAAAATCAAGATGAAAAACCAAAATTCCAAAAGTATCAAACACAAAAAAATGCTTACCGAAGAAAGAAAATGTATCGTGCTATGCACCCTCCTCCCACCCTGTGGCGCAACTGATGTCCCTCTCTCCAAAAATGTACTCAATGGGACCGTAATGTTGCAACCGCACACAAGTTGACCCGCTGTGAGAAATAAACGAGTTAGTACATATCAAACATGAAAAAGGTCATTTTAAAATCAACATGAAAAACCAAAATTCCAAAAGTATCAAACACAAAAAAATGCTTGCCGAAGAAAGAAAATGTATCGTGCTAGGCACCCTCCTCCCACCCTGTGGCGCAACAGATGTCCCTCTCTCCAAAAATGTACTCAATGGGACCGTAATGTTGCAACTACACACAAGTTGACCTGCTGTGAGGAAAAAACTAGTTAGTACATTTCAAACATGGAAAAGGTCATTTCAAAATCAACATGAAATAACAAAATTCCAAAAGTATCAAACACAAAAAAATGCTTACCGAAGAAAGAAAATGTATCGTGCTAGGCACCCTCCTCCCACCCTGTGGCGCAACAGATGTCCCTCTCTCCAAAAATGTACTCAATGGGACCGTAATGTTGCAACCGCACACAAGTTGACCCGCTGTGAGAAAAAAACGAGTTAGTACATATCAAACATGAAAAAGGTCATTTTAAAATCAACATGAAAAACCAAAATTCCAAATGTATCAAACACAAAAAAATGCTTACCGAATAAAGAAAATGTATCGTGCTGGGCACCCTCCTCCCACCCTGTGGCGCAACAGATGTCCCTCTCTCCAAAAATGTACTCAATGGGACCGTAATGTTGCAACTACACACAAGTTGACCTGCTGTGAGGAAAAAACTAGTTAGTACATTTCAAACATGGAAAAGGTCATTTCAAAATCAACATGAAATAACAAAATTCCAAAAGTATCAAACACAAAAAAATGCTTACCGAAGAAAGAAAATGTATCGTGCTAGGCACCCTCCTCCCGCCCAGTGGTGCAACTGATGTCCCTCTCTCCAAAAATGTACTCAATGGGACCGTAATGTTGCAACCGCACACAAGTTGACCTGCTGTGAGAAAAAAACGAGTTAGTACATATCAAACATGAAAAAGGTCATTTTAAAATCAACATGAAAAACCAAAATTCCAAAAGTATCAAACACAAAAAAATGCTTACCGAAGAAAGAAAATGTATCGTGCTAGGCACCCTCCTCCCACCCTGTGGCGCAACTGATGTCCCTCTCTCCAAAAATGTACTCAATGGGACCATAATGTTGCAACCGCACACAAGTTGACCCGCTGTGAGAAAAAAACGAGTTAGTACATATCAAACATGAAAAAGGTCATTTTAAAATCAACATGAAAAACCAAAATTCCAAAAGTATCAAACACAAAAAAATGCTTACCAAAGAAAGAAAATGTATCGTGCTAGGCACCCTCCTCCCACCCTGTGGCGCAACTGATGTCCCTCTCTCCAAAAATGTACTCAATGGGACCGTAATGTTGCAACCGCACACAAGTTGACCCGCTGTGAAAAAAAAACGAGTTAGTACATGTCAAACATGAAAAAGGTCATTTTAAAATCAACATGAAAAACCAAAATTCCAAAAGTATCAAACACAAAAAAATGCTTACCGAAGAAAGAAAATGTATCGTGCTATGCACCCTCCTCCCACCCTGTGGCGCAACTGATGTCCCTCTCTCCAAAAATGTACTCAATGGGACCGTAATGTTGCAACCGCACACAAGTTGACCCGCTGCGAGAAATAAACGAGTTAGTACATATCAAACATGAAAAAGGTCATTTTACAATCAACATGAAAAACCAAAATTCCAAAAGTATCAAACACAAAAAAATGCTTGCCGAAGAAAGAAAATGTATCGTGCTAGGCACCCTCCTCCCACCCTGTGGCGCAACAGATGTCCCTCTCTCCAAAAATGTACTCAATGGGACCGTAATGTTGCAACTACACACAAGTTGACCTGCTGTGAGGAAAAAACTAGTTAGTACATTTCAAACATGGAAAAGGTCATTTCAAAATCAACATGAAATAACAAAATTCCAAAAGTATCAAACACAAAAAAATGCTTACCGAAGAAAGAAAATGTATCGTGCTAGGCACCCTCCTCCCACCCTGTGGCGCAACAGACGTCCCTCTCTCCAAAAATGTACTCAATGGGACCGTAATGTTGCAACCGCACACAAGTTGACCCGCTGTGAGAAAAAAACGAGTTAGTACATATCAAACATGAAAAAGGTCATTTTAAAATCAACATGAAAAACCAAAATTCCAAAAGTATCAAACACAAAAAAATGCTTACCGAAGAAAGAAAATGTATCGTGCTAGGCACCCTCCTCCCACCCTGTGGCGCAACAGATGTCCCTCTCTCCAAAAATGTACTCAATGGGACCGTAATGTTGCAACTACACACAAGTTGACCTGCTGTAAGGAAAAAACTAGTTAGTTCATTTCAAACATGGAAAAGGTCATTTCAAAATCAACATGAAATAACAAAATTCCAAAAGTATCAAACACAAAAAAATGCTTACCGAAGAAAGAAAATGTATCGTGCTAGGCACCCTCCTCCCGCCCAGTGGTGCAACTGATGTCCCTCTCTCCAAAAATGTACTCAATGGGACCGTAATGTTGCAACCGCACACAAGTTGACCCGCTGTGAGAAAAAAACGAGTTAGTACATATCAAACATGAAAAAGGTCATTTTAAAATCAACATGAAAAACCAAAATTCCAAAAGTATCAAACACAAAAAAATGCTTACCGAAGAAAGAAAATGTATCGTGCTAGGCACCCTCCTCCCACCCTGTGGCGCAACTGATGTCCCTCTCTCCAAAAATGTACTCAATGGGACCGTAATGTTGCAACCGCACACAAGTTGACCCGCTGTGAGAAAAAAACGAGTTAGTACATATCAAACATGAAAAAGGTCATTTTAAAATCAACATGAAAAACCAAAATTCCAAAAGTATCAAACACAAAAAAATGCTTACCGAAGAAAGAAAATGTATCGTGCTAGGCACCCTCCTCCCACCCTGTGGCGCAACTGATGTCCCTCTCTCCAAAAATGTACTCAATGGGACCGTAATGTTGCAACCGCACACAAGTTGACCCGCTGTGAGAAAAAAACGAGTTAGTACATATCAAACATGAAAAAGGTCATTTTAAAATCAACATGAAATAACAAAAGTCCAAAAGTATAAACCACACAAAAATGCTTACCGAAGAAAGAAAATGTATCGTGCTAGGCACCCTCCTCCCACCCTGTGGCGCAACAGATGTCCCTCTCTCCAAAAATGTACTCAATGGGACCGTAATGTTGCAACTACACACAAGTTGACCTGCTGTGAGGAAAAAACTAGTTAGTACATTTCAAACATGGAAAAGGTCATTTCAAAATCAACATGAAATAACAAAATTCCAAAAGTATCAAACACAAAAAAATGCTTACCGAAGAAAGAAAATGTATCGTGCTAGGCACCCTCCTCCCGCCCAGTGGTGCAACTGATGTCCCTCTCTCCAAAAATGTACTCAATAGGACCGTAATGTAGCAACCGCACAAAAGTTGACCCGCTGTGAGAAAAAAAAGAGTTAGTACATATCAAACATGAAAAAGGTCATTTTAAAATCAACATGAAAAACCAAAATTCCAAAAGTATCAAACACAAAAAAATGCTTACCGAAGAAAGAAAATGTATCGTGCTAGGCACCCTCCTCCCACCCTGTGGCGCAACTGATGTCCCTCTCTCCAAAAATGTACTCAATGGGACCGTAATGTTGCAACCGCACACAAGTTGACCCGCTGTGAGAAAAAAACGAGTTAGTACATATCAAACATGAAAAAGGTCATTTTAAAATCAACATGTAAAACCAAAATTCCAAAAGTATCAAACACAAAAAAATGCTTACCGAAGAAAGAAAATGTATCGTGCTAGGCACCCTCCTCCCACCCTGTGGCGCAACTGATGTCCCTCTCTCCAAAAATGTACTCAATGGGACCGTAATGTTGCAACCGCACACAAGTTGACCCGCTGTGAAAAAAAAACGAGTTAGTACATATCAAACATGAAAAAGGTCATTTTAAAATCAACATGAAAAACCAAAATTCCAAAAGTATCAAACACAAAAAAATGCTTACCGAAGAAAGAAAATGTATCGTGCTAGGCACCCTCCTCCCACCCTGTGGCGCAACTGATGTCCCTCTCTCCAAAAATGTACTCAATGGGACCATAATGTTGCAACCGCACACAAGTTGACCCGCTGTGAGAAAAAAACGAGTTAGTACATATCAAACATGAAAAAGGTCATTTTAAAATCAACATGAAATAACAAAATTCCAAAAGTATAAACCACACAAAAATGCTTACCGAAGAAAGAAAATGTATCGTGCTAGGCACCCTCCTCCCACCCTGTGGCGCAACAGATGTCCCTCTCTCCAAAAATGTACTCAATGGGACCGTAATGTTGCAACTACACACAAGTTGACCTGCTGTGAGGAAAAAACTAGTTAGTACATTTCAAACATGGAAAAGGTCATTTCAAAATCAACATGAAATAACAAAATTCCAAAAGTATCAAACACAAAAAAATGCTTACCGAAGAAAGAAAATGTATCGTGCTAGGCACCCTCCTCCCGCCCAGTGGTGCAACTGATGTCCCTCTCTCCAAAAATGTACTCAATAGGACCGTAATGTAGCAACCGCACAAAAGTTGACCCGCTGTGAGAAAAAAACGAGTTAGTACATATCAAACATGAAAAAGGTCATTTTAAAATCAACATGAAAAACCAAAATTCCAAAAGTATCAAACACAAAAAAATGCTTACCGAAGAAAGAAAATGTATCGTGCTAGGCACCCTCCTCCCACCCTGTGGCGCAACTGATGTCCCTCTCTCCAAAAATGTACTCAATGGGACCGTAATGTTGCAACCGCACACAAGTTGACCCGCTGTGAGAAAAAAACGAGTTAGTACATATCAAACATGAAAAAGGTCATTTTAAAATCAACATGAAAAACCAAAATTCCAAAAGTATCAAACACAAAAAAATGCTTACCGAAGAAAGAAAATGTATCGTGCTAGGCACCCTCCTCCCACCCTGTGGCGCAACTGATGTCCCTCTCTCCAAAAATGTACTCAATGGGACCGTAATGTTGCAACCGCACACAAGTTGACCCGCTGTGAGAAAAAAACGAGTTAGTACATATCAAACATGAAAAAGGTCATTTTAAAATCAACATGAAAAACCAAAATTCCAAAAGTATCAAACACAAAAAAATGCTTACCGAAGAAAGAAAATGTATCGTGCTAGGCACCCTCCTCCCGCCCAGTGGTGCAACTGATGTCCCTCTCTCCAAAAATGTACTCAATAGGACCGTAATGTAGCAACCGCACAAAAGTTGACCCGCTGTGAGAAAAAAACGAGTTAGTACATATCAAACATGAAAAAGGTCATTTTAAAATCAACATGAAAAACCAAAATTCCAAAAGTATCAAACACAAAAAAATGCTTACCGAAGAAAGAAAATGTATCGTGCTAGGCACCCTCCTCCCACCCTGTGGCGCAACTGATGTCCCTCTCTCCAAAAATGTACTCAATGGGACCGTAATGTTGCAACCGCACACAAGTTGACCCGCTGTGAGAAAAAAACGAGTTAGTACATATCAAACATGAAAAAGGTCATTTTAAAATCAACATGAAAAACCAAAATTCCAAAAGTATCAAACACAAAAAAATGCTTACCGAAGAAAGAAAATGTATCGTGCTAGGCACCCTCCTCCCACCCTGTGGCGCAACTGATGTCCCTCTCTCCAAAAATGTACTCAATGGGACCGTAATGTTGCAACCGCACACAAGTTGACCCGCTGTGAAAAAAAAACTAGTTAGTACATATCAAACATGAAAAAAGTCATTTTAAAATCAACATGAAAAACCAAAATTCCAAAAGTATCAAACACAAAAAAATGCTTACCGAAGAAAGAAAATGTATCGTGCTATGCACCCTCCTCCCACCCTGTGGCGCAACTGATGTCCCTCTCTCCAAAAATGTACTCAATGGGACCGTAATGTTGCAACCGCACACAAGTTGACCCGCTGTGAGAAAAAAACGAGTTAGTACATATCAAACATGAAAAAGGTCATTTTAAAATCAACATGAAAAACCAAAATTCCAAAAGTATCAAACACAAAAAAATGCTTGCCAAAGAAAGAAAATGTATCGTGCTAGGCACCCTCCACCCACCCTGTGGCGCAACAGATGTCCCTCTCTCCAAAAATGTACTCAATGGGACCGTAATGTTGCAACTACACACAAGTTGACCTGCTGTGAGGAAAAAACTAGTTAGTACATTTCAAACATGGAAAAGGTCATTTCAAAATCAACATGAAGTAACAAAATTCCAAAAGTATCAAACACAAAAAAATGCTTACCGAAGAAAGAAAATGTATCGTGCTAGGCACCCTCCTCCCACCCTGTGGCGCAACAGATGTCCCTCTCTCCAAAAATGTACTCAATGGGACCGTAATGTTGCAACCGCACACAAGTTGACCCGCTGTGAGAAAAAAACGAGTTAGTACATATCAAACATGAAAAAGGTCATTTTAAAATCAACATGAAAAACCAAAATTCCAAAAGTATCAAACACAAAAAAATGCTTACCGAAGAAAGAAAATGTATCGTGCTAGGCACCCTCCTCCCACCCTGTGGCGCAACAGATGTCCCTCTCTCCAAAAATGTACTCAATGGGACCGTAATGTTGCAACTACACACAAGTTGACCTGCTGTGAGGAAAAAACTAGTTAGTACATTTCAAACATGGAAAAGGTCATTTCAAAATCAACATGAAATAACAAAATTCCAAAAGTATCAAACACAAAAAAATGCTTACCGAAGAAAGAAAATGTATCGTGCTAGGCACCCTCCTCCCGCCCAGTGGTGCAACTGATGTCCCTCTCTCCAAAAATGTACTCAATGGGACCGTAATGTTGCAACCGCACACAAGTTGACCTGCTGTGAGAAAAAAACGAGTTAGTACATATCAAACATGAAAAAGGTCATTTTAAAATCAACATGAAAAACCAAAATTCCAAAAGTATCAAACACAAAAAAATGCTTACCGAAGAAAGAAAATGTATCGTGCTAGGCACCCTCCTCCCACCCTGTGGCGCAACTGATGTCCCTCTCTCCAAAAATGTACTCAATGGGACCATAATGTTGCAACCGCACACAAGTTGACCCGCTGTGAGAAAAAAACGAGTTAGTACATATCAAACATGAAAAAGGTCATTTTAAAATCAACATGAAAAACCAAAATTCCAAAAGTATCAAACACAAAAAAATGCTTACCAAAGAAAGAAAATGTATCGTGCTAGGCACCCTCCTCCCACCCTGTGGCGCAACTGATGTCCCTCTCTCCAAAAATGTACTCAATGGGACCGTAATGTTGCAACCGCACACAAGTTGACCCGCTGTGAAAAAAAAACGAGTTAGTACATATCAAACATGAAAAAGGTCATTTTAAAATCAACATGAAAAACCAAAATTCCAAAAGTATCAAACACAAAAAAATGCTTACCGAAGAAAGAAAATGTATCGTGCTATGCACCCTCCTCCCACCCTGTGGCGCAACTGATGTCCCTCTCTCCAAAAATGTACTCAATGGGACCGTAATGTTGCAACCGCACACAAGTTGACCCGCTGCGAGAAATAAACGAGTTAGTACATATCAAACATGAAAAAGGTCATTTTACAATCAACATGAAAAACCAAAATTCCAAAAGTATCAAACACAAAAAAATGCTTGCCGAAGAAAGAAAATGTATCGTGCTAGGCACCCTCCTCCCACCCTGTGGCGCAACAGATGTCCCTCTCTCCAAAAATGTACTCAATGGGACCGTAATGTTGCAACTACACACAAGTTGACCTGCTGTGAGGAAAAAACTAGTTAGTACATTTCAAACATGGAAAAGGTCATTTCAAAATCAACATGAAATAACAAAATTCCAAAAGTATCAAACACAAAAAAATGCTTACCGAAGAAAGAAAATGTATCGTGCTAGGCACCCTCCTCCCACCCTGTGGCGCAACAGACGTCCCTCTCTCCAAAAATGTACTCAATGGGACCGTAATGTTGCAACCGCACACAAGTTGACCCGCTGTGAGAAAAAAACGAGTTAGTACATATCAAACATGAAAAAGGTCATTTTAAAATCAACATGAAAAACCAAAATTCCAAAAGTATCAAACACAAAAAAATGCTTACCGAAGAAAGAAAATGTATCGTGCTAGGCACCCTCCTCCCACCCTGTGGCGCAACAGATGTCCCTCTCTCCAAAAATGTACTCAATGGGACCGTAATGTTGCAACTACACACAAGTTGACCTGCTGTGAGGAAAAAACTAGTTAGTACATTTCAAACATGGAAAAGGTCATTTCAAAATCAACATGAAATAACAAAATTCCAAAAGTATCAAACACAAAAAAATGCTTACCGAAGAAAGAAAATGTATCGTGCTAGGCACCCTCCTCCCGCCCAGTGGTGCAACTGATGTCCCTCTCTCCAAAAATGTACTCAATGGGACCGTAATGTTGCAACCGCACACAAGTTGACCCGCTGTGAGAAAAAAACGAGTTAGTACATATCAAACATGAAAAAGGTCATTTTAAAATCAACATGAAAAACCAAAATTCCAAAAGTATCAAACACAAAAAAATGCTTACCGAAGAAAGAAAATGTATCGTGCTAGGCACCCTCCTCCCACCCTGTGGCGCAACTGATGTCCCTCTCTCCAAAAATGTACTCAATGGGACCGTAATGTTGCAACCGCACACAAGTTGACCCGCTGTGAGAAAAAAACGAGTTAGTACATATCAAACATGAAAAAGGTCATTTTAAAATCAACATGAAAAACCAAAATTCCAAAAGTATCAAACACAAAAAAATGCTTACCGAAGAAAGAAAATGTATCGTGCTAGGCACCCTCCTCCCACCCTGTGGCGCAACTGATGTCCCTCTCTCCAAAAATGTACTCAATGGGACCGTAATGTTGCAACCGCACACAAGTTGACCCGCTGTGAAAAAAAAACGAGTTAGTACATATCAAACATGAAAAAGGTCATTTTAAAATCAACATGAATAACCAAAATTCCAAAAGTATCAAACACAAAAAAATGCTTACCGAAGAAAGAAAATGTATCGTGCTAGGCACCCTCCTCCCACCCTGTGGCGCAACTGATGTCTCTCTCTCCAAAAATGTACTCAATGGGACCGTAATGTTGCAACCGCACACAAGTTGACCCGCTGTGAGAAAAAAACGAGTTAGTACATATCAAACATGAAAAAGGTCATTTTAAAATCAACATGAAATAACAAAATTCCAAAAGTATAAACCACACAAAAATGCTTACCGAAGAAAGAAAATGTATCGTGCTAGGCACCCTCCTCCCACCCTGTGGCGCAACAGATGTCCCTCTCTCCAAAAATGTACTCAATGGGACCGTAATGTTGCAACTACACACAAGTTGACCTGCTGTGAGGAAAAAACTAGTTAGTACATTTCAAACATGGAAAAGGTCATTTCAAAATCAACATGAAATAACAAAATTCCAAAAGTATCAAACACAAAAAAATGCTTACCGAAGAAAGAAAATGTATCGTGCTAGGCACCCTCCTCCCGCCCAGTGGTGCAACTGATGTCCCTCTCTCCAAAAATGTACTCAATAGGACCGTAATGTAGCAACCGCACAAAAGTTGACCCGCTGTGAGAAAAAAACGAGTTAGTACATATCAAACATGAAAAAGGTCATTTTAAAATCAACATGAAAAACCAAAATTCCAAAAGTATCAAACACAAAAAAATGCTTACCGAAGAAAGAAAATGTATCGTGCTAGGCACCCTCCTCCCACCCTGTGGCGCAACAGACGTCCCTCTCTCCAAAAATGTACTCAATGGGACCGTAATGTTGCAACTACACACAAGTTGACCTGCTGTGAGGAAAAAACTAGTTAGTACATTTCAAACATGGAAAAGGTCATTTCAAAATCAACATGAAGTAACAAAATTCCAAAAGTATCAAACACAAAAAAATGCTTACCGAAGAAAGAAAATGTATCGTGCTAGGCACCCTCCTCCCACCCTGTGGCGCAACAGATGTCCCTCTCTCCAAAAATGTACTCAATGGGACCGTAATGTTGCAACCGCACACAAGTTGACCCGCTGTGAGAAAAAAACGAGTTAGTACATATCAAACATGAAAAAGGTCATTTTAAAATCAACATGAAAAACCAAAATTCCAAAAGTATCAAACACAAAAAAATGCTTACCGAAGAAAGAAAATGTATCGTGCTAGGCACCCTCCTCCCACCCTGTGGCGCAACAGATGTCCCTCTCTCCAAAAATGTACTCAATGGGACCGTAATGTTGCAACTACACACAAGTTGACCTGCTGTGAGGAAAAAACTAGTTAGTACATTTCAAACATGGAAAAGGTCATTTCAAAATCAACATGAAATAACAAAATTCCAAAAGTATCAAACACAAAAAAATGCCTACCGAAGAAAGAAAATGTATCGTGCTAGGCACCCTCCTCCCGCCCAGTGGTGCAACTGATGTCCCTCTCTCCAAAAATGTACTCAATGGGACCGTAATGTTGCAACCGCACACAAGTTGACCCGCTGTGAGAAAAAAACGAGTTAGTACATATCAAACATGAAAAAGGTCATTTTAAAATCAACATGAAAAACCAAAATTCCAAAAGTATCAAACACAAAAAAATGCTTACCGAAGAAAGAAAATGTATCGTGCTAGGCACCCTCCTCCCACCCTGTGGCGCAACTGATGTCCCTCTCTCCAAAAATGTACTCAATGGGACCGTAATGTTGCAACCGCACACAAGTTGACCCGCTGTGAAAAAAAAACGAGTTAGTACATATCAAACATGAAAAAAGTCATTTTAAAATCAACATGAAAAACCAAAATTCCAAAAGTATCAAACACAAAAAAATGCTTACCGAAGAAAGAAAATGTATCGTGCTATGCACCCTCCTCCCACCCTGTGGCGCAACTGATGTCCCTCTCTCCAAAAATGTACTCAATGGGACCGTAATGTTGCAACCGCACACAAGTTGACCCGCTGTGAGAAATAAACGAGTTAGTACATATCAAACATGAAAAAGGTCATTTTAAAATCAACATGAAAAACCAAAATTCCAAAAGTATCAAACACAAAAAAATGCTTGCCGAAGAAAGAAAATGTATCGTGCTAGGCACCCTCCTCCCACCCTGTGGCGCAACAGATGTCCCTCTCTCCAAAAATGTACTCAATGGGACCGTAATGTTGCAACTACACACAAGTTGACCTGCTGTGAGGAAAAAACTAGTTAGTACATTTCAAACATGGAAAAGGTCATTTCAAAATCAACATGAAATAACAAAATTCCAAAAGTATCAAACACAAAAAAATGCTTACCGAAGAAAGAAAATGTATCGTGCTAGGCACCCTCCTCCCACCCTGTGGCGCAACAGATGTCCCTCTCTCCAAAAATGTACTCAATGGGACCGTAATGTTGCAACCGCACACAAGTTGACCCGCTGTGAGAAAAAAACGAGTTAGTACATATCAAACATGAAAAAGGTCATTTTAAAATCAACATGAAAAACCAAAATTCCAAAAGTATCAAACACAAAAAAATGCTTACCGAAGAAAGAAAATGTATCGTGCTAGGCACCCTCCTCCCACCCTGTGGCGCAACAGATGTCCCTCTCTCCAAAAATGTACTCAATGGGACCGTAATGTTGCAACTACACACAAGTTGACCTGCTGTGAGGAAAAAACTAGTTAGTACATTTCAAACATGGAAAAGGTCATTTCAAAATCAACATGAAATAACAAAATTCCAAAAGTATCAAACACAAAAAAATGCTTACCGAAGAAAGAAAATGTATCGTGCTAGGCACCCTCCTCCCGCCCAGTGGTGCAACTGATGTCCCTCTCTCCAAAAATGTACTCAATGGGACCGTAATGTTGCAACCGCACACAAGTTGACCCGCTGTGAGAAAAAAACGAGTTAGTACATATCAAACATGAAAAAGGTCATTTTAAAATCAACATGAAAAACCAAAATTCCAAAAGTATCAAACACAAAAAAATGCTTACCGAAGAAAGGAAATGTATCGTGCTAGGCACCCTTCTCCCACCCTGTGGCGCAACTGATGTCCCTCTCTCCAAAAATGTACTCAATGGGACCGTAATGTTGCAACCGCACACAAGTTGACCCGCTGTGAGAAAAAAACGAGTTAGTACATATCAAACATGAAAAAGGTCATTTTAAAATCAACATGAAAAACCAAAATTCCAAAAGTATCAAACACAAAAAAATGCTTACCGAAGAAAGAAAATGTATCGTGCTAGGCACCCTCCTCATACCCTGTGGCGCAACTGATGTCCCTCTCTCCAAAAATGTACTCAATGGGACCGTAATGTTGCAACCGCACACAAGTTGACCCGCTGTGAAAAAAAAACGAGTTAGTACATATCAAACATGAAAAAGGTCATTTTAAAATCAACATGAATAACCAAAATTCCAAAAGTATCAAACACAAAAAAATGCTTACCGAAGAAAGAAAATGTATCGTGCTAGGCACCCTCCTCCCACCCTGTGGCGCAACTGATGTCCCTCTCTCCAAAAATGTACTCAATGGGACCGTAATGTTGCAACCGCACACAAGTTGACCCGCTGTGAGAAAAAAACGAGTTAGTACATATCAAACATGAAAAAGGTCATTTTAAAATCAACATGAAATAACAAAATTCCAAAAGTATAAACCACACAAAAATGCTTACCGAAGAAAGAAAATGTATCGTGCTAGGCACCCTCCTCCCACCCTGTGGCGCAACAGATGTCCCTCTCTCCAAAAATGTACTCAATGGGACCGTAATGTTGCAACTACACACAAGTTGACCTGCTGTGAGGAAAAAACTAGTTAGTACATTTCAAACATGGAAAAGGTCATTTCAAAATCAACATGAAATAACAAAATTCCAAAAGTATCAAACACAAAAAAATGCTTACCGAAGAAAGAAAATGTATCGTGCTAGGCACCCTCCTCCCGCCCAGTGGTGCAACTGATGTCCCTCTCTCCAAAAATGTACTCAATGGGACCGTAATGTTGCAACCGCACACAAGTTGACCCGCTGTGAGAAAAAAACGAGTTAGTACATATCAAACATGAAAAAGGTCATTTTAAAATCAACATGAAGAACCAAAATTCCAAAAGTATCAAACACAAAAAAATGCTTACCGAAGAAAGAAAATGTATCGTGCTAGGCACCCTCCTCCCACCCTGTGGCGCAACTGATGTCCCTCTCTCCAAAAATGTACTCAATGGGACCGTAATGTTGCAACCGCACACAAGTTGACCCGCTGTGAGAAAAAAACGAGTTAGTACATATCAAACATGAAAAAGGTCATTTTAAAATCAACATGAAAAACCAAAATTCCAAAAGTATCAAACACAAAAAAATGCTTACCGAAGAAAGAAAATGTATCGTGCTAGGCACCCTCCTCCCACCCTGTGGCGCAACTGATGTCCCTCTCTCCAAAAATGTACTCAATGGGACCGTAATGTTGCAACCGCACACAAGTTGACCCGCTGTGAGAAAAAAACTAGTTAGTACATATCAAACATGAAAAAGGTCATTTTAAAATCAACATGAAAAACCAAAATTCCAAAAGTATCAAACACAAAAAAATGCTTACCGAAGAAAGAAAATGTATCGTGCTAGGCACCCTCCTCCCACCCTGTGGCGCAACTGATGTCCCTCTCTCCAAAAATGTACTCAATGGGACCGTAATGTTGCAACCGCACACAAGTTGACCCGCTGTGAGAAAAAAACGAGTTAGTACATATCAAACATGAAAAAGGTCATTTTAAAATCAACATGAAAAACCAAAATTCCAAAAGTATCAAACACAAAAAAATGCTTACCGAAGATAGAAAATGTATCGTGCAAGGCACCCTCCTCCCGCCCAGTGGCGCAACTGATGTCCCTCTCTCCAAAAATGTACTCAATGGGACCGTAATGTTGCAACCGCACACAAGTTGACCCGCTGTGAGAAAAAAACGAGTTAGTACATATCAAACATGAAAAAGGTCATTTTAAAATCAACATGAAAAACCAAAATTCCAAAAGTATCAAACACAAAAAAATGCTTACCGAAGATAGAAAATGTATCGTGCAAGGCACCCTCCTCCCGCCCAGTGGCGCAACTGATGTCCCTCTCTCCAAAAATGTACTCAATGGGACCGTAATGTTGCAACTACACACAAGTTGACCTGTGTGAGGAAAAAACAAGTTAGTACATTTCAAACATGGAAAAGGTCATTTCAAAATCAACATGAAATAACAAAATTCCAAAAGTATCAAACACAAAAAATTGCTTACCGAAGAAAGAAAATGTATCGTGCTAGGCACCCTCCTCCCGCCCAGTGGCGCAACAGATGTCCCCTCTCCAAAAATGTACTCAATAGGACCGTAATGTTGCAACCGCACACAAGTTGATCCGCTGTGAGGAAAAAACCAGTTAGTGCATACCAAACATGAAAAAGATCATTTTAAAATCAACATTAAAAACCAAAATACCAAAAGTATCAAACACAAAAAATGCTTACCAAAGAAAGAAAATGTATCGTACTAGGCACCCTCCTCCCGCCATGTGGTGCAACTGATGACCCTCTCTCCAAAAATGTTCTCAATGGGACCGTAATGTTGCAACCACACACAAGTTGACCTGCTGTGAGGAAAAAACGAGTTAGTTTATTTCAAACATGAAAAAGGTTATTTTATAATCAACATGAAAAACCAAAATTCCAAAAGTATCAAACACAAAAAAATTCTTACCAAAGAAAAAAATGAATAGAGCTCCACACCCTCCACCATCCCGTGTGGTGCAACAGATGTCCCTTTCTCCAATAATGTACTCAATGGGATCGTAATGTTGCATCCACACACAAGTTGACCTGCTGTGAGGAGATAACGAGTTGGTACATTTCAAACATGAAAAAGGTCATTATAAAAACAACATGATAAACCAAAATTCCAAAAATTAACCACACAAAAATGCTAACCAAAGAAAAAAATGAATAGAGCTCCACACACTCCTCCGACCCGTGTGGTGCAACAGATGTCCCTTTCTCCAAAAATGTACTCAATGGGATCGTAATGTTGCATCCACACACAAGTTGACCTGCTGTGAGGAGAAAACGAGTTGGTACATTTCAAACATGAAAAAGGTCATTATATAATCAACATGAAAACCCAAAATTCCAAAAGTATAAACCACACAATAATGCTTACCAAAGAAAAAAATGAATCGAGCTCCACACCCTCCTCCATCCCGTGTGGTGCAACAGATGTCCCTTTCTCCAAAAATGGACTCAATGGGATCGTAAGGTTGCATCCACACACAAGTTGACCTGCTGTGAGGAGAAAACGAGTTGGTATATTTCAAACATGAAAAAGGTCATTATAAAATCAACACGAAAAACCAAAATTCCAAAAGTATAAACCACACAAAAATGCTTACCAAAGAAAAAAATGAATCGAGCTCCACACCCTCCTCCATCCCGTGTGGTGCAACAGATGTCCCTTTCTCCAAAAATGTACTCAATGGGATCGTAATGTTTCATCCACACACAAGGTGACCTGCTGTGAGGTGAAAACGAGTTGGTACATTTCAAACATGAAAAAGGTCATTATAAAATCAACATGAAAAACCAAAATTCCAAAAGTATAAACCACACAAAAATGCTTACAAAAGAAAAAAATGAATAGAGCTCCACACCCTCCTCCATCCCGTGTGGTACAACAGATGTCCCTTTCTCCAAAAATGTACTCAATGGGATCGTAATGTTGCATCCACACACAAGATGACCTGATGTGAGGAAAAAACGAGATGGTACATTTCAAACATGAAAAAGATCATTATAAAATCAACTTAAGAAACCAAAATTCCAAAAGTATAAACCACACAAAAATGTTTAAAAATGAAAAAATGAATAGAGCTCCACACCCTCCTCCCTCCCGTGTGGTTCAACAGATGTCCCTTTTTCCAGAAATGTACTCAATGGGATCGTAATATTGCATCCACACACAAGTTGACCTGCTGTGAGACAAAAACGAGTTGGTACATTTCAAACATGAAAAAGGTCATTATAAAATCAACATGAAAAACCAAAATTCCAAAAGTATAAACCACACAATAATGCTTACCAAAGAAAAAAATGAATAGAGCTCCACACCCTCCTCCATACCGTGTGGTGCAACAGATGTACCTTTCTCCAAAAGTGTACCAAATGGGATCGTAGTGTTACATCCACACACTAGTTGACCTGCTGTGAGGAGAAAACGAGTTGGTACATTTCAAACATGAAAAAGGTCATTATAAAAACATTATGAAAAACCAAAATTCCAAAAATAAACCACACAAAAATGCTAACCAAAGAAAAAAAAAATAGAGCTCCACACCCTCCACCATCCCGTGTGTTGCAACAGATGTCCCTTTCTCCAAAAATGTACTCAATGGGATCGTAATGTTGCATCCACACACAAGTTGACCTGCTGTGATGAGAAAACGAGTTGGTATATTTCAAACATGAAAAAGGTCATTATAAAATCAACATGAAAAACCAAAATTCCAAAAGTATAATCCACACAAAAATGCTTACCAAAGAAAAAAATGAATCGAGCTCCACACCCTCCTCCATCCCGTGTGGTGCAACAGATGTCCCTTTCTCGAAAAATGTACTCAATGGGATCGTAATGTTGCATCCACACACAAGGTGACCTGCTGTGAGGTGAAAACGAGTTGGTACATTTCAAACATGAAAAAGGTCATTATAAAATCAACATGAAAAACCAAAATTCCAAAAGTATAAACCACACAAAAATGCTTACAAAAGAAAAAAATGAATAGAGCTCCACACCCTCCTCCATCCCGTGTGGTACAACAGATGTCCCTTTCTCCAAAAATGTACTCAATGGGATCGTAATGTTGCATCCACACACAAGATGACCTGATGTGAGGAAAAAACGAGATGGTACATTTCAAACATGAAAAAGGTCATTATAAAATCAACTTAAGAAACCAAAATTCCAAAAGTATAAACCACACAAAAATGTTTAAAAATGAAAAAATGAATAGAGCTCCACACCCTCCTCCCTCCCGTGTGGTTCAACAGATGTCTCTTTTTCCAGAAATGTACTCAATGGGATCGTAATGTTGCATCCACACACAAGTTGACCTGCTTTGAGACAAAAACGAGTTGGTACATTTCAAACATGAAAAAGGTCATTATAAAATCAACATGAAAAACCAAAATTCCAAAAGTATAAACCACACAATAATGCTTACCAAAGAAAAAAATGAATAGAGCTCCACACCCTCCTCCATACCGTGTGGTGCAACAGATGTCCCTTTCTCCAAAAGTGTACCAAATGGGATCGTAGTGTTACATCCACACACAAGTTGACCTGCTGTGAGGAGAAAACGAGTTGGTACATTTCAAACATGAAAAAGGTCATTATAAAAACATTATGAAAAACCAAAATTCCAAAAATAAACCACACAAAACTGCTAACCAAAGAAAAACAAAATAGAGCTAAACACCCTCCACCATCCCGTGTGGTGCAACAGATGTCCCTTTCTCCAAAAATGTACTCAATGGGATCGTAATGTTGCATCCACACACAAGTTGACCTGCTGTGAGGAGAAAACGAGTTGGTATATTTCAAACATGAAAAAGGTCATTATAAAATCAACATGAAAAACCAAAATTCCAAAAGTATAATCCACACAAAAATGCTTACCAAAGAAAAAAATGAATCGAGCTCCACACCCTCCTCCATCCCGTGTGGTGCAACAGATGTCCCTTTCTCGAAAAATGTACTCAATGGGATCATAATGTTGCATCCACACACAAGGTGACCTGCTGTGAGGTGAAAACGAGTTGGTACATTTCAAACATGAAAAAGGTCATTATAAAATCAACATGAAAAACCAAATTTCCAAAAGTATAAACCACACAAAAATGCTTACCAAAGAAAGAAATGAATAGAGCTCCACACCCTCCTCGATCCCGTGTGGTGCAACAGATGTCCCTTTCTCAAGAAATGTACTCAATGGGATCGTAATGTTGCATCCACACACAAGTTGACCTGCTGTGAGGAAAAAACGAGATGGTACATTTCAAACATGAAAAATGTCATTATAAAATCAACATGAAAAAGCAAAATTCCAAAAGTATCAAACACAAAAAAATGCTAACCGAAGAAAGAAAATGTATCGTGCTAGGCACCCTCCTCCCACCCTGTGGCGCAACTGATGTCCCTCTCTCCAAAAATGTACTCAATGGGACCGTAATGTTGCAACCGCACACAAGTTGACCCGCTGTGAGAAAAAAACGAGTTAGTACATATCAAACATGAAAAAGGTCATTTTAAAATCAACATGAAAAACCAAATTTCCAAAAGTATCAAACACAAAAAAATGCTTACCGAAGAAAGAAAATGTATCGTGCTAGGCACCCTCCTCCCACCCTGTGGCGCAACTGATGTCCCTCTCTCCAAAAATGTACTCAATGGGACCGTAATGTTGCAACCGCACACAAGTTGACCCGCTGTGAGAAAGAAACGAGTTAGTACATATCAAACATTAAAAAGGTCATTTTAAAATCAACATGAAAAACCAAAATTCCAAAAGTATCAAACACAAAAAAATGCTTACCGAAGAAAGAAAATGTATCGTGCTAGGCACCCTCCTCCCACCCTGTGGCGCAACTGATGTCCCTCTCTCCAAAAATGTACTCAATGGGACCGTAATGTTGCAACTACACACAAGTTGACCTGTGTGAGGAAAAAACAAGTTAGTACATTTCAAACATGGAAAAGGTCATTTCAAAATCAACATGAAATAACAAAATTCCAAAAGTATCAAACACAAAAAAATGCTTACCGAAGAAAGAAAATGTATCGTGCTAGGCACCCTCCTCCCGCCCAGTGGCGCAACAGATGTCCCTCTCACCAAAAATGTACTCAATAGGACCGTAATGTTGCAACCGCACACAAGTTGATCCGCTGTGAGGAAAAAACAAGTTAGTACATTTCAAACATGGAAAAGGTCATTTTAAAATCAACATGAAAAACCAAAATTCCAAAAGGATCAAACACAAAAAAATGCTTACCGAAGAAAGAAAATGTATCGTGCTAGGCACCCTCCTCCCGCCCTGTGGTGCAACTGATGTCCCTCTCTCCAAAAATGTACTTAATGGGACCGTAATGTTGCAACTACACACAAGTTGACCTGCTGTGAGGAAAAAACAAGTTTGTACATTTCAAACATGGAAAAGGTCATTTTAAAATCAACATGAAATAACAAAATTCCAAAAGTATCAAACACAAAAAAATGCTTACCGAAGAAAGAAAATGTATCGTGCTAGGCACCCTCCTCCCGCCCAGTGGTGCAACTGATGTCCATTTCTCCAAAAATGTTCTCAATTGGACCGTAATGTTGCAACCACACACAAGTTGACCCGCTGTTAGGAAAAAACGAGTTAGTACATTTCAAACATGGAAAAGGTCATTTTAAAATCAACATGAAATAACAAAATTCCAAAAGTATCAAACACAAAAAAATGCTTACCGAAGAAAGAAAATGTATCGTGCAAGGCACCCTCCTCCCGCCCAGTGGTGCAACTGATGTCCCTTTCTCCAAAAATGTTCTCAATTGGACCGTAATGTTGCAACCGCACACAAGTTGATCCGCTGTGAGGAAAAAACCAGTTAGTGCATACCAAATATGAAAGAGATCATTTTAAAATCAACATTAAAAACCAAAATACCAAAAGTATCAAACACAAAAAATGCTTACCAAAGAAAGAAAATGTATAGTACTAGGCACCCTCCTCCCGCCCAGTGGCGCAACAGATGACCCTCTCTCCAAAAATGTTCTCAATGGGACCGTAATGTTGCAACCACACACAAGTTGACCTGATGTGAGGAAAAAACGAGATGGTACATTTCAAACATGAAAAAGGTCATTATAAAATCAACTTAAGAAACCAAAATTCCAAAAGTATAAATCACACAAAAATGCTTACAAAAGAAAAAAATGAATAGAGCTCCACACCCTCCTCCATCCCGTGTGGTACAACAGATGTCCCTTTCTCCAAAAATGTACTCAATGGGATCGTAATGTTGCATCCACACACAAGATGACCTGATGTGAGGAAAAAACGAGATGGTACATTTCAAACATGAAAAAGGTCATTATAAAATCAACTTAAGAAACCAAAATTCCAAAAGTATAAACCACACAAAAATGTTTAAAAATGAAAAAATGAATAGAGCTCCACACCCTCCTCCCTCCCGTGTGGTTCAACAGATGTCCCTTTTTCCAGAAATGTACTCAATGGAATCGTAATGTTGCATCCACACACAAGTTGACCTGCTGTGAGACAAAAACGAGTTGGTAGATTTCAAACATGAAAAAGGTCATTATAAAATCAACATGAAAAAGCAAAATTCCAAAAGTATCAAACACAAAAAAATGCTAACCGAAGAAAGAAAATGTATCGTGCTAGGCACCCTCCTCCCACCCTGTGGCGCAACTGATGTCCCTCTCTCCAAAAATGTACTCAATGGGATCGTAATGTTGCATCCACACACAAGTTGACCTGCCGTGAGGAGAAAACGAGTTGGTATATTTCAAACATGAAAAAGGTCATTATAAAATCAACATGAAAAACCAAAATTCCAAAAGTATAATCCACACAAAAATGCTTACCAAAGAAAAAAATGAATCGAGCTCCACACCCTCCTCCATCCCGTGTGGTGCACCAGATGTCCCTTTCTCGAAAAATGTACTCAATGGGATCGTAATGTTGCATCCACACACAAGGTGACCTGCTGTGAGGTGAAAACGAGTTGGTACATTTCAAACATGAAAAAGGTTATTATAAAATCAACATGAAAAACCAAATTTCCAAAAGTATAAACCACACAAAAATGCTTACCAAAGAAAAAAATGAATAGAGCTCCACACCCTCCTCGATCCCGTGTGGTGCAACAGATGTCCCTTTCTCAAGAAATGTACTCAATGGGATCGTAATGTTGCATCCACACACAAGTTGACCTGCTGTGAGGAAAAAACGAGATGGTACATTTCAAACATGAAAAATGTCATTATAAAATCAACATGAAAAAGCAAAATTCCAAAAGTATAAACCACACATAAATGCTTACCAAAAAAAAAAAATGAATAGAGCTCCACACCCTCCTCCCTCCCGTGTGGTGCAACAGATGACCCTTTCTCCAGAAATGTACTCAATGGGATTGTAATGTTGCATCCACACACAAGTTGACCTGCTGTGAGGAGAAAACGAGTTGGTACATTTCATACATGAAAAAGGTCATTATAAAATCAACATGAAAAACCAAATTTCCAATAGTACAAACCACACAAAAATGCTTACCAAAGAAAAAAATGAATAGAGCTCCACACCCTCCTCCATCCCGTGTGGTGCAACAGATGTCCTTTTCTCCAAAAATGTACTCAATGGGATCATAATGTTGCATGCACACACAAGTTGACCTGCTTTGAGGAAAAAACGACTTAGTTTATTTCAAACATGAAAAAGGTAATTTTATAATCAACATGAAAAACCAAAATTCCAAAAGTATCAAACACAAAAAATGCTTACCAAAGAAAGAAAATGTATCGTACTAGGCACCCTCCTCCCGCCATGTGGTGCAACTGATGACCCTCTCTCCAAAAATGTTCTCAATGGGACCGTAATGTTGCAACCACACACAAGTTGACCTGCTGTGAGGAAAAAACGAGTTAGTTTATTTCAAACATGAAAAAGGTAATTTTATAATCAACATGAAAAACCAAAATTCCAAAAGTATCAAACACAAAAAAATTCTTACCAAAGAAAAAAATGAATAGAGCTCCACACCCTCCACCATCCCGTGTGGTGCAACAGATGTCCCTTTCTCCAATAATGTACTCAATGGGATCGTAATGTTGCATCCACACACAAGTTGACCTGCTGTGAGGAGATAACGAGTTGGTACATTTCAAACATGAAAAAGGTCATTATAAAAACAACATGAAAAACCAAAATTCCAAAAATAAACCACACAAAAATGCTAACCAAAGAAAAAAATGAATAGAGCTCCACACCCTTCTCCGTCCCGTGTGGTGCAACAGATGTCCCTTTCTCCAAAAATGTACTCAATGGGATCGTAATGTTGCATCCACACACAAGTTGACCTGCTGTGAGGAGAAAACGAGTTGGTACATTTCAAACATGAAAAAGGTCATTATATAATCAACATGAAAACCCAAAATTCCAAAAGTATAAACCACACAATAATGCTTACCAAAGAAAAAAATGAATCGAGCTCCACACCCTCCTCCATCCCGTGTGGTGCAACAGATGTCCCTTTCTCCAAAAATGGACTCAATGGGATCGTAATGTTGCATCCACACACAAGTTGACCTGCTGTGAGGAGAAAACGAGTTGGTATATTTCAAACATGAAAAAGGTCATTATAAAATCAACACGAAAAACCAAAATTCCAAAAGTATAAACCACTCAAAAATGCTTACCAAAGAAAAAAATGAATCGAGCTCCACACCCTCCTCCATCCCGTGTGGTGCATCAGATGTCCCTTTCTCGAAAAATGTACTCAATGGGATCGTAATGTTTCATCCACACACAAGGTGACCTGCTGTGAGGTGAAAACGAGTTGGTACATTTCAAACATGAAAAAGGTCATTATAAAATCAACATGAAAAACCAAAATTCCAAAAGTATAAACCACACAAAAATGCTTACAAAAGAAAAAAATGAATAGAGCTCCACACCCTCCTCCATCCCGTGTGGTACAACAGATGTCCCTTTCTCCAAAAATGTACTCAATGGGATCGTAATGTTGCATCCACACACAAGATGACCTGATGTGAGGAAGAAACGAGATGGTACATTTCAAACATGAAAAAGGTCATTATAAAATCAACTTAAGAAACCAAAATTCCAAAAGTATAAACCACACAAAAATGTTTAAAAATGAAAAAATGAATAGAGCTCCACACCCTCCTCCCTGCCGTGTGGTTCAACAGATGTCCCTTTTTCCAGAAATGTACTCAATGGGATCGTAATGTTGCATCCACACACAAGTTGACCTGCTGTGAGGAGAAAACCAGTTGGTACATTTCAAACATGAAAAAGGTCATTATAAAAACATTATGAAAAACCAAAATTCCAAAAATAAACCACACAAAAATGCTAACCAAAGAAAAAAAAAATAGAGCTCCACACCCTCCACCATCCCGTGTGGTGCAACAGATGTCCCTTTCTCCAAAAATGTACTCAATGGGATCGTAATGTTGCATCCACACACAAGTTGACCTGCTGTGAGGAGAAAACGAGTTGGTATATTTCAAACATGAAAAAGGTCATTATAAAATCAACATGAAAAACCAAAATTCCAAAAGTATAATCCACACAAAAATGCTTACCAAAGAAAAAAATGAATCGAGCTCCACACCCTCCTCCATCCCGTGTGGTGCAACAGATGTCCCTTTCTCGAAAAATGTACTCAATGGGAACGTAACGTTGCATCCACACACAAGGTGACCTGCTGTGAGGTGAAAACGAGTTGGTACATTTCAAAAATGAAAAAGGTCATTATAAAATCAACATGAAAAACCAAATTTCCAAAAGTATAAACCACACAAAAATGCTTACCAAAGAAAAAAATGAATAGAGCTCCACACCCTCCTCGATCCCGTGTGGTGCAACAGATGTCCCTTTCTCAAGAAATGTACTCAATGGGATCGTAATGTTGCATTTACACACAAGTTGACCTGCTGTGAGGAAAAAACGAGATGGTACATTTCAAACATGAAAAATGTCATTATAAAATCAACATGAAAAAGAAAAATTCCAAAAGTATAAACCACACAAAAATGCTTACCAAAGAAAAAAATGAATAGAGCTCCACACCCTCCTCCCTCCCGTGTGGTGCAACAGATGACCCTTTCTCCAGAAATGTACTCAATGGGATTGTAATGTTGCATCCACACACAAGTTGACCTGCTGTGAGGAGAAAACGAGTTGGTACATTTCAAACATGAGAAAGGTCATTATAAAATCAACATGAAAAACCAAATTTCCAAAAGTATAAACCACACAAAAATGCTTACCAAAGAAAAAAATGAATAGAGCTCCACACCCTCCTCCATCCCGTGTGGTGCAACAGATGTCCTTTTCTCCAAAAATGTACTCAATGGGATCGTAATGTTGCATGCACACACAAGTTGACCTGCTGTGAGGAGAAAACGAGTTGGTACATTTCAATCATGAAAAAGGTCATTATAAAATCAACATGAAAAACCAAAATTCCAAAAGTATAATCCACACAAAAATGCTTGCCAAAGAAAAAAATGAATAGAGCTCCACACCCTCCTCCCTCCCGTGTGGTGCAACAGATGTCCCTTTCTCCAGAAATGTACTCAATGGGATTGTAATGTTGCATCTAGGCACAAGTTGTTCTGCTGTGAGGAGAATACGAGTTGGTACTTTTCAAACATGAAAATGGTCGTTATAAAATCAACATGAAAAACAAAAATTCCAAAAGTATAAACCACACAAAAATGCTTACCAAAGAAAAAAATGAATAGAGCTCCACACCCTCCTCCATACCGTGTGGTGCAACAGATGTCCCTTTCTCCAAAAAAGTACTCAATGGGATGGTAATGTTGCATCCACACACAAGTTGGCCTGCTGTAAGGCGAAAACGAGTTGGTACATTTCAAACATGAAAAAAGTCATTATAAAATCAACATGAAAAACCAGAATTCCAAAAGTATAAACCACACAAAAATGCTTACCAAAGAAGAAAATGAATAGAGCTCCACACCCTCCTCCATCTCGTGTGGTACAACAGATGTCCCTTTCTCAGGAAATGTACTCAATGGGATCGTAATGTTGCATCCACACACAAGTTGACCTGATGTGAGGAAAAAACGAGATGGTACATTTCAAACATGAAAAATGTCATTATAAAATCAACATGAAAAACCAAAATTCCAAAAGTATAAACCACACAAAAATGCTTACCAAAGAAAAAAATGAATAGAGCTCCACACCCTCCTCCCTCCCGTGTGGTGCAACAGATGTCCCCTTTCTCCAGAAATGTACTCAATGGGATCGTAATGTTGCATCCATACACAAGTTGACCTGCTGTGAGGCGAAAACGAGTTGGTACATCTCAAACATGAAAAAGGTCATTGTAAAATCAACATGAAAAACCAAAATTCCAAAAGTATAAACCACACAAAAATGCTTACCAAAGAAAAAAATGAATAGAGCTCCACACTCTCCTCCATCCCGTGTGGTGCAACAGATGTCCCTTTCTCCAAAAATGTACTCAATGGGATCGTAATGTTGCATCCACACACAAGTTGACCTGATGTGAGGAGAAAACGAGTTGGTACATTTCAAACATGAAAAAGGTCATTATAAAATCAACATGAAAAACCAAAATTCCAAAAGTATTAACCACACAAAAATTCTTAGAACAGAAAAAAATGAATAGAGCTCCACACCCTCCTCCCTCCCGTGTGGTGCAACAGATGTCCCTTTCTCCATAAATGTACTCAATGGGATTGTAATGTTGCATCCAGACACAAGTTGATCTGCTGTGAGGAAAAAACGAGTTGGTACCTTTCAAACAATAAAATGGTCATTATAAAATCAACATGAAAAACAAAAATTCCAAAAGTATAAACCACACAAAAATGCTTACCAAAGAAAAAAACGAATAGAGCTCCACACCCTCCTCCATCCCGCGTGGTGCAACAAATGTCCCTTTCTCCAAAAATGTACTCAATGGGATCGTAATGTTGCATCCACACACAAGTTGACCTGCTGTGAGGAGAAAACGAGTTGGTACATTTGAAACATGAAAAAGGTCATTATAAAATCAACATGAAAAACCAAAATTCCAAAAGTATAAACCACACAAAAATGCTTACCAAAGAAAAAAAAGAATAGAGCTCCACACCCTCCTCCATCCCGTGTGGTGCAACACATGTCCCTTTCTCCAAAAATGTACTCAATGGGATCGTAATGTTGCATCCACACACAAGTTGACCTGCTGTGAGGAGAAAACGAGTTGGTACATTTGAAACATGAAAAAGGTCATTATAAAATCAACATGAAAAACTTAAATTCCAAAAGTATAAACCACACAAAAATGCTTATCAAAGAAAAAAATGAATAGAGCTCCACACCCTCCTCCAACCCGTGTGGTGCAACAGATGTCCCTTTCTCCAGAAATGTACTCAATGGGATCGTAATGTTGCATCCACACACAAGTTGACCTGATGTGAGGAAAAAACGAGATGGTACATTTCAAACATGAAAAATGTCATTATAAAATCAACATGAAAAACCAAAATTCCAAAAGTATAAACCACACAAAAATGCTTACCAAAGAAAAAAATGAATAGAGCTCCACACCCTTATCCATCCCGTGTGGTGCAACAGATGACCCTTTCTCCAAAAATGTACTCAATGGGATTGTAATGTTGCATCCACACACAAGTTGACCTGCTGAGAGGCGAAAACGAGTTGGTACATCTCAAACATGAAAAATGTCATTGTAAAATCAACATGAAAAACCAAAATTCCAAAAGTATAAACCACACAAAAATGCTTACCAAAGAAAAAAATGAATAGAGCTCCACACCCTCCTCCATCCCGTGTGGTGCAACAGATGTCCTTTTCTCCAAAATTGTACTCAATGGGATCGTAATGTTGCATCCACGCACAAGTTGAGCTGCTGTGAGGAGAAAACGAGTTGGTACAATTCAAACATGAAAAAGGTCATTATAAAATCAACATGACAAACCGAAATTCCAAAAGTATAAACCACACAAAAATGCTTACCAAAGAAAAAAATGAATAGAGCTCCACACCCTCATCCATCCCGTGTGGTGCAACAGATGTCCCTTTCTCCAAAAATGTACTCAATGGGATTGTAATGTTGCATCCACACACAAGTTGACCTGCTGTGAGGAGAAAACGAGTTGGTACATTTCAAACATGAAAAAGGTCATTATAAAATCAACATGAAAAACTAAAATTCCAAAACTATAAACCACACAAAAATGCTTACCAAAGAAAAAAATGAATAGAGCTCCACACCCTCCTCCATCCCGCGTGGTGCAACAGATGTCCCTTTCTCCAACAATGTACTCAATGGGATTGTAATGTTGCATCCACACACAAGTTGACCTGCTGTGAGGAGAAAACGAGTTGGTACATTTCAAACATGAAAAAGGTCATTATAAAATCAACATGAAAAACAAAAATTCCAAAAGTATGAACCACACAAAAATGCTTACCAAAGAAAAAAATGAATCGAGCTCCACACCCTCCTCCATTCCGTGTGGTGCAACAGATGTCCCTTTCTCCAAAAATGTACTCAATGGGAAGTAATGTTGCATCCACACACAAGGTGACCTGCTGTGAGGTGAAAACGAGTTGGTACATTTCAAACATGAAAAAGGTCATTATAAAATCAACATGAAAAACCAAAATTCCAAAAGTATAAACCACACAAAAATGCTTACAAAAGAAAAAAATGAATAGAGCTCCACACCCTCCTCCATCCCGTATGGTACAACAGATGTCCCTTTCTCCAAAAATGTACTCAATGGGATCGTAATGTTGCATCCACACACAAGTTGACCTGATGTGAGGAAAAAACGAGATGGTACATTTCAAACATGAAAAGGGTCATTATAAAATCAACATAAGAAACCAAAATTCCAAAAGTATGAACCACACAAAAATGTTTAAAAAAGAAAAAATGAATAGAGCTCCACACCCTCCTCCCTCCCGTGTGGTTCAACAGATGTCCCTTTTTCCAGAAATGTACTCAATGGGATCGTAATGTTGCATCCACACACAAGTTGACCTGCTGTGAGACAAAAACGAGTTGGTACATTTCAAACATGAAAAAGGTCAATATAAAATCAACATGAAAAACCAAAATTCCAAAAGTATAAACCACACAAAAATGCTTACCAAAGAAAAAAATGAATCGAGCTCCACACCCTCCTCCATCCCGTGTGGTGCAACAGATTTCCCTTTCTCCAAAAATGTACTCAATGGGAAGTAATGTTGCATCCACACACAAGTTGACCTGCTGTGAGGAGAAAACGAGTTGGTATATTTCAAACATGAAAAACGTCATTATAAAATCAACATGAAAAACCAAAATTCCAAAAGTATAAACCACACAATAATGCTTACCAAAGAAAAAAATGAATAGAGCTCCACACCCTCCTCCATTCCGTGTGGTGCAACAGATGTCCCTTTCTCCAAAAATGTACTCAATGGGAAGTAATGTTGCATCCACACACAAGTTGACCTGCTGTGAGGGGAAAACGAGTTGGTACATTTCAAACATGAAAAAGGTCATTATAAAATCAACATGAAAAACCAAAATTCCAAAAGTATAAACCACACAATAATGCTTACCAAAGAAAAAAATGAATAGAGCTCCACACCCTCCTCCATACCGTGTAGTGCAACAGATGTCCCTTTCTCCAAAAATGTACTCAATGGGATCGTAATGTTGCATCCACACACAAGTTGACCTGCTGTGAGGCGAAAACGAGTTGGTACATTTCAAACATGAAAAAGGTCATTATAAATTCAACATGAAAAACAAAAATTCCAAAAGTATGAACCACACAAAAATGCTTACCAAAGAAAAAAATGAATCGAGTTCCACACCCTCCTCCATTCCGTGTGGTGCAACAGATGTCCCTTTCTCCAAAAATGTACTCAATGGGAAGTAATGTTGCATCCACACACAAGGTGACCTGCTGTGAGGTGAAAACGAGTTGGTACATTTCAAACATGAAAAAGGTCATTATAAAATCAACATGAAAAACCAAAATTCCAAAAGTATAAACCACACAATAATGCTTACCAAAGAAAAAAATGAATAGAGCTCCACACCCTCCTCCATCCCGTGTGGTGCAACAGATTTCCCTTTCTCCAAAAATGTACTCAATGGGAAGTAATGTTGCATCCACACACAAGTTGACCTGCTGTGAGGAGAAAACGAGTTGGTATATTTCAAACATGAAAAACGTCATTATAAAATCAACATGAAAAACCAAAATTCCAAAAGTATAAACCACACAATAATGCTTACCAAAGAAAAAAATGAATAGAGCTCCACACCCTCCTCCATTCCGTGTGGTGCAACAGATGTCCCTTTCTCCAAAAATGTACTCAATGGGAAGTAATGTTGCATCCACACACAAGGTGACCTGCTGTGAGGTGAAAACGAGTTGGTACATTTCAAACATGAAAAAGGTCATTATAAAATCAACATGAAAAACCAAAATTCCAAAAGTATAAACCACACAAAAATGCTTACCAAAGAAAAAAATGAATCGAGCTCCACACCCTCCTCCATCCCGTGTGGTGCAACAGATTTCCCTTTCTCCAAAAATGTACTCAATGGGAAGTAATGTTGCATCCACACACAAGTTGACCTGCTGTGAGGAGAAAACGAGTTGGTATATTTCAAACATGAAAAACGTCATTATAAAATCAACATGAAAAACAAAAATTCCAAAAGTATGAACCACACAAAAATGCTTACCAAAGAAAAAAATGAATCGAGTTCCACACCCTCCTCCATTCCGTGTGGTGCAACAGATGTCCCTTTTTCCAAAAATGTACTCAATGGGAAGTAATGTTGCATCCACACACAAGGTGACCTGCTGTGAGGTGAAAACGAGTTGGTACATTTCAAACATGAAAAAGGTCATTATAAAATCAACATGAAAAACCAAAATTCCAAAAGTATAAACCACACAATAATGCTTACCAAAGAAAAAAATGAATAGAGCTCCACACCCTCCTCCATACCGTGTAGTGCAACAGATGTCCCTTTCTCCAAAAATGTACTCAATGGGATCGTAATGTTGCATCCACACACAAGTTGACCTGCTGTGAGGCGAAAACGAGTTGGTACATTTCAAACATGAAAAAGGTCATTATAAATTCAACATGAAAAACAAAAATTCCAAAAGTATGAACCACACAAAAATGCTTACCAAAGAAAAAAATGAATCGAGTTCCACACCCTCCTCCATTCCGTGTGGTGCAACAGATGTCCCTTTCTCCAAAAATGTACTCAATGGGAAGTAATGTTGCATCCACACACAAGGTGACCTGCTGTGAGGTGAAAACGAGTTGGTACATTTCAAACATGAAAAAGGTCATTATAAAATCAACATGAAAAACCAAAATTCCAAAAGTATAAACCACACAATAATGCTTACCAAAGAAAAAAATGAATAGAGCTCCACACCCTCCTCCATACCGTGTAGTGCAACAGATGTCCCTTTCTCCAAAAATGTACTCAATGGGATCGTAATGTTGCATCCACACACAAGTTGACCTGCTGTGAGGCGAAAACGAGTTGGTACATTTCAAACATGAAAAAGGTCATTATAAATTCAACATGAAAAACAAAAATTCCAAAAGTATGAACCACACAAAAATGCTTACCAAAGAAAAAAATGAATCGAGTTCCACACCCTCCTCCATTCCGTGTGGTGCAACAGATGTCCCTTTCTCCAAAAATGTACTCAATGGGTAGTAATGTTGCATCCACACACAAGGTGACCTGCTGTGAGGTGAAAACGAGTTGGTACATTTCAAACATGAAAAAGGTCATTATAAAATCAACATGAAAAACCAAAATTCCAAAAGTATAAACCACACAATAATGCTTACCAAAGAAAAAAATGAATAGAGCTCCACACCCTCCTCCATACCGTGTAGTGCAACAGATGTCCCTTTCTCCAAAAATGTACTCAATGGGATTGTAATGTTGCATCCACACATAAGTTGACCTGCTGTGAGGTGAAAACGAGTTGGTACATTTCAAACATGAAAAAGGTCATTATAAATTCAACATGAAAAACAAAAATTCCAAAAGTATGAACCACACAAAAATGCTTACCAAAGAAAAAAATGAATCGAGTTCCACACCCTCCTCCATTCCGTGTGGTGCAACAGATGTCCCTTTCTCCAAAAATGTACTCAATGGGAAGTAATGTTGCATCCACACACAAGGTGACCTGCTGTGAGGTGAAAACGAGTTGGTATATTTCAAACATGAAAAACGTCATTATAAAATCAACATGAAAAACCAAAATTCCAAAAGTATAAACCACACAATAATGCTTACCAAAGAAAAAAATGAATCGAGCTCCACACCCTCCTCCATCCCGTGTGGTGCAACAGATTTCCCTTTCTCCAAAAATGTACTCAATGGGAAGTAATGTTGCATCCACACACAAGTTGACCTGCTGTGAGGAGAAAACGAGTTGGTATATTTCAAACATGAAAAACGTCATTATAAAATCAACATGAAAAACCAAAATTCCAAAAGTATAAACCACACAATAATGCTTACCAAAGAAAAAAATGAATAGAGCTCCACACCCTCCTCCATTCCGTGTGGTGCAACAGATGTCCCTTTCTCCAAAAATGTACTCAATGGGAAGTAATGTTGCATCCACACACAAGGTGACCTGCTGTGAGGTGAAAACGAGTTGGTACATTTCAAACATGAAAAAGGTCATTATAAAATCAACATGAAAAACCAAAATTCCAAAAGTATAAACCACACAATAATGCTTACCAAAGAAAAAAATGAATCGAGCTCCACACCCTCCTCCATCCCGTGTGGTGCAACAGATTTCCCTTTCTCCAAAAATGTACTCAATGGGAAGTAATGTTGCATCCACACACAAGTTGACCTGCTGTGAGGAGAAAACGAGTTGGTATATTTCAAACATGAAAAACGTCATTATAAAATCAACATGAAAAACAAAAATTCCAAAAGTATGAACCACACAAAAATGCTTACCAAAGAAAAAAATGAATCGAGTTCCACACCCTCCTCCATTCCGTGTGGTGCAACAGATGTCCCTTTCTCCAAAAATGTACTCAATGGGAAGTAATGTTGCATCCACACACAAGGTGACCTGCTGTGAGGTGAAAACGAGTTGGTACATTTCAAACATGAAAAAGGTCATTATAAAATCAACATGAAAAACCAAAATTCCAAAAGTATAAACCACACAATAATGCTTACCAAAGAAAAAAATGAATAGAGCTCCACACCCTCCTCCATACCGTGTAGTGCAACAGATGTCCCTTTCTCCAAAAATGTACTCAATGGGATCGTAATGTTGCATCCACACACAAGTTGACCTGCTGTGAGGCGAAAACGAGTTGGTACATTTCAAACATGAAAAAGGTCATTATAAATTCAACATGAAAAACAAAAATTCCAAAATTATGAACCACACAAAAATGCTTACCAAAGAAAAAAATGAATCGAGTTCCACACCCTCCTCCATTCCGTGTGGTGCAACAGATGTCCCTTTCTCCAAAAATGTACTCAATGGGAAGTAATGTTGCATCCACACACAAGGTGACCTGCTGTGAGGTGAAAACGAGTTGGTACATTTCAAACATGAAAAAGGTCATTATAAAATCAACATGAAAAACCAAAATTCCAAAAGTATAAACCACACAATAATGCTTACCAAAGAAAAAAATGAATAGAGCTCCACACCCTCCTCCATACCGTGTAGTGCAACAGATGTCCCTTTCTCCAAAAATGTACTCAATGGGATCGTAATGTTGCATCCACACACAAGTTGACCTGCTGTGAGGCGAAAACGAGTTGGTACATTTCAAACATGAAAAAGGTCATTATAAATTCAACATGAAAAACAAAAATTCCAAAAGTATGAACCACACAAAAATGCTTACCAAAGAAAAAAATGAATCGAGTTCCACACCCTCCTCCATTCCGTGTGGTGCAACAGATGTCCCTTTCTCCAAAAATGTACTCAATGGGAAGTAATGTTGCATCCACACACAAGGTGACCTGCTGTGAGGTGAAAACGAGTTGGTACATTTCAAACATGAAAAAGGTCATTATAAAATCAACATGAAAAACCAAAATTCCAAAAGTATAAACCACACAATAATGCTTACCAAAGAAAAAAATGAATAGAGCTCCACACCCTCCTCCATACCGTGTAGTGCAACAGATGTCCCTTTCTCCAAAAATGTACTCAATGGGATCGTAATGTTGCATCCACACACAAGTTGACCTGCTGTGAGGCGAAAACGAGTTGGTACATTTCAAACATGAAAAAGGTCATTATAAATTCAACATGAAAAACAAAAATTCCAAAAGTATGAACCACACAAAAATGCTTACCAAAGAAAAAAATGAATCGAGTTCCACACCCTCCTCCATTCCGTGTGGTGCAACAGATGTCCCTTTCTCCAAAAATGTACTCAATGGGAAGTAATGTTGCATCCACACACAAGGTGACCTGCTGTGAGGTGAAAACGAGTTGGTACATTTCAAACATGAAAAAGGTCATTATAAAATCAACATGAAAAACCAAAATTCCAAAAGTATAAACCACACAAAAATGCTTACCAAAGAAAAAAATGAATCGAGCTCCACACCCTCCTCCATCCCGTGTGGTGCAACAGATTTCCCTTTCTCCAAAAATGTACTCAATGGGAAGTAATGTTGCATCCACACACAAGTTGACCTGCTGTGAGGAGAAAACGAGTTGGTATATTTCAAACATGAAAAACGTCATTATAAAATCAACATGAAAAACCAAAATTCCAAAAGTATAAACCACACAATAATGCTTACCAAAGAAAAAAATGAATAGAGCTCCACACCCTCCTCCATTCCGTGTGGTGCAACAGATGTCCCTTTCTCCAAAAATGTACTCAATGGGAAGTAATGTTGCATCCACACACAAGGTGACCTGCTGTGAGGTGAAAACGAGTTGGTACATTTCAAACATGAAAAAGGTCATTATAAAATCAACATGAAAAACCAAAATTCCAAAAGTATAAACCACACAATAATGCTTACCAAAGAAAAAAATGAATCGAGCTCCACACCCTCCTCCATCCCGTGTGGTGCAACAGATTTCCCTTTCTCCAAAAATGTACTCAATGGGAAGTAATGTTGCATCCACACACAAGTTGACCTGCTGTGAGGAGAAAACGAGTTGGTATATTTCAAACATGAAAAACGTCATTATAAAATCAACATGAAAAACAAAAATTCCAAAAGTATGAACCACACAAAAATGCTTACCAAAGAAAAAAATGAATCGAGTTCCACACCCTCCTCCATTCCGTGTGGTGCAACAGATGTCCCTTTCTCCAAAAATGTACTCAATGGGAAGTAATGTTAAATCCACACACAAGGTGACCTGCTGTGAGGTGAAAACGAGTTGGTACATTTCAAACATGAAAAAGGTCATTATAAAATCAACATGAAAAACCAAAATTCCAAAAGTATAAACCACACAATAATGCTTACCAAAGAAAAAAATGAATAGAGCTCCACACCCTCCTCCATACCGTGTAGTGCAACAGATGTCCCTTTCTCCAAAAATGTACTCAATGGGATTGTAATGTTGCATCCACACATAAGTTGACCTGCTGTGAGGTGAAAACGAGTTGGTACATTTCAAACATGAAAAAGGTCATTATAAATTCAACATGAAAAACAAAAATTCCAAAAGTATGAACCACACAAAAATGCTTACCAAAGAAAAAAATGAATCGAGTTCCACACCCTCCTCCATTCCGTGTGGTGCAACAGATGTCCCTTTCTCCAAAAATGTACTCAATGGGAAGTAATGTTGCATCCACACACAAGTTGACCTGCTGTGAGGCGAAAACGAGTTGGTACATTTCAAACATGAAAAAGGTCATTATAAATTCAACATGAAAAACAAAAATTCCAAAAGTATGAACCACACAAAAATGCTTACCAAAGAAAAAAATGAATCGAGTTCCACACCCTCCTCCATTCCGTGTGGTGCAACAGATGTCCCTTTCTCCAAAAATGTACTCAATGGGAAGTAATGTTGCATCCACACACAAGGTGACCTGCTGTGAGGTGAAAACGAGTTGGTACATTTCAAACATGAAAAAGGTCATTATAAAATCAACATGAAAAACCAAAATTCCAAAAGTATAAACCACACAATAATGCTTACCAAAGAAAAAAATGAATAGAGCTCCACACCCTCCTCCATACCGTGTAGTGCAACAGATGTCCCTTTCTCCAAAAATGTACTCAATGGGATTGTAATGTTGCATCCACACATAAGTTGACCTGCTGTGAGGTGAAAACGAGTTGGTACATTTCAAACATGAAAAAGGTCATTATAAATTCAACATGAAAAACAAAAATTCCAAAAGTATGAACCACACAAAAATGCTTACCAAAGAAAAAAATGAATCGAGTTCCACACCCTCCTCCATTCCGTGTGGTGCAACAGATGTCCCTTTCTCCAAAAATGTACTCAATGGGAAGTAATGTTGCATCCACACACAAGTTGACCTGCTGTGAGGCGAAAACGAGTTGGTACATTTCAAACATGAAAAACGTCATTATAAATTCAACATGAAAAACAAAAATTCCAAAAGTATGAACCACACAAAAATGCTTACCAAAGAAAAAAATGAATCGAGTTCCACACCCTCCTCCATTCCGTGTGGTGCAACAGATGTCCCTTTCTCCAAAAATGTACTCAATGGGAAGTAATGTTGCATCCACACACAAGTTGACCTGCTGTGAGGTGAAAACGAGTTGGTACATTTCAAACATGAAAAAGGTCATTATAAAATCAACATGAAAAACAAAAATTCCAAAAGTATGAACCACACAAAAATGCTTACCAAAGAAAAAAATGAATCGAGTTCCACACCCTCCTCCATTCCGTGTGGTGCAACAGATGTCCCTTTCTCCAAAAATGTACTCAATGGGATCGTAATGTTGCATCCACACACAAGTTGACCTGCTGTGAGGCGAAAACGAGTTGGTACATTTCAAACATGAAAAAGGTCATTATAAATTCAACATGAAAAACAAAAATTCCAAAAGTATGAACCACACAAAAATGCTTACCAAAGAAAAAAATGAATCGAGTTCCACACCCTCCTCCATTCCGTGTGGTGCAACAGATGTCCCTTTCTCCAAAAATGTACTCAATGGGAAGTAATGTTGCATCCACACACAAGGTGACCTGCTGTGAGGTGAAAACGAGTTGGTACATTTCAAACATGAAAAAGGTCATTATAAAATCAACATGAAAAACCAAAATTCCAAAAGTATAAACCACACAATAATGCTTACCAAAGAAAAAAATGAATAGAGCTCCACACCCTCCTCCATACCGTGTAGTGCAACAGATGTCCCTTTCTCCAAAAATGTACTCAATGGGATCGTAATGTTGCATCCACACACAAGTTGACCTGCTGTGAGGCGAAAACGAGTTGGTACATTTGAAACATGAAAAAGGTCATTATAAATTCAACATGAAAAACAAAAATTCCAAAAGTATGAACCACACAAAAATGCTTACCAAAGAAAAAAATGAATCGAGTTCCACACCCTCCTCCATTCCGTGTGGTGCAACAGATGTCCCTTTCTCCAAAAATGTACTCAATGGGAAGTAATGTTGCATCCACACACAAGGTGACCTGCTGTGATGTGAAAACGAGTTGGTACATTTCAAACATGAAAAAGGTCATTATAAAATCAACATGAAAAACCAAAATTCCAAAAGTATAAACCACACAATAATGCTTACCAAAGAAAAAAATGAATAGAGCTCCACACCCTCCTCCATACCGTGTAGTGCAACAGATGTCCCTTTCTCCAAAAATGTACTCAATGGGATTGTAATGTTGCATCCACACATAAGTTGACCTGCTGTGAGGTGAAAACGAGTTGGTACATTTCAAACATGAAAAAGGTCATTATAAATTCAACATGAAAAACAAAAATTCCAAAAGTATGAACCACACAAAAATGCTTACCAAAGAAAAAAATGAATCGAGTTCCACACCCTCCTCCATTCCGTGTGGTGCAACAGATGTCCCTTTCTCCAAAAATGTACTCAATGGGAAGTAATGTTGCATCCACACACAAGGTGACCTGCTGTGAGGTGAAAACGAGTTGGTATATTTCAAACATGAAAAACGTCATTATAAAATCAACATGAAAAACCAAAATTCCAAAAGTATAAACCACACAATAATGCTTACCAAAGAAAAAAATGAATAGAGCTCCACACCCTCCTCCATACCGTGTAGTGCAACAGATGTCCCTTTCTCCAAAAATGTACTCAATGGGATCGTAATGTTGCATCCACACACAAGTTGACCTGCTGTGAGGCGAAAACGAGTTGGTACATTTCAAACATGAAAAAGGTCATTATAAATTCAACATGAAAAACAAAAATTCCAAAAGTATGAACCACACAAAAATGCTTACCAAAGAAAAAAATGAATCGAGTTCCACACCCTCCTCCATTCCGTGTGGTGCAACAGATGTCCCTTTCTCCAAAAATGTACTCAATGGGAAGTAATGTTGCATCCACACACAAGGTGACCTGCTGTGAGGTGAAAACGAGTTGGTACATTTCAAACATGAAAAAGGTCATTATAAAATCAACATGAAAAACCAAAATTCCAAAAGTATAAACCACACAATAATGCTTACCAAAGAAAAAAATGAATCGAGTTCCACACCCTCCTCCATTCCGTGTGGTGCAACAGATGTCCCTTTCTCCAAAAATGTACTCAATGGGATCGTAATGTTGCATCCACACACAAGTTGACCTGCTGTGAGGCGAAAACGAGTTGGTACATTTCAAACATGAAAAAGGTCATTATAAATTCAACATGAAAAACAAAAATTCCAAAAGTATGAACCACACAAAAATGCTTACCAAAGAAAAAAATGAATCGAGTTCCACACCCTCCTCCATTCCGTGTGGTGCAACAGATGTCCCTTTCTCCAAAAATGTACTCAATGGGAAGTAATGTTGCATCCACACACAAGGTGACCTGCTGTGAGGTGAAAACGAGTTGGTACATTTCAAACATGAAAAAGGTCATTATAAAATCAACATGAAAAACAAAAATTCCAAAAGTATGAACCACACAAAAATGCTTACCAAAGAAAAAAATGAATAGAGCTCCACACCCTCCTCCATACCGTGTAGTGCAACAGATGTCCCTTTCTCCAAAAATGTACTCAATGGGATTGTAATGTTGCATCCACACATAAGTTGACCTGCTGTGAGGAGAAAACGAGTTGGTACATTTCAAACATGAAAAAGGTCATTATAAATTCAACATGAAAAACAAAAATTCCAAAAGTATGAACCACACAAAAATGCTTACCAAAGAAAAAAATGAATCGAGTTCCACACCCTCCTCCATTCCGTGTGGTGCAACAGATGTCCCTTTCTCCAAAAATGTACTCAATGGGATTGTAATGTTGCATCCACACATAAGTTGACCTGCTGTGAGGAGAAAACGAGTTGGTACATTTCAAACATGAAAAAGTTCATTATAAATTCAACATGAAAAACAAAAATTCCAAAAGTATGAACCACACAAAAATGCTTACCAAAGAAAAAAATGAATCGAGTTCCACACCCTCCTCCATTCCGTGTGGTGCAACAGATGTCCCTTTCTCCAAAAATGTACTCAATGGGATTGTAATGTTGCATCCACACATAAGTTGACCTGCTGTGAGGAGAAAACGAGTTGGTACATTTCAAACATGAAAAAGGTCATTATAAATTCAACATGAAAAACAAAAATTCCAAAAGTATGAACCACACAAAAATGCTTACCAAAGAAAAAAATGAATCGAGTTCCACACCCTCCTCCATTCCGTGTGGTGCAACAGATGTCCCTTTCTCCAAAAATGTACTCAATGGGAAGTAATGTTGCATCCACACACAAGGTGACCTGCTGTGAGGTGAAAACGAGTTGGTACATTTCAAACATGAAAAAGGTCATTATAAAATCAACATGAAAAACCAAAATTCCAAAAGTATAAACCACACAATAATGCTTACCAAAGAAAAAAATGAATCGAGTTCCACACCCTCCTCCATTCCGTGTGGTGCAACAGATGTCCCTTTCTCCAAAAATGTACTCAATGGGATTGTAATGTTGCATCCACACATAAGTTGACCTGCTGTGAGGAGAAAACGAGTTGGTACATTTCAAACATGAAAAAGGTCATTATAAATTCAACATGAAAAACAAAAATTCCAAAAGTATGAACCACACAAAAATGCTTACCAAAGAAAAAAATGAATCGAGTTCCACACCCTCCTCCATTCCGTGTGGTGCAACAGATGTCCCTTTCTCCAAAAATGTACTCAATGGGAAGTAATGTTGCATCCACACACAAGGTGACCTGCTGTGAGGTGAAAACGAGTTGGTACATTTCAAACATGAAAAAGGTCATTATAAAATCAACATGAAAAACCAAAATTCCAAAAGTATAAACCACACAAAAATGCTTACAAAAGAAAAAAATGAATAGAGCTCCACACCCTCCTCCATCCCGTGTGGTACAACAGTTGTCCCTTTCTCCAAAAATGTACTCAATGGGATCGTAATGTTGCATCCACACACAAGTTGACCTGATGTGAGGAAAAAACGAGATGGTACATTTCAAACATGAAAAAGGTCATTATAAAATCAACATAAGAAACCAAAATTCCAAAAGTATAAACCACACAAAAATGTTTAAAAAAAAAAATGAATAGAGCTCCACACCCTCCTCCCTCCCATGTGGTTCAACAGATGTCCCTTTTTCCAGAAATGTACTCAAGGGATCGTAATGTTGCATCCACACACAAGTTGACCTGCTGTGATACAAAAACGAGTTGGTAGATTTCAAACATGAAAAAGGTCATTATGAAATCAACATGAAAAACCAAAATTCCAAAAGTATAAACCACACAAAAACGCTTACCAAAGAAAAAAATGAATAGAGCTCCACACCCTCCTCCATCCCGTGTGGTGCAACAGATGTCCCTTTCTCCAAAAATGTACCAAATGGGATCGTAGTGTTACATCCACACACAAGTTGACCTGCTGTGAGGAGAAAACGAGTTGGTACATTTCAAACATGAAAAAGGTCATTATAAAATCAACATGAAAAACCAAAATTCCAAAAGTATAAACCACACAAAAATGCTTACCAAAGAAAAAAATGAATCGAGCTCCACACCCTCCTCCATCCCGTGTGGTGCAACAGATGTCGCTTTCTCCAAAAATGTACTCAATGGGATCGTAATGTTGCATCCACACACAAGTTGACCTGCTGTGAGGCGAAAACGAGTTGGTACATTTCAAACATGAAAAAGGTCATTATAAAATCAACATGAAAAACCAAAATTCCAAAAGTATAAACCACACAAAAATGCTTACCAAAGAAAGAAATGAATAGAGCTCCACACCCTCCTCCCTCCCGTGTGGTGCAACAGATGTCCCTTTCTCCAGAATCGTAATCAATAAGATCGTAATGTTGCATCCACACACAAGTTGACCTGCTGTGAGGCGAAAACGAGTTGGTACATTTCAAACATGAAAAAGGTCATTATAAAATCAACATGAATAACCAAATTTCCAAAAGTATAAACCACACAAAAATGCTTACCAAAGAAAAAAATGAATAGAGCTCCACACCCTCTTCCATCCCGTGTGGTGCAACGGATGTCCCTTTCTCAAGAAGTGTACTCAATGGGATCGTAATGTTGCATCCACACACAAGTTGACCTGCTGTGAGGAAAAAACGAGATGGTACATTTCAAACATGAAAAATGTCATTATAAAATCAACATGAAAAACCAAAATTCCAAAAGTATAAACCACACAAAAATGCTTACCAAAGAAAAAAATGAATAGAGCTCCACACCCTCCTCCCTCCCGTGTGGTGCAACAGATGACCCTTTCTCCAGAAATGTACTCAATGGGATTGTAATGTTGCATCCACACACAAGTTGACCTGCTGTGAGGAGAAAACGAGTTGGTACATTTCAAACATGAAAAAGGTCATTATAAAATCAACATGAAAAACCAAAATTCCAAAAGTATAAACCACACAAAAATGCTTACCAAAGAAAAAAATGAATAGAGCTCCACACCCTCCTCCATCCCGTGTGGTGCAACAGATGTCCCTTTCTCCAGAAATGTACTCAATGGGATCGTAATGTTGCATCCACACACAAGTGGACCTGATGTGAGGAAAAAACGAGATGGTACATTTCAAACATGAAAAATGTCGTTATAAAATCAACATGAAAAACCAAAATTCCAAAAGTATAAACCACACAAAAATGCTTACCAAAGAAAAAAATGAATAGAGCTCCACACCCTCCTCCATCCCGTGTGGTGCAACAGATGTCCTTTTCTCCAAAAATGTACTCAATGGGATCGTAATGTTGCATCCACACACAAGTTGACTTGATGTGAGGAAAAAACGAGATGGTACATTTCAAACATGAAAAAAGTCATTATAAAATCAACATGAAAAACCAAAATTCCAAAAGTATAAACCACACAAAAATGCTTACCAAAGAAAAAAATGAATAGAGCTCCACACCCTCCTCCCACCCGTGTGGTGCAACAGATGTCCTTTTCTCCAAAAATGTACTCAATGGGATCGTAAGGTTGCATCCACACACAAGTTGACCTGATGTGAGGAGAAAACGAGATGGTACATTTCAAACATGAAAAAGGTCATTATAAAATCAACATGAAAAACCAAAATTCCAAAAGTATAAACCACACAAAAATGCTTACCATAGAAAAAATGAATAGAGCTCTACACCCTCCTCCATCCCGTGTGGTGCAACAGATGTCCTTTTCTCCAAAAATGTACTCAATGGGATCGTAATGTTGCGTCCACACACAAGTTGACCTGATGTGAGGAAAAAACGAGATGGTACATTTCAACATGAAAAATGTCATTATAAAATCAACATGAAAAACCAAAATTCCAAAAGTATAAACCACACAAAAATGCTTACCAAAGAAAAAAATGAATAGAGCTCCACACCCTCCTCCCTCCCGTGTGGTGCAACAGATGTCCTTTTCTCCAAAAATGTACTCAATGGGATCGTAATGTTGCATCCACACACAAGTTGACCTGATGTGAGGAAAAAAAGAGATGGTACATTTCAAACATGAAAAAGGTCATTATAAAATCAACATGAAAAACCAAAATTCCAAAAGTATAAACCACACAAAAATGCTTACCAAAGAAAAAAATGAATAGAGCTCCACACCCTCCTCCCTCCCGTGTGGTGCAACAGATGTCCTTTTCTCCAAAAATGTACTCAATGGGATCGTAATGTTGCATCCACACACAAGTTGACCTGCTGTGAGGCGAAAACGAGTTGGTACATTTCAAACATGAAAAAGGTCATTATAAAATCAACATGAAAAACCAAAATTCCAAAAGTATAAACCACACAAAAATGCTTACCAAAGAAAGAAATGAATAGAGCTCCACACCCTCCTCCCTCCCGTGTGGTGCAACAGATGTCCCTTTCTCCAGAATCGTAATCAATAAGATCGTAATGTTGCATCCACACACAAGTTGACCTGCTGTGAGGCGAAAACGAGTTGGTACATTTCAAACATGAAAAAGGTCATTATAAAATCAACATGAATAACCAAATTTCCAAAAGTATAAACCACACAAAAATGCTTACCAAAGAAAACAATGAATAGAGCTCCACACCCTCTTCCATCCCGTGTGGTGCAACGGATGTCCCTTTCTCAAGAAGTGTACTCAATGGGATCGTAATGTTGCATCCACACACAAGTTGACCTGCTGTGAGGAAAAAACGAGATGGTACATTTCAAACATGAAAAATGTCATTATAAAATCAACATGAAAAACCAAAATTCCAAAAGTATAAACCACACAAAAATGCTTACCAAAGAAAAAAATGAATAGAGCTCCACACCCTCCTCCCTCCCGTGTGGTGCAACAGATGACCCTTTCTCCAGAAATGTACTCAATGGGATTGTAATGTTGCATCCACACACAAGTTGACCTGCTGTGAGGAGAAAACGAGTTGGTACATTTCAAACATGAAAAAGGTCATTATAAAATCAACATGAAAAACCAAAATTCCAAAAGTATAAACCACACAAAAATGCTTACCAAAGAAAAAAATGAATAGAGCTCCACACCCTCCTCCATCCCGTGTGGTGCAACAGATGTCCCTTTCTCCAGAAATGTACTCAATGGGATCGTAATGTTGCATCCACACACAAGTGGACCTGATGTGAGGAAAAAACGAGATGGTACATTTCAAACATGAAAAATGTCGTTATAAAATCAACATGAAAAACCAAAATTCCAAAAGTATAAACCACACAAAAATGCTTACCAAAGAAAAAAATGAATAGAGCTCCACACCCTCCTCCATCCCGTGTGGTGCAACAGATGTCCTTTTCTCCAAAAATGTACTCAATGGGATCGTAATGTTGCATCCACACACAAGTTGACTTGATGTGAGGAAAAAACGAGATGGTACATTTCAAACATGAAAAAAGTCATTATAAAATCAACATGAAAAACCAAAATTCCAAAAGTATAAACCACACAAAAATGCTTACCAAAGAAAAAAATGAATAGAGCTCCACACCCTCCTCCCACCCGTGTGGTGCAACAGATGTCCTTTTCTCCAAAAATGTACTCAATGGGATCGTAAGGTTGCATCCACACACAAGTTGACCTGATGTGAGGAGAAAACGAGATGGTACATTTCAAACATGAAAAAGGTCATTATAAAATCAACATGAAAAACCAAAATTCCAAAAGTATAAACCACACAAAAATGCTTACCATAGAAAAAATGAATAGAGCTCTACACCCTCCTCCATCCCGTGTGGTGCAACAGATGTCCTTTTCTCCAAAAATGTACTCAATGGGATCGTAATGTTGCGTCCACACACAAGTTGACCTGATGTGAGGAAAAAACGAGATGGTACATTTCAACATGAAAAATGTCATTATAAAATCAACATGAAAAACCAAAATTCCAAAAGTATAAACCACACAAAAATGCTTACCAAAGAAAAAAATGAATAGAGCTCCACACCCTCCTCCCTCCCGTGTGGTGCAACAGATGTCCTTTTCTCCAAAAATGTACTCAATGGGATCGTAATGTTGCATCCACACACAAGTTGACCTGATGTGAGGAAAAAAAGAGATGGTACATTTCAAACATGAAAAAGGTCATTATAAAATCAACATGAAAAACCAAAATTCCAAAAGTATAAACCACACAAAAATGCTTACCAAAGAAAAAAATGAATAGAGCTCCACACCCTCCTCCCTCCCGTGTGGTGCAACAGATGTCCTTTTCTCCAAAAATGTACTCAATGGGATCGTAATGTTGCATCCACACACAAGTTGACCTGATGTGAGGAAAAAACGAGATGGTACATTTCAAACATGAAAAAGGTCATTATAAAATCAACATGAAAAACCAAAATTCCAAAAGTATAAACCACACAAAAATGCTTACCAAAGAAAAAAATGAATAGAGCTCCACACCCTCCTCCATCCCGTGTGGTGCAACAGATGTCCTTTTCTCCAAAAATGTACTCAATGGGATCGTAATGTTGCATCCACACACAAGTTGACCTGATGTGAGGAAAAAACGAGATGGTACATTTCAAACATGAAAAATGTCATTATAAAATCAACATGAAAAACCAAAATTCCAAAAGTATAAACCACACAAAAATGCTTACCAAAGAAAAAAATGAATAGAGCTCCACACCCTCCTCCCTCCCGTGTGGTGCAACAGATGTCCTTTTCTCCAAAAATGTACTCAATGGGATCATAATGTTGCATCCACACACAAGTTGACCTGATGTGAGGAAAAAACGAGATGGTACATTTCAAACATGAAAAAGGTCATTATAAAATCAACATGAAAAACCAAAATTCCAAAAGAATGAACCACACAAAAATGTTTAAAAAAGAAAAAATGAATAGAGCTCCACACCCTCCTCCCTCCCGTGTGGTTCAACAGATGTCCCTTTTTCCTGAAATGTACTCAATGGGATCGTAATGTTGCATCCACACACAAGTTGACCTGCTGTGAGACAAAAACGAGTTGGTACATTTCAAACATGAAAAAGGTCATTATAAAATCAACATGAAAAACCAAAATTCCAAAAGTATAAACCACACAAAAATGCTTACCAAAGAAAAAAATGAATCGAGCTCCACACCCTCCTCCCTCCCGTGTGGTGCAACAGATGTCCCTTTCTCCAAAAATGTACTCAATGGGAAGTAATGTTGCATCCACACACAAGTTGACCTGCTGTGAGGAGAAAACGAGTTGGTATATTTCAAACATGATAAAGGTCATTATAAAATCAACATGAAAAACCAAAATTCCAAAACTATAAACCACACAAAAATGCTTACCAAAGAAGAAAATGAATAGAGCTCCACACCCTCCTCCATCCCGTGTGGTGCAACAGATGTCCCTTTCTCCAAAAATGTACTCAATGGGATCATAATGTTGCATCCACACACAAGTTGACCTGCTGTGAGACAAAAACGAGTTGGTACATTTCAAACATGAAAAAGGTCATTATAAAATCAACATGAAAAACCAAAATTCCAAAAGTATAAACCACACAATAATGCTTACCAAAGAAAAAAATGAATAGAGCTTCACACCCTCCTCCATACCGTGTGGTGCAACAGATGTCCCTTTCTCCAAAAATGTACTCAATGGGATCGTAATGTTGCATCCACACACAAGTTGACCTGCTGTGAAGCGAAAACGAGTTGGTACATTTCCAACATGAAAAAGGTCATTATAAAATCAACATGAAAAACAAAAATTCCAAACGTATGAACCACACAAAAATACTTACCAAAGAAAAAAATGAATCGAGCTCCACACCCTCCTCCGTTCCGTGTGGTGCAACAGACGTCCCTTTCTCCAAAAATGTACTCAATGGGAAGTAATGTTGCATCCACACACAAGGTGACCTGCTGTGAGGTGAAAACGAGTTGGTACATTTCAAACATGAAAAAGGTCATTATAAAATCAACATGAAAAACCATAATTCCAAAAGTGTAAACCACACAATAATGCTTACCAAAGAAAAAAATGAATAGGGCTCCACACCCTCCTCCATACCGTGTAGTGCAACAGATGTCCCTTTCTCCAAAATTGTACTCAATGGGATTGTAATGTTGCATCCACACATAAGTTGACCTGCTGTGAGGAGAAAACGAGTTGGTACATTGCAAACATGAAAAATGTCATTATAAAATCAACATGAAAAACAAAAATTCCAAAAGTATGAACCACACAAAAATGCTTACCAAAGAAAAAAATGAATCGAGTTCCACACCCTCCTCCATTCCGTGCGGTGCAACAGATGTCCCTTTCTCCAAAAATGTACTCAATGGGAAGTAATGTTGCATCCACACACAAGGTGACCTGCTGTGAGGTGAAAACGAGTTGGTACATTTCAAACATGAAAAAGGTCATTATAAAATCAACATGAAAAACCAAAATTCCAAAAGTATAAACCACACAAAAATGCTTACAAAAGAAAAAAATGAATAGAGCTCCACACCCTCCTCCATCCCGTGTGGTACAACAGATGTCCCTTTCTCCAAAAATGTACTCAATGGGATCGTAATGTTGCATCCACACACAAGTTGACCTGATGTGAGGAAAAAACGAGATGGTACATTTCAAACATGAAAAAGGTCGTTATAAAATCAACATAAGAAACCAAAATTCCAAAAGTATAAACCACACAAAAATGTTTAAAAAAGAAAAAATGAATAGAGCTCCACACCCTCCTCCCTCCCATGTGGTTCAACAGATGTCCCTTTTTCCAGAAATGTACTCAATGGGATCGTAATGTTGCATCCACACACAAGTTGACCTGCTGTAAGACAAAAACGAGTTGGTAGATTTCAAACATGAAAAAGGTCATTATAAAATAAACATGAAAAACCAAAATTCCAAAAGTATAAACCACACAAAAATGCTTACCAAAGAAAAAAATGAATAGAGCTCCACACCCTCCTCCATCCCGTGTGGTGCAACAGATGTCCCTTTCTCCAAAAATGTACCAAATGGGATCGTAGTGTTACATCCACACACAAGTTGACCTGCTGTGAGGCGAAAACGAGTTGGTACATTTCAAACATGAAAAAGGTCATTATAAAATCAACATGAAAAACCAAAATTCCAAAAGTATAAACCACACAAAAATGCTTACCAAAGAAAAAAATGAATCGAGCTCCACACCCTCCTCTATCCCGTGTGGTGCAACAGATGTCCCTTTCTCCAAAAATGTACTCAATGGGATCGTAATGTTGCATCCACACACAAGTTGACCTGCTGTGAGGCGAAAACGAGTTGGTACATTTCAAACATGAAAAAGGTCATTATAAAATAAACATGAAAAACCAAAATTCCGAAAGTATAAACCACACAAAAATGCTTACCAAAGAAAGAAATGAATAGAGCTCCACACCCTCCTCCCTCCCGTGTGGTGCAACAGATGTCCCTTTCTCCAGAATCGTAATCAATAAGATCGTAATGTTGCATCCACACACAAGTTGACCTGCTGTGAGGCGAAAACGAGTTGGTACATTTCAAACATGAAAAAGGTCATTATAAAATCAACATGAATAACCAAATTTCCAAAAGTATAAACCACACAAAAATGCTTACCAAAGAAAAAAATGAATAGAGGTCCACACCCTCCTCCATCCCGTGTGGTGCAACAGATGTCCCTTTCTCAAGAAGTGTACTCAATGGGATCGTAATGTTGCATCCACACACAAGTTGACCTGCTGTGAGGAAAAAACGAGATGGTACATTTCAAACATGAAAAATGTCATTATAAAATCAACATGAAAAACCAAAATTCCATAAGTATAAACCACACAAAAATGCTTACCAAAGAAAAAAATGAATAGAGCTCCACACCCTCCTCCCTCCCGTGTGGTGCAACAGATGACCCTTTCTCCAGAAATGTACTCAATGGGATTGTAATGTTGCATCCACACACAAGGTGACCTGCTGTGAGGTGAAAACGAGTTGGTACATTTCAAACATGAAAAAGGTCATTATAAAATCAACATGAAAAACCAAAATTCCAAAAGTATAAACCACACAAAAATGCTTACAAAAGAAAAAAATGAATAGAGCTCCACACCCTCCTCCATCCCGTGTGTTACAACAGATGTCCCTTTCTCCAAAAATGTACTCAATGGGATCGTTATGTTGCATCCACACACAAGTTGACCTGATGTGAGGAAAAAACGAGATGGTACATTTCAAACATAAAAAAGGTCATTATAAAATCAACATAAGAAACCAAAATTCCAAAAGTATAAACCACACAAAAATGTTTAAAAAAGAAAAAATGAATAGAGCTCCACACCCTCCTCCCTCCCATGTGGTTCAACAGATGTCCCTTTTTCCAGAAATGTACTCAATGGGATCGTAATGTTGCATCCACACACAACTTGACCTGCTGTGAGACAAAAACGAGTTGGTAGATTTCAAACATGAAAAAGGTCATTATAAAATCAACATAAAAAACCAAAATTCCAAAAGTATAAACCACACAAAAATGCTTACCAAGGAAAAAGATGAATAGAGCTCCACACCCTCCTCCATCCCGTGTGGTGCAACAGATGTCCCTTTCTCCAAAAATGTACCACATGGGATCGTAGTGTTACATCCACACACAAGTTGACCTGCTGTGAGGAGAAAACGAGTTGGTACATTTCAAACATGAAAAAGGTCATTATAAAATCAACATGAAAAACCAAAATTCCAAAAGTATAAACCACACAAAAATGCTTACCAAAGAAAAAAATGAATCGAGCTCCACACCCTCCTCCATCCCGTGTGGTGCAACAGATGTCCCTTTCTCCAAAAATGTACTCAATGGGATCGTAATGTTGCATCCACACACAAGTTGACCTGCTGTGAGGCGAAAACGAGTTGGTACATTTCAAACATGAAAAAGGTCATTATAAAATAAACATGAAAAACCAAAATTCCAAAAGTATAAACCACACAAAAATGCTTACCAAAGAAAGAAATGAATAGAGCTCCACACCCTCCTCCCTCCCGTGTGGTGCAACAGATGTTCCTTTCTCCAGAATCGTAATCAATAAGATCGTAATGTTGCATCCACACACAAGTTGACCTGCTGTGAGGCGAAAACGAGTTGGTACATTTCAAACATGAAAAAGGTCATTATAAAATCAACATGAATAACCAAATTTCCAAAAGTATAAACCACACAAAAATGCTTACCAAAGAAAAAAATGAATAGAGGTCCACACCCTCCTCCATCCTGTGTGGTGCAACAGATGTCCCTTTTTCCAGAAATGTACTCAATGGGATCGTAATTTTGCATCCACACACAAGTTGACCTGCTGTGAGACAAAAACGAGTTGGTAGATTTCAAACATGAAAAAGGTCATTATAAAATCAACATGAAAAACCAAAATTCCAAAAGAATAAACCACACAAAAATGCTTACCAAAGAAAAAAATGAATAGAGCTCCACACCCTCCTCCATCCCGTGTGGTGCAACAGATGTCCCTTTCTCCAAAAATGTACCAAATGGGATCGTAGTGTTACATCCACACACAAGTTGACCTGCTGTGAGGAGAAAACGAGTTGGTACATTTCAAACATGAAAAAGGTCATTATAAAATCAACATGAAAAACCAAAATTCCAAAAGTATAAACCACACAAAAATGCTTACCAAAGAAAAAAATGAATCGAGCTCCACACCCTCCTCCATCCCGTGTGGTGCAACACATGTCCCTTTCTCCAAAAATGTACTCAATGGGATCGTAATGTTGCATCCAACACACAAGTTGACCTGCTGTGAGGCGAAAACGAGTTGGTACATTTCAAACATGAAAAAGGTCATTATAAAATAAACATGAAAAACCAAAATTCCAAAAGTATAAACCACACAAAAATGCTTACCAAAGAAAGAAATGAATAGAGCTCCACACCCTCCTCCCTCCCGTGTGGTGCAACAGATGTCCCTTTCTCCAGAATCGTAATCAATAAGATCGTAATGTTGCATCCACACACAAGTTGACCTGCTGTGAGGCGAAAACGAGTTGGTACATTTCAAACATGAAAAAGGTCATTATAAAATCAACATGAATAACCAAATTTCCAAAAGTATAAACCACACAAAAATGCTTACCAAAGAAAAAAATGAATAGAGGTCCACACCCTCCTCCATCCCGTGTGGTGCAACAGATGTCCCTTTCTCAAGAAGTGTACTCAATGGGATCGTAATGTTGCATCCACACACAAGTTGACCTGCTGTGAGGAAAAAACGAGATGGTACATTTCAAACATGAAAAATGTCATTATAAAATCAACATGAAAAACCAAAATTCCAAAAGTATAAACCACACAAAAATGCTTACCAAAGAAAAAAATGAATAGAGCTCCACACCCTCCTCCCTCCCGTGTGGTGCAACAGATGACCCTTTCTCCAGAAATGTACTCAATGGGATTGTAATGTTGCATCCACACACAAGGTGACCTGCTGTGAGGTGAAAACGAGTTGGTACATTTCAAACATGAAAAAGGTCATTATAAAATCAACATGAAAAACCAAAATTCCAAAAGTATAAACCACACAAAAATGCTTACAAAAGAAAAAAATGAATAGAGCTCCACACCCTCCTCCATCCCGTGTGGTACAACAGATGTCCCTTTCTCCAAAAATGTACTCAATGGGATCGTAATGTTGCATCCACACACAAGTTGACCTGATGTGAGGAAAAAACGAGATGGTACATTTCAAACATGAAAAAGGTCATTATAAAATCAACATAAGAAACCAAAATTCCAAAAGTATAAACCACACAAAAATGTTTAAAAAAGAAAAAATGAATAGAGCTCCACACCCTCCTCCCTCCCATGTGGTTCAACAGATGTCCCTTTTTCCAGAAATGTACTCAATGGGATCGTAATGTTGCATCCACACACAAGTTGACCTGCTGTGAGGCGAAAACGAGTTGGTACATTTCAAACATGAAAAAGGTCATTATAAAAACAACATAAGAAACCAAAATTCCAAAAGTATAAACCACACAAAAATGTTTAAAAAAGAAAAAATGAATAGAGCTCCACACCCTCCTCCCTCCCGTGTGGTGCAACAGATGACCCTTTCTCCAAAAATGTACTCAATGGGATCGTAATGTTGCATCCACACACAAGTTGACCTGATGTGAGGAAAAAACGAGATGGTACATTTCAAACATGAAAAATGTCATTATAAAATCAACATGAAAAACCAAAATTCCAAAAGTATAAACCACACAAAAATGCCTACCAAAGAAAAAAATGAATAGAGCTCCACACCCTCCTCCCTCCCGTGTGGTGCAACAGATGTCCTTTTCTCCAAAAATGTACTCAATGGGATCGTAATGTTGCATCCACACACAAGTTGACCTGATGTGAGGAAAAAACGAGATGGTACATTTCAAACATGAAAAATGTCATTATAAAATCAACATGAAAAACCAAAATTCCAAAAGTATAAACCACACAAAAATGCTTACCAAAGAAAAAAATGAATAGAGCTCCACACCCTCCTCCATCCCGTGTGGTGCAACAGATGTCCTTTTCTCCAAAAATGTACTCAATGGGATCGTAATGTTGCATCCACACACAAGTTGACCTGATGTGAGGAAAAAACGAGATGGTACATTTCAAACATGAAAAAAGTCATTATAAAATCAACATGAAAAACCAAAATTCCAAAAGTATAAACCACACAAAAATGCTTACCAAAGAAAAAAATGAATAGAGCTCCACACCCTCCTCCATCCCGTGTGGTGCAACAGATGTCCTTTTCTCCAAAAATGTACTCAATGGGATCGTAATGTTGCATCCACACACAAGTTGACCTGATGTGAGGAAAAAACGAGATGGTACATTTCAAACATGAAAAATGTCATTATAAAATCAACATGAAAAACCAAAATTCCAAAAGTATAAACCACACAAAAATGTTTACCAAAGAAAAAAATGAATAGAGGTCCACACCCTCCAACATCCCGTGTGGTGCAACAGATGTCCCTTTCTCAAGAAGTGTACTCAATGGGATCGTAATGTTACATCCTCACACAAGTTGACCTTCTGTGAGGAAAAAACGAGATGGTACATTTCAAACATGAAAAATGTCATTATAAAATCAACATGAAAAAACAAATTTCCAAAAGTATAAACCACACAAAAATGCTTACCAAAGAAAAAAATGAATAGAGCTCCACACCCACCTCCCTCCCGTGTGGTGCAACAGATGTCCCTTTCTCAAGAAGTGTACTCAATGGGATCGTAATGTTGCATCCACACACAAGTTGACCTGATGTGAGGAAAAAACGAGATGGTACATTTCAAACATGAAAAATGTCATTATAAAATCAACATGAAAAACCAAAATTCCAAAAGTATAAACCACACAAAAATGCTTACCAAAGAAAAAAATGAATAGAGGTCCACACCCTCCTCAATCCCGTGTGGTGCAACAGATGTCCCTTTCTCAAGAAGTGTACTCAATGGGATCTTAATGTTGCATCCACACACAAGTTGACCTGCTGTGAGGAAAAAACGAGATGGTACATTTCAAACATGAAAAATGTCATTATAAAATCAACATGAAAAACCAAAATTCCAAAAGTATAAACCACACAAAAATGCTTACCAAAGAAAAAAATGAATAGAGGTCCACACCCTCCTCCATCCCGTGTGGTGCAACAGATGTCCCTTTCTCAAGAAGTGTACTCAATGGGATCGTAATGTTGCATCCACACACAAGTTGACCTGCTGTGAGGAAAAAACGAGATGGTACATTTCAAACATGAAAAATGTCATTATAAAATCAACATGAAAAACCAAAATTCCAAAAGTATAAACCACACAAAAATGCTTACCAAAGAAAAAAATGAATAGAGCTCCACACCCTCCTCCATCCCGTGTGGTGCAACAGATGTCCTTTTCTCAAAAAATGTACTCAATGGGATCGTAATGTTGCATCCACACACAAGTTGACCTGATGTGAGGAAAAAACGAGATGGTACATTTCAAACATGAAAAAAGTCATTATAAAATCAACATGAAAAACCAAAATTCCAAAAGTATAAACCACACAAAAATGCTTACCAAAGAAAAAAATGAATAGCGCTCCACACCCTCCTCCATCCCGTGTGGTGCAACAGATGTCCTTTTCTCCAAAAATGTACTCAATGGGATCGTAATGTTGCATCCACACACAAGTTGACCTGATGTGAGGAAAAAACGAGATGGTACATTTCAAACATGAAAAATGTCATTATAAAATCAACATGAAAAACCAAAATTCCAAAAGTATAAACCACACAAAAATGCTTACCAAAGAAAAAAATGAATAGAGGTCCACACCCTCCTCCATCCCGTGTGGTGCACAGATGTCCCTTTCTCAAGAAGTGTACTCAATGGGATCGTAATGTTGCATCCACACACAAGTTGACCTGCTGTGAGGAAAAAACGAGATGGTACATTTCAAACATGAAAAATGTCATTATAAAATCAACATGAAAAACCAAATTTCCAAAAGTATAAACCACACAAAAATGCTTACCAAAGAAAAAAATGAATAGAGCTCCACACCCTCCTCCCTCCCGTGTGGTGCAACAGATGTCCCTTTCTCAAGAAGTGTACTCAATGGGATCGTAATGTTGCATCCACACACAAGTTGACCTGATGTGAGGAAAAAACGAGATGGTACATTTCAAACATGAAAAATGTCATTATAAAATCAACATGAAAAACCAAAATTCCAAAAGTATAAACCACACAAAAATGCTTACCAAAGAAAAAAATTAATAGAGGTCCACACCCTCCTCCATCCCGTGTGGTGCAACAGATGTCCCTTTCTCAAGAAGTGTACTCAATGGGATCGTAATGTTGCATCCACACACAAGTTGACCTGCTGTGAGGAAAAAACGAGATGGTACATTTCAAACATGAAAAATGTCACTATAAAATCAACATGAAAAACCAAAATTCCAAAAGTATAAACCACTCAAAAATGCTTACCAAAGAAAAAAATGAATAGCGGTCCACACCCTCCTCCATCCCGTGTGGTGCAACAGATGTCCCTTTCTCAAGAAGTGTACTCAATGGGATCGTAATGTTGCATCCACACACAAGTTGACCTGCTGTGAGGAAAAAACGAGATGGTACATTTCAAACATGAAAAATGTCATTATAAAATCAACATGAAAAACCAAATTTCCAAAAGTATAAACCACACAAAAATGCTTACCAAAGAAAAAAATGAGTAGAGCTCCACACCCTCCTCCCTCCCGTGTGGTGCAACAGATGTCCTTTTCTCCAAAAATGTACTCAATGGGATCGTAATGTTGCATCCACACACAAGTTGACCTGATGTGAGGAAAAAACGAGATGGTACATTTCAAACATGAAAAATGTCATTATAAAATCAACATGAAAAACCAAAATTCCAAAAGTATAAACCACACAAAAATGCCTACCAAAGAAAAAAATGAATAGAGCTCCACACCCTCCTCCCTCCCGTGTGGTGCAACAGATGTCCTTTTCTCCAAAAATGTACTCAATGGGATCGTAATGTTGCATCCACACACAAGTTGACCTGATGTGAGGAAAAAACGAGATGGTACATTTCAAACATGAAAAATGTCATTATAAAATCAACATGAAAAACCAAAATTCCAAAAGTATAAACCACACAAAAATGCTTACCAAAGAAAAAAATGAATAGAGCTCCACACCCTCTTCCATCCCGTGTGGTGCAACAGATGTCCTTTTCTCCAAAAATGTACTCAATGGGATCGTAATGTTGCATCCACACACAAGTTGACCTGATGTGAGGAAAAAACGAGATGGTACATTTCAAACATGAAAAAAGTCATTATAAAATCAACATGAAAAACCAAAATTCCAAAAGTATAAACCACACAAAAATGCTTACCAGAGAAAAAAATGAATAGAGCTCCACACCCTCCTCCCTCCCGTGTGGTGCAACAGATGTCCTTTTCTCCAAAAATGTACTCAATGTGATCGTAATGTTGCATCCACACACAAGTTGACCTGATGTGAGGAAAAAACGAGATGGTACATTTCAAACATGAAAAAGGTCATTATAAAATCAACATGAAAAACCAAAATTCCAAAAGTATAAACCACACAAAAATGCTTACTATAGAAAAAATGAATAGAGCTCCACACCCTCCTCCATCCCGTGTGGTGCAACAGATGTCCTTTTCTCCAAAAATGTACTCAATGGGATCGTAATGTTGCGTCCACACACAAGTTGACCTGATGTGCGGAAAAAACGAGATGGTACATTTCAAACATGAAAAATGTCATTATAAAATCAACATGAAAAACCAAAATTCCAAAAGTATAAACCACACAAAAATGCTTACCACAGAAAAAAATGAATAGAGCTCCACACCCTCCTCCCTCCCGTGTGGTGCAAAAGATGTCACTTTCTCCAAAAATGTACTCAATGGGATCGTAATGTTGCATCCACACACAAGTTGACCTGATGTGAGGAAAAAACGAGATGGTACATTTCAAACATGAAAAAGGTCATTATAAAATCAACATGAAAAACCAAAATTCCAAAAGTATAAACCACACAAAAATGCTTACCAAAGAAAAAAATGAATAGAGCTCCACACCCTCCTCCCTCCCGTGTGGTGCAACAGATGTCCTTTTCTCCAAAAATGTACTCAATGGGATCGTAATGTTGCATCCACATACAAGTTGACCTGATGTGAGGAAAAAACGAGATGGTACATTTCAAACATGAAAAAGGTCATTATAAAATCAACATGAAAAACCAAAATTCCAAAAGTATAAACCACACAAAAATGCTTACCAAAGAAAAAAATGAATAGAGCTCCACACCCTCCTCCATCCCGTGTGGTGCAACAGATGTCCTTTTCTCCAAAAATGTACTCAATGGGATCGTATTGTTGCATCCACACACAAGTTGACCTGATGTGAGGAAAAAACGAGATGGTACATTTCAAACATGAAAAATGTCATTATAAAATCAACATGAAAAACCAAAATTCCAAAAGTATAAACCACACAAAAATGCTTACCAAAGAAAAAAATGAATAGAGCTCCACACCCTCCTCCCTCCCGTGTGGTGCAACAGATGTCCTTTTCTCCAAAAATGTACTCAATGGGATCGTAATGTTGCATCCACACACAAGTTGACCTGATGTGAGGAAAAAACGAGATGGTACATTTCAAACATGAAAAATGTCATTATAAAGTCAACATGAAAAACCAAAATTCCAAAAGTATAAACCACACAAAAATGCTTACCAAAGAAAAAAATGAATAGAGCTCCACACCCTCCTCCCTCCCGTGTGGTGCAACAGATGTCCTTTTCTCCAAAAATGTACTCAATGGGATCGTAATGTTGCATCCACACACAAGTTGACCTGATGTGAGGAAAAAACGAGATGGTACATTTCAAACATGAAAAAGGTCATTATAAAATCAACATGAAAAACCAAAATTCCAAAAGTATAAACCACACAAAAATGCTTACCAAAGAAAAAAATGAATAGAGCTCCACACCCTCCTCCATCCCGTGTGGTGCAACAGATGTCCATTTCTCCAAAAATGTACTCAATGGGATCGTAATGTTGCATCCACACACAAGTTGACCTGATGTGAGGAAAAAACGAGATGGTACATTTCAAACATGAAAAATGTCATTATAAAATCAACATGAAAAACTAAAATTCCAAAAGTATAAACCACACAAAAATGCTTACAAATGAAAAAAATGAATAGAGCTCCACACCCTCCTCCCTCCCGTGTGGTGCAACAGATGTCCCTTTCTCCAAAAATGTACTCAATGTGATCGTAATGTTGCATCCACACACAAGTTGACCTGATGTGAGGAAAAAACGAGATGGTACATTTCAAACATGAAAAAGGTCATTATAAAATCAACATGAAAAACCAAAATTCCAAAAGTATAAACCACACAAAAATGCTTACTATAGAAAAAATGAATAGAGCTCCACACCCTCCTCCATCCCGTGTGGTGCAACAGATGTCCTTTTCTCCAAAAATGTACTCAATGGGATCGTAATGTTGCGTCCACACACAAGTTGACCTGATGTGCGGAAAAAACGAGATGGTACATTTCAAACATGAAAAATGTCATTATAAAATCAACATGAAAAACCAAAATTCCAAAAGTATAAACCACACAAAAATGCTTACCACAGAAAAAAATGAATAGAGCTCCACACCCTCCTCCCTCCCGTGTGGTGCAAAAGATGTCACTTTCTCCAAAAATGTACTCAATGGGATCGTAATGTTGCATCCACACACAAGTTGACCTGATGTGAGGAAAAAACGAGATGGTACATTTCAAACATGAAAAAGGTCATTATAAAATCAACATGAAAAACCAAAATTCCAAAAGTATAAACCACACAAAAATGCTTACCAAAGAAAAAAATGAATAGAGCTCCACACCCTCCTCCCTCCCGTGTGGTGCAACAGATGTCCTTTTCTCCAAAAATGTACTCAATGGGATCGTAATGTTGCATCCACATACAAGTTGACCTGATGTGAGGAAAAAACGAGATGGTACATTTCAAACATGAAAAAGGTCATTATAAAAGCAACATGAAAAACCAAAATTCCAAAAGTATAAACCACACAAAAATGCTTACCAAAGAACAAAATGAATAGAGCTCCACACCCTCCTCCATCCCGTGTGGTGCAACAGATGTCCTTTTCTCCAAAAATGTACTCAATGGGATCTTATTGTTGCATCCACACACAAGTTGACCTGATGTGAGGAAAAAACGAGATGGTACATTTCAAACATGAAAAATGTCATTATAAAATCAACATGAAAAACCAAAATTCCAAAAGTATAAACCACACAAAAATGCTTACCAAAGAAAAAAATGAATAGAGCTCCACACCCTCCTCCCTCCCGTGTGGTGCAACAGATGTCCTTTTCTCCAAAAATGTACTCAATGGGATCGTAATGTTGCATCCACACACAAGTTGACCTGATGTGAGGAAAAAACGAGATGGTACATTTCAAACATGAAAAATGTCATTATAAAGTCAACATGAAAAACCAAAATTCCAAAAGTATAAACCACACAAAAATGCTTACCAAAGAAAAAAATGAATAGAGCTCCACACCCTCCTCCCTCCCGTGTGGTGCAACAGATGTCCTTTTCTCCAAAAATGTACTCAATGGGATCGTAATGTTGCATCCACACACAAGTTGACCTGATGTGAGGAAAAAACGAGATGGTACATTTCAAACATGAAAAAGGTCATTATAAAATCAACATGAAAAACCAAAATTCCAAAAGTATAAACCACACAAAAATGCTTACCAAAGAAAAAAATGAATAGAGCTCCACACCCTCCTCCATCCCGTGTGGTGCAACAGATGTCCATTTCTCCAAAAATGTACTCAATGGGATCGTAATGTTGCATCCACACACAAGTTGACCTGATGTGAGGAAAAAACGAGATGGTACATTTCAAACATGAAAAATGTCATTATAAAATCAACATGAAAAACCAAAATTCCAAAAGTATAAACCACACAAAAATGCTTACAAAAGAAAAAAATGAATAGAGCTCCACACCCTCCTCCCTCCCGTGTGGTGCAACAGATGTCCCTTTCTCCAGAAATGTACTCAATGGGATCGTAATGTTGCATCCACACACTAGTTGACCTGATGTGAGGAAAAAACGAGATGGTACATTTCAAACATGAAAAAGGTCATTATAATATCAACATGAAAAACCAAAATTCCAAAAGTATTAACCACACAAAAATTCTTACCACAGAAAAAAATGAATAGAGCTCCACACCCTCCTCCCTCCCGTGTGGTGCAACAGATGTCCCTTTCTCCATAAATGTACTCAATGGGATTGCAATGTTGCATCCAGACACAAGTTGATCTGCTGTGAGGAAAAAACGAGTTGGTACCTTTCAAACAATTAAATGGTCATTATAAAATCAACACGAAAAACAAAAATTCCAAAAGTATAAACCACACAAAAATGCTTACCAAAGAAAGAAATGAATAGAGCTCCACACCCTCATCCATCCCGCGTGGTGCAACACATGTCCTTTCTCCAAAAATGTACTCAATGGGATCGTAATGTTGCATCCACACACAAGTTGACCTGCTGTGAGGAGAAAACGAGTTGGTACATTTGAAACATGAAAAAGGTCATTATAAAATCAAGATAAAAAACCAAAATTCCAAAAGTATAAACCACACAAAAATGCTTACCAAAGAAAAAAATGAATAGAGCTCCACACCCTCCTCCATCCCGTGTGGTGCAACAGATGTCCCTTTCTCCAAAAATGTACTCAATGGGATCGTAATGTTGCATCTACACACAAGTTGACCTGCTGTGAGGAGAAAACGAGTTGGTACAGTTGAAACATGAAAAAGGTCATTATAAAATCAACATGAAAAACCAAAATTCCAAAAGTATAAACCACACAAAAATGCTTACCAAAGAAAAAAATGAATCGAGCTCCACACCCTCCTCCATCCCGTGTGGTGCAACAGATGTCCCTTTCTCCAGAAATGTACTCAATGGGATCGTAATGTTGCATCCACACACAAGTTGACCTGCTGTGAGGAGAAAACGAGTTGGTACATTTGAAACATGAAAACGGTCATTATAAAATCAACATGAAAAACAAAAATTCCAAAAGTATAAACAACACAAAAATGCTTACCAAAGAAAAAAATGAATCGAGCTCCACACCCTCCTCCATCCCGTGTGGTGCAACAGATGTCCCTTTCTCCAGAAATGTACTCAATGGGATCGTAATGTTGCATCCACACACAAGTTGACCTGATGTGAGGAAAAAACGAGATGGTACATTTCAAACATGAAAAATGTCATTATAAAATCAACATGAAAAACCAAAATTCCAAAAGTATAAACCACACAAAAATGCTTACCAAAGAAAAAAATGAATAGAGCTCCACACCCTCCTCCATCCCGTGTGGTGCAACAGATGTCCCTTTCTCCAAAAATGTACTCAATGGGATCGTAATGTTGCATCCACACACAAGTTGAGCTGCTGTAAGGAGAAAACGAGTTGGTACATTTCAAACATGAAAAAGGTCATTATAAAATCAACATGACAAACCGAAACTCCAAAAGTATAAACCACACAAAAATGCTTACCAAAGAAAAAAATGAATAGAGATCCACACCCTCATCCATCCCGTGTGGAGCAACAGATGTCACTTTTTCCAAAAATGTACTTAATGGGATCGTAATGTTGCATCCACACACAAGTTGACCTGCTGTGTGGAGCAAACGAGTTGGTACATTTCAAACATGAATAAGGTCATTATAAAATCAACATGAAAAACAAAAATTCCAAAAGTATAAACCACACAAAAATGCTTACCAAAGAAAAAAATGAATAGAGCTCCACACCCTCCTCCATCCCGTGTGGTGCAACAGATGTCCCTTTCTCCAAAAATGTACTCAATGGGATCGTAATGTTGCATCCACACACAAGTTGACCTGCTGTGAGGAGAAAACGAGTTGGTACATTTCAAACATGAAAAAGGTCATTATAAAATCAACATGAAAAACCAAAATTCCCAAAGTATAAACCACACAAAAATGCTTACCAAAGAAAAAAATGAATTGAGCTCCACACCCTCCTCCCTCCCGTGTGTTGCAACAGATGTCCCTTTCTCCAGAAATGTACTCAATGGGATGGTAATGTTGCATCCACACACAAGTTGATCTGCTGTGAGGAGAAACGAGTTGGTACCTTTCAAACATGAGAATGGTCATTATAAAATCTACATGAAAAATCAAAAATCCAAAAGTATAAACCGCACAAGAATGCTTACCAAAGAAAAAAATGAATCGAGCTCCACACAATATCCTCCGTCCCGTGTGGTGCAACAGATGTCCCTTTCTCCAGAAATGTACTCAATGAGATCGTAATGTTGCATCCACAGACAAGTAGACCTGCTGTGAGGAAAAAACGAGTTGGTACATTTCAAACATGAAAAAGGTCATTATAAAATCAACATGAAAAACCAAAATTCCAAAACAATAAACCACACAAAAATGCTTACCAAAGAAAAAAATGAATAGAGCTCCACACTCTCCTCCTTCCCGTGTGGTGCAACACATGTCACTTTCTCCAAAAATGTACTCAATGGAATCGTAATGTTACATCCACACACAAGTTGACCTGCTGTGAGGAAAAACCGAGTTGGTACATTTCAAAAATGAAAAAGGTCATTATAATATCAACATGAAAAACCAAAATTCCAAAAGTATAAACCACACAAAAATGCTTACCAAAGACAAAAATGAATCGAGCTCCACACCCTCCTCGATCCCGTGTGGTGCAACAGATGTCCCTTTCTCCAAAAATGTACTCAATGGGAAGTAATGTTGCATCCACACACAAGTTGACCTGCTGTGAGGAGAAAACGAGTTGGTACATTTCAAACATGAAAAAGGTCATTATAAAATCAACATGAAAAACTAAAATTAAAAAAGTATGAACCACACAAAAATGCTTACCAAAGAAAAATGAATCGAGCTCCACACCCTCCTCCATTCCGTGTGGTGCAACAGATGTCCCTTTCTCCAAAAATGTACTCAATGGGAAGTAATGTTGCATCCACACACAAGTTGACCTGCTGTGAGGAAAAACCGAGTTGGTACATTTCAAAAATGAAGAAGGTCATTATAATATCAACATGAAAAACCAAAATTCCAAAATTATAAACCACACAAAAATGCTTACAAAAGAAAAAAATGAATCGAGCTCCACACCCTCCTCCATCCCGTGTGGTGCAACAGATGTCCCTTTCTCCAAAAATGTACTCAATGGGAAGTAATGTTGCATCCACACACAAGATGACCTGCTGTGAGGAGAAAACGAGTTGGTACATTTCAAACATGAAAAAGGTCATTATAAAATCAACATGAAAAACAAAAATTCCAAAAGTATGAACCACACAAAAATGCTTACCAAAGAAAAAAATGAATCGAGCTCCACACCCTCCTCCATTCCGTGTGGTGCAACAGATGTCCCTTTCTCCAAAAATGTACTCAATGGGAAGTAATGTTGCATCCACACACAAGTTGACCTGCTGTGAGGAGATAACGAGTTGGTACATTTCAAACATGAAAAAGGTCATTACAAAATCAACATGAAAAACAAAAATTCCAAAAGTATGAACCACACAAAAATGCTTACCAAAGAAAAAAATGAATCGAGCTCCACACCCTCCTCCATTCCGTGTGGTGCAACAGATGTCCCTTTCTCCAAAAATGTACTCAATGGGAAGTAATGTTGCATCCACACACAAGATGACCTGCTGTGAGGAGAAAACGAGTTGGTACATTTCAAACATGAAAAAGGTCATTATAAAATCAACATGAAAAACAAAAATTCCAAAAGTATGAACCACACAAAAATGCTTACCAAAGGAAAAAATGAATCGAGCTCCACACCCTCCTCCATTCCGTGTGGTGCAACAGCTGTCCCTTTCTCCAAAAATGTACTCAATGGGAAGTAATGTTGCATCCACACACAAGTTGACCTGCTGTGAGGAGAAAACGAGTTGGTACATTTCAAACATGAAAAAGGTCATTATAAAATCAACATGAAGAACCAAAATTCCAAAAGTATAAACCACACAAAAATGCTTACCAAAGAAAAAAATGAAGAGAGCTCCACACCCTCATCCATCCCGTGTGGTGCAACAGATGTCCCTTTCTCCAAAAATGTACTTAATGGGATCGTAATGTTGCATCCACACACAAGTTGACCTGCTGTGTGGAAGAAACGATTTGGTACATTTCAAACATGAAAATGGTCATTATAAAATCAACATGAAAAACCAAAATTCCAAAAGTATAAACCACACAAAAATGCTTACCAAAGAAAAAAATGAATCGAGCTCCACAACCTCCTCCATCCCGTGTGGTGCAACAGATGTCCCTTTCTCCAAAAATGTACTCAATGTGATCGTAATGTTGCATCCACACACAAGTTGACCTGCTGTGAGGAGAAAACGAGTTGGTACATTTCAAACATGAAAAAGTTCATTATAAAATCAACATGAAAAACCAAAATTCCAAAAGTATAAACCACACAAAAATGCTTACCAAAGAAAAAAATGAATTGAGCTCCACACCCTCCTCCCTCCCGTGTGTTGCAACAGATTTCCCTTTCTCCAGAAATGTACTCAATGAGATGGTAATGTTGCATCCACACACAAGTTGATCTGCTGTGAGGAGAAAACGAGTTGGTACCTTTCAAACATGAGAATGGTCATTATAAAATCAACATGAAAAACCAAAATTCCAAAAGTATAAACCACACAAAAATGCTTACCAAAGAAAAAAATGAATCGAGCTCCACACAATATCCTCCGTCCCGTGTTGTGCAACAGATGTCCCTTTCTCCAGAAATGTACTCAATGAGATCGTAATGTTGCATCCACAGACAAGTTGACCTGCTGTGAGGAAAAAACGAGTTGGTACATTTCAAACATGAAAAAGGTCATTATAAAATCAACATGAAAAACAAATATTCCAAGAGTATGAACCACACTAAAATGCTTACCAAAGAAAAAAATGAATAGAGCTCCACACCCTCCTCCATTCCGTGTGGTGCAACAGATGTCCATTTCTCCAAAAATGTACTCAATGGGATCCTAATGTTGCATCCACACACAAGTTGACCTGCTGTGAGGAGAAAACGAGTTGGTACACTTCAAACATGGAAAAGGTCATTATAAAATCAGCATGAAAAACCAAAATTCCAAAAGTAGAAACCACACAAAAATGCTTACCAAAGAAAAAAATGAATAGAGCTCCACACCCTCCTCCATCCCGTGTGGTGCAACAGATGTCCCTTTCTCCTGAAACGTACTCAATGGGTTCGTAATGTTGCATCCACACACAAGTTGACCTGATGTGAGGAAAAAACGAGATGGTACATTTCAAACATCAAAAATGTCATTATAAAATCAACATGAAAAACCAAAATTCCAAAACTATAAACCACACAAACATGCTTACCAAAGAAAAAAATGAATAGAGCTCCACACCCTCCTCAATCCCGTGTGGTGCAACAGATGTCCCTTTCTCCAAAAATGTACTCAATGGGATCGTAATGTTGCATCCACACACAACTTGACCTTCTGTGAGGAAAAAACGAGATGGCACATTTCAACCATGAAAAAGGTCATTATAAAATCAAAATGAAAAACCAAAATTCCAAAAGTATGAACCACACAAAAATGCTTACCAAAGAAAAAAATTAATCGAGCTCCACACAATATCCTCCATCCCGTGTGGTGCAACAGATGTCCCTTTCTCAAGAAATGTACTCAATGGGGTCGTAATGTTCATCCACACACAAGTTGATATATTGTAAGGAGAAAATGAGTTGGTACATTTCAAACAGGAAAAAGGTCATTATAAAATAAACATGAAAAAGCAAAATTCCAAAAGTATAATCCACACAAAAATGCTTACCAAAGAAAAAAACGAATAGAGCTCCACACCCTCCTCCATCCCGTGTGGTGCAACAGATGTCCCTTTCTCAAGAAATGTACTCAATGAGGTCGTAATGTTGCATCCACACACAAGTTGACCTGCTGTGAGGAGAAAACGAGTTGGTACATTTCAAACATGAAAAAGGTCATTATAAAATCAACATGAAAAACCAAAATTCCAAAAGTATAAACCACACAAAAATGCTTACCAAAGAAAAAAATGAATAGAGCTCCACACCCTCCTCCATCCCGTGTGGTGCAACAGATGTCCCTTTCTCCAGAAATGTACTCAATGGGATCCTAATGTTGCATCCACACACAAGTTGACCTGCTGTGAGGAGAAAACGAGTTGGTACACTTCAAACATGGAAAAGGTCATTATAAAATCAGCATGAAAAACCAAAATTCCAAAAGTATAAACCACACAAAAATGCTTACCACAGAAAAAAATGAATAGAGCTCCACACCCTCCTCCATCCCGTGTGGTGCAACAGATGTCCCTTTCTCAAGAAAGGTACTCAATGGGGTCGTAATGTTGCATCCACACACAAGTTGACCTGCTGTGAGGAGAAAACGAGTTGGTACATTTCAAACATGAAAAAGGTCATTATAAAATCAACATGAAAAACCAAAATTCCAAAAGTATAAACCACACAAAAATGCTTACCAAAGAAAAAAATGAATAGAGCTCCACACCCTCCTCCATCCCGTGTGGTGCAACAGATGTCCCTTTCTCCAGAAATGTACTCAATGGGTTCGTAATGTTGCATCCACACACAAGTTGACCTGATGTGAGGAAAAAACGAGATGGTACATTTCAAACATGAAAAATGTTATTATAAAATCAACATGAAAAACCAAAATTCCAAAACTATAAACCACACAAAAATGCTTACCAAAAAAAAAAATGAATAGAACTCCACACCCTCCTCCATCCCGTGTGGTGCAACAGATGTCCCTTTCTCCAAAAATGTACTCAATGGGATCGTAATGTTGCATCCACACACAAATTGACCTTCTGTGAGGAAAAAACGAGATGGCACATTTCAAACATGAAAAAGGTCATTATAAAGTCAAAATGAAAAACCAAAATTCCAAAAGTATGAACCACACAAAAATGCTTACCAAAGAAAAAATTGAATCGAGCTCCACACAATATCCTCCGGCCCGTGTGGTGCAACAGATGTCCCTTTCTCAAGAAATGTACTCAAGGGGGTCGTAATGTTGCATCCACACACAAGTTGATTTATTGTAAGGAGAAAATGAGTTGGTACATTTCAAACAGGAAAAAGGTCATTATAAAATAAACATGAAAAAGCAAAATTCCAAAAGTGTAATCCACACAAAAATGCTTACCAAAGAAAAAAACGAATAGAGCTCCACACCCTTCTCCATCCCGTGTGGTGCAACAGATGTCCCTTTCTCCAAAAATATACTCAATGGGATCGTAATGTTGTATCCACACACAAGTTGAGCTGCTGTGAGGAGAAAACGAGTTGGTACATTTCAAACATGGAAAAGGTCATTATAAAATGAATATAAAAAACCAAAATTCCAAAAGTATAAACCACACAATAATGCTTACCAAAGAAAAAAATGAATAGAGCTCCATACCCTCCTCCAACCCTGTGGTGCAACAGATGTCCCTTTCTCCAAAAATGTAACAATGGGACGTAATGTTGCATCCACACACAAGTTGACCTGCTGTGAGAAGAAAACGAGATGGTACATTTCAAACCTGAAAAAGGTCATTATAAAATCAACATGAAAAACCAAAATTCCAAAAGTATGAACCACAAAAAAATGCTTACCAAAGAAAAAAATGAATAGAGCTCCACACCCTCCTCCATCCCGTGTGGTGCAACAGATGTCCCTTTCTCCAAAAATGTACTCAATGGGATCGTAATGTTGCATCCACACACAAGTTGACCTTCTGTGAGGAAAAAACGAGATGGCACATTTCAAACATGAAAAAGGTCATTATAAAATCAAAATGAAAAACCAAAATTCCAAAAGTATGAACCACACAAAAATGCTTACCAAAGAAAAAAATGAATCGAGCTCCACACAATATCCTCCGTCCCGTGTGGTGCAACAGATGTCCCTTTCTCCAGAAATGTACTCAATGGGATCGTAATGTTGCATCCACACACAAGTTGATTTATTGTAAGGAGAAAATGAGTTGGTACATTTCAAACAGGAAAAAGGTCATTATAAAATAAACATGAAAAAGCAAAATTCCAAAAGTATAATCCACACAAAAATGCTTACCAAAGAAAAAAACGAATAGAGCTCCACACCCTCCTCCATCCCGTGTGGTGCAACAGATGTCCCTTTCTCAAGAAATGTACTCAATGGGGTCGTAATGTTGCATCCACACACAAGTTGACCTGCTGTGAGGAGAAAACGAGTTGGTACATTTCAAACATGAAAAAGGTCATTATAAAATCAACATGAAAAACCAAAATTCCAAAAGTATAAACCACACAAAAATGCTTACCAAAGAAAAAAATGAATAGAGCTCCACACCCTCCTCCATCCCGTGTGGTGCAACAGATGTCCCTTTCTCCAAAAATATACTCAATGGGATCGTAATGTTGTATCCACACACAAGTTGACCTGCTGTGAGGAGAAAACGAGTTGGTACATTTCAAACATGAATAAGGTCATTATAAAGTCAACATGAAAAACAAAAATTCCAAAAGTATGAACCACACAAAAATGTTTACCTAAGAAAAAAATGAATAGAGCTCCACACCCTCCTTTATCCCGTGTGGTGCAACAGATGTCCCTTTCTCCAAAAATGTACTCAATGGGATCGTAAAGTTGCATCCACACACAAGTTGACCTGCTGTGAGGAGAAAACGAGTTGGTACATTTCAAACATGAAAAAGGTCATTATAAAATCAACATGAAAAACCAAAATTCCAATAGTATAAACCACAAAAAAATTCTTACCAATGAAAAAAATGAATCGAGCTCCACACCCTCCTCCATCCCGTGTGGTGCAATAGATGTCCCTTTGTCCAAAAATGTACTCAATGGGATCGTAATGTTGCATCCACACACAAGTTGACCTGCTGTGAGGAGAAAACGAGTTGGTACATTTCAAACATGAAAAAGGTCATTATAAAAACAACATGAAAAACCAAAGTTCCAAAAGTATAAACCACACAAAAATGCTTACCAAAGAAAAAAATGAATAGAGCTCCACACCCTCCTCCATCACGTGTGGTGCAACAGATGTACCTTTCTCCAAAAATGTACTCAATTGGATCGTAATGTTGCATCCACACACAAGTTGACCTGCTGTGAGGAACAAACGAGATGGTACATTTCAAACATGAAAAAGGTTATTATAAAATCAACATGAAAAACCAAAATTCCAAAAGTATAAGCCACACAAAAATGCTTACCAAAGAAAAAAACGAATAGAGCTCCACACCCTTCTCCATCCCGTGTGGTGCAACAGATGTCCCTTTCTCCAAAAATGTACTCAATGGGATCGTAATGTTGCATCCACACACAAGTTGTCCTGCTGTGAGGAGAAAACGTGTTGGTACATTTCAAACATGAAAAAGGTTGTAATAAAATCAACATGAAAAACCAAAATTCCAAAAGTATAAACCACACGAAAATGCTTACCAAAGAAAAAAATGAATCGAGCTCCACACCCTCCTCCATCGCATGTGGTGCAACAGATGTACCTTTCTCCAAAAATGTACTCAATGGGATCGTAATGTTGCATCCACAGACAAGTTGACCTGCTGTGAGGAGAAAACTAGTTGGTACATTTCAAACATGAAAAAGGTCATTATAAAATCAACATGAAAAACCAAAATTCCAAAAGTATAAACCACAAAAAAATTCTTACCAAAGAAAAAAATCAATCGAGCTTCACACCCTCCTCCATCCCGTGTGGTGCAACAGATGTCCCTTTGTCCAAAAATGTACTCAATGTGATCGTAATGTTGCATCCACACACAAGTGGACCTGCTGTGAGGAGAAAACGAGTTGGTACATTTTACACATGAAAAAGGTCATTATAAAATCAACATGAAAAACTAAAATTCCAAATGTATAAACCACACAAAAATGCTTACCAAAGAAAAAAATGAATAGAGCTCCACACCCTCCTTTATCCCGTGTGGTGCAACAGATGTCCCTTTCTCCAAAAATGTACTCAATGGGATCGTAATGTTGCATCCACACACAAGTTGACCTGCTGTGAGGAGAAAACGAGTTGGTACATTTCAAACATGAAAAAGGTCATTATTAAATCAACACAAAAAACCAAAATTCCAAAAGTATAAACCACACAAAAATGCTTACCAAAGAAAAAAACGAATAGAGCTCCACACCCTCCTCCATCCCGTGTGGTGCAACAGATGTCCCTTTCTCCATAAATGTACTCAATGGGATCGTAATGTTGCATCCACACACAAGTTGACCTGCTGTGAGGAAAAAACGAGATGGTACATTTCAAACATGAAAAAGGTCATTATAAAATCAACATGAAAAACCAAAATTCCAAAAGTATAAACCACACAAAAATGCTTACCAAAGAAAAATTAATCGAGCTCCACACCCTCCTCCAGCCCGTGTGGTGCAACAGATGCCCTTTCTCCAAAAATGTACTCAATGGGATCGTAATGTTGCATCCACACACAAGTTGACCTGCTGTGAAGAAAAAACGAGATGGTACATTTCAAACATTAAAAAGGTCATTATAAAATCGACATGAAAAACCAAAATTCCAAAAGTATAAACTACACAAAAATGCTTACCAAAGAAAAAAACGGATAGAGCTCCACACCCTCCTCCATCCCGTGTGGTGCAACAGATGTCCCTTTCTCCAAAAATGTACTCAATGGGATCGTAATGTTGCATCCACACACAAGTTGACCTGCTGTGAGGAGAAAACGAGTTGGTACATTTCAAACATGAAAAAGGTCATTATAAAATCAACATGAAAAACCAAAATTCCAAAAGTATAAACCACAAAAAAATTCTTACCAAAGAAAAAAATCAATCGAGCTTCACACCCTCCTCCATCCCGTGTGGTGCAACAGATGTCCCTTTGTCCAAAAATGTACTCAATGTGATCGTAATGTTGCATCCACACACAAGTTGACCTGCTGTGAGGAGAAAACGAGTCGGTACATTTCAAACATGAAAAAGGTCATTATAAAATCAACATGAAAAACTAAAATTCCAAAAGTATAAACCACACAAAAATGCTTACCAAAGAAAAAAATGAATCGAGCTCCACACCCTCCTCCATCCCGTGTGGTGCAACAGATGTACCATTCTCCAAAAATGTACTCAATGGGATCGTAATGTTGCATCCACACACAAGTTGACCTGCTGTGAGGAAAAAACGAGATGGTACATTTCAAACATGAAAAAGGTCATTATAAAATCAACATGAAAATCCAAAATTCCAAAAGTATAAACCACACAAAAATGCTTACCAAAGAAAAAAATGAATCGAGCTCCACACCCTCCTCCATCCCGTGTGGTTCAACAGATGTCCCTTTCTCCAAAAATGTACTCAATGGGATCGTAATGTTGCATCCACACACAAGTTGACCTGCTGTGAAGAAAAAACGAGATGGTACATTTCAAACATTAAAAAGGTCATTATAAAATCGACATGAAAAACCAAAATTCCAAAAGTATAAACCACACAAAAATGCTTACCAAAGAAAAAAATGAATAGAGCTCCACACCCTCCTCCATCCCTAGTGGTGCAACAGATGTCCCTTTCTCCAAAAATGTACTCAATGGGATCGTAATGTTGCGTCCACACACAAGTTGACCTGCTGTGAGGAAAAAACGAGATGGTACATTTCAAACATGAAAAAGGTCATTATAAAATCAACATGAAAAACCAAAATTCCAAAAGTATAAACCACACAAAAATGCTTACCAAAGAAAAAAACGGATAGAGCTCCACACCCTCCTCCATCCCGTGTGGTGCAACAGATGTCCCTTTCTCCAAAAATGTACTCAATGGGATCGTAATGTTGCATCCACACACAAGTTGACCTGCTGTGAGGAGAAAACGAGTTGGTACATTTCAAACATGAAAAAGGTCATTATAAAATCAACATGAAAAACCAAAATTCCAAAAGTATAAACCACACAAAAATGCTTACCAAAGAAAAAAATGAATCGAGCTCCACACCCTCCTCCATCCCGTGTGGTGCAACAGATGTACCTTTCTCCAAAAATGTACTCAATGGGATCGTAATGTTGCATCCGTACACAAGTTGACCTGCTGTGAGGAAAAAACGAGTTGGTACATTTCAAACATGAAAAAGGTCATTATAAAGTCAACATGAAAAACCAAAATTCCAAAAGTATAAACCACACAAAAATGCTTACCGAAGAAAAAAACGAATAGAGCTCCACACCGTCCTCCATCCCGTGTGGTGCAACAGATGTCCCTTTCTCCAAAAATGTACTCAATGGGGTCGTAATGTTGCATCCACACACAAGTTGACCTGCTGTGAGGAAAAAATGAGATGGTACATTTCAAACATGAAAAAGGTCATTATAAAATCAACATGAAAAACCAAAATTCCAAAAGTATCAACCACACAAAAATGCTTACCATAGAAAAAAATGAATAGAGCTCCACACCCTCCTCCCTCCCGTGTGTTGCAACAGATGTCCCTTTCTCCAGAAATGTACTCAATGGGATCGTAATGTTGCATCCACACACAAGTTGACCTGCTGTGAGGAGAAATCGAGTTGGTACATTTCAAACATGAAAAAGGTCATTATAAAATCAACATGAAAAACCAAAACTCCAATAGTATAAACCACAAAAAAATGCTTTCCAAGGAAAAAAATGAATCGAGCTCCACAGCCTTCTCCATCCCGTGTGGTGCAACAGATGTCCCTTTGTCCAAAAATGTACTCAATGGGATCGTAATGTGTCATCCACACACAAGTTGACCTGCTGTGAGGAGAAAACGAGTTGGTACATTTCAAACATGAAAAAGGTCATTATAAAATCAACATGAAAAACCAAAATTCCAAAAGTATAAACCACACAAAAATGCTTACCAAAGAAAATAATGAATAGAGCTCCACACCCTCCTTCCTCCCGTGTGCTCCAACAGATGTACCTTTCTCCAGAAATGTACTCAATGGGTTTGTAATGTTGCATCCACACACAAGTTGATCTGCTGTGAGGAGAAAACGAGTTGGTACATTTCAAACATTAAAAAGGTCATTATAAAATCAACATGAAAAACCAAAATTCCAAAAGTATATGTTGTTGTTGTGGTCTTCTGTCCTGAGACTGGTTTGATGCAGCTCTCCGTGCTACTCTATCCTGCGCAAGCTTCTTCATCTCCCAGTACCTACTGCAACCTACATCCTTCTGAATCTGCTTAGTGTATTCATCTCTTGGTCTCCCTCTACGATTCTTACCCTCCACGCTGCCCTCCAATGCTAAATTTGTGATCCAGTGATGCCTCAAAACATGTCCTACCAACCGATCCCTTCTTCTAGTTAAGTTGTGCCACAAACTTCTCCCCAATCCTGTTCAATACCTCCTCATTAGTTACGTGATCTACCCAACTTATCTTCAGCATTCTTCTGTAGCACCACATTTCGAAAGCTTCTATTCCCTTCTTGTCCAAACTAGTTATCGTCCATGTTTCACTTCCATACATGGCTACACTCCATACAAATACTTTCAGAAATGACTTCCTGACACTTAAATCTATACTCGATGTTAACAAATTCTTCTTCTTGAGAAACGCTTTCCTTGCCATTGCCAGTCTACATTTTATATCCTCTCTACTTTGACCATCATCGGTTATTTTACTCCCTAAATAGCAAAACTCCTTTACTACTTTAAGTGTCTCATTTCCTAATCTAATTCCCTCAGCATCACCCGACTTAATTTGACTACATTCCATTATCCACGTTTTGCTTTTGTTGATGTTCATCTTATATCCTCCTTTCAAGACTCTGTCCATTCCGTTCAGCTGCTCTTCCAAGTCCTTTGCTGTCTCTGACAGAATTACAATGTCATCGGCGAACCTCAAAGTTTTTACTTCTTCTCCATGAATTTTAATACCTACTCCAAATTTTTCTTTTGTTTCCTTTACTTCTTGCTCAATATACAGATTGAATAACATTGGGGAGAGCCTACAACCCTGTCTTACTCCTTTCCCAACCACTGCTTCCCTTTCATGCCCCTCGACTCTTATAACTGCCATCTGGTTTCTGTACAAACTGTAAATTGCCTTTCGCTCCCTGTATTTTACCCCTGCCACCTTCAGAATTTGAAAGAGAGTATTCCAGTTAACATTGTCAAAAGCTTTCTCTAAGTCTATAAATGCTAGAAACGTAGGTTTGCCTTTTCTTAATCTATCTTCTAAGATAAGTCGTAAGGTCAGTATTGCCTCACGTGTTCCAACATTTCTACAGAATCCAAACTGATCTACCCCGAGGTCGGCTTCTACCAGTTTTTCCATTCGTCTGTAAAGAATTCGCGTTAGTATTTTGCAGCTGTGACTTATTAAACTGATAGTTCGGTAATTTTCACATCTGTCAACACCTGCTTTCTTTGAGATTGGAATTATTATATTCTTCTTGAAGTCTGAGGGTATTTCGCCTGTCTCATACATCGTGCTCACCATATGGTAGAGTTTTGTCATGACTGGCTCTCCCGAGGCCATCAGTAGTTCAAATGGAATGTTGTCTACTCCCGGGGCCTTGTTTCGACTCAGGTCTTTCAGTGCTCTGTCAAACTCTTCACGCAGTATCTTATCTCTTATTTCGTCTTCATCTACATCCCCTTCCATTTCCATAATATTGTCCTCAAGTACATCGCCCTTGTATAAACCCTCTATATACTCTTTCCACCTTTCTGCCTTCCCTTCTTTGCTTAGAACTGGGTTGCCATCAGAGCTCTTGATATTCATACAAGTGGTTCTCTTCTCTCCAAAGGTCTCTTTAATTTTCCTGTAGGCAGTATCTATCTTACCCCTAGTGAGACAAGCCTCTACATCCTTACATTTGTCCTCTAGCCATCCCTGCTTAGCCATTTTGCACTTCCTGTCGATATCATTTTTGAGACGTTTGTATTCCTTTTTGCCTGCTTCATTTACTGCAATTTTATATTTTCTCCTTTCATCAATTAAATTCAATATTTCTTCTGTTACCCAAGGATTTCTATTAGCCCTCGTCTTTTTACCTACTTGATCCTCTGCTGCCTTCACTACTTCATCCCTCAGAGCTACCCATTCTTCTTCTACTGTATTTCTTTCCCCCATTCGTGTCAATTGTTCCCTTATGCTCTCCCTGAGACTCTCTACAACCTCTGGTTCTTTCAGTTTATCCAGGTCCCATCTCCTTAAATTCCCACCTTTTTGCAGTTTCTTTAGTTTCAATCTGCAGTTCATAACCAATAGATTGTGGTCAGAATCCACATCTGCCCCAGGAAATGTCTTACAATTTAAAACATGGTTCCTAAATCTCTGTCTTACCATTATATAATCTATCTGATACCTTTTAGTATCTCCAGGATTCTTCCAGGTATACAACCTTCTTTTATGATTCTTGAACCAAGTGTTGGCTATGATTATGTTATGCTCTGTGCAAAATTCTAAAAGGCGGCTTCCTCTTTCATTCCTTCCCCCCAATCCATATTCACCTACTATGTTTCCTTCTCTCCCTTTTCCTACTGACGAATTCCAGTCACCCATGACTATTAAATTTTCGTCTCCCTTCACTACCTAAATAATTTCTTTTATCTCGTCATACATTTCATCTATTTCTTCATCATCTGCGGAGGTAGTTGGCATATAAACTTGTACTACTGTAGTAGGCATGGGCTTTGTGTCTATCTTGGCCACAATAATGCGTTCACTATGCTGTTTGTAGTAGCTAACCCGCACTCCTATTTTTTTATTCATTATTAAACCTACTCCTGCATTACCCCTATTTGATTTTGTATTTATAACCGTGTAATCACCTGACCAAAAGTCTTGAACCTCCTGCCACCGAACTTCACTAATTCCCACTATATCTAACTTTAACCTATCCATTTCCCTTTTTAAATTTTCTAACTTACCTGCCCGGTTAAGGGATCTGACATTCCACGCTCCGATCCGTAGAATGCCAGTTTTCTTTCTCCTGATAACGACGTCCTCCTGAGTAGTCCCCGCCCGGAGATCCGAATGGGGGACTATTTTACCTCCGGAATATTTTACCCAAGAGGACGCCATCATCATTTAATCATACAGTACAGCTGCATGTCCAAAAGTATAAACAACACAAAAATGCTCACCAAAGAAAAAAATGAATAGAGCTCCACACCCTTCTATATACCGTGTGTGGCAACAGATGTCCCTTTCTCCAAAAATGTACTCAATGGGATTGTAATGTTGCATCCACACACAAGTTGACCTGATGTGAGGAAAAAACGAGATGGTACATTTCAAACATGAAAAAGGTCTTTATAAAATCAACATGAGAAAGCAAAATTCCAAAAGTATAAACCACACAAAAATGCATACCAAAGAAAAAAATGAATAAAGCTCCACACTCTCCTCCATCCCGTGTGGTGCAACAGATGTCTCTTTCTCCAAAAATTTACTCAATGGGATCGTAATGTTGCATCCACACACAAGTTGACCTGCTGTGAGGAGAAAACGAGTTGATACATTTCAAACATAAAAAGGTCATTATAAAATCAACATGAAAAACCAAAATTCCAAAAGTATAAACCACACAAAAATGCTTACCAAAGAAAGAAAATGAATCGAGGTCCGCACCCTCCTCCCTCCCATGTGGTGCAACAGATGTCCCTTTCTCTAGAAATGTACTCAATGGGATCGTAATGTTGCATCCACACACAAGTTGACCTGCTGTGAGGAAAAAATGAGTTGGTACAGTTCATACATGAAAAAGGTCATTATAAAATCAACATGAAGAACCAATATTCCAAAAGTATAAATCACACAAAAATGCTTACCAAAGAAAGAAAATGAATCCATGTAGGCATCCTCCTCCCTCCCATGTGGTGCAACAGATATCCCTTTCTCCAGAAATGTACTCAATGGGATCGTAATGTTGCATCCACACACAAGTTGACCTGGTGTGAGGTAAAAACGAGTTGGTACATTTCAAACATGAAAAAGGTCATTATAAAATCAACATGAAAAACCAAAATTCCAAAAGTATAAACCACAAAAAAATGCTTACCAAAGAAAGAAAATGAATCAAGGTCCGCACCATCCTCCCTCCTGTGTGGTGCAACAGATGTCCCTTTCTCCAGAAATGTACTCAATGGGATCGTAATGTTGCATCCACACACAAGTTGACCATCTGTGAGGAGAAAACGAGTTGCTAGATTTCAAATATTAAAAAGGTCATTATAAAATCAACATGAAAAACCAAAATTCCAAAAGTATAAACCACAAAAAAATGCTTACCAAAGAAAAAAATGAATCGAGCTCCACACCCTCCTCCATCCCGTGTGGTGCAACAGATGTCCCTTTCTCCAAAAATGTACTCAATGGGATCGTAATGTTGCATCCACACACAAGTTGACCTGCAGTGAGGTGAAAACGAGTTGGTACGTTCAAACATGAAAAAGGTCATTATAAAATCAACATGAAGAACCAAAATTAAAAAAGTATAAACCACAAAAAAATGATTACCAAAGAAAAAAATGAATAGAGCTCCACACCCTCCTCCATCCCGTGTGGTGCAACAGATGTCCCTTTCTCCAAAAATGTACCCAATGGGATCGTAATGTTGCATCCACACACAAGTTGACCTGCTGTGACGAAAAAACGAGTTCGTACATTTCAAACATGAAAAAGGTCATTCTAAAATCAACATTAAAAACCAAAACTCCAAAGTATAAACCACACAAAAATGCTTGCCAAAGAAAGAAAATGAATCGAGCTCCTATCCCTCCTCCCTCCCGTGTGGTGCAACAGATGTCCCTTTCTCCAGAAATGTACTCAATGGGATCGTAATGTTGCATCCACACACTAGCTGATCTGCTGTGAGGAGAAAACGAGATGGTACATTTCAAACATGAAAAAGGTCATTATAAAATCAACATGAAAAACCAAAATTCCAAAAGTATAAACCACACAAAAATGCTTACCAAAGAAAAAAATGAATAGAGCTCCACACCCTCCTCCCTCCCGTGTGTTGCAACAGATGTCCCTTTCCCCAGAAATGTACTCAATGGGATTGTAATGTTGCATCCACATACAAATAGACCTGCTGTGAGGAGAAAACGAGTTGGTACATTTCAAACATGAAAAAGGTCATTATAAAATCAACATGAAAAACCAAACTTCCAAAAGTATAAACCACAAAAAAATGCTTACCAAAGAAAGGAAATGAATCAAGGTCCGCACCCTCCTCCCTCCCGTGTGGTGCAACAGATGTCCCTTTCTCCAGAAATGTACTCAATGGGATCGTAATGTTACATCCACACACATGTTGACCAGCTGTGAGGAGAAAACGAGTTGTTAGATTTCAAATATTAAAAAGGTCATTATAAAATCAACATGAAAAACCAAAATTCCAAAAGTATAAACCACAAAAATATGCTAACCAAAGAAAAAAATGAATCGAGCTCCACACCCTCCTCCATCCCGTGTGGTGCAACAGATGTCCCTTTCTCCAAAAATTTACTCAATGGGATCGTAATGTTGCATCCACACACAAGTTGACCAGCTGTGAGGAAAAAACGAGTTGGTACGTTCAAACATGAAAAAGGTCATTATAAAATCTACATGAAAAACCAAAATTCCAAAAGTATAAACCACACAAAAATGTTTACCAATGAAAAAAATGAATAGAGCTCCACACCCTCCTCCCTCCCGTGTGTTGCAACAGATGTCCCTTTCCCCAGAAATGTACTCAATGGGATCGTAATGATGCATCCACACACAAATTAACCTGCTGTGAGGAGAAAACGAGTTGGTACATTTCAAACATGAACAAGGTCATTTTAAAATCATCATGAAAAACCAAAATTCCAAAAGTATAAACCACACAAAAATGTTTACCAAAGAAACAAAATGAATCGAGCTCCTCTCCCTCCTCCCTCCCGTGTGGTGCAACAGATGTCCTTTTTTCCAGAAATGTACTCAATGGGATCGTAATGTTGCATCCACCCACAAGCTGATCTGCTGTGAGGAGAAAACGAGATGGTACATTTCAAACATGAAAAAGGTCATTATAAAATCAACATGAAAAACCAAAATTCCAAAAGTATAAACCACACAAAAATGCTTACCAAAGAAAAAAATGAATAGAGCTCCACACCCTCCTCCCTCCCGTGTGGTGCAACAGATGTCCCTTCCCCCAGAAATGTACTCAATGGGATCGTAATGTTGCATCCACACACAAGTTGACCTGCTGTGAGGAGAAAACGAGTTGATACATTTCAAACGTAAAAAAGTCATTATAAAATCAACATGAGAAAGCAAAATTCCAAAAGTATAAACCACACAAAAATGCTTACCAAAGAAAAAAATGAATAGAGCTCCACACCCTCCTCCATCCCGTGTGGTACAACAGATGTCCCTTTCTCCAAAAATGTACTGAATGGGATCGTAATGTTGCATCCACACACAAGTTGACCTGATGTGAGGAAGAAACGAGATGGTACATTTCAATCATGAAAAAGGTCATTATAAAATCAACATGAAAAACCAAAATTCCAAAAGTATAAACCACACAAAAATGGTTACCAAAGAAAGAAAATGAATCGAGGTCCGCACCCTCCTCCCTCCCATGTGGTGGAACAGATGTCCCTTTCTCTAGTAATGTACTCAATGGGATCGTAATGTTGCATCCACACACAAGTTGACCTGCTGTGAGGAAAAAATGAGTTGGTACATTTCATACATGAAAAAGGTCATTATAAAATCAACATGAAAAACCAAAATTCCAAAAGTATAAACCACACAAAAATGCTTACCAAAGAAAAAAATGAATAGAGCTCCACACCCTCCTCCATCCCGTGTGGTGCGACAGATGTCCCTTTCTCCAAAAATGTACTCAATGGGATTGTAATGTTGCATCCATATACAAGTTGACCTGCTGTGAGGAGAAAACGAGATGGTACATTTCAAACATGAAAAAGGTCATTATAAAATCAACATGAAAAACCAAAATTCCAAAAGTATAAACCACACAAAAATGCTTACCAAAGAAAAAAATGAATAGAGCTCCACACCCTCCTCCCTCCCGTGTGGTGCAACAGATGTCCCTTCCCCCAGAAATGTACTCAATGGGATCGTAATGTTGCATCCATATACAAGTTGACCTGCTGTGAGGAGAAAACGAGTTGAAACATTTCAAACGTAAAAAAGTCATTATAAAATCAACATGAGAAAGCAAAATTCCAAAAGTATAAACCACACAAAAATGCTTACCAAAGAAAAAAATGAATAGAGCTCCACACCCTCCTCCATCCCGTGTGGTACAACAGATGTCCCTTTCTCCAAAAATGTACTCAATGGGATCGTAATGTTGCATCCACACACAAGTTGACCTGCTGTGAGGAAAAAATTAGTTGGTACTTTTCAAACATGAAAAAGGTCATTATAAAATCAACATGAAAAACTAAAATTAAAAAATTATAAACCACACAAAAATGCTTACCAAAGAAAAAAATGAATAGAGCTCCACACCCTCCTCCATTCCGTGTGGTGCAACAGATGTCCCTTTCTCCAAAAATGTACCCAATGGGATCGTAATGTTGCATCCACACACAAGTTGACCTGCTGTGATGAAAAAACGAGTTAGTACGTTTCAAACATGAAAAAGGTCATTTTAAAATCAATATGAAAAACCAAAACTACAAAGTATAAACCACACAAAAATGCTTACCAAAGAAAGAAAATGAATCGAGCTCCTCTCCCTCCTCCATCCCATGTGGTGCAACAGATGTCCCTTTCTTCAGAAATGTACTCAATGGGATCGTAATGTTGCATCCACCCACAAGCTGATCTGCTGTGAGGAGAAAACGAGATGGTACATTTCAAACATGAAAAAGGTCATTATAAAATCAACATGAAAAACCAAAATTCCAAAAGTATAAACCACACAAAAATGCTTACCAAAGAAAAAAATGAATAGAGCTCCACACCCTCCTCCCTCCCGTGTGTTGCAACAGATGTCCCTTTCCCCAGAAATGTACTCAACGGGATCGTAATGTTGCATCCACATACAAGTAGACCTGCTGTGAGGAGAAAACGAGTTGGTACATTTCAAACATGAAAAAGGTCATTATAAAATCAACATGAAAAACCAAAATTCTTAAAGTATAAACCACACAACAATGCTTACCAAAGAAAAAATGAATCGAGGTCCGCACCCTTTTCCCTCCTGTGTCGTGCAACAGATGTCCCTTTCTCCAGAAATGTACTCAATGGGATTGTAATGTTGCATCCACACACAAGTTGAACAGCTGGGAGGAGAAAACGAGTTGGTACATTTCAAACATGAAAGAGGTCATTATAAAATCAACATGAAGAACCAAAATTCTTGAAGTATAAACCACACAATAATGCTTACCAAAGAAAAAAATGAATCGAGGTCCGCACCCTCCTCCTCCCGTGTGGTGTAACAGATGTCCCTTGCTACAGAAATGTACTCAATGGGATTGTAATGTTGCATCCACACACAAGTTGACCAGCTGTGAGGAGAAAACGAGTTGGTACATTTCAAACATGAAAAAGGTCATTATAAAATCAACGTGAAGAACCAATTTTCCAAAAGTATAAACCACACAAAAATGCTTACCAAAGAAAAAAATGAATAGAGCTCCACACCCTCCTCCATCCCGTGTGTTGCAACAGATGTCCCTTTCCCCAGAAATGTACTCAATGGGATCGTAATGTTGCATCCACATACAAGTAGACCTGCTGTGAGGAGTAAACGAGTTGGTACATTTCAAACATGAAAAAGGTCATTATAAAATCAACATGAAAAACTAAAATTCCAAAAGTATAATCCTCAAAGAACTGCTTGCCAAAGAAAAAATGAATTGTGCTCCACACCCTCCTCCATCCCGTGTGGTGCAACAGATGTCCCTTTCTCCAAAAAAGTACTCAATGGGATTGTAATGTTGCATCCACACACAAGTTGACCAGCTGTGAGGAGAAAACGAGTTGGTACATTTCAAACATGAAAAAGGTCATTATAAAATCAACATGAAAAACCAAAATTCTTAAAGTATAAACAACACAAAAATGCTTACCAAAGAAAAAAATGAATAGAGCTCCACACCCTCCTCCATCCCGTGTGGTACAACAGATGTCCCTTTCTCCAAAAATGTACTCAATGGGATCGTAATGTTGCATCCACACACAAGTTGACCAGCTGTGAGGAGAAAACGAGTTGGTACATTTCAAACATGAAAAAGGTCATTATAAAATCAACATGAAAAACCAAAATTCTTAAAGTATAAACCACACAAAAATGCTTACCAAAGAAAAAAATGAATTGTGCTCCACACCCTCCTCCATCCCGTGTGGTGCAACAGATGTCCCTTTCTCCAAAAATGTACTCAATGGGATCGTAATGTTGCATCCACACACAAGTTGACCTGCTGTGAGGAGAAAACGAGTTGCTACATTTCAAACATGAAAAAGGTCATTATAAAATCAACATGAAAAACCAAAATTCCAAAACTATAAACCACACAAAAATGTTTACCAAAGAAAGAAAATGAATCGAGCTCCTCTCCCTCCTCCTTCCCGTGTGGTGCAACAGATGTCCCTTTCTCCAGAAATGTACTCAATGGGATCGTAATGTTGCATCCACCCACAAGCTGATCTGCTGTGAGGAGAAAACGAGATGGTACATTTCAAACATGAAAAAGGTCATTATAAAATCAACATGAAAAACCAAAATTTCAAAAGTATAAACCACACAAAAATGCTTACCAAAGAAAAAAATGAATAGAGCTCCACACCCTCCTCCCTCCCGTGTGGTGCAACAGATGTCCCTTTCCCCAGAAATGTACTCAATGGGATCGTAATGTTGCATCCACACACAAGTTGACCTGCTGTGAGGAGAAAACGAGTTGATACATTTCAAACATAAAAAGAACATTATAAAATCAACATGAGAAAGCAAAATTCCAAAAGTATAAACCACACAAAAATGCTTACCAAAGAAAAAAATGAATAGAGCTCCACACCCTCCTCCATCCCGTGTGGTACAACAGATGTCCCTTTCTCCAAAAATGTACTCAATGGGATCGTAATGTTGCATCCACACACAAGTTGACCTGATGTGAGGAAGAAACGAGATGGTACATTTCAAACATGAAAAAGGTCACTATAAAATTAACATGAAAAACAAAAATTACAAAAGTATAAACCACACAAAAATGCTTACCAAAGAAAGAAAATGAATCGAGGTCCGCACCCTCCTCCCTCCCATGTGGTGCAACAGATGTCCCTTTCTCTAGAAATGTACTCAATGGGATCGTAATGTTGCATCCACACACAGGTTGACCTGCTGTGAGGAAAAAATGAGTTGGTACATTTCATACATGAAAAAGGTCATTATAAAATCAACATGAAAAACCAAAATTCCAAAAGTATAAATCACACAAAAATGCTTACCAAAGAAAGAAAATGAATCCATGTCCGCATCCTCCTCCCTCCCATGTGGTGCAACAGATGTCCCTTTCTCAAGAAATGTACTCAATGGGATCGTAATGTTGCATCCACACATAAGTTGACCTGCTGTGATGTAAAAACGAGTTGGTACATTTCAAACATGAAAAAGGTCATTTTAAAATCAACATGAAAAACCAAAACTCCAAAGTATAAACCACACAAAAAGGCTTACCAAAGAAAGAAAATGAATCGAGCTCCTCTCCGTCCTCCCTCCCGTGTGGTGCAACAGATATCCCTTTCTCCAGAAATGTATTCAATGGGATCGTAATGTAGCATCCACCCACAAGCTGATCTGCTGTGAGGAGAAAACGAGATGGTACATTTCAAACATGAAAAAGGTCATTATAAAATCAACATGAAAAACCAAAATTCTTAAAGTATAAACCACACAATAATGCTTACCAAAGAAAGAAATGTATCGAGGTCCGCACCCTCCTCCCTCCCGTGTGGTGCAACAGGTGTCCCTTTCTCCAAAAATGTACTCAATGGGATTGTAATGTTGCATCCACACACAAGTTGACCTGGTGTGAGGAGAAAACGAGTTGGTACATTTCAAACATGAAAAAGGTCATTATAAAATCAACATGAAAAACCAAAATTCCAAAAGTATAAACCACACAAAAATGTTTACCAAAGAAAAAAATGAATCGAGGTCCGCACCCTCCTCCCTCCCGTGTGGTGCAACAGATGTCCCTTTCTCCAAAAATTTACTCAATGTGATTGTAATGTTGCATCCACACACAAGTTGACCTGCTGTGAGGAAAAAACGAGTAGGTACGTTCAAACATGAAAAAGGTCATTATAAAATCAACATGAAAAACCAAAATTCCAAAAGTATAAACCACACAAAAATGCTTACCAAAGAAAAAAATGAATAGAGCTCCACACCCTCCTCCCTCCCGTGTGGTGCAACAGATGTCCCTTTCCCCGGAAATGTACTCAATGAGATCGAAATGTTGTATCCACATACAAGTAGACCTGCTGTGAGAAGAAAACGAGTTGGTACATTTCAAACATGAGAAAGGTCATTATAAAATCAACATGAAAAACCAAAATTCCAAAAGTATAAACCACACAAAAATGCTTACCAAAGAAAAAAATGAATCGAGGTCCGCACCCTCCTCCGCCCGTGTGGTGCAACAGATGTCCCTTTCTACAGAAATGTACTCAATGGGATTGTAATGTTGCATCCACACACAAGTTGACCAGCTGTGAGGAGAAAACGAGTTGGTACATTTCAAACATGAAAAAGGTCATTATAATATCAACATGAAAAACCAAAATTCTTGAAGTATAAACCACACAATAATGCTTACCAAAGAAAAAAATGAATCGAGGTCCGCACCCTCATTAGTCCCGTGTGGTGCAACAGATGTCCCTTTCTCCAAAAATGTACTCAATGGGATTGTAATGTTGCATCCACACACAAGTTGACCAGCTGTGAGGAGAAAACGTGTTGGTACATTTGAAACATGAAAAAGGTCATTATAAAATCAACATGAAAAACCAAAATTCTTAAAGTATAAACCACACAGTAATGCTTACCAAAGAAAAAAATTAATCGAGGTCCGCACCCTCCTCCCTCCCGTGTGGTGCAACAGATGTCCCTTTCTCCAGAAATGTTCTCAATGGGATTGCAATGTTGCATCCACACTCAAGTTGACCAGCTGTGAGGAGAAAACGAGTTGGTACATTTCAAACATGAAAAAGGTCATTATAAAATCAACATAAAAAACCAAAATTCCAAAAGTATAAACCACACAAAAATGCTTACCAAAGAAAAAAATGAATCGAGGTCCGCACCCTCTTTCCTCCCGTGTGGTGCTACAGATGTCCCTTTCTCCAAAAATGTACTCAATGGGATTGTAATGTTGCATCCACACACAAGTTGACCAGCAGTGAGGAGAAAACGAGTTGGTACATTTCAAACATGAAAAAGGTCATTATAAAATCAACATGAAAAACCAAAATTCTTAAAGTATAAACCACACAATAATGCATACCTAAGAAAAAAATGAATCGAAGTCCGCAAACTTCTCTCTCCCGTGTCGTGCAACAGATGTCCCTTTCTCCAGATATGTACTCAATGGGATTGTAACGTTGCATCCACACACAAGTTGAACAGCTGTGAGGAGAAAACGAGTTGGTACATTTCAAACATGAAAAAGGTCATTATAAAATCAACATGAAGAACCAAAATTCTTAAAGTATAAACCACACAATAATGCTTACCAAAGAAAAAAATGAATCGAGGACCGCACCCTCCTCCTCCCGTGTGGTGCAACAGATGTCTCTTTCTGCAGAAATGTACTCAATGGGATTGTAATGTTGCATCCACACACAAGTTGACCAGCTGTGAGGAGAAAACGAGTTGGTACATTTCAAACATGAAAAAGGTCATTATAAAATCAACATGAAAAACCAAAATTCCAAAAGTATAAACCACACAAAAATGCTTACCAAAGAAAAAATTAATAGAGCTCCACACCCTCCTCCCTCCCGTGTGTTGCAACAGATGTCCCTTTCCCCAGAAATGAACTCAATGTGATCGTAATGTAGCATCCACATACAAGTAGACCTGCTGTGAGGAGAAAACGAGTTGGTACATTTCAAACATGAAAAAGGTCATTATAAAATCAACATGAAAAACTAAAATTCCAAAAGTATAAACCACAAAGAACTGCTTACCAAAGAAAAAAAAAGAATTGAGCTCCACACCCTCCTCCATCCCGTGTGGTGCAACAGATGTCCCTTACTCCAAAAATGTACTCAATGGGATTGTAATGTTGCATCCACACACAAGTTGACCAGATGTGAGGAGAAAACGAGTTGGTACATTTCAAACATGAAAAAGGTCATTATAAAATCAACATGAAAAACCAAAATTCCAAAAGTATAAACCACACAAAAATGTTGACCAAAGAAAAAAATGAATCGAGGTCCGCACCCTCCTACCTCCCGTGTGGTGCAACAGATGTCCCTTTCTCCAAAAATGTTCTCAATGGGATTGTAATGTTGCATCCACACACAAGTTGACCAGCTGTGAGGAGAAAACGAGTTGGTACATTTCAAACATGAAAAAGGTCATTATAAAATCAACATGAAAAACCAAAATTCCAAAAGTACAAACCACACAAAAATGCTTACCAAAGAAAAAAATGAATCGAGGTCCGCACCCTCCTCCCTCCCGTGTGGTGCAACAGATGTCCCTTTCTCCAAAAATGTACTCAATGGGATTGTAATGTTGCATCCACACACAAGTGGACCTGCTGTGAGGAGAAAACGAGTTGGTATATTTCAAACATGGAAAAGGTCATTATAAAATCAACATGAAAAACCAAAATTCTTAAAATATAAACCACACAATAATGCTTACCAAAGAAAAAAATGATTCGAGGTCCGCACCCTCCTCGCTCCCGTGTGGTGCAACAGATGTCCCTTTCTCCAGAAATGTACTTAATGGGATTGTAATGTTGCATCCACACACAAGTTGACCAGGCGTAAGGAGAAAACGAGTTCGTACATTTCAAATATGACAAAAGGTCATTATAAAATCAACATGAGAAACCAAAATTCTTAAAGTATAAACCACACAATAATGCTTACCAAAGAAAAAAATGAATCGAGGTCCGCAACCTCCTCCCTCCCGTGTGGTGCAACAGATGTCCCTTTCTCCAGAAATGTTCTCAATGGGATTGTAATGTTGCATCCACACACAAGTTGACCAGCTGTGAGGAGAAAACGAGTTGGTACATTTCAAACATGAAAAAGGTCATTATAAAATCAACATGAGAAACCAAAATTCTTAAAGTATAAACCACACAATAATGCTTACCAAAGAAAAAAATGAATCGAGGTCCGCACCCTCCTCCCTCCCGTGTGGTGCAACAGATGTCCCTTTCTCCAGAAATGTTCTCAATGGGATTGTAATGTTGCATCCACACACAAGTTGACCAGCTGTGAGGAGAAAACGAGTTGGTACATTTCAAACATGAAAAAGGTCGTTATAAAATCAACATGAAAAACCAAAATTCCAAAAGTATAAACCACACAAAAATGCTTACCAAAGAAAAAAATGAATCGAGGTCCGCACCCTCCTCCCTCCCGTGTGGTGCTACAGATGTCCCTTTCTCCAAAAATGTACTCAATGGGATCGTAATGTTGCATCCACACACAAGTTGACCAGCAGTGAGGAGAAAACGAGTTGGTACATTTCAAACATGAGAAAGGTCATTATAAAATCAACATGAAAAACCAAAATTCTTAAAGTATAAACCACACAATATTGCTTACCAAAAAAAAAAAATGAATCGAGGTCCGCACCCTTCTCCCTCCTGTGTCGTGCAACAGATGTCCCTTTCTCCAGAAATGTACTCAATGGGATTGTAATGTTGCATCCACACACAAGTTGAACAGCTGGGAGGAGAAAACGAGTTGGTACATTTCAAACATGAAAGAGGTCATTATAAAATCAACATGAAGAACCAAAATTCTTGAAGTATAAACCACACAATAATGGTTACCAAAGAAAAAAATGAATCGAGGTCCGCACCCTCCTCCCTCCCGTGTGGCGCAACAGATGTCCCTTTCTCCAAAAATGTACTCAATGGGATTGTAATGTTGCATCCACACACAAGTTGACCTGCTGTAAGGAGAAAACGAGTTGGTACTTTTCAAACATGGAAAAGGTCATTATAAAATCAACATGAAAAACCAAAATTCTTAAAATATAAACCACACAAAAATGCTTCCCAAAGAAAAAAATGAAAAGAGGTCCACACCCTCCTCCATCCCGTGTGGTGCAACAGATGTCCCTTTCTCCAAAAATAAACTCAATGGGATCGTAATGTTGCATCCACACACAAGTTGACCTGCTGCGAGGGGAAAACGAGTTGGTACATTTCAAACATGAAAAAGGTCATTATAAAATCAACATGAAAAACCAAAATTCCAAAAGTATAAACCACACAAAAATGCTCACCAAAGAAAAAAATGAATCGAGGTCCGCACCCTCCTCCTCCCGTGTGGTGCAAAAGATGTCCCTTTCTACAGAATTGTACTCAATGGGATTGTAATGTTGCATCCACACACAAGTTGACCAGCTGTGAGGAGAAAACGAGTTGGTACATTTCAAACATGAAAAAGGTCATTATAAAATCAACATGAAAAACCAAAATTCCAAAAGTATAAACCACAGAAAAATGCTGACCAAAAAAAAAAATGAATCGAGGTCCGCACCCTCTTCCCTCCCGTGTGGTGCAACAGATGTCCCTTTCTCCAAAAATGTACTCAATGGGATTGTAATGTTGCATCCACACACAAGTTAACCTGCTGTGAGGTGAAAACGCGTTGGTATATTTCAAACATGAAAAAGGTCATTATAAAATCAACATGAAAAACCAAAATTCCAAAAGTATAAACCACACAAAAACGCTTACCAAAGAAACAAATGAATCGAGGTCCGCACCCTCCTCCCTCCCGTGTGGTGCAACAGATGTCCCTTTCTCCAAAAATGTACTCAATGGGATTGTAATGTTGCATCCACACACAAGTTGACCTGCTGTGAGGAGAAAACGAGTTGGTACATTTCAAACATGAAAAAGGTCATTATAAAATCAACATGAAAAACCAAAATTCCAAAAGTATAAACCACACAAAAATGCTTACCAAAGAAAAAAATGAATCGAGGTCCGCACTCTCCTCCCTATCGTGTGGTGCAACAGATGTCCCTTTCTCCAAAAATGTACTCAATGGGATCGTAATGTTGCATACACACACAAGTTGACCTGCTGTAAGGAGAAAACGAGTTGGTACATTTCAAACATGAAAAAGGTCATTATAAAATCAACATGAGAAACCAAAATTCTTAAAGTATAAACCACACAATAATGCTTACCAAAGAAAAAAATGAATCGAGTTCCGCACCCTCCTCCCTCCCGTGTGGTGCAACAGATGTCCCTTTCTCCAGAAATGTTCTCAATGGGATTGTAATGTTGCATCCACACACAAGTTGACCAGCTGTGAGGAGAAAACGAGTTGGTACATTTCAAACATGAAAAAGGTCGTTATAAAATCAACATGAAAAACCAAAATTCCAAAAGTATAAACCACACAAAAATGCTTACCAAAGAAAAAAATGAATCGAGGTCCGCACCCTCCTCCCTCCCGTGTGGTGCTACAGATGTCCCTTTCTCCAAAAATGTACTCAATGGGATCGTAATGTTGCATCCACACACAAGTTGACCAGCAGTGAGGAGAAAACGAGTTGGTACATTTCAAACATGAGAAAGGTCATTATAAAATCAACATGAAAAACCAAAATTCTTAAAGTATAAACCACACAATATTGCTTACCAAAAAAAAAAAATGAATCGAGGTCCGCACCCTTCTCCCTCCTGTGTCGTGCAACAGATGTCCCTTTCTCCAGAAATGTACTCAATGGGATTGTAATGTTGCATCCACACACAAGTTGAACAGCTGGGAGGAGAAAACGAGTTGGTACATTTCAAATATGAAAGAGGTCATTATAAAATCAACATGAAAAACCAAAATTCTTGAAGTATAAACCACACAATAATGGTTACCAAAGAAAAAAATGAATCGAGGTCCGCACCCTCCTCCCTCCCGTGTGGTGCAACAGATGTCCCTTTCTCCAAAAATGTACTCAATGGGATTGTAATGTTGCATCCACACACAAGTTGACTTGCTGTAAGGAGAAAACGAGTTGGTACATTTCAAACATGGAAAAGGTCATTATAAAATCAACATGAAAAACCAAAATTCTTAAAATATAAACCACACAAAAATGCTTCCCAAAGAAAAAAATGAAAAGAGGTCCACACCCTCCTCCATCCCGTGTGGTGCAACAGATGTCCCTTTCTCCAAAAATAAACTCAATGGGATCGTAATGTTGCATCCACACACAAGTTGACCTGCTGCGAGGGGAAAACGAGTTGGTACATTTCAAACATGAAAAAGGTCATTATAAAATCAACATGAAAAACCAAAATTCCAAAAGTATAAACCACACAAAAATGCTCACCAAAGAAAAAAATGAATCGAGGTCCGCACCCTCCTCCTCCCGTGTGGTGCAAAAGATGTCCCTTTCTACAGAATTGTACTCAATGGGATTGTAATGTTGCATCCACACACAAGTTGACCAGCTGTGAGGAGAAAACGAGTTGGTACATTTCAAACATGAAAAAGGTCATTATAAAATCAACATGAAAAACCAAAATTCCAAAAGTATAAACCACAGAAAAATGCTGACCAAAAAAAAAAATGAATCGAGGTCCGCACCCTCTTCCCTCCCGTGTGGTGCAACAGATGTCCCTTTCTCCAAAAATGTACTCAATGGGATTGTAATGTTGCATCCACACACAAGTTAACCTGCTGTGAGGTGAAAACGCGTTGGTATATTTCAAACATGAAAAAGGTCATTATAAAATCAACATGAAAAACCAAAATTCCAAAAGTATAAACCACACAAAAACGCTTACCAAAGAAACAAATGAATCGTGGTCCGCACCCTCCTCCCTCCCGTGTGGTGCAACAGATGTCCCTTTCTCCAAAAATGTACTCAATGGGATTGTAATGTTGCATCCACACACAAGTTGACCTGCTGTGAGGAGAAAACGAGTTGGTACATTTCAAACATGAAAAAGGTCATTATAAAATCAACATGAAAAACCAAAATTCCAAAAGTATAAACCACACAAAAATGCTTACCAAAGAAAAAAATGAATCGAGGTCCGCACTCTCCTCCCTATCGTGTGGTGCAACAGATGTCCCTTTCTCCAAAAATGTACTCAATGGGATCGTAATGTTGCATACACACACAAGTTGACCTGCTGTAAGGAGAAAACGAGTTGGTACATTTCAAACATGAAAAAGGTCATTATAAAATCAACATGAAAAACCAAAAATCCAAAAGTATAAACCACACAAAAATGCTTACCAAAGAAAAAAATGAATCGAGGTCTGCACCCTCCTCCCTCCCGTGTGGTGCAACAGATGTCCCTTTCTCCAAAAATGTACTCAATGGGATTGTAATGTTGTATCCACACACAAGTTGACCTGCTGTGAGGAGAAAACGAGTTGGTACATTTCAAACATGAAAAAGGTCATTATAAAATCAACATGAAAAACCAAAATTCTTGAAGTATAAACCACACAATAATGCTTACCAAAGAAAAAAATGAATCGAGGTCGGTACCCTCATCCGTCCCGTGTGGTGCAACAGATGTCCCTTTCTCCAAAAATGTACTCAATGGGATTGTAATGTTGCATCCACACACAAGTTGACTAGCTGTGAGGAGAAAACGAGTTGGTACATTTCAAACATGAAAAAGGTCATTATAAAATCAACATGAAAAACCAAAATTCTTAAAGTATAAACCACACAATAATGCTTACCAAAGAAAAAAATGAATCGAGGTCCGCACCCTCCTCCCTCCCGTGTGGTGCAACAGATGTCCCTTTCTCCAGAAATGTTCTCAATGGGATTGTAATGTTGCATCCACACACAAGTTGAACAGCTGGGAGGAGAAAACGAGTTGGTACATTTCAAACATGAAAGAGGTCATTATAAAATCAACATGAAGAACCAAAATTCTTGAAGTATAAACCACACAATAATGGTTACCAAAGAAAAAAATGAATCGAGGTCCGCACCCACCTCCCTCCCGTGTGGTGCAACAGATGTCCCTTTCTCCAAAAATGTAATCAATGGGATTGTAATGTTGCATCCACACACAAGTTGACTTGCTGTGAGGAGAAAACGAGTTGGTACATTTCAAACATGGAAAAGGTCATTATAAAATCAACATGAAAAACCAAAATTCTTAAAATATAAACCACACAAAAATGCTTCCCAAAGAAAAAAATGAAAAGAGGTCCACACCCTCCTCCATCCCGTGTGGTGCAACAGATGTCCCTTTCTCCAAAAATAAACTCAATGGGATCGTAATGTTGCATCCACACACAAGTTGACCTGCTGCGAGGGGAAAACGAGTTGGTACATTTCAAACATGAAAAAGGTCATTATAAAATCAACATGAAAAACCAAAATTCCAAAAGTATAAACCACACAAAAATGCTCACCAAAGAAAAAAATGAATCGAGGTCCGCACCCTCCTCCTCCCGTATGGGGCAAAAGATGTCCCTTTCTACAGAATTGTACTCAATGGGATTGTAATGTTGCATCCACACACAAGTTGACCAGCTGTGAGGAGAAAACGAGTTGGTACATTTCAAACATGAAAAAGGTCATTATAAAATCAACATGAAAAACCAAAATTCCAAAAGTATAAACCACAGAAAAATGCTGACCAAAAAAAAAAATGAATCGAGGTCCGCACCCTCTTCCCTCCCGTGTGGTGCAACAGATGTCCCTTTCTCCAAAAATGTACTCAATGGGATTGTAATGTTGCATCCACACACAAGTTAACCTGCTGTGAGGTGAAAACGCGTTGGTACATTTCAAACATGAAAAAGGTCATTATAAAATCAACATGAAAAACCAAAATTCCAAAAGTATAAATAACACAAAAATGCTTACCAAAGAAACAAATGAATCGAGGTCCGCACCCTCCTCCCTCCCGTGTGGTGCAACAGATGTCCCTTTCTCCAAAAATGTACTCAATGGGATTGTAATGTTGCATCCACACACAAGTTGACCTGCTGTGAGGAGAAAACGAGTTGGTACATTTCAAACATGAAAAAGGTCATTATAAAATCAACATGAAAAACCAAAATTCCAAAAGTATAAACCACACAAAAATGCTTACCAAAGAAAAAAATGAATCGAGGTCCGCACTCTCCTCCCTACCGTGTGGTGCAACAGATGTCCCTTTCTCCAAAAATGTACTCAATGGGATGGTAATAGTGCATACACACACAAGTTGACCTGCTGTAAGGAGAAAACGAGTTGGTACATTTCAAACATGAAAATGGTCATTATAAAATCAACATGAAAAACCAAAAATCCAAAAGTATAAACCACACAAAAATGCTTACCAAAGAAAAAAATGAATCGAGGTCTGCACCCTCCTCCCTCCCGTGTGGTGCAACAGATGTCCCTTTCTCCAAAAATGTACTCAATGGGATTGTAATGTTGTATCCACACACAAGTTGACCTGCTGTGAGGAGAAAACGAGTTGGTACATTTCAAACATGAAAAAGGTCATTATAAAATCAACATGAAAAACCAAAATTCTTGAAGTATAAACCACACAATAATGCTTACCAAAGAAAAAAATGAATCGAGGTCGGTACCCTCATCCGTCCCGTGTGGTGCAACAGATGTCCCTTTCTCCAAAAATGTACTCAATGGGATTGTAATGTTGCATCCACACACAAGTTGACTAGCTGTGAGGAGAAAACGAGTTGGTACATTTCAAACATGAAAAAGGTCATTATAAAATCAACATGAAAAACCAAAATTCTTAAAGTATAAACCACACAATAATGCTTACCAAAGAAAAAAATGAATCGAGGTCCGCACCCTCCTCCCTCCCGTGTGGTGCAACAGATGTCCCTTTCTCCAGAAATGTTCTCAATGGGATTGTAATGTTGCATCCACACACAAGTTGACCAGCTGTGAGGAGAAAACGAGTTGGTACATTTCAAACATGAAAAAGGTCATTATAAAAACAACATGAAAAACCAAAATTCCAAAAGTATAAACCACACAAAAATGCTTACCAAAGAAAAAAATTAATCGAGGTCCGCACCCTCCTCCCTCCCGTGTGGTGCTACAGATGTCCCTTTCTCCAAAAATGTACTCAATGGGATTGTAATGTTGCATCCACACACAAGTTGACCAGCAGTGAGGAGAAAACGAGTTGGTACATTTCAAACACGAAAAAGGTCATTATAAAATCAACATGAAGAACCAAAATTCTTAAAGTATAAACCACACAATAATGCTTACCAAAGAAAAAAATGAATCGAGGTCCGCACCCTCCTCCCTCCCGTGTGGTGCAACAGATGTCCCTTTCTCCAAAAATGTACTCAATGGGATTGTAATGTTGCATCCACACGCAAGTTGACCTGCTGGGAGGAGAAAACGAGTTGGTACATTTCAAACATGGAAAAGGTCATTATAAAATCAACATGAAAAACCAAAATTCTTAAAATATAAACCACACAATAATGCTTACCAAACAAAAAAATGAATCGAGGTCCGCACCCTCCTCGCTCCCGTGTGGTTGCAACAGATGTCTCTTTCTCCAGAAATGTACTCAATGGGAATGTAATGTTGCATCCACACACAAGTTGACCAGCTGTGAGGAGAAAACGAGTTGGTACATTTCAAACATGAAATAGGCCATTATAAAATCAACATGAAAAACCAAAATTCTTAAAGTATAAACCACACAATATTGCTTACCAAAAAAAAAAAATGAATCGAGGTCCGCACCCTTCTCCCTCCTGTGTCGTGCAACAGATGTCCCTTTCTCCAGAAATGTACTCAATGGGATTGTAATGTTGCATCCACACACAAGTTGAACAGCTGGGAGGAGAAAACGAGTTGGTACATTTCAAACATGAAAGAGGTCATTATAAAATCAACATGAAGAACCAAAATTCTTGAAGTATAAACCACACAATAATGCTTACCAACGAAAAAAATGAATCGAGGTCCGTACCCTCCTCCCTCCCGTGTGGTGCAACAGTCTCCCTTTCTCCAAAAATGTACTCAATGGGATTGTAATGTTGCATCCACACACAAGTTGACCTGCTGTGAGGAGAAAACGAGTTGGTACATTTCAAACATGAAAGAGGTCATTATAAAATCAACATGAAGAACCAAAATTCTTGAAGTATAAACCACACAATAATGCTTACCAACGAAAAAAATGAATCGAGGTCCGTACCCTCCTCCCTCCCGTGTGGTGCAACAGATGTCCCTTTCTCCAAAAATGTACTCAATGGGATCGTAATGTTGCATCCACACACAAGTTGACCTGCTGTGAGGAGAAAACGAGTTGGTACATTTCAAACATGGAAAAGGTCATTATAAAATCAACATGAAAAACCAAAATTCTTAAAATATAAACCACACAAAAATGCTTCCCAAAGAAAAAAATGAAAAGAGGTCCACACCCTCCTCCATCCCGTGTGGTGCAACAGATGTCCCTTTCTCCAAAAATAAACTCAATGGAATCGTAATGTTGCATCCACACACAAGTTGACCTGCTGCGAGGGGAAAACGAGTTGGTACATTTCAAACATGAAAAAGGTCATTATAAAATCAACATGAAAAACCAAAATTCCAAAAGTATAAACCACACAAAAATGCTCACCAAAGAAAAAAATGAATCGAGGTCCGCACCCTCCTCCTCCCGTGTGGTGCAAAAGATGTCCCTTTCTACAGAATTGTACTCAATGGGATTGTAATGTTGCATCCACACACAAGTTGACCAGCTGTGAGGAGAAAACGAGTTGGTACATTTCAAACATGAAAAAGGTCATTATAAAATCAACATGAAAACCCAAAATTCCAAAAGTATAAACCACAGAAAAATGCTGACCAAAAAAAAAAAATGAATCGAGGTCCGCACCCTCTTCCCTCCCGTGTGGTGCAACAGATGTCCCTTTCTCCAAAAATGTACTCAATGGGATTGTAATGTTGCATCCACACACAAGTTAACCTGCTGTGAGGTGAAAACACGTTGGTACATTTCAAACATGAAAAAGGTCATTATAAAATCAACATGAAAAATCAAAATTCCAAAAGTATAAACCACACAAAAATGCTTACCAAAGAAACAAATGAATCGAGGTCCGCACCCTCCTCCCTCCCGTGTGGTGCAACAGATGTCCCTTTCTCCAAAAATGTACTCAATGGGATTGTAATGTTGCATCCACACACAAGTTGACCTGCTGTGAGGAGAAAACGAGTTGGTACATTTCAAACATGAAAAAGGTCATTATAAAATCAACATGAAAAATAAAAATTCCAAAAGTATAAACCACACAAAAATGCTTACCAAAGAAAAAAATGAATCGAGGTCCGCACTCTCCTCCCTACCGTGTGGTGCAACAGATGTCCCTTTCTCCAAAAATGTACTCAATGGGATGGTAATGTTGCATACACACACAAGTTGACCTGCTGTAAGGAGAAAACGAGTTGGTACATTTCAAACATGAAAAAGGTCATTATAAAATCAACATGAAAAACCAAAAATCCAAAAGTATAAACCACACAAAAATGCTTACCAAAGAAAAAAATGAATCGAGGTCTGCACCCTCCTCCCTCCCGTGTGGTGCAACAGATGTCCCTTTCTCCAAAAATGTACTCAATGGGATTGTAATGTTGTATCCACACACAAGTTGACCTGCTGTGAGGAGAAAACGAGTTGGTACATTTCAAACATGAAAAAGGTCATTATAAAATCAACATGAAAAACCAAAATTCTTGAAGTATAAACCACACAATAATGCTTACCAAAGAAAAAAATGAATCGAGGTCGGTACCCTCATCCGTCCCGTGTGGTGCAACAGATGTCCCTTTCTCCAAAAATGTACTCAATGGGATTGTAATGTTGCATCCACACACAAGTTGACTAGCTGTGAGGAGAAAACGAGTTGGTACATTTCAAACATGAAAAAGGTCATTATAAAATCAACATGAAAAACCAAATTTCTTAAAGTATAAACCACACAATAATGCTTACCAAAGAAAAAAATGAATCGAGGTCCGCACCCTCCTCCCTCCCGTGTGGTGCAACAGATGTCCCTTTCTCCAGAAATGTTCTCAATGGGATTGTAATGTTGCATCCACACACAAGTTGACCAGCTGTGAGGAGAAAACGAGTTGGTACATTTCAAACATGAAAAAGGTCATTATAAAATCAACATGAAAAACCAAAATTCCAAAAGTATAAACCACACAAAAATGCTTCCCAAAGAAAAAAATGAAAAGAGGTCCACACCCTCCTCCATCCCGTGTGGTGCAAAAGATGTCCCTTTCTCCAAAAATAAACTCAATGGGATCGTAATGTTCCATCCACACACAAGTTGACCTGCTGTGAGGGGAAAACGAGTTGGTACATTTCAAATATGAAAAATGTCACTATAAAATCAACATGAAAAACCAAAATTCCAAAAGTATAAACCACAAAAAAATGCTTACCAAAGAAAAAAATGAAAAGAGCTCCACAGCCTCCTCCATCCCGTGTGGTGCAATAGATGTCCCTTTCTACAAAAATTTACTCAATGGGATCGTAATGATGCATCCACACACAAGTTGACCAGCTGTGAAGAGAAAACGAGTTGGTACATTTCAAATATTAAAAAGGTCATTATAAAATCAACATGAAAAACCAAAATTCCAAAAGTATAAACCACAAAAAATGCTAACCAAAGAAAAAAATGAATAGAGCTCCACACCCTCCTCCATCCCGTGTGGTGCAACAGATGTCCCTTTCTCCAAAAATGTTCTCAATTTGACCGTAATGTTGCAACCGCACACAAGTTGACCCGATGTGAGGAAAAAACGAGTTAGTACATATCAAACATGAAAAAGGTCTTTATAAAATCAACACGAAAAACCAAAATTCCAAAAGTATAAACCACACAAAAATGCTTACCAAAGAAAAACATGAATAGAGCTCCACACCCTCCTCCATCCCGTGTGTTGCAACAGATGTCTCTTTCTCCAGAAATGTACTCAATGGGATCGTAATGTTGCATCCACACACAAGTTGACCAGCTGTGTGGAGAAAACGAGTTGGAACATTTCAAACATGAAAAAGGTCATTATAAAATCTACATGAAAAACCGAAATTCCAAAAGTATAATCCACAAAAAAATGCTTACCAAAGAAAAAAATGAAAAGATGTCCACACCCTCATCCATCCCGTGTGGTGCAACAGATGTCCCTTTCTCCAAAAATGCACTCAATGGGATCGTAATGCTGCATCCACACACAAGTTGATCAGCTGTGAGGAGAAAACGAGTTGGTACATTTCAAACATGAAAAAGGTCATTATAAAATCAACATGAAAAACCAAAATTCCAAAAGTATAAACCACACAATAATGCTTACCAAAGAAAAAAATGAATCGAGGTCCGCACCCTCATTAGTCCCGTGTGGTGCAACAGATGTCCCTTTCTCCAAAAATGTACTCAATGGGATTGTAATGTTGCATCCACACACAAGTTGACCAGCTGTGAGGAGAAAACGAGTTGGTACATTTCAAACATGATAAAGGTCATTATAAAATCAACATGAAGAACCAAAATTCTTAAAGTATAAACCACACAATAATGCTTACCAAAGAAAAAAATGAATCGAGGTCCGCACCCTCCTCCTCCTGTGTGGTGCAACAGATGTCCCTTTCTACAGAAATGTACTCAATGGGATTGTAATGTTGCATCCACACACAAGTTGACCAGCTGTGATTAGAAACCGAGTTGGTACATTTCAAACATGAAAAAGGTCATTATAAAATCAACATGAAAAACCAAAATTCCAAAAGTATAAACCACACAAAAATGCTTACCAAAGAAAAAAATGAATAGAGCTCCACACCCTCCTCCCTTCCGTGTGTTGCAACAGATGTCCCTTTCGCCAGAAATGTACTCAATGGGATCGTAATGTTGCATCCACATACAAGTAGACCTGCTGTGAGGAGAAAACGAGTTGGTACACTTCAAACATGAAAAAGGTCATTATAAAATCAACATGAACAACTAAAATTCCAAAAGTATAAACCACAAAGAACTGCTTACCAAAGAAAAAAATGAATTGAGCTCCACACCCTCCTCCATCACGTGTGGTGCAACAGATGTCCCTTTCTCCAAAAATGTACTCAATGGGATTGTAATGTTGCATCTACACACAAGTTGACCAGATGTGAGGAGAAAACGAGTTGGTACATTTCAAACATGAAAAAGCTCATTATAAAATCAACATGAAAAACCAAAACTCCAAAAGTATAAACCACACAAAAATGTTTACCAAAGAAAAAAATGAATCGAGGTCCGCACCCTCCTCCCTCCCGTGTGGTGCAACAGATGTCCCTTTCTCCAAAAATGTACTCAATGGGATTGTAATGTTGCATCCACACCCAAGTTGACCTGCTGTGAGGAGAAAACGAGTTGGTACATTTCAAACATGAAAAAGGTCATTATAAAATCAACATGAAAAACCAAAATTCCAAAAGTATAAACCACACAAAAATGCTTACCAAAGAAATAATGAATCGAGGTCCGCACCCTCCTCCGTCCCGTGTGGTGCAACAGATGTCCCTTTCTCGAGAAATGTACTCAATGGGATCGTAATGTTGCAACCACACACACAAGGTGTCCTCCTGTGAGGAAAAGACGAGTTAGTACATTTCAAACATGAAAAAGGTCATTTTAAAATCAACATGAAAAACCGAAATTCCTAAAGTATAAACCACGCAAAAATGCTTACCAAATAAAGAAAATGAATCGAGCTGCGCACCCTCCTCCCTCCCGTGTGGTGCAACAGATGTCCCTTTCTCGAGATATGTACTCAATGGGATCGTAATATTGCAACCACTCACAAGTTGACCTGTGTGAGGAAAAAACGAGTAAGTACATTTCAAACATGAAAAAGTATAAAACAGAAAAAAATGCGTACCAAAGAAAAAAAATGAATCGAGCTCCGCACCCTCCTCCCTCCCGTGTGGTGCAACAGATGTCCCTTTCTCCAAAAATGTACTCAATGGGATCGTAATGTTGCATCCACACACAAGTTTACCTGCTGCGACGAAAAAACGAGTTAGTACATTTCAAACATGAAAAAGGTCATTTTAAAATCAACATGAAAAACCAAAATTCCTAAAGTATATACCACACAAAAATGCTTACCAAAGAAAGAAAATGAATCGTGCTCCGCACCCTTCTCCCTCCCGTGTGGTGCAACAGATGTCCCTTTCTCCAGAAATGTAATCAATGGGATCGTAATGTTGCAACCACACACACAAGTTGACCTTCTGTGAGGAAGAGACCAGTTAGTACATTTCAGACATGAAAAAGGTCATCATAAAATCAACATGAGAAAGCAAAATCCCTAAAGTATAAACCACAAAAAAATGCATACCAAAGAAAGAAAATGAATCGAGCACTGCACCCTCCTCCCTCCCGTGTGGTGCAACAGATGTCCCTTTCTCGAGAAATGTACTCAATGGGATCGTAATGTTTAACCACACACACAAGTTGACATGGTGTGAGGAAAAGACGAGTTAGTACATTTCAAACATGAAAAAGGTCATTTTAAAATCAACATGAGAAACCAAAATTCCTAAAGTATAAACCACACAGAAATGCTTACCAAAGAAAGAAAATGAATCGAGCTCTGCACCTTTCTCCCTCCCGTGTGGTGCAACAAATGTCCCTTTCTCCAGAAATGTACTCAATGGGATCGTAATGTTGCAACCACACACACAAGTTGACCTGCTGTGAGGAAAAAACGAGTTAGTACATTTCAGACATGAAAACGGTCATTATAAAATCAACATGAGAAACCAAAATTCCTAAAGTATAAACCACGCAAAATGCGTACCAAAGAAAGAAAATGAATCGAGCTCCGCACCCTCCTCCCTCCCGTGTGGTGCAACAGATGTCCCTTTCTCCAGAAATGTACTCAATGGGATCGTAATGTTACATCCACACACAAGTTGACCTGCTGCGAGGAAAAAACGAGTTAGTACATTTCAGACATGAAAAATGTCATTATAAAATCAACATGAGAATGCAAATTTCCAAAAGTATAAAACACAAAAAAATTATTACCAAAGAAAGAAAATGAATCGAGCTCTGCACCATCCTCCCTCCCGTGTGGTGCAACAGATGTCCCTTTCTCCAGAAATGTACTCAATGGGATCGTAATGTTACATCCACACACAAGTTCACCTGCTGCGAGGAAAAAACGAGTTAGTACATTTCAGACATGAAAAAGGTCATTATAAAATCAACATGAGAATGCAAATTTCCAAAAGCATAAAACACAAAAACATTATTACCAAAGAAAGAAAATGAATCGAGCTCTGCACCCTCCTCCCTCCCGTGTGGTGCAACAGATGTCCCTTTCTCCAGAAATGTACTCAATGGGATCGTAATGTTACATCCACACACAAGTTGACCTGCTGCGAGGAAAAAACGAGTTAGTACATTTCAGACATGAAAAAGGTCATTATAAAATCAACATGAGAATGCAAATTTCCAAAAGTATAAAACACAAAAAAATTATTACCAAAGAAAGAAAATGAATCGAGCTCTGCACCATCCTCCCTCCCGTGTGGTGCAACAGATGTCCCTTTCTCCAGAAATGTACTCAATGGGATCGTAATGTTACATCCACACACAAGTTGACCTGCTGCGAGGAAAAAACGAGTTAGTACATTTCAGACATGAAAAAGGTCATTATAAAATCAACATGAGAATGCAAATTTCCAAAAGTATAAAACACAAAAAAATTATTACCAAAGAAAGAAAATGAATCGAGCTCTGCACCATCCTCCCTCCCGTGTGGTGCAACAGATGTCCCTTTCTCCAGAAATGTACTCAATGGGATCGTAATGTTGCAGCCACACACACAAGTTGTCATGCTGTGAGGAAAAGACGAGTTAGTACATTTCAAACATGAAAAAGGTCATTTTAAAATCAACATGAAAAACCAAAATTCCTAAAGTATAAACCACGCAAAATGCGTACCAAAGAAAGAAAATGAATCGAGCTCCGCACCCTCCTCCCTCCCGTGTGGTGCAACAGATGTCCCTTTCTCCAGAAATGTACTCAATGGGATCGTAATGTTACATCCACACACAAGTTGACCTGCTGCGAGGAAAAAACGAGTTAGTACATTTCAGACATGAAAAATGTCATTATAAAATCAACATGAGAATGCAAATTTCCAAAAGTATAAAACACAAAAAAATTATTACCAAAGAAAGAAAATGAATCGAGCTCCGCACCCTCCTCCCTCCCGTGTGGTGCAACAGATGTCCCTTACTCGAGTAATGTACTCAATGGGATCGTAATGTGGCATCCACACACAAGTTGACCTGCTGTGGGGAAAAAACGAGTTAGTACATTTCAGACATGAAAAAGAACATTATAAAATCAACATGAGAAAGCAAAATTCCTAAAGTATAAACCACAAAAAAAATTGCTTACCAAAGAAAGAAAATGAATCGAGCTCTGCACCCTCCTCCCTCCCGTGTGGTGCAACAGATGTCCCTTTCTCGAGAAATGTACTCAATGGGATCGTAATGTTGCATCCACACACACAAGTTGACCTGCTGTGAGGAAAAGACAAGTTAGTACATTTCAAACATGAAAAAGTATAAAACAGAATAAAATGCTTACCAAAGAAAGAAAATGAATCGAGCTCTGCACCCTCCTCCCTCCCGTGTGGTGCAACAGATGTCCCTTTCTCCTGAAATGTACTCTATGGGATCGTAACATAGCAACCACACACACAAGATGTCCTGCTGTGAGGAAAAGACGAGTTAGTACATTTCATACATGAAAAAGGTCATTTTAAAAACAACATGAAAAACCAAAATTCCTAAAGTATAAACCACGCAAAAATGCTTACCAAAGAAAGAAAATGAATCGAGCTCCGCACCCTCCTCCCTCCCGTGTGGTGCAACAGATGTCCCTTTCTCCAGAAATGTACTCAATGGGATCGTAATGTTGCAGCCACACACACAAGTTGTCATGCTGTGAGGAAAAGACGAGTTAGTACATTTCAAACATGAAAAAGGTCATTTTAAAATCAACATGAAAAACCAAAATTCCTAAAGTATAAACCACGCAAAATGCGTACCAAAGAAAGAAAATGAATCGAGCTCCGCACCCTCCTCCCTCCCGTGTGGTGCAACAGATGTCCCTTTCTCCAGAAATGTACTCAATGGGATCGTAATGTTACATCCACACACAAGTTGACCTGCTGCGAGGAAAAAACGAGTTAGTACATTTCAGACATGAAAAATGTCATTATAAAATCAACATGAGAATGCAAATTTCCAAAAGTATAAAACACAAAAAAATTATTACCAAAGAAAGAAAATGAATCGAGCTCTGCACCCTCCTCCCTCCCGTGTGGTGCAACAGATGTCCCTTACTCGAGTAATGTACTCAATGGGATCGTAAAGTGGCATCCATACACAAGTTGACCTGCTGTGAGGAAAAAACGAGTTACTACATTTCAGACATGAAAAACGTCATTATAAAATCAACATGAGAAAGCAAAATTCCTAAAGTATAATCCACAAAAAATTGCTTACCAAAGAAAGAAAATGAATCGAGCTCTGCACCCTCCTCCCCCTTGTGTGGTGCAACAGATGTCCCTCTCTCGAGAAATGTACTCAATGGGATCGTAATGTTGCATCCACACACACAAGTTGACCTGCTGTGAGGAAAAGACGAGTTAGTACATTTCAAACATAAAAATAATAAAACAGAATAAAATGCTTACCAAAGAAAGAAAATGAATCGAGCTCCGCACCCTCCTCCCTCTCGTGTGGTGCAACAATTGTCCCTTTCTCGAGAAATGTAATCAGTGAGATCGTAATGTTGCAACCACTCACAAGTTTACCTGCTGTGAGGAAAAAACGAGTTAGTACATTTCAAACATAAAAAAGTATAAATCAGATAAAAATGCCTACCAAAGAAAGAAAATGAATCGAGCTCCGCACTCTCCTCCCTTCCGTGTGGTGCAACAGATGTCCCTTTCTCCAGAAATGTACTCAATTGGATCGTAATATTGCATCCACACACACAAGTTGACCTGCAGTGAGGAAAAGACGGGTTAGTACATTTCAAACATGAAAAAGGTCATTATAAAATCAACATGAGAAAGCAAAATTTCTAAAGTATAAACCACAAAAAAATGCTTACCAAAGAAAGAAAATGAATCGAGCTCTGCACCCTCCTCCCTCCCGTGTGGTGCAACAGATGTCCCTTACACGAGTAATGTACTCAATGGGATAGTAATGTTGCAACCACACACATAAGTTGACCTGCTGTGAGGAAAAGACGAGTTAGTACATTTCAAACATGAAAAAGTATAAAACAGAAAAAAATGCTTGCCAAAGAAAGAAAATGGATCGAGCTCCACACCCTCCTCCTTCCCGTGTGGTGCAACAGATGTCCCTTTCTCCAGAAATGTACTCAATGGGATCGTAATGTTGCAACCACACACACAAGATGATCTGCTGTGAGGAAAAGACGAGTTAGTACATTTCAAACATGAGAAAGGTCATTATAAAATCAACATGAGAAAGCAAAATTTCTAAAGTATAAACCACGCAAAAATGCTTACCAAAGAAAGAAAATGAATCGAGCTCCGCACCCTCCTCCCTCCCGTGTGGTGCAACATATGTCCCTTTCTCGAGAAAAGTACTCAATGGGATCGTAATGATGCAACCACACACACAAGTTGACCTGCTGTGAGGAAAAGACGAGTTAGTACATTTCAAACATGAAAAAGTATAAAACAGAAAAAAATGCTTGCCAAAGAAAGAAAATGGATCGAGCTCCACACCCTCCTCCTTCCCGTGTGGTGCAACAGATGTCCCTTTCTCCAGAAATGTACTCAATGGGATCATAATGTTGCAACCACACACACAAGATGATCTGCTGTGAGGAAAAGACGAGTTAGTACATTTCAAACATGAGAAAGGTCATTATAAAATCAACATGAGAAAGGAAAATTTCTAAAGTATAAACCACGCAAAAATGCTTACCAAAGAAAGAAAATGAATCGAGCTCCGCACCATCCTCCCTCCCTTGTGGTGCAACATATGTCCCTTTCTCGAGAAATGTACTCAATGGGATCGTAATGTTGGAACCACACACACAAGTTGACCTGCTGTGAGGAAAAGACGAGTTAGTACATTTCAAACATGAAAAAGTATAAAACAGAAAAAAATGCTTACCAAAGAAAGAAAATGAATCAAGCTCCGCACCCTCCTCCCTCCCGTGTGGTGCAACAGATGTCCCTTTCTCCAAAAATGTACTCAATGGGATCGTAATGTTGCAACCACACACACAAGTTGACCTGCTGTGAGGAAAAAACGAGTTAGTACATTTCAGACATGAAAAAGGTCATTATAAAATCAACATGTGAAAGCAAAATTCCTAAAGTATAAACCACAAAAAAATGCTTACCAAAGAAAGAAAATGAATCGAGCTCTGCACCCTCCTCCCTCCCGTGTGGTGCAACAGATGTCCCTTTCTCCAGAAATGTACTCAATGGGATCGTAATGTTGCAACCACACACACAAGTTGACCTGCTGTGAGGAAAAAACGAGTTAGTACATTTCAGACATGAAAAAGGTCATTATAAAATCAACATGTGAAAGCAAAATTCCTAAAGTATAAACCACAAAAAAATGCTTACCAAAGAAAGAAAATGAATCGAGCTCCACACCCTCCTCCCTCCCGTGTGGTGCAACAGATGTCCCTTTCTCCAGAAATGTACTCAATGGGATCGTAATGTTGCAACCACACACACAAGATGATCTGCTGTGAGGAAAAGACGAGTTAGTACATTTCAAACATGAGAAAGGTCATTATAAAATCAACATGAGAAAGCAAAATTTCTAAAGTATAAACCACAAAAAAATGCTTACCAAAGAAAGAAAATGAATCGAGCTCTGCACCCTCCTCCCTCCCGTGTGGTGCAACAGATGTCCCTTACACGAGTAATGTACTCAATGGGATAGTAATGTTGCAACCACACACATAAGTTGACCTGCTGTGAGGAAAAGACGAGTTAGTACATTTCAAACATGAAAAAGTATAAAACAGAAAAAAATGCTTGCCAAAGAAAGAAAATGGATCGAGCTCCACACCCTCCTCCTTCCCGTGTGGTGCAACAGATGTCCCTTTCTCCAGAAATGTACTCAATGGGATCGTAATGTTGCAACCACACACACAAGATGATCTGCTGTGAGGAAAAGACGAGTTAGTACATTTCAAACATGAGAAAGGTCATTATAAAATCAACATGAGAAAGCAAAATTTCTAAAGTATAAACCACGCAAAAATGCTTACCAAAGAAAGAAAATGAATCGAGCTCCGCACCCTCCTCCCTCCCGTGTGGTGCAACATATGTCCCTTTCTCGAGAAAAGTACTCAATGGGATCGTAATGATGCAACCACACACACAAGTTGACCTGCTGTGAGGAAAAGACGAGTTAGTACATTTCAAACATGAAAAAGTATAAAACAGAAAAAAATGCTTGCCAAAGAAAGAAAATGGATCGAGCTCCACACCCTCCTCCTTCCCGTGTGGTGCAACAGATGTCCCTTTCTCCAGAAATGTACTCAATGGGATCATAATGTTGCAACCACACACACAAGATGATCTGCTGTGAGGAAAAGACGAGTTAGTACATTTCAAACATGAGAAAGGTCATTATAAAATCAACATGAGAAAGGAAAATTTCTAAAGTATAAACCACGCAAAAATGCTTACCAAAGAAAGAAAATGAATCGAGCTCCGCACCCTCCTCCCTCCCGTGTGGTGCAACATATGTCCCTTTCTCGAGAAAAGTACTCAATGGGATCGTAATGATGCAACCACACACACAAGTTGACCTGCTGTGAGGAAAAGACGAGTTAGTACATTTCAAACATGAAAAAGTATAAAACAGAAAAAAATGCTTGCCAAAGAAAGAAAATGGATCGAGCTCCACACCCTCCTCCTTCCCGTGTGGTGCAACAGATGTCCCTTTCTCCAGAAATGTACTCAATGGGATCGTAATGTTGCAACCACACACACAAGATGATCTGCTGTGAGGAAAAGACGAGTTAGTACATTTCAAACATGAGAAAGGTCATTATAAAATCAACATGAGAAAGGAAAATTTCTAAAGTATAAACCACGCAAAAATGCTTACCAAAGAAAGAAAATGAATCGAGCTCCGCACCATCCTCCCTCCCTTGTGGTGCAACATATGTCCCTTTCTCGAGAAATGTACTCAATGGGATCGTAATGTTGGAACCACACACACAAGTTGACCTGCTGTGAGGAAAAGACGAGTTAGTACATTTCAAACATGAAAAAGTATAAAACAGAAAAAAATGCTTACCAAAGAAAGAAAATGAATCAAGCTCCGCACCCTCCTCCCTCCCGTGTGGTGCAACAGATGTCCCTTTCTCCAAAAATGTACTCAATGGGATCGTAATGTTGCAACCACACACACAAGTTGACCTGCTGTGAGGAAAAAACGAGTTAGTACATTTCAGACATGAAAAAGGTCATTATAAAATCAACATGTGAAAGCAAAATTCCTAAAGTATAAACCACAAAAAAATGCTTACCAAAGAAAGAAAATGAATCGAGCTCTGCACCCTCCTCCCTCCCGTGTGGTGCAACAGATGTCCCTTTCTCCAGAAATGTACTCAATGGGATCGTAATGTTGCAACCACACACACAAGATGATCTGCTGTGAGGAAAAGACGAGTTAGTACATTTCAAACATGAGAAAGGTCATTATAAAATCAACATGAGAAAGCAAAATTTCTAGAGTATAAACCACGCAAAAATGCTTACCAAAGAAAGAAAATGAATCGAGCTCCGCACCCTCCTCCCTCCCGTGTGGTGCAACATATGTCCCTTTCTCGAGAAAAGTACTCAATGGGATCGTAATGATGCAACCACACACACAAGTTGACCTGCTGTGAGGAAAAGACGAGTTAGTACATTTCAAACATGAAAAAGTATAAAACAGAAAAAAATGCTTGCCAAAGAAAGAAAATGGATCGAGCTCCACACCCTCCTCCTTCCCGTGTGGTGCAACAGATGTCCCTTTCTCCAGAAATGTACTCAATGGGATCGTAATGTTGCAACCACACACACAAGATGATCTGCTGTGAGGAAAAGACGAGTTAGTACATTTCAAACATGAGAAAGGTCATTATAAAATCAACATGAGAAAGGAAAATTTCTAAAGTATAAACCACGCAAAAATGCTTACCAAAGAAAGAAAATGAATCGAGCTCCGCACCATCCTCCCTCCCTTGTGGTGCAACATATGTCCCTTTCTCGAGAAATGTACTCAATGGGATCGTAATGTTGGAACCACACACACAAGTTGACCTGCTGTGAGGAAAAGACGAGTTAGTACATTTCAAACATGAAAAAGTATAAAACAGAAAAAAATGCTTACCAAAGAAAGAAAATGAATCAAGCTCCGCACCCTCCTCCCTCCCGTGTGGTGCAACAGATGTCCCTTTCTCCAAAAATGTACTCAATGGGATCGTAATGTTGCAACCACACACACAAGTTGACCTGCTGTGAGGAAAAAACGAGTTAGTACATTTCAGACATGAAAAAGGTCATTATAAAATCAACATGTGAAAGCAAAATTCCTAAAGTATAAACCACAAAAAAATGCTTACCAAAGAAAGAAAATGAATCGAGCTCCACACCCTCCTCCCTCCCGTGTGGTGCAACAGATGTCCCTTTCTCGAGATATGTACTCAGTGAGATCGTAATGTTGCAACCACTCACAAGTTGACCTGCTGTGAGGAAAAAACGAGTTAGTACATTTCAAACATGAAAAAGTATAAAACAGAAAAAAATGCTTGCCAAAGAAACAAAATGAATCGAGCTCTGCACCCTCCTCCCTCCCGTGTGGTGCAACAGATGTCCCTTTCTCGAGATATGTACTCAGTGAGATCGTAATGTTGCAACCACTCACAAGTTGACCTGCTGTGAGGAAAAAACGAGTTAGTACATTTGAAACATGAGAAAGTATAAAACAGAAAAAAATGCTTGCCAAAGAAAGAAAATGGATCGAGCTCTGCACCCTCCTCCCTCCCGTGTGGTGCAACAGATGTCCCTTTCTCCAGAAATGTACTCAATGGGATCGTAATGTTGCAACCACACACATAAGTTGACCTGCTGTGAGGAAAAGACGAGTTAGTACACTTCAAACATGAAAAAGTATAAAACAGAAAAAAATGCTTGCCAAAGAAAGAAAATGGATCGAGCTCCACACCCTCCTCCTTCCCGTGTGGTGCAACAGATGTCCCTTTCTCCAGAAATGTACTCAATGGGATCGTAATGTTGCAACCACACACACAAGATGATCTGCTGTGAGGAAAAGACGAGTTAGTACATTTCAAACATGAGAAAGGTCATTATAAAATCAACATGTGAAAGCAAAATTCCTAAAGTATAAACCACAAAAAAATGCTTACCAAAGAAAGAAAATGAATCGAGCTCTGCACCCTCCTCCCTCCCGTGTGGTGCAACAGATGTCCCTTTCTCGAGATATGTACTCAGTGAGATCGTAATGTTGCAACCACTCACAAGTTGACCTGCTGTGAGGAAAAAACGAGTTAGTACATTTCAAACATGAAAAAGTATAAAACAGAAAAAAATGCTTGCCAAAGAAAGAAAATGGATCGAGCTCCACACCCTCCTCCTTCCCGTGTGGTGCAACAGATGTCCCTTTCTCCAGAAATGTACTCAATGGGATCGTAATGTTGCAACCACACACACAAGATGATCTGCTGTGAGGAAAATACGAGTTAGTACATTTCAAACATGAGAAAGGTCATTATAAAATCAACATGAGAAAGGAAAATTTCTAAAGTATAAACCACAAAAAAATGCTTACCAAAGAAAGAAAATGAATCGAGCTCCGCACCCTCCTCCCTCCCTTGTGGTGCAACATATGTCCCTTTCTCGAGAAATGTACTCAATGGGATCGTAATGTTGGAACCACACACACAAGTTGACCTGCTGTGAGGAAAAGACGAGTTAGTACATTTCAAACATGAAAAAGTATAAAACAGAAAAAAATGCTTACCAAAGAAAGAAAATGAATCAAGCTCCGCACCCTCCTCCCTCCCGTGTGGTGCAACAGATGTCCCTTTCTCCAAAAATGTACTCAATGGGATCGTAATGTTGCAACCACACACACAAGTTGACCTGCTGTGAGGAAAAAACGAGTTAGTACATTTCAGACATGAAAAAGGTCATTATAAAATCAACATGTGAAAGCAAAATTCCTAAAGTATAAACCACAAAAAAATGCTTACCAAAGAAAGAAAATGAATCGAGCTCTGCACCCTCCTCCCTCCCGTGTGGTGCAACAGATGTCCCTTTCTCGAGATATGTACTCAGTGAGATCGTAATGTTGCAACCACTCACAAGTTGACCTGCTGTGAGGAAAAAACGAGTTAGTACACTTCAAACATGAAAAAGTATAAAACAGAAAAAAATGCTTACCAAAGAAAGAAAATGAATCGAGCTCTGCACCCTCCTCCCTCCCGTGTGGTGCAACAGATGTCCCTTTCTCGAGAAATGTACTCAATGGGATCAAAATGTTGCAACCACACACACAAGTTTACCTGCTGTGAGGAAAAGACGAGTTAGTACATTTCAAACATGAAAAAGGTCATTTTAAAATCAACATGAGAAAGCAAAATTCCAAAAGTATAAAACATAAAAAAATGCTTACCAAAGAAGGAAAATGAATCGAGCTCTGCACCCTCCTCCCTCCCGTGTGGTGCAACAGATGTCCCTTTCTCGCGAAATGTACTCAATGGGATCGTAATGTTGCAACCACACACACAAGTTGACCTGCTGTGAGGAAAAGACGAGTTAGTACTTTTCAAACATGAAAAAGGTCATTTTAAAATCAACATGAAAAACCAAAATTCCTAAAGTATAAACCACGCAAAAATGTTTACCAAAGAAAGAAAATGAATCGAGCTCTGCACCCTCCTCCCTCCCGTGTGGTGCAACAGATGTCCCTTTCTCGAGATATGTACTCAGTGAGATCGTAATGTTGCAACCACTCACAAGTTGACCTGCTGTGAGGAAAAAACGAGTTAGTACATTTCAAACATGAAAAAGTATAAAACAGAAAAAAATGCTTGCCAAAGAAACAAAATGAATCGAGCTCCACACCCTCCTCCCTCCCGTGTGGTGCAACAGATGTCCCTTTCTCCAGAAATGTACTCAATGGGATCGTAATGTTGCAACCACACACACAAGTTGACCTGCTGTGAGGAAAAGACGAGTTAGTACATTTCAAACATGAAAAAGTATAAAACAGAAAAAAATGCTTACCAAAGAAAGAAAATGAATCGAGCTCCGCACCCTCCTCCCTCCCGTGTGGTGCAACAGATCTCCCTTTCTCCTAAAATGTACTCAATGGGATCGTAATGTTGCAACCACACACACAAGTTGACCTGCTGTGAGGAAAAAAACGAGTTAGTACATTTCAGACATGAAAAAGGTCATTATAAAATCAACATGAGAAACCAAAATTCCTTAAGTATAAACCACGCAAAAATGCTTACCAAAGAAAGAAAATGAATCGAGCTCCGCAATCTCCTCCCTCCCGTGTGGTGCAACAGCTATCCCTTTGTCCAGAAATGTACTCAATGGGATCGTAATGTTGCAACCACACACACAAGTTGACCTGCTGTGAAACAAAAACGAGTTGGTACATTTCAGACATGAAAAAGGTCATTATAAAATCAACATGAGAAAGCTAAATACCTAAAGTATAAACCACAAAACAATACTTACCAAAGAAAGAAAATGAATCGAGCTCTGCAACCTCCTCCCTCCCGTGTGGTGGAACAGATGTCCCTTACTCGAGTAATGTACTCAATGGGATCGTAATGTGGCATCCATACACAAGTTGACCTGCTGTGAGGAAAAAACGAGTTACTACATTTCAGACATGAAAAAGGTCATTATAAAATCAACATGAGAAACCAAAATTCCTTAAGTATAAACCACGCAAAAATGCTTACCAAAGAAAGAAAATGAATCGAGCTCCGCAATCTCCTCCCTCCCGTGTGGTGCAACAGCTATCCCTTTGTCCAGAAATGTACTCAATGGGATCGTAATGTTGCAACCACACACACAAGTTGACCTGCTGTGAAAAAAAAACGAGTTGGTACATTTCAGACATGAAAAAGGTCATTATAAAATCAACATGAGAAAGCTAAATACCTAAAGTATAAACCACAAAAAATTGCTTACCAAAGAAAGAAAATGAATCGAGCTCTGCACCCTCCTCCCCCCCGTGTGGTGGAACAGATGTCCCTTACTCGAGTAATGTACTCAATGGGATCGTAATGTGGCATCCATACACAAGTTGACCTGCTGTGAGGAAAAAACGAGTTACTACATTTCAGACATGAAAAAGGTCATTATAAAATCAACATGAGAAACCAAAATTCCTTAAGTATAAACCACGCAAAAATGCTTACCAAAGAAAGAAAATGAATCGAGCTCCGCAATCTCCTCCCTCCCGTGTGGTGCAACAGCTATCCCTTTGTCCAGAAATGTACTCAATGGGATCGTAATGTTGCAACCACACACACAAGTTGACCTGCTGTGAAAAAAAAACGAGTTGGTACATTTCAGACATGAAAAAGGTCATTATAAAATCAACATGAGAAAGCTAAATACCTAAAGTATAAACCACAAAAAATTGCTTACCAAAGAAAGAAAATGAATCGAGCTCTGCACCCTCCTCCCCCCCGTGTGGTGCAACAGATGTCCCTTTCTCGAGAAATGTACTCAATGGGATCGTAATGTTGCATCCACACACACACGTTGACCTGCTGTGAGGAAAAGACGAGTTAGTACATTTCAAACATAAAAAGTATAAAACAGAATAAAATGCTTACCAAAGAAAGAAAATGAATCGAGCTCCGCACCCTCCTCCCTCCCGTGTGGTGCAACAGATGTCCCTTTCTCCTGAAATGTACTCTATGGGATCGTAATGTTGCAACCACACACACAAGATGATCTGCTGTGAGGAAAAGACGAGTTAGTACATTTCAAACATGAAAAAGGTCATTTTAAAATCAACATGAAAAACCAAAATTCCTAAAGTATAAACCACGCAAAAATGTTTACCAAAGAAAGAAAATGAATCGAGCTCCGCAATCTCCTCCCTCCCGTGTGGTGCAACAGATGTCCCTTTCTCCAGAAATGTACTCAATGGGATCGTAATGTTACATCCACACACAAGTTGACCTGCTGTGAGGAAAAAACGAGTTAGTACATTTCAGACATGAAAAAGGTCATTATAAAATCAACATGAGAAAGCAAAATTCCAAAAGTATAAAACATAAAAAAATGCTTACCAAAGAAAGAAAATGAATCGAGCCCTGCACCCTCCTCCCTCCCGTGTGGTGCAACAGATGTCCCTTTCTCGCGAAATGTACTCAATGGGATCGTAATGTTGCAACCACACACACAAGTTGACCTGCTGTGAGGAAAAGACGAGTTAGTATTTTTCAAACAAGAAAAAGGTCATTTTAAAATCAACATGAAAAACCAAAATTCCTAAAGTATGAACCACGCAAAAATGTTTACCAAAGAAAGAAAATGAATCGAGCTCTGCACCCACCTCCCTCCCGTGTGGTGCAACAGATGTCCCTTTCTCGAGATATGTACTCAGTGAGATCGTAATGTTGCAACCACTCACAAGTTGACCTGCTGTGAGGAAAAAACGAGTTAGTACATATCAAACATGAAAAAGTATAAAACAGAAAAAAATGCTTGCCAAAGAAACAAAATGAATCGAGCTCCACACCCTCCTCCCTCCCGTGTGGTGCAACAGATGTCCCTTTCTCCAGAAATGTACTCAATGGGATCGTAATGTTGCAACCACACACACAAGTTGACCTGCTGTGAGGAAAAGACGAGTTAGTACATTTCAAACATGAAAAAGTATAAAACAGAAAAAAATGCTTACCAAAGAAAGAAAATGAATCGAGCTCCGCACCCTCCTCCCTCCCGTGTGGTGCAACAGATCTCCCTTTCTTCAAAAATGTACTCAATGGGATCGTAATGTTGCAACCACACACACAAGTTGACCTGCTGTGAGGAAAAAACGAGTTAGTACATTTCAGACATGAAAAAGGTCATTATAAAATCAACATGAGAAAGCAAAATTCCTAAAGTATAAACCACAAAAAAATGCTTCCCAAAGAAAGAGAATGAATCGAGCTCCGCACCCTCCTCCCTCCCGTGTGGTGCAACAGATGTCCCTTTCTCCTGAAATGTACTCTATGGGATCGTAATGTTACAACCACTCACACAAGATGTCCTGCTGTGAGGAAAAGACGAGTTAGTACATTTCAAACATGAAAAAGGTCATTTTAAAATCGACATGAAAAACCAAAATTCCTTAAGTATAAACCACGCAAAAATGCTTACCAAAGAAAGAAAATGAATCGAGCTCCGCAATCTCCTCCCTCCCGTGTGGTGCAACAGATGTCCCTTTCTCCAGAAATGTACTCAATGGGATCGTAATGTTACATCCACACACATGTTGACCTGCTGTGAGGAAAAAACGAGTTAGTACATTTCAGACATGAAAAAGGTCATTATAAAATCTACATGAGAAAGTCAAATTCAAAAACTATAAAACATAAAAAAATGCTTACCAAAGAAGGAAAATGAATCGAGCTCTGCACCCTCCTCCCTCCCGTGTGGTGCAACAGATGTCCCTTTCTCCAGAAATGTACTCAATGGGATCGTAATGTTGCAACCAGACACACAAGTTGACCTGCAGTGAGGAAAAGACGAGTTAGTACTTTTCAAACATTTCTCCAGAAATGTACACAATGGGATCGTAATGTTGCAACCACACACACAAGTTGACCTGCTGTGAGGAAAAGACGAGTTAGTACTTTTCAAACATGAAAAAGGTCATTGTAAAATCAACATGAAAAACCAAAATTCCTAAAGTATAAACCACGCAAAAATGCTTACCAAAGAAAGAAAATGAATCGAGCTCTGCACCCTCCTCCCTCCCGTGTGGTGCAACAGATGTCCCTTTCTCGAGATATGTACTCAGTGAGATCGTAATGTTGCAACCACTCACAAGTTGACCTGCCGTGAGGAAAAAACGAGTTAGTACATTTCAGACATGAAAAAGGTCATTATAAAATCTACATGAGAAAACAAAATTCCAAAAGTATAAACAACGCAAAAATGATAACCAAAGAAAGAAAATGAATCGAGCTCCGCACCCTCCTCAATCCCGTGTGGTGCAACAGATGTCCCTTTCTCCAGAAATGTACTCAATGGGATCGTAATGTTGCAACCACACACACAAGTTGACCTGCTGTGAGGATAAGGCGAGTTAGTACATTTCAAACATGAAAAAGGTCATTTTAAAATCAACATGAGAAACCAAAATTCCTGAAGTATAAACCACGCAAAAATGCTTTCCAAAGAAAGAAAATGAATCGAGCTCCGCACCCTCCTCCCTCCCGTGTGGTGCAACAGATGTCCCTTTCTCCAGAAATGTACTCAATGGGATCGTAATGTTGCAACCACACACACAAGTTGACCTGCTGTTAGGATAAGACGAGTTAGTACATTTCAAACATGAAAAAGGTCATTTTAAAATCAACATGAGAAACCAAAATTCCTAAAGTATAAACCACGCAAAAATGCTTACCAAAGAAAGAAAATGAATCGAGTTCCGCACCCTCCTCCCTCCCGTGTGGTGCAACAGATGTCGCTTTCTCCAGAAATGTACTCAATGGGATCGCAATGTTGCAACCACACACACAAGTTGACCTGCTGTGAGGAAAAAACTAGTTAGTACATTTCAGACTTGAAAAAGGTCATTATAAAATCAACATGAGAAAGCAAAATTCCTAAAGTATAAACCACGCAAAAATGCTTACCAAAGAAAGAAAATGAATCCAGCTACGCACCCACCTCCCTCCCGTGTGGTGCAACAGATGATCCTTTCTCGAGAAATGTACTCAATGGGATCGTAATGTTGCAACCACACACACAAGTTGACCTCCTGTGAGGAAAAAACGAGTTAGTACATTTCAGACATGAAAAATGTCATTATAAAACCAACATGAGAAAGCAAAATTCCTAAAGTATAAACCACGCAAAAATGCTTACCAAAGAAAGGAAATGAATCGAGCTCCGCACCCTCCTCCCTCCCGTGTGGTGCAACAGATGTCCCTTTCTCCAAAAATGTACTCAATGGGATCGAAATGTTGCATCCACACACACAAGTTGAACTGCTGTGAGGAAAAGACGAGTTAGTACATTTCAAACATGAAAAAGGTCATTTTAAAATCAACATGAGAAACCAAAATTCCTAAAGTATAAACCACGCAAAATTGCTTACCAAAGAAAGAAAATGAATCGAGCTCCGCACCCTCCTCCCTCCCGTGTGGTGCAGCAGATGTCCCTTTCTCCAGAAAAGTACTCAATGGAATCGAAATGTTGCAACCACACACACAAGTTGACCTGCTGTGAGGAAAAGACGAGTTAGTACATTTCAGACATGAAAAAGGTCATTATAAAATCAACATGAGAAAGCAAAATTCCTAAAGTATAAACCACGCAAAAATGCTTACCAAAGAAAGAAAATGAATCCAGCTACGCACCCACCTCCCTCCCGTGTGGTGCAACAGATGTCCCTTTCTCCAGAAATGTACTCAATGGGATCGTAATGTTACAACCACACACACAAGTTGACCTCCTGTGAGGAAAAAACGAGTTAGTACATTTCAGACATGAAAAATGTCATTATAAAACCAACATGAGAAAGCAAAATTCCTAAAGTATAAACCACGCAAAAATGCTTACCAAAGAAAGAAAATGAATCCAGCTCTGCACCCTCCTCCCTCCCGTGTGGTGCAACAGATGTCCCTTTCTCCAGAAATGTACTCAATGGGATCGAAATGTTGCAACCACACACACAAGTTGACCTGCTGTGAGGAAAAGACGAGTTAGTACATTTCAAACATGAAAAAGTACATTTTAAAATCAACATGAGAAACCAAAATACCTAAAGTATAAACCACGCAGAAATGCTTACCAAAGAAAGAAAATGAATCCAGCTCCGCACCCTCCTCCCTCCCATGTGGTGCAACAGATGTCCCTTTCTCCAGAAATGTACTCAATGGGATCGTAATGTTGCAACCACACACACAAGTTGACCTGCAGTGAGGAAAAGACGAGTTAGTACATTTCAAACATGAAAAAGGTCATTTTAAAATCAACATGAGGAACCAAAATTCCTAAAGTATAAACCACGCAAAAATGCTTAACAAAGAAAGAAAATGAAGCCAGCTCCGCACCCTCCTCCCTCCCGTGTGGTGCAACAGATGTCCCTTTCTCCAGAAATGTACTCAATGGGATCGTAATGCTGCAACCACACACACAAGTTGACCTGCTGTGAGGAAAAGACGGGTTAGTACATTTCAAACATGAAAAAGGTCATTTTAAAATCAACATGAGAAACCAAAATTCCTAAAGTATAAACCACGCAAAAATGCTTACCAAAGAAAGAAAATGAATCGAGCTCCGCACCCTCTTCCCTCCCGTGTGGTGCAACAGATGTCCCTTTCTCCAGAAATGTACTCAATGGGATCGTAATGTTGCAACCACACACACAAGTTGACCTGCTGTGAGGAAAAGACGAGTTAGTACATTTCAAACATGAAAAAGGTCATTATAAAATCAACATGAGAAACCAAAATTCCTAAAGTATAAACCACGCAAAAATGCTTACCAAAGAAAGAAAATGAAACGAGCTCCGCACCCTCCTCCCTCCCGTGTGGTGCAACAGATGTCCCTTTCTCCAGAAACGTACTCAATGGGATCGTAATGTTGCAACCACACACACAAGTTGACCTGCTGTGAGGAAAAGACGAGTTAGAACATTTCAAAAATGAAAAAGGTCATTTTAATATCAAAATGAGAAACCAAAATTCCTAAAGTATAAACCACGCAAAAATGCTTACCAAAGAAAGAAAATGAATCGAGCTCCGCACCCTCCTCCCTCCCGTGTGGTGCAACAGATGTCCCTTTCTCCAGAAATGTACTCAATCTGATCGCAATGTTGCAACCACACACACAAGTTGACCTGCTGTGAGGAAAAGACGAGTTAGTACATTTCAGACATGAAAAAGGTCATTATAAAATCAACATGAGAAAGCAAAATTCCTAAAGTATAAACCACGCAAAAATGCTTACCAAAGAAAGAAAATGAATCCAGCTCCGCACCCTCTTCCCTCCCGTGTGGTGCAACAGATGTCCCTTTCTCCAGAAATGTACTCAATGGGATCGAAATGTTGCAACCACACACACAAGTTGACCTGCTGTGAGGAAAAAACGAGTTAGTACATTTCAGACATGAAAAAGGTCATTATAAAATCAACATGAGAAAGCAAAATTCCTAAAGTATAAACCACGCAAAAATGCTACCAAGGAAAGAAAATGAATCGAGCTCCGCACCCTCCTCCCTCCCGTGTGGTGCAACAAATGTCCCTTTCTCCAGAAATGTACTCAATGGGATCGTAATGTTGCAACCACACACACAAGTTGACCTGCTGTGAGGAAAAGACGAGTTAGTACATTTCAAACATGAAAAAGGTCATTTTAATATCAACATGAGAAACCAAAATTCCTAAAGTAAAAACCACGCAAAATTGCTTACCATAGAAAGACAATGAATCGAGCTCCGCACCCGCCTCCCTCCCGTGTGGTGCAACAGATGTCCCTTTCTCCAGAAATGTACTCAATGGGATCGTAATGTTGCAACCACACACACAAGTTGACCTGCTGTGAGGAAAAGACGAGTTAGTACATTTCAAACATGAAAAAGGTCATTTTAATATCAACATGAGAAACCAAAATTCCTAAAGTAAAAACCACGCAAAAATGCTTACCATAGAAAGACAATGAATCGAGCTCCGCACCCTCTTCCCTCCCGTGTGGTGCAACAGATGTCCCTTTCTCCAGAAATGTACTCAATGGTATCGCAATGTTGCAACCACACACACAAGTTGACCTGCTGTGAGGAAAAAACGAGTTAGTACATTTCAGACATGAAAAAGGTCATTATAAAATCAACATGAGAAAGCAAAATTCCTAAAGTATAAACCACGCAAAAATGCTTACCAAAGAAAGAAAATGAATCCAGCTCCGCACCCTCCTCCCTCCCATGTGGTGCAACAGATGTCCCTTTCTCCAGAAATGTACTCAATGGGATCGTAATGTTGCAACCACGCACACAAGTTGACCTGCTGTGAGGAAAAGACGAGTTAGTACATTTCAAACATGAAAAAGGTCATTTTAATATCAACATGAGAAACCAAAATTCCTAAAGTAAAAACCACGCAAAAATGCTTACCATAGAAAGACAATGAATCGAGCTCCGCACCCGCCTCCCTCCCGTGTGGTGCAACAGATGTCCCTTTCTCCAGAAATGTACTCAATGGGATCGTAATGTTGCAACCACACACACAAGTTGACCTGCTGTGAGGAAAAGACGAGTTAGTACATTTCAAACATGAAAAAGGTCATTTTAATATTAACATGAGAAACCAAAATTCCTAAAGTAAAAACCACGCAAAAATGCTTACCATAGAAAGACAATGAATCGAGCTCCGCACCCGCCTCCCTCCCGTGTGGTGCAACAAATGTCCCTTTCTCCAGAAATGTACTCAATGGGATCGTAATGTTGCAACCACACACACAAGTTGACCTGCTGTGAGGAAAAGACGAGTTAGTACATTTCAAACATGAAAAAGGTCATTTTAATATCAACATGAGAAACCAAAATTCCTAAAGTAAAAACCACGCAAAAATGCTTACCATAGAAAGACAATGAATCGAGCTCCGCACCCTCTTCCCTCCCGTGTGGTGCAACAGATGTCCCTTTCTCCAGAAATGTACTCAATGGTATCGCAATGTTGCAACCACACACACAAGTTGACCTGCTGTGAGGAAAAAACGAGTTAGTACATTTCAGACATGAAAAAGGTCATTATAAAATCAACATGAGAAAGCAAAATTCCTAAAGTATAAACCACGCAAAAATGCTTACCAAAGAAAGAAAATGAATCCAGCTCCGCACCCTCTTCCCTCCCGTGTGGTGCAACAGATGTCCCTTTCTCCAGAAATGTACTCAATGGGATCGTAATGTTGCAACCACACACACAAGTTGACCTGCTGTGCGGAAAAGACGAGTTAGTACATTTCAAACATGAAAAAGGTCATTATAAAATCAACATGAGAAAGCAAATTTCCTAAAGTATAAACCACGCAAAAATGCTTACCAAAGAAAGAAAATGAATCGAGCTCCGCACCCTCCTCCTTCCCGTGTGGTGCAACAGATGTCCCTTTCTCCAGAAATGTACTCAATGGGATCGTAATGTTGCAACCACACACACAAGTTGACCTGCTGTGAGGAAAAGACGAGTTAGTACATTTCAAAAATGAAAAAGGTCATTTTAATATCAAAATGAGAAACCAAAATTCCTAAAGTATAAACCACGCAAAAATGCTTACCAAAGAAAGAAAATGAATCGAGCTCCGCACCCTCCTCCCTCCCGTGTGGTGCAACAGATGTCCCTTTCTCCAGAAATGTACTCAATCTGATCGCAATGTTGCAACCACACACACAAGTTGACCTGCTGTGAGGAAAAAACGAGTTAGTACATTTCAGACATGAAAAAGGTCATTATAAAATCAACATGAGAAAGCAAAATTCCTAAAGTATAAACCACGCAAAAATGCTTACCAAAGAAAGAAAATGAATCCAGCTCCGCACCCTCTTCCCTCCCGTGTGGTGCAACAGATGTCCCTTTCTCCAGAAATGTACTCAATGGGATCGAAATGTTGCAACCACACACACAAGTTGACCTGCTGTGAGGAAAAAACGAGTTAGTACATTTCAGACATGAAAAAGGTCATTATAAAATCAACATGAGAAAGCAAAATTCCTAAAGTATAAACCACGCAAAAATGCTTACCAAAGAAAGAAAATGAATCGAGCTCCGCACCCTCCTCCCTCCCGTGTGGTGCAACAGATGTCCCTTTCTCCAGAAATGTACTCAATGGGATCGTAATGTAGCAACCACACACACAAGTTGACCTGCTGTGAGGAAAAGACGAGTTAGTACATTTCAAACATGAAAGAGGTCATTTTAATATCAACATGAGAAACCAAAATTCCTACAGTATAAACCACGCAAAAATGCTTACCAAAGAAAGAAAATGAAACGAGCTCCGCACCCTCCTCCCTCCCGTGTGGTGCAACAGATGTCCCTTTCTCCAGAAATGTACTCAACGGGATCGCAATGTTGCAACCACACACACAAGTTGACCTGCTGTGAGGAAAAAACGAGTTAGTACATTTCAGACATGAAAAAGGTCATTATAAAATCAACATGAGAAAGCAAAATTCCTAAAGTATAAACCACGCAAAAATGCTTACCAAAGAAAGAAAATGAATGGAGCTCCGCACCCTCCTCCCTCCAGTGTGGTGCAACAGATGTCCCTTTCTCCAGAAATGTACTCAATGCGATCGTAATGTTGCAACCACACACACAAGTTGACCTGCTGTGAGGAAAAGACGAGTTAGTACATTTCAAACATGAAAAAGGTCATTATAAAATCAACATGATAAAGCAAAATTCCTAAAGTATAAACCACGCAAAAATGCTTACCAAAGGAAGAAAATGAATCCAGCTCCGCACCCTCTTCCCTCCCGTGTGGTGCAACAGATGTCCCTTTCTCCAGAAATGTACTCAATGGGATCGTAATGTTGCAACCACACACACAAGTTGACCTGCTGTGCGGAAAAGACGAGTTAGTACATTTCAAACATGAAAAAGGTCATTATAAAATCAACATGAGAAACCAAATTTCCTAAAGTATAAACCACGCAAAAATGCTTACCAAAGAAAGAAAATGAATCGAGCTCCGCACCCTCCTCCCTCCCGTGTGGTGCAACAGATGTCCCTTTCTCCAGAAATGTACTCAATGGGATCGTAATGTAGCAACCACACACACAAGTTGACCTGCTGTGAGGAAAAGACGAGTTAGTACATTTCAAACATGAAAAAGGTCATTTTAATATCAACATGAGAAACCAAAATTCCTACAGTATAAACCACGCAAAAATGCTTACCAAAGAAAGAAAATGAAACGAGCTCCGCACCCTCCTCCCTCCCGTGTGGTGCAACAGATGTCCCTTTCTCCAGAAATGTACTCAACGGGATCGCAATGTTGCAACCACACACACAAGTTGACCTGCTGTGAGGAAAAAACGAGTTAGTACATTTCAGACATGAAAAAGGTCATTATAAAATCAACATGAGAAAGCAAAATTCCTAAAGTATAAACCACGCAAAAATGCTTACCAAAGAAAGAAAATGAATGGAGCTCCGCACCCTCCTCCCTCCAGTGTGGTGCAACAGATGTCCCTTTCTCCAGAAATGTACTCAATGGGATCGTAATGTTGCAACCACACACACAAGTTGACCTGCTGTGAGGAAAAGACGAGTTAGTACATTTCAAACATGAAAAAGGTCATTTTAAAATCAACATGAGAAACCAAAATTCCTAAAGTAAAAAACAACGCAAAAATGCTTACCAAAGAAAGAAAATGAATCCAGCTCCGCACCCTCCTCCCTCCTGTATGGTGCAACAGATGTCCCTTTCTCCAGAAATGTACTCAATGGGATCGTAATGTTGCAACCACACACACAAGTTGACCTGCTGTGAGGAAAAGACGAGTTAGTACATTTCAAACATGAAAAAGGGCATTATAAAATCAACATGAGAAACCAAAATTCCTAATGTATAAACCACGCAAAAATGCTTACCAAAGAAAGAAAATGAATCCAGCTACGCACCCACCTCCCTCCCGTGTGGTGCAACAGATGTCCCTTTCTCCAGAAATGTACTCAATGGGATCGTAATGTTGCAACCACACACACAAGTTGACCTCCTGTGAGGAAAAAACGAGTTAGTACATTTCAGACATGAAAAATGTCATTATAAAACCAACATGAGAAAGCAAAATTCCTAAAGTATAAACCACGCAAAAATGCTTACCAAAGAAAAAAAATGAATCCAGCTCTGCACCCTCCTGCCTCCCGTGTGGTGCAACAGATGTCCCTTTCTCCAGAAATGTACCCAATGGGATCGAAATGTTGCAACCACACACACAAGTTGACCTGCTGTGAGGAAAAGACGAGTTAGTACATTTCAAACATGAAAAAGTACATTTTAAAATCAACATGAGAAACCAAAATACCTAAAGTATAAACCACGCAGAAATGCTTACCAAAGAAAGAAAATGAATCCAGCTCCGCACCCTCCTCCCTCCCATGTGGTGCAACAGATGTCCCTTTCTCCAGAAATGTACCCAATGGGATCGTAATGTTGCAACCACACACACAAGTTGACCTGCTGTGAGGAAAAGACGAGTTAGTACATTTCAAACATGAAAAAGGTCATTTTAAAATCAACATGAGAAAGCAAAATTCCTAAAGTATAAACCACGCAAAAATGCTTACCAAAGAAAGAAAATGAAGCCAGCTCCGCACCCTCCTCCCTCCCGTGTGGTGCAACAGATGTCCCTTTCTCCAGAAATGTACTCAATGGGATCGTAATGCTGCAACCACACACACAAGTTGACCTGCTGTGAGGAAAAGACGGGTTAGTACATTTCAAACATGAAAAAGGTCATTTTAAAATCAACATGAGAAACCAAAATTCCTAAAGTATAAACCACGCAAAAATGCTTACCAAAGAAAGAAAATGAATCGAGCTCCGCACCCTCCTCCCTCCCGTGTGGTGCAACAGATGTCCCTTTCTCCAGAAATGTACTCAATGGGATCGTAATGTTGCAACCACACACACAAGTTGACCTGCTGTGAGGAAAAGACGAGTTAGTACATTTCAAACATGAAAAAGGTCATTATAAAATCAACATGAGAAACCAAAATTCCTAAAGTATAAACCACGCAAAAATGCTTACCAAAGAAAGAAAATGAAACGAGCTCCGCACCCTCCTCCCTCCCGTGTGGTGCAACAGATGTCCCTTTCTCCAGAAACGTACTCAATGGGATCGTAATGTTGCAACCACACACACAAGTTGACCTGGTGTGAGGAAAAGACGAGTTAGTTCATTTCAAAAATGAAAAAGGTCATTTTAATATCAAAATGAGAAACCAAAATTCCTAAAGTATAAACCACGCAAAAATGCTTACCAAAGAAAGAAAATGAATCGATCTCCGCACCCTCCTCCCTCCCGTGTGGTGCAACAGATGTCCCTTTCTCCAGAAATGTACTCAATGGGATCGAAATGTTGCAACCACACACACAAGTTGACCTGCTGTGAGGAAAAAACGAGTTAGTACATTTCAGACATGAAAAAGGTCATTATAAAATCAACATGAGAAAGCAAAATTCCTAAAGTATAAACCACGCAAAAATGCTTACCAAAGAAAGAAAATGAATCCAGCTCCGCACCCTCTTCCCTCCCGTGTGGTGCAACAGATGTCCCTTTCTCCAGAAATGTACTCAATGGGATCGAAATGTTGCAACCACACACACAAGTTGACCTGCTGTGAGGAAAAAACGAGTTAGTACATTTCAGACATGAAAAAGGTCATTATAAAATCAACATGAGAAAGCAAAATTCCTAAAGTATAAACCACGCAAAAATGCTACCAAAGAAAGAAAATGAATCGAGCTCCGCACCCTCCTCCCTCCCGTGTGGTGCAACAAATGTCCCTTTCTCCAGAAATGTACTCAATGGGATCGTAATGTTGCAACCACACACACAAGTTGACCTGCTGTGCGGAAAAGACGAGTTAGTACATTTCAAACATGAAAAAGGTCATTATAAAATTAACATGAGAAACCAAATTTCCTAAAGTATAAACCACGCAAAAATGCTTACCAAAGAAAGAAAATGAATCGAGCTCCGCACCCTCCTCCCTCCCGTGTGGTGCAACAGATGTCCCTTTCTCCAGAAATGTACTCAATGGGATCGTAATGTTGCAACCACACACACAAGTTGACCTGCTGTGAGGAAAAGACGAGTTAGTACATTTCAAACATGAAAAAGGTCATTTTAATATCAACATGAGAAACCAAAATTCCTGAAGTATAAACCACGCAAAAATGCTTACCAAAGAAAGAAAATGAATCGAGCTCCGCACCCTCCTCCCTCCCGTGTGGTGCAACAGATGTCCCTTTCTCCAGAAATGTACTCAACGGGATCGCAATGTTGCAACCACACACACAAGTTGACCTGCTGTGAGGAAAAAACGAGTTAGTACATTTCAGACATGAAAAAGGTCATTATAAAGTCAACATGAGAAAGCAAAATTCCTAAAGTATAAACCACGCAAAAATGCTTACCAAAGAAAGAAAATGAATCGACTTCCGCACCCTCTTCCCTCCCGTGTGGTGCAACAGATGTCCCTTTCTCCAGAAATGTACTCAATGGGATCGAAATGTTGCAACCACACACACAAGTTGACCTGCTGTGAGGAAAAAACGAGTTAGTACATTTCAGACATGAAAAAGGTCATTATAAAGTCAACATGAGAAAGCAAAATTCCTAAAGTATAAACCACGCAAAAATGCTTACCAAAGAAAGAAAATGAATCCAGCTCCGCACCCTCCTCCCTCCCGTGTGGTGCAACAGATGTCCCTTTCTCCAGAAATGTACTCAATGGGATCGTAATGTTGCAACCACACACACAAGTTGACCTGCTGTGAGGAAAAAACGAGTTAGTACATTTCAAACATGAAAAAGGTCATTTTAAAATAAACATGAGAAACCAAAATTCCTAAAGTATAAACCACGCAAAAATGCTTACCAAAGAAAGAAAATGAATCCAGCTCCGCACCCTCTTCCCTCCCGTGTGGTGCAACAGATGTCCCTTTCTCCAGAAATGTACTCAATGCGATCGTAATGTTGCAACCACACACACAAGTTGACCTGCTGTGAGGAAAAGACGAGTTAGTACATTTCAAACATGAAAAAGGTCATTTTAAAATCAACATGAGAAACCAAAACTCCTAAAGTAAAAAACAACGCAAAAATGCTTACCAAAGAAAGAAAATGAAGCCAGCTCCGCACCCTCCTCCCTCCTGTATGGTGCAACAGATGTCCCTTTCTCCAGAAATGTACTCAATGGGATCGTAATGTTGCAACCACACACACAAGTTGACCTGCTGTGAGGAAAAGACGAGTTAGTACATTTCAAACATGAAAAAGGTCATTATAAAATCAACATGAGAAACCAAAATTCCTAAAGTATAAACCACGCAAAAATGCTTACCAAAGAAAGAAAATGAATCGAGCTCCATACCCTCCTCCCTCCCGTGTGGTGCAACAGATGTCCCTTTCTCCAGAAATGTACTCAGTGGGATCGTAATGTTGCAACCACACACACAAGTTGACCTGCTGTGAGGAAAAGACGAATTAGTACATTTCAAACATGAAAAAGGTCATTTTAAAATCACTATGAGAAACCAAAATTCCTAAAGTATGAACCACGCAAAAATGCTTACCAAAGAAAGAAAATGAATCGAGCTCCGCACCCTCCTCCCTCCCGTGTGGTGCAACAGATGTCCCTTTCTCCAGAAATGTACTCAACGGGATCGCAATGTTGCAACCACACACACAAGTTGACCTGCTGTGAGGAAAAAACGAGTTAGTACACTTCAGACATGAATAAGGTCATTATAAAATCAACATGAGAAAGCAAAATTCCTAAAGTATAAACCACGCAAAAATGCTTACCAAAGAAAGAAAATGAATTCAGCTCCGCACCCTCTTCCCTCCCATGTGGTGCAACAGATGTCCCTTTCTGCAGAAATGTACTCAATGGGATCGAAATGTTGCAACCACACACACAAGTTGACCTGCTGTGAGGAAAAAACGAGTTAGTAAATTTCAGACATGAAAAAGGTCATTATAAAATCAACATGAGAAAGTAAAATTCCTAAAGTATAAACCACGCAAAAATGCTTACCAAAGAAAGAAAATGAATCCAGCTCCGCACCCTCCTCCCTCCCATGTGGTGCAACTGATGTCCCTTTCTCCAGAAATGTACTCAATGGGATCGTAATGTTGCAACCACACACACAAGTTGACCTGCTGTGAGGAAAAAACGAGTTAGTACATTTCAGACATGAAAAAGGTCATTATAAAATCAACATGAGAAAGCAAAATTCCTAAAGTATAAACCACGCAAAAATGCTTACCAAAGAAAGAAAATGAATCCAGCTCCGCACCCTCCTCCCTCCTGTGTGGTGCAACAATGTCCCTTTCTCCAGAAATGTACTCAATGGGATCGTAATGTTGCAACCACACACACAAGTTGACCTGCTGTGAGGAAAAGACGAGTTAGTACATTTCAAACATGAAAAAGGTCATTTTAAAATCACTATGAGAAACCAAAATTCCTAAAGTATAAACCACGCAAAAATGCTTACCAAAGAAAGAAAATGAATCCAGCTCCATACCCTCCTCCCTCCCGTGTGGTGCAACAGACGTCCCTTTCTCCAGAAATGTACTCAGTGGGATCGTAATGTTGCAACCACACACACAATTTTACCTGCTGTGAGGAAAAGACGAGTTAGTACATTTCAAACATGAAAAAGGTCATTTTAAAATCACTATGAGAAACCAAAATTCCTAAAGTATAAACCACGCAAAAATGCTTACCAAAGAAAGAAAATGAATTGAGCTCCGCACCCTCCTCCCTCCCGTGTGGTGCAACAGATGTCCCTTTCTCCAGAAATGTATTCAACGGGATCGCAATGTTGCAACCACACAAACAAGTTCTCCTGCTGTGAGGGAAAAACGAGTTAGTACATTTCAGATATGAAAAAGGTCATTATAAAATCAACATGCAGAAGCAAAATTCCTAAAGTATAAACCACGCAAAAATGCTTACTAAAGAAAGAAAATGAATCCAGCTCCGCACCCTCTTCCCTCCCGTGATGTGCAACAGATGTCCCTTTCTCCAGAAATGTACTCAATGGGATCGAAATGTTGCAACCACACACACAAGTTGACCTGCTGTGAGGAAAAAACGAGTTAGTACATTTAAGACATGAAAAAGGTCATTATAAAATCAACATGAGATAGCAAAATACCTAAAGTATAAACCACGCAAAAATGCTTACCAAAGAAAGAAAATGAATCCAGCTCCGCACCCTCTTCCCTCCCGTGTGGTGCAACAGATGTCCCTTTCTCCAGAAATGTACTCAATGGGATCGAAATGTTGCAACCACACACACAAGTTGATCTGCTGTGAGGAAAAGACGAGTTAGTACATTTCAAACATGAAAAAGGTCATTATAGAATCAACATGAGAAACCAAATTTCCTAAAGTATAAACCACGCAAAAATGCTTACCAAAGAAAGAAAATGAATCGAGCTCCGCACCCTCCTCCCTCCCCTGTGGTGCAACAGATGTCCCTTTCTCCAGAAATGTACTCAATGGGATTGTAATGCTGCAACCACACACACAAGTTGACCTGCTGTGAGGAAAAGACGAGATAGTACATTTCAAATCTGAAAAAGGTCATTTTAATATCAACATGAGAAACCAAAACTCCTAAAGTATAAACCACGCAAAAATGCTAACCAAAGAAAGAAAATGAATCGAGCTCCGCACCCTCCTCCCTCCCGTGTGGTGCAACAAATGTCCCTTTCTCCAGAAATGTACTCAATGGGATCGTAATGTTGCAACCACACACACAAGTTGACCTGCTGTGCGGAAAAGACGAGTTAGTACATTTCAAACATGAAAAAGGTCATTATAAAATTAACATGAGAAACCAAATTTCCTAAAGTATAAACCACGCAAAAATGCTTACCAAAGAAAGAAAATGAATCGAGCTCCGCACCCTCCTCCCTCCCGTGTGGTGCAACAGATGTCCCTTTCTCCAGAAATGTACTCAATGGGATCGTAATGTTGCAACCACACACACAAGTTGACCTGCTGTGAGGAAAAGACGAGTTAGTACATTTCAAACATGAAAAAGGTCATTTTAATATCAACATGAGAAACCAAAATTCCTGAAGTATAAACCACGCAAAAATGCTTACCAAAGAAAGAAAATGAATCGAGCTCCGCACCCTCCTCCCTCCCGTGTGGTGCAACAGATGTCCCTTTCTCCAGAAATGTACTCAACGGGATCGCAATGTTGCAACCACACACACAAGTTGACCTGCTGTGAGGAAAAAACGAGTTAGTACATTTCAGACATGAAAAAGGTCATTATAAAATCAACATGAGAAAGCAAAATTCCTAAAGTATAAACCACGCAAAAATGCTTACCAAAGAAAGAAAATGAATCGACTTCCGCACCCTCTTCCCTCCCGTGTGGTGCAACAGATGTCCCTTTCTCCAGAAATGTACTCAATGGGATCGAAATGTTGCAACCACACACACAAGTTGACCTGCTGTGAGGAAAAAACGAGTTAGTACATTTCAGACATGAAAAAGGTCATTATAAAGTCAACATGAGAAAGCAAAATTCCTAAAGTATAAACCACGCAAAAATGCTTACCAAAGAAAGAAAATGAATCCAGCTCCGCACCCTCCTCCCTCCCGTGTGGTGCAACAGATGTCCCTTTCTCCAGAAATGTACTCAATGGGATCGTAATGTTGCAACCACACACACAAGTTGACCTGCTGTGAGGAAAAAACGAGTTAGTACATTTCAAACATGAAAAAGGTCATTTTAAAATAAACATGAGAAACCAAAATTCCTAAAGTATAAACCACGCAAAAATGCTTACCAAAGAAAGAAAATGAATCCAGCTCCGCACCCTCTTCCCTCCCGTGTGGTGCAACAGATGTCCCTTTCTCCAGAAATGTACTCAATGCGATCGTAATGTTGCAACCACACACACAAGTTGACCTGCTGTGAGGAAAAGACGAGTTAGTACATTTCAAACATGAAAAAGGTCATTTTAAAATCAACATGAGAAACCAAAACTCCTAAAGTAAAAAACAACGCAAAAATGCTTACCAAAGAAAGAAAATGAAGCCAGCTCCGCACCCTCCTCCCTCCTGTATGGTGCAACAGATGTCCCTTTCTCCAGAAATGTACTCAATGGGATCGTAATGTTGCAACCACACACACAAGTTGACCTGCTGTGAGGAAAAGACGAGTTAGTACATTTCAAACATGAAAAAGGTCATTATAAAATCAACATGAGAAACCAAAATTCCTAAAGTATAAACCACGCAAAAATGCTTACCAAAGAAAGAAAATGAATCGAGCTCCATACCCTCCTCCCTCCCGTGTGGTGCAACAGATGTCCCTTTCTCCAGAAATGTACTCAGTGGGATCGTAATGTTGCAACCACACACACAAGTTGACCTGCTGTGAGGAAAAGACGAGTTAGTACATTTCAAACATGAAAAAGGTCATTTTAAAATCACTATGAGAAACCAAAATTCCTAAAGTATGAACCACGCAAAAATGCTTACCAAAGAAAGAAAATGAATCGAGCTCCGCACCCTCCTCCCTCCCGTGTGGTGCAACAGATGTCCCTTTCTCCAGAAATGTACTCAACGGGATCGCAATGTTGCAACCAAACACACAAGTTGACCTGCTGTGAGGAAAAAACGAGTTAGTACACTTCAGACATGAATAAGGTCATTATAAAATCAACATGAGAAAGCAAAATTCCTAAAGTATAAACCACGCAAAAATGCTTACCAAAGAAAGAAAATGAATTCAGCTCCGCACCCTCTTCCCTCCCATGTGGTGCAACAGATGTCCCTTTCTGCAGAAATGTACTCAATGGGATCGAAATGTTGCAACCACACACACAAGTTGACCTGCTGTGAGGAAAAAACGAGTTAGTAAATTTCAGACATGAAAAAGGTCATTATAAAATCAACATGAGAAAGTAAAATTCCTAAAGTATAAACCACGCAAAAATGCTTACCAAAGAAAGAAAATGAATCCAGCTCCGCACCCTCCTCCCTCCCATGTGGTGCAACTGATGTCCCTTTCTCCAGAAATGTACTCAATGGGATCGTAATGTTGCAACCACACACACAAGTTGACCTGCTGTGAGGAAAAAACGAGTTAGTACATTTCAGACATGAAAAAGGTCATTATAAAATCAACATGAGAAAGCAAAATTCCTAAAGTATAAACCACGCAAAAATGCTTACCAAAGAAAGAAAATGAATCCAGCTCCGCACCCTCCTCCCTCCTGTGTGGTGCAACAATGTCCCTTTCTCCAGAAATGTACTCAATGGGATCGTAATGTTGCAACCACACACACAAGTTGACCTGCTGTGAGGAAAAGACGAGTAAGTACATTTCAAACATGAAAAAGGTCATTTTAAAATCACTATGAGAAACCAAAATTCCTAAAGTATAAACCACGCAAAAATGCTTACCAAAGAAAGAAAATGAATCCAGCTCCATACCCTCCTCCCTCCCGTGTGGTGCAACAGACGTCCCTTTCTCCAGAAATGTACTCAGTGGGATCGTAATGTTGCAACCACACACACAATTTGACCTGCTGTGAGGAAAAGACGAGTTAGTACATTTCAAACATGAAAAATTTCATTTTAAAATCACTATGAGAAACCAAAATTCCTAAAGTATAAACCACGCAAAAATGCTTACCAAAGAAAGAAAATGAATGGAGCTCCGCACCCTCCTCCCTCCCGTGTGGTGCAACAGATGTCCCTTTCTCCAGAAATGTATTCAACGGGATCGCAATGTTGCAACCACACAAACAAGTTCTCCTGCTGTGAGGGAAAAACGAGTTAGTACATTTCAGATATGAAAAAGGTCATTATAAAATCAACATGCAGAAGCAAAATTCCTAAAGTATAAACCACGCAAAAATGCTTACTAAAGAAAGAAAATGAATCCAGCTCCGCACCCTCTTCCCTCCCGTGATGTGCAACAGATGTCCCTTTCTCCAGAAATGTACTCAATGGGATCGAAATGTTGCAACCACACACACAAGTTGACCTGCTGTGAGGAAAAAACGAGTTAGTACATTTAAGACATGAAAAAGGTCATTATAAAATCAACATGAGATAGCAAAATACCTAAAGTATAAACCACGCAAAAATGCTTACCAAAGAAAGAAAATGAATCCAGCTCCGCACCCTCTTCCCTCCCGTGTGGTGCAACAGATGTCCCTTTCTCCAGAAATGTACTCAATGGGATCGAAATGTTGCAACCACACACACAAGTTGATCTGCTGTGAGGAAAAGACGAGTTAGTACATTTCAAACATGAAAAAGGTCATTATAGAATCAACATGAGAAACCAAATTTCCTAAAGTATAAACCACGCAAAAATGCTTACCAAAGAAAGAAAATGAATCGAGCTCCGCACCCTCCTCCCTCCCCTGTGGTGCAACAGATGTCCCTTTCTCCAGAAATGTACTCAATGGGATTGTAATGCTGCAACCACACACACAAGTTGACCTGCTGTGAGGAAAAGACGAGATAGTACATTTCAAATCTGAAAAAGGTCATTTTAATATCAACATGAGAAACCAAAACTCCTAAAGTATAAACCACGCAAAAATGCTAACCAAAGAAAGAAAATGAATCGAGCTCCGCACCCTCCTCCCTCCCGTGTGGTGCAACAGATGTCCCTTTCTCCAGAAATGTACTCAACGGGATCGCAATGTTGCAACCACACACACAAGTTGACCTGCTGTGAGGAAAAAACGAGTTAGTACATTTCAGACATGAAAAAGGTCATTATAAAATCAACATGCGGAAGCAAAATTCCTAAAGTATAAACCACGCAAAAATGCTTACCAAAGAAAGAAAATGAATCCAGCTCCGCACCCTCTTCCCTCCCGTGTGGTGCAACAGATGTCCCTTTCTCCAGAAATGTACTCAATGGGATGGAAATTTTGCAACCACACACACAAGTTGACCTGCTGTGAGGAAAAAACGAGTTAGTACATTTCAGACATGAAAAAGGTCATTATAAAATCAACATGAGAAAGCAATATTCCTAAAGTATAAACCACGCAAAAATGCTTTCCAAAGAAAAAAAATGAATCCAGTTCCGCACCCTCCTCCCTCCCGTGTGGTGCAACAGATGTCCCTTTCTCCAGAAATGTACTCAATGGGATCGTAATGTTGCAACCACACACACAAGTTGACCTGCTGTGAGGAAAAAACGAGTTAGTACATTTCAGACATGAAAAAGGTCATTATAAAATCAACATGATAAAGCAAAATTCCTAAAGTATAAACCACGCAAAAATGCTTACCAAAGAAAGAAAATGAATCCAGCTCCGCACCCTCTTCCCTCCCATGTGGTGAACAGATGTCCCTTTTCCCAGAAATGTACTTAATGGGATCGAAATGTTGCAACCACACACACAAGTTGACCTGCTGTGAGGAAAAGACGAGTTAGTACATTTCAGACATGAAAAAGGTCATTATAAAATCAACATGAGAAAGCAAAATTCCTAAAGTATAAGCCACGCAAAAATGCTTACCAAAGAAAGAAAATGAATCCAGCTACGCACCCTCCTCCCTCCCGTGTGGTGCAACAGATGTCCGTTTCTCCAGAAATGTACTCAATGGGATCGAAATGTTGCAACCACACACACAAGTTGACCTGCTGTGAGGAAAAGACGAGTTAGTACATTTCAAACATGAAAAAGGTCATTTTAAAATCAACATGAGAAACCAAAGTTCCTAATGTATATCCACGCAAAAATGCTTACCAAAGAAAGAAATTGAATCGAGCTCCGCACCCTCCTCACTCCTGTGTGGTGCAACAGATGTCCCTTTCTCCAGAAATGTACTCAATGGGATCGTAATGTTGCAACCACACACACAAGTTGACCTGGTGTGAGGAAAAGACGAGTTAGTACATTTCAAACATGAAAAAGGTCATTTTAAAATCAACATGAGAAACCAAAATTCCTAAAGTATAAACCACGCAAAAATGCTTACCAAAGAAAGAAAATGAATCGAGCTCCTCACCCTCCTCCCTCCCGTGTGGTGCAACAGATGTCCCTTTCTCCAGAAATGTACTCAATGGGATCGTAATGTTGCAACCACACACACAAGTTGTCCTGCTGTGAGGAAAAGAAGAGTTAGTACATTTCAAACATGAAAAAGGTCATTTTAAAATCAACATGGGAAACCAAAATTCCTAAAGTATAAACCACGCAAAAATGCTTCTCAAAGAAAGAAAATGAATCCAGCTCCGCACCCTCCTCCCTCCCGTGTGGTGCAACTGATGTCCCTTTCTCCAGATATGTACTCAATGGGATTGTAATGTTGCAACCACACACACAAGTTGACCTGCTGTGAGGAAAAGACGAGTTAGTACATTTCAGACATGAAAAAGGTCATTATAAAATTAACATGAGAAAGCAAAATTCCTAAAGTATAAGCCACGCAAAAATGCTTACCAAAGAAAGAAAATGAATTCAGCTACGCACCCTCCTCCCTCCCGTGTGGTGCAACAGATGTCCCTTTCTCCAGAAATGTACTCAATGGGATCGAAATGTTGCCACCACACACACAAGTTGACCTGCTGTGAGGAAAAGACGAGTTAGTACATTTCAAACACGAAAAAGGTCATTTTAAAATCAACATGAGAAACCAAAATTCCTAAAGTATAAACCACGCAAAAATGCTTACCAAAGAAAGAAAATGAATCCAGCTCCGCACCCTCCTCCCTCCCGTGTGGTGCAACAGATGTCCCTTTCTCCAGAAATGTACTCAATGGGATCGAAATGTTGCAACTACACACACAAGTTGACCTGCTGTGAGGAAAAGACGAGTTAGTACATTTCAAACCTGAAAAAGGTCATTTTAAAATCAACATGAGAAACCAAAATTCCTAAAGTATAAACCACGCAAAAATGCTTACCAAAGAAATAAATTGAATCGAGCTTCGCACCCTCCTCACTCCCGTCTGGTGCAACAGATGTCCCTTTCTCCAGCAATGTACTCAATGGGATCGTAATGTTGCAACCACACACACAAGTTGTCCTGCTGTGAGGAAAAGACGAGTTAGCACATTTCAAACATGAAAAAGGTCATTTTAAATTCAACATGAGAAACCAAAATTCCTAGAGTATAAACCACGCAAAAATGCTTACCAAAGAAAGAAAATGAATCGAGCTCCGCACCCTCCTCCCTCCCGTGTGGTGCAACAGATGTCCCTTTCTCCAGAAATGTACTCAATGGGATAGTAATGTTGCAACCACACACACAAGTTGACCTGCTGTGAGGAAAAGACGAGTTAGTTCATTTCAAACATGAAAAAGGTCATTTTAAAATCAACATGAGAAACCAAAATTCCTGAAGTATAAACCACGCAAAAATGCTGACCAAAGAAAGAAAATGAATCGAGCTCCGCACCCTCCTCCCTCCCGTGTGGTGCAACAGATGTCCCTTTCTCCAGAAATGTACTCAATGCGATCGTAATGTTGCAACCACACACACAAGTTGACATGCTGTGAGGAAAAGAAGAGTTAGTACATTTCAAACATGAAAAAGGTCATTTTAAAATCAACATCAGAAACCAACATTCCTAAAGTATAAACCACGCAAAAATGCTTACCAAAGAAAGAAAATGAATCGAGCTCCGCACCCTCCTCCCTCCCGTGTGGTGCAACAGATGTCCCTTTCTCCAGAAATGTACTCAATGGGATCGTAATGTTGCAACCACACACACAAGTTGACCTGCTGTGAGGAAAAGACGAGTTAGTACATTTCAAATATGAAAAAGGTCATTTTAAAATCAACATGAGAAACCAAAATTCCTCAAGTATAAACCACGCAAAAATGCTTACCAAAGAAAGAAAATGAATCGAGCTCCGCACCCTCCTCCCTCCCGTGTGGTGCAACAGATGTCCCTTTCTCCAGAAATGTACTCAATGGGATCGTAATGTTGCAACCACACACACAAGTTGACCTGCTGTGAGGAAAAGAAGAGTTAGTACATTTCAAACATGAAAAAGGTCATTTTAAAATCAACATGAGAAACCAAAATTCCTAAAGTATAAACCACGCAAAAATGCTTACCAAAGAAAGAAAATGAATCCAGCTCCGCACCCTCCTCCCTCCCGTGTGGTGCAACAGATGTCCCTTTCTCCAGAAATGTATTCAATGGGATCGTAATGTTGCAACAACACACACAAGTTGACCTGCTGTGAGGAAAAGACGAGTTAGTACATTTCAAACATGAAAAAGGTCATTTTAAAATCAACATGAGAAACCAAAATTCCTAAAGTATAAACCACGCAATAATGCTTACCACAGAAAGAAAATGAATCGAGCTCCGCACCCTCCTCCCTCCCGTGTGGTGCAACAGATGTCCCTTTTTCCAGAAATGTACTCAATGGGATCGTAATGTTGCAACCACACACACAAGTTGACCTGCTGTGAGGAAAAGACGAGTTAGTACATTTCAAACTTGAAAAAGGTCATTTTAAAATCAACATGAGAAACCAAAATTCCTAAAGTATAAACCACGCAAAAATGCTTACCAAAGAAAGAAAATGAATCGAGCTCCGCACCCTCCTCCCTCCCGTGTGGTGCAACAGATATCCCTTTCTCCAGAAATGTACTCAATGGGATCGTAATGTTGCAACCACACACACAAGTTGACCTGCTGTGAGGAAAAGACGAGTTAGTACATCTCAAACATGAAAAAGGTCATTTTAAAATCAACATGAGAAACCAAAATTCCTAAAGTATAAACCACGCAAAAATGCTTACCAAAGACAGAAAATGAATCGAGCTCCGCACCCTCCTCCCTCCCGTGTGGTGCAACAGATGTCCCTTTCTCCAGAAATGTACTCAATGGGATCGCAATGTTGCAACCACACACACAAGTTGACCTGCTGTGAGGAAAAAACGAGTTAGTACACTTCAGACATGAAAAAGGTCATTATAAAATCAAAATGAGAAAGCAAAATTCCTAAAGTATAAACCACGCAAAAATGCTTACTAAAGAAAGAAAATGAATCCAGCTCCGCAACCTCCTCCCTACTGTGTGATGCAACAGATGTCCCTTTCTCCTGAAATGCACTCAATGGGATCGAAATGTTGCAACCACACACACAAGTTGACCTGCTGTGAGGAAAAGACGAGTTAGTACATTTCAAACATGAAAAAGGTCATTTTAAAATCAACATGAGAAACCAAAATTCCTAAAGTATAAACCACGCAAAAATGCTTACCAAAGAAAGAAAATGAATCCAGCTCCGCACCCTCCTCCCTCCCGTGTGGTGCAACAGATGTCCCTTTCTCCAGAAATGTACTCAATGGGATCGAAATGTTGCAACCACACACACAAGTTGACCTGCTGTGAGGAAAAGACGAGTTAGTACATTTCAGACATGAAAAAGGTCATTATAAAAACAACATGAGAAAGCAAAATTCCTAAAGTATAAACCACGCAAAAATGCTTACCAAAGAAAGAAAATGAATCCAGCTACGCACCCTCCTCCCTCCTGTGTGGTGCAACAGATGTTCCTTTCTCCAGAAATGTACTCAATGGGATCGAAATGTTGCAACCACACACACAAGTTGACCTGCTGTGAGGAAAAGACGAGTTAGTGCATTTCAAACATGAAAAAGGTCATTTTAAAATCAACATGAGAAACCAAAATTCCTAAAGTATAACCCACGCAAAAATGCTTACCAAAGAAAGGAAATGAATCCAGCTCCGCACCCTCCTCCCTCCCGTGTGGTGAAACAGATTTCCCTTTCTCGAGAAATGTACTCAATGTGATCGAAATGTTGCAACCACACACACAAGTTGACCTGATGTGAGGAAGAGACGAGTTAGTACATTTCAGACATGAAAAAGGTCATTATAAAATCAACATGAGAAAGCAAAATTCCTAAAGTATAAACCACGCAAATATGCTTACCAAAGAAAGAAAATGAATAGAGCTCCGCACCATCCTCCCTCCCGTGTGGTGCAACAGATGTCCCTTTCTCTAGAAATGTACTCAATGGGATCGTAATGTTGCAACCACACACACAAGTTGAACTGCTGTGAGGAAAAGACGAGTTAGTACATTTCAAACATGAAAAAGTATAAAACAGAAAAAAAAGCTTACCAAAGAAAGAAAATGAATCCAGCTCCACACCCTCCTCCCTCCCGTGTGGTGCAACAGATGTCCCTTTCACCAAAAATGTACTCAATGGGATCGTAATGTTGCATCCACACACAAGTTGACCTGCTGTGAGGAAAAGACGAGTCAGTACATTTCATACATGAAAAAGGTCATTTTAAAATCAACATGAAAAACCAAAATTCCTAAAGTATAAACCACGCAAAAATGCTTACCAAAGAAAGAAAATGAATCCAGCTCCGCACCCTCCTCCCTCCCGTGTGGTGCAACAGATGTCCCTTTCTCCAGAAATGTACTCAATGGGATCGTAATGTTGCAACCACACACACAATTTGACCTGCTGTGAGGAAAAGACGAGTTAGTACATTTCAAACATGAAAAAGTATAAAACAGAAAAAAATGCTTACCAAAGAAAGAAAATGAATCCAGCTCCGCACCCTCCTCCCTCCCGTGTGGTGCAACAGATGTCCCTTTCACCAAAAATGTACTCAATGGGATCGTAATGTTGCATCCACAAACAAGTTGACCTGCTGTGAGGAAAAGACGAGTCAGTACATTTCAAACATGATAAAGGTCATTTTAAAATCAACATGAAAAACCAAAATTCCTAAAGTATAAACCACGCAAAAATGCTTACCAAAGAAAGAAAATGAATCCAGCTCCGCACCCTCCTCCCTCCCATGTGGTGCAACAGATGTCCCTTTCTCCAGAAATAAACTCAATGGGATCGAAATGTTGCAACCACACACACAAGTTGACCTGCTGTGAGGAAAAGACGAGTTAGTACATTTCAGACATGAAAAAGGTCATTATAAAATCAACATGAGAAAGCAAAATTCCTAAAGTATAACCCACGCAAAAATGCATACCAAAGAAAGAAAATGAATCCAGCTACGCACCCTCCTCCCTCCCGTGTGGTGCAACAGATGTCCCTTTCTCCAGAAATGTACTCAATGGGATCGAAATGTTGCAACCACACACACAAGTTGACCTGCTGTGAGGAAAAGACGAGTTAGCGCATTTCAAACATGAAAAACGTCATTTTTAAATCAACATGAGAAACCAAAATTCCTAAAGTACAAACCACGCAAAAATGCTTACCAAAGAAAGAAAATGAATCCAGCTCCGCACCTTCCTCCCTCCCGTGTGGTGAAACAGATTTCCCTTTCTCGAGAAATGTACTCAATGTGATCGAAATGTTGCAACCACACACACAAGTTGACCTGCTGTGAGGAAGAGACGAGTTAGTACATTTCAGACATGAAAAAGGGCATTATAAAATCAACATGAGAAAGCAAAATTCCAAAAGTATAAACCACGCAAATATGCTTACCAAAGAAAGAAAATGAATCCAGCTCCGCACCCTCCTCCCTCCCGTGTGGTGCAACAGATGTCCCTTTCTCCAGAAATGTACTCAATGGGATCGTAATGTTGCAACCACACACACAATTTGACCTGCTGTGAGGAAAAGACGAGTTAGTACATTTCAAACATGAAAAAGTACAAAACAGATAAAAATGCTTACCAAAGAAAGAAAATGAATCAAGCTCCGCACCCTCCTCCCTCCCGTGTGGTGCAACAGATGTCCCTTTCACCAAAAATGTACTCAATGGGATCGTAATGTTGCATCCACACACAAGTTGACCTGCTGTGAGGAAAAGACGAGTCAGTACATTTCAAACATGAAAAAGGTCATTTTAAAATCAACATGAAAAACCAAAATTCCTAAAGTATAAACCACGCAAAAATGCTTATCAAAGAAAGAAAATTAATCCAGCTCCGCACCCTCCTCCCTCCCGTGTGGTGCAACAGATGTCCCTTTCTCCAGAAATGTACTCAATGGGATCGAAATGTTGCAACCACACACACAAGTTGACCTGCTGTGAGGAAAAGACGAGTTAGTACATTTCAAACATGAAAAAGGTCATTTTAAAATCAACATGAGAAACCAAAATTCCTAAAGTATAAACAACGCAAAAATGCTTACCAAAGAAAGAAAATGAATCCAGCTCCGCACCCTCCTCCCTCCCGTGTGGTGCAACAGATGTCCCTTTCTCCAGAAATGTACTCAATGGGATCGAAATGTTGCAACCACACACACAAGTTGACCTGCTGTGAGGAAAAGACGAGTTAGTACATTTCAGACATGAAAAAGGTCATTATAAAATCAACATGAGAAAGCAAATTTCCTAAAGTATAAACCACGCAAAAATGCTTACCAAAGAAAGAAAATGAATCCAGCTACGCACCCTCCTCCCTCCCGTGTGGTGCAACAGATGTCCCTTTCTCCAGAAATGTACTCAATGGGATCGAAATGTTGCAACCACACACACAAGTTGACCTGCTGTGAGGAAAAGACGAGTTAGTGCATTTCAAACATGAAAAAGGTCATTTTAAAATCAACATGAGAAACCAAAATTCCTAAAGTATAAACCACGCAAAAATGCTTACCAAAGAAAGAAAATGAATCCAGCTCCACACCCTCCTCCCTCCCGTGTGGTGCAATAGATGTCCCTTTCTCCAGAAATGTACTCAATGGGATCGAAATGTTGCAACCACACACACAAGTTGACCTGTTGTGAGGAAAAGACGAGTTAGTACATTTCAGACATGAAAAAGGTCATTATAAAATCAACATGAGAAAGCAAAATTCCTAAAGTATAAACCACGCAAAAATGCTTACCAAAGAAAAAAAATGAATCGAGCTCCGGACCCTCCTCCCTCCCGTGTGGTGCAATAGATGTCCCTATCTCCAGAAATGTACTCAATGGGATCGTAATGTTGCAACCACACACCCAATTTGACCTGCTGTAAGGAAAAGACGAGTTAGTACATTTCAAACATGAAAAAGTATAAAACAGAAAAAAATGCTCACCAAAGAAAGAAAATGAATCCAGCTCCGCACCCTCCTCCCTCCCGTGTGGTGCAACAGATGTCCCTTTCTCCAGAAATGTACTCAATGGGATCGAAATGTTGCAACCACACACACAAGTTGACCTGCTGTGAGGAAAAGACAAGTTAGTACATTTCAGACATGAAAAAGGTCATTACAAAATCAACATGAGAAAGCAAAATTCTTAAAGTATAAACCACGCAAAAATGCTTACCAAAGAAAAAAAATGAATCGAGCTCCGCACCCTCCTCCCTCCCGTGTGGTGCAATAGATGTCCCTTTCTCCAGAAATGTACTCAATGGGATCGTAATGTTGCAACCACACACACAATTTGACCTGCTGTGAGGAAAAGACGAGTTAGTACATTTCAAACATGAAAGAGAATAAAACAGAAAAAAATGCTTACCAAAGAAAGAAAATGAATCGAGCTCTGCACCCTCCTCCGTCCCGTGTGGTGCAACAGATGTCCCTTTCTCCAAAAATGTACTCAATGGGATCGTAATGTTGCATCCACACACAAGTTGACCTGCTGTGAGGAAAAGAAGAGTCAGTACATTTCAAACATGAAAAATGTCATTTTAAAATCAACATGAAAAACCAAAATTCCTAAAGTATAAACCACGCAAAAATGCTTACCAAAGAAAGAAAATTAATCCAGCTCCGCACCCTCCTCCCTCCCGTGTGGTGCAACAGATGTCCCTTTCTCCAGAAATGTACTCAATGGGATCGAAATGTTGCAACCACACACACAAGTTGACCTGCTGTGAGGAAAAGACGAGTTAGTACATTTCAAACATGAAAAAGGTCATTTTAAAATCAACATGAGAAACCAAAATTCCTAAAGTATAAACCACGCAAAAATGCTTACCAAAGAAAGAAAATGAATCCAGCTCCGCACCCTCCTCCCTCCCGTGTGGTGCAACAGATGTCCCTTTCTCCAGAAATGTACTCAATGGGATCGAAATGTTGCAACCACACACACAAGTTGACCTGCTGTGAGGAAAAGACGAGTTAGTACATTTCAGACATGAAAAAGGTCATTATAAAATCAACATGAGAAAGCAAATTTCCTAAAGTATAAACCACGCAAAAATGCTTACCAAAGAAAGAAAATGAATCCAGCTACGCACCCTCCTCCCTCCCGTGTGGTGCAACAGATGTCCCTTTCTCCAGAAATGTACTCAATGGGATCGAAATGTTGCAACCACACACACAAGTTGACCTGCTGTGAGGAAAAGACGAGTTAGTGCATTTCAAACATGAAAAAGGTCATTTTAAAATCAACATGAGAAACCAAAATTCCTAAAGTATAAACCACGCAAAAATGCTTACCAAAGAAAGAAAATGAATCCAGCTCCACACCCTCCTCCCTCCCGTGTGGTGCAATAGATGTCCCTTTCTCCAGAAATGTACTCAATGGGATCGAAATGTTGCAACCACACACACAAGTTGACCTGCTGTGAGGAAAAGACGAGTTAGTACATTTCAGACATGAAAAAGGTCATTATAAAATCAACATGAGAAAGCAAAATTCCTAAAGTATAAACCACGCAAAAATGCTTACCAAAGAAAAAAAATGAATCGAGCTCCGGACCCTCCTCCCTCCCGTGTGGTGCAATAGATGTCCCTATCTCCAGAAATGTACTCAATGGGATCGTAATGTTGCAACCACACACCCAATTTGACCTGCTGTAAGGAAAAGACGAGTTAGTACATTTCAAACATGAAAAAGTATAAAACAGAAAAAAATGCTCACCAAAGAAAGAAAATGAATCCAGCTCCGCACCCTCCTCCCTCCCGTGTGGTGCAACAGATGTCCCTTTCTCCAGAAATGTACTCAATGGGATCGAAATGTTGCAACCACACACACAAGTTGACCTGCTGTGAGGAAAAGACAAGTTAGTACATTTCAGACATGAAAAAGGTCATTACAAAATCTACATGAGAAAGCAAAATTCTTAAAGTATAAACCACGCAAAAATGCTTACCAAAGAAAAAAAATGAATCGAGCTCCGCACCCTCCTCCCTCCCGTGTGGTGCAATAGATGTCCCTTTCTCCAGAAATGTACTCAATGGGATCGTAATGTTGCAACCACACACACAATTTGACCTGCTGTGAGGAAAAGACGAGTTAGTACATATCAAACATGAAAGAGAATAAAACAGAAAAAAATGCTTACCAAAGAAAGAAAATGAATCGACCTCTGCACCCTCCTCCGTCCCGTGTGGTGCAACAGATGTCCCTTTCTCCAAAAATGTACTCAATGGGATCGTAATGTTGCATCCACACACAAGTTGACCTGCTGTGAGGAAAAGAAGAGTCAGTACATTTCAAACATGAAAAATGTCATTTTAAAATCAACATGAAAAACCAAAATTCCTAAAGTATAAACCACGCAAAAATGCTTACCGAAGAAAGATAATGAATCGAGCTCCGCACCCTCCTCCCTCCCGTGTGGTGCAATAGATGTCCCTTTCTCCAGAAATGTACTCAATGGGATCGTAATGTTGCAACCACACACACAATTTGACCTGCTGTGAGGAAAAGACGAGTTAGTACATTTCAAACATGAAAAAGTATAAAACAGAAAAAAATGCTCACCAAAGAAAGAAAATGAATCCAGCTCCGCACCCTCCTCCCTCCCGTGTGGTGCAACAGATGTCCCTTTCTCCAGAACTGTACTCAATGGGATCGAAATGTTGCAACCACACACACAAGTTGACCTGCTGTGAGGAAAAGACGAGTTAGTACATTTCAGACATGAGAAAGGTCATTATAAAATCAACATGAGAAAGCAAAATTCCTAAAGTATAAAACACGCAAAAATGCTTACCAAAGAAAAAAAATGAATCGAGCTCCGCACCCTCCTCCCTCCCGTGTGGTGCAATAGATGTCCCTTTCTCCGGAAATGTACTCAATGGGATCGTAATGTTGCAACCACACACACAATTTGACCTGCTGTGAGGAAAAGACGAGTTAGTACATTTCAAACATGAAAAAGTATAAAACAGAAAAAAATGCTTACCAAAGAAAGAAAATGAATCCAGCTCCGCACCCTCCTCCGTCCCGTGTGGTGCAATAGATGTCCCTTTCTCCAAAAATGTACTCAATGGGATCGTAATGTTGCATCCACACACAAGTTGACCTGCTGTGAGGAAAAGAAGAGTCAGTACATTTCAAACATGAAAAATGTCATTTTAAAATCAACATGAAAAACCAAAATTCCTAAAGTATAAACCACGCAAAAATGCTTACCAAAGAAAAAAAATGAATCGAGCTCCGCACCCTCCTCCCTCCCGTGTGGTGCAATAGATGTCCCTTTCTCCAGAAAAGTACTCAATGGGATCGTAATGTTGCAACCACACACACAAGTTGACCTGCTGTGAGGAAAAGACGAGTTAGTACATTTCAAACATGAAAAAGTATAAAACAGAAAAAAATGCTCACCAAAGAAAGAAAATGAATCCAGCTCCGCACCCTCCTCCCTCCCGTGTGGTGCAACAGATGTCCCTTTCTCCAGAAATGTACTCAATGGGATCGAAATGTTGCAACCACACACACAAGTTGACCTGCTGTGAGGAAAAGACGAGTTAGTACATTTCAGACATGAAAAAGGTCATTATAAAATCAACATGAGAAAGCAAAATTCCTAAAGTATAAACCACGCAAAAATGCTTACCACAGAAAGAAAATGAATCGAGCTCCGCACCCTCCTCCCTCCCGTGTGGTGCAACAGATGTCCCTTTTTCCAGAAATGTACTCAATGGGATCGTAATGTTGCAACCACACACACAAGTTGACCTGCTGTGAGGAAAAGACGAGTTAGTACATTTCAAACTTGAAAAAGGTCATTTTAAAATCAACATGAGAAACCAAAATTCCTAAAGTATAAACCACGCAAAAATGCTTACCAAAGAAAGAAAATGAATCGAGCTCCGCACCCTCCTCCCTCCCGTGTGGTGCAACAGATATCCCTTTCTCCAGAAATGTACTCAATGGGATCGTAATGTTGCAACCACACACACAAGTTGACCTGCTGTGAGGAAAAGACGAGTTAGTACATTTCAAACATGAAAAAGGTCATTTTAAAATCAACATGAGAAACCAAAATTCCTAAAGTATAAACCACGCAAAAATGCTTACCAAAGAAAAAAAATGAATCCAGCTCCGCACCCTCCTCCCTCCCGTGTGGTGCAACAGATGTCCCTTTCTCCAGAAATGTACTCAATGGGATCGAAATTTTGCAACCACACACACAAGTTGACCTGCTGTGAGGAAAAGACGAGTTAGTACATTTCAGACATGAAAAAGGTCATTATAAAAACAACATGAGAAAGCAAAATTCCTAAAGTATAAACCACGCAAAAATGCTTACCAAAGAAAGAAAATGAATCCAGCTACGCACCCTCCTCCGTCCCGTGTGGTGCAACAGATGTTCCTTTCTCCAGAAATGTACTCAATGGGATCGAAATGTTGCAACCACACACACAAGTTGACCTGCTGTGAGGAAAAGACGAGTTAGTGCATTTCAAACATGATAAAGGTCATTTTAAAATCAACATGAGAAACCAAAATTCCTAAAGTATAACCCACGCAAAAATGCTTACCAAAGAAAGGAAATGAATCCAGCTCCGCACCCTCCTCCCTCCCGTGTGGTGAAACAGATTTCCCTTTCTCGAGAAATGTACTCAATGTGATCGAAATGTTGCAACCACACACACAAGTTGACCTGATGTGAGGAAGAGACGAGTTAGTACATTTCAGACATGAAAAAGGTCATTATAAAATCAACATGAGAAAGCAAAATTCCTAAAGTATAAACCACGCAAATATGCTTACCAAAGAAAGAAAATGAATCGATCTCCGCACCCTCCTCCCTCCCGTGTGGTGCAACAGATGTCCCTTTCTCTAGAAATGTACTCAATGGGATCGTAATGTTGCAACCACACACACAAGTTGAACTGCTGTGAGGAAAAGACGAGTTCGTACATTTCAAACATGAAAAAGTATAAAACAGAAAAAAATGCTTACCAAAGAAAGAAAATGAATCCAGCTCCACACCCTCCTCCCTCCCGTGTGGTGCAACAGATGTCCCTTTCACCAAAAATGTACTCAATGGGATCGTAATGTTGCATCCACACACAAGTTGACCTGCTGTGAGGAAAAGACGAGTCAGTACATTTCATACATGAAAAAGGTCATTTTAAAATCAATATGAAAAACCAAAATTCCTAAAGTATAAACCACGCAAAAATGCTTACCAAAGAAAGAAAATGAATCCAGCTCCGCACCCTCCTCCCTCCCGTGTGGTGCAACAGATGTCCCTTTCTCCAGAAATGTACTCAATGGGATCGAAATGTTGCAACCACACACACAAGTTGACCTGCTGTGAGGAAAAGACGAGTTAGTACATTTCAGACTTGAAAAAGGTCATTATAAAATCAAGATGAGAAAGCAAAATTCCTAAAGTATAAACCACGCAAATATGCTTACCAAAGAAAGAAAATGAATCCAGCTCCGCACCCTCCTCCCTCCCGTGTGGTGCAACAGATGTCCCTTTCTCCAGAAATGTACTCAATGGGATCGTAATGTTGCAACCACACACACAATTTGACCTGCTGTGAGGAAAAGACGAGTTAGTACATTTCAAACATGAAAAAGTATAAAACAGAAAAAAATGCTTACCAAAGAAAGAAAATGAATCCAGCTCCGCACCCTCCTCCCTCCCGTGTGGTGCAACAGATGTCCCTTTCACCAAAAATGTACTGAATGGGATCGTAATGTTGCATCCACAAACAAGTTGACCTGCTGTGAGGAAAAGACGAGTCAGTACATTTCAAACATGATAAAGGTCATTTTAAAATCAACATGAAAAACCAAAATTCCTAAAGTATAAACCACGCAAAAATGCTTACCAAAGAAAGAAAATGAATCCAGCTCCGCACCTTCCTCCCTCCCGTGTGGTGAAACAGATTTCCCTTTCTCGAGAAATGTACTCAATGTGATCGAAATGTTGCAACCACACACACAAGTTGACCTGCTGTGAGGAAGAGACGAGTTAGTACATTTCAGACATGAAAAAGGTCATTATAAAATCAACATGAGAAAGCAAAATTCCAAAAGTATAAACCACGCAAATATGCTTACCAAAGTAAGAAAATGAATCCAGCTCCGCACCCTCCTCCCTCCCGTGTGGTGCAACAGATGTCCCTTTCACCAAAAAATGTACTCAATGGGATCGTAATGTTGCATCCACACACAAGTTGACCTGCTGTGAGGAAAAAACGAGTCAGTACATTTCAAACATGAAAAAGGTCATTTTAAAATCAACATGAAAAACCAAAATTCCTAAAGTATAAACCACGCAAAAATGCTTACCAAAGAAAGAGAATTAATCCAGCTCCGCACCCTCCTCCCTCCCGTGTGGTGCAACAGATGTCCCTTTCTCCAGAAATGTACTCAATGGGATCGAAATGTTGCAACCACACACACAAGTTGACCTGCTGTGAGGAAAAGACGAGTTAGTACATTTCAAACATGAAAAAGGTCATTTTAAAATCAACATGAGAAACCAAAATTCCTAAAGTATAAACCACGCAAAAATGCTTACCAAAGAAAGAAAATGAATCCAGCTCCGCACCCTCCTCCCTCCCGTGTGGTGCAACAGATGTCCCTTTCTCCAGAAATGTACTCAATGGGATCGAAATGTTGCAACCACACACACAAGTTGACCTGCTGTGAGGAAAAGACGAGTTAGTACATTTCAGACATGAAAAAGGTCATTATAAAATCAACATGAGAAAGCAAATTTCCTAAAGTATAAACCACGCAAAAATGCTTACCAAAGAAAGAAAATGAATCCAGCTACGCACCCTCCTCCCTCCCGTGTGGTGCAACAGATGTCCCTTTCTCCAGAAATGTACTCAATGGGATCGAAATGTTGCAACCACACACACAAGTTGACCTGCTGTGAGGAAAAGACGAGTTAGTGCATTTCAAACATGAAAAAGGTCATTTTAAAATCAACATGAGAAACCAAAATTCCTAAAGTATAAACCACGCAAAAATGCTTACCAAAGAAAGAAAATGAATCCAGCTCCACACCCTCCTCCCTCCCGTGTGGTGCAATAGATGTCCCTTTCTCCAGAAATGTACTCAATGGGATCGAAATGTTGCAACCACACACACAAGTTGACCTGCTGTGAGGAAAAGACGAGTTAGTACATTTCAGACATGAAAAAGGTCATTATAAAATCAACATGAGAAAGCAAAATTCCTAAAGTATAAACCACGCAAAAATGCTTACCAAAGAAAAAAAATGAATCGAGCTCCGGACCCTCCTCCCTCCCGTGTGGTGCAATAGATGTCCCTTTCTCCAGAAATGTACTCAATGGGATCGTAATGTTGCAACCACACACCCAATTTGACCTGCTGTAAGGAAAAGACGAGTTAGTACATTTCAAACATGAAAAAGTATAAAACAGAAAAAATGCTCACCAAAGAAAGAAAATGAATCCAGCTCCGCACCCTCCTCCCTCCCGTGTGGTGCAACAGATGGCCCTTTCTCCAGAAATGTACTCAATGGGATCGAAATGTTGCAACCACACACACAAGTTGACCTGCTGTGAGGAAAAGACGAGTTAGTACATTTCAGACATGAAAAAGGTCATTATAAAATCAACATGAGAAAGCAAAATTCTTAAAGTATAAACCACGCAAAAATGCTTACCAAAGAAAAAAAATGAATCGAGCTCCGCACCCTCCTCCCTCCCGTGTGGTGCAATAGATGTGCCTTTCTCCAGAAATGTACTCAATGGGATCGTAATGTTGCAACCACACACACAATTTGACCTGCTGTGAGGAAAAGACGAGTTAGTACATTTCAAACATGAAAAAGAATAAAACAGAAAAAAATGCTTACCAAAGAAAGAAAATGAATCGAGCTCTGCACCCTCCTCCGTCCCGTGTGGTGCAACAGATGTCCCTTTCTCCAAAAATGTACTCAATGGGATCGTAATGTTGCATCCACACACAAGTTGACCTGCTGTGAGGAAAAGAAGAGTCAGTACATTTCAAACATGAAAAATGTCATTTTAAAATCAACATGAAAAACCAAAATTCCTAAAGTATAAACCACGCAAAAATGCTTACCAAAGAAAGATAATGAATCGAGCTCCGCACCCTCCTCCCTCCCGTGTGGTGCAATAGATGTCCCTTTCTCCAGAAATGTACTCAATGGGATCGTAATGTTGCAACCACACACACAATTTGACCTGCTGTGAGGAAAAGACGAGTTAGTACATTTCAAACATGAAAAAGTATAAAACAGAAAAAAATGCTCACCAAAGAAAGAAAATGAATCCAGCTCCGCACTCTCCTCCCTCCCGTGTGGTGCAACAGATGTCCCTTTCTCCAGAAATGTACTCAATGGGATCGAAATGTTGCAACCACACACACAAGTTGACCTGCTGTGAGGAAAAGACGAGTTAGTACATTTCAGACATGAGAAAGGTCATTATAAAATCAACATGAGAAAGCAAAATTCCTAACGTATAAAACACGCAAAAATGCTTACCAAAGAAAAAAAATGAATCGAGCTCCGCACCCTCCTCCCTCCCGTGTGGTGCAATAGATGTCCCTTTCTCCGGAAATGTACTCAATGGGATCGTAATGTTGCAACCACACACACAATTTGACCTGCTGTGAGGAAAAGACGAGTTAGTACATTTCAAACATGAAAAAGTATAAAACAGAAAAAAATGCTTACCAAAGAAAGAAAATGAATCCAGCTCCGCACCCTCCTCCGTCCCGTGTGGTGCAATAGATGTCCCTTTCTCCAAAAATGTACTCAATGGGATCGTAATGTTGCATCCACACACAAGTTGACCTGCTGTGAGGAAAAGAAGAGTCAGTACATTTCAAACATGAAAAATGTCATTTTAAAATCAACATGAAAAACCAAAATTCCTAAAGTATAAACCACGCAAAAATGCTTACCAAAGAAAAAAAATGAATCGAGCTCCGCACCCTCCTCCCTCCCGTGTGGTGCAATAGATGTCCCTTTCTCCAGAAATGTACTCAATGGGATCGTAATGTTGCAACCACACACACAAGTTGACCTGCTGTGAGGAAAAGACGAGTTAGTACATTTCAAACATGAAAAAGTACAAAACAGAAAAAAATGCTTACCAAAGAAAGAAAATGAATCAAGCTCCGCACCCTCCTCCCTCCCGTGTGGTGCAACAGATGTCCCTTTCACCAAAAATGTACTCAATGGGATCGTAATGTTGCATCCACACACAAGTTGACCTGCTGTGAGGAAAAGACGAGTCAGTACATTTCAAACATGAAAAAGGTCATTTTAAAATCAACATGAGAAACCAAAATTCCTAAAGTATAAACCACGCAAAAATGCTTACCAAAGAAAGAAAATGAATCCAGCTCCACACCCTCCTCCCTCCCGTGTGGTGCAATAGATGTCCCTTTCTCCAGAAATGTACTCAATGGGATCGAAATGTTGCAACCACACACACAAGTTGACCTGCTGTGAGGAAAAGACGAGTTAGTGCATTTCAAACATGAAAAAGGTCATTTTAAAATCAACATGAGAAACCAAAATTCCTAAAGTATAAACCACGCAAAAATGCTTACCAAAGAAAGAAAATGAATCCAGCTCCACACCCTCCTCCCTCCCGTGTGGTGCAATAGATGTCCCTTTCTCCAGAAATGTACTCAATGGGATCGAAATGTTGCAACCACACACACAAGTTGACCTGCTGTGAGGAAAAGACGAGTTAGTACATTTCAGACATGAAAAAGGTCATTATAAAATCAACATGAGAAAGCAAAATTCCTAAAGTATAAACCACGCAAAAATGCTTACCAAAGAAAAAAAATGAATCGAGCTCCGGACCCTCCTCTCTCCCGTGTGGTGCAATAGATGTCCCTATCTCCAGAAATGTACTCAATGGGATCGTAATGTTGCAACCACACACCCAATTTGACCTGCTGTAAGGAAAAGACGAGTTAGTACATTTCAAACATGAAAAAGTATAAAACAGAAAAAAATGCTCACCAAAGAAAGAAAATGAATCCAGCTCCGCACCCTCCTCCCTCCCGTGTGGTGCAACAGATGTCCCTTTCTCCAGAAATGTACTCAATGGGATCGAAATGTTGCAACCACACACACAAGTTGACCTGCTGTGAGGAAAAGACAAGTTAGTACATTTCAGACATGAAAAAGGTCATTACAAAATCAACATGAGAAAGCAAAATTCTTAAAGTATAAACCACGCAAAAATGCTTACCAAAGAAAAAAAATGAATCGAGCTCCGCACCCTCCTCCCTCCCGTGTGGTGCAATAGATGTCCCTTTCTCCAGAAATGTACTCAATGGGATCGTAATGTTGCAACCACACACACAATTTGACCTGCTGTGAGGAAAAGACGAGTTAGTACATTTCAAACATGAAAGAGAATAAAACAGAAAAAAATGCTTACCAAAGAAAGAAAATGAATCGAGCTCTGCACCCTCCTCCGTCCCGTGTGGTGCAACAGATGTCCCTTTCTCCAAAAATGTACTCAATGGGATCGTAATGTTGCATCCACACACAAGTTGACCTGCTGTGAGGAAAAGAAGAGTCAGTACATTTCAAACATGAAAAATGTCATTTTAAAATCAACATGAAAAACCAAAATTCCTAAAGTATAAACCACGCAAAAATGCTTACCAAAGAAAGATAATGAATCGAGCTCCGCACCCTCCTCCCTCCCGTGTGGTGCAATAGATGTCCCTTTCTCCAGAAATGTACTCAATGGGATCGTAATGTTGCAACCACACACACAATTTGACCTGCTGTGAGGAAAAGACGAGTTAGTACATTTCAAACATGAAAAAGTATAAAACAGAAAAAAATGCTCACCAAAGAAAGAAAATGAATCCAGCTCCGCACCCTCCTCCCTCCCGTGTGGTGCAACAGATGTCCCTTTCTCCAGAAATGTACTCAATGGGATCGAAATGTTGCAACCACACACACAAGTTGACCTGCTGTGAGGAAAAGACGAGTTAGTACATTTCAGACATGAGAAAGGTCATTATAAAATCAACATGAGAAAGCAAAATTCCTAAAGTATAAAACACGCAAAAATGCTTACCAAAGAAAAAAAATGAATCGAGCTCCGCACCCTCCTCCCTCCCGTGTGGTGCAATAGATGTACCTTTCTCCGGAAATGTACTCAATGGGATCGTAATGTTGCAACCACACACACAATTTGACCTGCTGTGAGGAAAAGACGAGTTAGTACATTTCAAACATGAAAAAGTATAAAACAGAAAAAAATGCTTACCAAAGAAAGAAAATGAATCCAGCTCCGCACCCTCCTCCGTCCCGTGTGGTGCAATAGATGTCCCTTTCTCCAAAAATGTACTCAATGGGAACGTAATGTTGCATCCACACACAAGTTGACCTGCTGTGAGGAAAAGAAGAGTCAGTACATTTCAAACATGAAAAATGTCATTTTAAAATCAACATGAAAAACCAAAATTCCTAAAGTATAAACCACGCAAAAATGCTTACCAAAGAAAAAAAATGAATCGAGCTCCGCACCCTCCTCCCTCCCGTGTGGTGCAATAGATGTCCCTTTCTCCAGAAATGTACTCAATGGGATCGTAATGTTGCAACCACACACACAAGTTGACCTGCTGTGAGGAAAAGACGAGTTAGTACATTTCAAACATGAAAAAGTATAAAACAGAAAAAAATGCTCACCAAAGAAAGAAAATGAATCCAGCTCCGCACCCTCCTCCCTCCCGTGTGGTGCAACAGATGTCCCTTTCTCCAGAAATGTACTCAATGGGATCGAAATGTTGCAACCACACACACAAGTTGACCTGCTGTGAGGAAAAGACGAGTTAGTACATTTCAGACATGAAAAAGGTCATTATAAAATCAACATGAGAAAGCAAAATTCCTAAAGTATAAACCACGCAAAAATGCTTACCACAGAAAGAAAATGAATCGAGCTCCGCACCCTCCTCCCTCCCGTGTGGTGCAACAGATGTCCCTTTTTCCAGAAATGTACTCAATGGGATCGTAATGTTGCAACGACACACACAAGTTGACCTGCTGTGAGGAAAAGACGAGTTAGTACATTTCAAACTTGAAAAAGGTCATTTTAAAATCAACATGAGAAACCAAAATTCCTAAAGTATAAACCACGCAAAAATGCTTACCAAAGAAAGAAAATGAATCGAGCTCCGCACCCTCCTCCCTCCCGTGTGGTGCAACAGATATCCCTTTCTCCAGAAATGTACTCAATGGGATCGTAATGTTGCAACCACACACACAAGTTGACCTGCTGTGAGGAAAAGACGAGTTAGTACATTTCAAACATGAAAAAGGTCATTTTAAATTCAACATGAGAAACCAAAATTCCTAAAGTATAAACCACGCAAAAATGCTTACCAAAGAAAAAAAATGAATCCAGCTCCGCACCCTCCTCCCTCCCGTGTGGTGCAACAGATGTCCCTTTCTCCAGAAATGTACTCAATGGGATCGAAATGTTGCAACCACACACACAAGTTGACCTGCTGTGAGGAAAAGACGAGTTAGTACATTTCAGACATGAAAAAGGTCATTATAAAAACAACATGAGAAAGCAAAATTCCTAAAGTATAAACCACGCAAAAATGCTTACCAAAGAAAGAAAATGAATCCAGCTACGCACCCTCCTCCCTCCCGTGTGGTGCAACAGATGTTCCTTTCTCCAGAAATGTACTCAATGGGATCGAAATGTTGCAACCACACACACAAGTTGACCTGCTGTGAGGAAAAGACGAGTTAGTGCATTTCAAACATGAAAAAGGTCATTTTAAAATCAACATGAGAAACCAAAATTCCTAAAGTATAACCCACGCAAAAATGCTTACCAAAGAAAGGAAATGAATCCAGCTCCGCACCCTCCTCCCTCCCGTGTGGTGAAACAGATTTCCCGTTCTCGAGAAATGTACTCAATGTGATCGAAATGTTGCAACCACACACACAAGTTGACCTGATGTGAGGAAGAGACGAGTTAGTACATTTCAGACATGAAAAAGGTCATTATAAAATCAACATGAGAAAGCAAAATTCCTAAAGTATAAACCACGCAAATATGCTTACCAAAGAAAGAAAATGAATCGAGCTCCGCACCCTCCTCCCTCCCGTGTGGTGCAACAGATGTCCCTTTCTCTAGAAATGTACTCAATGGGATCGTAATGTTGCAACCACACACACAAGTTGAACTGCTGTGAGGAAAAGACGAGTTAGTACATTTCAAACATGAAAAAGTATAAAACAGAAAAAAATGCTTACCAAAGAAAGAAAATGAATCCAGCTCCACACCCTCCTCCCTCCCGTGTGGTGCAACAGATGTCCCTTTCACCAAAAATGTACTCAATGGGATCGTAATGTTGCATCCACACACAAGCTGACCTGCTGTGAGGAAATGACGAGTCAGTACATTTCATACATGAAAAAGGTCATTTTAAAATCAACATGAAAAACCAAAATTCCTAAAGTATAAACCACGCAAAAATGCTTACCAAAGAAAGAAAATGAATCCAGCTCCGCACCCTCCTCCCTCCCGTGTGGTGCAACAGATGTCCCTTTCTCCAGAAATGTACTCAATGGGATCGAAATGTTGCAACCACACACACAAGTTGACCTGCTGTGAGGAAAAGACGAGTTAGTACATTTCAGACTTGAAAAAGGTCATTATAAAATCAAGATGAGAAAGCAAAATTCCTAAAGTATAAACCACGCAAATATGCTTACCAAAGAAAGAAAATGAATCCAGCTCCGCACCCTCCTCCCTCCCGTGTGGTGCAACAGATGTCCCTTTCTCCAGAAATGTACTCAATGGGATCGTAATGTTGCAACCACACACACAATTTGACCTGCTGTGAGGAAAAGACGAGTTAGTACATTTCAAACATGAAAAAGTATAAAACAGAAAAAAATGCTTACCAAAGAAAGAAAATGAATCCAGCTCCGCACCCTCCTCCCTCCCGTGTGGTGCAACAGATGTCCCTTTCACCAAAAATGTACTGAATGGGATCGTAATGTTGCATCCACAAACAAGTTGACCTGCTGTGAGGAAAAGACGAGTCAGTACATTTCAAACATGATAAAGGTCATTTTAAAATCAACATGAAAAACCAAAATTCCTAAAGTATAAACCACGCAAAAATGCTTACCAAAGAAAGAAAATGAATCCAGCTCCGCACCCTCCTCCCTCCCATGTGGTGCAACAGATGTCCCTTTCTCCAGAAATGTACTCAATGGGATCGAAATGTTGCAACCACACACACAAGTTGACCTGCTGTGAGGAAAAGACGAGTTAGTACATTTCAGACATGAAAAAGGTCATTATAAAATCAACATGAGAAAGCAAAATTCCTAAAGTATAACCCACGCAAAAATGCATACCAAAGAAAGAAAATGAATCCAGCTACGCACCCTCCTCCCTCCCGTATGGTGCAACAGATGTCCCTTTCACCAGAAATGTACTCAGTGGGATCGAAATGTTGCAACCACACACACAAGTTGACCTGCTGTGAGGAAAAGACGAGTTAGCGCATTTCAAACATGAAAAAGGTCATTTTTAAATCAACATGAGAAACCAAAATTCCTAAAGTATAAACCACGCAAAAATGCTTACCAAAGAAAGAAAATGAATCCAGCTCCGCACCTTCCTCCCTCCCGTGTGGTGAAACAGATTTCCCTTTCTCGAGAAATGTACTCAATGTGATCGAAATGTTGCAACCACACACACAAGTTGACCTGCTGTGAGGAAGAGACGAGTTAGTACATTTCAGACATGAAAAAGGTCATTATAAAATCAACATGAGAAAGCAAAATTCCAAAAGTATAAACCACGCAAATATGCTTACCAAAGAAAGAAAATGAATCCAGCTCCGCACCCTCCTCCCTCCCGTGTGGTGCAACAGATGTCCCTCTCACCAAAAATGTACTCAATGGGATCGTAATGTTGCATCCACACACAAGTTGACCTGCTGTGAGGAAAAGACGAGTCAGTACATTTCAAACATGAAAAAGGTCATTTTAAAATCAACATGAAAAACCAAAATTCCTAAAGTATAAACCACGCAAAAATGCTTACCAAAGAAAGAAAATTAATCCAGCTCCGCACCCTCCTCCCTCCCGTGTGGTGCAACAGATGTCCCTTTCTCCAGAAATGTACTCAATGGGATCGAAATGTTGCAACCACACACACAAGTTGACCTGCTGTGAGGAAAAGACGAGTAAGTACATTTCAAACATGAAAAAGGTCATTTTAAAATCAACATGAGAAACCAAAATTCCTAAAGTATAAACCACGCAAAAATGCTTACCAAAGAAAGAAAATGAATCCAGCTCCGCACCCTCCTCCCTCCCGTGTGGTGCAACAGATGTCCCTTTCTCCAGAAATGTACTCAATGGGATCGAAATGTTGCAACCACACACACAAGTTGACCTGCTGTGAGGAAAAGACGAGTTAGTACATTTCAGACATGAAAAAGGTCATTATAAAATCAACATGAGAAAGCAAATTTCCTAAAGTATAAACCACGCAAAAATGCTTACCAAAGAAAGAAAATGAATCCAGCTACGCACCCTCCTCCCTCCCGTGTGGTGCAACAGATGTCCCTTTCTCCAGAAATGTACTCAATGGGATCGAAATGTTGCAACCACACACACAAGTTGACCTGCTGTGAGGAAAAGACGAGTTAGTGCATTTCAAACATGAAAAAGGTCATTTTAAAATCAACATGAGAAACCAAAATTCCTAAAGTATAAACCACGCAAAAATGCTTACCAAAGAAAGAAAATGAATCCAGCTCCGCTCCCTCCTCCCTCCCGTGTGGTGCAATAGATGTCCCTTTCTCCAGAAATGTACTCAATGGGATCGAAATGTTGCAACCACACACACAAGTTGACCTGCTGTGAGGAAAAGACGAGTTAGTACATTTCAGACATGAAAAAGGTCATTATAAAATCAACATGAGAAAGCAAAATTCCTAAAGTATAAACCACGCAAAAATGCTTACCAAAGAAAAAAAATGAATCGAGCTCCGGACCCTCCTCCCTCCCGTGTGGTGCAATAGATGTCCCTTTCTCCAGAAATGTACTCAATGGGATCGTAATGTTGCAACCACACACCCAATTTGACCTGCTGTAAGGAAAAGACGAGTTAGTACATTTCAAACATGAAAAAGTATAAAACAGAAAAAATGCTCACCAAAGAAAGAAAATGAATCCAGCTCCGCACCCTCCTCCCTCCCGTGTGGTGCAACAGATGTCCCTTTCTCCAGAAATGTACTCAATGGGATCGAAATGTTGCAACCACACACACAAGTTGACCTGCTGTGAGGAAAAGACGAGTTAGTACATTTCAGACATGAAAAAGGTCATTATAAAATCAACATGAGAAAGCAAAATTCTTAAAGTATAAACCACGCAAAAATGCTTACCAAAGAAAAAAAATGAATCGAGCTCCGCACCCTCCTCCCTCCCGTGTGGTGCAATAGATGTGCCTTTCTCCAGAAATGTACTCAATGGGATCGTAATGTTGCAACCACACACACAATTTGACCTGCTGTGAGGAAAAGACGAGTTAGTACATTTCAAACATGAAAAAGTATAAAACAGAAAAAAATGCTCACCAAAGAAAGAAAATGAATCCAGCTCCGCACTCTCCTCCCTCCCGTGTGGTGCAACAGATGTCCCTTTCTCCAGAAATGTACTCAATGGGATCGAAATGTTGCAACCACACACACAAGTTGACCTGCTGTGAGGAAAAGACGAGTTAGTACATTTCAGACATGAGAAAGGTCATTATAAAATCAACATGAGAAAGCAAAATTCCTAAAGTATAAAACACGCAAAAATGCTTACCAAAGAAAAAAAATGAATCGAGCTCCGCACCCTCCTCCCTCCCGTGTGGTGCAATAGATGTCCCTTTCTCCGGAAATGTACTCAATGGGATCGTAATGTTGCAACCACACACACAATTTGACCTGCTGTGAGGAAAAGACGAGTTAGTACATTTCAAACATGAAAAAGTATAAAACAGAAAAAATTCTTACCAAAGAAAGAAAATGAATCCAGCTCCGCACCCTCCTCCGTCCCGTGTGGTGCAATAGATGTCCCTTTCTCCAAAAATGTACTCAATGGGATCGTAATGTTGCATCCACACACAAGTTGACCTGCTGTGAGGAAAAGAAGAGTCAGTACATTTCAAACATGAAAAATGTCATTTTAAAATCAACATGAAAAACCAAAATTCCTAAAGTATAAACCACGCAAAAATGCTTACCAAAGAAAAAAAATGAATCGAGCTCCGCACCCTCCTCCCTCCCGTGTGGTGCAATAGATGTCCCTTTCTCCAGAAATGTACTCAATGGGATCGTAATGTTGCAACCACACACACAAGTTGACCTGCTGTGAGGAAAAGACGAGTTAGTACATTTCAAACATGAAAAAGTATAAAACAGAAAATAATGCTCACCAAAGAAAGAAAATGAATCCAGCTCCGCACCCTCCTCCCTCCCGTGTGGTGCAACAGATGTCCCTTTCTCCAGAAATGTACTCAATGGGATCGAAATGTTGCAACCACACACACAAGTTGACCTGCTGTGAGGAAAAGACGAGTTAGTACATTTCAGACATGAAAAAGGTCATTATAAAATCAACATGAGAAAGCAAAATTCCTAAAGTATAAACCACGCAAAAATGCTTACCAAAGAAAAAAAATGAATCGAGCTCCGCACCCTCCTCCCTCCCGTGTGGTGCAATAGATGTAACTTTCTCCGGAAATGTACTCAATGGGATCGTAATGTTGCAACCACACACACAATTTGACTAGCTGTGAGGAAAAGACGAGTTAGTACATTTGAAACATGAAAAAGGATAAAACAGAAAAAAATGCTCACCAAAGAAAGAAAATGAATCCAGCTCCGCACCCTCCTCCCTCCCGTGTGGTGCAACAGATGTCCCTTTCTCCAGAAATGTACTCAATGGGATCGTAATGTTGCAACCACACACACAAGTTGACCTGCTGTGAGGAAAAGACGAGTTAGTACATTTCAGACATGAAAAAGGTCATTATAAAATCAACATGAGGAAGCAAAATTCCTAAAGTATAAACCACGCAAAAATGCTTACCAAAGAAAAAAAATGAATCGAGCTCCGCACCCTCCTCCCTCCCGTGTGGTGCAATAGATGTCCCTTTCTCCAGAAATGTACTCAATGGGATCGTAATGTTGCAACCACACACACAATTTGACCTGCTGTGAGGAAAAGACGAGTTAGTACATTTCAAACATGAAAAAGTATAAAACAGAAAAAAATGCTTACCAAAGAAAGAAAATGAATCGAGCTCCGCACCCTCCTCCGTCCCGTGTGGTGCAACAGATGTCCCTTTCTCCAAAAATGTACTCAATGGGATCGTAATGTTGCATCCACACACAAGTTGACCTGCTGTGAGGAAAAGAAGAGTCAGTACATTTCAAACATGAAAAATGTCATTTTAAAATCAACATGAAAAACCAAAATTCCTAAAGTATAAACCACGCAAAAATGCTTACCAAAGAAAGATAATGAATCGAGCTCCGCAGCCTCCTCCCTCCCGTGTGGTGCAACAGATGTCCCTCTCTCCAGAAATGTACTCAATGGGATCGCAATGATGCAACCACACACACAAGTTGACCTGCTGTGAGGAAAAAACGAGTTAGTACATTTCAGACATGAAAAAGGTCATTATAAAATCAACATGAGAAAGCAAAATTCCTAAAGTATAAACCACGCAAAAATGCTTACCAAAGAAAGAAAATGAATCCAGCTCCGCAATCTCCTCCCTCCCGTGTGGTGCAACAGATGTCCCTTTCTCCAGAAATGTACTCAGTGGGATCGAAATGTTGCAACCACACACACAAGTTGACCTGCTGTGAGGAAAAGACGAGTTAGTACATTTCAAACATGAAAAAGGTAATTTTAAAATCAACGTGAGAAACCAAAATTCCTAAAGTATAAACCACGCAAAAATGCTTACCATAGAAAGAAAATGAATCGAGCTCCACACCCTCCTCCCACCCGTGTGGAGCAACAGATGTCCCTTTCCCCAAAAATGTACTCAATGGGATCGTAATGTTGCATCCACACACAAGTTGACCTGCTGTGAGGAAAAGACGAGTCAGTACATTTCAAACATGAAAAAGGTCATTTTAAAATCTACATGAAAAACCAAAATTCCTAAAGTATAAACCACGCAAAAATGCTTACCAAAGAAAGAAAATGAATCGAGCTCCACACCCTCCACACTCCCGTGTGGTGCAACAGATGTCCCTTTCTCCAGAAATGTACTCAATGGGATCGTAAAGTTGCAACCACACACACAAGTTGACCTGCTGTGAGGAAAAAACCAGTTAGTACATTACAGACATGAAAAAGGTCATTATAAAATCAACATGAGAAAGCAAAATTCCTAAAGCATAAACCACAAAAAAATGCTTACCAAAGAAAGAAAATGAATCGAGCTCTGCAGCCTCCTCCCTCCCGTGTGGTGCAACAGATGTCCCTTTCTCCAAAAATGTACTCAATGGGATAGTAATGTTGCATCCACACACACGAGTTGACCTGCTGTGAGGAAAAGACCAGTTAGTCCATTTCAAACATGAAAAAGGTCATTTCAAAATCAACATGAGAAACCAAAACTCCTTAAGTATATACCACACAAAAATGCTTACCAAGAAAAGATAATGAATCGAGCTCTGCACCCTCCTCCCTCCCGTGTGGTGCAACAGATGTCCCTTTCTCGAGAAATGTACTCAATGGGATCGTAATGTTGCAACCACACACTCAAGTTGACCTGCTGTGAGGAAAAGACGAGTTAGTACATTTCAAACATGAAAAAGTATAAAACAGAAAAAAATTCTTACCAAAGAAAGAAAATGAATCGAGCTCCGCACCCTCCTCCCTCCCGTGTGGTGCAACAGATGTCCCTTTCTCCAAAAATGTACTCAATGGGACAGTAATGTTGCATCCACACACAAGTTGACCTGCTGTGACGAAAAAGCGAGATAGTACATTTCAAACATGAAAGAGGGCATTTTAAAATCAACAATAAAACCAAAACTAATAAAGTATTAACCACACAAAAATGCTTACCAAAGAAAGAAAATGATTCGAGCTCCGCACCCTCCTACCTCCCGTGTGGTGCAACAGATGTCCCTTTCTCCAGAAATGTACTCAATGGGATCACAATGTTGCAACCACACACACAAGTTGACCTGCTGTGAGGAAAAGACACGTTAGTTTATTTCAAACATGAAAAAGTATAAAACAGAAAAAAATGCTTACCAAGGAAAGAAAATGAATCGAGCTCCGCACCCTCCTCCCTCACGTGTGGTGTAACAAATGTCCCTTTCTCCAAAAATGTACTCAATGGGATCGTAATGTTGCATCCACACACAAGTTGACCTGCTGTGAGGAAAAGACGAGTCAGTACATTTCAAACATGAAAAAGGTCATTTTAATATCAACATGAAAAACCAAAATTCCTAATGTATAAACCACGCAAAAATGCTTACCAAAGAAAGAAAATGAATACAGCTCCGCACCCTCCTCCCTCCCGTGTGGTGCAACAGAGGTCCCTTTCTCCAGAAATGTACTCACTGGGATCGAAATGTTGCAACCACACACACAAGTTGACCTGCTGTGAGGAAAAGACGAGTTAGTACATTTCAAACATGAAAAAGGTCATTATAAAATCAACATGAGAAAGCAAAATTCCTAAAGTATAAACCACAAAAAAATGCTTACCAAAGAAAGAAAATGTATCGAGCTCGGCACCCTGCTCCCTCCCGTGTGGTGCAACAGATGTCCCTTTCTCGAGAAATGTCCTCAATGGGATCGTAATGTTGCAACCACACACACAAGTTGACCTGCTGTGAGGAAAAGACGAGTTAGTACATTTCAAACATGAAAAGGTATAAAACAGAAAAAAATTCTTACCAAAGAAAGAAAATGAATCGAGCTCCGAACCCTCCTCCCTCCCGTGTGGTGCAACAGATGTCCCTTTCTCCAGAAATGTACTCAATGGGATCGTAATGTTGCAACCACACACACAAGTTGACCTGCTGTGAGCAAAAGACGAGTTAGTACATTTCAAACATGAAAAAGGTCATTATAAAATCAACATGAAAAAGCAAAGTTCCTAAATTATAAACCACAAAAAAACGCTTACCAAAGAAAAGAAATGAATCGAGCTCCGCACCCTCCTCCCTCCCGTGTGGTGCAACAGACGTCCCTTTCTCCAAAAATGTACTCAATGGGATCGTAATGTTGCATCCACACACAAGTTGATCTGCTGTGAGGAAAAGACGAGTCAGTACATTTCAAACATGAAAAAGGTCATTTTAAAATCAACATGAAAAACCAAAATTCCTAATGTATAATCGACGCAAAAATGCTTACCAAAGAAAGAAAATGAGTACAGCTACGCACCCTCCTACCTCCCATGTGGTGCAACAGATGTCCCTTTCTCCAGAAATGTACTCAATGGGATCGTAATGTTGCAACCAAACACACAAGTTGACCTGCTGTGAAAAAAAAAACGATTTAGTACATTTCAGACATGAAAAAGGTCATTATAAAATCAACATGAGAAAGCAAAATTCCTAAAGTATAAACCACAAAAAAATGCTTACCAAAGAAAGAAAATGAATCAAGCTCTGCACCCTCCTCCCTCCCGTGTGGTGCAAGAGATGTCCCTTTCTCGAGAAATGTACTCAATGGGATCGAAATGTTGCAACCACTGACCTGCTGTGAGGAAAAGACGAGTTAGTACATTTCAAACATGAAAAAGGTCATTTTAAAATCAAGATGAGAAACCAAAATTCCTAAAGTATATACCACACAAAAATGCTTACGAAGGAAAGAAAATGAATCGAGCTCTTCACCCTCCTCCCTCCCGTGTGGTGCAACAGATGTCCCTTTCTCGAGAAATGTACTCTATGGGATCCTAATGTTGCAATTACACACACAAGTTGACCTGCTGTGAGGAAAAAACGAGTTAGTACATTTCATACATGAAAAAGTATCAAACAGAAAAAAATTCTTACCAAAGAAAGAAAATGAATCGAGCTCCGCACCCTCCTCCCTTCCGTGTGGTGCAACAGATGTCCTTTTGTCCATAAATGTACTCAATGGGATCGTAATGTTGCATCCACACACTTGTTGAGCTGCTGTGACGAAAAAGCGAGTTAGTACATTTCAAACATGAAAAAGGTCATTTTAAAATCAACATGAAAAACCAAAATTCCTAAAAATAAACCACGCAAAAATGCTTACCAAAGAAAGAAAATGAATCGAGCGCCGCACCCTCCTCCCTCCCGTGTGGTGCAACAGATGTCCCTTTCTCCAGAAATGTACTTAATGGGATCGTAATGTTGCATCCACAAACAAGTTGACCTGCTGTGAGGAAAAGACGAGTTAGTACATTTCAAACATGAAAAAGGTCATTTTAAAATCAACATGAGAAACCAAAATTCCTATAGTATATACCACACAAAAATGCTAACCAAAGAAAGAAAATGAATCGAGCTCCACACCCTCCTCCCTCCCGTGTGGTGCAACAGATGTCCCTTTCTCCAGAAATGTACTCAATGGGATCGTAATGTTGCAACCACACACACAAGTTGACCTGCTGTGAGGAAAAAACGAGTTAGTACATTTCAGACATGAAAAAGGTCATTATAAAATCAACATGAGAAAGCAAAATTCCTAATGTATAAACCACAAAAAAATGCTTACCAAAGAAGGAAAATGAATCGAGCTCTGCACCCTCCTCCCTCCCGTGTGGTGCACTAGATGTCCCTTTCTCGAGAAATGTACCCAATGGGATATAAATGTTGCAACCACACACACAAGTTGACCTGCCGTGAGGAAAAAACGAGTTAGTACATTTCAGACATGAAAAAGTATATAACAGAAAAAATGATTACCAAAGAAAGAAAATGAATCGAGCTCCGTACCCTCCTCCCTCCCGTGTGGTGTAACAGATGTCTCTTTCTCCAAAAATGTACTCAATGGGATGGTAATGTTGCATCCAACACAAGTTGACCTCCTGTGACGAAAAAGCGTGTTAGTACATTTCAAACATGATAAAGGTCATTTTAAAATCAACAAGGAAAACCGAAACTCCTAAAGTATAAACCACACAAAAATGCTTACCAAAGAAAGAAAATGAATCGAGCTCTGCACCCTCCCGTGTGGTGCAACTGATGTCCCTTACTCGAGTAATGTACTCAATGGGATCGTAATGTGGCATCCACAAACAAGTTGACCTGCTGTGAGGAAAAGACGAGTTAGTACATTTCAGACATGAAAATGGTCATTATAAAATCAACATGAGAAACCAAAATTCCTAAAGTATATACCACACAAAAATGCTTACCAATGAAAGAAAATGAATCAAGCTCCACACCCTCCTCCCTCCCGTGTGGTGCAACAGATGTCCGTTTCCCCAGAAATGTACTCAATGGGATCGTAATGTTGCAATCACACACACTAGTTGACCTGCTGTGAGGAAAAAACGAGTTAGTACATTTCAGACATGAAAATGGTCATTATAAAATCAACATGAGAAAGCAAAATTCCTAAAGTATAAACCACAAAAAAATGCTTACCAAAGAAAGAAAATGCATCGAGCTCCGCACCCTCCTCCCTCCCGTGTGGTGCAACAGATCTCCCTTTCTCCAAAAATGTACCCAATGGGATCGTAATGTTGCATCCACACACAAGTTGACCTGCTGCGACGAAAAAACGAGTTAGTACATTTCAAACATGAAAAAGGTCATTTTAAAATCAACATGAATAACCAAAATTCCTAAAGTATATACCTCAAAAAAATGCTTACCAAAGAAAGAAAATGAATCGAGCTCTGCACCCTCCTGTGTGGTGGAACAGATGTCCCTTACTCGAGTAATGTACTCAATGGGATCGTAATGTGGCATCCACACACAGGTTGACCTGCTGTGAGGAAAAAACCAGTTAGTACATTTCAGACATGAAAAAGGTCATTATAAAATCAACATGAGAAAGCAAAATTCCTAAAGTATAAACCACAAAAAATGCTTCCCAAAGAAAGAAAATGAATCGAGCTCCGCACCCTCCTCCCTCCCGTGTGGTGCAACAGATGTCCCTTTCTCGAGAAATGTACTCAATGGGAACGAAATGTTGCAACCACACACACAAGTTGACCTGCTGTGAGGAAAAGACGAGTTAGTACATTTCAAACATGAAAAAGGTCATTTTAAAATCAACATGAGAAACCAAAATTCCTAAAGTATATACCACACACAAATGGTTACCAAAGAAAGAAAATGAATCGAGCTCTGCACACTCCTCCCCCCCGTGTGGTGCAACAGATGTCCCTTTCTCGAGAAATGTACTCAATGGGATCGTAATGTTGCAACCACACACACAAGTTGATCTGCTGTGAGGAAAAGACGAGTTAGTACATTTCAAACATGAAAAAGTATAAAACAGAAAAAAATGCTTACCAAAGAAAGAAAATGAATCCAGCTCCGCACCCACGTCCCTCCCGTGTGGTGCAACAGATGTCCCTTTCTCGAGAAATGTACTCAATGTGATCGAAATAATGCAACCACACACACAAGTTGACCTGCAGTGAGGAAAAGACGAGTTAATACATTTCAAACATGAAAAAGGTCATTTTAAAATCAACATGAGAAACCAAAATTCCTAAAGTGTATACCACACAAAAATGCTTACCAAACAAAGAAAATGAATCGAGCTCTGCACCCTCATCCCTCCCGTGTGGTGCAACAGATGTCCCTTTCTCCAGAAATGTACTCAATGGGTTCGAAATGTTGCAACCACACACACAAGTTGACCTGCTGTGAGGAAAAAACGAGTTAATACATTTCAGACATGAAAAAGGTCATTATAAAATCAACATGAGAAAGCAAAATTCGTAAAGTATAAACCACAAAAAAATGCTTACCAATGAAAGAAAATGAATTGAGCTCTGCACCCTCCTGTGTGGTGGAACAGATGTCCCTTACTCGAGTAATGTACTCAATGGGATCGTAATGTGGCATCCTCACACAAGTTGACCTGCTCTGAGGAAAAAACGAGTTAGTACATTTCAGACATGAAAAAGGTCATTATAAAATCAACATGAGAAAGCAAAATTCCTAAAGTATAAACCACAAAAAAATGCTTACCAAAGAAAGAAAATGAATCGAGCTCTGCACCCTCCTCCCTCCCGTGTGGTGCAACAGATGTCCCTTTCTCGAGAAATGTACTCAATGGGATCGAAATGTTGCAACCACACACACTAGTTGACCTGCTGTGAGGAAAAGGCGAGTTAGTACGTTTCAAACATGAAAAAGCTCATTTTAAAACCAACATGAGACACCAAAATTCCTAAAGTATATCCCACACAAAAATGCTTACCAAAGAAAGAAAATTAATCGAGCTCTGCACCCTCCCGTGTGGTGCAACAGATGTCCCTTTCTCCAGAAATGTATTCAATGGGATCGTCATGTTGCAACCACACACACAAGTTGACCTGCTGTGAGGAAAAGTCGAGTTAGAACATTTCAAACATGAAAAAGTATAAAACAGGAAAAAATGCTTACCAAAGAAACAAAATGAATCTAGCTCCGCACCCTCCTCCCCCCCGTGTGGTGCAACAGATGTCCCTTTCTGCAAAAATGTACTCAATGGGATCGTAATGTTGCATCCACACACAAGTTGTCCTGCTGTGACGAAAAAGCGAGTTAGTACATTTCAAACATGATAAAGGTCATTTTAAAATCAACAAGGAAAACCAATACTCCTAAAGTATAAACCTCACAAAAATGCTTACCAAAGAAAGAAAATGAATCGAGCTCTGCACCCTCCCGTGTGGTGCAACAGATGTCCCTTTGTCCAGAAATGTACTCAATGGGATCGAAATGTTGCAGCCACACACGCAAGTTGACCTGCTGTGAGGAAAAGACGAGTTAGTACATTTCAAACATGAAAAAGGTCAATTTAAAATCAACATGAAAAACCAAAATTCCTAAAAATAAACCACGCAAAAATGCTTACCAAAGAAAGAAAATGAATCGAGCTCCGCACCCTCCTCCCTCCCGTGTGGTGCAACAGATGTCCCTTTCTCGAGAAATGTACTCAATGGGATCGTAATGTTGCAACCACACACACAAGTTGTCCTGCTGTGAGGAAAAGGCGAGTTAGTACATTTCAAACATGAAAAAGGTCATTTTAAAATCAAGATGAAAGACCAAAATTCCTAAAAATAAACCACGCAAAAATGCTAACCAAAGAAAGAAAATGAATCGAGCGCCGCACCCTCCTTCCTCCCGTGTGGTGCAACAGATGTCCCTTTCTCCAGAAATGTACTTAATGGGATCGTAATGTTGCATCCACAAACGAGTTGACCTGCTGTGAGGAAAAAACGAGTTAGTACATTTCAGACATGAAAAAGGTCATTATAAAATCAACATGAGAAAGCTAAATTCCTAAAGTATAAACCCCAAAAAAATGCTTACCAAAGAAAGAAAATGAATCCAGCTCTGCACCCTCCTGTGTGGTGGAACAGATGTCCCTTACTCGAGTAATGTACTCAATGGGATCGTAATGTGGCATCCACACACAGGTTGACCTGCTGTGAGGAAAAAACGAGTTAGTACATTTCAGACATGAAAAAGGTCATTATAAAATCAACATGAGAAAGCAAAATTCCTAAAGTATAAACCACAAAAAATGCTTACCAAAGAAAGAAAATGAATCGATCTCTGCACCCTCCTCCTTCCCGTGTGGCGCAACAGATGTCCCTTTCTCCAAAGATGTACTCAATGGGATCGTAATGTTGCATCCACACACAAGTTCACCTGCTGCGACGAAAAAACGAGTTAGTACACTTCAAACATGAAAAAGGTCATTTTAAAATCAACATGAGAAACCAAAATCCCTAAAGTATATACCACACAAAAATGCTTACCAAAGAAAGAAAATGAAACAAGCTCCACACCCTCCTCCGTCCCGTGTGGTGCAACAGATGTCCGTTTCTCCAGAAATGTACTCAATGGGATCGTAATGTTGCAACCACACACACAAGTTGACCTGCTGTGAGGAAAAAACGAGTTAGTACATTTCAGACATGAAAATGGGCATCATAAAATCAACATGAGAAAGCAAAATTCCTAAAGTGTAAACCACAAAAAAATGCTTACCAAAGAAAGAAAATGCATCGAGCTCCGCACCCTCCTCCCTCCCGAGTGGTGCAACAGATCTCCCTTTCCCCAAAAAGTGTACTCAATGGGATCGTAATGTTGCATCCACACACAAGTTGACCTGCTGCGACGAAAAAACGAGTTAGTTCATTTCAAACATGAAAAAGGTCATTTTAAAATCAACATGAGAAACCAAAATTCCTAAAGTATAAACCACACAAAAATTCTTACCAAAGAAAGAAAATGAATCGAGCTCTGCACCCTCCGCCCTCCCGTGTGGTGCAACAGATGTCCCTTTCTCGAGAAATGTACTCAATGGGATCGTAATGTTGCAACCACACACACAAGTTGACCTGCTGTGAGGAAAAGACGAGTTAGTACATTTCGAACATGAAAAAGTATAAAACAGAAAAAAATGCGTACCAAAGAAAGAAAATGAATCGAGCTCCGCACCCTCCTCCCTCCCGTGTGGTGCAACAGATCTCCCTTTCTCCAAAAATGTACTCAATGGGATCGTAATGTTGTACATACACACAAGTTGACCTGCTGTGAGGAAAAGACGAGTTAGTACATTTCGAACATGAAAAAGTATAAAACAGAAAAAAATGCGTACCAAAGAAAGAAAATGAATCGAGCTCTGCACCCTCCTGTGTGGTGGAACAGATGTCCCTTACTCGAGTAATGTACTCAATGGGATCGTAATGTGGCATCCACACACAGGTTGACCTGCTGTGAGGAAAAAACGAGTTAGTACATTTCAGACATGAAAAAGGTCATTATAAAATCAACATGAGAAAGGAAAATTCCTAAAGTATAAACCACAAAAAATGCTTACCAAAGAAAGAAAATGAATAGAGCTCCGCACCCTCCTCCCTCCCGTGTGGTGCAACAGATGTCCCTTTCTCGAGAAATGTACTCAATGGGATCGAAATGTCGCAACCACACACACAAGTTGACCTGCTGTGAGGAAAAGACGAGTTAGTACATTTCAAACATGAAAAAGGTCATTTTAAAATCAACATGAGAAACCAAAATTCCTAAAGTATATACCACACACAAATGCTTACCAAAGAAAGAAAATGATTCGAGCTCTGCACCCTCCTCCTCCCCCGTGTGGTGCAACAGATGTGCCTTTCTCGAGAAATGTACTCAATGGGATCGTAATGTTGCAACCACACACACAAGTTGATCTGCTGTGAGGAAAAGACGAGTCAGTACATTTCAAACATGAAAAAGTATAAAACAGAAAAAAATGCTTACCAAAGAAAGAAAATGAATCGAGCTCCGCACCCTCGTCCCTCCTGGGTGGTGCAACAGATGTCCCTTTCTCGAGAAATGTACTCAATGTGATCGAAATAATGCAACCACATACACAAGTTGACCTTCTGTGAGGAAAAGACGAGTTAATACATTTCAAACATGAAAAAGGTCATTTTAAAATCAACATGAGAAACCCAAATTCCTAAAGTGTATACCACACAAAAATGCTTACCAAACAAAGATAATGAATCGAGCTCTGCACCCTCCTCCCTCCCGTGTGGTGCAACAGATGTCCCTTTCTCGAGAAATGTACTCAATGGGATCGAAATGTTGCAACCACACACACAAGTTGACCTGCTGTGAGGAAAAAACGAGTTAGTACATTTCAGACATGGAAAGGTCATTATAAAATCAACATGAGAAAGCAAAATTCGTAAAGTATAAACCACAAAAAAATGCTTACCAAAGAAAGAAAATGAATCGAGCTCTGCACCCTCCTGTGTGGTGGAACAGATGTCCCTTACTCGAGTAATGTACTCAATGGGATCGAAATGTTGCAACCACACACACTAGTTGACCTGCTGTGAGGAAAAGACGAGTTAGTACATTTCAAACATGAAAAAGCTCATTTTAAAACCAACATGAGAAACCAAAATTCCTAAAGTATATCCCACACAAAAATGCTTACCAAAGAAAGAAAATTAATCGAGCTCTGCACCCTCCCTTGTGGTGCAACAGATGTCCCTTTCTCCAGAAATGTATTCAATGGGATCGTCATGTTGCAACCACACACACAAGTTGACCTGCAGTGAGGAAAAGACGAGTTAGAACATTTCAAACATGAAAAAGTATAAAACAGGAAAAAATGCTTACCAAAGAAACAAAATGAATCGAGCTCCGCACCCTCCTCCCTCCCGTGTGGTGCAACAGATGTCCCTTTCTCCAAAAATGTACTCAATGGGATCGTAATGTTGCATCCACACACAAGTTGACCTGCTGTGACGAAAAAGCGAGTTAGTACATTTCAAACATGATAAAGGTCATTTTAAATCAACAAGGAAAACCAATACTCCTAAAGTATAAACCTCACAAAAATGCTTACCAAAGAAAGAAAATTAATCGAGCTCTGCACCCTCCCGTGTGGTGCAACAGATGTCCCTTACTCGAGAAATGTACTCAATGGGATCGTAATGTTGCATCCACACACACAAGTTGACCTGCTGTGAGGAAAAGACAAGTTAGTACATTTCAAACATGAAAATGTATAAAACAGAATAAAATGCTTACCAAAGAAAGAAAATGAATCGAACTCCGCGCCCTCCTCCCTTCCGTGTGGTGCAACAGATGTCCCTTTCGCCAGAAATGTACTCAATGGGATCGTAATGTTGCAACCACACACACAAGTTGTCCTGCTGTGAGGAAAAGGCGAGTTAGTACATTTCAAACATGAAAAGGTCAATTTAAAATCAACATGAAAAACCAAAATTCCTGAAAATAAACCACGCAAAAATGCTTACCAAAGAAAGAAAATGAATCGAGGTCCGCACCCTCCTTCCTCCCGTGTGATGCAACAGATGTCCCTTTGTCCAGAAATGTACTCAATGGGATCGTAATGTTGCATCCACAAATAAGTTGACCTGCTGTGAGGAAAAAACGAGTTAGTACATTTCAGACATGAAAAAGGTCATTATAAATCAACATGAGAAAGCTAAATTCCTAAAGTATAAACCCCAAAAAAATGCTTACCAAAGAAAGAAAATGAATCCAGCTCTGCACCCTCCTGTGTGGTGGAACAGATGTCCCTTACTCGAGTAATGTACTCAATGGGATCGTAATGTGGCATCCACACACAGGTTGACCTGCTGTGAGGAAAAAACGAGTTAGTACATTTCAGACATGAAAAAGGTCATTATAAAATCAACATGAGAAAGCAAAATTCCTAAAGTATAAACCACAAAAAGTGCTTACCAAAGAAAGAAAATGAATCGAGGTCCGCACCCTCCTCCCTCCCGTGTGGTGCAACAGATGTCCCTTTCTCGAGAAATGTACTCAATGGGATCGAAATGATGCAACCACACACACAAGTTGACCTGCTGTGAGGAAAAGACGAGTTAGTACATTTCAAACATGAAAAAGCTCATTTTAAAACCAATGTGAGAAACCAAAATTCCTAAAGTATGCCACACAAAAATGCATACCAAAGAAAGAAAATGAATCGAGCTCTGCACCCTCCCGTGTGGTGCAACAGATGTCCCTTTCTCGAGAAATTCACTCAACGGGATCGCAATGTTGCAACCACACACACAAGTTGACCTGCTGTGAGGAAAAGACGAGTTAGTACATTTCAAACATGAAAAAGTATAAAACAGAAGAAAATGCTAACCAAAGAAAGAAAATGAATCGAGCTCCGCACCCTCCTCCCTCCCGTGTGGTGGAACAGAAGTCCCTTTCTCCAGAAATGTACTCAATGGTATCGTAATGTTGCAACCACACACACAAGTTGTCCTGCTGTGAGGAAAAGGCGAGTTAGTACATTTCAAACATGAAAAAGGTTATTTTAAAATCAACATGAAAAACCAAAATTCCTAAAAATTAACAACGCAAAAATGCTTACCAAAGAAAGAAAATGAATCGAACTCCGCACCCTCCTCCCACCCGTGTGGTGGAACAGATGTCGCTTTCTCCAGAAATGTACTCAATGGGATCGTAATGTTGCAACCACACACACAAGTTGATCTGCTGTGAGGAAGAGACGAGTTAGTACATTTCAAACATGAAAAAGTGTAAAACAGAAAAAAATGCTTACCAAAGAAAGAAAATGAATCGAGCTCCGCACCCTCCTCCCTCCCGTGTGGTGCAACAGATGTCCCTTTGTCGAGAAATGTACTCAATGTGATCGAAATAATGCAACCACATACACAAGTTGACCTGCTGTGAGGAAAAGACGAGTTAATACATTTCAAACATGAAAAAGGTCATTTTAAAATCAACATGAGAAACCAAAATTCCTAAAGTGTATACCACACAAAAATGCTTACCAAACAAAGAAAATGAATCGAGCTCTGCACCCTCCTGTGTGGTGGAACAGATGTCCCTTACTCGAGTAATGTACTCAATGGGATCGTAATGTGGCATCCACACACAAGTTGACCTGCTGTGAGGAAAAAACGAGTTAGTACATTTCAGACATGAAAAAGGTCATTATAAAGTCAACATGAGAAAGCAAAATTCCTAAAGTATAAACCACAAAAAAATGCTTACCAAAGAATGAAAACGAATCGAGCTCTGCACCCTCCTCCCTCCCGTGTGGTGCAACAGATGTCCCTTTCGCCAGAAATGTACTCAATGGGATCGTAATGTTGCAACCACACACACAAGTTGTCCTGCTGTGAGGAAAAGGCGAGTTGGTACATTTCAAACATGAAAAAGGTCAATTTAAAATCAACATGAAAAACCAAAATTCCTAAAAATAAACCACGCAAAAATGCTTACCAAAGAAAGAAAATGAATCGAGCTCCGCACCCTCCTTCCTCCCGTGTGGTGCAACAGATGTCCCTTTGTCCAGAAATGTACTCAATGGGATCGTAATGTTGCATCCACAAACAAGTTGACCTGCTGTGAGGAAAAAACGAGTTAGTACATTTCAGACATGAAGAAGGTCATTATAAATCAACATGAGAAAGCTAAATTCCTAAAGTATAAACCCCAAAAAAATGCTTACCAAAGAAAGAAAATGAATCGAGCTCTGCACCCTCTTGTGTGGTGGAACAGATGTCCCTTACTCGAGTAATGTACTCAATGTGATCGTAATGTGGCATCCACACACAGGTTGACCTGCTGTGAGGAAAAAACGAGTTTGTACATTTCAGACATGAAAAAGGTCATTATAAAATCAACATGAGAAAGCAAAATTCCTAAAGTATAAACCACAAAAAGTGCTTACCAAAGAAAGAAAATGAATCGAGGTCCGCACCCTCCTCCCTCCCGTGTGGTGCAACAGATGTCCCTTTCTCGAGAAATGTACTCAATGGGATCGAAATGTTGCAACCACACACACAAGTTGACCTGCTGTGAGGAAAAGACGAGTTAGTACATTTCAAACATGAAAAAGCTCATTTTAAAACCAATGTGAGAAACCAAAATTCCTAAAGTATGCCACACAAAAATGCATACCAAAGAAAGAAAATGAATCGAGCTCTGCACCCTCCCGTGTGGTGCAACAGATGTCCCTTTCTCGAGAAATTCACTCAATGGGATCGCAATGTTGCAACCACACACACAAGTTGACCTGCTGTGAGGAAAAGACGAGTTAGTACATTTCAAACATGAAAAAGTATAAAACAGAAGAAAATGCTAACCAAAGAAAGAAAATGAATCGAGCTCCGCACCCTCCTCCCTCCCGTGTGGTGGAACAGAAGTCCCTTTCTCCAGAAATGTACTCAATGGTATCGTAATGTTGCAACCACACACACAAGTTGTCCTGCTGTGAGGAAAAGGCGAGTTAGTACATTTCAAACATGAAAAAGGTTATTTTAAAATCAACATGAAAAACCAAAATTCCTAAAAATTAACAACGCAAAAATGCTTACCAAAGAAAGAAAATGAATCGAACTCCGCACCCTCCTCCCACCCGTGTGGTGGAACAGATGTCGCTTTCTCCAGAAATGTACTCAATGGGATCGTAATGTTGCAACCACACACACAAGTTGATCTGCTGTGAGGAAGAGACGAGTTAGTACATTTCAAACATGAAAAAGTGTAAAACAGAAAAAAATGCTTACCAAAGAAAGAAAATTAATCGAGCTCCGCACCCTCCTCCCTCCCGTGTGGTGCAACAGATGTCCCTTTGTCGAGAAATGTACTCAATGTGATCGAAATAATGCAACCACATACACAAGTTGACCTGCTGTGAGGAAAAGACGAGTTAATACATTTCAAACATGAAAAAGGTCATTTTAAAATCAACATGAGAAACCAAAATTCCTAAAGTGTATACCACACAAAAATGCTTACCAAACAAAGAAAATGAATCGAGCTCTGCACCCTCCTGTGTGGTGGAACAGATGTCCCTTACTCGAGTAATGTACTCAATGGGATCGTAATGTGGCATCCACACACAAGTTGACCTGCTGTGAGGAAAAAACGAGTTAGTACATTTCAGACACGAAAAAGGTCATTATAAAGTCAACATGAGAAAGCAAAATTCCTAAAGTATAAACCACAAAAAAATGCTTACCAAAGAATGAAAACGAATCGAGCTCTGCACCCTCCTCCCTCCCGTGTGGTGCAACAGATGTCCCTTTCTCGAGAAACGTACTCAATGGGATCGAAATGTTGCAACCACACACACTAGTTGACCAGCTGTGAGGAAAAGACGAGTTAGTACATTTCAAACATGAAAAAGCTCATTTTAAAACCAACATGAGAAACCAAAATTCCTAAAGTATATCCCACACAAAAATGCTTACCAAAGAAAGAAAATTAATCGAGCTCTGCACCCTCCCATGTGGTGCAACAGATGTCCCTTTCTCCAGAAATGTATTCAATGGGATCGTCATGTTGCAACCACACACACAAGTTGACCTGCTGTGAGGAAAAGACGAGTTAGAACATTTCAAACATGAAAAAGTATAAAACAGGAAAAAATGCTTACCAAAGAAACAAAATGAATCGAGCTCCGCACCCTCCTCCCTCCCGTGTGGTGCAACAGATGTCCCTTTCTCCAAAAATGTACTCAATGGGATCGTAATGTTGCATCCACACACAAGTTGACCTGCTGTGACGAAAATGCGAGTTAGTACATTTCAAACATGATAAAGGTCATTTTAAATCAACAAGGAAAACCAATACTCCTAAAGTATAAACCTCACAAAAATGCTTACCAAAGAAAGAAAATGAATCGAGCTCTGCACCCTCCCGTGTGGTCCAACAGATGTCCCTTACTCGAGAAATGTACTCAATGGGATCGTAATGTTGCATCCACACACACAAGTTGACCTGCTGTGAGGAAAAGACAAGTTAGTACATTTCAAACATGAAAATGTATAAAACAGAATAAAATGCTTACCAAAGAAAGAAAATGAATCGAACTCCGCGCCCTCCTCCCTACCGTGTGGTGCAACAGATGTCCCTTTCTCCAGAAATGTACTCAATGGGATCGTAATGTTGCAACCACACACACAAGTTGTCCTGCTGTGAGGAAAAGGCGAGTTAGTACATTTCAAACATGAAAAAGGTCAATTTAAAATCAACATGAAAAACCAAAATTCCTAAAAATAAACCACGGAAAAATGCTTACCAAAGAAAGAAAATGAATCGAGCTCCGCACCCTCCTTCCTCCCGTGTGGTGCAACAGATGTCCCTTTGTCCAGAAAAATACTCAATGGGATCGTAATGTTGCATCCACAAACAAGTTGACCTGCTGTGAGGAAAAAACGAGTTAGTACATTTCAGACATGAAGAAGGTCATTATAAATCAACATGAGAAAGCTAAATTCCTAAAGTATAAACCCCAAAAAAATGCTTACCAAAGAAAGAAAATGAATCGAGCTCTGCACCCTCCTGTGTGGTGGAACAGATGTCCCTTACTCGAGTAATGTACTCAATGGGATCGTAATGTGGCATCCACACACAGGTTGACCTGCTGTGAGGAAAAAACGAGTTAGTACATTTCAGACATGAAAAAGGTCATTATAAAATCAACATGAGAAAGCAAAATTCCTAAAGTATAAACCACAAAAAGTGCTTACCAAAGAAAGAAAATGAATCGAGGTCCGCACCCTCCTCCCTCCCGTGTGGTGCAACAGATATCCCTTTCTCGAGAAATGTACTCAATGGGATCGAAATGTTGCAACCACACACACAAGTTGACCTGCTGTGAGGAAAAGACGAGTTAGTACATTTCAAACATGAAAAAGCTCATTTTAAAACCAATGTGAGAAACCAAAATTCCTAAAGTATATCCCACACAAAAATGCTTACCAAAGAAAGAAAATGAATCGAGCTCTGCACCCTCCCGTGTGGTGCAACAAATGTCCCTTTCTCGAGAAATTCACTCAATGGGATCGTAATGTTGCAACCACACACACAAGTTGACCTGCTGTGAGGAAAAGACGAGTTAGTACATTTCAAACATGAAAAAGTATAAAACAGAAGAAAATGCTAACCAAAGAAAGAAAATGAATCGAGCTCCGCACCCTCCTCCCTCCCGTGTGGTGGAACAGATGTCCCTTTCTCCAGAAATGTACTCAATGGTATCGTAATGTTGCAACCACACACACAAGTTGTCCTGCTGTGAGGAAAAGGCGAGTTAGTACATTTCAAACATGAAAAAGGTTATTTTAAAATCAACATGAAAAACCAAAATTCCTAAAAATTAACAACGCAAAAATGCTTACCAAAGAAAGAAAATGAATCGAACTCCGCACCCTCCTCCCACCCGTGTGGTGGAACATATGTCGCTTTCTCCAGAAATGTACTCAATGGGATCGTAATGTTGCAACCACACACACAAGTTGATCTGCTGTGAGGAAAAGACGAGTTAGTACATTTCAAACATGAAAAAGTGTAAAACAGAAAAAAATGCTTACCAAAGAAAGAAAATGAATCGAGCTCCGCACCCTCCTCCCTCCCGTGTGGTTCAACAGATGTCCCTTTGTCGAGAAATGTACTCAATGTGATCGAAATAATGCAACCACATACACAAGTTGACCTGCTGTGAGGAAAAGACGAGTTAATACATTTCAAACATGAAAAAGGTCATTTTAAAATCAACATGAGAAACCAAAATTCCTAAAGTGTATACCACACAAAAATGCTTACCAAACAAAGAAAATGAATCGAGCTCTGCACCCTCCTCCCTCCCGTGTGGTGCAACAGATGTCCCTTTCTCGAGAAATGTACTCAATGGGATCGAAATGTTGCAACCACACACACAAGTTGACCTGCTGTGAGGAAAAAACGAGTTAGTACATTTCAGACATGAAAAAGGTCATTATAAAATCAACATGAGAAAGCAAAATTCCTAAAGTATAAACCACAAAAAGTGCTTACCAAAGAAAGATAATGAATCGAGGTCCGCACCCTCCTCCCTCCCGTGTGGTGCAACAGATGTCCCTTTCTCGAGAAATGTACTCAATGGGATCGAAATGTTGCAACCACACACACAAGTTGACCTGCTGTGAGGAAAAGACGAGTTAGTACATTTCAAACATGAAAAAGTATAAAACAGAAGAAAATGCTAACCAAAGAAAGAAAATGAATCGAGCTCCGCACCCTCCTCCCTCCCGTGAGGTGGTACAGATGTCCCTTTCTCCAGAAATGTACTCAATGGTATCGTAATGTTGCAACCACACACACAAGTTGTCCTGCTGTGAGGAAAAGGCGAGTTAGTACATTTCAAACATGAAAAAGCTTATTTTAAAATCAACATGAAAAACCAAAATTCCTAAAAATTAACAACGCAAAAATGCTTACCAAAGAAAGAAAATGAATCGAACTCCGCACCCTCCTCCCACCCGTGTGGTGGAACAGATGTCGCTTTCTCCAGAAATGTACTCAATGGGATCGTAATGTTGCAACCACACACACAAGTTGATCTGCTGTGAGGAAAAGACGAGTTAGTACATTTCAAACATGAAAAAGTATAAAACAGAAAAAAATGCTTACCAAAGAGAGAAAATGAATCGAGCTCCGCACCCTCCTCCCTCCCGTGTGGTGCAACAGATGTCCCTTTCTCGATAAATGTACTCAATGTGATCGAAATAATGCAACAACACACACAAGTTGACCTGCTGTGAGGAAAAGACGAGTTAGTACATTTCAAACATGAAAAAGGTCATTTTAAAATCAACATGGGAAACCAAAATTCCTAAAGTGTATACCACACAAAAATGCTTACCAAACAAAGAAAATGAATCGGGCTCTGCACCCTCCCGTGTGGTGCAACAGATGTCCCTTTCTCGAGAAATGTACTCAATGGGATCGAAATGTTGCAACCACACACACAAGTTGACCTGCTGTGAGGAAAAAACGAGTTAGTACATTTCAGACATGAAAAAGGTCATTATAAAATCAACATGAGAAAGCAAAATTCGTAAAGTATAAACCACAAAAAAATGCTTACCAAAGAAAGAAAATGAATCGAGCTCTGCACCCTCCTGTGTGGTGGAACAGATGTCCCTTACTCGAGTAATGTACTCAATGGGATCGTAATGTGGCATCCACACACAAGTTGACCTGCTGTGAGGAAAAAACGAGTTAGTACATTTCAGACATGAAAAAGGTCATTATAAAATCAACATGAGAAAGCAAAATTCCTAAAGTATAAACCACAAAAAAATGCTTACCAAAGAATGAAAATGAATCGAGCTCTGCACCCTCCTCCCTCCCGTGTGGTGCAACAGATGTCCCTTTCTCGAGAAATGTACTCAATGGGATCGAAATGTTGCAACCACACACACTAGTTGACCTGCTGTGAGGAAAAGACGAGTTAGTACATTTCAAACATGAAAAAGCTCATTTTAAAACCAACATGAGAAACCAAATTCCTAAAGTATATCCCACACAAAAATGCTTACCAAAGAAAGAAAATTAATCGAGCTCTGCACCCTCCCATGTGGTGCAACAGATGTCCCTTTCTCCAGAAATGTACTCAATGGGATCGTAATGTTGCAACCACACACACAAGTTGATCTGCTGTGAGGAAAAGACGAGTTAGTACATTTCAAACATGAAAAAGTGTAAAACAGAAAAAAATCCTTACCAAAGAAAGAAAATGAATCGAGCTCCGCACCCTCCTCCCTCCCGTGTGGTGCAACAGATGTCCCTTTCTCGAGAAATGTATTCAATGTGATCGAAATAATGCAACCACATACACAAGTTGACCTGCTGTGAGGAAAAGACGAGTTAATACATTTCAAACATGAAAAAGGTCATTTTAAAATCAACATGAGAAACCAAAATTCCTAAAGTGTATACCACACAAAAATTCTTACCAAACAAAGAAAATGAATCGAGCTCTGCACCCTCCTCCCCCCCGTGTGGTGCAACAAATGTCCCTTTCTCGAGAAATGTACTCAATGGGATCGAAATGTTGCAACCACACACACAAGTTGACCTGCTGTGAGGAAAAAACGAGTTAGTACATTTCAGACATGAAAAAGGTCATTATAAAATCAACATGAGAAAGCAAAATTCCTAAAGTATAAACCACAAAAAGTGCTTACCAAAGAAAGAAAAAGAATCGAGGTCCGCACCCTCCTCCCTCCCGTGTGGTGCAACAGATGTCCCTTTCTCGAGAAATGTACTCAATGGGATCGAAATGTTGCAACCACACACACAAGTTGACCTGCTGTGAGGAAAAGACGAGTTAGTACATTTCAAACATGAAAAAGTATAAAACAGAAGAAAATGCTAACCAAAGAAAGAAAATGAATCGAGCTCCGCACCCTCCTCCCTCCCGTGAGGTGGAACAGATGTCCCTTTCTCCAGAAATGTACTCAATGGTATCGTAATGTTGCAACCACACACACAAGTTGTCCTGCTGTGAGGAAAAGGCGAGTTAGTACATTTCAAACATGAAAAAGGTTATTTTAAAATCAACATGAAAAACCAAAATTCCTAAAAATTAACAACGCAAAAATGCTTACCAAAGAAAGAAAATGAATCGAACTCCGCACCCTCCTCCCACCCATGTGGTGGAACAGATGTCGCTTTCTCCAGAAATGTACTCAATGGGATCGTAATGTTGCAACCACACACACAAGTTGATCTGCTGTGAGGAAAAGACGAGTTAGTACATTTTAAACATGAAAAAGTATAAAACAGAAAAAAATGCTTACCAAAGAAAGAAAATGAATCGAGCTCCGCACCCTCCTCCCTCCCGTGTGGTGCAACAGATGTCCCTTTCTCGAGAAATGTACTCAATGTGATCGAAATAATGCAACCACACACACAAGTTGACCTGCTGTGAGGAAAAGACGAGTTAGTACATTTCAAACATGAAAAAGGTCATTTTAAAATCAACATGAGAAACCAAAATTCCTAAAGTGTATACCACACAAAAATGCTTACCAAACAAAGAAAATGAATCGAGCTCTGCACCCTCCCGTGTGGTGCAACAGATGTCCCTTTCTCGAGAAATGTACTCAATGGGATCGAAATGTTGCAACCACACACACAAGTTGACCTGCTGTGAGGAAAAAACGAGTTAGTACATTTCAGACATGAAAAAGGTCATTATAAAATCAACATGAGAAAGCAAAATTCGTAAAGTATAAACCACGAAAAAATGCTTACCAAAGAAAGAAAATGAATCGAGCTCTGCACCCTCCTGTGTGGTGGAACAGATGTCCCTTACTCGAGTAATGTACTCAATGGGATCGTAATGTGGCATCCACACACAAGTTGACCTGCTGTGAGGAAAAGAAGAGTCAGTACATTTCATACATGAAAAAGGTCATTATAAAATCAACATGAGAAAGCAAAATTCCTAAAGTATAAACCACAAAAAAATGCTTACCAAAGAAAGAAAATTAATCGAGCTCTGCACCCTCCCATGTGGTGCAACAGATGTCCCTTTCTCCAGAAATGTATTCAATGGGATCGTCATGTTGCAACCACACACACAAGTTGACCTGCTGTGAGGAAAAGACGAGTTAGAACATTTCAAACATGAAAAAGTATAAAACAGGAAAAAATGCTTACCAAAGAAACAAAATGAATCGAGCTCCGCACCCTCCTCCCTCCCGTGTGGTGCAACAGATGTCCCTTTCTCCAAAAATGTACTCAATGGGATCGTAATGTTGCATCCACACACAAGTTGACCTGCTGTGACGAAAAAGCGAGTTAGTACATTTCAAACATGATAAAGGTCATTTTAAATCAACAAGGAAAACCAATACTCCTAAAGTATAAACCTCACAAAAATGCTTACCAAAGAAAGAAAATGAATCGAGCTCTGCACCCTCCCGTGTGGTGCAACAGATGTCCCTTACTCGTGAAATGTACTCAATGGGATCGTAATGTTGCATCCACACACACAAGTTGACCTGCTGTGAGGAAAAGACAAGTTAGTACATTTCAAACATGAAAATGTATAAAACAGAATAAAATGCTTACCAAAGAAAGAAAATGAATCGAACTCCGCGCCCTCCTCCCTTCCGTGTGGTGCAACAGATGTCCCTTTCTCCAGAAATGTACTCAATGGGATCGTAATGTTGCAACCACACACACAAGTTGTCCTGCTGTGAGGAAAAGGCGAGTTAGTACATTTCAAACATGAAAAAGGTCAATTTAAAATCAACATGAAAAACCAAAATTCCTAAAAATAAACCACGCAAAAATGCTTACCAAAGAAAGAAAATGAATCGAGCTCCGCACCCTCCTTCCTCCCGTGTGGTGCAACAGATGTCCCTTTGTCCAGAAATGTACTCAATGGGATCGAAATGTTGCAACCACACACACAAGTTGACCTGCTGTGAGGAAAAGACGAGTTAGTACATTTCAAACATGAAAAAGCTCATTTTAAAACCAACATGAGAAACCATAATTCCTAAAGTATATCCCACAAAAAAATGCTTACCAAAAAAAGAAAATGAATCGAGCTCTGCACCCTCCTCCCTCCCGTGTGGTGCAACAGATGTCCCTTTCTCGAGAAATTCACTCAATGGGATCGTAATGTTGCAACCACACACACAAGTTGACCCGCTGTGAGGAAAAGACGAGTTAGTACATTTCAAACATGAAAAAGTATAAAACAGAAGAAAATGCTAACCAAAGAAAGAAAATGAATCGAGCTCCGCACCCTCCTCCCTCCCGTGTGGTGGAACAGATGTCCCTTTCTCCAGAAATGTACTCAATGGTATCGTAATGTTGCAACCACACACACAAATTGTCCTGCTGTGAGGAAAAGGCGAGTTATTACATTTCAAACATGAAAAAGGTTATTTTAAAATCAACATGAAAAACCAAAATTCCTAAAAATTAACAACGCAAAAATGCTTACCAAAGAAAGAAAATGAATCGAACTCCGCACCCTCCTCCCACCCGTGTGGTGGAACAGATGTCCCTTTCTCGAGAAATTCACTCAATGGGATCGTAATGTTGCAACCACACACACAAGTTGACCTGCTGTGAGGAAAAGACGAGTTAGTACATGTCAAACATGAAAAAGTATAAAACAGAAAAAAATGCTTACCAAAGAAAGAAAATGAATCGAGCTCCGCACCCTCCTCCCTCCCGTGTGGTGCAACAGATGTCCCTTTCTCCAGAAATGTATTCAATGGGATCGTAATGTTGCAACCACGCACACAAGTTGACCTGCTGTGAGGAAAAGAGGAGTTAGTACATTTCAAACATGAAAAAGTATAAAACAGAAAAAGATGTTTACCAAAGAAAGAAAATGAATCGAGCTAAGCACCATCCTCCCTCCCGTGTGGTGCAACAGATGTCCCTTTCTCCAGAAATGTTCTCAATGGGATCGTAATGTTGTACATACACACAAGTTGACCTGCTGCGACGAAAAAACGAGTTAGTACATTTCAAACATGAAAAAGGTCATTTTAAAATCAACATGAAAAACCAAAATTCCTAAAGTAAAAACCACACAAAAATGCTTACCAAAGAAAGAAAGTGAATCGAGCTCCACACCCTTCTCCCTCCCGTGTGGTGCAACAGATGTCCCTTTCTCCAGAAATGTACTCAATGGGATCGTAATGTTGCATCCACACACAAGTTGACATGCTGCGACGAAAAAACGAGGTAGTACATTTCAAACATGAAAAAGGTCATTTTAAAATCAACATGAAAAAACAAAATTCCTAAAGTATAAACCACACAAAAATGCTTACCAAAGAAACAAAATGAATCGAGCTCTGCACCCTCCTCCCTCCCATGTGGTGCAACAGATGTCCCTTTGTCCAGAAATGTACTCAATGAGATCGTAATGTTGCATCCACACACAAGTTGACCTGCTGCGACGAAAAAACGAGTTAGTACATTTCAAACATGAAAAAGATCATTTTAAAATAAACATGAAAAACCAAAATTCCTAAAGTACAAACCACACAAAAATGCATACCAAAGAAAGAAAATGAATCGAGCTCCGCACCCTTCTCCCTCCCGTGTGGTGCAACGGATGTCCCTTTCTCCAGAAATGTACTCAATGGGATCGTAATGTTGCATCCACACACAAGTTGACATGCTGCGACGAAAAAACGAGGTAGAACATTTCAAACATGAAAAAGGTCATTTTAAAATCAACATGAAAAAACAAAATTCCTAAAGTATAAACCACACAAAAATGCTTACCAAAGTAACAAAATGAATCGAGCTCTGCACCCTCCTCCCTCCCGTGTGGTGCAACAGATGTCCCTTTCTCGAGAAATGTACTCAATGGGATCGTAATGTTGCAACCACACACACAAGTTGACCTGCTGTGAGGAAAAGACGAGTTAGTACATTTCAAACATGAAAAATTATAAAACAGAAAAAGATGCTTACCAAAGAAACAAAATGAATCGAGCTCCGCACCATCCTCCCTCCCGTGTGGTGCAACAGATGTCTCTTTCTCCAGAAATGTACTCAATGGGATCGTAATGTTGTACATACACACAAGTTGACCTGCTGCGACGAAAAAACGAGTTAGTACATTTCAAACATGAAAAAGGTCATTTTAAAATCAACATGAAAAACCAAAATTCCTAAAGTACAAACCACACAAAAATGCTTACCAAAGAAAGAAAATGAATCGAGCTCCGCACCCTTCTCCCTCCCGTGTGGTGCAACAGATGTCCCTTTCTCCAGAAATGTACTCAATGACTCAATGGGATCGTAATGTTGCATCCACACACAAGTTGACATGCTGCGACGAAAAAACGAGGTAGTACATTTCAAACATGAAAAAGGTCATTTTAAAATCAACATGAAAAAACAAAATTCCTAAAGTACAAACCACGCAAAAATGCTTACCAAAGAAAGACAGTAAATCGAGCTCCGCACCCTCCTCCCTCCCGTGTGGCGCAACAGATGTCCCTTTCTCCAAAAATGTACTCAATGTGATCGTAATGTTGCATCCACACACAAGTTGACCTGCTGCGACGAAAAAACGAGTTAGTACATTTCAAACATGAAAAAGGTCATTTTAAAATCAACATGAAAAACCAAAATTCCTAATGTATAAACCACGCAAGAATGCTTACCAAAGAAAGAAAATGAATCGAGCTCCGCATCCTCCTCCCTCCCGTTTGGTGCGACAGATGTCCCTTTCTCCAGAAATGTACTCAATGTGATCGTAATGTGGCATCCACACACAGGTTGACCTGCTGTGAGGAAAAAACGACTTAGTACATTTCAGACATGAAAAAGGTCATTATAAAATCAACATGAGAAAGCAAAATTCCTAAAGTATAAACCACAAAAAGTGCTTACCAAAGAAAGAAAATGAATCGAGGTCCGCACCCTCCTCCCTCCCGTGTGGTGCAACAGATGTCCCTTTCTCGAGAAATGTACTCAATGGGATCGAAATGTTGCAACCACACACACAAGTTGACCTGCTGTGAGGAAAAGACGAGTTAGTACATTTCAAACATGAAAAAGGTCATTTTAAAATCAACATGAGAAACCAAAATTCCTAAAGTGTATACCACACAAAATTCTTACCAAAGAAAGAAAATGAATCGAGCTCTGCACTCTCCTCCCCCCCGTGTGGTGCAACAGATGTCCCTTTCTCGAGAAATGTACTCAATGGGATCGTAATGTTGCAACCACACACACAAGTTGACCTGCTGTGAGGAAAAGACGAGTTAGTACAATTCAAACATGAAAAAGTATAAAACAGAAAAAAATTCTTACCAAAGAAAGAAAATGAATCGAGCTCCGCACCTTCCTCCCTCCCGTGTGGTGCAACAGATGTCCCTTTCTCGAGAAATGTACTCAATGTGATCGAAATAATGCAACCACACACACAAGTTGACCTGCTGTGAGGAAAAGACGAGTTAGTACATTTCAAACATGAAAAAGGTCATTTTAAAATCAACATGAGAAACCAAAATTCCTAAAGTATATACCACACAAAAATGCTTACCAAACAAAGAAAATGAATCGAGCTCTGCACCCTCCTCCCTCCCGTGTGGTGCAACAGATGTCCCTTTCTCGAGAAATGTACTCAATGTAATCGAAATAATGCAACCACACACACGAGTTGACCTGCTGTGAGGAAAAGACGAGTTAGTACATTTCAAACATGAAAAAGGTCATTATAAAATCAACATGAGAAAGCAAAATTCGTAAAGTATAAACCACAAAAAAATGCTTACCAAAGAAAGAAAATGAATCGAGCTCTGCACCCTCCTGTGTGGTGGAACAGATGTCCCTTACTCGAGTAATGTACTCAATGGGATCGTAATGTGGCATCCACACACAAGTTGACCTGCTGTGAGGAAAAAACGAGTTAGTACATTTCAGACATGAAAAAGGTCATTATAAAATCAACATGAGAAAGCAAAATTCCTAAAGTATAAACCACAAAAAAAGTGCTTACCAAAGAAAGAAAATGAATCGAGCTCTGCACCCTCCTCCCTCCCGTGTGGTGCAACAGATGTCCCTTTCTCGAGAAATGTACTCAATGGGATCGAAATGTTGCAACCACACACACAAGATGACCTGCTGTGAGGAAAAGACGAGTTAGTACATTTCAAACATGAAAAAGGTCATTTTAAAATCAACATGAGAAACCAAAATTCCTAAAGTGTATACCACACAAAATTCTTACCAAAGAAAGAAAATGAATCGAGCTCTGCACTCTCCTCCCCCCCGTGTGGTGCAACAGATGTCCCTTTCTCGAGAAATGTACTCAATGGGATCGTAATGTTGCAACCACACACACAAGTTGACCTGCTGTGAGGAAAAGACGAGTTAGTACATTTCAAACATGAAAAAGTATAAAACAGAAAAAAATTCTTACCAAAGAAAGAAAATGAATCGAGCTCCGCACCTTCCTCCCTTCCGTGTGGTGCAACAGATGTCCCTTTCTCGAGAAATGTACTCAATGTGATCGAAATAATGCAACCACACACACAAGTTGACCTGCTGTGAGGAAAAGACGAGTTAGTACATTTCAAACATGAAAAAGGTCATTTTAAAATCAACATGAGAAACCAAAATTCCTAAAGTATATACCACACAAAAATGCTTACCAAACAAAGAAAATGAATCGAGCTCTGCACCCTCCTCCCTCCCGTGTGGTGCAACAGATGTCCCTTTCTCGAGAAATGTACTCAATGTAATCGAAATAATGCAACCACACACACGAGTTGACCTGCTGTGAGGAAAAGACGAGTTAGTACATTTCAAACATGAAAAAGGTCATTATAAAATCAACATGAGAAAGCAAAATTCGTAAAGTATAAACCACAAAAAAATGCTTACCAAAGAAAGAAAATGAATCGAGCTCTGCACCCTCCTGTGTGGTGGAACAGATGTCCCTTACTCGAGTAATGTACTCAATGGGATCGTAATGTGGCATCCACACACAAGTTGACCTGCTGTGAGGAAAAAACGAGTTAGTACATTTCAGACATGAAAAAGGTCATTATAAAATCAACATGAGAAAGCAAAATTCCTAAAGTATAAACCACAAAAAAAGTGCTTACCAAAGAAAGAAAATGAATCGAGCTCTGCACCCTCCTCCCTCCCGTGTGGTGCAACAGATGTCCCTTTCTCGAGAAATGTACTCAATGGGATCGAAATGTTGCAACCACACACACAAGTTGACCTGCTGTGAGGAAAAGACGAGTTAGTACATTTCAAACATGAAAAAGCTCATTTTAAAACCAACATGAGAAACCAAAATTCCTATAGTATATCCCACACAAAAATGCTTACCAAAGAAAGAAAATGAATCGAGCTCTGCACCCTCCCGTGTGGTGCAACAGATGTCCCTTTCTCGAGAAATTCACTCAATGGGATCGTAATGTTGCAACCACACACACAAGTTGACCTGCTGTGAGGAAAAGACGAGTTAGTACATTTCAAACATGAAAAAGTATAAAACAGAAGAAATGCTTACCAAAGAAAGAAAATGAATCGAGCTCCGCACCCTCCTCCCTCCCGTGTGGTGGAACAGATGTCCCTTTCTCCAGAAATGTACTCAATGGTATCGTAATGTTGCAACCACACACACAAGTTGTCCTGCTGTGAGGAAAAGGCGAGTTAGTACATTTCAAACATGAAACAAGTTATTTTAAAATCAACACGAAAAACCAAAATTCCTAAAAATTAACAACGCAAAAATGCTTACCAAAGAAAGAAAATGAATCGAACTCCGCACCCTCCTCCCACCCGTGTGGTGGAACAGATGTCGCTTTCTCCAGAACTGTACTCAATGGGATCGTAATGTTGCAACAACACACACAAGTTGACTTGCTGTGAGGAAAAGACGAGTTAGTACATGTCAAACATGAAAAAGTATAAAACAGAAAAAAATGCTTACCAAAGAAAGAAAATGAATCGAGCTCCGCACCCTCCTCCCTCCCGTGTGGTGCAACAGATGTCCCTTTCTCCAGAAATGTATTCAATGGGATCGTAATGTTGCAACCACGCACACAAGTTGACCTGCTGTGAGGAAAAGAGGAGTTAGTACATTTCAAACATGAAAAAGTATAAAACAGAAAAAGATGCTTACCAAAGAAAGAAAATGAATCGAGCTCCGCACCATCCTCCCACCCGTGTGGTGCAACAGATGTCCCTTTCTCCAGAAATGTACTCAATGGGATCGTAATGTTGTACATACACACAAGTTGACCTGCTGCGACGAAAAAACGAGTTAGTACATTTCAAACATGAAAAAGGTCATTTTAAAATCAACATGAAAAAACAAAATTCCTAAAGTATAAACCACACAAAAATGCTTACCAAAGAAAGAAAATGAATCGAGCCCTGCACCCTCCTCCCTCCCGTGTGGTGCAACAGATTTCCCTTTCTCCAGATATGTACTCAATGGGATCGTAATGTTGCATCCACACACAAGTTGACCTGCTGCGACGAAAAAACGAGTTAGTACATTTCAAACATGAAAAAGATCATTTTAAAATCAACATGAAAAACCAATATTCCTAAAGTACAAACCACACAAAAATGCTTACCAAAGAAAGAAAATGAATTGAGCTCTGCAACCTCCTCCCTCCCGTGTGGTGCAACAGATGTCCCTTTCTCGAGAAATGTACTCAATGGGATCGTAATGTTGCAACCACACACACAAGTTGACCTGCTGTGACGAAAGGACGAGTTAGTACATTTCAAACATGAAAAAGGTCATTTTAAAATCAACATGAGAAACCGAAATTCCTAAAGTACAAGCCACACAAAAATGCTTACCAAAGAAAGAAAATGAATCGAGCTCCGCACCCTCCTCCCTCCCGTGTGGTGCAACAGATGTCCCTTTCTCGAGAAGTGTACTCAATGGGATCGTAATGTTGCAACCACACACACAAGTTGACCTGCTGTGAGGAAAAACGAGTTAGTACAATTCAGACATGAAAAAGGTCGTTATAAAATCAACATGAGAAAGCAAAATTCCTAAAGTATAAACCACAAAAAAATGCTTAGCAAAGAAAGAAAATGAATTGAGCTCTGCAACCTCCTCCCTCCCGTGTGGTGCAACAGATGTCCCTTTCTCGAGAAATGTACTCAATGGGATCGTAATGTTGCAACCACACACACAAGTTGACCTGCTGTGACGAAAGGACGAGTTAGTACATTTCAAACATGAAAAAGGTCATTTTAAAATCAACATGAGAAACCGAAATTCCTAAAGTATAAACAACACAAAAATGCTTTCCAAAGACAGAAAATGAATCGAGCTCTGCAGCCTCCTCCCTCCCATGTGGTGCAACAGATGTCTCTTTCTCCAGAAGTGTACTCAATGGGATCGTAATGTTGCAACCACACACACAAGTTGACCTGCTGTGAGGAAAAAACGAGTTAGTACAATTCAGACATGTAAAAGGTCATTATAAAATCAACATGAGAAAGCACTTTTCCTAAAGTATAAACCACAAAATAATGCTTACCAAAGAAAGAAAATGAATCGAGCTCTGCACCCTCCTCCCTCCCGTGTGGTGCAACAGATGTCCCTTTCTCCAAAAATGTACTCAATGGGATCGTAATGTTGCATCCACACACAAGTTCACCTGCTGCGACGAAAAAACGAGTTAGTACATTTCAAACATGAAAAAGGTCATTTTAAAATCAACATGAAAAACCAAAATTCCTAAAGTATAAACCACACAAAAAAGCTTACCAAAGAAAGAAAATGAATCGAGCTCCGCACCCTCCTCCCTCCCGTGTGGTGCAACAGATGTCCCTTTCTCCAGAGATGTACTCAAAGGGATCGTAATGTTGCAACCACACACACAAGTTGACCTGCTGTCAGGAAAAAACGTGTTAGTACATTTCAAACATGAAAAAGTATAAAACAGAAAAAAATGCTTACCAAAGAAAGTAAATGAATCGAGCTCCGCACCCTCCTCCCTCCCGTGTGGTGCAACAGATGTCCCTTTCTCCAAAAATGTACTCAATGGGATCGTAATGTTGCATCCACACACAAGTTGACCTGCTGTGAAAATAAGACGAGTTAGTACATTTCAAACATGAAAAAGGTCTTTTTAAAATCAACATGAAAAACCAAAATTCCTAAAGTATAAACCACGCAAGAATGCTTACCAAAGAAAGAAAACGAATCGAGCTCCGCATCCTCCTCCCGCCCGTTTGGTGCGACAGATGTCCCTTTCTCCAGAAATGTACTCAATGGGATCGTAATGTTGCAACCACACACACAAGTTGACCTGCTGTGAGGAAAAAACGAGTTAGTACAATTCAGACATGTAAAAGGTCATTATAAAATCAACATGAGAAAGCAATTTTTTTAAAGTATAAACCACAAAATAATGCTTACCAAAGAAAGGAAATGAATCGAGCTCTGCACCCTCCTCAGTCCCGTGTGGTGCAACAGATGTCCCTTTCTCGAGAAATGTACTCAATGGGATCGTAATGTTGCAACCACACACTCAAGTTGACCTGCTGTGAGGAAAAGACGAGTTAGTACATTTCAAACATGAAAAAAGTCATTTTAAAATCAACATGAGAAACCAAAATTCCTAAAGTATAAACCACACAAAAATGCTTACCAAAGAAAGAAAATGAATCGAGCTCTGCACCCTCCTCCCTCCCGTGTGGTGCAACAGATGTCCCTTTCTCCAAAAATGTACTCAATGGGATCGTAATGTTGCATCCACACACAAATTCACCTGCTGCGACGAAAAAACGAGTTAGTACATTTCAAACATGAAAAAGGTCATTTTAAAATCAACATGAAAAACCAAAATTCCCAAAGTATAAACCACACAAAAAAGCTTACCAAAGAAAGAAAATGAGTCGAGCTCCGCACCCTCCTCCCTCCCGTGTGGTGCAACAGATGTCCCTTTCTCCAGAGATGTACTCTATGGGATCGTAATGTTGCAACCACACACACAAGTTGACCTGCTGTCAGGAAAAAACGTGTTAGTACATTTCAAACATGAAAAAGTATAAAACAGAAAAAAATGCTTACCAAAGAAAGAAAATGAGTCGAGCTCCGCACCCTCCTCCCTCCCGTGTGGTGCAACAGATGTCCCTTTCTCCACAAATGTACTCAATGGGATCGTAATGTTGCATCCACACACAAGTTGAACTGCTGTGAAAAAAAGACGAGTTAGTACATTTCAAACATGAAAAAAGTCATTTTAAAATCAACATGAAAAACCAAAATTCCTAAAGTATAAACCACGCAAGAATGCTTACCAAAGAAGGAAATGAATCGAGCTCCGAATCCTCCTCCCTCCCGTTTGGTGCGACAGATGTCCATTTCTCCAGAAATGTACTCAATGGGATCGTAATGTTGCACTCACACACACAAGTTGACGTGCTGTGAGGAAAAGACGAGTTAGTACATTTCAAACATGAGAAAGGTCATTTTAAAATGAACATGAAAAACCAAAATTCCTAAAGTATAAACCACGCAAGAATGCTTACCAAAGAAAGAAAATGAATCGAGCTCCGCATCCTCCTCCCTCCCGTTTGGTGCGACAGATGTCCCTTTCTCCAGAAATGTACTCAATGGGATCGTAATGTTGCAACCACACACACAAGTTGACCTGCTGTGAGGAAAAGACGAGTTAGTACATTTCAAACATGAAAAAGTATAAAACAGAAAAAAATGCTTACCAAAGAAAGAAAGTAAATCGAGTTCCGCACCCTCCTCCCTCCCATGTGGTGCAACTGATGTCTCTTTCTCCAAAAATGTACTCAATGTGATCGTAATGTTGCATCCACACACAAGTAGACTGCTGCGACGAAAAAACGAGTTAGTACATTTCAAACATGAAAAAGGTCATTTTAAAATCAACATGAAAAACCAAAATTCCTAAAGTATAAACCACACAAAAATGCTTACCAAAGAAACAAAATGAATCGAGCTCTGCACCCTCCCGTGTGTGCAACAGATGTCCCTTTCTCCAGAAACGTACTCAATGGGATCGTAATGTTGCAACCACACACACAATTTGACCTGCTGTGAGAAAAAGACAAGTTAGTACATTTCAAACATGGAAAAGTATAAAACAGAAAAAAATGCTTACCAAAGAAAGAAAATGAATTGAGCTCCGCACCCTCCTCCCTCCCGTGTGGTGCAACAGATGTCCCTTTCTCCAAAAATGTACTCAATGGGATCGTAATGTTGCATCCACACACAAGTTGACCTTCTGTGAGGAAAAGACGAGTTAGTACATTTCAAACATGAAAAAGGTCATTTTAAAATCAACATGCAAAACCAAAATTCCTAAAGTATAAACCACGCAAGAATGCTTACCAAAGAAAGAAAATGAATCGAGCTCCACATCCTCCTTCCTCCCGTTTGGTGCGACAGATGTCCCTTTCTCCAGAAATGTACTCAATGGGATCGTAATGTTGCAACCACACACACAAGTTGACCTGCTGTGAGGAAAAAACGAGTTAGTACAATTCAGACATGTAAAAGGTCATTATAAAATCAACATGAGAAAGCAATTTTCCTAAAGTATAAACCACAAAATAATGCTTACCAAACAAAGAAAATGAATCGAGCTCTGCACCCTCCTCAGTCCTGTGTGGTGCAACAGATGTCCCTTTCTCGAGAAATGTACTCAATGGGATCGTAATGTTGCAACCACAAACACAAGTTGACCTGCTGTGAGGAAAAGACGAGTTAGTACATTACAAACATGAAAAAGGTCATTTTAAAATCAACATGAGAAACCAAAATTCCTAAAGTATAAACCACACAAAAATGCTTACCAAAGAAAGAAAATGAATCGAGCTCCGCACCCTCCTCCCTCCCGTGTGGTGCAACAGATGTCCCTTTCTCAAAAAATGTACTCAATGGGATCGTAATGTTGCATCCACACACAAGTTGACCTGCTGTGAAAAAAAGACGAGTTAGGACATTTCAAACATGAAAAAGGTCATTTGAAAATCAACATGAAAATCCAAAATTCCTAAAGTATAAACCACGCCAAAATGCTTACCAAAGAAAGAAAATAAATCGAGCTCCGCACCCTCCTCCTCCCCGTATGGTGCAACAGATGTCCCTTTCTCGAGAAATGTACTCAATGGGATCGTAATGTTGCACTCACACACTCAAGTTGACCTGCTATGAGGAAAAGACGAGTTAGTACATTTCAAACATGAGAGAGGTCATTATAAAATCAACATGAGAAAGCAAAATTCCTAAAGTATAAACCACGCCAAAATGCTTACCAAAGAAAGAAAATAAATCGAGCTCCGCGCCCTCCTCCCTCTCCTGTGGTGCAACAGATGTCCCTTTCTCCAGAAATGTACTCAATGGGATCGTAATGTTGCAACCACACACACAAGTTGAATTTCTGTGAGGAAAAGACGAGTTAGTACATTTCAAACATGAAAAAGTATAAAACAAAAAAAAAATGCTTACCAAAGAAAGAAAATGAATCGAGCTCCGCACCCTCCTCCCTCCCGTGTGGTGCAACAGATGTCCCTTTCTCCAGAAATGTACTCAATGGGATCGTAATGTTGCAGTCACACACACAAGTTGACCTGCTGTGAGGAAAAAACGTGTTAGTATATTTCAAACATGAAAAAGTATAAAACAGAAAGAAATGCTTACCAAAGAAATAAAATGAATCGAGCTCCGCACCCTTCTCCCTCCTGTGTGGTGCAACAGTTGTCCCTTTCTCCAATAATGTACTCAATGGGATCGTAATGTTGTATCCACACACAAGTTGACCTGCTGCGACGAAAAAACGAGTTAGTACATTTCAAACATGAAAAAGGACATTTTAAAATCAACATGAAAAACCAAAATTCCTAAAGAATAAACCACAAAAAAATGCTTACCAAAGAAACAAAATGAATCGAGCTCTGCACCCTCCTCCCTCCCGTGTGGTGCAACAGATGTCCCTTTCTCGAGAAATGTACTCAATGGGATCGAAATGCTGCAACCACACACACAAGTTGACCTGCTGTGAGGAAAAGACGAGTTAGTACATTTCAAACATGAAAAAGGTCATTTTAAAATCAACATGAGAAACCAAAATTCCTAAAGTATTAACCACACAAAAATGCTTACCAAAGAAAGAAAATGAATCGAGCTCTGCACCCTCCTCCGTCCCGTGTGGTGCAACAGATGGCCCTTTCTCGAGAAATGTACTCAATGGGATCGTAATGTTGCAACCACTCACAAGTTGACCTGCTGTGAGGAAAAAACGAGTTAGTACATTTCAAACATGATAAATGTCATTTTAAAATCGACATGAAAAACCAAAATTCCTAAAGTATAAACCACACAAAAATGCGTACCAAAGAATGAAAATAAATCGAGCTCTGCACCCTCCTCCCTCCCGTGTGGTGCAACAGATGGCCCTTTCTCGAGAAATGTACTCAATGGGATCGTAATGTTGCAACCACTCACAAGTTGACCTGCTGTGAGGAAAAAACGAGTTAGTACATTTCAAACATGATAAATGTCATTTTAAAATCGACATGAAAAACCAAAATTCCTAAAGTATAAACCACACAAAAATGCGTACCAAAGAATGAAAATAAATCGAGCTCTGCACCCTCCTCCCTCCCGTGTGGTGCAACAGATGGCCCTTTCTCGAGAAATGTACTCAATGGGATCGTAATGTTGCAACCACTCACAAGTTGACCTGCTGTGAGGAAAAAACGAGTTAGTACATTTCAAACATGAAAAAGTATAGAACAAAATAAAATGCTTACAAAAGAAAGAAAATGAATCGAGCTCCGCACCCTCCTCCCTCCCGTGTGGTGCAACAGATGTCCCTTTCTCCAGAGATGTACTCAATGGGATCGTAATGTTGCAACCACACACACAAGTTGACCTGCTGTCAGGAAAAAACGTGTTAGTACATTTCAAACATGAAAAAGTATAAAACAGAAAAAAATGCTTACCAAAGAAAGAAAATGAATCGAGATCCGCACCCTCCTCCCTCCCGTGTGGTGCAACAGATGTCCCTTTCTCCAAAAATGTACTCAATGGGATCGTAATGTTGCATCCACACACAAGTTGACCTGCTGTGAAAAAAAGACGAGTTAGTACATTTCAAACATGAAAAAGGTCATTTTAAAATGAACATGAAAAACCAAAATTCCTAAAGTATAAACCACGCAAGAATGCTTACCAAAGAAAGAAAATGAATCGAGCTCCGCATCCTCCTCCCTCCCGTTTGGTGCGACAGATGTCCCTTTCTCCAGAAATGTACTCAATGGGATCGTAATGTTGCAACCACACACACAAGTTGACCTGCTGTGAGGAAAAGACGAGTTAGTACATTTCAAACATGAAAAAGTATAAAACAGAAAAAAATGCTTACCAAAGAAAGAAAGTAAATCGAGTTCCGCACCCTCCTCCCTCCCATGTGGTGCAACTGATGTCTCTTTCTCCAAAAATGTACTCAATGTGATCGTAATGTTGCATCCACACACAAGTAGACTGCTGCGACGAAAAAACGAGTTAGTACATTTCAAACATGAAAAAGGTCATTTTAAAATCAACATGAAAAACCAAAATTCCTAAAGTATAAACCACACAAAAATGCTTACCAAAGAAACAAAATGAATCGAGCTCTGCACCCTCCCGTGTGTGCAACAGATGTCCCTGTCTCCAGAAACGTACTCAATGGGATCGTAATGTTGCAACCACACACACAATTTGACCTGCTGTGAGAAAAAGACAAGTTAGTACATTTCAAACATGGAAAAGTATAAAACAGAAAAAAATGCTTACCAAAGAAAGAAAATGAATTGAGCTCCGCACCCTCCTCCCTCCCGTGTGGTGCAACAGATGTCCCTTTCTCCAAAAATGTACTCAATGGGATCGTAATGTTGCATCCACACACAAGTTGACCTTCTGTGAGGAAAAGACGAGTTAGTACATTTCAAACATGAAAAAGGTCATTTTAAAATCAACATGCAAAACCAATATTCCTAAAGTATAAACCACGCAAGAATGCTCACCAAAGAAAGAAAATGAATCGAGCTCCGCATCCTCCTCCCTCCCGTTTGGTGCGACAGATGTCCCTTTCTCCAGAAATGTACTCAATGGGATCGTAATGTTGCAACCACACACACAAGTTGACCTGCTGTGAGGAAAAAACGAGTTAGTACAATTCAGACATGTAAAAGGTCATTATAAAATCAACATGAGAAAGCAATTTTCCTAAAGTATAAACCACAAAATAATGCTTACCAAAGAAAGAAAATGAATCGAGCTCTGCACCCTCCTCAGTCCCGTGTGGTGCAACAGATGTCCCTTTCTCGAGAAATGTACTCAATGGGATCGTAATGTTGCAACCACACACACAAGTTGACCTGCTGTGAGGAAAAGACGAGTTAGTACATTACAAACATGAAAAAGGTCATTTTAAAATCAACATGAGAAACCAAAATTCCTAAAGTATAAACCACACAAAAATGCTTACCAAAGAAAGAAAATGAATCGAGCTCCGCACCCTCCTCCCTCCCGTGTGGTGCAACAGATGTCCCTTTCTCAAAAAATGTACTCAATGGGATCGTAATGTTGCATCCACACACAAGTTGACCTACTGTGAAAAAAAGACGAGTTAGAACATTTCAAACATGAAAAAGGTCATTTGAAAATCAACATGAAAATCCAAAATTCCTAAAGTATAAACCACGCCAAAATGCTTACCAAAGAAAGAAAATAAATCGAGCTCCGCACCCTCCTCCTCCCCGTATGGTGCAACAGATGTCCCTTTCTCGAGAAATGTACTCAATGGGATCGTAATGTTGCACTCACACACACAAGTTGACCTGCTGTGAGGAAAAGACGACTTAGTACATTTCAAACATGAGAGAGGTCATTATAAAATCAACATGAGAAAGCAAAATTCCTAAAGTATAAACCACGCCAAAATGCTTACCAAAGAAAGAAAATAAATCGAGCTCCGCGCCCTCCTCCCTCTCCTGTGGTGCAACAGATGTCCCTTTCTCCAGAAATGTACTCAATGGGATCGTAATGTTGCAACCACACACACAAGTTGAATTTCTGTGAGGAAAAGACGAGTTAGTACATTTCAAACATGAAAAAGTATAAAACAAACAAAAAATGCTTACCAAAGAAAGAAAATGAATCGAGCTTTGCACCCTCCTCCCTCCCGTGTGGTGCAACAGATGTCCCTTTCTCCAGAAATGTACTCAATGGGATCGTAATGTTGCAGTCACACACACAAGTTGACCTGCTGTGAGGAAAAAACGTGTTAGTATATTTCAAACATGAAAAAGTATAAAACAGAAAGAAATGCTTACCAAAGAAAGAAAATGAATCGAGCTCCGCACCCTTCTCCCTCCTGTGTGGTGCAACAGTTGTCCCTTTCTCCAATAATGTACTCAATGGGATCGTAATGTTGTATCCACACACAAGTTGACCTGCTGCGACGAAAAAACGAGTTAGTACATTTCAAACATGAAAAAGGACATTTTAAAATCAACATGAAAAACCAAAATTCCTAAAGAATAAACCACAAAAAAATGCTTACCAAAGAAACAAAATGAATCGAGCTCTGCACCCTCCTCCCTCCCGTGTGGTGCAACAGATGTCCCTTTCTCGAGAAATGTACTCAATGGGATCGAAATGCTGCAACCACACACACAAGTTGACCTGCTGTGAGGAAAAGACGAGTTAGTACATTTCAAACATGAAAAAGGTCATTTTAAAATCAACATGAGAAACCAAAATTCCTAAAGTATAAACCACACAAAAATGCTTACCAAAGAAAGAAAATGAATCGAGCTCTGCACCCTCCTCCGTCCCGTGTGATGCAACAGATGGCCCTTTCTCGAGAAATGTACTCAATGGGATCGTAATGTTGCAACCACTCACAAGTTGACCTGCTGTGAGGAAAAAACGAGTTAGTACATTTCAAACATGATAAATGTCATTTTAAAATCGACATGAAAAACCAAAATTCCTAAAGTATAAACCACACAAGAATGCGTACCAAAGAATGAAAATAAATCGAGCTCTGCACCCTCCTCCCTCCCGTGTGGTGCAACAGATGGCCCTTTCTCGAGAAATGTACTCAATGGGATCGTAATGTTGCATCCACACACAAGTTGACCTGCTGTGAAAAAAAGACGAGTTAGGACATTTCAAACATGAAAAAGGTCATTTGAAAATCAACATGAAAAACCAAAATTCCTAAAGTATAAACCACGCCAAAATGCTTACCAAAGAAAGAAAATAAATCGAGCTCCGCACCCTCCTCCCCCCCGTATGGTGCAACAGATGTCCCTTTCTCGAGAAATGTACTCAATGGGATCGTAATGTTGCACTCACACACACAAGTTGACCTGCTGTGAGGAAAAGACGAGTTAGTACATTTCAAACATGAGAGAGGTCATTATAAAATCAACATGAGAAAGCAAAATTCCTAAAGTATAAACCACGCCAATATGCTTACCAAAGAAAGAAAATAAATCGAGCTCCGCGCCCTCCTCCCTCTCGTGTGGTGCAACAGATGTCCCTTTCTCCAGAAATGTACTCAATGGGATCGTAATGTTGCAACCACACACACAAGTTGAATTTCTGTAAGGAAAAGACGAGTTAGTACATTTCAAACAAGAAAAAGTATAAAACAAAAAAAAAATGCTTACCAAAGAAAGAAAATGAATCGAGCTCCGCACCCTCCTCCCTCCCGTGTGGTGCAACAGATGTCCCTTTCTCCAGAAATGTACTCAATGGGATCGTAATGTTGCAGTCACACACACAAGTTGACCTGCTGTTAGGAAAAAACGTGTTAGTATATTTCAAACATGAAAAAGTATAAAACAGAAAGAAATGCTTACCAAAGAAATAAAATGAATCGAGCTCCGCACCCTTCTCCCTCCTGTGTGGTGCAACAGTTGTCCCTTTCTCCAATAATGTACTCAATGGGATCGTAATGTTGTATCCACACACAAGTTGACCTGCTGCGACGAAAAAACGAGTTAGTACATTTCAAACATGAAAAAGGACATTTTAAAATCAACATGAAAAACCAAAATTCCTAAAGAATAAACCACAAAAAAATGCTTACCAAAGAAACAAAATGAATCGAGCTCTGCACCCTCCTCCCTCCCGTGTGGTGCAACAGATGTCCCTTTCTCGAGAAATGTACTCAATGGGATCGAAATGCTGCAACCACACACACAAGTTGACCTGCTGTGAGGAAAAGACGAGTTAGTACATTTCAAACATGAAAAAGGTCATTTTAAAATCAACATGAGAAACCAAAATTCCTAAAGTATTAACCACACAAAAATGCTTACCAAAGAAAGAAAATGAATCGAGCTCTGCACCCTCCTCCGTCCCGTGTGGTGCAACAGATGGCCCTTTCTCGAGAAATGTACTCAATGGGATCGTAATGTTGCAACCACTCACAAGTTGACCTGCTGTGAGGAAAAAACGAGTTAGTACATTTCAAACATGATAAATGTCATTTTAAAATCGACATGAAAAACCAAAATTCCTAAAGTATAAACCACACAAAAATGCGTACCAAAGAATGAAAATAAATCGAGCTCTGCACCCTCCTCCCTACCGTGTGGTGCAACAGATGGCCCTTTCTCGAGAAATGTACTCAATGGGATCGTAATGTTGCAACCACTCACAAGTTGACCTGCTGTGAGGAAAAAACGAGTTAGTACATTTCAAACATGATAAATGTCATTTTAAAATCGACATGAAAAACCAAAATTCCTAAAGTATAAACCACACAAAAATGCGTACCAAAGAATGAAAATAAATCGAGCTCTGCACCCTCCTCCCTCCCGTGTGGTGCAACAGATGGCCCTTTCTCGAGAAATGTACTCAATGGGATCGTAATGTTGCAACCACTCACAAGTTGACCTGCTGTGAGGAAAAAACGAGTTAGTACATTTCAAACATGAAAAAGTATAAAACAAAATAAAATGCTTACAAAAGAAAGAAAATGAATCGAGCTCCGCACCCTCCTCCCTCCCGTGTGGTGCAACAGATGTCCCTTTCTCCAGAGATGTACTCAATGGGATCGTAATGTTGCAACCACACACACAAGTTGACCTGCTGTCAGGAAAAAACGTGTTAGTACATTTCAAACATGAAAAAGTATAAAACAGAAAAAAATGCTTACCAAAGAAAGAAAATGAATCGAGATCCGCACCCTCCTCCCTCCCGTGTGGTGCAACAGATGTCCCTTTCTCCAAAAATGTACTCAATGGGATCGTAATGTTGCATCCACACACAAGTTGACCTGCTGTGAAAAAAAGACGAGTTAGTACATTTCAAACATGAAAAAGGTCATTTTAAAATCAACATGAAAAACCAAAATTCCTAAAGTATAAACCATGCCAAAATGCTTACCAAAGAAAGAAAATAAATCGAGCTCCGCACCCTCTTCCCTCCCGTGTGGTGCAACAGATGTCCCTTTCTCGAGAAATGTACTCAATGGGATCGTAATGTTGCACTCACACACACAAGTTGACCTGCTGTTAGGAAAAGACGAGTTAGTACATTTCAAACATGAGAAAGGTCATTATAAAATCAACATGAGAAAGCAAAATACCTAAAGTATAAACCACGCCAAAATGCTTGCCAAAGAAAGAAAATAAATCGAGCTCCGCGCCCTCCTCCCTCCCGTGTGGTGCAACAGATGTCCCTTTCTCCAGAAATGTACTCAATGGTATCGTAATGTTGCAACCACACACACAAGTTGACCTGCTGTGAGGAAAAGAAGAGTTAGTACATTTCAGACATGAAAAAGGTCATTATAAAATCAACATGAGAAAGCAAAATTCCTAATGTATAAACCCCAAAGAATTCTTACCAAAGAAAGAAATTGAATTGAGCTCTGCACCCTCCTCCCTCCCGTTTGGTGCAACAGATGTCCCAATCTCGAGAAATGTACTCAATGGGATCGTAATGTTGCAACCACACACACAAGTTGAATTGCTGTGAGGAAAAGACGAGTTAGTACATTTCAAACATGAAAAAGGTCATTTTAAAATCAACATGAAAAACCAAAATTCCTAAAGTATAAACTACACAAAAAAGCTTACCAAAGAAAGAAAATGAATCGAGCTCCGCACCCTCCTCCCTCCCGTGTGGTGCTACATATATTCGTTTCTCGAGAAATGTACTCAATGGGATCGCAATGTTGCAACCACACACTAGTTGACCTGCTGTGAGGAAAAAACGAGTTAGTACATTTCAAACATGAAAAAGGTCATTTTAAAATCAACATGAAAAACCAAAATTCCTAAAGTATAAACCACGCAAAAATGCTTACCAAAGAAGGAAATGAATCGAGCTCCGCATCCTCCTCCCTCCCGTTTGGTGCGACAGATGTCCCTTTCTCCAGAAATGTACTCAATGGGATCGTAATGTTGCACTCACACACTCAAGTTGACCTGCTGTGAGGAAAAGACGAGTTAGTACATTTCAAACATGAGAAAGGTCATTATAAAATCAACATGAGAAAGCAAAATTCCTAAAGTATAAACCGTGCCAAAATGCTTACCAAAGAAAGAAAATAAATCGAGCTCCGCGCCCTCCTCCCTCCCGTGTGGTGCAACAGATGTCCCTTTCTCGAGAAATGTACTCAATGGGATCGTAATGTTGCACTCACACACACAAGTTGACCTGCTGTGAGGAAAAGTCGAGTTAGTACATTTCAAACATGAGAAAGGTCATTATAAAATCAACATGAGAAAGCAAAATTCCTAAAGTATAAACCACGCCAAAATGCTTACCAAAGAAAGAAAATAAATCGAGCTCCGCGCCCTCCTCCCTCCCGTGTGGTGCAACAGATGTCCCTTTCTCCAGAAATGTACTCAATGGTACCGTAATGTTGCAACCACACACACAAGTTGCCTGCTGTGAGGAAAAGAAGAGTTAGTACATTTCAGACATGAAAAAGGTCATTATAAAATCAACATGAGAAAGCAAAATTCCTAATGTATAAACCCCAAAGAATTCTTACCAAAGAAAGAAATTGAATCGAGCTCTGCACCCTCCTCCCTCCCGTTTGGTGCAACAGATGTCCCATTCTCGAGAAATGTACTCAATGGGATCGTAATGTTGCAACCACACACACAAGTTGAATTGCTGTGAGGAAAAGACGAGTTAGTACATTTCAAACATGAAAAAGTATAAAACAGAAAAAAAAGGCTTACCAAACAAAGAAAATGAATCGAGCTCCGCACCCTCCTCCCTCCCGTGTGGTGCTACAGATATTCCTTTCTCGAGAAATGTACTCAATGGGATCGCAATGTTGCAACCACACACTAGTTGACCTGCTGTGAGGAAAAAACGAGTTAGTACATTTCAAACATGAAAAAGGTCATTTTAAAATCAACACGAGAAACCAAAATTCCTAAAGTATAAACCACACAAAAATGCTTACCAAAGAATGAAATTGAATCGAGCTCTGCACCCTCCTCCCTCCCGTGTGGTGCAACAGATGTCCCATTCTCGAGAAATATACTCAATGGGATCGTAATGTTGCATCCACACACAAGTTCACCTGCTGCGACGAAAAAACGAGTTAGTACATTTCAAACATGAAAAAGGTCATTTTAAAATCAACATGAAAAACCAAAATTCCTAAAATATAAACTACATAAAAAAGCTTATTAAAGAAAGAAAATGAATCGAGCTCCGCACCCTCCTCCCTCCCGTGTGGTGCAACAGATGTCCCTTTCTCCAGAGATGTACTCAATGGGATCGTAATGTTGCAACCATACACACAAGTTGACCTGCTGTCAGGAAAAAACGTGTTAGTACATTTCAAACATGAAAAAGTATAAAACAGGAAAAAATGCTTACCAAAGAAAGAAAATGAATCGAGCTCCGCAACCTCCTCCCTCCCGTGAGGTGCAACAGATGTCCCTTTCTCAAAAAATGTACTCAATGGGATCGTAATGTTGCATCCACACACAAGTTGACCTGCTGTGAAAAAAAGACGAGTTAGTACATTTCAAACATGATAAAGGTCATTTTAAAATCAACATGAAAAACCAAAATTCCTAAAGTATAAACCACGCCAAAATGCTTACCAAAGAAAGAAAATAAATCGAGCTCCGCACCCTCCTCCCTCCCGTGTGGTGCAACAGATGTCCCTTTCTCCAGAAATGTACTCAATGGGATCGTAATGTTGCACTCACACACACAAGTTGACCTGCTGTGAGGAAAAGACGAGTTAGTACATTTCAAACATGAGAAAGGTCATTATAAAATCAACATGAGAAAGCAAAATTCCTAATGTATAAACCCCAAAGAATTGCTTACCAGAGAAAGAAATTGAATGGAGCTCTGCACCCTCCTCCATCCCGTGTGGTGCAACAGATGTCCCATTCTCGAGAAATGTACTCAATGGGATCGTAATGTTGCAACCACACACACAAGTTGAATTGCTGTGAGGAAAAGACGAGTTAGTACATTTCAAACATGAAAAAGTATAAAACAGAAAAAAATGCTTACCAAAGAAGGAAAATGAATCGAGTTCCGCACCCTCCTCCCTCCCATGTGGTGCTACAGATATCCCTTTCTTGAGAAATGTACTCAACAAGATGGCAATGTTGCAACCACACACTAGTTGACCTGCTGTGAGGAAAAGACGAGTTAGTACATTTCAAACATGAAAAAGGTCATTTTGAAATCAACATGAGAAACCAAAATTCCTAAAGTAAAAACCACACAAAAATGCTTACCAAAGAATGAAATGAATCGAGCTCTGCACCCTCCTCCCTCCCGTGTGGTGCAACAGATGGCCCTTTCTCGAGAAATGTACTCAATGGGATTGTAATGTTGCAACCACTCACAAGTTGACCTGCTGTGAGGAAAAAAAATGTTAGTATATTTCAATCATGAAAAAGTATAAAACAGAAAGAAATGCTTACCAAAGAAAGAAAATGAATCGAGCTCCGCACCGTTCTCCCTCCTGTGTGGTGCAACAGTTGTCCCTTTCTCCAAAAATGTACTCAATGGGATCGTAATGTTGCATCCACACACAAGTTGACCTGCTGCGACGAAAAAACGAGTTCGTACATTTCAAACATGAAAAAGGTCATTTTAAAATCAACATGAAAAACCAAAATTCCTAAAGAATAAACCACAAAAAAATGCTTACCAAAGAAAGAAAATGAATCGAGCTCTGCACCCTCCTCCGTCCCGTGTGGTGCAACAGATGGCCCTTTCTCGAGAAATGTACTCAATGGGATCGTAATGTTGCAACCACTCACAAGTTGACTTGCTGTGACGAAAAAACGAGTTAGTACATTTCAAACATGAAAAAGTATAAAACAAAATAAAATGCTTACAAAAGAAAGAAAATGAATCGAGCTCTGCACCCTCCTCCGTCCCGTGTGGTGCAACAGATGGCCCTTTCTCGAGAAATGTACTCAATGGGATCGTAATGTTGCAACCACTCACAAGTTGACCTGCTGTGAGGAAAAAACGAGTTAGTACATTTCAAACATGAAAAAGTATAAAACAAAATAAAATGCTTACAAAAGAAAGAAAATGAATCGAGCTCCGCACCCTCCTCCCTCCCGTGTGGTGCAACAGAGGTCCCTTTCTCCAGAGATGTACTCAATGGGATCGTAATGTTGCAACCACACACACAAGTTGACCTGCTGTCAGGAAAAAACGTGTTAGTACATTTCAAACATGAAAAAGTATAAAACAGAAAAAAATGCTTACCAATGAAAAAAAATGAATCGAGCTCCGCACCCTCCTCCCTCCCGTGTGGTGCAACAGATGTCCCATTCTCGAGAAATGTACTCAATGGGATCGTAATGTTGCAACCACTCACACAAGTTGAATTGCTGTGAGGAAAAGACGAGTTAGTACATTTCAAACATGAAAAAGTATAAAACAGAAAAAAATGCTTACCAAAGAAAGAAAATGAATCGAACTCCGCACCCCCCTCCCTCCCGTGTGGTGCTACAGATATCCCTTTCTCTAGAAATGTACTCAATGGGATCGCAATGTTGCAACCACACACTAGTTGACCTGCTGTGAGGAAAAAACGAGTTAGTCCATTTCAAACATGAAAAAGGTCATTTTAAAATCAACATGAGAAACCAAAATTCCTAAAGTTTAAACCACACAAAACTGCTTACCAAAGAATGAAAGTGAATCGAGCTCTGCACCCTCCTCCCACCCGTGTGGCGCAACAGATGTCCCATTCTCGTGAAATGTACTCAATGGGATCCTAATGTTGCAACTACACACACAAGTTGAATTGCTGTGAGGAAAAGACGAGATAGTACATTTCAAACATGAAAAAGATTAAACAGAAAAATATGCTTACCAAAGAAAGAAAATGAATCGAGCCCCGCACCTTCCTCCCTCCCGTGTGGTGCTACAGATATCCCTTTCTCGAGAAATGTACTCAATGGGATCGTAACGTTGCAACCACACACACAAGTTGACCTGCTGTGAGGAAAAGACGAGTTAGTACATTTCAAACATGAAAAAGGTCATTTTAAAATCAACATGAGAAACCAAAATTCCTAAAGTATAAACCACACAAAAATGCTTACCAAAGAAAGAAAATGAATCGAACTCTGCACCCTCCTCCCTCCTGTGTGGTGCAACAGATGTCCCTTTCTCGAGAAATGTACTCAATGGGATCGTAATGTTGCAACCACACACACAAGTTGACCTGCTGTGAGGAAAAGACGAGTTAGCACATTTCAAACATGAAAAAGGTCATTTTAAAATCAACATGAAATACCAAAATTCCTCAAGTATAAACCACACAAAAATGCTTACCAAAGAATGAAAATGAATCGAGCTCTGTACCCTCCTCCCTCCCGTGTGGTGCAACAGATGGCCCTTTCTCGAGAAATGTACTCAATGGGATCGTTATGTTGCAACCACTCACAAGTTGACCTGCTGTGAGGAAAAAACGAGTTAGTACATTTCAAACATGAAAAAGTATAAAACAGAAAAAAATGCTTACCAAAGAAAGAAAATGAATCGAGCTCCGCACCCTCCTCCCTCCCGTGTTGTGTAACAGATGTCCCTTTCTCGAGAAATGTACTCAATGGGATCGTAATGTTGCAACCACACACACAAGTTGACCTGCTGTGAGGAAAAGACGAGTTAGTACATTTCAAACATGAAAAAGGTCATTTTAAAATCAACATGAGAAACCAAAATTCCTAAAGTATAAACCACACAAAAATGCTTACCAAAGAAAGAAAATGAATCGAGCTCTGCACCCTCTTCCGTCCCGTGTGGTGCAACAGATGTCCCTTTCTAAAAAATGTACTCAATGGGATCGTAATGTTGCATCCACACACAAGTTGACCTGCTGCGACGAAAAAACGATTTAGTACATTTCAAACATGAAAAAAGTCATTTTAAAATCGACATGATAAACCAAAATTCCCAAAGTATAAACCACACAAAAATGCTTACCAAAGAATGAAAATGAATCGAGCTCTGCACCCTCCTCCCTCCCGTGTGGTGCAACAGATGTCCCTTTCTCGAGAAATGTACTCAATGGGATCGTAATGTTGCAACCATACACACAAGTTGACCTGCTGTGAGGAAAAGACGAGTTAGTACATTTCAAACATGAAAAAGGTCATTTTAAAATCGACATGAAAAACCAAAATTCCTAAAGTATAAACCACACAAAAATGCTTACCAAAGAATGAAAATGAATCGAGCTCTGCACCCTCCTTCCTCCCGTGTGGTGCAACAGATGGCCCTTTCTCGAGAAATGTACTCAATGGGATCGTAATGTTGCAACCACTCACAAGTTGACCTGCTGTGAGGAAAAAACGAGTTAGTACATTTCAAACATGAAAAAGTATAAAACAGAAAAAAATGCTTACCAAAGAAAGAAAATGAATCGATCTCCGCACCCTCCTCCCTCCCGTGTGGTGCTACAGATATCCCTATCTCGAGAAATGTACTCAATGGGATCGTAATGTTGCAACCACACACACAAGTTGACCTGCTGTGAGGAAAAGACGAGTTAGTACATTTCAAACATGAAAAAGGTCATTTTAAAATCAACATGAGAAACCAAAATTCCTAAAGTATAAACCACACAAAAATGCTTACCAAAGAATGAAAATGAATCGAGCTCTGCACCCTCCTCCCTCCTGTGTGGTGCAACAGATGGCCCTTTCTCGAGAAATGTACTCAATGGGATCGTAATGTTGCAACCACACACACAAGTTGACCTGCTGTGAGGAAAAGACGAGTTAGTACATTTCAAACATGAAAAAGGTCATTTTAAAATCAACATGAGAAACCAAAATTCCTAAAGTATAAACCACACAAAAATGCTTACCAAAGAAGGAAAATGAATCGAGCTCTGCACCCTCCTCCCTCCCGTGTGGTGCAACAGATGTCCCTTTCTCGAGAAATGTACTCAATGGGATCGCATTGTTGCAAACACACACTAGTTGACCTGCTGTGAGGAAAAAACGAGTTAGTACATTTCAAACATGAAAAAGGTCATTTTAAAATCGACATGAAAAACCAAAATTCCTAAAGTGTAAACCACACAAAAATGCTTACCAAAGAATGAAAATGAATCGAGCTCTGCACCCTCCTCCCTCCCGTGTGGTGCAACAGATGGCCCTTTCTCGAGAAATGTACTCAATGGGATCGTAATGTTGCAACCACTCACAAGTTGACCTGCTGTGAGGAAAAAACGAGTTAGTACATTTCAAACATGAAAAAGTATAAAACAGAAAAAAATGCTTACCAAAGAAAGAATATGAATCGAGATCCGCACCCTCCTCCCTCCCGTGTGGTGCTACAGATATCCCTTTCTCGAGAAATGTACTCAATGGGATCGTAATGTTGCTACCACACACACAAGTTGACCTGCTGTGAGGAAAAGACGAGTTAGTACATTTCAAACATGAAAAAGGTCATTTTAAAATCAACATGAGAAACCAAAATTCCTAATGTATAAACCACACAAAAATGCTTACCAAAGAAAGAAAATGAATCGAGCTCGGCACCCTCTTCCGTCCCGTGTGGTGCAACAGATGTCCCTTTCTAAAAAATGTACTCAGTGGGATCGTAATGTTGCATCCACACACAAGTTGACCTGCTGCGACGAAAAAACGATTTAGTACATTTCAAACATGAAAAAGGTGATTTTAAAATCGACATGATAAACCAAAATTCCCAAAGTATAAACCACACAAAAATGCTTACCAAAGAATGAAAATGAATCGAGCTCTGCACCCTCCTCCCTCTCGTGTGGTGCAACAGATGTCCCTTTCTCGAGAAATGTACTCAATGGGATCGTAATGTTGCAACCATACACACAAGTTGACCTGTTGTGAGGAAAAGACGAGTTAGTACATTTCAAACATGAAAAAGGTCATTTTAAAATCGACATGAAAAACCAAAATTCCTAAAGTATAAACCACACAAAAATGCTTACCAAAGAATGAAAATGAATCGAGCTCTGCACCCTCCTTCCTCCCGTGTGGTGCAACAGATGGCCCTTTCTCGAGAAATGTACTCAATGGGATCGTAATGTTGCAACCACTCACAAGTTGACCTGCTGTGAGGAAAAAACGAGTTAGTACATTTCAAACATGAAAAAGCATAAAACAGAAAAAAATGCTTACCAAAGAAAGAAAATGAATCGAGCTCCGCACCCTCCTCCCTCCCGTGTGGTGCTACAGATATCCCTTTCTCGAGAAATGTACTCAATGGGATCGTAATGTTGCTACCACACACACAAGTTGACCTGCTGTGAGGAAAAGACGAGTTAGTACATTTCAAACATGAAAAAGGTCATTTTAAAATAAACATTAGAAACCAAAATTCCTAAAGTATAAACCACACAAAAATGCTTACCAAAGAAAGAAAATGAATCGAGCTCTGCGGCCTCCTCCCTCCCGTGTGGTGCAACAGATGTCCCTTTCTCGAGAAATGGACTCAATGGGATCGCAATGTTGCAACCACACACTAGTTGACCTGCTGTGAGGAAAAAACGAGTTAGTATATTTCAAACATGAAAAAGGTCATTTTAAAATCAACATGAGAAACCAAAATTCCTAAAGTATAAACCACACAAAAATGCTTACCAAAGAAAGAAAATGAATCGAGCTCTGCACCCTCTTCCGTCCCGTGTGGTGCAACAGATGTCCCTTTCTAAAAAATGTACTCAATGGGATCGTAATGTTGCATCCACACACAAGTTGACCTGCTGCGACGAAAAAACGATTTAGTACATTTCAAACATGAAAAAGGTCATTTTAAAATCGACATGAAAAACCAAAATTCCTAAAGTATAAACCACACAAAAATGCTTACCAAAGAATGAAAATGAATCGAGCTCTGCACCCTCCTCCCTCCCGTGTGGTGCAACAGATGTCCCTTTCTCGAGAAATGTACTCAATGGGATCATAATGTTGCAACCACACACACAAGTTGACCTGCTGTGAGGAAAAGACGAGTTAGTACATTTCAAACATGAAAAAGGTCATTTTAAAATCAACATGAGAAACCAAAATTCCTAAAGTATAAACCACACAAAAATGCTTACCAAAGAATGAAAATGAATCGAGCTCTGCACCCTCCTCCCTCCCGTGTGGTGCAACAGATGTCCCTTTCTCGAGAAATGTACTCAATGCGATCGTAATGTTGCATCCACACACAAGTTGACCTGCTGCGACGAAAAAACGATTTAGTACATTTCAAACATGAAAAAGGTCATTTTAAAATCGACATGAAAATTCAAAATTCCTAAAGTATAAACCACACAAAAATGCTTACCAAAGAATGAAAATGAATCGAGCTCTGCACCCTCCTCCCTCCCGTGTGGTGCAACAGATGTCCCTTTCTCGAGAAATGTACTCAATGGGATCGTAACGTTGCAACCACACACACAAGTTGACCTGCTGTGAGGAAAAGACGAGTTAGTACATTTCAAACTTGAAAAAGGTAATTTTAAAATCAACATGAGAAACCAAAATTCCTAAAGTATAAACCACACAAAAATGCTTACCAAAGAAAGAAAATGAATCGAGCTCTGCACCCTCCTCCCTCCCGTGTGGTGCAACAGATGTCCCTTTCTCGAGAAATGTACTCAATGGGATCGCAATGTTGCAACCACACACACAAGTTGACCTGCTGTGAGGAAAAAACGAGTTAGTCCATTTCAAACATGAAAAAGGTCATATTAAAATCAACATGAGAAACCAAAATTCCTAAAGTTTAAACCACACAAAACTGCTTACCAAAGAATGAAAGTGAATCGAGCTCTGCACCCTCCTCCCACCCGTGTGGTGCAACAGATGTCCCATTCTCGTGAAATGTACTCAATGGGATCGTAATGTTGCAACTACACACACAAGTTGAATTGCTGTGAGGAAAAGACGAGATAGTACATTTCAAACATGAAAAAGATTAAACAGAAAAATATGCTTACCAAAGAAAGAAAATGAATCGAGCCCCGCACCTTCCTCCTTCCCGTGTGGTGCTACAGATATCCCTTTCTCGAGAAATGTACTCAATGGGATCGTAATGTTGCAACCACTCACAAGTTGACCTGCTGTGAGGAAAAAACGAGTTAGTACATTTCAAAAATGAAAAAGTATAAAACAGAAAAAAATGCTTACCTAAGAAAGAAAATGAATCGAGCTCCACACCCTCCTCCCTCCCGTGTGGTGCAACAGATGTCCCTTTATCCAGAGATGTACTCAATGCGATCGTAATATTGCAACCACACACACAAGTTGACCTGCTGTGAGGAAAAGACGAGTTAGTACATTTCAAACATGAAAAAGGTCATTTTAAAATCAACATGAGAAACCAAAATTCCTAAAGTATAAACCACACAAAAATGCTTACCAAAGAAAGAAAATGAATCGAGCTCTGCACCCTCCTCCCTCCCGTGTGGTGCAACAGATGTCCCTTTCTCGAGAAGTGTACTCAATGGGATCGCAATGTTGCAACCACACACTAGTTGAGCTGCTGCGAGGAAAAAACGAGTTAGTACATTTCAAACATGAAAAAGGTAATTTTAAAATCAACATGAGAAACCAAAATTCCTAAAGTATAAACCACACAAAAATGCTTACCAAAGAAAGAAATTGAATCGAGCTCCGCACCCTCCTCCCTCCCGTGTGGTGCAACAGATGTCCCTTTCTCGAGAAATGTACTCAATGGGATCGCATTGTTGCAAACACACACTAGTTGACCTGCTGTGAGGAAAAAACGAGTTAGTACATTTCAAACATGAAAAAGGTAATTTTAAAATCAACATGAGAAACCAAAATTCCTAAAGTATAAACCACACAAAAATGCTTACCAAAGAATGAAAATGAATCGAGCTCTGCACCCTCCTCCCTCCCGTGTGGTGTAACAGATGTCCCTTTCTCGAGAAATGTACTCAACGGGATCGTAATGTTGCAACCACACACACAAGTTGACCTGCTGTGAGGAAAAGACGAGTTAGTACATTTCAAACATGAAAAAGGTCATTTTAAAATCAACATGAGAAACCAAAATTCCTAAAGTATAAACCACACAAAAATGCTTACCAAAGAAAGAAAATGAATCGAACTCTGCACCCTCTTCCGTCCCGTGTGGTGCAACAGATGTCCCTTTCTAAAAAATGTACTCAATGAGATCGTAATGTTGCATCCACACACAAGTTGACCTGCTGCGACGAAAAAACGATTTAGTACATTTCAAACATGAAAAAGGTCATTTTAAAATCGACATGAAAAACCAAAATTCCTAAAGTATAAACCACACAAAAATGCTTACCAAAGAATGAAAATGAATCGAGCTCTGGACCCTCCTCCCTCCCGTGTGGTGCAACAGATGGCCCTTTCTCGAGAAATGTACTCAATGGGATCGTTATGTTGCAACCACTCACAAGTTGACCTGCTGTGAGGAAAAAACGAGTTAGTACATTTCAAACATGAAAAAGTATAAAACAGAAAAAAATGCTTACCAAAGAAAGAAAATGAATCGAGCTCCGCACCCTCCTCCCTCCCATGTGGTGCTACAGATATCCCTTTCTCGAGAAATGTACTCAATGGGATCGTAATGTTGCAACCACACACACAAGTTGACCTGCTGTGAGGAAAAGACGAGTTAGTACATTTCAAACATGAAAAAGGTCATTTTAAAATCAACATGAGAAACCAAAATTCCTAAAGTATAAACCACACAAAAATGCTTACCAAAGAAAGAAAATGAATCGAGCTCTGCACCCTCTTCCGTCCCGTGTGGTGCAACAGATGTCCCTTTCTAAAAAATGTACTCAATGGGATCGTAATGTTGCATCCACACACAAGTTGACCTGCTGCGACGAAAAAACGATTTAGTACATTTCAAAACTGAAAAAAGTCATTTTAAAATCGACATGATAAACCAAAATTCCCAAAGTATAAACCACACAAAAATGCTTACCAAAGAATGAAAATGAATCGAGCTCTGCACCCTCCTCCCTCCCGTGTGGTGCAAGAGATGTCCCTTTCTCGAGAAATGTACTCAATGGGATCGTAATGTTGCAACCATACACACAAGTTGACCTGCTGTGAGGAAAAGACGAGTTAGTACATTTCAAACATGAAAAAGGTCATTTTAAAATCGACATGAAAAACCAAAATTCCTAAAGTATAAACCACACAAAAATGCTTACCAAAGAATGAAAATGAATCGAGCTCTGCACCCTCCTTCCTCCCGTGTGGTGCAACAGATGGCCCTTTCTCGAGAAATGTACTCAATGGGATCGTAATGTTGCAACCACTCACAAGTTGACCTGCTGTGAGGAAAAAACGAGTTAGTACATTTCAAACATGAAAAAGTATAAAACAGAAAAAAATGCTTACCAAAGAAAGAAAATGAATCGATCTCCGCACCCTCCTCCCTCCCGTGTGGTGCTACAGATATCCCTATCTCGAGAAATGTACTCAATGGGATCGTAATGTTGCAACCACACACACAAGTTGACCTGCTGTGAGGAAAAGACGAGTTAGTACATTTCAAACATGAAAAAGGTCATTTTAAAATCAACATGAGAAACCAAAATTCCTAAAGTATAAACCACACAAAAATGCTTACCAAAGAATGAAAATGAATCGAGCTCTGCACCCTCCTCCCTCCCGTGTGGTGCAACAGATGGCCCTTTCTCGAGAAATGTACTCAATGGGATCGTAATGTTGCAACCACACACACAAGTTGACCTGCTGTGAGGAAAAGACGAGTTAGTACATTTCAAACATGAAAAAGGTCATTTTAAAATCAACATGAGAAACCAAAATTCCTAAAGTATAAACCACACAAAAATGCTTACCAAAGAAGGAAAATGAATCGAGCTCTGCACCCTCCTCCCTCCCGTGTGGTGCAACAGATGTCCCTTTCTCGAGAAATGTACTCAATGGGATCGCATTGTTGCAAACACACACTAGTTGACCTGCTGTGAGGAAAAAACGAGTTAGTACATTTCAAACATGAAAAAGGTCATTTTAAAATCGACATGAAAAACCAAAATTCCTAAAGTGTAAACCACACAAAAATGCTTACCAAAGAATGAAAATGAATCGAGCTCTGCACCCTCCTCCCTCCCGTGTGGTGCAACAGATGGCCCTTTCTCGAGAAATGTACTCAATGGGATCGTAATGTTGCAACCACTCACAAGTTGACCTGCTGTGAGGAAAAAACGAGTTAGTACATTTCAAACATGAAAAAGTATAAAACAGAAAAAAATGCTTACCAAAGAAAGAATATGAATCGAGCTCCGCACCCTCCTCCCGCCCGTGTGGTGCTACAGATATCCCTTTCTCGAGAAATGTACTCAATGGGATCGTAATGTTGCTACCACACACACAAGTTGACCTGCTGTGAGGAAAAGACGAGTTAGTACATTTCAAACATGAAAAAGGTCATTTTAAAATCAACATGAGAAACCAAAATTCCTAAAGTATAAACCACACAAAAATGCTTACCAAAGAAAGAAAATGAATCGAGCTCGGCACCCTCTTCCGTCCCGTGTGGTGCAACAGATGTCCCTTTCTAAAAAATGTACTCAATGGGATCGTAATGTTGCATCCACACACAAGTTGACCTGCTGCGACGAAAAAACGATTTAGTACATTTCAAACATGAAAAAGGTCATTTTAAAATCGACATGATAAACCAAAATTCCCAAAGTATAAACCACACAAAAATGCTTACCAAAGAATGAAAATGAATCGAGCTCTGCACCCTCCTCCCTCTCGTGTGGTGCAACAGATGTCCCTTTCTCGAGAAATGTACTCAATGGGATCGTAATGTTGCAACCATACACACAAGTTGACCTGCTGTGAGGAAAAGACGAGTTAGTACATTTCAAACATGAAAAAGGTCATTTTAAAATCGACATGAAAAACCAAAATTCCTAAAGTATAAACCACACAAAAATGCTTACCAAAGAATGAAAATGAATCGAGCTCTGCACCCTCCTTCCTCCCGTGTGGTGCAACAGATGGCCCTTTCTCGAGAAATGTACTCAATGGGATCGTAATGTTGCAACCACTCACAAGTTGACCTGCTGTGAGGAAAAAACGAGTTAGTACATTTCAAACATGAAAAAGTATAAAACAGAAAAAAATGCTTACCAAAGAAAGAAAATGAATCGAGCTCCGCACCCTCCTCCCTCCCGTGTGGTGCTACAGATATCCCTTTCTCGAGAAATGTACTCAATGGGATCGTAATGTTGCTACCACACACACAAGTTGACCTGCTGTGAGGAAAAGACGAGTTAGTACATTTCAAACATGAAAAAGGTCATTTTAAAATCAACATTAGAAACCAAAATTCCTAAAGTATAAACCACACAAAAATGCTTACCAAAGAAAGAAAATGAATCGAGCTCTGCGGCCTCCTCCCTCCCGTGTGGTGCTACAGATATCCCTTTCTCGAGAAATGTACTCAATGGGATCGCAATGTTGCAACCACACACTAGTTGACCTGCTGTGAGGAAAAAACGAGTTAGTATATTTCAAACATGAAAAAGGTCATTATAAAATCAACATGAGAAAGCAAAATTCGTAAAGTATAAACCACACAAAAATGCTTACCAAAGAAAGAAAATGAATCGAGCTCTGCACCCTCTTCCGTCCCGTGTGGTGCAACAGATGTCCCTTTCTAAAAAATGTACTCAATGGGTCCGTAATGTTGCATCCACACACAAGTTGACCTGCTGCGACGAAAAAACGATTTAGTACATTTCAAACATGAAAAAGGTCATTTTAAAATCAACATGAAAAACCAAAATTCCTAAAGTATAAACACCACAAAAATGCTTACCAAAGAAAGAAAATGAATCGAGCTCTGCACCCTCCTCCCTCCCGTGTGGTGCAACAAATGTCCCTTTCTCGAGAAATGTACTCAATGGGATCGCAATGTTGCAACCACACAATAGTTGACCTGCTGTGAGGAAAAAACGAGTTAGTACATTTCAAACATGAAAAAGGTCATTTTAAAATCAACATGAAAAACCAAAATTCCTAAAGTAAAAACCACACAAAAATACTTCCCAAAGAAAGAAAATGAATCGAGCTCTGCACCCTCCTCCCTCCCGTGTGGTGCAACAGATGTCCCTTTCTCGAGAAATGTACTCAATGGGATCGTAACGTTGCAACCACACACACAAGTTGACCTGCTGTGAGGAAAAGACGAGTTAGTACACTTCAAACATGAAAAAGGTCATTTTAAAATCAACATGAAAAACCAAAATTCCTAAAGTATAAACCACACAAAAATGCTTACCAAAGAAAGAAAATGAATCGAGCTCTGCACCCTCCTCCCTCCCGTGTGGTGCAACAGATGGCCCTTTCTCGAGAAATGTACTCAATGGGATCGCAATGTTGCAACCACACACTAGTTGACCTGCTGTGAGGAAAAAACGATTTAGTACATTTCAAACATGAAAAAGGTCATTTTAAAATCGACACGAAAAACCAAAATTCCTAAAGTATAAATCACACAAAAATGCTTACCAAAGAATGAAAATGAATCGAGCTCTGCACCCTCCTCCCTCCCGTGTGGTGCAACAGATGTCCCTTTCTCGAGAAATGTACTCAATGGGATCGTAACGTTGCAACCACACACACAAGTTGATCTGCTGTGAGGAAAAGACGAGTTAGTACATTTCAAACTTGAAAAAGGTAATTTTAAAATCAACATGAGAAACCAAAATTCCTAAAGTATAAACCACACAAAAATGCTTACCAAAGAAAGAAAAAGAATCGAGCTCTGCACCCTCCTCCCTCCCGTGTGGTGCAACAGATGTCCCTTTCTCGAGAAATGTACTCAATGGGATCGCAATGTTGCAACCACACACACAAGTTGACCTGTTGTGAGGAAAAAACGAGTTAGTACATTTCAAACATGAAAAAGGTCATTTTAAAATCAACATGAAAAACCAAAATTCCTAAAGTATAAACCATACAAAAATGCTTACCAAAGAAAGAAAATGAATCGAGCTCTGCACCCTCCTCCCTCCCGTGTGGTGCAACAGATGTCCCTTTCTCGAGAAATGTACTCAATGGGATCGTAACATTGCAACCTCACACACAAGTTGACCTGCTGTGAGGAAAAGACGAGTTAGTACATTTCAAACATGAAAAAGGTCATTTTAAAATCAACATGAAAAACCAAAATTCCTAAAGTATAAACCACACAAAAATGCTTCCCAAAGAAAGAAAATGAATCGAGCTCTGCACCCTCCTCACTCCCGTGTAGTGCAACAGATGTCCCTTTCTCGAGAAATGTACTCAATGGGATCGTAACGTTGCAACCACACACACAAGTTGACCTGCTGTGAGGAAAAGACGAGTTAGTACATTTCAAACATGAAAAAGGTCATTTTAAAATCAACATGAAAAACCAAAATTCCTAAAGTATAAACACCACAAAAATGCTTACCAAAGAAAGAAAATGAATCGAGCTCTGCACCCTCCTCCCTCCCGTGTGGTGCAACAAATGTCCCTTTCTCGAGAAATGTACTCAATGGGATCGCAATGTTGCAACCACACAATAGTTGACCTGCTGTGAGGAAAAAACGAGTTAGTACATTTCAAACATGAAAAAGGTCATTTTAAAATCAACATGAAAAACCAAAATTCCTAAAGTAAAAACCACACAAAAATACTTCCCAAAGAAAGAAAATGAATCGAGCTCTGCACCCTCCTCCCTCCCGTGTGGTGCAACAGATGTCCCTTTCTCGAGAAATGTACTCAATGGGATCGTAACGTTGCAACCACACACACAAGTTGACCTGCTGTGAGGAAAAGACGAGTTAGTACATTTCAAACATGAAAAAGGTCATTTTAAAATCAACATGAAAAACCAAAATTCCTAAAGTATAAACCACACAAAAATGCTTCCCAAAGAAAGAAAATGAATCGAGCTCTGCACCCTCCTCCCTCCCGTGTGGTGCAACAGATGTCCCTTTCTCGAGAAATGTACTCAATGGGATCGTAATGTTGCAACCACACACTAGTTGACCTGCTGTGAGGAAAAAACGAGTTAGTACATTTCAAACACGAAAAAGGTCATTTTAAAATCAACATGAAAAACCAAAATTCCTAAAGTATAAACACCACAAAAATGCTTACCAAAGAAAGAAAATGAATCGAGCTCTGCACCCTCTTCCCTCCAGTGTGGTGCAACAGATGTCCCTTTCTCGAGAAATGTACTCAATGGGATCGCAATGTTGCAACCACACAATAGTTGACCTGCTGTGAGGAAAAAACGAGTTAGTACATTTCAAACATGAAATAGGTCATTTTAAAATCAACATGAAAAACCAAAATTCCTAAAGTATAAACCACACAAAAATGCTTCCCAAAGAAAGAAAATGAATCGAGCTCTGCACCCTCCTCACTCCCATGTGGTGCAACAGATGTCCCTTTCTCGAGAAATGTACTCAATGGGATCGCAACGTTGCAACCACACAATAGTTGACCTGCTCTGAGGAAAAAACGAGTTAGTACATTTCAAACATGAAAAAGGTCATTTTAAAATCAACATGAAAAACCAAAATTCCTAAAGTATAAACCACACAAAAATGCTTACCAAAGATAGAAAATGAATCGAGCTCTGCACCCTCCTCCCTCCCGTGTGGTGCAACAGATGTCCCTTTCTCGAGAAATGTACTCAATGGGATCGTAACGTTGCAACCACACACACAAGTTGACCTGCTGTGAGGAAAAGACGAGTTAGTACATTTCAAACATGAAAAAGGTCATTTTAAAATCAACATGAAAAACCAAAATTCCTAAAGTATAAACAACACAAAAATGCTTCCCAAAGAAAGAAAATGAATCGAGCTCTGCACCCTCCTCACTCCCGTGTGGTGCAACAGATGTCCCTTTCTCGAGAAATGTACTCAATGGGATCGTAATGTTGCAACCACACACTAGTTGACCTGCTGTGAGGAAAAAACGAGTTAGTACATTTCAAACATGAAAAAGGTCATTTTAAAATCAACATGAAAAACCAAAATTCCTAAAGTATAAACCACACAAAAATGCTTACCAAAGAAAGAAAATGAATCGAGCTCTGCACCCTCCTCCCTCCCGTGTGGTGCAACAGATGTCCCTTTCTCGAGAAATGTACTCAATGGGATCGTAACGTTGCAACCACACACACAAGTTGACCTGCTGTGAGGAAAAGACGAGTTAGTACATTTCAAACATGAAAAAGGTCATTTTAAAATCAACATGAAAAACCAAAATTCCTAAAGTATAAACCACACAAAAATGCTTCCCAAAGAAAGAAAATGAATCGAGCTCTGCACACTCCTCACTCCAGTGTGGTGCAACAGATGTCCCTTTCTCGAGAAATGTACTCAATGGGATCGCAATGTTGCAACCACACAATAGTTGACCTGCTGTGAGGAAAAAACGAGTTAGTACATTTCAAACATGAAAAAGGTCATTTTAAAATCAACATGAAAAACCAAAATTCCTAAAGTATAAACCACACAAAAATGCTTACCAAAGAAAGAAAATGAATCGAGCTCTGCACCCTCCTCCCTCCCATGTGGTGCAACAGATGTCCCTTTCTCGAGAAATGTACTCAATGGGATCGCAATGTTGCAACCACACACTAGTTGACCTGCTGTGAGGAAAAAACGAGTTAGTACATTTCAAACATGAAAAAGGTCATTTTAAAATCAACATGAAAAACCAAAATTCCTAAAGTATAAACCACACAAAAATGCTTCCCAAAGAAAGAAAATGAATCGAGCTCTGCACCCTCCTCACTCCCGTGTGGTGCAACAGATGTCCCTTTCTCGAGAAATGTACTCAATGGGATCGCAATGTTGCAACCACACACTAGTTGACCTGCTGTGAGGAAAAAACGAGTTAGTACATTTCAAACATGAAAAAGGTCATTTTAAAATCAACATGAAAAACCAAAATTCCTAAAGTATAAACCACACAAAAATGCTTACCAAAGAAAGAAAATGAATCGAGTTCTGCACCCTCCTCCCTCCCATGTGGTGCAACAGATGTCCCTTTCTCGAGAAATGTACTCAATGGGATCGTAATGTTGCAACCACACACTAGTTGACCTACTGTGCGGAAAAAACGAGTTAGTACATTTCAAACAAGAAAAAGGTCATTTTAAAATCAACATGAAAAACCAAAATTCCTAAAGTATAAACCACACAAAAATGCTTACCAAAGAAAGAAAATGAATCGAGCTCTGCACCCTCCTCCCTCCCATGTGGTGCAACAGATGTCCCTTTCTCGAGAAATGTACTCAATGGGATTGCAATGTTGCAACCACACACTAGTTGACCTGCTGTGAGGAAAAAACGAGTTAGTACATTTCAAACATGAAAAAGGTCATTTTAAAATCAACATGAAAAACCAAAATTCCTAAAGTATAATCCACACAAAAATGCTTACCAAAGAAAGAAAATGAATCGAGCTCTGCACCCTCCTCCCTCCCGTGTGGTGCAACAGATGTCCCTTTCTCGAGAAATGTACTCAATGGGATCGTAACGTTGCAACCACACACACAAGTTGACCTGCTGTGAGGAAAAGACGAGTTAGTACATTTCAAACATGAAAAAGGTCATTTTAAAATCAACATGAAAAACCAAAATTCCTAAAGTATAAACCACACAAAAATGCTTCCCAAAGAAAGAAAATGAATCGAGCTTTGCACCCTCCTCCCTCCCGTGTGGTGCAACAGATGTCCCTTTCTCGAGAAATGTACTCAATGGGATCGCAATGTTGCAACCACACACACAAGTTCACCTGCTGTGAGGAAAAGACGAGTTAGTACATTTCAAACATGAAAAAGGTCATTTTAAAATCAACATGAAAAACCAAAATTCCTAAAGTATAAACCACACAAAAATGCTTCCAAAAGAAAGAAAATGACTCGAGCTCTGCACCCTCCTCCCTCCCGTGTGGTGCAACAGATGTCCCTTTCTCGAGAAATGTACTCAATGGGATCGCAATGTTGCAACCACACACTAGTTGAACTGCTGTGAGGAAAAAACGAGTTAGTACATTTCAAACATGAAAAAGGTCATTTTAAAATCAACATGAAAAACCAAAATTCCTAAAGTATAAACCACACAAAAATGCTTCCCAAAGAAAGAAAATGAATCGAGCTCTGCACCCTCCTCCCTCCCGTGTGGTGCAACAGATGTCCCTTTCTCGAGAAATGTACTCAATGGGATCGTAATGTTGCAACCACACACTAGTTGACCTGCTGTGAGGAAAAAACGAGTTAGTACATTTCAAACATGAAAAAGGTCATTTTAAAATCAACATGAGAAACCAAAATTCCTAAAGTATAAACCAAACAAAAATGCTTCCCAAAGAAAGAAAATGAATCGAGCTCTGCACCCTCCTCCCTCCCGTGTGGTGCAACAGATGTCCCTTTCTCGAGAAATGTACTCAATGGGATCGCAATGTTGCAACCACACACTAGTTGACCTGCTGTGAGGAAAAAACGAGTTAGTACATTTCAAACATGAAAAAGGTCATTTTAAAATCAACATGAAAAACCAAAATTCCTAAAGTATAAACCACACAAAAATGCTTCCCAAAGAAAGAAAATGAATCGAGCTCTGCACCCTCCTCCCAGTGTGTGGTGCAACAGATGTCCCTTTCTCGAGAAATGTACTCAATGGCATCGCAATGTTGCAACCACACACTAGTTGACCTGCTGTGAGGAAAAAACGAGTTAGTACATTTCAAACATGAAAAAGGTCATTTTAAAATCAACATGAAAAACCAAAATTCCTAAAGTATAAACCACACAAAAATGCTTCCCAAAGAAAGAAAATGAATCGAGCTCTGCACCCTCCTCCCTCCCGTGTGGTGCAACAGATGTCCCTTTCTCGAGAAATGTACTCAATGGGATCGCAATGTTGCAACCACACACACAAGTTGACCTGCTGTGAGGAAAAAACGAGTTAGTACATTTAAAACATGAAAAAGGTCATTTTAATATCAACATGAAAAACCAAAATTCCTAAAGTATAAACCACACAAAAATGCTTACCAAAGCAAGAAAATGAATCGAGCTCTGCACCCTCCTCCCTCCCGTGTGGTGCAACAGATGTCCCTTTCTCGAGAAATGTACTCAATGGAATCGCAATGTTGCAACCACACACTAGTTGACCTGCTGTGAGGAAAAAACGAGTTAGTACATTTCAAACATGAAAAAGGTCATTTTAAAATCAACATGAAAAACCAAAATTCCTAAAGTATAAACCACACAAAAATGCTTACCAAAGAAAGAAAATGAATCGAGCTCTGCACCCTCCTCCCTCCCGTGTGGTGCAACAGATATCCCTTTCTCGAGAAATGTACTCAATGGGATCGCAATGTTGCAACCACACACTAGTTGACCTGCTGTGAGGAAAAAACGAGTTAGTACATTTCAAACATGAAAAAGGTCATTTTAAAATCAACATGAGAAACCAAAATTCCTAAAGTATAAACCACACAAAAATGCTTACCAAAGAAAGAAAATGAATCGAGCTCTCCACCCTCCTCCCTCCCGTGTGGTGCAACAGATGTCCCTTTCTGGAGAAATGTACTCAATGGGATCGTAATGTTGCAACCACACACACAAGTTGACCTGCTGTGAGGAAAAGACGATTTAGTACATTTCAAACATGAAAAAGGTCATTTTAAAATCAACATGGAAAACCAAAATTCCTAAAGTATAAACCACACAAAAATGCTTACCAAAGAATGAAAATGAATCGAGCTCTGCACCCTCCTCCCTCCCGTGTGGTGCAACAGATGTCCCTTTCTCGAGAAATGTACTCAATGGGATCGTAATGTTGCAACCACACTCACAAGTTGACCTGCTGTGAGGAAAAGACGATTTAGTACATTTCAAACATGAAAAAGGTCATTTTAAAATCAACATGAAAAACCAAAATTCCTAAAGTATAAACCACACAAAAATGCTTACCAAAGAATGAAAATAAATCGAGCTCTGCACCCTCCTCCCTCCCGTGTGGTGCAACAGATGTCCCTTTCTCGAGAAATGTACTCAATGGGATCGTAATGTTGCAACCACACACACAAGTTGACCTGCTGTGAGGAAAAGACGATTTAGTACATTTCAAACATGAAAAAGGTTATTTGAAAATCAACATGAAAAACCAAAATTCCTAAAGTATAAATCACACAAAAATGCTTACCAAAGAATGAAAATGAATCGAGCTCTGCACCCTCCTCCCTCCCGTGTGGTGCAACAGATGTCCCTTTCTCGAGAAATGTACTCAATGGGATCGTAATGTTGCAACCACACACACAAGTTGACCTGCTGTGAGGAAAAGACGAGTTAGTACATTTCAAACATGAATAAGGTCATTTTAAAATCGACATGAAAAACCAAAATTCCTAAAGTATAAACCACACAAAAATGCTTACCAAAGATAGAAAATGAATCGAGCTCTGCACCCTCCTCCCTCCCGTGTGGTGCAACAGATGTCCCTTTCTCGAGAAATGTACTCAATGGGATCGTAATGTTGCAACCACACACACAAGTTGACCTGCTGTGAGGAAAAGACGATTTAGTACATTTCAAACATGAAAAAGGTCATTTTAAAATCAACATGAAAAACCAAAATTCCTAAAGTATAAACCACACAAAAATGCTTACCAAAGAAAGAAAATGAATCGAGCTCTGCACCCTCCTCCCTCCCGTGTGGTGCAACAGATGTCCCTTTCTCGAGAAATGTACTCAATGGGATCGTAATGTTGCAACCACACACACAAGTTGACCTGCTGCGACAAAAAACGATTTAGTACATTTCAAACATGATAAAGGTCATTTTAAAATCGACATGAAAAACCAAAATTCCTAAAGTATAAACCACACAAAAATGCTTACCAAAGAATGAAAATGAATCGAGCTCTGCACCCTCCTCCCTCCCGTGTGGTGCAACAGATGTCCCTTTCTCGAGAAATGTACTCAATGGGATCGCAATGTTGCAACCACACACTAGTTGACCTGCTGTGAGGAAAAAACAACTTAGTACATTTCAAACATGAAAAAGGTAATTTTAAAATCAACATGAAAAACCGAAATTCCTAAAGTATAAACCACACAAAAATGCTTACCAAAGAAAGAAAATGAATCGAGCTCTGCACCATCTTCCCTCCCGTGTGGTGCAACAGATGTCCCTTTCTCGAGAAATGTACTCAATGGGATCGTAATGTTGCAACCACACACACAAGTTGACCTGCTGTGAGGAAAAGACGATTTAGTACATTTCAAACATGAAAAAGGTCATTTTAAAATCAACATGAAAAACCAAAATTCCTAAAGTATAAACCACACAAAAATGCTTACCAAAGAAAGAAAATGAATCGAGCTCTGCACCCTCCTCCCTCCCGTGTGGTGCAACAGATGTCCCTTTCTCGAGAAATGTACTCAATGGGATCGTAATGTTGCAACCACACACACAAGTTGACCTGCTGTGAGGAAAAGACGATTTAGTACATTTCAAACATGAAAAAGGTCATTTTAAAATCAACATGAAAAACCAAAATTCCTAAAGTATAAATCACACAAAAATGCTTACCAAAGAAAGAAAATGAATCGAGTTCTGCACCCTCCTCCCTCCCATGTGGTGCAACAGATGTCCCTTTCTCGAGAAATGTACTCAATGGGATCGTAATGTTGCAACCACACACTAGTTGACCTACTGTGCGGAAAAAACGAGTTAGTACATATCAAACAAGAAAAAGGTCATTTTAAAATCAACATGAAAAACCAAAATTCCTAAAGTATAAACCACACAAAAATGCTTACCAAAGAAAGAAAATGAATCGAGCTCTGCACCCTCCTCCCTCCCATGTGGTGCAACAGATGTCCCTTTCTCGAGAAATGTACTCAATGGGATCGCAATGTTGCAACCACACACTAGTTGACCTGCTGTGAGGAAAAAACGAGTTAGTACATTTCAAACATGAAAAAGGTCATTTTAAAATCAACATGAAAAACCAAAATTCCTAAAGTATAAACCACACAAAAATGCTTACCAAAGAAAGAAAATGAATCGAGCTCTGCACCCTCCTCCCTCCCGTGTGGTGCAACAGATGTCAATTTCTCGAGAAATGTACTCAATGGGATCGCAATGTTGCAACCACACACTAGTTGACCTGCTGTGAGGAAAAAACGAGTTATTACATTTCAAACATGAAAAAGGTCATTTTAAAATCAACATGAAAAACCAAAATTCCTAAAGTATAAACCACACAAAAATGCTTCCCAAAGAAAGAAAATGAATCGAGCTCTGCACCCTCCTCCCTCCCGTGTGGTGCAACAGATGTCCCTTTCTCGAGAAATGTACTCAATGGGATCGTAATGTTGCAACCACACACTAGTTGACCTGCTGTGCGGAAAAAACGAGTTAGTACATTTCAAACATGAAAAAGGTCATTTTAAAATCAACATGAAAAACCAAAATTCCTAAAGTATAAACCACACAAAAATGCTTACCAAAGAAAGAAAATGAATCGAGCTCTGCACCCTCCTCCCTCCCGTGTGGTGCAACAGATGTCCCTTTCTCGAGAAATGTACTCAATGGGATCGTAACGTTGCAACCACACACACAAGTTGACCTGCTGTGAGGAAAAGACGAGTTAGTACATTTCAAACATGAAAAAGGTCATTTTACAATCAACATGAAAAACCAAAATTCCTAAAGTATAAACCACACAAAAATGCTTACCAAAGAAAGAAAATGAATCGAGCTCTGCACCCTCCTCCCTCCCGTGTGGTGCAACAGATGTCCCTTTCTCGAGAAATGTACTCAATGGGATCGCAATGTTGCAACCACACACTAGTTGACCTGCTGTGAGGAAAAAACGAGTTAGTACATTTCAAACATGAAAAAGGTCATTTTAAAATCAACATGAAAAACCAAAATTCCTAAAGTATAAACCACACAAAAATGCTTACCAAAGAAAGAAAATAAATCGAGCTCTGCACCCTCCTCCCTCCCGTGTGGTGCAACAAATGTCCCTTTCTCGAGAAATGTACTCAATGGGATCGTAACGTTGCAACCACACACACTAGTTGACCTGCTGTGAGGAAAAAACGAGTTAGTACATTTCAAACATGAAAAAGGTCATTTTAAAATCAACATGAAAAACCAAAATTCCTAAAGTATAAACCACACAAAAATGCTTACCAAAGAAAGAAAATGAATCGAGCTCTGCACCCTCCTCCCCCCCGTGTGGTGCAACAGATGTCCCTTTCTCGAGAAATGTACTCAATGGGATCGCAATGTTGCAACCACACACTAGTTGACCTGCTGTGAGGAAAAAACGAGTTAGTACATTTCAAACATGAAAAAGGTCATTTTAAAATCAACATGAAAAACCAAAATTCCTAAAGTATAAACCACACAAAAATGCTTACCAAAGAAAGAAAATGAATCGAGCTCTGCACCCTCCTCCCTCCCGTGTGGTGCAACAGATGTCCCTTTCTCGAGAAATGTACTCAATGGGATCGTAACGTTGCAACCACACACACAAGTTGACCTGCTGTGAGGAAAAGACGAGTTAGTACATTTCAAACATGAAAAAGGTCATTTTAAAATCAACATGAAAAACCAAAATTCCTAAAGTATAAACCACACAAAAATGCTTCCCAAAGAAAGAAAATGAATCGAGCTTTGCACCCTCCTCCCTCCCGTGTGGTGCAACAGATGTCCCTTTCTCGAGAAATGTACTCAATGGGATCGCAATGTTGCAACCACACACACAAGTTGACCTGCTGTGAGGAAAAGACGAGTTAGTACATTTCAAACATGAAAAAGGTCATTTTAAAATCAACATGAAAAACCAAAATTCCTAAAGTATAAACCACACAAAAATGCTTCCCAAAGAAAGAAAATGAATCGAGCTCTGCACCCTCCTCCCTCCCGTGTGGTGCAACAGATGTCCCTTTCTCGAGAAATGTACTCAATGGGATCGCAATGTTGCAACCACACACTAGTTGAACTGCTGTGAGGAAAAAACGAGTTAGTACATTTCAAACATGAAAAAGGTCATTTTAAAATCAACATGAAAAACCAAAATTCCTAAAGTATAAACCACACAAAAATGCTTCCCAAAGAAAGAAAATGAATCGAGCTCTGCACCCTCCTCCCTCCCGTGTGGTGCAACAGATGTCCCTTTCTCGAGAAATGTACTCAATGGGATCGTAATGTTGCAACCACACACTAGTTGACCTGCTGTGAGGAAAAAACGAGTTAGTACATTTCAAACATGAAAAAGGTCATTTTAAAATCAACATGAGAAACCAAAATTCCTAAAGTATAAACCAAACAAAAATGCTTCCCAAAGAAGGAAAATGAATCGAGCTCTGCACCCTCCTCCCTCCCGTGTGGTGCAACAGATGTCCCTTTCTCGAGAAATGTACTCAATGGGATCGCAATGTTGCAACCACACACTAGTTGACCTGCTGTGAGGAAAAAACGAGTTAGTACATTTCAAACATGAAAAAGGTCATTTTAAAATCAACATGAAAAACCAAAATTCCTAAAGTATAAACCACACAAAAATGCTTCCCAAAGAAAGAAAATGAATCGAGCTCTGCACCCTCCTCCCTCCCGTGTGGTGCAACAGATGTCCCTTTCTCGAGAAATGTACTCAATGGGATCGCAATGTTGCAACCACACACTAGTTGACCTGCTGTGAGGAAAAAACGAGTTAGTACATTTCAAACATGAAAAAGGTCATTTTAAAATCAACATGAAAAACCAAAATTCCTAAAGTATAAACCACACAAAAATGCTTCCCAAAGAAAGAAAATGAATCGAGCTCTGCACCCTCCTCCCTCCCGTGTGGTGCAACAGATGTCCCTTTCTCGAGAAATGTACTCAATGGGATCGCAATGTTGCAACCACACACACAAGTTGACCTGCTGTGAGGAAAAAACGAGTTAGTACATTTCAAACATGAAAAAGGTCATTTTAATATCAACATGAAAAACCAAAATTCCTAAAGTATAAACCACACAAAAATGCTTACCAAAGAAAGAAAATGAATCGAGCTCTGCACCCTCCTCCCTCCCGTGTGGTGCAACAGATGTCCCTTTCTCGAGAAATGTACTCAATGGAATCGCAATGTTGCAACCACACACTAGTTGACCTGCTGTGAGGAAAAAACGAGTTAGTACATTTCAAACATGAAAAAGGTCATTTTAAAATCAACATGAAAAACCAAAATTCCTAAAGTATAAACCACACAAAAATGCTTACCAAAGAAAGAAAATGAATCGAGCTCTGCACCCTCCTCCCTCCCGTGTGGTGCAACAGATATCCCTTTCTCGAGAAATGTACTCAATGGGATCGCAATGTTGCAACCACTCACTAGTTGACCTGCAGTGAGGAAAAAACGAGTTAGTACATTTCAAACATGAAAAAGGTCATTTTAAAATCAACATGAGAAACCAAAATTCCTAAAGTATAAACCACACAAAAATGCTTACCAAAGAAAGAAAATGAATCGAGCTCTCCACCCTCCTCCCTTCCGTGTGGTGCAACAGATGTCCCTTTCTCGAGAAATGTACTCAATGGGATCGTAATGTTGCAACCACACACACAAGTTGACCTGCTGTGAGGAAAAGACGATTTAGTACATTTCAAACATGAAAAAGGTCATTTTAAAATCAACATGGAAAACCAAAATTCCTAAAGTATAAACCACACAAAAATGCTTACCAAAGAATGAAAATGAATCGAGCTCTGCACCCTCCTCCCTCCCGTGTGGTGCAACAGATGTCCCTTTCTCGAGAAATGTACTCAATGGGATCGTAATGTTGCAACCACACTCACAAGTTGACCTGCTGTGAGGAAAAGACGATTTAGTACATTTCAAACATGAAAAAGGTCATTTTAAAATCAACATGAAAAACCAAAATTCCTAAAGTATAAACCACACAAAAATGCTTACCAAAGAATGAAAATAAATCGAGCTCTGCACCCTCCTCCCTCCCGTGTGGTGCAACAGATGTCCCTTTCTCGAGAAATGTACTCAATGGGATCGTAATGTTGCAACCACACACACAAGTTGACCTGCTGTGAGGAAAAGACGATTTAGTACATTTCAAACATGAAAAAGGTCATTTGAAAATCAACATGAAAAACCAAAATTCCTAAAGTATAAATCACACAAAAATGCTTACCAAAGAATGAAAATGAATCGAGCTCTGCACCCTCCTCCCTCCCGTGTGGTGCAACAGATGTCCCTTTCTCGAGAAATGTACTCAATGGGATCGTAATGTTGCAACCACACACACAAGTTGACCTGCTGTGAGGAAAAGACGAGTTAGTACATTTCAAACATGAAAAAGGTCATTTTAAAATCGACATGAAAAACCAAAATTCCTAAAGTATAAACCACACAAAAATGCTTACCAAAGATAGAAAATGAATCGAGCTCTGCACCCTCCTCCCTCCCGTGTGGTGCAACAGATGTCCCTTTCTCGAGAAATGTACTCAATGGGATCGTAATGTTGCAACCACACACACAAGTTGACCTGCTGTGAGGAAAAGACGATTTAGTACATTTCAAACATGAAAAAGGTCATTTTAAAATCAACATGAAAAACCAAAATTCCTAAAGTATAAACCACACAAAAATGCTTACCAAAGAATGAAAATGAATCGAGCTCTGCACCCTCCTCCCTCCCGTGTGGTGCAACAGATGTCCCTTTCTCGAGAAATGTACTCAATGGGATCGTAATGTTGCAACCACACACACAAGTTGACCTGCTGCGACAAAAAACGATTTAGTACATTTCAAACATGATAAAGGTCATTTTAAAATCGACATGAAAAACCAAAATTCCTAAAGTATAAACCACACAAAAATGCTTACCAAAAAATGAAAATGAATCGAGCTCTGCACCCTCCTCCCTCCCGTGTGGTGCAACAGATGTCCCTTTCTCGAGAAATGTACTCAATGGGATCGCAATGTTGCAACCACACACTAGTTGACCTGCTGTGAGGAAAAAACAACTTAGTACATTTCAATTATGAAAAAGGTCATTTTAAAATCAACATGAAAAACCGAAATTCCTAAAGTATAAACCACACAAAAATGCTTACCAAAGAAAGAAAATGAATCGAGCTCTGCACCATCTTCCCTCCCGTGTGGTGCAACAGATGTCCCTTTCTCGAGAAATGTACTCAATGGGATCGTAATGTTGCAACCACACACACAAGTTGACCTGCTGTGAGGAAAAGACGATTTAGTACATTTCAAACATGAAAAAGGTCATTTTAAAATCAACATGAAGAACCAAAATTCCTAAAGTATAAACCACACAAAAATGCTTACCAAAGAAAGAAAATGAATCGAGCTCTGCACCCTCCTCCCTCCCGTGTGGTGCAACAGATGTCCCTTTCTCGAGAAATGTACTCAATGGGATCGTAATGTTGCAACCACACACACAAGTTGACCTGCTGTGAGGAAAAGACGATTTAGTACATTTCAAACATGAAAAAGGTCATTTTAAAATCAACATGAAAAACCAAAATTCCTAAAGTATAAACCACACAAAAATGCTTACCAAAGAATGAAAATGAATCGAGCTCTGCACCCTCCTCCCTCCCGTGTGGTGCAACAGATGTCCCTTTCTCGAGAAATGTACTCAATGGGATCGTAATGTTGCAACCACACACACAAGTTGACCTGCTGTGAGGAAAAGACGAGTTAGTACATTTCAAACATGAAAAAGGTCATTTTAAAATCGACATGAAAAACCAAAATTCCTAAAGTATAAACCACACAAAAATGCTTACCAAAGATAGAAAATGAATCGAGCTCTGCACCCTCCTCCCTCCCGTGTGGTGCAACAGATGTCCCTTTCTCGAGAAATGTACTCAATGGGATCGTAATGTTGCAACCACACACACAAGTTGACCTGCTGTGAGGAAAAGACGATTTAGTACATTTCAAACATGAAAAAGGTCATTTTAAAATCAACATGAAAAACCAAAATTCCTAAAGTATAAACCACACAAAAATGCTTACCAAAGAATGAAAATGAATCGAGCTCTGCACCCTCCTCCCTCCCGTGTGGTGCAACAGATGTCCCTTTCTCGAGAAATGTACTCAATGGGATCGTAATGTTGCAACCACACACACAAGTTGACCTGCTGCGACAAAAAACGATTTAGTACATTTCAAACATGATAAAGGTCATTTTAAAATCGACATGAAAAACCAAAATTCCTAAAGTATAAACCACACAAAAATGCTTACCAAAAAATGAAAATGAATCGAGCTCTGCACCCTCCTCCCTCCCGTGTGGTGCAACAGATGTCCCTTTCTCGAGAAATGTACTCAATGGGATCGCAATGTTGCAACCACACACTAGTTGACCTGCTGTGAGGAAAAAACAACTTAGTACATTTCAATTATGAAAAAGGTCATTTTAAAATCAACATGAAAAACCGAAATTCCTAAAGTATAAACCACACAAAAATGCTTACCAAAGAAAGAAAATGAATCGAGCTCTGCACCATCTTCCCTCCCGTGTGGTGCAACAGATGTCCCTTTCTCGAGAAATGTACTCAATGGGATCGTAATGTTGCAACCACACACACAAGTTGACCTGCTGTGAGGAAAAGACGATTTAGTACATTTCAAACATGAAAAAGGTCATTTTAAAATCAACATGAAGAACCAAAATTCCTAAAGTATAAACCACACAAAAATGCTTACCAAAGAAAGAAAATGAATCGAGCTCTGCACCCTCCTCCCTCCCGTGTGGTGCAACAGATGTCCCTTTCTCGAGAAATGTACTCAATGGGATCGTAATGTTGCAACCACACACACAAGTTGACCTGCTGTGAGGAAAAGACGATTTAGTACATTTCAAACATGAAAAAGGTCATTTTAAAATCAACATGAAAAACCAAAATTCCTAAAGTATAAACCACACAAAAATGCTTACCAAAGAATGAAAATGAATCGAGCTCTGCACCCTCCTCCCTCCCGTGTGGTGCAACAGATGTCCCTTTCCCGAGAAATGTACTCAATGGGATCGTAATGTTGCAACCACACACACAAGTTAATCTGCTGTGAGGAAAAGACGATTTAGTACATTTCAAACATGAAAAAGGTCATTTTAAAATCAACATGAAAAACCAAAATTCCTAAAGTATAAACCACACAAAAATGCTTACCAAAGAATGAAAATGAACCGAGCTCTGCACCCTCTTCCCTCCCGTGTGGTGCAACAGATGTCCCTTTCTCGAGAAATGTACTCAATGGGATCGTAATGTTGCAACCACACACACAAGTTGACCTGCTGTTAGGAAAAGACGAGTTAGTACATTTCAAACATGAAAAAGGTCATTTTAAAATCAACATGAGAAACCAAAATTCCTAAAGTATAAACCACACAAAAATGCTTACCAAAGAAAGAAAATGAATCGAGCTCTCCACCCTCCTCCCTCCCGTGTGGTGCAACAGATGTCCCTTTCTCGAGAAATGTACTCAATGGGATCGCAATGTTGCAACCACACACTAGTTGACCTGCTGTGAGGAAAAAACGAGTTAGTACATTTCAAACATGAAAAAGGTCATTTTAAAATCAACATGAGAAACCAAAATTCCTAAAGTATAAACCACACAAAAATGCTTACCAAAGAAAGAAAATGAATCGAGCTCTGCACCCTCCTCCCTCCCGTGTGGTGCAACAGATGTCCCTTTCTCGAGAAATGTACTCAATGGGATCGCAATGTTGCAACCACACACTAGTTGACCTGCTGTGAGGAAAAAACGAGTTAGTACATTTCAAACATGAAAAAGGTCATTTTAAAATCAACATGAGAAACCAAAATTCCTAAAGTATAAACTACACAAAAATGCTTACCAAAGAAAGAAAATGAATCGAGCTCTGCACCCTCCTCCCTCCCGTGTGGTGCAACAGATGTCCCTTTCTCGAGAAATGTACTCAATGGGATCGTAATGTTGCAACCACACACACAAGTTGACCTGCTGTGAGGAAAAGACGAGTTAGTACATTTCAAACATGAAAAAGGTCATTTTAAAATCAACATGAGAAACAAAAATTCCTAACGTATAAACCACACAAAAATGATTACCAAAGAAAGAAAATGAATAGAGCTCTGCACCCACTTCCGTCCCGTGTGGTGCAACAGATGTCCCTTTCTAACAAATGTACTCAATGGGATCGTAATGTTGCATCCACACACAAGTTGACCTGCTGCGACGATAAACGATTTAGTAGATTTCAAACATGAAAAAGGTCATTTTAAAATCGTTATGAAAAACCAAAATTCCTAAAGTATAAACCACACAAAAATGCTTACCAAAGAATGAAAATGAATCGAGCTCTGCACCCTCCTCCCTCCCGTGTGGTGCAACAGATGTCCCTTTCTCGAGAAATGTACTCAATGGGATCGTAATGTTGCAACCACTCACAAGTTGACCTGCTGTGAGGAAAAAACGAGTTAGTACATTTCAAACATGAGAAAGGTCATTATAAAATCAACATGAGAAAACAAAATTCCTATAGTATAAACCACGCCAAAATGCTTACCAAAGAAAGAAAATAAATCTAGCTCCGCGCCCTCCTCCCTCCCGTGTGGTGCGACAGATGTCCCTTTCTCCAGAAATGTACTCAATGGGATCGTAATGTTGCAACAACACACACAAGTTGACCTGCTGTGAGGAAAAAACGAGTTAGTACATTTCAGACATGAAAAAGGTCATTATAAAATCAACATGAGAAAGCAAAATTCCTAATGTATAAACCCCAAAGAATTCTTACCAAAGAAAGAAATTGAATCGAGCTCTGCACCCTCCTCCCTCCCGTGTGGTGCAACAGATGTCCCATTCTCGAGAAATGTACTCAATGGGATCGTAATGTTGCAACCACACACACAAGTTGAATTGCTGTGAGGAAAAGACGAGCTAGTACACTTCAAACATGAAAAAGTATAAAACAGAAAAAAATGCTTACCAAAGAAAGAAAATGAATCGAGCTCCGCACCCTCCTCCCTCCCGTGTGGTGCTACAGATATCCCTTTCTCGAGAAATGTACTCAATGGGATCGTAATGTTGCAACCACACACACAAGTTGAATTGCTGTGAGGAAAAAACGAGTTAGTACATTTCAAACATAAAAAAGTATAAAACAGAAAAAAATGCTTACCAAAGAAAGAAAATGAATCGAGCTCTGCACCCTCCTCCCTCCCGTGTGGTGCTACAGATATCCCTTCCTCGAGAAATGTACTCAATGGGATCGTAATGTTGCAACCACACACACAAGTTGACCTGCTGTGAGGAAAAGACGAGTTAGTACATTTCAAACATGAAAAAGGTCATTTTAAAATCAACATGAGAAACCAAAATTCCTAAAGTATAAACCACACAAAAATGCTTACCAAAGAAAGAAAATGAATCGAGCTCTGCACCCTCCTCCCTCCCGTGTGGTACAACAGATGTCCCTTTCTCGAGAAATGTACTCAATGGGATCGCAATGTTGCAACCACACACTAAATGACCTGCTGTGAGGAAAAAACGAGTTGGTACATTTCAAACATGAAAAAGGTCATTTTAAAATCAACATGAGAAAGCAAAATTCCTAAAGTATAAACCACGCCAAAATGCTTACCAAAGAAAGAAAATAAATCGAGCTCCGCGCCCTCCTCCCACCCGTGTGGTGCGACAGATGTCCCTTTCTCCAGAAATGTACTCAATGGGATCGTAATGTTGCAACAACACACACAAGTTGACCTGCTGTGAGGAAAAAACGAGTTAGTACATTTCAGACATGAAAAAGGTCATTATAAAATCAACATGAGAAAGCAAAATTCCTAATGTATAAACCCCAAAGAATTCTTACCAAAGAAAGAAATTGAATCGAGCTCTGCACCCTCCTCCCTCCCGTGTGGTGCAACAGATGTCCCATTCTCGAGAAATGTACTCAATGGGATCGTAATGTTGCAACCACACACACAAGTTGAATTGCTGTGAGGAAAAGACGAGCTAGTACATTTCAAACATGAAAAAGTATAAAACAGAACAAAATGCTTACCAAAGAAAGAAAATGAATCGAGCTCCGCACCCTCCTCCCTCCCGTGTGGTGCTACAGATATCTCTTTCTCGAGAAATGTACTCAATGGGATCGTGATGTTGCAACCACACACACAAGTTGAATTGCTGTGAGGAAAAAACGAGTTAGTACATTTCAAACATAAAAAAGTATAAAACAGAAAAAAATGCTTACCAAAGAAAGAAAATGAATCGAGCTCCGCACCCTCCTCCCTCCCGTGTGGTGCTACAGATATCATTTTCTCGAGAAATGTACTCAATGGGATCGTAATGTTGCAACCACACACACAAGTTGAATTGCTGTGAGGAAAAGACGAGCTAGTACATTTCAAACATAAAAAAGTATAAAACAGAAAAAAATGCTTACCAAAGAAAGAAAATGAATCGAGCTCCGCACCCTCCTCCCTCCCGTGTGGTGCTACAGATGTCCCTTTCTCCAGAAATGTACTCAATGGGATCGCAATGTTGCAACCACACACTAGTTGACCTGCTGTGAGGAAAAGAAAAGTTAGTACATTTCAAACATGAAAAAGTATAAAACAGAACAAAATGCTTACCAAAGAAAGAAAATGAATCGAGCTCCGCACCCTCCTCCATCCCGTGTGGTGCTACATATATCCCTTTCTCGAGAAATGTACTCAATGGGATCGTAATGTTGCAACCACACACACAAGTTGAATTGCTGTGAGGAAAAAACGAGTTAGTACATTTCAAACATAAAAAAGTATAAAACAGAAAAAAATGCTTACCAAAGAAAGAAAATGAATCGAGCTCTGCACCCTCCTCCCTCCTGTGTGGTGCAACAGATGTCCCTTCCTCGAGAAATGTACTCAATGGGATCGCAATGTTGCAACCACACACTAGTTGACCTGCTGTGAGGAAATAACGAGTTAGTACATTTCAAACATGAAAAAGGTCATTTTAAAGTCAACATGAAAAACCAAAATTCCTAAAGTATAAACCACAAAAAAATGCTTACCAAAGAAAGAAAATGAATCGAGCTCTGCACCCTCCTCCCTCCCGTGTGGTGCAACAGATGTCCCTTTCTCGAGAAATGTACTCAATGGGATCGTAATGTTGCAACCACACACACAAGTTGACCTGCTGTGAGGAAAAGACAGGTTAGTACATTTCAGACATGAAAAAGGTCATTATAAAATCAACATGAGAAAGCAAAATTCCTAATGTATAAACCCCAAAGAATTCTTACCAAAGAAAGAAATTGAATCGAGCTCTGCACCCTCCTCCCTCCCGTGTGGTGCAACAGATGTCCCATTCTCGAGAAATGTACTCAATGGGATCGTAATGTTGCAACCACACACACAAGTTGAATTGCTGTGAGGAAAAGACGAGCTAGTACATTTCAAACATAAAAAAGTAGAAAACAGAAAAAAATGCTTACCAAAGAAAGAAAATGTATCGAGCTCCGCACCCTCCTCCCTCCCGTGTGGTGCTACAGATGTCCCTTTCTCCAGAAATGTACTCAATGGGATCGCAATGTTGCAACCACACACTAGTTGACCTGCTGTGAGGAAAAAACGAGTTAGTACATTTCAAACATGAAGAAGGTCATTTTAAAATCAACATGAAAAACCAAAATTCCTAAAGTATAAACCACACAAAAATGCTTACCAAAGAAAGGAAATGAATCGAGCTCTGTACCCTCCTCCCTCCCGTGTGGTGCAACAGATGTCCCTTTCTCGAGAAATGTACTCAATTGGATCGTAATGTTGCAACCACACACACAAGTTGACCTGCTGTGAGGAAAAGACGAGTTAGTACATTTCAGACATGAAAAAGGTCATTATAAAATCTACATGAGAAAGCAAAATTCCTAATGTATAAACCCCAAAGAATTCTTACCACAGAAAGAAATTGAATCGAGCTCTGCACCCTCCTCCCTCCCGTGTGGTGCAACAGATGTCCCATTCTCGAGAAATGTACTCAATGGGATCGTAATGTTGCAACCACACACACAAGTTGAATTGCTGTGAGGAAAAGACGAGTTAGTACATTTCAAACATGAAAAAGTAGAAAACAGAAAAAAATGCTTACCAAAGAAAGAAAATGAATCGAGCTCCGCACCCTCCTCCATCCCGTGTGATGCTACAGATATCCCTTTCTCGAGAAATGTACTCAATGCGATCGTAATGTTGCAACCACACACACAAGTTGAATTGCTGTCAGGAAAAAACGAGTTAGATCATTTCAAACATAAAAAAGTATAAAACAGAAAAAAATGCTTACCAAAGAAAGAAAATGAATCGAGCTCCGCACCCTCCTCCCTCCCGTGTGGTGCTACAGATATCCCTCTCTCGAAAAATGTACTCAATGGGATCGTAATGTTGCAACCACACACACAAGTTGACCTGCTGTGAGGAAAAGAGGAGTTAGTACATTTCAAACATGAAAAAGGTCATTTTAAAATCAACATGAGAAACCAAAATTCCTAAAGTATAAACCACACAAAAATGCTTACCAAATAAAGAAAATGAATCGAGCTCTGCACCCTTCTCCCTCCTGTGTGGTGCAACAGATGTCCCTTTCTCGAGAAATGTACTCAATGGGATCGCAATGTTGCAACCACACACTAGTTGACCTGCTGTGAGGAAAAAACGAGTTATCACATTTCAAACATGAAAAAGGTCATTTTAAAATCAACATGAAAAACCAAAATTCCTAAAGTATAAACCACACAAAAATGCTTACCAAAGAAAGAAAAAGAATCGAGCTCTGCACCCTCCTCCCTCCCGTGTGGTGCAACAGATGGCCCTTTCTCGAGAAATGTACTCAATGGGATCGTAATGTTGCAACCACTCACAAGTTGACCTGCTGTGAGGAAAAATCGAGTTAGTACATTTCAAACATGAAAAAGTATAAAACAGAAAAAAATGCTTACCAAAGAATGAAAATGAATCGAGCTCCGCACCCTCCTCCCTCCCGTGTGGTGCAACAGATGTCCCTTTCTTCAGAGATGTACTCAATGGGATCGTCATATTGCAACCACACACACAAGTTGACCTGCTGTCAGGAAAAAACGTGTTAGTACATTTCAAACATGAAAAAGTATAAAACAGAAAAAAATGCTTACCAAAGAAAGAAAATGAATCGAGCTCCGCACCCTCCTCCCACCCGTGTGGTGCAACAGATGTCCCTTTCTCCAAAAATGTACTCAATGGGATCGTAATGTTGCATCCACACACAAGTTGACCTGCTGTGAGGAAAAAACGAGTTAGTACATTTCAAACATGAAAAAGGTCATTTTAAAATCAACATGAGAAACCAAAATTCCTAAAGTATAAACCACACAAAAATGCTTACCAAAGAAAGAAAATGAATCGAGCTCTGCACCCTCCTCCCGCCCGTGTGGTGCAACAGATGTCCCTTTTCGCGAGAAATGTACTCAATGGGATCGTAATGTTGCGAACACACACTAGTTGACCTGCTGTGAGGAAAAAACGATTTAGTACATTTCAAACATGAAAAAGGTCATTTTAAAATCGACATGAAAAACCAAAATTCCTAAAGTATAAACCACACAAAAATGCTTACCAAAGAATGAAAATGAATCGAGCTCTGCACCCTCCTCCCTCCCGTGTGGTGCAATAGATGTCCCTTTCTCGAGAAATGTACTCAATGGGATCGTAATGTTGCAACCACACACACAAGTTGACCTGCTGTGAGGAAAAGACGAGTTAGTACATTTCAAACATGAAAAAGGTCATTTTAAAATCAACATGAGAAACCAAAATTCCTAAAGTATAAACCACACAAAAATGCTTAGCAAAGAAAGAAAATGAATCGAGCTCTGCACCCTCTTCCGTCCCGTGTGGTGCAACTGATGTCCCTTTCTAAAAAATGTACTCAATGGGATCGTAATGTTGCATCCACACACAAGTTGACCTGCTGCGACGAAAAAACGATTTAATACATTTCAAACATGAAAAAGGTCATTTTAAAATCGACATGAAAAACCAAAATTCCTAAAGTATAAACCACACAAAAACGCTTACCAAAGAATGAAAATGAATCGAGCTCTGCACCCTCCTCCCTCCCGTGTGGTGCAACAGATGGCCCTTTCTCGAGAAATGTACTCAATGGGATCGTAATGTTGCAACCACTCACAAGTTGACCTGCTGTGAGGAAAAAACGAGTTAGTACATTTCAAACATTAAAAAGTATAAAACAGAAAAAAATGCTTACCAAAGAAAGAAAATGAATCGAGCTCCGCACCCTCCTCCCTCCCGTGTGGTTCTACAGATATCCCTTTCTCGAGAAATGTACTCAATGGTGTCGTAATGTTGCAACCACACACACAAGTTGACCTGCTGTGAGGAAAAGACGAGTTAGTACATTTCAAACATGAAAAAGGTCATTTTAGAATCAACATGAGAAACCAAAATTCCTAAAGTATAAAACACACAAAAATGCTTACCAAAGAAAGAAAATGAATCGAGCTCTGCACCCTCTTCCGTCCCGTGTGGTGCAACTGATGTCCCTTTCTAAAAAATGTACTCAATGGGATCGTAATGTTGCATCCACACACAAGTTGACCTGCTGCGACGAAAAAACGATTTAATACATTTCAAACATGAAAAAGGTCATTTTAAAATCGACATGAAAAACCAAAATTCCTAAAGTATAAACCACACAAAAACGCTTACCAAAGAATGAAAATGAATCGAGCTCTGCACCCTCCTCCCTCCCGTGTGGTGCAACAGATGGCCCTTTCTCGAGAAATGTACTCAATGGGATCGTAATGTTGCAACCACTCACAAGTTGACCTGCTGTGAGGAAAAAACGAGTTAGTACATTTCAAACATGAAAAAGTATAAAACAGAAAAAAATGCTTACCAAAGAAAGAAAATGAATCGAGCTCCGCACCCTCCTCCCTCCCGTGTGGTTCTACAGATATCCCATTCTCGAGAAATGTACTCAATGGTGTCGTAATGTTGCAACCACACACACAAGTTGACCTGCTGTGAGGAAAAGACGAGTTAGTACATTTCAAACATGAAAAAGGTCATTTTAGAATCAACATGAGAAACCAAAATTCCTAAAGTATAAAACACACAAAAATGCTTACCAAAGAAAGAAAATGAATCGAGCTCTGCACCCTCTTCCGTCCCGGGTGGTGCAACAGATGTCCCTTTCTAAAAAATGTTCTCAATGGGATCGTAATGTTGCATCCACACACAAGTTGACCTGCTGCGACGAAAAAACGATTTAGTACATTTCAAACATGAAAAAGGTCATTTTAAATTCGACATGAAAAACCAAAATTCCTAAAGTATAAACCACACAAAAATGCTTACCAAAGAATGAAAATGAATCGAGCTCTGCACCCTCCTCCCTCCCGTGTGGTGCAACAGATGGCCCTTTCTCGAGAAATGTACTCAATGGGATCGTAATGTTGCAACCACTCACAAGTTGACCTGCTGTGAGGAAAAAACGAGAAAGTACATTTCAAACATGCAAAAGTATAAAACAGAAAAAAATGCTTACCAAAGAAAGAAAATGAATCGAGCTCCGCACCCTCCTCCCTCCCGTGTGGTGCAACAGATGTCCCTTTCTCCAGAAATGTACTCAATGGGATCGTAATATTGCAAGCACACACACAAGTTGACCTGCTGTCAGGAAAAAAAGTGTTAGTACATTTCAAACATGAAAAAGTATAAAACAGAAAAAATGCTTACCAAAGAAAGAAAATGAATCGAGCTCCGCACCCTCCTCCCTCCCTTGTGGTGCAACAGATGTCCCTTTCTCCAAAAATGTACTCAATGGGATCGTAATGTTGCATCCACACACAAGTTGACCTGCTGTGAAAAAAAGACGAGTTAGTACATTTCAAACGTGAAAAAGGTCATTTTAAAATCAACATGAAAAACCAAAATTCCTAAAGTATAAACCACGCCAAAATGCTTACCAAAGAAAGAAAATCAATCGAGCTCCGCACCCTCCTCCCTCCCGTGTGGTGCAACAGATGTCCCTTTCTCGAGAAATGTACTCAATCGGATCGCAATGTTGCAACCACACACTAGTTGACCTGCTGTGAGGAAAAAACGAGTTAGTACATTTCAGACATGAAAAAGGTCATAATAAAATCAACATGAGAAAGCAAAATTCCTAATGTATAAACCCCAAAGAATTCTTACCAAAGAAAGAAATTGAATCGAGCTCTGCACCCTCCTCCCTCCCGTGTGGTGCAACAGATGTCCCATTCTCGAGAAATGTACTCAATGGGATCGTAATGTTGCAACCACACACACAAGTTGAATTGCTGTGAGGAAAAGACGAGTTAGTACATTTCAAACATGAAAAAGTATAAAACAAAAAAAAATGCTTACCAAAGAAAGAAAATGAATCGAGCTCCGCACCCTCCTCCCTCCCGTGTGGTGCTACAGATGTCCCATTCTCGAGAAATGTACTCAATGGGATCGCAATGTTGCAACCACACACACAAGTTGACCTGCTGTGAGGAAAAGACGAGTTAGTACATTTCAAACGTGAAAAAGGTCATTTTAAAATCAACATGAAAAACCAAAATTCCTAAAGTATAAACCACGCCAAAATGCTTACCAAAGAAAGAAAATCAATCGAGCTCCGCACCCTCCTCCCTCCCGTGTGGTGCAACAGATGTCCCTTTCTCGAGAAATGTACTCAATCGGATCGCAATGTTGCAACCACACACTAGTTGACCTGCTGTGAGGAAAAAACGAGTTAGTACATTTCAAACATGAAAAAGGTCATAATAAAATCAACATGAGAAAGCAAAATTCCTAATGTATAAACCCCAAAGAATTCTTACCAAAGAAAGAAATTGAATCGAGCTCTGCACCCTCCTCCCTCCCGTGTGGTGCAACAGATGTCCCATTCTCGAGAAATGTACTCAATGGGATCGTAATGTTGCAACCACACACACAAGTTGAATTGCTGTGAGGAAAAGACGAGTTAGTACATTTCAAACATGAAAAAGTATAAAACAAAAAAAAATGCTTACCAAAGAAAGAAAATGAATCGAGCTCCGCACCCTCCTCCCTCCCGTGTGGTGCTACAGATGTCCCATTCTCGAGAAATGTACTCAATGGGATCGCAATGTTGCAACAACACACACAAGTTGACCTGCTGTGAGGAAAAAACGAGTTAGTACATTTCAGACATGAAAAAGGTCATTATAAAATCAACATGAGAAAGCAAATTTCCTAATGTATAAACCCCAAAGAATTCTTACCAAAGAAAGAAATTGAATCGAGCTCTGCACCCTCCTCCCTCCTGTGTGGTGCAACAGATGTCCCATTCTCGAGAAATGTACTCAATGGGATCGTAATGTTGCAACCACACACACAAGTTGAATTGCTGTGAGGAAAAGACGCGCTAGTACATTTCAAACATGAAAAAGTATAAAACAGAAAAAAATGCTTACCAAAGAATGAAAATGAATCGAGCTCCGCACCCTCCTCCCTCCCGTGTGGTGCTACAGATGTCCCTTTCTCCAGAAATGTACTCAATGGGATCGCAATGTTGCAACCACACACTAGTTGACCTGCTGTGAGGAAAAGACGAGTTAGTACATTTCAAACATGAAAAAGTATAAAACAGAAAAAAATGTTTACCAAAGAAAGAAAATGAATCGAGCTCCGCACCCTCCTCCCTCCCGTGTGGTGCTACAGATATCCCTTTCTCGAGAAATGTACTCAATGGGATCGTAATGTTGCCACCACACACACAAGTTGAATTGCTGTGAGGAAAAAACGAGTTAGTACATTTCAAACATGAAAAAGTATAAAACAGAAAAAAATGCTTACCAAAGAAAGAAAATGAATCGAGCTCCGCACCCTCCTCCCTACCGTGTGGTGCAACAGATGTCCCTTTCTCGAGAAATGTACTCAATGGGATCGCAATGTTGCAACCACACACACAAGTTGACCTGCTGTGAGGAAAAGACGAGTTAGTACATTTCAAACATGAAAAAGGTCATTTTAAAATCAACATGAGAAACCAACATTCCTAAAGTATAAACCACACAAAAATGCTTACCAAAGAAAGAAAATGAATCGAGCTCTGCACCCTCCTCCCTCCCGTGTGGTGCAACAGATGTCCCTTTCTCGAGAAATGTACTCAATGGGATCGCAATGTTGCAACCACACACACAAGTTGAATTGCTGTGAGGAAAAGACGCGCTAGTACATTTCAAACATGAAAAAGTATAAAACAGAAAAAAATGCTTACCAAAGAATGAAAATGAATCGAGCTCTGCACCCTCCTCCCTCCCGTGTGGTGCAACAGATGTCCCTTTCTCGAGAAATGTACTCAATGGGATCGTAATGTTGCAACCACTCACAAGTTGACCTGCTGTGAGGAAAAAACGAGAAAGTACATTTCAAACATGAAAAAGTATAAAACAGAAAAAAATGCTTACCAAAGAAAGAAAATGAATCGAGCTCCGCACCCTCCTCCCTCCCGTGTGGTGCAACAGATGTCCCTTTCTCCAGAAATGTACTCAATGGGATCGTAATATTGCAAGCACACACACAAGTTGACCTGCTGTCAGGAAAAAAAGTGTTAGTACATTTCAAACATGAAAAAGTATAAAACAGAAAAAATGCTTACCAAAGAAAGAAAATGAATCGAGCTCCGCACCCTCCTCCCTCCCTTGTGGTGCAACAGATGTCCCTTTCTCCAAAAATGTACTCAATGGGATCGTAATGTTGCATCCACACACAAGTTGACCTGCTGTGAAAAAAAGACGAGTTAGTACATTTCAAACGTGAAAAAGGTCATTTTAAAATCAACATGAAAAACCAAAATTCCTAAAGTATAAACCACGCCAAAATGCTTACCAAAGAAAGAAAATCAATCGAGCTCCGCACCCTCCTCCCTCCCGTGTGGTGCAACAGATGTCCCTTTCTCGAGAAATGTACTCAATCGGATCGCAATGTTGCAACCACACACTAGTTGACCTGCTGTGAGGAAAAAACGAGTTAGTACATTTCAGACATGAAAAAGGTTATAATAAAATCAACATGAGAAAGCAAAATTCCTAATGTATAAACCCCAAAGAATTCTTACCAAAGAAAGAAATTGAATCGAGCTCTGCACCCTCCTCCCTCCCGTGTGGTGCAACAGATGTCCCATTCTCGAGAAATGTACTCAATGGGATCGTAATGTTGCAACCACACACACAAGTTGAATTGCTGTGAGGAAAAGACGAGTTAGTACATTTCAAACATGAAAAAGTATAAAACAAAAAAAAATGCTTACCAAAGAAAGAAAATGAATCGAGCTCCGCACCCTCCTCCCTCCCGTGTGGTGCTACAGATGTCCCATTCTCGAGAAATGTACTCAATGGGATCGTAATGTTGCATCCACACACAAGTTGACCTGCTGTGAAAAAAAGACGAGTTAGTACATTTCAAACGTGAAAAAGGTCATTTTAAAATCAACATGAAAAACCAAAATTCCTAAAGTATAAACCACGCCAAAATGCTTACCAAAGAAAGAAAATCAATCGAGCTCCGCACCCTCCTCCCTCCCGTGTGGTGCAACAGATGTCCCTTTCTCGAGAAATGTACTCAATCGGATCGCAATGTTGCAACCACACACTAGTTGACCTGCTGTGAGGAAAAAACGAGTTAGTACATTTCAAACATGAAAAAGGTCATAATAAAATCAACATGAGAAAGCAAAATTCCTAATGTATAAACCCCAAAGAATTCTTACCAAAGAAAGAAATTGAATCGAGCTCTGCACCCTCCTCCCTCCCGTGTGGTGCAACAGATGTCCCATTCTCGAGAAATGTACTCAATGGGATCGTAATGTTGCAACCACACACACAAGTTGAATTGCTGTGAGGAAAAGACGAGTTAGTACATTTCAAACATGAAAAAGTATAAAACAAAAAAAAATGCTTACCAAAGAAAGAAAATGAATCGAGCTCCGCACCCTCCTCCCTCCCGTGTGGTGCTACAGATGTCCCATTCTCGAGAAATGTACTCAATGGGATCGCAATGTTGCAACAACACACACAAGTTGACCTGCTGTGAGGAAAAAACGAGTTAGTACATTTCAGACATGAAAAAGGTCATTATAAAATCAACATGAGAAAGCAAATTTCCTAATGTATAAACCCCAAAGAATTCTTACCAAAGAAAGAAATTGAATCGAGCTCTGCACCCTCCTCCCTCCTGTGTGGTGCAACAGATGTCCCATTCTCGAGAAATGTACTCAATGGGATCGTAATGTTGCAACCACACACACAAGTTGAATTGCTGTGAGGAAAAGACGCGCTAGTACATTTCAAACATGAAAAAGTATAAAACAGAAAAAAATGCTTACCAAAGAATGAAAATGAATCGAGCTCCGCACCCTCCTCCCTCCCGTGTGGTGCTACAGATGTCCCTTTCTCCAGAAATGTACTCAATGGGATCGCAATGTTGCAACCACACACTAGTTGACCTGCTGTGAGGAAAAGACGAGTTAGTACATTTCAAACATGAAAAAGTATAAAACAGAAAAAAATGTTTACCAAAGAAAGAAAATGAATCGAGCTCCGCACCCTCCTCCATCCCGTGTGGTGCTACAGATATCCCTTTCTCGAGAAATGTACTCAATGGGATCGTAATGTTGCCACCACACACACAAGTTGAATTGCTGTGAGGAAAAAACGAGTTAGTACATTTCAAACATGAAAAAGTATAAAACAGAAAAAAATGCTTACCAAAGAAAGAAAATGAATCGAGCTCCGCACCCTCCTCCCTACCGTGTGGTGCAACAGATGTCCCTTTCTCGAGAAATGTACTCAATGGGATCGCAATGTTGCAACCACACACACAAGTTGACCTGCTGTGAGGAAAAGACGAGTTAGTACATTTCAAACATGAAAAAGGTCATTTTAAAATCAACATGAGAAACCAACATTCCTAAAGTATAAACCACACAAAAATGCTTACCAAAGAAAGAAAATGAATCGAGCTCTGCACCCTCCTCCCTCCCGTGTGGTGCAACAGATGTCCCTTTCTCGAGAAATGTACTCAATGGGATCGCAATGTTGCAACCACACACTAGTTGACCTGCTGTGAGGAAAAAACGAGTTAGTACATTTCAAACATGCAAAAGGTCATTTTAAAATCAACATGAGAAACCAAAATTCCTAAAGTATAAACCACACAAAAATGCTTACCAAAGAATGAAAATGAATCGAGCTCTGCACCCTCCTCCCTCCCGTGTGGTGCAACAGATGTCCCTTTCTCGAGAAATGTACTCAATGGGATCGCAATGTTGCAACCACACACTAGTTAACCTGCTGTGAGGAAAACACGAGTTAGTACATTTCAAACATGAAAAAGTATAAAACAGAAAAAAATGCTTACCAAAGAAAGAAAATGAATCGAGCTCCGCACCCTCCTCTCTCCCGTGTTGTGCTACAGATATCCCTTTCTCGAGAAATGTACTCAATGGGATCGTAATGTTGCAACCACACACACAAGTTGAATTGCTGTGAGGAAAAAACGAGTTAGTACATTTCAAACATGAAAAAGTATAAAACAGCAAAAAAATGCTTACCAAAGAAAGAAAATGAATCGAGCTCCGCACCCTCCTCCCTCCCGTGTGGTGCTACAGATATCCCTTTCTCGAGAAATGTACTCAGTGGGATCGTAATGTTGCAACCACACACACAAGTTGACCTGCTGTGAGGAAAAGACGAGTTAGTACATTTCAAACATGAAAAAGGTCATTTTAAAATCAACATGAGAAACCAAAATTCCTAAAGTATAAACCACACAAAAATGCTTACCACAGAAAGAAAATGAATCGAGCTCTGCACCCTCCTCCTCCCGTGTGGTGCAACAGATGTCCCTTTCTCGAGAAATGTACTCAATGGGATCGCAATGTTGCAACCACACACACAAGTTGACCTGCTGTGAGGAAAAGACGAGTTAGTACATTTCAAACATGAAAAAGGTCATTTTAAAATCAACATGAGAAACCAAAATTCCTAAAGTATAAACCACACAAAAATGCTTACCAAAGAAAGAAAATGAATCGAGCTCCGCACCCTCCTCCCTCCCGTGTGGTGCTACAGATATCCCTTTCTCGAGAAATGTACTCAATGGGATCGTAATGTTGCAACCACACACACAAGTTGACCTGCTGTGAGGAAAAGACGAGTTAGTACATTTCAAACATGAAAAAGGTCGTTTTAAAATAAACATGAGAAACCAAAATTCCTAAAGTATAAACCACACAAAAATGCTTACCAAAGAAAGAACATGAATCGAGCTCTACACCCTCCTCCCTCCCGTGTGGTGCAACAGATGTCCCTTTCTCGAGAAATGTACTCAATGGGATCGCAATGTTGCAACCACACACTAGTTGACCTGCTGTGAGGAATAAACGAGTTAGTACATTTCAAACTTGAAAAAGGTCATTTTAAAATCAACATGAGAAACCAAAATTCCTAAAGTATAAACCACACAAAAATGCTTACCAAAGAACGAAAATGAATCGAGCTCTGCACCCTCCTCCCTCCCGTGTGGTGCAACAGATGTCCCTTTCTCGAGAAATGTACTCAATGGGATCGTAATGTTGCAACCACACACACAAGTTGACCTGCTGTGAGGAAAAGACGAGTTAGTACATTTCAAACATGAAAAAGGTCATTTTAAAATCAACATGAGAAACCAACATTGCTAAAGTATAAACCAGGCCAAAATGCTTACCAAAGAAAGAAAATCAATCGAGCTCCGCACCCTCCTCCCTCCCGTGTGGTGCAACAGATGTCCCTTTCTCGAGAAATGTACTCAATGGGATCGTAATGTTGCACTCACACACACAAGTTGACCTGCTGTGAGGAAAAGACGAGTTAGTACATTTCAAACATGAGAAAGGTCATTATAAAATCAACATGAGAAAGCAAAATTCCTAATGTATAAACCCCAAAGAATTCATACCAAAGAAAGAAATTGAATCGAGCTCTGCACCCTCCTCCCTCCCGTGTGTAGCAACAGATGTCCCATTCTCGAGAAATGTACTCAATGGGATCGTAATGTTGCAACCACACACACAAGTTGAATTGCTGTGAGGAAAAGACGAGTTAGTACATTTCAAACATGAAAAAGTATAAAACAGAAAAAAATGCTTACCAAAGAAAGAAAATGAATCGAGCTCCGCACCCTCCTCCCTCCCGTGTGGTGCTACAGATGTCCCTTTCTCCAGAAATGTACTCAATGGGATCGCAATGTTGCAACCACACACTAGTTGACCTGCTGTGAGGAAAAGACGAGTTAGTACATTTCAAACATGAAAAAGTATAAAACAGAAAAAAATGCTTACCAAAGAAAGAAAATGAATCTAGCTCCGCACCCTCCTCCCTCCCGTGTGGTGCTACAGATATCCCTTTCTCGAGAAATGTACTCAATGGGATCGTAATGTTGCTACCACACACACAAGTTGAATTGCTGTGAGGAAAAAACGAGTTAGTATATTTCAAACATGAAAAAGTATAAAACAGAAAAAAATGCTTCCCAAAGAAAGAAAATGAATCGAGCTCCGCACCCTCCTCCCTCCCGTGTGGTGCTACAGATATCCCTTTCTCGAGAAATGTACTCATTGGGATCGTAATGTTGCAACCACACACACAAGTTGACCTGCTGTGAGGAAAAGACGAGTTAGTACATTTCAAACATGAAAAAGGTCATTTTAAAATCAACATGAGAAACCAAAATTCCTAAAGTATAAACCACACAAAAATGCTTACCACAGAAAGAAAATGAAAAGAGCTCTGCACCCTCCTCCCTCCCGTGTGGTGCAACAGATGTCCCTTTCTCGAGAAATGTACTCAATGGGATCGCAATGTTGCAACCACACACTAGTTGACCTGCTGAGAGGAAAAAACGAGTTTGTACATTTCAAACATGAAAAAGGTCATTTTAAAATCAACATGAGAAACCAAAATTCCTAAAGTATAAACCACACAAAAATGCTTACCAAAGAAAGAAAATGAATCGAGCTCCGCACCCTCCTCCCTCCCGTGTGGTGCAACAGATGTCCCTTTCTCGAGAAATGTACTCAATGGGATCGCAATGTTGCAACCACACACTAGTTGACCTGCTGTGAGGAAAAAACGATTTAGTACTTTTCAAACATGAAAAAGGTCATTTTAAAATCGACATGAAAAACCAAAATTCCTAAAGTATAAACCACACAAAAATGCTTACCAAAGAATGAAAATGAATCGAGCTCTGCACCCTCCTCCCTCCCGTGCGGTGCAACAGATGTCCCTCTCTCGAGAAATGTACTCAATGGGATCGTAATGTTGCAACCACACACTAGTTGACCTGCTGTGAGGAAAAGACGAGTTAGTACATTTCAAACATGAAAAAGTATAAAACAGAAAAAAATGCTTACCAAAGAAAGAAAATGAATCGAGCTCCGCACCCTCCTCCCTCCCGTGTGGTGCTACAGATATCCCTTTCTCGAGAAATGTACTCAATGGGATCGTAATGTTGCAACCACACACACAAGTTGAATTGCTGTGAGGAAAAAACGAGTTAGTATATTTCAAACATGAAAAAGTATAAAACAGAAAAAAATGCTTCCCAAAGAAAGAAAATGAATCGAGCTCCGCACCCTCCTCCCTCCCGTGTGATGCTACAGATATCCCTTTCTCGAGAAATGTACTCAATGGGATCGTAATGTTGCAACCACACACACAAGTTGACCTGCTGTGAGGAAAAGACGAGTTAGTACATTTCAAACATGAAAAACGTCATTTAAAAATCAACATGAGAAACCAAAATTCCTAAAGTATAAACCACACAAAAATGCTTACCAAAGTAAGAAAATGAGTCGAGCTCTGCACCCTCCTCCCTCCCTGGTGGTGCAACAGATGTCCCTTTCTCGAGAAATGTACTCAATGGGATCGTAATGTTGCAACCACACACTAGTTGACCTGCTGTGAGGAAAAGACGAGTTAGTACATTTCAAACATGAAAAATGTCATTTAAAAATCAACATGAGAATCCAAAATTCCTAAAGTATAAACCACACAAAAATGCTTACCAAAGAAAGAAAATGAATCGAGCTCTGCACCCTCTTCCGTACCGGGTGGTGCAACAGATGTCCCTTTCTAAAAAATGTTCTCAATGTGATCGTAATGTTGCAACCACTCACAAGTTGACCTGCTGTGAGGAAAAAACGAGTTAGTACATTTCAAACATGAAAAAGTATAAAACAGAAAAAAATGCTTACCAAAGAAAGAAAATGAATCGAGCTCCGCACCCTCCTCCCTCCCGTGTGGTGCAACAGATGTCCCTTTCTCCAGAGATGTACTCAATGGGATCGTAATATTGCAACCACACACACAAGTTGACCTGCTGTCAGGAAAAAACGTGTTAGTACATTTCAAACATGAAAAAGTATAAAACAGAAAAAATGCTTACCAAAGAAAGAAAATGAATCGAGCTCCGCACCCTCCTCCCTCCCTTGTGGTGCAACAGATGTCCCTTTCTCCAAAAATGTACTCAATGGGATCGTAATGTTGCATCCACACACAAGTTGACCTGCTGTGAAAAAAAGACGAGTTAGTACATTTCAAACATGAAAAAGGTCATTTTAAAATCAACATGAAAAACCAAAATTCCTAAAGTATAAACCACGCCAAAATGCTTACCAAAGAAAGAAAATCAATCGAGCTCCGCACCCTCCTCCCTCCCGTGTGGTGCAACAGATGTCCCTTTCTCGAGAAATGTACTCAATGGGATCGTAATGTTGCACTCACACACACAAGTTGACCTGCTGTGAGGAAAAGACGAGTTAGTACATTTCAAACATGAGATAGGTCAATATAAAATCAACATGAGAAAGCAAAATTCCTAAAGTATAAACCACGCCAAAATGCTTACCACAGAAAGAAAATAAATCGAGCTATGCGCCCTCCTCCCTCCCGTGTGGTGCAACAGATGTCCCTTTCTCCAGAAATGTACTCAATGGGATCGCAATGTTGCAACCACACACTAGTTGACCTGCTGTGAGGAAAAGACGAGTTAGTACATTTCAAACATGAAAAAGTATAAAACAGAAAAAAATGCTTACCAAAGAAAGAAAATGAATCGAGCTCCGCACCCTCCTCCATCCCGTGTGGTGCTACAGATATCCCTTTCTCGAGAAATGTACTCAATGGGATCGTAATGTTGCAACCACACACACTAGTTGACCTGCTGTGAGGGAAAAACGAGTTAGTACATTTCAAACATGAAAAAGTATAAAACAGAAAAAAATGCTTACCAAAGAAAGAAAATGAATCTAGCTCTGACCCCTCCTCTCTCCCGTGTGGTGCTACAGATATCCCTTTCTCGAGAAATGTACTCAATGAGATCGTAATGTTGCAACCACACACAAAAGTTGACCTGCTGTGAGGAAAAGACGAGTTAGTACATTTCAAACATGAAAAAGGTCATTTTAAAATCAACATGAGAAACCAAAATTCCTAAAGTATAAACCACACAAAAATGCTTACCAAAGAAAGAAAATGATTCGAGCTCTGCACCCTCCTCCCTCCCGTGTGGTGCAACAGATGTCCCTTTCTCGAGAAATGTACTCAATGGGATCGCAATGTTGCAACCACACACTAGTTGACCTGCTGTGAGGAAAAAACGAGTTAGTACATTTCAAACATGAAAAGGGTCTATATAAAATCAAAATGAGAAAGCAAAATTCCTAATGTATAAACCCCAAAGAATTCTTACCAAAGAAAGAAATTGAATCGAGCTCTGCACCCTCCTCCCTCCCGTGTGGTGCAACAGATGTCCATTCTCGAGAAATGTACTCAATGGGATCGTAATGTTGCAACCACACACACAAGTTGAATTGCTGTGAGGAAAAGACGAGCTAGTACATTTCAAACATGAAAAAGTATAAAACAGAAAAAAATGCTTACCAAAGAAAGAAAATGAATCGAGCTCCGCACCCTCCTCCCTCCCGTGTGGTGCTACAGATGTCCCATTCTCGAGAAATGTACTCAATGGGATCGCAATGTTGCAACAACACACACAAGTTGACCTGCTGTGAGGAAAAAACGAGTTAGTACATTTCAGACATGAAAAAGGTCATTATAAAATCAACATGAGAAAGCAAAATTCCTGATGTATAAACCCCAAAGAATTCTTACCAAAGAAAGAAATTGAATCGAGCTCTGCACCCTCCTCCCTCCCGTGTGGTGCAACAGATGTCCCATTCTCGAGAAATGTACTCAATGGGATCGTAATGTTGCAACCACACACACAAGTTGAATTGCTGTGAGGAAAAGACGCGCTAGTACATTTCAAACATGAAAAAGTATAAAACAGAATAAAATGCTTACCAAAGAAAGAAAATGAATCGAGCTCCACACCCTCCTCCCTCCCGTGTGGTGCTACAGATGTCCCTTTCTCCAGAAATGTACTCAATGGGATCGCAATGTTGCAACCACACACTAGTTGACCTGCTGTGAGGAAAAGACGAGTTAGTACATTTCAAACATGAAAAAGTATAAAACAGAAAAAAATGTTTACCAAAGAAAGAAAATGAATCGTGCTCCGCACCCTCCTCCATCCCGTGTGGTGCTACAGATATCCCTTTCTCGAGAAATGTACTCAATGGGATCGTAATGTTGCAACCACACACACAAGTTGAATTGCTGTGAGGAAAAAACGAGTTAGTACATTTCAAACATGAAAAAGTATAATACAGAAAAAAATGCTTACCAAAGAAAGAAAATGAATCGAGCTCCGCACCCTCCTCCCTCCCGTGTGGTGCTATAGATATCCCTTTCTCGAGAAATGTACTCAATGGGATCGTAATGTTGCAACCACACACAAAAGTTGACCTGCTGTGAGGAAAAGACGAGTTAGTACATTTCAAACATGAAAAAGGTCATTTTAAAATCAACATGAGAAACCAAAATTCCTAAAGTATAAACCACAAAAAAATGCTTACCAAAGAAAGAAAATGAATCGAGCTCTGCACCCTCCTCCCTCCCGTGTGGTGCAACAGATGTCCCTTTCTCGAGAAATGTACTCAATGGGATCGCAATGTTGCAACCACACACTAGTTTACCTGCTGTGAGGAAAAAACGAGTTAGTACATTTCAAACATGCAAAAGGTCATTTTAAAATCAACATGAGAAACCAAAATTCCTAAAGTATAAACCACACAAAAATGCTTACCAAAGAATGAAAATGAATCGAGCTCTGCACCCTCCTCCCTCCCGTGTGGTGCAACAGATGTCCCTTTCTCGAGAAATGTACTCAATGGGATCGCAATGTTGCAACCACACACTAGTTAACCTGCTGTGAGGAAAACACGAGTTAGTACATTTCAAACCTGAAAAAGTATAAAACAGAAAAAAATGCTTACCAAAGAAAGAAAATGAATCGAGCTCCGCACCCTCCTCTCTCCCGTGTGGTGCTACAGATATCCCTTTCTCGAGAAATGTACTCAATGGGATCGTAATGTTGCAACCACACACACAAGTTGAATTGCTGTGAGGAAAATACGAGTTAGTACATTTCAAACATGAAAAAGTATAAAACAGCAAAAAAATGCTTACCAAAGAAAGAAAATGAATCGAGCTCCGCACCCTCCTCCCTCCCGTGTGGTGCTACAGATATCCCTTTCTCGAGAAATGTACTCAATGGGATCGTAATGTTGCAACCACACACACAAGTTGACCTGCTGTGAGGAAAAGACGAGTTAGTACATTTCAAACATGAAAAAGGTCATTTTAAAATCAACATGAGAAACCAAAATTCCTAAAGTATAAACCACACAAAAATGCTTACCACAGAAAGAAAATGAATCGAGCTCTGCACCCTCCTCCTCCCGTGTGGTGCAACAGATGTCCCTTTCTCGAGAAATGTACTCAATGGGATCGCAATGTTGCAACCACACACACAAGTTGACCTGCTGTGAGGAAAAGACGAGTTAGTACATTTCAAACATGAAAAAGGTCATTTTAAAATCAACATGAGAAACCAAAATTCCTAAAGTATAAACCACACAAAAATGCTTACCAAAGAAAGAAAATGAATCGAGCTCCGCACCCTCCTCCCTCCCGTGTGGTGCTACAGATATCCCTTTCTCGAGAAATGTACTCAATGGGATCGTAATGTTGCAACCACACACACAAGTTGACCTGCTGTGAGGAAAAGACGAGTTAGTACATTTCAAACATGAAAAAGGTCGTTTTAAAATAAACATGAGAAACCAAAATTCCTAAAGTATAAACCACACAAAAATGCTTACCAAAGAAAGAACATGAATCGAGCTCTACACCCTCCTCCCTCCCGTGTGGTGCAACAGATGTCCCTTTCTCGAGAAATGTACTCAATGGGATCGCAATGTTGCAACCACACACTAGTTGACCTGCTGTGAGGAAAAAACGAGTTAGTACATTTCAAACTTGAAAAAGGTCATTTTAAAATCAACATGAGAAACCAAAATTCCTAAAGTATAAACCACACAAAAATGCTTACCAAAGAACGAAAATGAATCGAGCTCTGCACCCTCCTCCCTCCCGTGTGGTGCAACAGATGTCCCTTTCTCGAGAAATGTACTCAATGGGATCGTAATGTTGCAACCACACACACAAGTTGACCTGCTGTGAGGAAAAGACGAGTTAGTACATTTCAAACATGAAAAAGGTCATTTTAAAATCAACATGAGAAACCAACATTGCTAAAGTATAAACCAGGCCAAAATGCTTACCAAAGAAAGAAAATCAATCGAGCTCCGCACCCTCCTCCCTCCCGTGTGGTGCAACAGATGTCCCTTTCTCGAGAAATGTACTCAATGGGATCGTAATGTTGCACTCACACACACAAGTTGACCTGCTGTGAGGAAAAGACGAGTTAGTACATTTCAAACATGAGAAAGGTCATTATAAAATCAACATGAGAAAGCAAAATTCCTAATGTATAAACCCCAAAGAATTCATACCAAAGAAAGAAATTGAATCGAGCTCCGCACCCTCCTCCCTCCCGTGTGGTGCAACAGATGTCCCTTTCTCGAGAAATGTACTCAATGGGATCGTAATGTTGCACTCACACACACAAGTTGACCTGCTGTGAGGAAAAGACGAGTTAGTACATTTCAAACATGAGAAAGGTCATTATAAAATCAACATGAGAAAGCAAAATTCCTAATGTATAAACCCCAAAGAATTCATACCAAAGAAAGAAATTGAATCGAGCTCTGCACCCTCCTCCCTCCCGTGTGTAGCAACAGATGTCCCATTCTCGAGAAATGTACTCAATGGGATCGTAATGTTGCAACCACACACACAAGTTGAATTGCTGTGAGGAAAAGACGAGTTAGTACATTTCAAACATGAAAAAGTATAAAACAGAAAAAAATGCTTACCAAAGAAAGAAAATGAATCGAGCTCCGCACCCTCCTCCCTCCCGTGTGGTGCTACAGATGTCCCTTTCTCCAGAAATGTACTCAATGGGATCGCAATGTTGCAACCACACACTAGTTGACCTGCTGTGAGGAAAAGACGAGTTAGTACATTTCAAACATGAAAAAGTATAAAACAGAAAAAAATGCTTACCAAAGAAAGAAAATGAATCTAGCTCCGCACCCTCCTCCCTCCCGTGTGGTGCTACAGATATCCCTTTCTCGAGAAATGTACTCAATGGGATCGTAATGTTGCTACCACACACACAAGTTGAATTGCTGTGAGGAAAAAACGAGTTAGTATATTTCAAACATGAAAAAGTATAAAACAGAAAAAAATGCTTCCCAAAGAAAGAAAATGAATCGAGCTCCGCACCCTCCTCCCTCCCGTGTGGTGCTACAGATATCCCTTTCTCGAGAAATGTACTCATTGGGATCGTAATGTTGCAACCACACACACAAGTTGACCTGCTGTGAGGAAAAGACGAGTTAGTACATTTCAAACATGAAAAAGGTCATTTTAAAATCAACATGAGAAACCAAAATTCCTAAAGTATAAACCACACAAAAATGCTTACCAAAGAAAGAAAATGAAAAGAGCTCTGCACCCTCCTCCCTCCCGTGTGGTGCAACAGATGTCCCTTTCTCGAGAAATGTACTCAATGGGATCGCAATGTTGCAACCACACACTAGTTGACCTGCTGAGAGGAAAAAACGAGTTTGTACATTTCAAACATGAAAAAGGTCATTTTAAAATCAACATGAGAAACCAAAATTCCTAAAGTATAAACCACACAAAAATGCTTACCAAAGAAAGAAAATGAATCGAGCTCCGCACCCCCCTCCCTCCCGTGTGGTGCAACAGATGTCCCTTTCTCGAGAAATGTACTCAATGGGATCGCAATGTTGCAACCACACACTAGTTGACCTGCTGTGAGGAAAAAACGATTTAGTACATTTCAAACATGAAAAAGGTCATTTTAAAATCGACATGAAAAACCAAAATTCCTAAAGTATAAACCACACAAAAATGCTTACCAAAGAATGAAAATGAATCGAGCTCTGCACCCTCCTCCCTCCCGTGCGGTGCAACAGATGTCCCTCTCTCGAGAAATGTACTCAATGGGATTGTAATGTTGCAACCACACACTAGTTGACCTGCTGTGAGGAAAAGACGAGTTAGTACATTTCAAACATGAAAAAGTATAAAACAGAAAAAAATGCTTACCAAAGAAAGAAAATGAATCGAGCTCCGCACCCTCCTCCCTCCCGTGTGGTGCTACAGATATCCCTTTCTCGAGAAATGTACTCAATGGGATCGTAATGTTGCAACCACACACACAAGTTGAATTGCTGTGAGGAAAAAACGAGTTAGTATATTTCAAACATGAAAAAGTATAAAACAGAAAAAAATGCTTCCCAAAGAAAGAAAATGAATCGAGCTCCGCACCCTCCTCCCTCCCGTGTGATGCTACAGATATCCCTTTCTCGAGAAATATACTCAATGGGATCGTAATGTTGCAACCACACACACAAGTTGACCTGCTGTGAGGAAAAGACGAGTTAGTACATTTCAAACATGAAAAACGTCATTTAAAAATCAACATGAGAAACCAAAATTCCTAAAGTATAAACCACACAAAAATGCTTACCAAAGTAAGAAAATGAGTCGAGCTCTGCACCCTCCTCCCTCCCTGGTGGTGCAACAGATGTCCCTTTCTCGAGAAATGTACTCAATGGGATCGTAATGTTGCAACCACACACTAGTTGACCTGCTGTGAGGAAAAGACGACGTAGTACATTTCAAACATGAAAAATGTCATTTAAAAATCAACATGAGAATCCAAAATTCCTAAAGTATAAACCACACAAAAATGCTTACCAAAGAAAGAAAATGAATCGAGCTCTGCACCCTCTTCCGTACCGGGTGGTGCAACAGATGTCCCTTTCTAAAAAATGTTCTCAATGGGATCGTAATGTTGCAACCACTCACAAGTTGACCTGCTGTGAGGAAAAAACGAGTTAGTACATTTCAAACATGAAAAAGTATAAAACAGAAAAAAATGCTTACCAAAGAAAGAAAATGAATCGAGCTCCGCACCCTCCTCCCTCCCGTGTGGTGCAACAGATGTCCCTTTCTCCAGAGATGTACTCAATGGGATCGTAATATTGCAACCACACACACAAGTTGACCTGCTGTCAGGAAAAAACGTGTTAGTACATTTCAAACATGAAAAAGTATAAAACAGAAAAAATGCTTACCAAAGAAAGAAAATGAATCGAGCTCCGCACCCTCCTCCCTCCCTTGTGGTGCAACAGATGTCCCTTTCTCCAAAAATGTACTCAATGGGATCGTAATGTTGCATCCACACACAAGTTGACCTGCTGTGAAAAAAAGACGAGTTAGTACATTTCAAACATGAAAAAGGTCATTTTAAAATCAACATGAAAAACCAAAATTCCTAAAGTATAAACCACGCCAAAATGCTTACCAAAGAAAGAAAATCAATCGAGCTCCGCACCCTCCTCCCTCCCGTGTGGTGCAACAGATGTCCCTTTCTCGAGAAATGTACTCAATGGGATCGCAATGTTGCAACCACACACTAGTTGACCTGCTGTGAGGAAAAAACGAGTTAGTACATTTCAAACATGAAAAAGGTCTATATAAAATCAACATGAGAAAGCAAAATTCCTAATGTATAAACCCCAAAGAATTCTTACCAAAGAAAGAAATTGAATCGAGCTCTGCACCCTCCTCCCTCCCGTGTGGTGCAACAGATGTCCATTCTCGAGAAATGTACTCAATGGGATCGTAATGTTGCAACCACACACACAAGTTGAATTGCTGTGAGGAAAAGACGAGCTAGTACATTTCAAACATGAAAAAGTATAAAACAGAAAAAAATGCTTACCAAAGAAAGAAAATGAATCGAGCTCCGCACCCTCCTCCCTCCCGTGTGGTGCTACAGATGTCCCATTCTCGAGAAATGTACTCAATGGGATCGCAATGTTGCAACAACACACACAAGTTGACCTGCTGTGAGGAAAAAACGAGTTAGTACATTTCAGACATGAAAAAGGTCATTATAAAATCAACATGAGAAAGCAAAATTCCTGATGTATAAACCCCAAAGAATTCTTACCAAAGAAAGAAATTGAATCGAGCTCTGCACCCTCCTCCCTCCCGTGTGGTGCAACAGATGTCCCATTCTCGAGAAATGTACTCAATGGGATCGTAATGTTGCAACCACACACACAAGTTGAATTGCTGTGAGGAAAAGACGCGCTAGTACATTTCAAACATGAAAAAGTATAAAACAGAATAAAATGCTTACCAAAGAAAGAAAATGAATCGAGCTCCACACCCTCCTCCCTCCCGTGTGGTGCTACAGATGTCCCTTTCTCCAGAAATGTACTCAATGGGATCGCAATGTTGCAACCACACACTAGTTGACCTGCTGTGAGGAAAAGACGAGTTAGTACATTTCAAACATGAAAAAGTATAAAACAGAAAAAAATGTTTACCAAAGAAAGAAAATGAATCGTGCTCCGCACCCTCCTCCATCCCGTGTGGTGCTACAGATATCCCTTTCTCGAGAAATGTACTCAATGGGATCGTAATGTTGCAACCACACACACAAGTTGAATTGCTGTGAGGAAAAAACGAGTTAGTACATTTCAAACATGAAAAAGTATAATACAGAAAAAAATGCTTACCAAAGAAAGAAAATGAATCGAGCTCCGCATCCTCCTCCCTCCCGTGTGGTGCTATAGATATCCCTTTCTCGAGAAATGTACTCAATGGGATCGTAATGTTGCAACCACACACAAAAGTTGACCTGCTGTGAGGAAAAGACGAGTTAGTACATTTCAAACATGAAAAAGGTCATTTTAAAATCAACATGAGAAACCAAAATTCCTAAAGTATAAACCACAAAAAAATGCTTACCAAAGAAAGAAAATGAATCGAGCTCTGCACCCTCCTCCCTCCCGTGTGGTGCAACAGATGTCCCTTTCTCGAGAAATGTACTCAATGGGATCGCAATGTTGCAACCACACACTAGTTTACCTGCTGTGAGGAAAAAACGAGTTAGTACATTTCAAACATGCAAAAGGTCATTTTAAAATCAACATGAGAAACCAAAATTCCTAAAGTATAAACCACACAAAAATGCTTACCAAAGAATGAAAATGAATCGAGCTCTGCACCCTCCTCCCTCCCGTGTGGTGCAACAGATGTCCCTTTCTCGAGAAATGTACTCAATGGGATCGCAATGTTGCAACCACACACTAGTTAACCTGCTGTGAGGAAAACACGAGTTAGTACATTTCAAACATGAAAAAGTATAAAACAGAAAAAAATGCTTACCAAAGAAAGAAAATGAATCGAGCTCCGCACCCTCCTCCCTCCCGTGTGGTGCTACAGATATCCCTTTCTCGAGAAATGTACTCAATGGGATCGTAATGTTGCAACCACACACACAAGTTGAATTGCTGTGAGGAAAAAACGAGTTAGTACATTTCAAACATGAAAAAGTATAAAACAGAAAAAAATGCTTACCAAAGAAAGAAAATGAATCGAGCTCCGCACCCTCCTCCCTCCCGTGTGGTGCTACAGATATCCCTTTCTCGAGAAATGTACTCAATGGGATCGTAATGTTGCAACCACACACACAAGTTGACCTGCTGTGAGGAAAAGACGAGTTAGTACATTTCAAACATGAAAAAGGTCATTTTAAAATCAACATGAGAAACCAAAATTCCTAAAGTATAAACCACACAAAAATGCTTACCACAGAAAGAAAATGAATCGAGCTCTGCACCCTCCTCCCTCCCGTGTGGTGCAACAGATGTCCCTTTCTCGAGAAATGTACTCAATGGGATCGCAATGTTGCAACCACACACACAAGTTGACCTGCTGTGAGGAAAACACGAGTTAGTACATTTCAAACATGAAAAAGGTCATTTTAAAATCAACATGAGAAACCAAAATTCCTAAAGTATAAACCACACAAAAATGCTTACCAAAGAAAGAAAATGAATCGAGCTCCGCACCCTCCTCCCTCCCGTGTGGTGCTACAGATATCCCTTTCTCGAGAAATGTACTCAATGGGATCGTAATGTTGCAACCACACACACAAGTTGACCTGCTGTGAGGAAAAGACGAGTTAGTACATTTCAAACATGAAAAAGGTCGTTTTAAAATAAACATGAGAAACCAAAATTCCTAAAGTATAAACCACACAAAAATGCTTACCAAAGAAAGAACATGAATCGAGCTCTACACCCTCCTCCCTCCCGTGTGGTGCAACAGATGTCCCTTTCTCGAGAAATGTACTCAATGGGATCGCAATGTTGCAACCACACACTAGTTGACCTGCTGTGAGGAAAAAACGAGTTAGTACATTTCAAACATGAAAAAGGTCATTTTAAAATCAACATGAGAAACCAAAATTCCTAAAGTATAAACCACACAAAAATGCTTACCAAAGAACGAAAATGAATCGAGCTCTGCACCCTCCTCCCTCCCGTGTGGTGCAACAGATGTCCCTTTCTCGAGAAATGTACTCAATGGGATCGTAATGTTGCAACCACACACACAAGTTGACCTGCTGTGAGGAAAAGACGAGTTAGTACATTTCAAACATGAAAAAGGTCATTTTAAAATCAACATGAGAAACCAACATTGCTAAAGTATAAACCAGGCCAAAATGCTTACCAAAGAAAGAAAATCAATCGAGCTCCGCACCCTCCTCCCTCCCGTGTGGTGCAACAGATGTCCCTTTCTCGAGAAATGTACTCAATGGGATCGTAATGTTGCACTCACACACACAAGTTGACCTGCTGTGAGGAAAAGACGAGTTAGTACATTTCAAACATGAGAAAGGTCATTATAAAATCAACATGAGAAAGCAAAATTTCTAATGTATAAACCCCAAAGAATTCATACCAAAGAAAGAAATTGAATCGAGCTCTGCACCCTCCTCCCTCCCGTGTGTAGTAACAGATGTCCCATTCTCGAGAAATGTACTCAATGGGATCGTAATGTTGCAACCACACACACAAGTTGAATTGCTGTGAGGAAAAGACGAGTTAGTACATTTCAAACATGAAAAAGTATAAAACAGAAAAAAATGCTTACCAAAGAAAGAAAATGAATCGAGCTCCGCACCCTCCTCCCTCCCGTGTGGTGCTACAGATATCCCTTTCTCGAGAAATGTACTCAATGGGATCGTAATGTTGCTACCACACACACAAGTGTAATTGCTGTGAGGAAAAAACGAGTTAGTATATTTCAAACATGAAAAAGTATAAAACAGAAAAAAATGCTTCCCAAAGAAAGAAAATGAATCGAGCTCCGCACCCTCCTCCCTCCCGTGTGGTGCTACAGATATCCCCTTCTCGAGAAATGTACTCAATGGGATCGTAATGTTGCAACCACACACACAAGTTGACCTGCTGTGAGGAAAAGACGAGTTAGTACATTTCAAACATGAAAAAGGTCATTTAAAAATCAACATGAGAAACCAAAATTCCTAAAGTATAAACCACACAAAAATGCTTACCAAAGTAAGAAAATGAATCGAGCTCTGCACCCTCTTCCCTCCCGTGTGGTGCAACAGATGTCCCTTTCTAAAAAATGTACTCAATGGGAACGTAATGTTGCATCCACACACAAGTTGACCTGCTGTGAGGAAAAGACGAGTTAGTACATTTCAAACATGAAAAAGGTCATTTTAAAATCAACATGAGAAACCAAAATTCCTAAAGTATAAACCACACAAAAATGCTTACCAAAGAAAGAAAATTAAAAGAGCTCTGCACCCTCCTCCCTCCCGTGTGGTGCAACAGATGTCCCTTTCTCGAGAAATGTACTCAATGGGATCGCAATGTTGCAACCACACACTAGTTGACCTGCTGTGAGGAAAAAACGAGTTTGTACATTTCAAACATGAAAAAGGTCATTTTAAAATCAACATGAGAAACCAAAATTCCTAAAGTATAAACCACACAAAAATGCTTACCAAAGAAAGAAAATGAATCGAGCTCCGCACCCTCCTCCCTCCCGTGTGGTGCAACAGATGTCCCTTTCTCGAGAAATGTACTCAATGGGATCGCAATGTTGCAACCACACACTAGTTGACCTGCTGTGAGGAAAAGACGATTTAGTACATTTCAAACATGAAAAAGGTCATTTTAAAATCGACATGAAAAACCAAAATTCCTAAAGTATAAATCACACAAAAATGCTTACTAAAGAATGAAAATGAATCGAGCTCTGCACCCTCCTCCCTCCCGTGCGGTGCAACAGATGTCCCTCTCTCGAGAAATGTACTCAATGGGATCGTAATGTTGCACTCACACACACAAGTTGACCTGCTGTGAGGAAAAAACGAGTTAGTACATTTCAAACATGAAAAAGGTCATTTTAAAATCAACATAAGACACCAACATTCCTAAAGTATAAACCACACAAAAATGCGTACCAAAGAATGAAAATGAATCGAGGTCTGCACCCTCCTCCCTCCCGTGTAGTGCAACAGATGGCCCTTTCTCGAGAAATGTACTCAATAAGATCGTAATGTTGCAACCACACACACAAGTTGACCTGCTGTGACGAAAAGACGAGTTAGTATATTTCAAACATGAAAAAGGTCATTTTAAAATCAACATGAGAAACCAAAATTCCTAAAGTATAAACCACACAAAAATGCTTACCAAAGAAAGAAAATGAATCGAGCTCTGCACCCTCCTCCCTCCCGTGTGGTGCAACAGATGTCCCTTTCTCGAGGAATGTACTCAATGGGATCGCAATGTTGCAACCACACACTAGTCGACCTGCTGTGAGGAAAAAACGAGTTAGAGCATTTCAAACATGAAAAAGGTCATTTTAAAATCGACATGGAAAACCAAAATTCCTAAAGTATAAACCACACAAAAGTGCTTACCAAAGAATGAAAATGAATCGAGCTCTGCACCCTCCTCCCTCCCGTGTGGTGCAACAGATGGCCCTTTCTCGAGAAATGTACTCAATGGGATCGTAATGTTGCAACCACTCACAAGTTGACCTGCTGTGGGGAAAAAACGAGTTAGTACATTTCAAACATGAAAAAGTATAAAACAGAAAAGAAATGCTTACCAAAGAAAGAAAATGAATCGATCTCCGCACCCTCCTCCCTCCCGTGTCGTGCTACAGATATCCCTTTCTCGAGAAATGTACTCAATGGGATCGTAATGTTGCAACCACACACACAAGTTGACCTGCTGTGAGGAAAAGACGAGTTAGTACATTTCAAACATGAAAATATCATTTTAAAATGAACATGAGAAACCAAAACCCTAAACTATAAACCACACAAAAATGCTTACCAAAGAAAGAAAATGAATCGAGCTCTGCACCCTCCTCCCTCCCGTGTGGTGCAACAGATGTCCCTTTCTCGAGAAATGTACTCAATGGGTTCGTAATGTTGCAACCAAACACACAAGTTGACCTGCTGTGAGGAAAAGACGAGTTAGTACATTTCAAACTTGAAAAAGTTCATTTTAAAATCAACATGAGAAACCCAAATTCCTAAAGTATAAACCACACAAAAATGCTTACCAAAGAATGAAAATGAATCGAGCTCTGCACCCTCCTCCCTCCCGTGTGGTGCAACAGATGTCCCTTTCTCGAGAAATGTACTCAATGGGATCGTAATGTTGCAACCACACACACAAGTTGACCTGCTGTGAGGAAAAGACGAGTTAGTACATTTCAAACTTGAAAAAGGTCATTTTAAAATCAACATGAGAAACCAAAATTCCTAAAGTATAAACCACACAAAAATGCTTACCAAAGAATGAAAATGAATCGAGCTCTGCACCCTCCTCCCTCCCGTGTGGTGCAACAGATGGCCCTTTCTCGAGAAATGTACTCAATGGGATCGTAATGTTGCAACCACTCACAAGTTGACCTGCTGTGAGGAAAAAACGAGTTAGTACATTTCAGACATGAAAAAGTATAAAACAGAAAAAAATGCTTACCAAAGAAAGAAAATGAATCGAGCTCCGCACCCTCCTCCCTCCCGTGTGGTGCTACAGATATCCCTTTCTCGAGAAATGTACTCAATGGGATCGTAATGTTGCAACCACACACACAAGTTGACCTGCTGTGAGGAAAAGACGAGTTAGTACATTTCAAACATGAAAATATCATTTTAAAATCAACATGAGAAACCAAAATCCCTAAAGTATAAACCACACAAAAATGCTTACCAAAGAAAGAAAATGAATCGAGCTCTGCACCCTCCTCCCTCCCGTGTGGTGCAACAGATGTCCCTTTCTCGAGAAATGTACTCAATGGGATCGCAATGTTGCAACCACACACAAGTTGACCTGCTGTGAGGAAAAGACGAGTTAGTACATTTCAAACATGAAAATATCATTTTAAAATCAACATGAGAAACCAAAATCCCTAAAGTATAAACCACACAAAAATGCTTACCAAAGAAAGAAAATGAATCGAGCTCTGCACCTTCCTCCCTCCCGTGTGGTGCAACAGATGTCCCTCTCTCGAGAAATGTACTCAATGGGATCGCAATGTTGCAACCACACACTAGTTGACCTGCTGTGAGGAAAAAACGAGTTAGTACATTTCAAACATGAAAAAGGTCATTTTAAAATCAACATGAGAAACCAAAATTCCTAAAGTATAAACCACACAAAAATGCTTACCAAAGAATGAAAATGAATCGAGCTCTGCACCCTCCTCCCTCCCGTGTGGTGCAACATATGGCCCTTTCTCGAGAAATGTACTCAATGGGATCGTAATGTTGCAACCACTCACAAGTTGACCTGCTGTGAGGAAAAAACGAGTTAGTACATTTCAAACATGAAAAAGTATAAAACAGAAAAAATGCTTACCAAAGAAAGAAAATGAATCGAGCTCCGCACCCTCCTCCCTCCCGTGTGGTGCAACAGATGTCCCTTTCTCCAGAGATGTACTCAATGGGATCGTATTATTGCAACCACACACACAAGTTGACCTGCTGTCAGGAAAAAACGTGTTAGTACATTTCAAACATGAAAAAGTATAAAACAGAAAAAAATGCTTACCAAAGAAAGAAAATGAATCGAGCTCCGCACCCTCCTCCCTCCCGTGTGGTGCAACAGATGTCCCTTTCTCCAAAAATGTACTCAATGGGACCGTAATGTTGCATCCACACACAAGTTGACCTGCTGTGAAAAAAAGACGAGTTAATACATTTCAAACATGAAAAAGGTCATTTTAAAATCAACATGAAAAACCAAAATTCCTAAAGTATAAACCACGCCAAAATGCTTACCAAAGAAAGAAAATCAATCGAGCTCCGCACCCTCCTCCCTCCCGTGTGGTGCAACAGATGTCCCTTTCTCGAGAAATGTACTCAATGGGATCGTAATGTTGCACTCACACACACAAGTTGACCTGCTGTGAGGAAAAGACGTGTTAGTACATTTAAAACATGAGAAAGGTCATTATAAAATCAACATGAGAAAGCAAAATTCCTAAAGTATAAACCACGCCAAAATGCTTACCAAAGAAAGAAAATAAATCGAGCTCCGCGCCCTCCTCCCTCCCGTGTGGTGCGACAGATGTCCCTTTCTCCAGAAATGTACTCAATGGGATCGTAATGTTGCAACAACACACACAAGTTGACCTGCTGTGAGGAAAAAACGAGTTAGTACATTTCAGACAAGAAAAAGGTCATTATAAAATCAACATGAGAAAGCAAAATTCCTAATGTATAAACCCCAAAGACTTCTTACCAAAGAAAGAAATTGAATCGAGCTCTGCACCCTCCTCCCTCCCGTGTGGTGCAACAGATGTCCCATTCTCGAGAAATGTACTCAATGGGATCGTAATGTTGCAACCACACACACAAGTTGAATTGCTGTGAGGAAAAAACGAGTTAGTACATTTCAAACATGAAAAAGTATAAAACAGAAAAAAATGCTTACCAAAGAAAGAAAATGAATCGAGCTCCGCACCCTCCTCCCTTCCGTGTGGTCCTACAGATGTCCCTTTCTCCAGAAATGTACTCAATGGGATCGCAATGTTGCAACCACACACTAGTTGACCTGCTGTGAGGAAAAGACGAGTTAGTACATTTCAAAAATGAAAAAGGTCATTTTAAAATCAACATGAGAAACCAAAATTCCTAAAGTATAAACCACACAAAAATGCTTACCAAAGAATGAAAATGAATCGAGCTCTGCACCCTCCTCCCTCCCGTGTGGTGCAACAGATGGCCCTTTCTCGAGAAATGTACTCAATGGGATCGTAATGTTGCAACCACTCACAAGTTGACCTGCTGTGAGGAAAAAACGAGTTAGTACTTTTCAAACATGAAAAAGTATAAAACAGAAAAAAATGCTTACCAAAGAAAGAAAATGAATCGAGCTCCGCACCCTCCTCCCTCCCGTGTGGTGCAACAGATGTCCCTTTCCAATAAATGTACTCAATGGGATCGTAATGTTGCATCCACATACAAGTAGACGTGCTGCGACGAAAAAACGATTTAGTACATTTCAAACATGAAAAAGGTCAATTTAAAATCAACATGAAAAACCAAAATTCCTAATGTATAAACCACACAAAAATGCTTACCAAAGAAAGAAAATGAATCGAGCTCCGCACCCTCCTACCTCCCGTGTGGTGCAACAGATGTCCCTTTCTCCAGAAATGTACTCAATGGGATCGTAACGTTGCAACCATACACACAAGTTGACCTGCTGTCAGGAAAAAACGTGTTAGTACATTTCAAACATGAAAAAGTATAAAACAGAAAAAAATGCTTACCAAAGAAAGAAAATGAATCGAGCTCCGCACCCTCCTCCCTCCCAAGTGGTGCAACAGATATCCCTTTCTCCAAAAATGTACTCAATGGGACCGTAATGTTGCATCCACACACAAGTTGACCTGCTGTGAAAAAAAGACGAGTTAGTACATTTCAAATATGAAAAAGGTCATTTTAAAATCAACATGAAAAACCAAAATTCCTAAAGTATAAACCACGCCAAAATGCTTACCAAAGAAAGAAAATCAATCGAGCTCCGCACCCTCCTCCCTCCCGTGTGGTGCAACAGATGTCCCTTTCTCGAGAAATGAACTCAATGGGATATAATGTTGCACTCACACACACAAGTTGACCTGCTGTGGGGAAATGACGAGTTAGTACATTTCAAACATGAGAAAGGTCATTATAAAATCAACATGAGAAAGCAAAATTCCTAAAGTATAAACCACGCCAAAATGCTTACCAAAGAAAGAAAATAAATCGAGCTCTGCGCCCTCCTCCCTCCCGTGTGGTGCGACAGATGTCCCTTTCTCCAGAAATGTACTCAATGGGATCGTAATGTTGCAACAACACACACAAGTTGACCTGCTGTGAGGAAAAAACGAGTTAGTACATTTCAGACATGAAAAAGGTCATTATAAAATCAACATGAGAAAGCAAAATTCCTAATGTATAAACCCCAAAGAATTCTTACCAAAGAAAGAAATTGAATCGAGCTCTGCACCCTCCTCCCTCCCGTGTGGTGCAACAGATGTCCCATTCTCGAGAAATGTACTCAATGGGATCGTAATGTTGCAACCACACACACAAGTTGAATTGCTGTGAGGAAAAGACAAGTTAGTACATTTCAAACATGAAAAAGTATAAAACAGAAAAAAATGCTTACCAAAGAAAGAAAATGAATCGAGCTCCGCACCCTCCTCCCTTCCGTGTGGTGCTACAGATGTCCCTTTCTCCAGAAATGTACTCAATGGGATCGCAATGTTGCAACCACACACTAGTTGACCTGCTGTGAGGAAAAGACGAGTTAGTACATTTCAAACATGAAAAAGGTCATTTTAAAATCAACATGAGAAACCAAAATTCCTAAAGTATAAACCACACAAAAATGCTTACCAAAGAATGAAAATGAATCGAGCTCTGCACCCTCCTCCCTCCCGTGTGGTGCAACAAATGGCCGTTTCTCGAGAAATGTACTCAATGGGATCGTAATGTTGCAACCACTCACAAGTTGACCTGCTGTGAGGAAAAAACGAGTTAGTACATTTCAAACATGAAAAAGTATAAAACAGAAAAAAATGCTTACCAAAAAAAGAAAATGAATCGAGCTCCGCACCCTCCTCCCTCCCGTGTGGTGCAACAGACGTCCCTTTCAAAAAAATGTACTCAATGGGATCGTAATGTTGCATCCACACACAAGTTGACCTGCTGCGACGAAAAAACGATTTAGTACATTTCAAACATGAAAAAGGTCAATTTAAAATCAACATGAAAAACCAAAATTCCTAAAGTATAAACCACACAAAAATGCTTACCAAAGAAAGAAAATGAATCGAGCTCCGCACCCTCCTACCTCCCGTGTGGTGCAACAGATGTCCCTTTCTCCAGAAATGTACTCAATGGGATCGTAATGTTGCAACCACCCACAAGTTGACCTGCTGTCAGGAAAAAACGAGTTAGTACATTTCAAACATGAAAAAGTATAAAACAGAAAAAAATGCTTACCAAAGAAAGTAAATGAATCGAGCTCCGCACCCTCCTCCCTCCCGTGTGGTGCAACAGTTGTCCCTTTCTCCAAAAATGTACTCAATGGAATCGTAATGTTGCATCCACACACAAGTTGACCTGCTGCGACGAAAAAACGAGTTAGTACATTTCAAACATGAAAAAGGTCATTTTAAAATCAACATTACAAAACCAAAATTCCTAAAGTATAAACCATACAAAAATGCTTACCAAGGAAACAAAATGAATCGAGTTCCGCACCCTCCTCCCTCCCGTTTGGTGCAACAGATGTCCCTTTCTCCAGAAATGTACTCAATGGGATCGTAATGTTGCATCCACACACAAGTTGACCTGCTGCGACGAAAAAACGATTTAGTACATTTCAAACATGAAAAAGGTCATTTTAAAATCGACATGAAAAACCAAAATACTTAAAGTATAAACCACACAAAAATGCTTGCCAAAGAAAGAAAATGAATCGAGCTCCGCACCCTCCTACCTCCCGTGTGGTGCAACAGACGTCCCTTTCTCCAGAAATGTACTCAATGGGATCGTAATGTTGCAACCACACACACAAGTTGACCTGCTGTGAGGAAAAAACGTGTTAGTACATTTCGAACATGAAAAAGTATAAAACAGAAAAAAATGCTTACCAAAGAAAGAAAATGAATCGAGCTCCGCACCCTCCTCATTCCCGTGTGGTGCAACAGTTGTCCCTTTCTCCAAAAATGTACTCAATGGGATCGTAATGTTGCATCCACACACAAGTTGACTTGCTACGACGAAAAAACGAGTTAGTACATTTCAAAAATGATAATGGTCATTTTAAAATCAACATGAAAAACCAAAATTCGTAAAGTATAAAACACAAAAAAATGCTTACCAAAGAAAGAAAATGAATCGAGCTCTGCACCCTCCTCCCTCCCGCGTGGTGCAACAGATGTCCCTTTCTCGAGAAATGTACTCAATGGGATCGTAATGTTGCAACCACACACACAAGTTGACCTGCTGTGAGGAAAAGACGAGTTAGTACATTTCAAACATGAAAAAGGTCATTTTAAAATCAACATGAGAAACCAAAATTCCTAAAGTATAAACCACACAAAAATGCTTACCAAAGAAAGAAAATGAATCGAGCTCTGCACCCTCCTCCGTCCCGTGTGGTGCAACAGATGTCCCTTTCTAAAAAATGTACTCAATGGGATCGTAATGTTGCATCCACACACAAGTTGACCTGCTGCGACGAAAAAACGAGTTAGTACATTTCAAACATGAAAAACTATAAAACAGAAAAAAATGTTGCATCCACACACAAGTTGACCTGCTGCGACGAAAAAACGAATTAGTACATTTCAAACATGAAAAAGGTCATTTTAAAATCAACATGTAAAACCAAAATTCCTGAAGTATAAACCACACAAAAATGCTTACCAAAGAAACAAAATGAATCGAGCTCCGCACCCTCCTCCCTCCCGTTTGGTGCAACAGATGTCCCTTTCTCCAGAAATGTACTCAATGGGATCGTAATGTTGCAACCACACACACAAGTTGACCTGCTGTGAGGAAAAAACGAGTTAGTACATTTCAGACATGAAAAAGGTCATTATAAAATCAACATGAGAAAGAAAATTTCCTGAAGTATAAACCACAAAAAAATGCTTACCAAAGAAAGGAAATGAATCGAGCTCTGCACCCTCCTCCGTCCCGTGTGGTGCAACAGATGTCCCTTTCTAAAAAATGTACTCAATGGGATCGTAATGTTGCATCCACACACAAGTTGACCTGCTGCGACGAAAAAACGAGTTAGTACATTTCAAACATGAAAAACTATAAAACAGAAAAAAATGTTGCATCCACACACAAGTTGACCTGCTGCGACGAAAAAACGAGTTAGTACATTTCAAACATGAAAATGGTCATTTTAAAATCAACATGTAAAACCAAAATTCCTGAAGTATAAACCACACAAAAATGCTTACCAAAGAAAGAAAATGAATCGAGCTCTGCACCCTCCTCCGTCCCGTGTGGTGCAACAGATGTCCCTTTCTAAAAAATGTACTCAATGGGATCGTAATGTTGCATCCACACACAAGTTGACCTGCTGCGACGAAAAAACGATTTAGTACATTTCAAACATGAAAAAGGTCATTTTAAAATCAACATGAAAAACCAAAATTCCTAAAGTATAAACCACACAAAAATGCTTACCAAAGAAAGAAAATGAATCGAGCTCCGCACCCTCCTACCTCCCGTGTGGTGCAACAGATGTCCCTTTCTCCAGAAATGTACGCAATGTGATCGTAATGTTGCAACCACACACACAAGTTGACCTGCTGTGAGGAAAAAACGTGTTAGTACATTTCAAACATGAAAAAGTATAAAACAGAAAAAAATGCTTTCCAAAGAAAGAAAATGAATCGAGCTCCGCACCCTCCTCCCTCCCATGAGGTGCAACAGTTGTCCCTTTCTCCAAAAATGTACTCAATGGGATCGTAATGTTGCATCCACACACAAGTTGACCTGCTGCGACGAAAAAACGAGTTAGTACATTTCAAACATGAAAAAGGTCATTTTAAAATCAACATGAAAAACCAAAATTCCTAAAGTATAAACCACAAAAAAATGTTTAGCAAAGAAAGAAAATGAATCGAGCTCTGCACCCTCCTCCCTCCCGTGTGGTGCAACAGATGTCCCTTTCTCGAGAAATGTACTCAATGGGATCGTAATGTTGCAACCACACACACAAGTTGACCTGATGTGAGGAAAAGACGAGTTAACACATTTCAAACACGAAAAAGGTCATTTTAAAATCAACATGAGAAACCAAATTTCCTAAAGTATAAACCACACAAAAATACTTACCAAAGAAAGAAAATGAATCGAGCTCTGCACCCTCCTCCGTCCCGTGTGGTGCAACAGATGTCCCTTTCTAAAAAATGTACTCAATGGGATCGTAATGTTGCATCCACACACAAGTTGACCTGCTGCGACGAAAAAACGAGTTAGTACATTTCAAACATAAAAAACTATAAAACAGAAAAAAATGTTGCATCCACACACAAGTTGACCTGCTGCGACGAAAAAACGAGTTAGTACATTTCAAACATGAAAAAGGTCATTTTAAAATCAACATGTAAAACCAAAATTCCTGAAGTATAAACCACACAAAAATGCTTACCAAAGAAACAAAATGAATCGAGCTCCGCACCCTCCTCCCTCCCGTTTGGTGCAACAGATGTCCCTTTCTCCAGAAATGTACTCAATGGGATCGTAATGTTGCAACCACACACACAAGTTGACCTGCTGTGAGGAAAAAACGAGTTAGTACATTTCAGACATGAAAAAGGTCATTATAAAATCAACATGAGAAAGAAAATTTCCTGAAGTATAAACCACAAAAAAATGCTTACCAAAGAAAGGAAATGAATCGAGCTCTGCACCCTCCTCCCTCCCGTGTGGTGCAACAGATGTCCCTTTCTCGAGAAATGTACTCAATGGGTTCGTAATGTTGCAACCACACACTCAAGTTGACCTGCTGTGAGGAAAAGACGAGTTAGTACATTTCAAACATGAATAAGGTCATTTTAAAATCAACATGAGAAACCAAAATTCCTAAAGTATAAACCACACAAAAATGCTTACCAAAGAAAGAAAATGAATCGAGCTCTGCACCCTCCTCCGTCCCGTGTGGTGCAACAGATGTCCCTTTCTAAAAAATGTACTCAATGGGATCGTAATGTTGCATCCACACACAAGTTGACCTGCTGCGACGAAAAAACGATTTAGTACATTTCAAACATGAAAAAGGTCATTTTAAAATCAACATGAAAAACCAAAATTCCTAAAGTATAAACCACACAAAAATGCTTACCAAAGAAAGAAAATGAACCGAGCTCTGCACCCTCCTCCGTCCCGTGTGGTGCAACAGATGTCCCTTTCTAAAAAATGTACTCAATGGGATCGTAATGTTGCATCCACACACAAGTTGACCTGCTGCGACGAAAAAACGATTTAGTACATTTCAAACATGAAAAAGGTCATTTTAATATCAACATGAAAAACCAAAATTCCTAAAGTATAAACCACACAAAAATGCTTACCAAAGAAAGAAAATGAATCGAGCTCTGCACCCTCCTCCGTCCCGTGTGGTGCAACAGATGTCCCTTTCTAAAAAATGTACTCAATGGGATCGTAATGTTGCATCCACACACAAGTTGACCTGCTGCGACGAAAAAACGATTTAGTACATTTCAAACATGAAAAAGGTCATTTTAAAATCAACATAAAAAACCAAAATTCCTGAAGTATAAACCACACAAAAATGCTTACCAAAGAAACAAAATGAATCGAGCTCCGCACCCTCCTCCCTCCCGTTTGGTGCAACAGATGTCCCTTTCTCCAGAAATGTACCCAATGGGATCTTAATGTTGCAACCACACACACAAGTTGACCTGCTGTGAGGAAAAAACGAGTTAGTACATTTCAGACATGAAAAAGGTCATTATAAAATCAACATGAGAAAGAAAATTTCCTGAGGTATAAACCACAAAAAGTGCTTACCAAAGGAAGAAAATGAATCGAGCTCTGCACCCTCCTCCCTCCCGTGTGGTGCAACAGATGTCCCTTTCTCGAGAAATGTACTCAATGGGATCGTAATGTTGCAACCACACACACAAGTTGACCTGCTGTGAGGAAAAGACGAGTTAGTACATTTCAAACATGAAAAAGGTCATTTTAAAATCAACATGAGAAACCAAAATTCCTAAAGTATAAACCACACAAAAATGCTTACCAAAGAAAGAAAATGAATCGAGCTCTGCACCCTCCTCCCTCCCGTGTGGTGCAACAGATGTCCCTTTCTAAAAAATGTACTCAATGGTATCGTAATGTTGCATCCACACACAAGTTGACCTGCTGCGACGAAAAAACGATTTAGTACATTTCAAACATAAAAAAGGTCATTTTAAAATCAACATGAAAAACCAAAATTCCTAAAGTATAAACCACACAAAAATGCTTACCAAAGAAAGAAAATGAATCGAGCTCCGCACCCTCCTACCTCCCGTGTGGTGCAACAGATGTCCCTTTCTCCAGAAATGTACGCAATGTGATCGTAATGTTGCAACCACACACACAACTTGACCTGCTGTGAGGAAAAAACGTGTTAGTACATTTCAAACATGAAAAAGTATAAAACAGAAAAAAATGCTTTCCAAAGAAAGAAAATGAATCGAGCTCCGCACCCTCCTCCCTCCCATGAGGTGCAACAGTTGTCCCTTTCTCCAAAAATGTACTCAATGGGATCGTAATGTTGCATCCACACACAAGTTGACCTGCTGCGACGAAAAAACGAGTTAGTACATTTCAAACATGAAAAAGGTCATTTTAAAATCAACAAGAAAAACCAAAATTCCTAAAGTATAAACCACAAAAAAATGTTTAGCAAAGAAAGAAAATGAATCGAGCTCTGCACCCTCCTCCCTCCCGTGTGGTGCAACAGATGTCCCTTTCTCGAGAAATGTACTCAATGGGATCGTAATTTTGCAACCACACACACAAGTTGACCTGATGTGAGGAAAAGACGAGTTAGTACATTTCAAACACGAAAAAGGTCATTTTAAAATCAACATGAGAAACCAAATTTCCTAAAGTATAAACCACACAAAAATACTTACCAAAGAAAGAAAATGAATCGAGCTCTGCACCCTCCTCCGTCCCGTGTGGTGCAACAGATGTCCCTTTCTAAAAAATGTACTCAATGGGATCGTAATGTTGCATCCACACACAAGTTGACCTGCTGCGACGAAAAAACGAGTTAGTACATTTCAAACATGAAAAAGGTCATTTTAAAATCAACATGAAAAACCAAAATTCCTGAAGTATAAACCACACAAAAATGCTTACCAAAGAAAGAAAATGAATCGAGCTCCGCACCCTCCTACCTCCCGTGTGGTGCAACAGATGTCCCTTTCTCCAGAAATGTACTCAATGGGATCGTAATGTTGCAACCACACACAAGTTGACCTGCTGTGAGGAAAAAACGTGTTAGTATATTAGAAAACATGAAAAAGTATAAAACAGAAATAATGCTTACCAAAGAAAGAAAATGAATCGAGCTCCGCACCCTCCTCCCTCCCGTGTGGTGCAACAGTTGTTCCTTTCTCCAAAAATGTACTCAATGGGATCGTAATGTTGCATCCACACACAAGTTGACCTGCTACGACGAAAAAACGAGTAAGTACATTTCAAACATGAAAAAGGTCATTTTAAAATCAACATGAAAAACCAAAATTTTTGAAGCATAAACCACACAAAAATGCTTACCAAAGAAACAAAATGAATCGAGCTCCGCACCCTCCTACCTCCTGTGTGGTGCAACAGATGTCCCTTTCTCCAGAAATGTACGCAATAAGATCGTAATGTTGCAACCACACACACAAGTTGACCTGCTGTGAGGAAAAAACGTGTTAGTACATTTCAAACATGAAAAACTATAAAACAGAAAAAAATGCTTACCAAAGAAAGAAAATGAATCGAGCTCCGCACCCTCCTCCCTCCCATGTGGTACAACAGTTGTCCCTTTCTCCAAAAATGTACTCAATGGGATCGTAATGTTGCATCCACACACAAGTTGACCTGCTGCGACGAAAAAACGAGTTAGTACATTTCAAACATGAAAAAGGTCATTTTAAAATCAACATGAAAAACCAAAATTCCTGAAGTATAAACCACACAAAAATGCTTACCAAAGAAACAAAATGAATCGAGCTCCGCACCCTCCTCCCTCCCGTTTGGTGCAACAGATGTCCCTTTCTCCAGAAATGTACTCAATGGGATCGTAATGTTGCAACCACACACACAAGTTGACCTGCTGTGAGGAAAAAACGAGTTAGTACATTTCAGACATGAAAAAGGTCATTATAAAATCAACATGAGAAAGGAAATTTCCTAAAGTATAAACCACAAAAAAATGCTTACCAAAGAAAGAAAATGAATCGAGCTCTGCACCCTCCTCCGTCCCGTGTGGTGCAACAGATGTCCCTTTCTCCAGAAATGTACTCAATGGGATCGTAATGTTGCAACCACACACACAAGTTGACCTGCTGTGAGGAAAAGACGAGTTAGTACATTTCAAACACGAAAAAGGTCATTTTAAAATCAACATGAGAAACCAAAATTCCTAAAGTATAAACCACACAAAAATGCTTACCAAAGAAAGAAAATGAATCGAGCTCTGCACCCTCCTCCATCCCGTGTGGTGCAACAGATGTCCCTTTCTAAAAAATGTACTCAATGGGATCGTAATGTTGCATCCACATACAAGTTGACCTGCTGCGACGAAAAAACGATTTAGTGCATTTCAAACATGAAAAAGGTCATTTTAAAATCAACATGAAAAACTAAAATTCCTAAAGTATAAACCACACAAAAATGCTTACCAAAGAAAGAAAACGAATCGAGCTCCGCACCCTCCTACCTCCCGTGTGGTGCAACAGATGTCCCTTTCTCCAGAAATGTACTCAATGGGATCGTAATGTTGCAACCACACACACAAGTTGACCTGCTGTGTGGAAAAAAGGTGTTAGTACATTTCAAACATGAAAAAGTATCAAACAGAAAAAAATGCTTACCAAAGAAGGAAAATGAATCGAGCTCCGTATCCTCCTCCCTCCCGTGTGGTGCAACAGTTGTCCCTTGCTCCAAAAATGTACACAATGGGATCGTAATGTTGCATCCACACACACGTTGACCTGCTGCGACGAAAAAACGAGTTAGTACATTTCAAACATGAAAAAGGTCATTTTAAAATCAACATGAAAAACCAAAATTCCTAAAGTATAAACCACACAAAAATGCTTACCAAAGAAAGAAAATGAATCCAGCTCCGCACCCTCCTCCCTCCCGTGTGGTGCAACAGATGTCGCTTTCTCCAGAAATGTATTCAATGGGATCGTAACGTTGCAACCACACACAGAAGTTGACCTGCTGTGAGGAAAAAACGAGTTAGTACAATTCAGACATGAAAAAGGTCGTTATAAAATCAACATGAGAAAGCAAAATTCCTAAAGTATAAACCACAAAAAAATGCTTACCAAAGAAAGAAAATGAATCGAGCTCTGCCCCCTCCTCCCTCCCGTGTGGTGCAACAGATGTCCCTTTCTCCCGAAATGTACTCAATGGGTTGGTAATGTTGCAACCACACACACAAGTTGACCTGCTGCGACGAAAAAACGAGTTAGTACATTTCAAACATGAAAAAGGTCATTTTAAAATCAACATGAAAAACCAAAATTCCTAAAGTATAAACCACAAAAAAATGTATAGCAAAGAAAGAAAATGAATCGAGCTCTGCACCCTCTTCCCTCCCGTGTGGTGCAACAGATGTCCCTTTCTCGCGAAATGTACTCAATGGGATCGTAATGTTGCAACCACACACACAAGTTGACCTGCTGTGAGGAAAAGACGAGTTAGTACATTTCAAACACGAAAAAGGTCATTTTAAAATCAACATGAGATACCTAAATTCCTAAAGTATAAACCACACAACAATGCTTACCAAAGAAAGAAAATGAATCGAGCTCTGCACCCTCCTCCATCCCGTGTGGTGCAACAGATGTCCCTTTCTAAAAAATGTACTCAATGGGATCGTAATGTTGCATCCACACACAAGTTGACCTGCTGCGACGAAAAAACGATTTAGTACATTTCAAACATGAAAAAGGTCATTTTAAAATCAACATGAAAAACCAAAATTCCTAAAGTATAAACCACACAAAAATGCTTACCAAAGAAAGAAAATGAATCGAGCTCCGCATCCTCCTACCTCCCGTGTGGTGCAACAGATGTCCCTTTCTCCAGAAATGTACTCAATGGGATCGTAATGTTGCAACCACACACACAAGTTGACCTGCTGTGAGGAAAAAGGTGTTAGTACATTTCAAACATGAAAAAGTATCAAACAGAAAAAAATGCTTACCAAAGAAAGAAAATGAATCGAGCTCCGTATCCTCCTCCCTCCCGTGTGGTGCAACAGATGTCCCTTTCTCCAAAAATGTACTGAATGGGATCGTAATGTTGCATCGACACACAAGATGACCTGCTGTGAGGAAAAGACGAGTTAGTACATTTCAAACATGAAAAAGTATAAAACAGAAAAAAATGCTTACCAAAGAAAGAAAATAAATCGAGCTCCGCACCCTCCTCCCTCCCGTGTGGTGCAACAGACGTCCCTTTCTCGAGAAATGTACACAATGTGATCTTAATGTTGCAACCACACACACAAGTTGACCTGCTGTGAGGAAATGACGAGTTAGTACCTTTCAAACATGAAAAAGGTCATTTTAAAATCAACATGAAAAACCAAAATTCCTAAAGTATGAACCACACAAAAATGCTTACCAAAGAAACAAAATGAATCGAGTTCCGCACCCTCCTCCCTCCCGTTTGGTGCAACAGATGTCCCATTCTCCAGAAATGTACTCAATGGGATCGTAATGTTGCAACCACACACACAAGTTGACCTGCTGTGAGGAAAAAACGAGTTAGTACATTTCAGACATGAAAAAGGTCATTATAAAATCAACATGGGAAAGCAAATTTCCTAAAGTATAAACCACAAAAAAATGCTTACCAAAGAAAGAAAATGAATCGAGCTCTGCAGCCTCCTCCCTCCCGTGTGGTGCAACGGATGTCCCTTTCTCGAGAAATGTACTCAATGGGATCGTAATTTTGCAACCACACACACAAGTTGACCTGCTGTGAGGAAAAGACGAGTTAGTACATTTCAGACATGAAAAAGATCATTATAAAATCAACATGGGAAAGCAAATTTCGTAAAGTATAAACCACAAAAAAATGCTTACCAAAGAAAGAAAATGAATCGAGCTCTGCAGCCTCCTCCCTCCCGTGTGGTGCAACGGATGTCCCTTTCTCGAGAAATGTACTCAATGGGATCGTAATGTTGCAACCACACACACAAGTTGACCTGATGTGAGGAAAAGACGAGTTAGTACATTTCAGACATGAAAAAGGTCATTATAAAATCATTATGAGAAAGCAAATTTCCTAAAGTATAAACCACAAAAAAATGCTTACCAAAGAAAGAAAATGAATCGAGCTCTGCAGCCTCCTCCCTCCCGTGTGGTGCAACGGATGTCCCTTTCTCGAGAAATGTACTCAATGGGATCGTAAATTTGCAACCACACACACAAGTTGACCTGCTGTGAGGAAAAGACGAGTTAGTACATTACAAACATGAAAAAGGTCATTTTAAAATCAACATGAAAAACCAAAATTCCTAAAGTATAAACCACACAAAAATGCTTACCAAAGAAAGAAAATGAATCGAGCTCCGCACCCTCCTACCTCCCGTGTGGTGCAACAGATGTCCCTTTCTCCAGAAATGTACGCAATGTGATCGTAATGTTGCAACCACACACACAAGTTGACCTGCTGTGAGGAAAAAACGTGTTAGTACATTTCAAACATGAAAAATTATAAAACAGAAAAAAATGCTTACCAAAGAAAGAAAATGAATCGAGCTCCGCACCCTCCTCCCTCCCGTGTGGTGCAACAGTTGTCCCTTTCTCCAAAAATGTACTCAATGGGATTGTAATGTTGCATCCACACACAAGTTGACCTGCTGCGACGAAAACGCGATTTAGTACATTTCAAACATGAAATAGGTCATTTGAAAATCAACATAAAAACCAAAATTCCTAAAGTATAAACCACACAAAAATGCTTACCAAAGAAAGAAAATGAATCGAGCTCCGCACCCACCTCCTCCTGTGTGGTGCAACAGATGTCCCTGTCTCCAGAAATGTACTCAATGGGATCGTAATGTTGCAACCACACACACAAGTTGACCTGCTGTGAGGAAAAGACGAGTTAGTACATTTCAAACATGAAAAAGTATAAAACAGAAAAAAATGCTTACCAAAGAATGAAAATGAATCGAGCTCCGCACCCTCCTTCCTCCCGTGTGGTGCAACAGATGTCCCTTTCTCCAAAAATGTACTCAATGGGATCGTAATGTTGCATCCACACACTAGTTGACCTGCTGCGACAAAAAAAACGAGTTAGTACATTTCAAACATGAAAATGGTCATTTTAAAATCAACATGAAAAACCAAAATTCCTAAAGTATAAACCTCACAAGAATGCTTACCAAAGAAAGAAAATGAATCGAGCTCTGCACTCTCCCGTGCGTGCAACAGATGTCCCTTACTTGAGTAACGTACTCAATGGGATCGTAATGTGGCAACCACACACAAGTTGACCTGCTGTGAGGAAAAAACGAGTTAGTACATTTCAGACATGAAAAAGGTCATTATAAAATCAACATGGGAAAGCAAAATTCCTAAAGTATAAACCACAAAAAAATGCTTACCAAAGAAAGAAAATGAATCGAGCTCTGCATCCTCCTCCCTCCCGTGTGGTGCAGCAGATGTCCCTTTCTCCAGAATAGTACTCAATGGGATCGTAATGTTGCATCCACACACACAAGTTGACCTGCTGTGAGGAAAAGACAAGTTAGTACATTTAAACATGAAAAAGTATAAAACAGAAAAAAATGCTTACCAAAGAAAGAAAATGAATCGAGCTCCGCACCCTCCTCCCTCCCGTGTGGTGCAACAGATGTCCCATTCTTGAGAATTGTACTCAATGGGATCGTAATGTTGCAACCACACTCACAAGTTGATCTGCTGTGAGGAAAAGACGAGTTAGTACATTTCAAACATGAAAAAGGTCATTTTAAAATCAACATGAGAAATCGAAATTCCTAAAGTATAAACCACACAAAAATGCTTACCAAAGAAAGAAAATGAATCGAGCTCTGGACCCTCCTCCCTCCCGTGTGGTGCAACAGATGTCCCTTTCTCCAGAAATGTACTCAATGGGATCGTAATGTTGCAACCACACACACAAGTTGACCTGCTGTGAGGAAAAGACGAGTTAATACATTTTAACATGAAAAAGTATAAAACAGAAAAAAATGCTTACCAAAGAAAGAAAATGAATCGAGCTCCGCACCCTCCTCCCTCCCGTGTGGTGCAACAGATGTCCCTTTCTCCAAAAATGTACTCAATGGGATCGTAATGTTGCATCCACACACAAGTTGACCTGATGTGACTAAAAGACGAGTTAAACATTTCAAACATGAACTAGGTCATTTTAAAATCAACATGAAAAACCAAAATTCCTAAAGTATAAACCACGCCAAAATGCTTACCAAAGAAAGAAAATACATTGTGGTCCGCACCCTCCTCCCTCCCGTGTGGTGCAAGAGATGTCCCATTCTCCAGAAATGTACTCAATGGGATCGTAATGTTGCAACCACACACACAAGTTGACCTGCTGTGAGGAAAAAACGAGTTAGTACATTACAGACATGAAAAAGGTCATTATAAAATCAACATGAGAAAGCAGAATTCCTAATGTATAAACCACAAAAAAATGCTTACCAAAGAATGAAAATGAATCGAGCCCTGCATCCTCCTCCCTCCCGTGTGGTGCAACAGATCTCCCTTTCTCGAGAAATGTACTCAATGGGATCGTAATGTTGCAACCACACACACAAGTTGACCTGCTGTGAGGAAAAGACGAGTTAGTACATTTCAAACATGAAAAAGTATAAAACAGAAAAATATGCTTACCAAAGAAAGAAAATGAATCGAGCTCCACACCCTCCTCCCTCCCGTGTGGTGCAACAGATGTGCCTTTCTCCAGAAATGTACTCAATGGGATCGTAATTTTGCAACCACACACACAAGATGACCTGCTGTGAGGAAAAAACGAGTTAGTACATTTCAAACATGAAAAAGGTCATTTCAAAATCAACATGATAAACCAAAATTCCTAAAGTATAAACCACACAAAAATGCTTACCAAAGAAAGAAAATGAATCGAGCTCCGCAACCTCCTCCCTCCCGTGTGCTGCAACAGTTGTTCCTTTCTCCAAAAATGTACTCAATGGGATCGTAAAGTTGCATCCACACACAAGTTGACCTGCTGTGAGGAAAAGACGAGTTGGTACATTTCAAACATGAAAAACGTCATTTTAAAATCAACATCAAAAACCAAAATTCCTAAAGTATAAACCTCGCAAAAATGCTTACCAAAGAAAGAAAATGAATCGAGCTCCGCACCCTCCTCCCTCCCGTGTGGTGCAACAGATGTCCCTTTCTCCAGAAATGTACTCAATGGGATCGTAATGTTGCAACCACACACACAAGTTGACCTGCTGTAAGGAAAAAACGAGTTAGTACATTTCAGACATGAAAAAGGTCATTATAAAATTAACATGAGAAAGCAAAATTCCTAAAATATAAACCACAAAAAAATGCTTACCAAAGAAAGAAAATGAATCGAGCTCTGCACCCTCCTCCCTCCTGTGTGGTGCAACAGATGTCCCTCTCTCGAGAAATGTACTCAATGGGATCGTAGTGTTGCAACCACACACACAAGTTGACCTACTGTGAGGAAAAGACGAGTTAGTACATTTCAAACATGAAAAAGTATAAAACAGAAAAAAATGCTTACCAAAGAAAGAAAATGAATCGAGCCCGCATCCTCCTCGCTCCCGTGTGGTGAAACAGATGTCCCTTTTTCGAGAAATGTACTCAATGGGATCGTAATGTTGCATCCACACACAAGTTGACCTGCTGTGACAAAAAGCGAGTTAGTACATTTCAAACGGGAAAAAGGTCATTTTAAAATCAACATGAAAAACCAAAATTCCTAAAGTATAAACCACACAAAAATGCTTACCAAAGAAAGAAAATGAATCGAGCTCTGCACTCTCCCGTGTGGTGCAAGAGATGTCCCTTACTCGAGTAATGTACTCAATGGGATCGTAATGTGGCAGCCACACACAAGTTGACCTGCTGTGAGGAAAAAACGAGTCCGTACATTTCAGACATGAAAAAGGTCATTATAAAATCAACATGAGTAAGCAAAATTCCTAAAGTATAAACCACAAAAAAATGCTTACCAAAGAAAGAAAATGAATCGAGCTCCGCACCCTCCTCCCTCCCGTGCGGTGCAACAGATGTCCCTTTCTCCAGAAATGTACTCAATGGGATCGTAATGTTGCATCCACACACAAGTTGACCTGCTGCGACAAAAAAACGAGTTAGTACATTTCAAACATGAAAATGGACATTTTAAAATCAACATGAAAAACCAAAATTCCTAAAGTATAAACCACACAAAAATGTATACCAAGGAAAGAAAATGATTCGAGCTCCGCAACCTTCTCCCTCCCGTGTGGTGCAACAGTTGTTCCTTTCTCCAAAAATGTACTCAATGGGATCGTAATGTTGCATCCACACACAAGTTGACCTGCTGTGAGGAAAAGACGAGTTGGTACATTTCAAACATGAAAAACGTCATTTTAAAATCAACATGAAAAACCAAAATTCCTAAAGTATAAACCACGCAAAAATGCTTACCAAAGAAAGAAAATGAATCGAGCTCCGCACCCTCCTCCCTCCCGTGTGGTGCAACAGATGTCCCTTTCTCCAGATATGTACTCAATGGGATCGTAATTTTGCAACCACACACACAAGTTGACCTGCTGTAAGGAAAAAACGAGTTAGTACATTTCAGACATGAAAAAGGTCATTATAAAATCAACATGAGAAAACAAAATTCCTAAAGTATAAACCACAAAAAAATGCTTACCAAAGAAAGAAAATGAATCGAGCTCTGCACCCTCCTCCCTCCCGTGTGGTGCAACAGATGTCCCTTCTCGAGAAATGTACTCAATGGGATCGTAATGTTGCAACCACACACACAAGTTGACCTACTGTGCGGAAAAGACGAGTTAGTACATTTCAAACATGAAAAAGTATAAAACAGAAAAAAATGCTTACCAAAGAAAGAAAATGAATCGAGCCCGCATCCTCCTCCCTCCCGTGTGGTGAAACAGATGTCCCTTTCTCCAAAAATATACCCAATGGGATCGTAATGTTGCATCCACACACAAGTTGACCTGCTGTGACGAAAAAACGAGTTAGTACGTTTCAAACGGGAAAAAGGTCACTTTAAATTCAACATGAAAAAACAAAATTCCTAACGTATAAACCACACAAAAATGCTTACCAAAGAAAAAAAGTGAATCGAGCTCTGCACTCTCCCATGTGGTGCAAGAGATGTCCCTTACTCGAGTAATGTACTCAATGGGATCGTAATGTGGCAGCCACACACAAGTTGACCTGCTGTGAGGAAAAAACGAGTCAGTACATTTCAGACTTGAAAAAGGTCATTATAAAATCAACATGAGTAAGCAAAATTCCTAAAGTATAAACCACAAAAAAATGCTTACCAAAGAAAGAAAATGAATCGAGCTCCTCAACCTCCTCCCTCCCGTGCGGTGCAACAGATGTCCCTGTCTCCAGAAATGTACTCAATGGGATCGTAATGTTGCATCCACACACAAGTTGACCTGCTGTGGGGAAAAAACGAGTTAGTACATCTCAGACATGAGAAAGGTCATTATAAAATCATCATGAGACAGCAAAATTCCAAAAGTATAAAACACAAAAAAATGCTTACCAAAGAAAGAAAATGAATCGAGCTCTGCACCCTCCTCCCTCCCGTGTGGTGCAACAGATGTCCCTTTCTCCAGAAATGTACTCAATGGGATCGTAGTGTTGCAACCACACACACAAGTTGTCCTGCTGTGAGGAAAAGACGAGTTAATACATTTCAAACATGAAAAAGGTCATTTTAAAATCAACATGAAAAACCAAAATTCCTAATGTATAAACAACACAAAAATGCTTACCAAAGAAAGAAAATGAATCGAGCTCTCCACCCTCCCGTGTGGTGCAACAGATGTCCCTTACTCGAGTAATGTACTCAATGGGATCGTAATGTGGCATCCACACACAATTCGACCTGCTGTGAGGAAAAAACGAGTTAGTACATTTCAGACATGAAAAAGGTCATTGTAAAATCAACATGAGAAAGCAAAATTCCTAAAGTATAAACCACAAATAAATGCTTACAAAAGAAAGAAAATGAATCGAGCTCCGCACCCTCCTCCCTCCCGTGTGGTGCAACAGATGTCCCTTTCTCCAGAATAATACTCAATGGGATCGTAATGTTGCAACCACACACACAAGTTGGCCTGCTGTGAGGAAAAGACAAGTTAATACATTTCAAACATGAAAAAGTAGAAAACAGAATAAAATGTTTACCAAAGAAAGAAAATGAATCGAGCTCCGCACCCTCCTCCCTCCCGTGTGGTGCAACAGATGTCGCTTTCCCCAGAAATGTACTCAATGGGATCGTAATGTTGCAACCACACACACAAGTTGTCCTGCTGTGAGGAAAAGACGAGTTAGTACATTTCAAACATGAAAAAGGTCATTTTAAAGTCAACATGAAAAACCAAAATTCCTAAAGTATAAACCACGCAAAAATGCTTACCAAAGAAAGAAAATGAATCGAGCTCCACACCCTCCTACCTCCCGTGTGGTGCAACAGATGTCCCTTTCTCCAGAAATGTACTCAATGGGATCGTAATGTTGCATCCACACACAAGTTGACCTGCTGTGAGGAAAAGACGAGTTAGTACATTTCAAACATGAAAAAGGTCATTTTAAAATCAACATGAAAAACCAAAATTCCTAAAGTATAAACCACGCAAAAATGCTTACCAAAGAAAGAAAATGAATCGAGCTCCGCACCCTCTTCCCTCCCGTGTGGTGCAACAGATGTCCCTTTCTCGAAAAATGTACTCAATGGAATCGTAATGTTGCAACCACTCACAAGTTGACCTGCTGTCAGGAAAAAACGAGTTAGTACATTTCAAACATGAAAAAGTGTAAAAGAGAAAAAAATGCTTACCAAAGAAAGAAAATGAATCGAGCTCCGCACCCTCTCCCCTCCCGTGTGGTGCAACAAATGTCCCTTTCTCCAGAAATGTACTCAATGGGATCGTAATGTTGCAACCACACACACAAGTTGACCTGCTGTGAGGAAAAGACGAGTTACTACATTTCAAACATGAAAAAGTAAAAAACAGAAAAAAATGCTTACCAAAGAAACAAAATGAATCGAGCTCTGCACATTCTTCCCTCCCGTGTGGTGAAACAGATGTCACTTTCTCCAAAAATGTACTCAATGGGATGGTAATGTTGCATCCACACACAAGTTGACCTGCTGTGACGAAAAAGCGAGTTAGTACATTTCAAACGGGAAAAAGGTCATTTTAAAATCAACATGAAAAACCAAAATTCCTAAAGTATAAACCACACAAAAATGCTTACCAAAGAAAGAAAATGAATCGAGCTCTGCACTCTCCCGTGTGGTGCAAGAGATGTCCCTTACTCGAGTAATGTACTCAATGGGATCGTAATGTGGCAGCCACACACAAGTTGACCTGCTGTGAGGAAAAAACGAGTCAGTACATTTCAGACATGAAAAAGGTCATTATAAAATCAACATGAGTCAGCAAAATTCCTAAAGTATAAACCACAAAAAAATGCTTACCAAAGAAAGAAAATGAATCGAGCTCCGCACCCTGCTCCCTCTTGTGCGGTGCAACAGATGTCCCTTTCTCCAGAAATGTACTCAATGGGATCGTAATGTGGCATCCAACACAAGTTGACCTGCTGTGAGGAAATAACGAGTTAGTACATTTCAGACATGAAAAAGGTCATTATAAAATCAACATGAGAAAGCAAAATTCCAAAAGTATAAAACACAAAAAAATGCTTACCAAAGAAAGAAAATGAATCGAGCTCCGCACCCTCCTCCCTCCCGAGTGGTGGAACAGATGTCCCTTTCTCCAGAATAGTACTCAATGGGATCGTAATGTTGCATCCACACACAAGTTGACCTGCTGTGAGGAAAAGACGAGTTAGTACATTTCAAACATGAAAAAGATCATTTTAAAATCAACATGAAAAACCAAAATTCCTAAAGTATAAACCACGCAAAAATGCTTACCAAAGAAGAAAATGAATCGAGCTCCGCACCCTCCTCCCTCCCGTGTGGTGCAACAGATGTCCCTTTCTCGAGAAATGTACTCAATGGAATCGTAATGTTGCAACTACTCACAAAATGACCTGCTGTCAGGAAAAAACGAGTTAGTACATTTCAAACATGAAAAAGTGTAAAACAGAAAAAAATGCTTACCAAAGAAAGAAAATGAATCGAGCTCCGCACCCTCTTCTCTCCCGTGTGGTGCAACAGATGTCCCTTTCTCCAGAAATGTACTCAATGGGATCGTAATGTTGCAACCACACACACAAGTTGACCTGCTGTGAGGAAAAGACGAGTTAACACATTTCAAACATGAAAAAGTATAAATAAGAAAAAAATGCTTACCAAAGAAAGAAAATGAATCGAACTCCGCACCCTCCTCCCTCCTGTGTGGTGAAACAGATGTCCCTTTCTCCAGAAATGTACTCAATGGGATCGTAATGTTCCATCCACACACAAGTTGACCTGCTGTGACGAAAAAGCGAGTTAGTACATTTCAAACGGGAAAAAGGTCATTTTAAAATCATCATGAAATACCAAAATTCCTAAAGTATAAACCACACAAAAATGCTTACCAAAGAAAGAAAATGAATCGAGCTCTGCACTCTCCCATGTAGTGCAACAGATGTCCCTTACTAGAGTAATGTACTCAATGGGATCGTAATGTGGCAGCCACACACAAGTTGACCTGCTGTGAGGAAAAAACGAGTCAGTACATTTCAGACATGAAAAAGGTCATTATAAAATCAACATGAGTAAGCAAAATTCCTAAAGTATAAACTACAAAATAATGCTTACCAAAGAAAGTAAATGAATCGAGCTCCGCACCCTCCTCCCTCCCGTGCGGTGCAACAGATGTCCCTTTCTCCAGAAATGTACTCAATGGGATTGTAATGTTGCATCCACACACAAGTTGACCTGCTGTGAGGAAAAAACGAGTTAGTACATTTCAGACATGAAAAAGGTCATTATAAAATCAACATGAGAAAGCAAAATTCCAAAAGTATAAACCACACAAAAATGCTTACCAAAGAAAGAAAATGAATCGAGCTCCGCACCCTCCTCCCTCTCGTGTGGTGCAACAGATGTCCCTTTCTCCAGAAATATACTCAATGGGATCGTAATGTTGCAACCACACACACAAGTTGACCTGCTGTGAGGAGAAAACGAGTTAGTACATTTCAGACATGAAAAATGTCATTATAAAATCAACATGAGAAAGCAAAAATCCTAAAGTATAAATCAAACACAAAAATGCTTACCAAAGAAAGAAAATGAATCGAGCTCTGCACCCTCCTCCCTCCCGTGTGGTGCAACAAATGTCCCTATCTCCAGAAATGTACTCATTGGGATCGTAATGTAGCAATCACACACACAACTTGACTTGCTTTGAGGAAAAGACGAGTTAGTCCATTTCAAACATGAAAAAGTATAAAACAGAAAAAAATGCTTACCAAAGAAAGAAAATGAATCGAGCTCCGCACCCTCCTCCCTCCCGTGTGGTGCAACAGATGTCCCTTTCTCCAGAAATGTACTCAATGGGATCGTAATGTTGCATCCACACACAAGTTGACCTGCTGCGACGAAAAAACGAGTTAGTACATTTCAAACATGAGAAAGGTCATTTTAAAATCAACATGAAAAACCAAAATTCCTAAAGTATAAACCACACAAAATTGCTTACCAAAGAAAGAAAATGAATCGAGCTCCGCACCCTCCTCCCTCCCGTGTGGTGCAACAGTTGTTCCGTTCTCCAGAAATAAACTCAATGGGATCGTAATGTTGCAACCACACACACAAGTTGACCTGCTGTGAGGAAAAGACGAGTTACTACATTTCAAACATGAAAAAGTATAAAACAGAAAAAAATTCTTACCAAAGAAAGAAATTGAATCGAGCTCCGCACCCTCCACCCTCCCGTGTGGTGCAACAGATGTCCCTTTCTCCAAAAATGTACTCAATGGGATCGTAATGTTGCAACCACACTCATAGGTGACCTGCCGTGAGGAAAAGACGAGTTAGTACATTTCAAACATGAAAAACCTCATTTTAAAAACATTATGAAAAACCAAAATTCCTAAAGTATAAACCACGCAAAAATGCTTACCAAAGAAAGAAAATGAATCGAGCTCCGCACCCTCCTCCCTCCCGTGTGGTCAACAGATGTCCCTTTCTCCAGAAATGTACTCAATGGGATCGTAATGTTGCAACCACACACACAAGTTGACCTGCTGTGGGAAAAAACGAGTTAGCACATTTCAGACATGAAACAGGTCATTATAAAATCAACATGAGAAAGCAAAATTCCTAAAGTATAAACCACAAAAAAATGCTTATAAAGAAAGAAAATGAATCGAGCTCTGCACCCTCCTCCCTCCCGTGTGGTGACACAGATGTCCCTTTCTCGAGAAATGTACTCAATGGGATCGTAATGTTGCAACCAAACACACAAGTTGACCTGCTGTGAGGAAAAGACGAGTTAGTACATTTCAAACATGAAAAAGGTCATTTTAAAATCAACATGAAAAACCAAAATTCCTAAAGTATAAACCACACAAAAATGCTTACCAAAGAAAGAAAGTGAATGGAGCTCTGCACCCTCCCGTGTGGTGCAACAGATCTCCCTTACTCGAGTAATGTACTCAATGAGATCGTAATGTGGCACCCACACACAACTTGACCTGCTGTGAGGAAAAACCGAGTTAGTACATTTCAGACATGAAAAAAGTCACTATAAAATCAACATGGGAAAGCAAAATTCCTAAAGTATAAACCACAAAAAAATGCTTACCAAAGAAAGAAAATGAATCGAGCTCTGCACCTTCCTCCCTACCTTGTGGTGCAACAGATGTCCCTTTCTCCAAAAATGTACTCAATGGGATCGTAATGTTGCAACCACACACACAAGTTGACCGCTGTGAGGAAAAGACGAGTTAGTACATTTCAAACATAAAAAAGGTCATTATAAAATAAACATGAGAAACCAAAATTCCTAAAGTATAAACCACACAAAAATGCTTACCAAAGAAAGAAAATGAATCGAGCTCTGCACCCTCCACCCTCCCGTGTGGTGCAACAGATGTCCCTTTCTCGAGAAATGTACTCAATGGGATCGTAATGTTGTAACCACTCACAAGGTGACCTGCTGTGAGGAAAAAACGAGTTAGTACATTTCAAACATGAAAAAGTATAAAACAGAAAAATATGCTTACCAAAGAAAGAACATGAATCGAGCTCCGCACCCTCCTCCCTCCCGTGTGGTGCACCAGATGTCCCTTTCTCCAGAAATGTACTCAATGGGATCGTAATGTTACAACCACACACACAAGTTGATGTGCTGTGAGGAAAAGACAAGTTAGTACATTTCAAACATGAAAAAGGTCATTTTAAAATCAACATGAAAAACCAAAATTCCTAAAGTATAAACCACACAAAAATGCTTACCAAAGAAAGAAAATGATTCGAGCTCCGCACCCTCCTCCCTCCCGTGTGGTGCAACAGATGTCCCTTTCTCCAAAAATGTACTCAATGGGATCGTAATGTGGCATCCACACACTGGTTGACCTGCTGTGACGAAAAAGCGAGTTAGTACATTTCAAACATGAAAAAGGTCATTTTAAAATCAACATGAAAAACCAAAATTCCTAAAGTATAAACCACACAAAAATGCTTACCAAAGAAAGAAAGTGAATGGAGCTCTGCACCCTCCCGTGTGGTGCAACAGATCTCCCTTACTCGAGTAATGTACTCAATGTGATCGTAATGTGGCACCCACACACAACTTGACCTGCTGTGAGGAAAAACCGAGTTAGTATATTTCAGACATGAAAAAAGTCACTATAAATCAACATGGGAAAGCAAAATTCCTAAAGTATAAACCACAAAAAGATGCTTACCAAAGAAAGAAAATGAATCGAGCTCTGCACCCTCCTCCCTCCCGTGTGGTGCAACAGATGTCCCTTTATCGAGAAGTGTACTCAATGGGATCGTAATGTTGCAACCACACACACAAGTTGACCTGCTGTGAGGAAAAGACGAGTTAGTACATTTCAAACATGAAAAAGTATAAAACAGAAAAAAATGCTTACCAAAGAAAGAAATTGAATCGAGCTCCGCACCCTCCTCCCTCCCGTGTGGTGCAACAGATGTCCCTTTCTCCAAATATGTACTCAATGGGATCGTAATGTTGCATCCACACTCAAAGGTGACCTGCTGTGAGGAAAAGACGAGTTAGTACATTTCAAACATGAAAAACCTCATTTTAAAATCAACATGAAAAACCAAAATTAATAAAGTATAAACCACGCAAAAGTGCTTACCAAAGAAAGAAAATGAATCGAGCTCAGCAACCTCCCGTGTGTGCAACAAATGTCCCTTTCTCCAGAAATGTACTCAATGGGATCGTAATGTTGCAATCACACACAATTTGACCTGCTGTGAGGAAAAGACGAGTTAGTACATTTCAAACATGAAAAAGTATAAAACAGAAAAAAATGCTTACCAAAGAAAGAAAATGAATTGAGCTCCGCACCCTCCTCCCTCCCGTGTGGTGCAACAGATGTCCCTTTCTCCAAAAATGTACTCAATGGGATCGTAATGTTGCATCCACACACAAGTTGACCTGCTGTGAGTAAAAGACGAGTTAGTACATTTCAAACATGAAAAAGGTCATTTTAAAATCAACATGAGAAAGCAAAATTCCTAAAGTATAAACCACAAAAAAATGCTTACCAAAGAAAGAAAATGAGTCGTGCTCTGCACCCTCCTCCCTCCCGTGTGGTGCAACAGAAGTCCCTTTCTCCAGAAATGTACTCAATGGGATCGTAATGTTGTAACCACTCACAAGTTGACCTGCTGTGAGGAAAAAACGAGTTAGTACATTTCAAACATGAAAAAGTATAAAACAGAAAAATATGCTTACCAAAGAAGGAAAGTGAATCGAGCTCCGCACCCTCCTCCCTCCCGTGTGGTGCAACAGATGTCCCTTTCTCCAGAAATGTACTCAATGGGATCGTAATGTTACAACCACACACACAAGTTGACCTGCTGTCAGCAAAAGACAAGTTAGTATATTTCAAACATGAAAAAGCATAAAACAGAAAAAAATGCTTACCAAAGAAAGAAAATGATTCGAGCTCCGCACCCTCCTCCCTCCCGTGTGGTGCAACAGATCTCGCTTTCTCCAAACATGTACTCAATGGGATCGTAATGTGGCATCCACACACAGGTTGACCTGCAGTGACGAAAAAGCGAGTTAGTACATTTCAAACATGAAAAAGGTCATATTAAAATCAAAACGAAAAACCAAAATTCCTAAAGTATAAACCACACAAAATTGCTTACGAAAGAAAGAAAATGAATCGAGCTCCGCACCCTCCCGTGTGTGCAACAGATGTCCCTTTCTCCAGAAATGTACTCAATGGGATCGTAATGTTGCAACCAAACACACAATTTGACCTGCTGTGAGGAAAAGACGAGTTAGTACATTTTAAACATTAAAAAGTATAAAACAGAAAAAAATGCTTACCAAAGAAAGAAAATGAATCGAGCTCCGCACCCTCCTCCCTCCCGTGTGGTGCAACAGATGTCCCTTTCTCCAAAAATGTACTCAATGGGATAGAAATGTTGCATCCACACACAAGTTGACCTGCTGCGACGAAAAAACGAGTTAGTACATTTCAAACATGAAAAAGGTCATTTTAAAATCAACATGAAAAACCAAAATTCCTAAAGTATAAACCACACAAAATTGCTTACGAAACAAAGAAAATGAATCGAGCTCCACACCCTCCTCTCTCCCGTGTGGTCCAACAGTTGCTCCTTTCTCCAGAAATGTACTCAATGGGATCGTAATGTTGCAACCACACACACAAGTTGACCTGCTGTGAGGAAAAGACGAGTTAGTACATTTCAAACATGAAAAAATATAAAACAGAGATAAATTCTTACCAAAGAAAGAAATTGAATCGAGTTCCGCACCCTCCTCCCTCCCGTGTGGTGCAACAGATGTCCCTTTCTCCAAAAATGTACTCAATGGGATCGTAATGTTGCATCCACACTCAAATGTGACCTGCTCTGAGGAAAAGACGAGTTAGTACACTTCAAACATGAAAAACCTCATTTTAAAATCAACATGAAAAACCAAAATTCCTAAAGTATAAACCACGCAAAAATGCTTAACAAAGAAAGAAAATGAATCGAGCTCCGCAACCTCCTCCCTCCCGTGTGGTGCAACAGATGTCCCTTTCTCCAGAAATGTACTCAATGGGATCGTAATGTTGCAACCACACACACAAGTTGACCTGCTGTGAGGAAAAGACGAGTTAGTACATTTCAAACATGAAAAAGGTCATTTTAAAATAAACATGAGAAACCAAAATTCCTAAAGTATAAACCACACAAAAATGCTTACCAAAGAAAGAAAATGAATCGAGCTCTGCACCCTCCTCCCTCCCGTGTGATGCAACAGATGTCCGTTTCTCGAGAAATGTACTCAATGGGATCGTAATGTTGCAACCACACACACAAGTTGACCTCCTGTGAGGAAAAGACGAGTTAGTACATTTCAAACATGATAAAGTATAAAACAGAAAAAAATGCTTACCAAAGAAAGAAGATGAATCGAGCTCCGCACCCTCCTCCCTCCCGTGTGATGCAACAGATGTCCCTTTCTCCAAAAATGTACTCAATGGGATCGTAATGTTGCATTAACACACAAGTTGACCTGCTGTGACGAAAAAGCGATTTAGTACATTTCAAACATGAAAAAGGTCATTTTAAAATCAACATGAAATACCAAAATTCCTAAAGTATAAACCACACAAAAATGTTTACCAAAGAAAGAAAATGAATCCAGCTCTGCACCCTCCCCTGTGGTGCAACAGATGTCCCTTACTCGAGTAATGTACTCAATGGGATCGAAATGTGGCATCCACACACTAGTTGACCTGCTGTGAGGAAAAAACGAGTTAGTACATTTCAGACATGAAAAAGGTCTTTATAAAATCAACATGAAAAAACAAAATTCCTAAGGTATAAACCACAAAGAAAGCTTACCAAAGAAAGAAAATGAATCGAGCTCGGCACACTCCTCCCTCCCGTGTGGTGCAACAGATGTCCCTTTCTCCAAAAATGTACTCAATGGGATCGTAATGTTGCATCCACACTCAAAGGTGACCTGCTGTGAGGAAAAGACGAGTTAGTACATTTCAAACATGAAAAACCTCATTTTAAAATCAACATGAAAAACCAAAATTCCTAACGTATAAACCACGCAAAAATGCTTACCAATGAAAGGAAATGAATCGAGCTCCGCACCCTCCCGTGTGTGCAACAGATGTCCCTTTCTCCAGAAATGTACTCAATGGGATCGTAATGTCGCAATCACACACACAATTTGACCTGCTGTGAGGAAAAGACGAGTTAGTACATTTCAAACATGAAAAAGTATAAAACAGAAAAAAATGCTTACCAAAGAAAGAAAATGAATTGAGCTCTGCACCCTCCTCCCTCCCGTGTGGTGCAACAGATGTCCCTTTCTCCAAAAATGTACTCAATGGGATCGTAATGTTGCATCCACACACAAGTTGACCTGCTGTGAGGAAAAGACGATTTAGTACATTTCAAACATGAAAAAGGTCATTTTAAAATCAACATGAAAAACCAAAATTCCTAAAGTATAAACCACAAAAAAATGCTTACCAAAGAAAGAAAATGAATCGTGCTCTGCACCCTCCTCCCTCCCGTGTGGTGCAACAGATGTCCCTTTCTCCTGAAATGTACTCAATGGGATTGTAATGTTGTAACCACTCACAAGTTGACCTACTGTGAGGAAAAAACGAGTTAGTACATTTCAAACATGAAAAAGTATAAAACAGAAAAATATGCTTACCAAAGAAGGAAAATGAATCGAGCTCCGCACCCTCCTCCCTCCCGTGTGGTGCAACAGATGTCCCTATCTCCAGAAATGTACTCAATGGGATCGTAATGTTACAACCACACACACAAGTTGACCTGCTGTGAGAAAAAGACAAGTTAGTACATTTCAAACATGAAAAAGCATAAAACAGAAAAAAATGCTTACCAAAGAAAGAAAATGATTCGAGCTCCGCACCCTCTTCCCTCCCGTGTGGTGCAACAGATGTCCCTTTCTCCAAAAATGTACTCAATGGGATCGTAATGTGGCATCCACACACAGGTTGACCTGCTGTGACGAAAAAGAGAGTTAGTACATTTCAAACATGAAAAAGGTCATTTTAAAATCAACATGAAAAACCAAAATTCCTCACGTATAAACCACACAAAGATGCTTACCAAAGAAAGAAAGTGAATCGAGCTCTGCACACTCCCGTGTGGTGCAACAGATGTCCCATACTCGAGTAATGTACTCAATGTGATCGTAATGTGGCATTCACACACAACTTGACCTGCTGTGAGGAAAAACCGAGTTAGTACATTTCAGACATGAAAAAGAGCACTATTAAATCAACATGAGACGGCAAAATTCCTAAAGTAAAAACCACAAAAAAATGCTTACCAAAGAAAGAAAATGAATCGAGCTCTGCACCCTCCTCCCTCCCGTGTGGTGCAACAGTTGTCCCTTTCTCGAGAAGTGTACTCAATGGGATCGTAATGTTGCAACCACACACACAAGTTGACCTGCTGTGAGGAAAAGACGAGTTAGTACATTTCAAACATGAAAAAGTATAAAACAGAAAAAACTTCTTACCAAAGAAGAAATTGAATCGAGCTCCGCACCCTCCTCACTCCCGTGTGGTGCAACAGATGTCCCTTTGTCCAAAAATGTACTCAATGGGATTGTAATGTTGCATCCACACACAAGTTGACCTGCTGCGACGAAAAAACGAGTTAGTACATTTCAAACATGAAGAAGTATAAAACAGAAAAAAATTCTTACCAAAGAAAGAAAATGAATAGGGCTCCGCACCCTCCTCCCTCCCGTGTGGTGCAACAGATGTCCCTTACTCGAGTAATGTACTCAATGGCATCGTAATGTGGCATCCACACACAAGTTGACCTGCTGTGAGGAAAAAACGAGTTAGTACACTTCGGACATGAAAAAGGTCATTATAAAATCAACATGAGAAAGCAAAATTCCTAAAGTATAAACCACAAAAAAATGCTTACCAAAGACAGAAAATGAATCGAGCTCTGCACCCTCCTCCCGCCCGTGTGGTGCAACAGATGTCCCTTTCTCGAGAAATGTACTCAAAGGGATCGTAATGTTGCAACCACACACATAAGTTGACCTGCTGTGAGGAAAAGACGAGTTAGTACATTTCATACATGAAATAGGTCATTATAAAATCAACATGAGAAAGCAAAATTCCTAAAGTATAAACCACACAAAAATGCTTACCAAAGAAAGAAAATGAATCGAGCTCTGCACCCTCCCGTGTGGTGCAACAGATGTCCCTTACTCGAGTAATGTACTCAATGGGGTCGTAATGTTGCAACCACACACACAAGTTGACCTGCTGTGAGGAAAAGACGAGTTAGTACATTTCAAACATGAAAAAGTTCATTATAAAATCAACATGAGAAAGCAAAATTCCTAAAGAATAAACCACACAAAAATGCTTACCAAAGAAAGAACATGAATCGAGCTCTGCACCCTCCTCCCTCCCGTGTGGTGCAACAGATGTCCCTTTCTCAAGAAATGTACTCAATGGGATCGTAATGTTGCAACCACTCACAAGTTGACCTGCTGTGAGGAAAAAACAAGTTCGTACATTTCAAACATGAAAAAAAATAAAACAGAAGAAAATGCTTACCAAAGAAAGAAAATGAATCGAGCTCCGCACCCTCCTCCCTCCCGTGTGTTGCAACAGATGTCCCTTTCTCGAGAAATGTACTCAATGGGATCGTAATGTTGCAACCACACACACAAGTTGACCTGCTGTGAGGAAAAGACGAGTCAGTACATTTCAAACATGAAAAAGAATAAAACAGAAAAAAATGTTTACCAAAGAAAGAAAATGAATGGAGCTCTGCACCCTCCTCCCTCCCGTGTGGTGCAACAGATGTCCCTTTCTCGAGAAATGTACTCAATGGGATCGTAATGTGTCATCCACACACAAGTTGACCTGCTGCGACGAAAAAACGAGTTAGTACATTTCAAACATCAAAAAGGTCATTTTAAAATCAACATGAAAAACCAAAATTCCGAAAGTATAAACCACACAAAAATGCTTACCAAAGAAAGAAAATGAATCGAGCTCTGCACCCTCCTCCCTCCCGTGTGGTGCAACAGATGTCCCTTTCTCGAGAAATGTACTCAATGGGATCGTAATGTTGCAACCACTCACAAGTTGACCTGCTGTGAGGAAAAAACAAGTTCGTACATTTCAAACATGAAAAAAAATAAAACAGAAGAAAATGCTTACCAAAGAAAGAAAATGAATCGAGCTAGCACCCTCCTCCCTCCCGTGTGGTGCACAGATGTCCCATTCTCGAGAAATGTACTCAATGGGATCGTAATGTTGCAACCACACACACAAGTTGACCTGCTGTGAGGAAAAGACGAGTTAGTACATTTCAAACATGAAAATGTATAAAACAGAAAAAAATGTTTACCAAAGAAAGAAAATGAATCGAGCTCCGCACCCTCCTCTCTCCCGTGTGGTGCAACAGATGTCCCTTTCTCCAAGAATGTACTCAATGGGATCGTAATGCTGCATCCACACACAAGTTGACCCGCTGTGACGAAAAGGCGAGTTAGTTCATTTCAAACATGATAAAGGTCATTTTAAAATCAACAAGAAAAACCAAAATTCCTAAAGTATAAACCACACAAAAATGCTTACCAAAGAAAGAAAATGAATCGAGCTCTGCACCCCCCCGTGTGGTGCAACAGATTTCCCTTACTCGAGTAATGTACTCAATGAGATCGTAATGTGGCATCCACACACAAGTTGACCTGCTGTGAGGAAAAAACGAGTTAGTACATTACAGAGATGAAAAAGGTCATTATAAAATCAACATGAGAAAGCAAAATTCCAAAAGTATAAAACACAAAAAATACTTACCAAAGAAAAAAATGAATCGAGCTCTCCACCCTCCTCCCTCCCGTGTGGTGCAACAAATGTCCCTTTCTCGAGAAATGTACTCAATGGGATCGTAATGTTGCAACCACACACACAAGTTGACCTGCTGTGAGGAAAAGACGAGTTAGTACATTTCAAACATGAAAAAGGTCATTTTAAAATCAACATGAGAAACCAAAATTCCTAAAGTATAAACCACACAAAAATGCTTACCAAAGAAGGAAAATGAATCGAGCTCTGCACCCTCCTCCCGCCCGTGTGGTGCAACAGATGTCCTTTTCTCGAGAAATGTACTCAATTGGATCGTAATGTTGCAACTACCCTCAAGTTGACCTGCTGTCAGGAAAAAACGAGTTAGTACATTTCAGACATGAAAAAGGTCATTATAAAGTTAACATGAGAAAGCAAAATTCCAAAAGTATAAAACACAAAAAAATGCTTACCAAAGAAAGAAAATGAATCGAGCTCTGCACCCTCCTCCCACCCGTGCCGTGCAACAGATGTCCCTTTCTCGAAAAATGTACTCAGTGGGATCGTAATGTTGCAACCACACACATAAGTTGACCTGCTGTGAGGAAAAGACGAGTTAGTACATTTCAAACATGAAAAATTATAAAACAGAAAATATGCTTACCAAAGAAAGAAAATGAATCGAGCTCCACACCCTCCTCCCTCCCGTGTGGAGCAACGCATGTCCCTTTCTCCAGAAATGTACTCAATGGGATCTTTATGTTGCAACCACACACACAAGTTGTCCTGCTGTGAAGAAAAGACGAGTTAGTACATTTCAAACATGAAAAAGGTCATTTTAAAATCAACATGAAAAACCAAAATTCCTAAAGTATAAACCACGTAAAAATGCTTACCAAAGAAAGAAAATGAATCGAGCTCCGCGCCCTCCTCCCTCCCATGTGGTGCAACAGATGTCACTTTCTTGAGAAATGTACTCAATGGGATCGTAATGTTGCAACCACTAACAAGTTGACCTGCTGTGAGGAAAAAACGAGTTAGTACACTTCGGACATGAAAAAGGTCATTATAAAATCAACATGAGAAAGCAAAATTCCTAAAGTATAAACCACAAAAAAATGCTTACCAAAGACAGAAAATGAGTCGAGCTCTGCACCCTCCTCCCGCCCGTGTGGTGCAACAGACGTCCCTTTCTCGAGAAATGTACTCAATGGGATCGTAATGTTGCAACCACACACACAAGTTGACCTGCTGTGAGGAAAAGACGAGTTAGTACATTTCATACATGAAAAAGTATAAAACAGAAAAAAATTCTTACCAAAGAAAGAAAATGAATAGAGCTCCGCACCCTCCTCCCTCCCGTGTGGTGCAACAGATGTCCCTTACTCGAGTAATGTACTCAATGGCATCGTAATGTGGCATCCACACACAAGTTGACCTGCTGTGAGGAAAAAACGAGTTAGAACTCTTCGGACATGAAAAAGGTCATTATAAAATCAACATGAGAAAGCAAAATTCCTAAAGTATAAACCACAAAAAAATGCTTACCAAAGACAGAAAATGAATCGAGCTCTGCACCCTCCTCCCGCCCGTGTGGTGCAACAGATGTCCCTTTCTCGAGAAATGTACTCAATGGGATCGTAATGTTGCAACCACACACACAAGTTGACCTGCTGTGAGGAAAAGACGAGTTAGTACATTTCATACATGAAATAGGTCATTATAAAATCAACATGAGAAAGCAAAATTCCTAAAGTATAAACCACACAAAAATGCTTACCAAAGAAAGAAAATGAATCGAGCTCTGCACCCTCCCGTGTGGTGCAACAGATGTCTCTTACTCGAGTAATGTACTCAATGGGATCGTAATGTTGCAACCACACACACAAGTTGACCTGCTGTGAGGAAAAGACGAGTTAGTACATTTCAAACATGAAAAAGGTCATTATAAAATCAACATGAGAAAGCAAAATTCCTAAAGTATAAACAACCAAAAAATTCTTACCAAAGAAAGAACATGAATGGAGTTCTGCACCCTCCTCCCTTCCGTGTGGTGCAACAGATGTCCCTTTCTCGAGAAATGTACTCAATGGGATCGTAATGTGGCATCCACACACAAGTTGACCTGCTACGACGAAAAAACGTGTTAGTACATTCAAACATGAAAAAGGTCATTTTAAAATCAACATGAAAAACCAAATTTCCGAAAGTATAAACCACACAAAAATGCTTACCAAAGAAAGAAAATGAATCGAGCTCTGCACCCTCCTCCCTCCCGTGTGGTGCAACAGATGTCCCTTTCTCGAAAAATGTACTCAATGGGATCGTAATGTTGCAACCACTCACAAGTTGACCTGCTGTGAGGAAAAAACAAGTTCGTACATTTCAAACATGAAAAAAAATAAAACAGAAGAAAATGCTTACCAAAGAAAGAAAATGAATCGAGCTCCGCACCCTCCTCCCTCCCGTGTGGTGCAACAGATGTCCCTTTCTCGAGAAATGTACTCAATGGGATCGTAATGTTGCAACAACACACACAAGTTGACCTGCTGTGAGGAAAAGACGAGTTAGTACATTTCAAGCATGGATAAGGTCATTATAAAATCAACATGAGAAAGCAAAATTCCTAAAGTATAAACCAAACAAAAATGCTTACCAAAGAAAGAAAATGAATCGAGCTCTACACCCTCCCGTGTGGTGCAACATTTGTCCCTTACTCGAGTAATGTACTCAATGGGATCGTAATGTGGCATCCACACACTAGTTGACCTGCTGTGAGGAAAAAACGAGTTACTACATTTCAGACATGAAAAGGGTCATTATAAAATCAACATGAGAAAGCAAAATTCCTAAAGTATAAACCACACAAAAATGCTTACCAAAGAAAGAAAATGAATCGAGCTCTGCACCCTCCTCCCTCCCGTGTGGTGCAACAGATGTCACTTTCTCGAGAAATGTACTCAATGGGATCGTAATGTGGCATCCACACACAAGTTGACCTGCTGCGACGAAAAGACGAGTTAGTACATTTCAAACATGAAAAGGGTCATTATAAAATCAACGTGAGAAAGCAAAATTCCTAAAGTATAAACCACACAAAAATGTTTACCAAAGAAAGAAAATGAATCGAGCTCTGCACCCTCCTCCCTCCCGTGTGGTGCAAAAGAAGTCCCTATCCCCAGAAATGTACTCAAATCGGATCGTAATGTTGCAACCACACACACAAGTTGACCTGCTATGAGGAAAAGAAGAGTTAGTACATTTCAAACATGAAAAAGGTCATTTTAAAATCAACATGAGAAACCAAAATTATTAAAGTATAAACCAAACAAAAATGCTTACCAAAGAAAGAAAATGAATCGAGCTCTGCACCCTCCCGTGTGGTGCAACAGATGTCCCTTACGCGAGTAATGTGCTCAATGGGATCGTAATGTGGAATCCACACACAAGTTTACCTGCTGTGATGAAAAAACGAGTTAGTACACTTCAGACATGAAAAAGGTCATTATAAAATCAACATGAGAAAACAAATTTCCTAAAGTATAAACTAAAAAAAAATGCTTACCAAAGAAAGAAAATGAATCGAGCTCTGCACCCTCCTCCCTCCGGTGTGGTGCAACAGATGTCCCTTTCTCCAGAAATGTACTCAATGGGATCGTAATGTTGCAACCAAACACACAAGTTGACCTGCTGTGAGGAAAAGACGAGTTAGTACATTTCAAACATGAAAAAGGTAATTATAAAATCAACATGAGAAAGCAAAATTAATAAAGTATATACCACACAAGAATGCGTACCAAAGAAAGAAAATGAATCGAGCTCTGCACCCTCTTCCCTCCCGTGTGGTGCAACAAATGTCCCTTTCTCCACAAATGTACTCAATGGGATTGTAATGTTGCAACCACTCACAAGTTGAACTACTGTGAGGAAAAAACGAGTTAGTACATTTCAAACATGAAAAAGTATAAAACAGATAAAAATGCTTACCACAGAAAGAAAATGTATCGAGCTCCGCACCCTCCTCCCTCCCGTGTGGTGCAACAGATGTCCCTTTCTCCATGAAATGTACTCAATGGGATCGTAATGTTGCAACCACACACACAAGTTGACCTGCTGTGAGGAAAAGAGGAGTTAGTACATTTCAAACATGAAAAAGGTCATTATAATATCAACATGAGTAAGCAAAATTTCTAAAGTATAAACCACACAAAAATGCTTACCAAAGAAAGAAAATGAATCGAGCTCTGCACCCTCCCGTGTGGTGCAACAGAAGTCCCTTGCTCGAGTAATGTACTCAAGGGGTTCGTAATGTGGCATCCACACACAAGTTGACCTGCTGTGAGAAAAAAACGAGTTAGTACATTTCAGACATGAAAAAGGTCATTATAAAATCAACATGAGAAAGCAAAATTCCTAAAGTATAAACCACAAAAAAATGCTTACCAAAGATAGAAAATGAATCGAGCTCTGCACCCTCCTTCCTCCCGTGTGGTGCAACAGATGTCCCTTTCTCGAGAAATGTACTCAATGGGATCGTAATGTGGCATCCACACACAAGTTGACCTGCTGCGACGAAAAAACGAGTTAGTACACTTCAAACATGAAAAAGGTCATTTTAAAATCAACATGAAAAACCAACATTCCTAAAGTATAAACCACACAAAAATGCTTACCAAAGAAAGAAAATGAATCGATCTCTGCACCCTCCTCCCTCCCGTGTGGTGCAACAGATGTCCCTTTCTCGAGAAATGTACTCAATGGGATCGTAATCTTGCAACCACTCACAAGGTGACCTGCTGTGAGGAAAAAACAAGTTAGTACATTTCAAATATGTAAAAGTATAAAACAGAAAAATATGCTTACCACAGAAAGAAAATGTATCGAGCTCCGCACCCTCCTCCCTCCCGTGTGGTGCAACAGATGTCCCTTTCTCCAGAAATGTAATCAATGGGATCGTAATGTTGCAACCACACACACAAGTTGACCTGCTGTGAGGAAAAGACAAGATAGTACATTTCAAACATGAAAAAGTATGAAACAGAACAAAATGCTTACCAAAGAAAGAAAATGTATCGAGCTCCGCAACCTCCTCCCTCCCGTGTGGTGCAACAGATGTCCCTTTCTCCAGAAATGTACTCAATGGGATCGTAATGTTGCAACCACACACACAAGTTGTCCTGCTGTGAGGAAAAGACGAGTTAGTACATTTCAAACATGAAAAATGTCATTTTAAAATCAACATGAAAAGCCAAAATTCCTAAAGTATATACCACGCAAAAATGCTTACCAAAGAAAGAAAATGAATCGAGCTCCGCACCCTCCTCCCTCACGTGTGGTGCAACAGATGTCCCTTTCTCCAGAAATGTACTCAATGGGATCGTAATGTTGCATCCACACACAAGTTGACCTGCTGTGAGGAAAAAACGAGTTAGTACATTTCAGACATGAAAAAGGTCATTATAAAATCAACATGAAAAACCAAAATTCCTAAAGTATAAACCACGCAAAAATGCTTACCAAAGAAAGAAAATGAATCGAGCACCGCACCCTCCTCCCTCCCGTGTGGTGCAACAGATGTCCCTTTCTCGAGAAATGTACTCAATGGGATCGTAATGTTGCAACCAAACACACAAGTTGACCTGCTGTGAGGAAAAGACGAGTTAGTACATTTCAAACATGAAAAAGGTTATCATAAAATCAACATGAGAAAGCAAAATTCCTAAAGTATATACCACACAAAAATGCTTACCAAAGAAAGAAAATGAATCGAGCTCTGCACCCTCCTACCTCCCGTGTGGTGCAACAGATGTCCCTTTCTCCACAAATGTACTCAATGGGATTGTAATGTTGCAACCACTCACAAGTTGACCTGCTGTGAGGAAAAAACGAGTTAGTACATTTCAAACATAAAAAAGTATAAAACAGAAAAACATGCTTACCACAGAAAGAAAATGTATCGAGCTCCGCACCCTCCTCCATCCCGTGTGGTGCAACAGATGTCCCTTCTCCAGAAATCTACTCAATGGGATCGTAATGTAGCAACCACACACACAAGTTGTCCTGCTGTGAGGAAAAGACGAGTTAGTACATTTCAAACATGAAAATGGTCATTCTAAAATCAACATGAAAAACCAAAATTCCTAAAGTATAAACCACGCAAAAATGCTTACCAAAGGAAAAAAATGAATCGAGCTCCGCACCCTCCTCCCTCCCGTGTGGTGCAACAGATGTCCCTTTCTCCAGAAATGTACTCAATGGGATCGTAATGTTGCATCCACACACAAGTTGACCTGCTGTGAGGAAAAAACGAGTTAGTTCATTTCAGACATGAAAAAGGTCATTATAAAATCAACATGAGAAAGCAAAATTCCAAAAGTATAAAACAGAAAAATTTCTTACCAAAGAAAGAAAATGAATCGAGCTCTGCACCCTCCTCCCTCCCGTGTGGTGCAACAGATGTCCCTTTCTCCAGAAATGTACTCAATGGGATCGTAATGTTGCAACCACACACACAAGTTGTCCTGCTGTGAGGAAAAGATGAGTTAGTACATTTCAAACATGAAAAAAGTCATTTTAAAATCAACATGAAAAGCCAAAATTCCTAAAGTATAAACCACGCAAAAATGCTTACCAAAGGAAAAAAATGAATCGAGCTCCGCACCCTCCTCCCTCCCGTGTGGTGCAACAGATGTCCCTTTCTCCAGAAATGTACTCAATGGGATCGTAATGTTGCATCCACACACAAGTTGACCTGCTGTGAGGAAAAAACGAGTTAGTACATTTCAGACATGAAAAAGGTCATTATAAAATCAACATGAGAAAGCAAAATTCCAAAAGTATAAAACACAATAAAATGCTTACCAAAGAAAGAAAATGAATCGAGCTCTGCACCCTCCTCCCTCCCGTGTGGTGCAACAGATGTCCCTTTCTCCAGAAATGTACTCAATGGGATCGTAATGTTGCATCCACACACAAGTTGTCCTGCTGTGAGGAAAAAACGAGATAGTACATTTCAGACATGAAAAAGGTCATTATAAAATCAACATGAGAAAGCAAAATTCCAAAAGTATAAAACAGAAAAAAATGCTTACCAAAGAAAGATAATGAATCGAGCTCCGCACCCTCCTCCCTGCGGTGTGGTGCAACAGATGTCCCTTTCTCGAGAAATGTACTCAATGGGATCGTAATGTTGCTACCACTCACAAGTTGACCTGCAGTGAGGAAAATACGAGTTAGTATATTTCAAACATGAAAAAGTATAAAACAGAAAAAATGCTTACCAAAAAAAGAAAATGAATCGAGCTCCGCACCCTCCTCCATCCCGTGTGGTGCAACAGATGTCCCTTTCTCCAAAAATGTACTCAATGGGATCGCAATATTGCATCCACACACAAGTTGACCTGCTGTGAGGAAAAAACGAGTTAGTACATTTCGGACATGAAAAAGGTCATTATAATATCAACATGAGAAAGCAAAATTCCTAAAGTATAAACCCCAAAAATGCTTACCAAAGACAGAAAATGAATCGAGCTCCGCACCCTCCTCCCGTCCGTGTGGTGCAACAGATGTCCCTTTCTCGAGAAATGTACTCAATGGGATCGTAATGTTGCAACCACACACACAAGTTGACCTGCTGTGAGGAAAAGACGAGTTAGTACATTTCAAACATGAAAAAGGTCATTATAATATCAACATGAGTAAGCAAAATTCCTAAAGTATAAACCACACAAAAATGCTTACCAAAGAAAGAAAATGAATCGAGCTCTGCACCCTCCCGTGTGGTGCAACAGAAGTCCTTTACTCGAGTAATGTACTCAATTGTATCATAATGTTGCAACCACACACACAAGTTGACCTGCTGTGAGGAAAAGACGAGTTAGTACATTTCAAACATGAAAAAGGTCATTATAATATCAACATGAGTAAGCAAAATTCCTAAAGTATAAACCACACAAAAATGCTTACCAAAGAAAGAAAATGAATCGAGCTCAGCACCCTCCCGTGTGGTGCAACAGAAGTCCTTTACTCGAGTAATGTACTCAATGGGATCATAATGTGGCATCCACACACAAGTTGACCTGCTGTGAGAAAAAAACGAGTTAGTACATTTCAGACATGAAAAAGGTCTATATAAAATCAACATGAGAAAGCAAAATTCCTAAAGTATAAACCACACAAAAATGCTTACCAAAGAAAGAAAATGAATCGAGCTCTGCACCCTCCTCCCTCCCGTGTGGTGCAACAGATGTCCCTTTCTCGAGAAATGTACTCAATGGGATCGTAATGTTGCAGCCACTCACAAGTTGACCTGCTGTGAGGAAAAAACAAGTTAGTACATTTCAAACATGAAAAAGTATAAAACAGAAAAATATGCTTACCACAGAAAGAAAATGTATCGAGCTCCGCACCCTCCTCCATCCCGTGTGGTGCAACAGATGTCCCTTTCTCCAGAAATGTACTCAATGGGATCGTAATGTTGCAACCACACACACAAGTTGACCTGCTGAGAGGAAAAGACAAGTTAGTACATTTCAAACATGAAAAAGTATAAAACAGAATAAAATGCTTACCAAAGAAAGAAAATGAATCGAGCTCTGCACCCTCCTCACTTCCGTGTGGTGCAGCAGATGCCCCTTTCTCCAGAAATGTACTCAATGGGATCGTAATGTTGCAACCACACACACAAGTTGTCCTGCTGTGAGGAAAAGACGAGTTAGTACATTTCAAACATGAAAATGGTCATTTTAAAATCAACATGAAAAGCTAAAACTCCTAAAGTATAAACCACGCAAAAATGCTTACCAAAGAAAGAAAATGAATCGAGCTCCGCACCCTCCTCCCTCCCGTGTGGTGCAACAGATGTCCCTTTCTCCAGAAATGTACTCAATGGGATCGTAATGTTGCATCCACACACAAGTTGACCTGCTGTGAGGAAAAAACGAGTTAGTACATTTCAGACATGAAAAAAATCATTATAAAATCAACATGAAAAACCAAAATTCCTAAAGTATAAACCACGCAAAAATGCTTACCAAAGAAAGAAAATGAATCCAGCACCGCACCCTCCTCCCTCCCGTGTGGTGCAACAGATGTCCCTTTCACGAGAAATGTACTCAATGGGATCGTAATGTTGCAACCACTCACAAGCTGACCTGCTGTTAGGAAAAAACGAGTTAGTACATTTCAAACATGAAAAAGTATAAAATCAGAAAAAAATGCTTACCAAAGACAGAAAATGAATCGAGCTCCGCACCCTCCTCCCTCCCGTGTGGTGCAACAGATGTCCCTTTTTCCAGAAATGTACTCAATTGGATCGTAATGTTGCAAACACACACAAGTTTACCTGCTGTGAGGAAAAGACGAGTTAGTACATTTGAAACATGAAAAAGGTCATTTTAAAATCAACATAAAAAACCAAAATTCCTAAAGTATAAACCACGCTAAAATGCTTACTAGAGAAAGAAAATGAATCGAGCTCTGCACCCTCCTCCCTCCCGTGTGGTGCAACAGATGTCCCTTACTCGAGTAATGTACTCAATGGGATCGTAATGTGGCGTCCCACACAGTTTGACCAGCTGTGAGGAAAAAACGAGTTAGTACATTTCAGACATGAAAAAGGTCATTATAAAATCAACATGAGAAAGCAAAATTCCTAAATTATAAACCACAAAAAAATGATTACCAAAGAAAGAAAATGAATCAAGCTCTGCACCCTCCTCCCTCCCGTGTGGTGCAACAGATGTCCCTTTCTCGAGAAATGTACTCAATGGGATCGTAATGTTGCAACAACACACACAAGTTGACCTGCTGTGAGGAAAAGACGAGTTAGTACATTTCAAGCATGAAAAAGGTCATTATAAAATCAACATGAGAAAGCAAAATTCCTAAAGTATAAACCAAACAAAAATGCTTACCAAAGAAAGAAAATGAATCGAGCTCTGCACCCTCCCGTGTGGTGCAACATTTGTCCCTTACTCGAGTAATGTACTCAATGGGATCGTAATGTGGCATCCACACACTAGTTGACCTGCTGTGAGGAAAAAACGAGTTAGTGCATTTCAGACATGAAAAGGGTCATTATAAAATCAACATGAGAAAGCAAAATTCCTAAAGTATAAACCACACAAAAATGCTTACCAAAGAAAGAAAATGAATCGAGCTCTGCACCCTCCTCCCTCCCGTGTGGTGCAACAGATGTCCCTTTCTCGAGAAATGAACTCAATGGGATCGTAATGGGATCGTAAGTTGACCTGCTGCGACGAAAAAACGAGTTAGTACATTTCAAACATGAAAAAGGTCATTTTTAAATCAACATGAAGAACCAAAATTCCTAAAGTATAAACCACACAAAAATGTTTACCAAAGAAAGAAAATGAATCGAGCTCTGCACCCTCCTCCCTCCCGTGTGGTGCAAAAGATGTCCCTTTCTCCAGAAATGTACTCAAATGGGATCGTAATGTTGCAACCACACACACAAGTTGACCTGCTATGAGGAAAAGAAGAGTTAGTACATTTCAAACATGAAAAAGGTCATTTAAAAATCAACATGAGAAACCAAAATTCTTAAAGTATAAACCAAACAAAAATGCTTACCAAAGAAAGAAAATGAATCGAGCTCTGCACCCTCCTGTGTGGTGCAACAGATGTCCCTTACGCGAGTAATGTACTCAATGGGATCGTAATGTGGAATCCACACACAAGTTTACCTGCTGTGATGAAAAAACGAGTTAGTACATTTCAGACATGAAAAAGGTCATTATAAAATCAACATGAGAAAGCAAAATTCCTAAAGTATAAACTAAAAAGAAATGCTTACCAAAGAAAGAAAATGAATCGAGCTCTGCACCCTCCTCCCTCCGGTGTGGTGCAACAGATGTCCCTTTCTCGAGAAATGTACTCAATGGGATCGTAATGTTACAACCAAACACACAAGTTGACCTGCTGTGAGGAAAAGACGAGTTAGTACATTTCAAATATGTAAAAGGTTATTATAAAATCAACATGAGAAAGCAAAATTCCTAAATTATATACCACACAAAAATCCTTACCAAAGAAAGAAAATGAATCGAGTTCTGCACCCTCCTCCCTCCCGTGTGGTGCAACAGATGTCCCTTACTCGAGTAATGTACTCAATGGGATCGTAATGTTGCATCCACACACAAGTTGACCTGCTGTGAGGAAAACACGAGTTAGTACATTTCAGACATGAAAAAGTTCATTATAAAATATCATTAGAAACAAAATTCCTAAAGTATAAACCACAAAAAAATGCTTACCAAAGAAAGAAAATGAATCGAGCTCTGCACCCTCCTCCTTCCCGTGTGGTGCAACAGATGTCCCTTTCTCGAGAAATGTACTCAATGGGATCGTAATGTTGCAACCACACACACAAGTTGACCTGCTGTGAGGAAAAAACGAGTTACTACATTTCAGACATGAAAAAGGTCATTATAAAATAAACATGAGAAAGCAAAATTCCAAAAGTATAAAACTGAAAAAAATGCTTACCAAAGAAAGAAAATCAATAGAGCTCTGCACCCTCCTCCCTCCCGTGTGGTGCAACAGATGTCCCTTTCTCCAGAAATGTACTCAATCGGATCGTAATGTTGCAACCACACACACAAGTTGTCCTCCTGTGAGGAAAAAACGAGTTAGTACATTTCAAACATGAAAATGATCATTTTAAAATCAACATGAAAAACCAAAATTCCTAAAGTATAAACAACGCAAAAATGCTTACCAAAGAAAGAAAATGAATCGAGCTCCGCACCCTCCTCCCTCCCGTGTGGTGCAACAGATGTCCCTTTCTCGAGAAATGTACTCAATGGGATCGTAATGTTGCAACCACTCACAAGTTGACCTGCAGTGAGGAAAAAACGAGTTAGTACATTTCAAACATGAAAAAGTATAAAACATAAAAAAATCTTACCAAAGAAAGAAAATGAATCGAGCTCCGCACCCTCCTCCCTCCCATGTGGTGCAACAGATGTCCCTTTCTCCAGAAATGTACTCAATGGGATCGTAATGTTGCAACCACACACACAAGTTGTCCTGCTGTGAGGAAAAGACGAGTTAGGACACTTCAAACATGAAAAAGGTCATTTTAAAATCAACATGAAAAACCAAATTTCCTAAAGTATAAGCCACGCAAAAATGCTTACCAAAGAAAGAAAATGTATCGAGCTGAGCACCTTCCTCCCTCCCATGTGGTGCAACAGATGTTCCTTTCTCCAGAAATGTACTCAATGGGATCGTAATGTTGCATCCACACACAAGTTGACCTGCTGTGAGGATAAAACGAGTTAGTACATTTCGGACATGAAAAAGGTCATTATAAAATCAACAAGAGAAAGCAAAATTCCTAAAGTATAAACCACACAAAAATGCTTACCAAAGAAAGAAAATGAATCTAGCTCTGCACCCTCCCGTGTGGTGCAACAGAAGTCCCTTCCTCGAGTAATGTACTCAATGGGATCGTAATGTGGCATCCACACACAAGTTGACCTGCTGTGAGGAAAAAACGAGTTAGTACATTTCAGACTTGAAAAAGGTCATTATAAAATCAACATGAGAAAGCAAAATTCCTAAAGTATAAACGACAAAAAAATGCTTACCAAAGAAAGAAAATGAATCGAGCTCTGCACCCTCCTCCCTCCCGTGTGCTGCAACAGATGTCCCTTTCTCCAGAAATGTACTCAATGGGATCGTAATGTAGCAACCACACACACATTTTGTCCTGCTGTGAGGAAAAGAGGAGTTAGTACATTTCAAACATGAAAAAGGTCATTTTAAAATCAACATGAGAAAGCAAAATTCCTAGAGTATAAACCGCAAAAAAATGCTTACCAAAGAAAGAAAATGAATCGACCTCTGCACCGTCCTCCCTCCCGTGTGGTGCAACAGATGTCCCTTTGTCGAGAAATGTACTCAATGGGATCGTAATGTTGCAACCACACACACATGTTGTCCTGCTGTGAGGAAAAGAGGAGTTAGTACATTTCAAACATGAGAAAGGTCATTTTAAAATCAACATGAGAAAGCAAAATTCCTAGAGTATAAACCACAAAAAAATGCTTACCAAAGAAAGAAAATGAATCGACCTCTGCACCGTCCTCCCTCCCGTGTGGTGCAACAGATGTCCCTTTCTCGAGAAATGTACTCAATGGGATCGTAATGTTGCAACCACACACACAAGTTGACCTGCTGTGAGGAAAAAACGAGTTAGTATATTTCAAACATGAAAAAGTATAAAACAGAAAAAAATGCTTACCAAAGAAAGAAAATGAATCGAGCTCCGCACCCTCCTAGCTCCCGTGTGGTGCAACAGATGTCCCTTTCTCCAGAAATGTACTCAATGGGATCGTAATGTTGCAACCACACACACAAGTTGTCCTGCAGTGAGGAAAAGACGAGTTAGTACATTTCAAACATGAAAAAGGTCATTTTAAAATCAACATGAAAAACCAAAATTCCTAAAGTATAAACCACGCAAAAATGCTTACCAAAGAAAAACAATGAATCGAGCTCCACTCCTTCCTCCCTCCCGTGTGGTGCAACAGATGTCCCTTTCTCCAGAAATGTACTCAATGGGATCGTAATGTGGCATCCACACACAAGTTGACCTGCTGTGAGGAAAAAAAGAGTTAGTACATTTCAGACATGAAAAAGGTCATTATAAAATCAACATGAGAAAGCAAAATTCCAAAAGTATAAAACACAAAAAAATACTTACCAAAGAAAGAAAATGAATCGAGCTCCGCACCCTCCTCCCTCCCGTGTGGTGCAACAGATGTCCTTTTCTCCAGAAATGTACTCATTGGGATCGTAATGTTGCAACCACACACACAAGTTGTCCTGCTGTGAGAAAAAACGAGTTAGTACATTTCAAACATGAAAAAGGTCATTTTAAAATCAACATGAAAAACCAAAATTCCTAAAGTATAAACCACGCAAAAATGCTTACCAAAGAGAGAAAATGAATCGAGCTCCGCACCCTCCTCCCTCCCATGTGGTGCAACAGATGTCCCTTTCTCGAGAAATGTACTCAATGGGATCGTAATGTTGCAACCACTCACAAGTTGACCTGCTGTGAGGAAAAAACGAGTTAGTACATTTCCAACATGAAAAAGTATAAAACAGAAAAAAATGCTTACCAAAGAAAGAAAATGAATCGAGCTCTGCACCCTCCCGTGTGGTGCAACAGATGTCCCTTACTCGAGTAATGTACTCAATGGGATCGTAATGTGGCATCCACACACAAGTTGACCAGCTGTGAGGAAAAAACGAGTTAGTACATTTCAGACATGAAAAAGGTCATTATAAAATCAACATGAGAAAGCAAAATTCCTAAAGTATAAACCACAAAAAAATCCTTACCAAAGACAGAAAATGAATCGAGCTCTGCACCCTCCTCCCTCCCTTGTGGAGCAACAGATGTCCCCTTCTCGAGAAATGTACTCAATGGGATCGTAATGTTGCATCCACACACAAGTTGACCTGCTGTGAGGAAAAAACGAGTTAGTACATTTCAGACATGAAAAAGGTCATTATAAAATCAACATGAGAAAGCAAAATACTAAAAGTATAAAACACAAAAAAATACTTACCAAAGAAAGAAAATGAATCGAGCTCCGCACCCTCCTCCCACCCGTGTGGTGCAACAGATGTCCCTTTCTCCAGAAATGTACTCAATGGGATCGTAATGTTGCAACCACACACACAAGTTGTCCTGCTGTGAGGAAAAGACGAGTTAGTACATTTCAAACATGAAAAAGGTCATTTAAAAATCAACATGAAAAACCAAAATTCCTAAAGTATAAACCACGCAAAAATGCTTACCAAAGAAAGAAAATGAATCGAGCTCCGCACCCTCCTCCCTCCCGTGTGGTGCGACTGATGTCCCTTTCTCGAGAAATGTACTCAATGGGATCGTAATGTTGCATCCACACACAAGTTGACCTGCTGTGAGGAAAAAACGAGTTAGTACATTTCAGACATGAAAAAGGTCACTATCAAATCAACATGAGAAAGCAAAATACCAAAAGTTAAAACACAAAAAAAAGCTTACCAAAGAAAGAAAATGAATCGAGCTCTGCACCCTCCTCCCTCCCGTGTGGTGCAACAGATGTCCCTTTCTCCAGAAATGTACTCAATGGGATCGTAATGTTGCAACTACACATACAAGTTGTCCTGCTGTGAGGAAAAGACGAGTTAGTACATTCCAAACATGAGAAAGGTCATTTTAAAATCAACATGAAAAACCAAAATTCCTAAAGTATAAACCACGCAAAAATGCTTACCAAAAAAAAAAAATTAATCGAGCTCCGCACTCTCCTCCCTCCCATGTGGTGCAACAGATAACCCTTTCTCGAGAAATGTACTCAATGGGATCGTAATGTTGCAACCACTCACAAGTTGACCTGCTGTGAGGAAAAAACGAGTTAGTACATTTCAAACATGAAAAAGTATAAAACAGAAAAAAATGCTTACCAAAGAAAGAAAATGAATCGAGCTCCGCACCCTCCTCCCTCCCGTGTGGTGCAACAGATGTCCCTTTTTCCAGAAATGTACTCAATGGGATCGTAATGTTGCAACCACACACACAAGTTGACCTGCTGTGAGGAAAAGACGAGTTAGTACACTTCAAATATGAAAAAGGTCACTTTAAAATCAACATGAAAAACCAAAATTCCTAAAGTATAAACCACACAAAAATGCTTACCAAACAAAGCAAATGAATCGAGCTCTGCACCCTCCTCCCTCCCGTGTGGTGCAACAGATGTCCCTTACTCGAGTAATATACTCAATGGGATCGTTATGTGGCATCCACACACAAGTTGACCTGCTGTGAGGAAAAAACGAGTTAGTACATTTCAAACATGAAAAAGGTCATTTTAAAATCAACATGAGAAAGCAAAATTATTAAAGTATAAACCACACAAAAATGCTTACCAAAGAAAAAAAATGAATCGAGCTGTGCACCCTCCTCCCTCCCGTGTGGTGCAACAGATGTCCCTTTCTCCAGAAATGTACTCAATGGGATCGTAATGTTGCAACTACACATACAAGTTGTCCTGCTGTGAGGAAAAGACGAGTTAGTACATTCCAAACATGAGAAAGGTCATTTTAAAATCAACATGAAAAACCAAAATTCCTAAAGTATAAACCACGCAAAAATGCTTACCAAAAAAAAAAAATTAATCGAGCTCCGCACTCTCCTCCCTCCCATGTGGTGCAACAGATAACCCTTTCTCGAGAAATGTACTCAATGGGATCGTAATGTTGCAACCACTCACAAGTTGACCTGCTGTGAGGAAAAAACGAGTTAGTACATTTCAAACATGAAAAAGTATAAAACAGAAAAAAATGCTTACCAAAGAAAGAAAATGAATCCAGCTCCGCACCCTCCTCCCTCCCGTGTGGTGCAACAGATGTCCCCTTTTCCAGAAATGTACTCAATGGGATCGTAATGTTGCAACCACACACACAAGTTGACCTGCTGTGAGGAAAAGACGAGTTAGTACACTTCAAATATGAAAAAGGTCACTTTAAAATCAACATCAAAAACCAAAATTCCTAAAGTATAAACCACACAAAAATGCTTACCAAACAAAGCAAATGAATCGAGCTCTGCACCCTCCTCCCTCCCGTGTGGTGCAACAGATGTCCCTTACTCGAGTAATGTACTCAATGGGATCGTTATGTGGCATCCACACACAAGTTGACCTGCTGTGAGGAAAAAACGAGTTAGTACATTTCAAACATGAAAAAGGTCATTTTAAAATCAACATGAGAAAGCAAAATTATTAAAGTATAAACCACACAAAAATGCTTACCAAAGAAAAAAAATGAATCGAGCTGTGCACCCTCCTCCCTCCCGTGTGGTGCAACAGATGTCCCTTTCTCCAGAAATGGACTCAATGGGATCGTAATGTTGCAACCACACACACAAGTCGACCTGCTGTGAGGAAAAGACGAGTTAGTACATTTCAAACATGAAAAGGTATAAAACAGAAAAAAATGCTTACCAAATAAAAAAAATGAATCGAGCTCCGCACCCTCCTCCCTCCCATGTGGTGCAACAGATGTCCCTTTTTCCAGAAATGTACTCAATGGGATCGTAATGTTGCAACCACACACACAAGTTGACCTGCTGTGAGGAAAAGACGAGTTAGTACACTTCAAATATGAAAAAGGTCACTTTAAAATCAACATGAAAAACCAAAATTCCTAAAGTATAAACCACACAAAAATGCTTACCAAACAAAGCAAATGAATCGAGCTCTGCACCCTCCTCCCTCCCGTGTGGTGCAACAGATGTCCCTTACTCGAGTAATGTACTCAATGGGATCGTTATGTGACATCCACACACAAGTTGACCTGCTGTGAGGAAAAAACGAGTTAGTACATTTCAAACATGAAAAAGGTCATTTTAAAAACAACATGAGAAAGCAAAATTATTAAAGTATAAACCACACAAAAATGCTTACCAAAGAAAGAAAATGAATCGAGCTGTGCACCCTCCTCCCTCCCGTGTGGTGCAACAGATGTCCCTTTCTCGAGAAATGGACTCAATGGGATCGTAATGTTGCAACCACACACACAAGTCGACCTGCTGTGAGGAAAAGACGAGTTAGTACATTTCAAACATGAAAAGGTATAAAACAGAAAAAAATGCTTACCAAAGAAAGAAAATGAATCGAGCTCCGCACCCTCCTCCCTCCCGTGTGGTGCAAGAGATGTCCCTTTCTCCAAAAATGTACTCAATGGGATCGTAATGTTGCAACCACACACAAAAGTTGACCTGCTTTGAGGAAAAGACGAGTTAGTACATTTCAGACATGAAAAAGGTCATTATAAAATCAACATGAGAAAGCAAAATTCCTAAAGTATAAACCACAAAAAGATGCTTACCAAAGAAAGAAAATGAATCGAGCTCTGCACCCACCTCCCTCCCATGTGGTGCAACAGATGACCCTTTCTCCAGAAATGTACTCAGTGGGATCGTAATGTTGCAACCTTACACACAAGTTGACCTGCTATGAGGAAAAGACGAGTTAGTACATTTCAAACATGAAACAGGTCATTTTAAAATCAACATGAGAAACCAAAATTATTAAAGTATAAACCACACAAAAATGCTTACCAAAGAAAAAAAATGAATCGAGCTGTGCACCCTCCTCCCTCCCGTGTGGTGCAACAGATGTCCCTTTCTCGAGAAATGGACTCAATGGGATCGTAATGTTGCAACCACACACACAAGTCGACCTGCTGTGAGGAAAAGACGAGTTAGTACATTTCAAACATGAAAAGGTATAAAACAGAAAAAAATGCTTACCAAAGAAAGAAAATGAATCGAGCTCCGCACCCTCCTCATTCCCGTGTGGTGCAAGAGATGTCCCTTTCTCCAAAAATGTACTCAATGGGATCGTAATGTTGCAACCACACACAAAAGTTGACCTGCTTTGAGGAAAAGACGAGTTAGTACATTTCAAACATGAAAAAGGTCATTATAAAATCAACATGAGAAAGCAAAATTTCTAAAGTATAAACCACACAAAAATGCTTACCAAAGAAAGAAAATGAATCTAGCTCTGCACCCTCCCGTGTGGTGCAATAGAAGTCCCTTCCTCGAGTAATGTACTCAATGGGATCGTAATGTGGCATCCACACACAAGTTGACCTGCTGTGAGGAAAAAACGAGTTAGTACATTTCAGACATGGAAAAGGTCATTATAAAATCAACATGAGAAAGCAAAATTCCTAAAGTATAAACCACAAAAAAATGCTTACCAAAGAAAGAAAATGAATCGAGCTCCGCACCCTCCTCCCTCCCGTGTGGTGCAACAGATGTCCCTTTCTCCAGAAATGTACTCAATGGGATCGTAATGTTGCATCCACACACAAGTTAACCTGCCGTGAGGAAAAAACGAGTTAGTACATTTCAAACATGAGAAGGTCATTATAAAATCAACATGAGAAAGCAAAATTCCAAAAGTATAAAACACAAAAAAATGCTTACCAAAGAAAGAAAATGAATCGAGCTCTGCACCCTCCTCCCTCCCGTGTGCTGCAACAGATGTCCCTTTCTCCAGAAATGTACTCAATGGGATCGTAATGTTGCAACCACACACACATGTTGTCCTGCTGTGAGGAAAAGAGGAGTTAGTACATTTCAAACATGAAAAAGGTCATTTTAAAATCAACATGAGAAAGCAAAATTCCTAGAGTATAAACCGCAAAAAAATGCTTACCAAAGAAAGAAAATGAATCGACCTCTGCACCGTCCTCCCTCCCGTGTGGTGCAACAGATGTCCCTTTCTCGAGAAATGTACTCAATGGGATCGTAATGTTGCAACCACACACACATGTTGTCCTGCTGTGAGGAAAAGAGGAGTTAGTATATTTCAAACATGAGAAAGGTCATTTTAAAATCAACATGAGAAAGCAAAATTCCTAAAGTATAAACCACACAAAAATGCTTACCAAAGAAAGAAAATGAATCGAGCTCTGCACCCTCCTCCCTCCCGTGTGCTGCAACAGATGTCCCTTTCTCCAGAAATGTACTCAATGGGATCGTAATGTTGCAACCACACACACATGTTGTCCTGCTGTGAGGAAAAGAGGAGTTAGTACATTTCAAACATGAAAAAGGTCATTTTAAAATCAACATGAGAAAGCAAAATTCCTAGAGTATAAACCACAAAAAAATGCTTACCAAAGAAAGAAAATGAATCGACCTCTGCACCGTCCTCCCTCCCGTGTGGTGCAACAGATGTCCCTTTCTCGAGAAATGTACTCAATGGGATCGTAATGTTGCAACCACACACACAAGTTGACCTGCTGTGAGGAAAAAACGAGTTAGTACTTTTCAAACATGAAAAAATATAAAACAGAAAAAAATGCTTACCAAAGAAAGAAAATGAATCGAGCTCCGCACCCTCCTAGCTCCCGTGTGGTGCAACAGATGTCCCTTTCTCCAGAAATGTACTCAATGGGATCGTAATGTTGCAACCACACACACAAGTTGTCCTGCAGTGAGGAAAAGACGAGTTAGTACATTTCAAACATGAAAAAGGTCATTTTAAAATCAACATGAAAAACCAAAATTCCTAAAGTATAAACCACGCAAAAATGCTTACCCGTGTGGTGCAACAGATGTCCCTTTCTCCAGAAATGTACTCAATGGGATCGTAATGTGGCATCCACACACAAGTTGACCTGCTGTGAGGAAAAAAAGAGTTAGTACATTTCAGACATGAAAAAGGTCATTATAAAATCAACATGAGAAAGCAAAATTCCAAAAGTATAAAACACAAAAAAATACTTACCAAAGAAAGAAAATGAATCGTGCTCCGCACCCTCCTCCCTCCCGTGTGGTGCAACAGATGTCCTTTTCTCCAGAAATGTACTCATTGGGATCGAAATTTTGCAACCACACGCACAAGTTGTCCTGCTGTGAGAAAAAACGAGTTAGTACATTTCAAACATGAAAAAGGTCATTTTAAAATCAACATGAAAAACCAAAATTCCTAAAGTATAAACCACGCAAAAATGCTTACCAAAGAGAGAAAATGAATCGAGCTCCGCACCCTCCTCCCTCCCATGTGGTGCAACAGATGTCCCTTTCTCGAGAAATGTACTCAATGGGATCGTAATGTTGCATCCACACACAAGTTGACCTGCTGTGAGGAAAAAACGAGTTAGTACATTTCAGACATGAAAAAGGTCACTATCAAATCAACATGAGAAAGCAAAATACCAAAAGTATAAAACACAAAGAAAAGCTTACCAAAGAAAGAAAATGAATCGAGTTCTGCACCCTCCTCCCTCCCGTGTGGTGCAACACATGTCCCTTTCTCCAGAAATGTACTCAATGGGATCGTAATGTTGCAACTACACATACAAGTTGTCCTGCTGTGAGGAAAAGACGAGTTAGTACATTCCAAACATGAGAAAGGTCATTTTAAAATCAACATGAAAAACCAAAATTCCTAAAGTATAAACCACGCAAAAATGCTTACCAAAAAAAAAAAATTAATCGAGCTCCGCACTCTCCTCCCTCCCATGTGGTGCAACAGATAACCCTTTCTCGAGAAATGTACTCAATGGGATCGTAATGTTGCAACCACACACACAAGTTGACCTGCTGTGAGGAAAAGACGAGTTAGTACACTTCAAATATGAAAAAGGTCACTTTAAAATCAACATGAAAAACCAAAATTCCTAAAGTATAAACCACACAAAAATGCTTACCAAACAAAGCAAATGAATCGAGCTCTGCACCCTCCTCCCTCCCGTGTGGTGCAACAGATGTCCCTTACTCGAGTAATGTACTCAATGGGATCGTTATGTGGCATCCACACACAAGTTGACCTGCTGTGAGGAAAAAACGAGTTAGTACATTTCAGACATGAAAAAGGTCATTATAAAATCAACATGAGAAAGCAAAATTCCTAAAGTATAAACCACAAAAAGATGCTTACCAAAGAAAGAAAATGAATCGAGCTCTACACCCACCTCCCTCCCATGTGGTGCAACAGATGACCCTTTCTCCAGAAATGTACTCAGTGGGATCGTAATGTTGCAACCACACACACAAGTTGACCTGCTATGAGGAAAAGACGAGTTTGTACATTTCAAACATGAAACAGGTCATTTTAAAATCAACATGAGAAACCAAAATTATTAAAGTATAAACCACACAAAAATGCTTACCAAAGAAAAAAAATGAATCGAGCTGTGCACCCTCCTCCCTCCCGTGTGGTGCAACAGATGTCCCTTTCTCGAGAAATGGACTCAATGGGATCGTAATGTTGCAACCACACACACAAGTCGACCTGCTGTGAGGAAAAGACGAGTTAGTACATTTCAAACATGAAAAGGTATAAAACAGAAAAAAATGCTTACCAAAGAAAGAAAATGAATCGAGCTCCGCACCCTCCTCCCTCCCGTGTGGTGCAAGAGATGTCCCTTTCTCCAAAAATAAACTCAATGGGATCGTAATGTTGCAACCACACACAAAAGTTGACCTGCTTTGAGGAAAAGACGAGTTAGTACATTTCAAACATGAAAAAGGTCATTATAAAATCAACATGAGAAAGCAAAATTCCTAAAGTATAAACCACACAAAAATGCTTACCAAAGAAAGAAAATGAATCTAGCTCTGCACCCTCCCGTGTGGTGCAATAGAAGTCCCTTTCTCGAGTAATGTACTCAATGGGATCGTAATGTGGCATCCACACACAAGTTGACCTGCTGTGAGGAAAAAACGAGTTAGTACATTTCAGACATGAAAAAGGTCATTATAAAATCAACATGAGAAAGGAAAATTCCTAAAGTATAAACCACAAAAAAATGCTTACCAAAGAAAGAAAATGAATCGAGCTCCGCACCCTCCTCCCTCCCGTGTGGTGCAACAGATGTCCCTTTCTCCAGAAATGTACTCAATGGGATCGTAATGTTGCATCCACACACAAGTTGACCTGCCGTGAGGAAAAAACGAGTTAGTACATTTCAGACATGAAAAGGTCATTATAAAATCAACATGAGAAAGCAAAATTCCAAAAGTATAAAACACAAAAAAATGCTTACCAAAGAAAGAAAATGAATCGAGCTCCGCACCCTCCTCCCTCCCGTGTGGTGCAACTGATGTCCCTTTCTCGAGAAATGTACTCAATGGGATCGTAATGTTGCATCCACACACAAGTTGACCTGCTGTGAGGAAAAAACGAGTTAGTACATTTCAGACATGAAAAAGGTCACTATCAAATCAACATGAGAAAGCAAAATACCAAAAGTATAAAACACAAAAAAAAGCTTACCAAAGAACGAAAATGAATCGACCTCTGCACCCTCCTCCCTCCCGTGTGGTGCAACAGATGTCCCTTTCTCCAGAAATGTACTCAATGGGATCGTAATGTTGCAACTACACATACAAGTTGTCCTGCTGTGAGGAAAAGACGAGTTAGTACATTCCAAACATGACAAAGGTCATTTTAAAATCAACATGAAAAACCAAAATTCCTAAAGTATAAACCACACAAAAATGTTTACCAAAAAAAAAAAATTAATCGAGCTCCGCACTCTCCTCGCGCCCATGTGGTGCAACAGATAACCCTTTCTCGAGAAATGTACTCAATGGGATCGTAATGTTGCAACCACTCACAAGTTGACCTGCTGTGAGGAAAAAACGAGTTAGTACATTTCAAACATGAAAAAGTATAAAACAGAAAAAAATGCTTACCAAAGAAAGAAAATGAATCGAGCTCCGCACCCTCCTCCCTCCCGTGTGGAGCAACAGATGTCCCTTTTTCCAGAAATGTACTCAATGGGATCGTAATGTTGCAACCACACACACAAGTTGACCGGCTGTGAGGAAAAGACGAGTTAGTACACTTCAAATATGAAAAAGGTCACTTTAAAATCAACATGAAAAACCAAAATTCCTAAAGTATAAACCACACAAAAATGCTTACCAAAGAAAGCAAATGAATCGAGCTCTGCACCCTCCCGTGTGGTGCAACAGATGTCCCTTACTCGAGTAATGTACTCAATGGGATCGTTATGTGGCATCCACACACAAGTTGACCTGCTGTGAGGAAAAAACGAGTTAGTACATTTCAGACATGAAAAAGGTCATTATAAAATCAACATGAGAAAGCAAAATTCCTAAAGTATAAACCACAAAAAAATGCTTACCAAAGACAGAAAATGAATCGAGCTCTGCACCCTCCTCCCGCCCGTGTGGTGCAACAGATGTCCCTTTCTCGAGAAATGTACTCAATGGGATCGTAATGTTGCAACCACACACACAAGTTGACCTGATGTGAGGAAAAAACGAGTTAGTACATTTCAGACATGAAAAAGGTCATTATAAAATCAACATGAGAAAGCAAAATACCAAAAGTATAAAACACAAAAAAATGCTTACCAAAGAAAGAAAATGAATCGAGCTCCGCACCCTCCTCCCTCCCGTGTGGTGCAACAGATGTCCCTTTCTCCAGAAATGTACTCAATGGGATCGTAAGGTTCAACCACACACACAATTTGTCCTGCTGTGAGGAAAAGACGAGTTAGTACATGTCAAACATGAGAAACGTCATTTTAAAATCAACATGAAAAACCAAACTTCCTAAATAATAAACCACGCAAAAATGCTTGCCAAAAAAAAAAATTGATCGAGCTCCGCACTCTCCTCCCTCCCATGTGGTGCAACAGATAACCCTTTCTCGAGAAAAGTACTCAATGGGATCGTAATGTTACAACCACTCACAAGTTGACCTGCTGTGAGGAAAAAACGAGTTAGTACATTTCAAACATGAAAAAGTATAAAACAGAAAAAAATCCTTACCAAAGAAAGAAAATGAATCGAGCTCCGCACCCTCCTCCCACCCGTGTGGTGCAACAGATGTCCCTTTTTCCAGAAATGTACTCAATGGGATCGTAACGTTGCAACCACACACACAAGTAGACCTGCTGTGCAAAAAAGACGAGTTAGTACACTTCAAACATGAAAAAGGTCACTTTAAAATCAACATGAAAAACCAAAATTCCTAAAGTATAAACCACACAAAAATGCTTACCAAAGAAAGCAAATGAATCGAGCTCTGCACCCTCCTCTCTCCCGTGTGGTGCAACAGATGTCCCTTACTCGAGTAATGTACTCAATGGGATCGTTATGTGGCATCCACACACAAGTTGACCTGCTGTGTGGAAAAAACGAGTTAGTACATTTCAGACATGAAAAAGGTCATTATATAATCAACATGAGAAAGCAAAACTCCTAAAGTATAAACCACAAAAAGATGCTTACCAAAGAAAGAAAATGAATCGAGCTCTGCACCCACCTCCCTCCCGTGGGGTGCAACAGATGGCCCTTTCTCCAGAAATGTACTCAGTGGGATCGTAATGTTGCAACCACACACACAAGTTGACCTGCTATGAGGAAAAGACGAGTTAGTACATTTCAAACATGAAAAAGGTCATTTTAAAATCAACATGAGAAACCAAAATTATTAAAGTATAAACCACACAAAAATGCTTACCAAAGAAAAAAAATGAATCGAGCTGTGCACCCTCCTCCCTCCCGTGTGGTGCAACAGATGTCCCTTTCTCGAGAAATGTACTCAATGGGATCGTAATGTTGCAACCACACACACAAGTTGACCTGCTCTGAGGAAAAGACGAGTTAGTACATTTCAAACATGAAAAAGTATAAAACAGAAAAAAATGATTACCAAAGAACGAAAATGAATCGAGCTCCGCACCCTCCTCCCTCCTGTGTGGTGCAACAGATTTCCCTTTCTACAAAAATGTACTCAATGGGATCGTATTGTTGCAACCACACACACAAGTTGACCTGCTGTGAGGAAAAGACCAGTTTGTACATTTCAAACATGAAAAAGGTCATTTTAAAATCAACATGAAAAACCAAAATTCCTAAATAATAAACCACGCAAAAATGCTTACCAAAGAAAGAAAATGAATCGAGCTCCGCACCCTCCTCCCTCCCTTGTGGTGCAACAGATGTCCCTTTCTCGAGAAATGTACTCAATGCGATCGAAATGTTGCAACCACTCACAAGTTGACCTGCTGTGAGGAAAAAACGAGTTAGTACATTTCAAACATGTAAAGGTATACAACAGAAAAAAATGGTTACCAAAGAAAGAAAATGAATCGAGCTCCGCACCCTCCTCCCTCCCGTGTGGTGCAACAGATGTCCCTTTCTCCAGAAATGTACTCAATGGGATCGTAATATTGCAACCACACACACAAGTTGACCTGCTGTGAGGAAAATACGTGTTAGTACATTTCAAATATGAAAAGGTATACAACAGAAAAAAATGCTTACCAAAGAAAGAAAATGAATCGAGCTCCGCACCCTCCTCCCTCCCGTGTGGTGCAACATATGCCCCTTCTCCAGAAATGTACTCAATGGTATCGTAATGTTGCAACCACACACACAAGTTGACCTGCTGTGAGGAAAAGACGAGGTAGTACATTTCAAACATGAAAAAGGTCATTATAAAATCAACATGAAAAACCAACATTCCTAAAGTTAAAGCACGCAAAAATGCTTACCAAAGAAAGAAAATGATTCGAGCTCCGCACCCTCCTCCATCCCGTGTGGTGCAACAGATGTCCCTTTCTCGAGAAATGTACTCAATGGGATCGTAATGTTGCAACCACTCACAAGTTGACCTCCTGTGAGGAAAAAACGAGTTAGTACATTTCAAACATGAAAAAGTATAAAACAGAAAAAAATGCTTACCAAAGAAAGAAAATGAATCGATCTCCGCACCCTCCTCCCTCCCGTGTGGTGCAACAGATGTCCCTTTCTCCAGAAATGTACTCAATGGGATCGTAATGTTGCAACCACACACACAAGTTGACCTGCTGTGATGAAAAGACGAGTTAGTGCATTTCAAACATAAAAAAGATCATTTTAAAATCAACATGAAAAACCAAAATTCCTAAAGTATAAACCACACAAAAATGCTTACCAAAGAAAGAAAATGAATCGAGCTCTGCACCCTCCTCCCTCGCGTGTGGTGCAACAGATGTCCCTTTCTCCAGAAATGTACTCAATGGGATCGTAATGTTGCAACCACACACACAACTTCACCTGCTGTGAGGAAAAGACGAGTTAGTACATTTCAAACATGAAAAAGTATAAAACAGAAAAAAATGCTTACCAAAGAAAGAAAATGAATCGTGCTCTGCACCCTCTTCCCTCCCGTGTGTTGCAAAAGATGTCCCTTACTCGAGTAATGTACTCAATGTGATCGTAATGTGGCATCCACACACAAGTTGACCTGCTGTGAGGAAAAAACGAGTTAGTACATTTCAGACATGAAAATGTCATTATAAAATCAACGTGAGAAAGCAGAATACCTAAAGTATAAACCACAAAAAAATGCTTACCAAAGAAAAAAAATGAATCGACATCTGCACCCTCCTCACTCCCGTGTGGTGCAACAGATGTCCCTTTCTCGAGAAATGTACTCAATGGGATCGTAATGTTACAACCACACACACAAGTTGACCTGCTGTGAGGAATAAACGAGTTACTACATTTCAAACATGAAAAAGTATAAAACAGAAAAAAATGCTTACCAAAGAAAGAAAATGAATCGAGCTCCGCACCCTCCTCCCTCCCGTGTGGTGCAACAGATGTCCCTTTCTCCAGAAATGTACTCAATGGGATCGTAATGTTGCTACCACACACACAAGTTGTCCTGCTGTGAGGAAAAGACGAGTTAGTACATTTCAAACATGAAAAAGGTCATTTTAAAATCAACATGAAAAACCAAAATTCCTAAAGTATAAACCACGCAAAAATGCTTACCAAAAAAAAAAATAAGCTCTGCACCCTCCTCCCTCCCGTGTGGTGCAACAGATGTCCCTTTCTCGAGAAATGTACTCAATGGGATTGTAATGTTGCAACCACACACACAAGTTGACCTGCTGTGAGGAAAAGACGAGTTAGTACATTTCAAACATGAAAAAGTATAAAACAGAAAAAAATGCATACCAAAGAAAGAAAATGAATCGAGCTCCGCACCCTCCTCCCTCCCGTGTGGTGCAACAGATTTCCCTTTCTACAAAAATGTACTCAATGGGATCGTAATGTTGCATCCACACACACGTTGACCTGCTGTGAGGAAAAAACGAGTTAGTACATTTCAGACATGAAAATGTCATTATAAAATCAACATGAGAAAGCAGAATACCTAAAGTATAAACCACAAAAAAATGCTTACCAAAGAAAAAAAATGAATCGACATCTGCACCCTCCTCACTCCCGTGTGGTGCAACAGATGTCCCTTTCTCGAGAAATGTACTCAATGGGATCGTAATGTTACAACCACACACACAAGTTGACCTGATGTGAGGAATAAACGAGTTACTACATTTCAAACATGAAAAAGTATAAAACAGAAAAAAATGCTTACCAAAGAAAGAAAATGAATCGAGCTCCGCACCCTCCTCCCTCCCATGTGGTGCAACAGCTGTCCCTTTCTCGAGAAATGTACTCAATGGGATCGTAATGTTGCAACCACACACACAAGTTGACCTGCTGTGAGGAATAAACGAGTTACTACATTTCAAACATGAAAAAGTATAAAACAGAAAAAAATGCTTACCAAAGAAAGAAAATGAATCGAGCTCCGCACCCTCCTCCCTCCCGTGTGGTGCAACAGATGGCCCTTTCTCCAGAAATGTACTCAATGGGATCGTAATGTTGCTACCACACACACAAGTTGACCTGCTGTGAGGAAAAGACGAGTTAGTACATTTCAAACATGAAAAAGGTCATTTTAAAATCAACATGAAAAACCAAAATTCCTAAAGTATAAACCACGCAAAAATGCTTACCAAAAAAAAAAAATTAATCGAGCTCTGCACCCTCCTCCCTCCCATGTGGTGCAACAGTTGTCCCTTTCTCGAGAAATGTACTCAATGGGATTGTAATGTTGCAACCACACACACAAGTTGACCTGCTGTGAGGAAAAGACGTGTTAGTACATTTCAAACATGAAAAAGTATAACACAGAAAAAAATGCATACCAAAGAAAGAAAATGAATAAAGCTCTGCACCCTCCTCCCTCCCGCGTGGTGCAACAGATGTCCCTTTCTCGAGAAATGTACTCAATGGGATCAAAATGTTGCAACCACACACACAAGTTGTCCTGCTGTGAGGAAAAAACAAGTTAGTACATTTCAAACATGAAAAAGTATAAAACAGAATAAAATGCTTACCAAAGAAAGAAAATGAATCCAGCTCTGCACCCTCCTCCCTCCCGTGTGGTGCAACAGATGTCCCTTTCTCCAGAAATGTACTCAATGGGATCAAAATGTTGCAACCACACACACAAGTTGTCCTGCTGTGAGGAAAAGACGAAATAGTACATTTCAAACATGAAAATGGTCATTTTAAAATCAACATGAAAAACCAAAATTCCTAAAGTATAAACCACGAAAGAGTGCTTACCAAAGAAAGAATATGAATCGAGCTCCGCACCCTCCTCCCTCCCGTGTGGTGCAAAAGATGTCCCTTTCTCGAGAAATGTACTCAATGGGATCGTAATGTTGCAACCACACACAAGTTGACCTGCTGTGAGGAAAAAACGAGTTAGTACATTTCAAACATGAAGAAGTATAAAACAGAAAAAAATGCTTACCAAAGAAAGAAAATGAATCGAGCTCCGCACCCTCCTCCCTCCCGTGTGGTGCAACAGATGTCCCTTTCTACAAAAATGTACTCAATGGGATCGTAATGTTGCATCCACACACAAGTTGACCTGCTGTGACGAAAAAACGAGTCAGTACATATCAAACATGAAAAAGGTCTTTTTAAAATCAACATGAAAAACCAAAATTCCTAAACTATAAACCACACAAAAATGCTTACCAAAGAAAGAAAATGAATCGAGCTCTGCACCCTCCCGTTTGGTGCAACAGATGTCCCTTACACGAGTAATGTACTCAATGGGATCGTAATGTGGCATCCACACACAAGTTGACCTGCTGTGAGGAAAAAACGAGTTAGTACATTTCAGACATGAAAAAGGTCATTATAAAATCAACATGAGAAAGCAAAATACCTAAAGTATAAACTAAAAAAAAATGCTTACCAAAGAAAGATAAAGAATCGAGCTCTGCAGCCTCCTCCCTCCCGCGTGGTGCAACAGATGTCCCTTTCTCCATAAATGTACTCAATGGGATCGTAATGTTGCAACCACTCACAAGTTGACCTGCTGTGAGGCAAAAACGAGTTAGTACATTCAAACATGAAAAAGTATAAAACAGAAAATAATGCTTGCAACAGAAAGAAAATGTATCGAGCTCCGCACCCTCCTCCCTCCCATGTTTTGCAACAGATGTCCCTTTCTCCAGAAATGTACTCAATGGGATCGTAATGTTGCATCCACATACAAGTTGACCTGCTGTGAGGAAAAAACGAGTTAGTACATTTCAGACATGAAAAAGGTCATTATAAAATCAACATGAGAAAGCAAAATTACAAAAGTATAAAACACAAAAAAATGCTTACCAAAGAAAGAAAATGAATCGAGCTCTATACCCTCCTCCCTCCCGTGTGGTGCAACAGATGTCCCTTTCTCCAGAAATGTACTCAATGGGATCAAAATGTTGCAACCACACACACAAGTTGTCCTGCTGTGAGGAAAAGACGAAATAGTACATTTCAAACATGAAAATGGTCATTTTAAAATCAACATGAAAAACCAAAATTCCTAAAGTATAAACCACGAAAAAGTGCTTACCAAAGAAAGAATATGAATCGAGCTCCGCACCCTCCTCCCTCCCGTGTGGTGCAAAAGATGTCCCTTTCTCCAGAAATGTACTCAATGGGTTCGTAATGTTGCAACCACTCACAAGTTGACCTGCTGTGAGGAAAAAACGAGTTAGTACATTCAAACATGAAAAAGTATAAAACAGAAAATAATGCTTGCAACAGAAAGAAAATGTATCGAGCTCCGCACCCTCCTCCCTCCCATGTTTTGCAACAGATGTCCCTTTCTCCAGAAATGTACTCAATGGGATCGTAATGTTGCATCCACATACAAGTTGACCTGCTGTGAGGAAAAAACGAGTTAGTACATTTCAGACATGAAAAAGGTCATTATAAAATCAACATGAGAAAGCCAAATTACAAAAGTATAAAACACAAAAAAAATGCTTACCAAAGAAAGAAAATGAATCGAGCTCTGCACCCTCCTCCCTCCCGTGTGGTGCAACAGATGTCCCTTTCTCCAGAAATGTACTCAATGGGATCAAAATGTTGCAACCACACACACAAGTTGTCCTGCTGTGAGGAAAAGACGAAATAGTACATTTCAAACCAGAAAATGGTCATTTTAAAATCAACATGAAAAACCAAAATTCCTTAAGTATAAACCACGAAAGAGTGCTTACCAAAGAAAGAATATGAATCGAGCTCCGCACCCTCCTCCCTCCCGTGTGGTGCAAAAGATGTCCCTTTCTCGAGAAATGTACTCAATGGGATCGTAATGTTGCAACCACTCACAAGTTGACCTGCTGTGAGGAAAAAACGAGTTAGTACATTTCAAACATGAAAAAGTATAGAACAGAAAAAAATGCTTACCAAAGAAAGAAAATGAATCGAGCTCCGCACCGTCCTCCCTCCCGTGTGGTGCAACAGATGTCCCTTTCTCCAGAAATGTACTCAATGGGATCGTAATGTTGCAACCACACACACAAGTTGACCTGCTGTGAGGAAAAGACGAGTTAGTACATTTCAAACATGAAAAAAGGTCATTTTAAAATCAACATGAAAAACCAAAATTCCTAAAGTATAAACCACGCAAAAATGCTTACCAAAGAAAGAAAATGAATCGAGCTCCCCACCCTCCTCCCTCCCGTGTGGTGCAACACATGCCCCTTTCTCGAGAAATGTACTCAATGGGATCGTAATGTTGCAACCAATCACAAGTTGAACTGCTGTGAGGAAAAAACGAGTTAGTACATTTCAAACATGAAAAAGTATAAAACAGAAAAAGATGCTTACCAAAGAAAGAAAATGGATCGAGCTCCGCACCCTTCTCCCTCCCGTGTGGTGCAACAGATGTCCCTTTCTCCAGAAATGTACTCAATGGGATCGTAATGTTGCAACCACACACACAAGTTGACCTGCTGTGTGGAAAAGACGAGTTTGCACATTTCAAACATGAAAAAGGTCATTTTAAAATCAACATGAAAAACCAAAATTCCTAAAGTATAAACCACACAAAAATGCTTACTAAAGAAAGAAAATGAATCGAGCTCCGCACCCTCCTCCCTCTTGTGTGGTGCAACAGATGTCACTTTCTCCAGAAATGTACTCAATGGGATCGTAATGTTGCATCCACACTCACAAGGTGTCCTGCTGTGAGGAAAAGACGAGTTAGTACATTTCAAACATGAAAAAGGTCATTTTAAAATCAACATGAAAAACCAAAGTTGCTAAAGTATAAACCACACAAAAATGCTTACCAAAGAAAGAAAATGAATCGAGCTCTGCACCATCCTCCCTCCTGTGCGGTGCAACAGATGTCCCTCACTCGAGTAATGTACTCAATGGATCGTACTGTTGCAACCACACACACAAGTTGACCTGCTGTGAGGAAAAGACGAGTTAGTACATTTCAAACATGAAAAAGGTCATTTTAAAATCAACATGAAAAACCAAAATTCCTAAAGTATAAACCACACAAAAATGCTTACCAAAGAAAGAAAATGAATCGAGCTGCGCACCCTCCTCCCTCCCGTGAGGTGCAACAGATGTCCCTTTCTCCAGAAATGAACTCAATGGGATCGTAATGTTGCAACCACACACACTAGTTGACCTGCTGTGAGGAAAAGACGAGTTAGTACATTTCAAACATGAAAAAGTATAAAACAGAAAAAAATGCTTACCAAAGAAAGAAAATGAATCGAGCTCCGCACCCTCCTCCCTCCCGTGTGGTGTAACACATGTCCCTTTCCCCAGAAACGTACTCAATGGGATAGTAATGTTGCATCCACACACAAGTTGACCTGCTGTGACGAAAAAACGAGTTAGTACATTTAAAACATGAAAAAGGTCATTTTAAAATCAACATGAAAAACCAAAATTCCTAAAGTATAAACCACACAAAAATGCTTACCAAAGAAAGAAAATGAATCGAGCTACGCACCCTCCTCCCTCCCGTGTGGTGCAACAGATGTCCCTTTCTCCAGAAATGTACTCAATGGGATCGTAATGTTGCATCCACACACAAGTTGACCTCCTGTGAGGAAAAAACGAGTTAGTACATTTCAGACATGAAAAAGGTCATTATAAAATCAACATGAGAAAGCAAAATTCCAAAAGTATAAAACACAAAGAAATGCTTACCAAAGAAAGAAATGTATCGTGCTCTGCACCCTCCTCCCTCCCATGTGGTGCAACAGATGTCCCTTTTTCGAGAAATGTACTCAGTGGTATCGTACTGTTGCAACCACACACACAAGTTGACCAGCTGTGAGGAAAAGACGAGTTAGGACATTTCAAACATGAAAAAGTATAAAACAGAAAAAAATGCTTACCAAAGAAAGAAAATGAATCGAGCTCTGCACCATCCTCTTTCCCGTGTTGTGCAACAGATGTCCCTTTCTCCATAAATGTACTCAATGGGATCGTAATGTTGCATCCACACACAAGTTGACCTGCTGTGACGAAAAAACGAGTTAGTACATTTCAAACAAGAAAAAGGTCATTTTAAAATCAACATGAAAAAGCAAAATTCCTAAAGTATAAACCACACAATAATTGCTTACCAAAGAAAGAAAATGAATCGAGCTCTGCACCCTCCTCCCTCCCATGTGGTGCAACAGATTTCCCTTTCTCGAGAAATGTACGCAATGGGATCGTAATGTTGCATCCACACACAAGTTGTCCTGCTGTGAGGAAAAAACGAGTTACTACATTTCAGACATGAAAAAGGTCATTATAAAATCAACATGAGAAAGCAAAATTCCAAAAGTATAAAACACAAAAAAATGCTTACCAAAGAAAGAAATGTATCGTGCTCCGCACCCTCCTCCCTCCCATGTGGTGCAACAGATGTCCCTTTCTCCAGAAATGTACTCAATAGGATCGTAATATTGCAACCACACACACAAGTTGATCTGCTGTGAGGAAAAGACGAGTTAGTACATTTCAAACATGAAAAAGGTCATTTTAAAATCAACATGAAAAACCAAAATTCCTAAAGTATAAACCACACAAAAGTGCTTACCAAAGAGAGAAAATGAATCGAGCTCCGCACCCTCCTCCCTCTCGTGTGGTGCAACAGATGTCCCTTTCTCCAGAAATGTACTCAATGGGTTCGAAATGTTGCAACCACACACACTAGTTGACCTGCTGTGAGGAAAAGACGAGTTAGTACATTTCAAACATGAAAAAGTATAAAACAGAAAAAAATGCTTCCAAAAGAAAGAAAATGAATCGAGCTCCGCACCCTCCTCCCACCCGTGTGTTGCAACAGATGTCCCTTTCTCCAAAAACGTACTCAATGGGATCGTAATGTTGCATCCACACACAAGTTGACCTGCTGTGAGGAAAAAACGAGTTAGTACATTTCAGACATGAAAATGGTCATTATAAAATCAACATGAGGAAGCAAAATTCCAAAAGTATAAAACACGAAGAAATGCTTACCAAAGAAAGAAATGTCTCGTGCTCCGCACCCTCCACCCTCCTGTGTGGTGCAACAGATGTCCCTTTCTCCAGAAATGTACTCAATGGTATCGTAATGTTGCAACCACACACACAAGTTGATCTGCTGTGAGGAAAAGATGAGTTAGTACATTTCAAACATGAAAAAGGTCATTTTAAAATCAACATGAAAAACCAAAATTCCTAAAGTATAAACCACACAAAAGTGCTTACCAAAGAGAGAAAATGAATCGAGCTCCGCACCCTCCTCCCTCTCGTGTGGTGCAACAGATGTCCCTTTCTCCAGAAATGTACTCAATGGGTTCGAAATGTTGCAACCACACACACTAGTTGACCTGCTGTGAGGAAAAGACGAGTTAGTACATTTCAAACATGAAAAAGTATAAAACAGAAAAAAATGCTTCCAAAAGAAAGAAAAAGAATCGAGCTCCGCACCCTCCTCCCACCCGTGTGTTGCAACAGATGTCCCTTTCTCCAAAAACGTACTCAATGGGATCGTAATGTTGCATCCACACACAAGTTGACCTGCTGTGAGGAAAAAACGAGTTAGTACATTTCAGACATGAAAATGGTCATTATAAAATCAACATGAGGAAGCAAAATTCCAAAAGTATAAAACACGAAGAAATGCTTACCAAAGAAAGAAATGTCTCGTGCTCCGCACCCTCCACCCTTCCGTGTGGTGCAACAGATGTCCATTTCTCCAGACATGTACTCAATGGGATCGTAATGTTGCATCCACAAACAAGTTGACCTGCTGTGAGGAAAAAACGAGTTAGTACATTTCAGACATGAAAATGGTCATTATAAAATCAACATGAGAAAGCAAAATTCCAAAAGTATAAAACACGAAGAAATGCTTACCAAAGAAAGAAATGTATTGTGCTCCGCACCCTCCTCCCTCCCGTGTGGTGCAACAGATGTCCCTTTCTAAAGAAATGTACTCAATGGGATCGTAATGTTGCAACCACACACACATGTTGATCTGCTGTGAGGAAAAGACGAGTTGGTACATTTCAAACATGAAAAAGGTCATTTTAAAATCAACATGCAAAACCAAAATTCCTAAACTATAAACCACACAAAAATGCTTACCAAAGAAAGAAAATGAATCGAGCTCTGCACCCTCTTTCCTCCCGTGTGGTGCAACAGATGTCCCTTTCTCGAGAAATGTACTCAATGTGATTGTAATGTTGCAACCACACACAAATTGACCTGCTGTGAGGAAAAAACGAGTTAGTACATTTCAGACATGAAAAAGGTCATTATAAAATCAACATGAGAAAGATAAATTCCAAAAGTATAAAACACAAAAAAATGCTTACCAAAGAAAGAAATGTATCGTTCTCCGCACCCTCCTCCCTCCCGTGTGGTGCAACAGATGTCCCTTTCTCCAGAAATGTACTCAATGTGATCGTAATGTTGCATCCACACACAAGTTGACATGCTGTGAGGAAAAAACGAGTTAGTACATTTCAGACATGAAAAAGGTCATTATAAAATGAACATGAGAAAGCAAAATTACAAAAGTATAAAACACAAAGAAATGCTTACCAAAGAAAGAAATGTATCATGCTCCGCACCCTCCTCCCTCCCGTGTGGTGCAACAGATGTCCCTTTCTCGAGAAATGTACTCAATGGGATCGTAATGTTGCAACCACTCACAAGTTGACCAGCTGTGAGGAAAAAACGAGTTAGTACATTTCAAACATGAAAAAGTATAAAACAGAAAAAAATGCTTACCACAGAAAGAAAATGAATCGAGCTCCGCACCCTACTCCCTCCCGTGTGGTGCAACAGATGTCCCTTTCTCCAGAAATGTACTCAATGGGATCGTAATGTTGCAACCACACACACAAGTTGACCTGCTGTGACGAAAAGACGAGTTAGTACATTTCAAACATGAAAAAGGTCATTTTAAAATCAACATGAGAAACCAAAATTCCTAAAGTATAAACCACACAAACATGCTTACCAAAGAAAGAAGATGAAACGAGCTCTGCACCCTCCTCCCTCCCGTGTGGTGCAACAGATGTCCCTTTCTCGAGAAATGTACTCAATGGGATCGTAATGTTGCAACCACTCACAAGTTGACCTGCTGTGAGGAAAAAACGAGTTAGTACATTTCAAACATGAAAAAGTATGAAACAGAAAAAAATGCTTACCAAAGAAAGAAAATGAATCGAGCACCGCACCCTCCTCCCTCCCATGTGGTGCAACAGATGTCCCTTTCTCCAGAAATGTACTCAATGGGATCGTAATGTTGCATCCACACACACAAGTTGACCTGCTAAGAGGAAAAGACGAGTTAGTACATTTCAAACATGATAAAGGTCATTTTAAAATCAACATGAAAAACCAAAATTCCTAAAGTATAAACCACACAAAAATGCTTACCAAAGAAAAAAAATGAATCGAGCTCTGCACCCTCCTCCCACCCGTGTGGTGCAACAGATGTCCTTACTCGAGTAATGTACTCAATGGGATCGTAATGTGGCATGCACACACAAGTTGACCTGCTGTGAGGAAAAAACGAGTTGGTACATTTCAGACATGAAAAAGGTCATTATAAAATCAACATGAGAAAGCAAAATTCCTAAAGTATAAACGACAAAAAAATGCTTACAAAAGAAAGAAAATGAATCGAGCTCTGCACCCTCCTCCCTCCCGTGTGGTGCAACAGATGTCCCTTACTCGAGTAATGTACTCAATGGGATCGTAATGTGGCATCCACACACAAGTTGACCTGCTGTGAGGAAAAAACGAGTTAGTACTTTTCAGACATGAAAAAGGTCATTATAAAATAAACATGAGAAAGCAAAATTCCTAAAGTATAAACCACAAAAAAATGCTTACAAAAGAAAGAAAATGAATCGAGCTCTGCATCCTCCTCCCTCCCATGTGGTGCAACAGATGTCCCTTTCTCGAGAAATGTACTCAATGGGATCGTAATGTTGCAACCACTCACAAGTTGACCAGCTGTGAGGAAAAAACGAGTTAGTACATTTCAAACATGAAAAAGTATAAAACAGAAAAAAATGCTTACCAAAGAAAGAAAATGAATCGAGCTCCGCACCCTACTCCCTCCCGTGTGGTGCAACAGATGTCCCTTTCTCCAGAAATGTACTCAATGGGATCGTAATGTTGCAACCACACACACAAGTTGACCTGCTGTGACGAAAAGACGAGTTAGTACATTTCAAACATGAAAAAGGTCATTTTAAAATCAACATGAGAAACCAAAATTCCTAAAGTATAAACCACACAAACATGCTTACCAAAGAAAGAAGATGAAACGAGCTCTGCACCCTCCTCCCACCCGTGTGGTGCAACAGATGTCCCTTTCTCGAGAAATGTACTCAATGGGATCGTAATGTTGCAACCACTCACAAGTTGACCTGCTGTGAGGAAAAAACGAGTTAGTACATTTCAAACATGAAAAAGTATGAAACAGAAAAAAATGCTTACCAAAGAAAGAAAATGAATCGAGCACCGCACCCTCCTCCCTCCCGTGTGGTGCAACAGATGTCCCTTTCTCCAGAAATGTACTCAATGGGATCGTAATGTTGCATCCACACACACAAGTTGACCTGCTGTGAGGAAAAGACGAGTTAGTACATTTCAAACATGATAAAGGTCATTTTAAAATCAACATGAAAAACCAAAATTCCTAAAGTATAAACCACACAAAAATGCTTACCAAAGAAAAAAAATGAATCGAGCTCTGCACCCTCCTCCCACCTGTGTGGTGCAACAGATGTCCCTTACTCGAGTAATGTACTCAATGGGATCGTAATGTGGCATCCACACACAAGTTGACCTGCTGTGAGGAAAAAACGAGTTAGTACATTTCAGACATGAAAAAGGTCATTATAAAATCAACATGAGAAAGCAAAATTCCTAAAGTATAAACGACAAAAGAATGCTTACAAAAGAAAGAAAATGAATCGAGCTCTGCACCCTCCTCCCTCCCGTGTGGTGCAACAGATGTCCCTTACTCGAGTAATGTACTCAATGGGATCGTAATGTGGCATCCACACACAAGTTGACCTGCTGTGAGGAAAAAACGAGTTAGTACATTTCAGACATGAAAAAGGTCATTATAAAATCAACATGAGAAAGCAAAATTCCTAAAGTATAAACCACAAAAAAATGCTTACAAAAGAAAGAAAATGAATCGAGCTCTGCACCCTCCTCCCTCCCGTGTGGTGCAACAGATGTCCCTTACTCGAGTAATGTACTCAATGGGATCGTAATGTGGCATCCACACACAAGTTGACCTGCTGTGAGGAAAAAACGAGTTAGTAATTTTCAGACATGAAAAAGGTCATTATAAAATCAACATGAGAAAGCAAAATTCCTAAAGTATAAACCACAAAAAAATGCTTACAAAAGAAAGAAAATGAATCGAGCTCTGCACCCTCCTCCCTCCCATGTGGTGCAACAGGTGTCCCTTTCTCGAGAAATGTACTCAATGGGATCGTAATGTTGCAACCACTCACAAGTTGACCTGCTGTGAGGAAAAAACGAGTTAGTACATTTCAAACATGGAAAAGTATAAAACAGAAAAAAATGCTTACCAAAGAAAGAAAATGAATCGAGCTCTGCACCCTCCTCCTTCCCGTGTGGTGCAACAGATGTCCCTTTCTCCAAAAATTTACTCAATGGGATCGTTATGTTGCATCCACACACAAGTTGATCTGCTGTAACGATAAAACGAATTAGTACATTTCAAACATGAAAAAGGTCATTTTAAAATCAACATGAAAAACCAAAATACCTAAAGTATAAACCACGCAAAAATGCTTACTAAAGAAAGAAAATGAATCGAGCTCCGCACCCCCCTCCCTCCCGTGTGTTGCAACAGATGTCCCTTTCTCCAGAAATGTACTCAATGGGATCGTAATGTTGCATCCACACACACAAGTTGACCTGCTGTGAGGAAAAGACGAGTTAGTGAATTTCAAACATCAAAAAGGTCATTTTAAAATCATCATGAAAAACCAAAATTCCTAAAGTATAAACCACACAAAAATGCTTACCAAAGAAAGAAAATGAATCAAACTCTGCACCCTCCTCCCTCCCGTGTGGTGCAACAGATGTCCCTTAATCGAGTAATGTACTCAATGGGATCGTAATGTGGCATCCACTCACAAGTTGACCTCCTGTGAGGAAAAAACGAGTTAGTACATTTCAAACATGAAAAAGTATAAAACAGAAAAAAATGCTTACTAAAGAAAGAAAATGAATCGAGTCTCGCACCCTCCTCCCACCCGTGTGTTGCAACAGATGTCCCTTTCTCCAAAAACGTACTCAATGGGATCGTAATGTTGCATCCACACACAAGTTGACCTGCTGTGACGAAAAAACGAGTTAGTACATTTCAAACATGAAAAAGATCATTTTAAAATCAACATGAAAAACCAAAATTCCTAAAGTATAAACCACACAAAAATGCTTACCAAGAAAGAAAATGAATCGAGCTCTGCACCCTCCTCCCTCCCGTGTGGTGCAACAGATGTCCCTTTCTCGAGAAATGTACTCATTGGGATCGTAATGTTGCATCCACACACAAGTTGACCTGCTGTGAGGAAAAAACGAGTTACCACATTTCAGACATGAAAAAGGTCATTATAAAATCAACATGAGAAAGCAAAATTCCAAAAATATAAAACACAAAGAAATGCTTACCAAAGAAAGAAATATATCGTGCTCCGCACCCTCCTCCCTCCCGTGTGGTGCAACAGATGTCCATTTCTCCAGAAATGTACTCAATGGGATCGTAATGTTGCATCCACACACAAGTTGACCTGCTGTGAGGAAAAAACGAGTTAGTACATTTCAGACATGAAAATGGTCATTATAAAATCAACATGAGAAAGCAAAATTCCAAAAGTATAAAACACGAGGAAATGCTTACCAAAGAAAGAAATGTATCGTGCTCTGCACCCTCCACCCTCCCGTGTGGTGCAACAGATGTCCCTTTCTCCAGAAATGTACTCAATGGTATCGTAATGTTGCAACCACACACACAAGTTGACCTGCTGTGTGGAAAAGACAAGTTAGTACATTTCAAACATGAAAAAGTATAAAACAGAAAAGAATGCATACCAAAGAAAGAAAATGAATCGAGCTCCGCACCCTCCTCCCTCCCATGTGGTGCAACAGATGTCCCTTTCTCCAAAAATGTGCTCAATGGCATCGTAATGTTGCATCCACACACAAGTTGACCTGCTGTGACGAAAAAACGAGTTAGTACATTTCAAACATGAAAAAGGTAATTTTAAAATCAACATGAAAAACCAAAATTCCTAAAGTATAAACCACACAATAATTGCTTACCAAAGTAAGAAAATGAATCGAGCTCTGCACCCTCCTCCCTCCCGTGTGGTGCAACAGATGTCCCTTTCTCGAGAAATGTACTCAATGGGATCGTAATGTTGCATCCACTCACAAGTTGACCCGCTGTGAGGAAAAAACGAGTTAGTACATTTCAGACATGAAAAAGGTCACTATAAATTCAACATGAGAAAGCAAAATTCCAAAAGTATAAAACACAAAAAATGCTTACCAAAGAAAGAAATGTATCGTGCTCCGCACCCTCCTCCCTCCCGTGTGGTGCAACAGATGTCCCTTTCTCCAGAAATGTACTCAATGGGATCGTAATGTTGCAACCACACACACAAGTTGATCTGCTGTGAGGAAAAGACGAGTTAGTACATTTCAAACATGAAAAAGGTCATTTTAAAATCAACATGAAAAACCAAAATTCCTAAACTATAAACCACAAAAAAATGCTTACCAAAGAAAGAAAATGATATGAGCTCTGCACCCTCCTTCCTCCGTGTGGTGCAACAGATGTCCCTTTCTCGAGAAATGTACTCAATGTGATTGTAATGTTGCAACCACACACAAATTGACCTGCTGTGAGGAAAAAACGAGTTAGTACATTTCAGACATGAAAAAGGTCATTATAAAATGAACATGAGAAAGCAAAATTACAAAAGTATAAAACACAAAGAAATGCTTACCAAAGAAAGAAATGTATCATGCTCCGCACCCTCCTCCCTCCCGTGTGGTGCAACAGATGTCCCTTTCTCGAGAAATGTACTCAATGGGATCGTAATGTTGCAACCACTCACAAGTTGACCAGCTGTGAGGAAAAAACGAGTTAGTACATTTCAAACATGAAAAAGTATAAAACAGAAAAAAATGCTTACCAAAGAAAGAAAATGAATCGAGCTCCGCACCCTACTCCCTCCCGTGTGGTGCAACAGATGTCCCTTTCTCCAGAAATGTACTCAATGGGATCGTAATGTTGCAACCACACACACAAGTTGACCTGCTGTGACGAAAAGACGAGTTAGTACATTTCAAACATGAAAAAGGTCATTTTAAAATCAACATGAGAAACCAAAATTCCTAAAGTATAAACCACACAAACATGCTTACCAAAGAAAGAAGATGAAACGAGCTCTGCACCCTCCTCCCTCCCGTGTGGTGCAACAGATGTCCCTTTCTCGAGAAATGTACTCAATGGGATCGTAATGTTGCAACCACTCACAAGTTGACCTGCTGTGAGGAAAAAACGAGTTAGTACATTTCAAACATGAAAAAGTATGAAACAGAAAAAAATGCTTACCAAAGAAAGAAAATGAATCGAGCACCGCACCCTCCCCCCTCCCGTGTGGTGCAACAGATGTCCCTTTCTCCAGAAATGTACTCAATGGGATCGTAATGTTGCATCCACACACACAAGTTGACCTGCTGTGAGGAAAAGACGAGTTAGTACATTTCAAACATGATAAAGGTCATTTTAAAATCAACATGAAAAACCAAAATTCCTAAAGTATAAACCACACAAAAATGCTTACCAAAGAAAAAAAATGAATCGAGCTCTGCACCCTCCTCCCACCCGTGTGGTGCAACAGATGTCCCTTACTCGAGTAATGTACTCAATGGGATCGTAATGTGGCATCCACACACAAGTTGACCTGCTGTGAGGAAAAAACGAGTTGGTACATTTCAGACATGAAAAAGGTCATTATAAAATCAACATGAGAAAGCAAAATTCCTAAAGAATAAACGACAAATAAATGCTTACAAAAGAAAGAAACTGAATCGAGCTCTGCACCCTCCTCCCTCCCGTGTGGTGCAACAGATGTCCCTTACTCGAGTAATGTACTCAATGGGATCGTAATGTGGCATCCACACACAAGTTGACCTGCTGTGAGGAAAAAACGAGTTAGTACTTTTCAGACATGAAAAAGGTCATTATAAAATCAACATGAGAAAGCAAAATTCCTAAAGTATAAACCACAAAAAAATGCTTACAAAAGAAAGAAAATGCATCGAGCTCTGCATCCTCCTCCCTCCCATGTGGTGCAACAGATGTCCCTTTCTCGAGAAATGTACTCAATGGGATCGTAATGTTGCAACCACTCACAAGTTGACCAGCTGTGAGGAAAAAACGAGTTAGTACATTTCAAACATGAAAAAGTATAAAACAGAAAAAAATGCTTACCAAAGAAAGAAAATGAATCGAGCTCCGCACCCTACTCCCTCCCGTGTGGTGCAACAGATGTCCCTTTCTCCAGAAATGTACTCAATGGGATCGTAATGTTGCAACCACACACACAAGTTGACCTGCTGTGACGAAAAGACGAGTTAGTACATTTCAAACATGAAAAAGGTCATTTTAAAATCAACATGAGAAACCAAAATTCCTAAAGTATTACCACACAAACATGCTTACCAAAGAAAGAAGATGAAACGAGCTCTGCACCCTCCTCCCTCCCGTGTGGTGCAACAGATGTCCCTTTCTCGAGAAATGTACTCAATGGGATCGTAATGTTGCAACCACTCACAAGTTGACCTGCTGTGAGGAAAAAACGAGTTAGTACATTTCAAACATGAAAAAGTATGAAACAGAAAAAAATGCTTACCAAAGAAAGAAAATGAATCGAGCACCGCACCCTCCTCCCTCCCGTGTGGTGCAACAGATGTCCCTTTCTCCAGAAATGTACTCAATGGGATCGTAATGTTGCATCCACACACACAAGTTGACCTGCTGTGAGGAAAAGACGAGTTAGTACATTTCAAACATGATAAAGGTCATTTTAAAATCAACATGAAAAACCAAAATTTTTAAAGTATAAACCACACAAAAATGCTTACCAAGGAAAAAAAATGAATCGAGCTCTGCACCCTCCTCCCACCTGTGTGGTGCAACAGATGTCCCTTACTCGAGTAATGTACTCAATGGGATCGTAATGTGGCATCCACACACAAGTTGACCTGCTGTGAGGAAAAAACGAGTTAGTACATTTCAGACATGAAAAAGGTCATTATAAAATCAACATGAGAAAGCAAAATTCCTAAAGTATAAACCGCAAAAAAATGCTTACAAAAGAAAGAAAATGAATCGAGCTCTGCACACGCCTCCCTCCCGTGTGGTGCAACAGATGTCCCTTACTCGAGTAATGTACTCAATGGGATCGTAATGTGGCATCCACACACAAGTTGACCTGCTGTGAGGAAAAAACGAGTTAGTACTTTTCAGACATGAAAAAGGTCATTATAAAATCAACATGAGAAAGCAAAATTCCTAAAGTATAAACCACAAAAAAATGCTTACAAAAGAAAGAAAATGAATCAAGCTCTGCACCCTCCTCCCTCCTATGTGGTGCAACAGATGTCCCTTTCTCGAGTAATGTACTCAATGGGATCGTAATGTTGCATCCACTCACAAGTTGACCTGCTGTGAGGAAAAAACGAGTTAGTACATTTCAGACATGAAAAAGGTCACTATAAATTCAACATGAGAAAGCAAAATTCCAAAAGTATAAAACACAAAAAATGCTTACCAAAGAAAGAAATGTATCGTGCTCCGCACCCTCCTCCCTCCCGTGTGGTGCAACAGATGTCCCTTTCTCCAGAAATGTACTCAATGGGATCGTAATGTTGCAACCACACACACAAGTTGATCTGCTGTGAGGAAAAGACGAGTTAGTACATTTCAAACATGAAAAAGGTCATTTTAAAATCAACATGAAAAACCAAAATTCCTAAACTATAAACCACAAAAAAATGCTTACCAAAGAAAGAAAATGAAATGAGCTCTGCACCCTGCTTCCTCCGTGTGGTGCAACAGATGTCCCTTTCTCGAGAAATGTACTCAATGTGATTGTAATGTGCAACCACACACAAATTGACCTGCTGTGAGGAAAAAACGAGTTAGTACATTTCAGACATGAAAAAGGTCATTATAAAATGAACATGAGAAAGCAAAATTACAAAAGTATAAAACACAAAGAAATGCTTACCAAAGAAAGAAATGTATCATGCTCCGCACCCTCCTCCCTCCCGTGTGGTGCAACAGATGTCCCTTTCTCGAGAAATGTACTCAATGGGATCGTAATGTTGCAACCACTCACAAGTTGACCAGCTGTGAGGAAAAAACGAGTTAGTACATTTCAAACATGAAAAAGTATAAAACAGAAAAAAATGCTTACCAAAGAAAGAAAATGAATCGAGCTCCGCACCCTACTCCCTCCCGTGTGGTGCAACAGATGTCCCTTTCTCCAGAAATGTACTCAATGGGATCGTAATGTTGCAACCACACACACAAGTTGACCTGCTGTGACGAAAAGACGAGTTAGTACATTTCAAACATGAAAAAGGTCATTTTAAAATCAACATGAGAAACCAAAATTCCTAAAGTATAAACCACACAAACATGCTTACCAAAGAAAGAAGATGAAACGAGCTCTGCACCCTCCTCCCTCCCGTGTGGTGCAACAGATGTCCCTTTCTCGAGAAATGTACTCAATGGGATCGTAATGTTGCAACCACTCACAAGTTGACCTGCTGTGAGGAAAAAACGAGTTAGTACATTTCAAACATGAAAAAGTATGAAACAGAAAAAAATGCTTACCAAAGAAAGAAAATGAATCGAGCACCGCACCCTCCTCCCTCCCGTGTGGTGCAACAGATGTCCCTTTCTCCAGAAATGTACTCAATGGGATCGTAATGTTGCATCCACACACACAAGTTGACCTGCTGTGAGGAAAAGACGAGTTAGTACATTTCAAACATGATAAAGGTCATTTTAAAATCAACATGAAAAACCAAAATTCCTAAAGTATAAACCACACAAAAATGCTTACCAAAGAAAAAAAATGAATCGAGCTCTGCACCCTCCTCCCACCCGTGTGGTGCAACAGATGTCCCTTACTCGAGTAATGTACTCAATGTGATTGTAATGTGGCATCCACACACAAGTTGACCTGCTGTGAGGAAAAAACGAGTTGGTACATTTCAGACATGAAAAAGGTCATTATAAAATCAACATGAGAAAGCAAAATTCCTAAAGTATAAACGACAAAAAAATGCTTACAAAAGAAAGAAAATGAATCGAGCTCTGCACCCTCCTCCCTCCCGTGTGGTGCAACACATGTCCCTTACTCGAGTAATGTACTCAATGGGATCGTAATGTGGCATCCACACACAAGTTGACCTGCTGTGAGGAAAAAACGAGTTAGTACTTTTCAGACATGAAAAAGGTCATTATAAAATCAACATGAGAAAGCAAAATTCCTAAAGTATAAACCACAAAAAAATGCTTACAAAAGAAAGAAAATGAATCGAGCTCTGCATCCTCCTCCCTCCCATGTGGTGCAACAGATGTCCCTTTCTCGAGAAATGTACTCAATGGGATCGTAATGTTGCAACCACTCACAAGTTGACCAGCTGTGAGGAAAAAACGAGTTAGTACATTTCAAACATGAAAAAGTATAAAACAGAAAAAAATGCTTACCAATGAAAGAAAATGAATCGAGCTCCACACCCTACTCCCTCCCGTGTGGTGCAACAGATGTCCCTTTCTCCAGAAATGTACTCAATGGGATCGTAATGTTGCAACCACACACACAAGTTGACCTGCTGTGACGAAAAGACGAGTTAGTACATTTCAAACATGAAAAAGGTCATTTTAAAATCAACATGAGAAACCAAAATTCCTAAAGTATTACCACACAAACATGCTTACCAAAGAAAGAAGATGAAACGAGCTCTGCACCCTCCTCCCTCCCGTGTGGTGCAACAGATGTCCCTTTCTCGAGAAATGTACTCAATGGGATCGTAATGTTGCAACCACTCACAAGTTGACCTGCTGTGAGGAAAAAACGAGTTAGTACATTTCAAACATGATAAAGTATGAAACAGAAAAAAATGCTTACCAAAGAAAGAAAATGAATCGAGCACCGCACCCTCCTCCCTCCCGTGTGGTGCAACAGATGTCCCTTTCTCCAGAAATGTACTCAATGGGATCGTAATGTTGCATCCACACACACAAGTTGACCTGCTGTGAGGAAAAGACGAGTTAGTACATTTCAAACATGATAAAGGTCATTTTAAAATCAACATGAAAAACCAAAATTTTTAAAGTATAAACCACACAAAAATGCTTACCAAAGAAAAAAAATGAATCGAGCTCTGCACCCTCCTCCCACCTGTGTGGTGCAACAGATGTCCCTTACTCGAGTAATGTACTCAATGGGATCGTAATGTGGCATCCACACTCAAGTTGACCTGCTGTGAGGAAAAAACGAGTTAGTACATTTCAGACATGAAAAAGGTCATTATAAAATCAACATGAGAAAGCAAAATTCCTAAAGTATAAACCGCAAAAAAATGCTTACAAAAGAAAGAAAATGAATCGAGCTCTGCACCCTCCTCCCTCCCGTGTGGTGCAACAGATGTCCCTTACTCGAGTAATGTACTCAATGGGATCGTAATGTGGCATCCACACACAAGTTGACCTGCTGTGAGGAAAAAACGAGTTAGTACTTTTCAGACATGAAAAAGGTCATTATAAAATCAACATGAGAAAGCAAAATTCCTAAAGTATAAACCACAAAAAAATGCTTACAAAAGAAAGAAAATGAATCGAGCTCTACACCCTCCTCCCTCCTATGTGGAGCAACAGATGTCCCTTTCTCGAGAAATGTACTCAATGGGATCGTAATGTTGCAACCACTCACAAGTTGACCTGCTGTGAGGAAAAAACGAGTTAGTACATTTCAAACATGGAAAAGTATAAAACAGAAAAAAATGCTTACCAAAGAAAGAAAATGAATCGATCTCTGCACCCTCCTCCTTCCCGTGTGGTGCAACAGATGTCCTTTTCTCCAAAAATTTACTCAATGGGATCGTTATGTTGCATCCACACACAAGTTGATCTACTGTAACGATAAAACGAGTTAGTACATTTCAAACATGAAAAAGGACATTTTAAAATCAACATGAAAAACCAAAATACCTAAAGTATAAACCACGCAAAAATGCTTACTAAAGAAAGAAAATGAATCGAGCTCCGCACCCCCCTCCCTCCCGTGTGTTGCAACAGATGTCCCTTTCTCCAGAAATGTACTCAATGGGATCGTAATGTTGCAACCACTCACAAGTTGACCAGCTGTGAGGAAAAAACGAGTTAGTACATTTCAGACATGAAAAAGGTCACTATAAATTCAACATGAGAAAGCAAAATTCCAAAAGTATAAAACACAAAAAATGCTTACCAAAGAAAGAAATGTATCGTGCTCCGCACCCTCCTCCCTCCCGTGTGGTGCAACAGATGTCCCTTTCTCCAGAAATGTACTCAATGGGATCGTAATGTTGCAACCACACACACAAGTTGATCTGCTGTGAGGAAAAGACGAGTTAGTACATTTCAAACATGAAAAAGGTCATTTTAAAATCAACATGAAAAACCAAAATTCCTAAACTATAAACCACAAAAAAATGCTTACCAAAGAAAGAAAATGAAATGAGCTCTGCACCCTCCTTCCTCCGTGTGGTGCAACAGATGTCCCTTTCTCGAGAAATGTACTCAATGTGATTGTAATGTGCAACCACACACAAATTGACCTGCTGTGAGGAAAAAACGAGTTAGTACATTTCAGACATGAAAAAGGTCATTATAAAATGAACATGAGAAAGCAAAATTACAAAAGTATAAAACACAAAGAAATGCTTACCAAAGAAAGAAATGTATCATGCTCCGCACCCTCCTCCCTCCCGTGTGGTGCAACAGATGTCCCTTTCTCGAGAAATGTACTCAATGGGATCGTAATGTTGCAACCACTCACAAGTTGACCAGCTGTGAGGAAAAAACGAGTTAGTACATTTCTAACATGAAAAAGTATAAAACAGAAAAAAATGCTTACCAAAGAAAGAAAATGAATCGAGCTCCGCACCCTACTCCCTCCCGTGTGGTGCAACAGATGTCCCTTTCTCCAGAAATGTACTCAATGGGATCGTAATGTTGCAACCACACACACAAGTTGACCTGCTGTGACGAAAAGACGAGTTAGTACATTTCAAACATGAAAAAGGTCATTTTAAAATCAACATGAGAAACCAAAATTCCTAAAGTATAAACCACACAAACATGCTTACCAAAGAAAGAAGATGAAACGAGCTCTGCACCCTCCTCCCTCCCGTGTGGTGCAACAGATGTCCCTTTCTCGAGAAATGTACTCAATGGGATCGTAATGTTGCAACCACTCACAAGTTGACCTGCTGTGAGGAAAAAACGAGTTAGTACATTTCAAACATGAAAAAGTATGAAACAGAAAAAAATGCTTACCAAAGAAAGAAAATGAATCGAGCACCGCACCCTCCTCCCTCCCGTGTGGTGCAACAGATGTCCCTTTCTCCAGAAATGTACTCAATGGGATCGTAATGTTGCATCCACACACACAAGTTGACCTGCTGTGAGGAAAAGACGAGTTAGTACATTTCAAACATGATAAAGGTCATTTTAAAATCAACATGAAAAACCAAAATTCCTAAAGTATAAACCACACAAAAATGCTTACCAAAGAAAAAAAATGAATCGAGCTCTGCACCCTCCTCCCACCCGTGTGGTGCAACAGATGTCCCTTACTCGAGTAATGTACTCAATGTGATTGTAATGTGGCATCCACACACAAGTTGACCTGCTGTGAGGAAAAAACGAGTTGGTACATTTCAGACATGAAAAAGGTCATTATAAAATCAACATGAGAAAGCAAAATTCCTAAAGTATAAACGACAAAAAAATGCTTACAAAAGAAAGAAAATGAATCGAGCTCTGCACCCTCCTCCCTCCCGTGTGGTGCAACACATGTCCCTTACTCGAGTAATGTACTCAATGGGATCGTAATGTGGCATCCACACACAAGTTGACCTGCTGTGAGGAAAAAACGAGTTAGTACTTTTCAGACATGAAAAAAGTCATTATAAAATCAACATGAGAAAGCAAAATTCCTAAAGTATAAACCACAAAAAAATGCTTACAAAAGAAAGAAAATGAATCGAGCTCTGCATCCTCCTCCCTCCCATGTGGTGCAACAGATGTCCCTTTCTCCAGAAATGTACTCAATGGGATCGTAATGTTGCAACCACTCACAAGTTGACCAGCTGTGAGGAAAAAACGAGTTAGTACATTTCAAACATGAAAAAGTATAAAACAGAAAAAAATGCTTACCAATGAAAGAAAATGAATTGAGCTCCGCACCCTACTCCCTCCCGTGTGGTGCAACAGATGTCCCTTTCTCCAGAAATGTACTCAATGGGATCGTAATGTTGCAACCACACACACAAGTTGACCTGCTGTGACGAAAAGACGAGTTAGTTCATTTCAAACATGAAAAAGGTCATTTTAAAATCAACATGAGAAACCAAAATTCCTAAAGTATTACCACACAAACATGCTTACCAAAGAAAGAAGATGAAACGAGCTCTGCACCCTCCTCCCTCCCGTGTGGTGCAACAGATGTCCCTTTCTCGAGAAATGTACTCAATGGGATCGTAATGTTGCAACCACTCACAAGTTGACCTGCTGTGAGGAAAAAACGAGTTAGTACATTTCAAACATGAAAAAGTATGAAACAGAAAAAAATGCTTACCAAAGAAAGAAAATGAATCGAGCACCGCACCCTCCTCCCTCCCGTGTGGTGCAACAGATGTCCCTTTCTCCAGAAATGTACTCAATGGGATCGTAATGTTGCATCCACACACACAAGTTGACCTGCTGTGAGGAAAAGACGAGTTAGTACATTTCAAACATGATAAAGGTCATTTTAAAATCAACATGAAAAACCAAAATTTTTAAAGTATAAACCACACAAAAATGCTTACCAAAGAAAAAAAATGAATCGAGCTCTGCACCCTCCTCCCACCTGTGTGGTGCAACAGATGTCCCTTACTCGAGTAATGTACTCAATGGGATCGTAATGTGGCATCCACACAGAAGTTTACCTGCTGTGAGGAAAAAACGAGTTAGTACATTTCAAACATGAAAAAGGTCATTATAAAATCAACATGAAAAACCAAAATTTTTAAAGTATAAACCACACAAAAATGCTTACCAAAGAAAAAAAATGAATCGAGCTCTGCACCCTCCTCCCTCCCGTGTGGTGCAACAGATGTCCCTTTCTCCAGAAATGTACTCAATGGGATCGTAATGTTGCATCCACACACACAAGTTGACCTGCTGTGAGGAAAAAACGAGTTAGTACATTTCAAACATGATAAAGGTCATTTTAAAATCAACATGAAAAACCAAAATTTTTAAAGTATAAACCACACAAAAATGCTTACCAAAGAAAAAAAATGAATCGAGCTCTGCACCCTCCTCCCACCTGTGTGGTGCAACAGATGTCCCTTACTCGAGTAATGTACTCAATGGGATCGTAATGTGGCATCCACACACAAGTTTACCTGCTGTGAGGAAAAGACGAGTTAGTACATTTCAAACATGATAAAGGTCATTTTAAAATCAACATGAAAAACCAAAATTTTTAAAGTATAAACCACACAAAAATGCTTACCAAAGAAAAAAAATGAATCGAGCTCTGCACCCTCCTCCCTCCCGTGTGGTGCAACAGATGTCCCTTTCTCCAGAAATGTACTCAATGGGATCGTAATGTTGCATCCACACACACAAGTTGACCTGCTGTGAGGAAAAAACGAGTTAGTACATTTCAAACATGATAAAGGTCATTTTAAAATCAACATGAAAAACCAAAATTTTTAAAGTATAAACCACACAAAAATGCTTACCAAAGAAAAAAAATGAATCGAGCTCTGCACCCTCCTCCCACCTGTGTGGTGCAACAGATGTCCCTTACTCGAGTAATGTACTCAATGGGATCGTAATGTGGCATCCACACACAAGTTTACCTGCTGTGAGGAAAAGACGAGTTAGTACATTTCAAACATGATAAAGGTCATTCTAAAATCAACATGAAAAACCAAAATTTTTAAAGTATAAACCACACAAAAATGCTTACCAAAGAAAAAAAATGAATCGAGCTCTGCACCCTCCTCCCACCTGTGTGGTGCAACAGATGTCCCTTACTCGAGTAATGTACTCAATGGGATCGTAATGTGGCATCCACACACAAGTTTACCTGCTGTGAGGAAAAAAACGAGTTAGTACATTTCAGACATGAAAAAGGTCATTATAAAATCAACATGAGAAAGCAAAATTCCTAAAGTATAAACCGCAAAAAAATGCTTACAAAAGAAAGAAAATGAATCGAGCTCTGCACCCTCCTCCCTCCCGTGTGGTGCAACAGATGTCCCTTACTCGAGTAATGTACTCAATGGGATCGTAATGTGGCATCCACACACAAGTTGACCTGCTGTGAGGAAAAAACGAGTTAGTACATTTCAAACATGATAAAGGTCATTTTAAAATCAACATGAAAAACCAAAATTTTTAAAGTATAAACCACACAAAAATGCTTACCAAAGAAAAAAAATGAATCGAGCTCTGCACCCTCCTCCCTCCCGTGTGGTGCAACAGATGTCCCTTTCTCCAGAAATGTACTCAATGGGATCGTAATGTTGCATCCACACACACAAGTTGACCTGCTGTGAGGAAAAAACGAGTTAGTACATTTCAGACATGAAAAAGGTCATTATAAAATCAACATGAGAAAGCAAAATTCCTAAAGTATAAACCGCAAAAAAATGCTTACAAAAGAAAGAAAATGAATCGAGCTCTGCACCCTCCTCCCTCCCGTGTGGTGCAACAGATGTCCCTTACTCGAGTAATGTACTCAATGGGATCGTAATGTGGCATCCACACACAAGTTGACCTGCTGTGAGGAAAAAACGAGTTAGTACATTTCAAACATGATAAAGGTCATTATAAAATCAACATGAAAAACCAAAATTTTTAAAGTATAAACCACACAAAAATGCTTACCAAAGAAAAAAAATGAATCGAGCTCTGCACCCTCCTCCCTCCCGTGTGGTGCAACAGATGTCCCTTTCTCCAGAAATGTACTCAATGGGATCGTAATGTTGCATCCACACACACAAGTTGACCTGCTGTGAGGAAAAAACGAGTTAGTACATTTCAGACATGAAAAAGGTCATTATAAAATCAACATGAGAAAGCAAAATTCCTAAAGTATAAACCCCAAAAAAATGCTTACAAAAGAAAGAAAATGAATCGAGCTCTGCACCCTCCTCCCTCCCGTGTGGTGCAACAGATGTCCCTTACTCGAGTAATGTACTCAATGGGATCGTAATGTGGCATCCACACACAAGTTTACCTGCTGTGAGGAAAAGACGAGTTAGTACATTTCAAACATGATAAAGGTCATTTTAAAATCAACATGAAAAACCAAAATTTTTAAAGTATAAACCACACAAAAATGCTTACCAAAGAAAAAAAATGAATCGAGCTCTGCACCCTCCTCCCTCCCGTGTGGTGCAACAGATGTCCCTTTCTCCAGAAATGTACTCAATGGGATCGTAATGTTGCATCCACACACACAAGTTGACCTGCTGTGAGGAAAAAACGAGTTAGTACATTTCAAACATGATAAAGGTCATTTTAAAATCAACATGAAAAACCAAAATTTTTAAAGTATAAACCACACAAAAATGCTTACCAAAGAAAAAAAATGAATCGAGCTCTGCACCCTCCTCCCACCTGTGTGGTGCAACAGATGTCCCTTACTCGAGTAATGTACTCAATGGGATCGTAATGTGGCATCCACACACAAGTTGACCTGCTGTGAGGAAAAAACGAGTTAGTACATTTCAAACATGATAAAGGTCATTTTAAAATCAACATGAAAAACCAAAATTTTTAAAGTATAAACCACACAAAAATGCTTACCAAAGAAAAAAAATGAATCGAGCTCTGCACCCTCCTCCCTCCCGTGTGGTGCAACAGATGTCCCTTTCTCCAGAAATGTACTCAATGGGATCGTAATGTTGCATCCACACACACAAGTTGACCTGCTGTGAGGAAAAAACGAGTTAGTACATTTCAGACATGAAAAAGGTCATTATAAAATCAACATGAGAAAGCAAAATTCCTAAAGTATAAACCGCAAAAAAATGCTTACAAAAGAAAGAAAATGAATCGAGCTCTGCACCCTCCTCCCTCCCGTGTGGTGCAACAGATGTCCCTTACTCGAGTAATGTACTCAATGGGATCGTAATGTGGCATCCACACACAAGTTGACCTGCTGTGAGGAAAAAACGAGTTAGTACATTTCAAACATGATAAACGTCATTATAAAATCAACATGAAAAACCAAAATTTTTAAAGTATAAACCACACAAAAATGCTTACCAAAGAAAAAAAATGAATCGAGCTCTGCACCCTCCTCCCTCCCGTGTGGTGCAACAGATGTCCCTTTCTCCAGAAATGTACTCAATGGGATCGTAATGTTGCATCCACACACACAAGTTTACCTGCTGTGAGGAAAAAACGAGTTAGTACATTTCAGACATGAAAAAGGTCATTATAAAATCAACATGAGAAAGCAAAATTCCTAAAGTATAAACCGCAAAAAAATGCTTACAAAAGAAAGAAAATGAATCGAGCTCTGCACCCTCCTCCCTCCCGTGTGGTGCAACAGATGTCCCTTACTCGAGTAATGTACTCAATGGGATCGTAATGTGGCATCCACACACAAGTTGACCTGCTGTGAGGAAAAAACGAGTTAGTACATTTCAAACATGATAAAGGTCATTTTAAAATCAACATGAAAAACCAAAATTTTTAAAGTATAAACCACACAAAAATGCTTACCAAAGAAAAAAAATGAATCGAGCTCTGCACCCTCCTCCCTCCCGTGTGGTGCAACAGATGTCCCTTTCTCCAGAAATGTACTCAATGGGATCGTAATGTTGCATCCACACACACAAGTTGACCTGCTGTGAGGAAAAAACGAGTTAGTACATTTCAGACATGAAAAAGGTCATTATAAAATCAACATGAGAAAGCAAAATTCCTAAAGTATAAACCGCAAAAAAATGCTTACAAAAGAAAGAAAATGAATCGAGCTCTGCACCCTCCTCCCTCCCGTGTGGTGCAACAGATGTCCCTTACTCGAGTAATGTACTCAATGGGATCGTAATGTGGCATCCACACACAAGTTGACCTGCTGTGAGGAAAAAACGAGTTAGTACATTTCAAACATGATAAAGGTCATAATAAAATCAACATGAAAAACCAAAATTTTTAAAGTATAAACCACACAAAAATGCTTACCAAAGAAAAAAAATGAATCGAGCTCTGCACCCTCCTCCCTCCCGTGTGGTGCAACAGATGTCCCTTTCTCCAGAAATGTACTCAATGGGATCGTAATGTTGCATCCACACACACAAGTTGACCTGCTGTGAGGAAAAAACGAGTTAGTACATTTCAGACATGAAAAAGGTCATTATAAAATCAACATGAGAAAGCAAAATTCCTAAAGTATAAACCGCAAAAAAATGCTTACAAAAGAAAGAAAATGAATCGAGCTCTGCACCCTCCTCCCTCCCGTGTGGTGCAACAGATGTCCCTTACTCGAGTAATGTACTCAATGGGATCGTAATGTGGCATCCACACACAAGTTTACCTGCTGTGAGGAAAAGACGAGTTAGTACATTTCAAACATGATAAAGGTCATTTTAAAATCAACATGAAAAACCAAAATTTTTAAAGTATAAACCACACAAAAATGCTTACCAAAGAAAAAAAATGAATCGAGCTCTGCACCCTCCTCCCACCTGTGTGGTGCAACAGATCTCCCTTACTCGAGTAATGTACTCAATGGGATCGTAATGTGGCATCCACACACAAGTTTACCTGCTGTGAGGAAAAAACGAGTTAGTACATTTCAGACATGAAAAAGGTCATTATAAAATCAACATGAGAAAGCAAAATTCCTAAAGTATAAACCGCAAAAAAATGCTTACAAAAGAAAGAAAATGAATCGAGCTCTGCACCCTCCTCCCTCCCGTGTGGTGCAACAGATGTCCCTTACTCGAGTAATGTACTCAATGGGATCGTAATGTGGCATCCACACACAAGTTTACCTGCTGTGAGTAAAAGACGAGTTAGTACATTTCAAACATGATAAAGGTCATTTTAAAATCAACATGAAAAACCAAAATTTTTAAAGTATAAACCACACAAAAATGCTTACCAAAGAAAAAAAATGAATCGAGCTCTGCACCCTCCTCCCACCTGTGTGGTGCAACAGATGTCCCTTACTCGAGTAATGTACTCAATGGGATCGTAATGTGGCATCCACACACAAGTTTACCTGCTGTGAGGAAAAGACGAGTTAGTACATTTCAAACATGATAAAGGTCATTTTAAAATCAACATGAAAAACCAAAATTTTTAAAGTATAAACCACACAAAAATGCTTACCAAAGAAAAAAAATGAATCGAGCTCTGCACCCTCCTCCCACCTGTGTGGTGCAACAGATGTCCCTTACTCGAGTAATGTACTCAATGGGATCGTAATGTGGCATCCACACACAAGTTTACCTGCTGTGAGGAAAAAACGAGTTAGTACATTTCAGACATGAAAAAGGTCATTATAAAATCAACATGAGAAAGCAAAATTCCTAAAGTATAAACCGCAAAAAAATGCTTACAAAAGAAAGAAAATGAATCGAGCTCTGCACCCTCCTCCCTCCCGTGTGGTGCAACAGATGTCCCTTACTCGAGTAATGTACTCAATGGGATCGTAATGTGGCATCCACACACAAGTTGACCTGCTGTGAGGAAAAAACGAGTTAGTACATTTCAAACATGATAAAGGTCATTATAAAATCAACATGAAAAACCAAAATTTTTAAAGTATAAACCACACAAAAATGCTTACCAAAGAAAAAAAATGAATCGAGCTCTGCACCCTCCTCCCTCCCGTGTGGTGCAACAGATGTCCCTTTCTCCAGAAATGTACTCAATGGGATCGTAATGTTGCATCCACACACACAAGTTGACCTGCTGTGAGGAAAAAACGAGTTAGTACATTTCAGACATGAAAAAGGTCATTATAAAATCAACATGAGAAAGCAAAATTCCTAAAGTATAAACCCCAAAAAAATGCTTACAAAAGAAAGAAAATGAATCGAGCTCTGCACCCTCCTCCCTCCCGTGTGGTGCAACAGATGTCCCTTACTCGAGTAATGTACTCAATGGGATCGTAATGTGGCATCCACACACAAGTTTACCTGCTGTGAGGAAAAGACGAGTTAGTACATTTCAAACATGATAAAGGTCATTTTAAAATCAACATGAAAAACCAAAATTTTTAAAGTATAAACCACACAAAAATGCTTACCAAAGAAAAAAAATGAATCGAGCTCTGCACCCTCCTCCCTCCCGTGTGGTGCAACAGATGTCCCTTTCTCCAGAAATGTACTCAATGGGATCGTAATGTTGCATCCACACACACAAGTTGACCTGCTGTGAGGAAAAAACGAGTTAGTACATTTCAAACATGATAAAGGTCATTTTAAAATCAACATGAAAAACCAAAATTTTTAAAGTATAAACCACACAAAAATGCTTACCAAAGAAAAAAAATGAATCGAGCTCTGCACCCTCCTCCCACCTGTGTGGTGCAACAGATGTCCCTTACTCGAGTAATGTACTCAATGGGATCGTAATGTGGCATCCACACACAAGTTGACCTGCTGTGAGGAAAAAACGAGTTAGTACATTTCAAACATGATAAAGGTCATTTTAAAATCAACATGAAAAACCAAAATTTTTAAAGTATAAACCACACAAAAATGCTTACCAAAGAAAAAAAATGAATCGAGCTCTGCACCCTCCTCCCTCCCGTGTGGTGCAACAGATGTCCCTTTCTCCAGAAATGTACTCAATGGGATCGTAATGTTGCATCCACACACACAAGTTGACCTGCTGTGAGGAAAAAACGAGTTAGTACATTTCAGACATGAAAAAGGTCATTATAAAATCAACATGAGAAAGCAAAATTCCTAAAGTATAAACCGCAAAAAAATGCTTACAAAAGAAAGAAAATGAATCGAGCTCTGCACCCTCCTCCCTCCCGTGTGGTGCAACAGATGTCCCTTACTCGAGTAATGTACTCAATGGGATCGTAATGTGGCATCCACACACAAGTTGACCTGCTGTGAGGAAAAAACGAGTTAGTACATTTCAAACATGATAAACGTCATTATAAAATCAACATGAAAAACCAAAATTTTTAAAGTATAAACCACACAAAAATGCTTACCAAAGAAAAAAAATGAATCGAGCTCTGCACCCTCCTCCCTCCCGTGTGGTGCAACAGATGTCCCTTTCTCCAGAAATGTACTCAATGGGATCGTAATGTTGCATCCACACACACAAGTTTACCTGCTGTGAGGAAAAAACGAGTTAGTACATTTCAGACATGAAAAAGGTCATTATAAAATCAACATGAGAAAGCAAAATTCCTAAAGTATAAACCGCAAAAAAATGCTTACAAAAGAAAGAAAATGAATCGAGCTCTGCACCCTCCTCCCTCCCGTGTGGTGCAACAGATGTCCCTTACTCGAGTAATGTACTCAATGGGATCGTAATGTGGCATCCACACACAAGTTGACCTGCTGTGAGGAAAAAACGAGTTAGTACATTTCAAACATGATAAAGGTCATTTTAAAATCAACATGAAAAACCAAAATTTTTAAAGTATAAACCACACAAAAATGCTTACCAAAGAAAAAAAATGAATCGAGCTCTGCACCCTCCTCCCTCCCGTGTGGTGCAACAGATGTCCCTTTCTCCAGAAATGTACTCAATGGGATCGTAATGTTGCATCCACACACACAAGTTGACCTGCTGTGAGGAAAAAACGAGTTAGTACATTTCAGACATGAAAAAGGTCATTATAAAATCAACATGAGAAAGCAAAATTTCTAAAGTATAAACCGCAAAAAAATGCTTACAAAAGAAAGAAAATGAATCGAGCTCTGCACCCTCCTCCCTCCCGTGTGGTGCAACAGATGTCCCTTACTCGAGTAATGTACTCAATGGGATCGTAATGTGGCATCCACACACAAGTTGACCTGCTGTGAGGAAAAAACGAGTTAGTACATTTCAAACATGATAAAGGTCATAATAAAATCAACATGAAAAACCAAAATTTTTAAAGTATAAACCACACAAAAATGCTTACCAAAGAAAAAAAATGAATCGAGCTCTGCACCCTCCTCCCTCCCGTGTGGTGCAACAGATGTCCCTTTCTCCAGAAATGTACTCAATGGGATCGTAATGTTGCATCCACACACACAAGTTGACCTGCTGTGAGGAAAAAACGAGTTAGTACATTTCAGACATGAAAAAGGTCATTATAAAATCAACATGAGAAAGCAAAATTCCTAAAGTATAAACCGCAAAAAAATGCTTACAAAAGAAAGAAAATGAATCGAGCTCTGCACCCTCCTCCCTCCCGTGTGGTGCAACAGATGTCCCTTACTCGAGTAATGTACTCAATGGGATCGTAATGTGGCATCCACACACAAGTTTACCTGCTGTGAGGAAAAGACGAGTTAGTACATTTCAAACATGATAAAGGTCATTTTAAAATCAACATGAAAAACCAAAATTTTTAAAGTATAAACCACACAAAAATGCTTACCAAAGAAAAAAAATGAATCGAGCTCTGCACCCTCCTCCCACCTGTGTGGTGCAACAGATCTCCCTTACTCGAGTAATGTACTCAATGGGATCGTAATGTGGCATCCACACACAAGTTTACCTGCTGTGAGGAAAAAACGAGTTAGTACATTTCAGACATGAAAAAGGTCATTATAAAATCAACATGAGAAAGCAAAATTCCTAAAGTATAAACCGCAAAAAAATGCTTACAAAAGAAAGAAAATGAATCGAGCTCTGCACCCTCCTCCCTCCCGTGTGGTGCAACAGATGTCCCTTACTCGAGTAATGTACTCAATGGGATCGTAATGTGGCATCCACACACAAGTTTACCTGCTGTGAGTAAAAGACGAGTTAGTACATTTCAAACATGATAAAGGTCATTTTAAAATCAACATGAAAAACCAAAATTTTTAAAGTATAAACCACACAAAAATGCTTACCAAAGAAAAAAAATGAATCGAGCTCTGCACCCTCCTCCCACCTGTGTGGTGCAACAGATGTCCCTTACTCGAGTAATGTACTCAATGGGATCGTAATGTGGCATCCACACACAAGTTTACCTGCTGTGAGGAAAAGACGAGTTAGTACATTTCAAACATGATAAAGGTCATTTTAAAATCAACATGAAAAACCAAAATTTTTAAAGTATAAACCACACAAAAATGCTTACCAAAGAAAAAAAATGAATCGAGCTCTGCACCCTCCTCCCACCTGTGTGGTGCAACAGATGTCCCTTACTCGAGTAATGTACTCAATGGGATCGTAATGTGGCATCCACACACAAGTTTACCTGCTGTGAGGAAAAAACGAGTTAGTACATTTCAGACATGAAAAAGGTCATTATAAAATCAACATGAGAAAGCAAAATTCCTAAAGTATAAACCGCAAAAAAATGCTTACAAAAGAAAGAAAATGAATCGAGCTCTGCACCCTCCTCCCTCCCGTGTGGTGCAACAGATGTCCCTTACTCGAGTAATGTACTCAATGGGATCGTAATGTGGCATCCACACACAAGTTGACCTGCTGTGAGGAAAAAACGAGTTAGTACATTTCAAACATGATAAAGGTCATTTTAAAATCAACATGAAAAACCAAAATTTTTAAAGTATAAACCACACAAAAATGCTTACCAAAGAAAAAAAATGAATCGAGCTCTGCACCCTCCTCCCACCTGTGTGGTGCAACAGATGTCCCTTACTCGAGTAATGTACTCAATGGGATCGTAATGTGGCATCCACACACAAGTTTACCTGCTGTGAGGAAAAGACGAGTTAGTACATTTCAAACATGATAAAGGTCATTTTAAAATCAACATGAAAAACCAAAATTTTTAAAGTATAAACCACACAAAAATGCTTACCAAAGAAAAAAAATGAATCGAGCTCTGCACCCTCCTCCCTCCCGTGTGGTGCAACAGATGTCCCTTTCTCCAGAAATGTACTCAATGGGATCGTAATGTTGCATCCACACACACAAGTTGACCTGCTGTGAGGAAAAAACGAGTTAGTACATTTCAAACATGATAAAGGTCATTTTAAAATCAACATGAAAAACCAAAATTTTTAAAGTATAAACCACACAAAAATGCTTACCAAAGAAAAAAAATGAATCGAGCTCTGCACCCTCCTCCCACCTGTGTGGTGCAACAGATGTCCCTTACTCGAGTAATGTACTCAATGGGATCGTAATGTGGCATCCACACACAAGTTTACCTGCTGTGAGGAAAAGACGAGTTAGTACATTTCAAACATGATAAAGGTCATTTTAAAATCAACATGAAAAACCAAAATTTTTAAAGTATAAACCACACAAAAATGCTTACCAAAGAAAAAAAATGAATCGAGCTCTGCACCCTCCTCCCACCTGTGTGGTGCAACAGATGTCCCTTACTCGAGTAATGTACTCAATGGGATCGTAATGTGGCATCCACACACAAGTTTACCTGCTGTGAGGAAAAAACGAGTTAGTACATTTCAGACATGAAAAAGGTCATTATAAAATCAACATGAGAAAGCAAAATTCCTAAAGTATAAACCGCAAAAAAATGCTTACAAAAGAAAGAAAATGAATCGAGCTCTGCACCCTCCTCCCTCCCGTGTGGTGCAACAGATGTCCCTTACTCGAGTAATGTACTCAATGGGATCGTAATGTGGCATCCACACACAAGTTTACCTGCTGTGAGGAAAAGACGAGTTAGTACATTTCAAACATGATAAAGGTCATTTTAAAATCAACATGAAAAACCAAAATTTTTAAAGTATAAACCACACAAAAATGCTTACCAAAGAAAAAAAATGAATCGAGCTCTGCACCCTCCTCCCTCCCGTGTGGTGCAACAGATGTCCCTTACTCGAGTAATGTACTCAATGGGATCGTAATGTGGCATCCACACACAAGTTTACCTGCTGTGAGGAAAAAACGAGTTAGTACATTTCAGACATGAAAAAGGTCATTATAAAATCAACATGAGAAAGCAAAATTCCTAAAGTATAAACCGCAAAAAAATGCTTACAAAAGAAAGAAAATGAATCGAGCTCTGCACCCTCCTCCCTCCCGTGTGGTGCAACAGATGTCCCTTACTCGAGTAATGTACTCAATGGGATCGTAATGTGGCATCCACACACAAGTTGACCTGCTGTGAGGAAAAAACGAGTTAGTACTTTTCAGACATGAAAAAGGTCATTATAAAATCAACATGAGAAAGCAAAATTCCTAAAGTATAAACCACAAAAAAATCCTTACAAAAGAAAGAAAATGAATCGAGCTCTGCACCCTCCTCCCTCCTATGTGGTGCAACAGATGTCCCTTTCTCGAGAAATGTACTCAATGGGATCGTAATGTTGCAACCACTCACAAGTTGACCTGCTGTGAGGAAAAAACGAGTTAGTACATTTCAAACATGGAAAAGTATAAAACAGAAAAAAATGCTTACCAAAGAAAGAAAATGAATCGATCTCTGCACCCTCCTCCTTCCCGTGTGGTGCAACAGATGTCCCTTTCTCCAAAAATTTACTCAATGGGATCGTTATGTTGCATCCACACACAAGTTGATCTACTGTAACGATAAAACGAGTTAGTACATTTCAAACATGAAAAAGGACATTTTAAAATCAACATGAAAAACCAAAATACCTAAAGTATAAACCACGCAAAAATGCTTACTAAAGAAAGAAAATGAATCGAGCTCCGCACCCCCCTCCCTCCCGTGTGTTGCAACAGATGTCCCTTTCTCCAGAAATGTACTCAATGGGATCGTAATGTTGCATCCACACACACAAGTTGACCTGCTGTGAGGAAAAGACGAGTTAGTACATTTCAAACATGAAAAAGGTCATTTTAAAATCATCATGAAAAACCAAAATTCCTAAAGTATAAACCACACAAAAATGCTTACCAAAGAAAGAAAATGAATCAAACTCTGCACCCTCCTCCCTCCCGTGTGGTGCAACAGATGTCCCTTACTCGAGTAATGTACTCAATGGGATCGTAATGTGGCATCCACTCACAAGTTGACCTCCTGTGAGGAAAAAACGAGTTAGTACATTTCAAACATGAAAAAGTATAAAACAGAAAAAAATGCTTACTAAAGAAAGAAAATGAATCGAGTCTCGCACCCTCCTCCCACCCGTGTGTTGCAACAGATGTCCCATTCTCCAAAAACGTACTCAATGGGATCGTAATGTTGCATCCACACACAAGTTGACCTGCTGTGACGAAAAAACGAGTTAGTACATTTCAAACATGAAAAAGATCATTTTAAAATCAACATGAAAAACCAAAATTCCTAAAGTATAAACCACACAAAAATGCTTACCAAGAAAGAAAATGAATCGAGCTCTGCACCCTCCTCCCTCCCGTGTGGTGCAACAGATGTCCCTTTCTCGAGAAATGTACTCATTGGGATCGTAATGTTGCATCCACACACAAGTTGACCTGCTGTGAGGAAAAAACGAGTTACTACATTTCAGACATGAAAAAGGTCATTATAAAATCAACATGAGAAAGCAAAATTCCAAAAATACAAAACACAAAGAAATGCTTACCAAAGAAAGAAATATATCGTGCTCTGCACCCTCCTCCCTCCCGTGTGGTGCAACAGATGTCCCTTTCTCGAGAAATGTACTCAATGTGATTGTAATGTTGCAACCACACACAAATTGACCTGCTGTGAGGAAAAAACGAGTTAGTACATTTCAGACATGAAAAAGGTCATTATAAAATCAACATGAGAAAGCAAAATTACAAAAGTATAAAACACAAAGAAATGCTTACCAAAGAAAGAAATGTATCGTGGTCCGCACCCTCCTCCCTCCCGTGTGTTGCAACAGATGTCCCTTTCTCCAGAAATGTACTCAATGGGATCGTAATGTTGCAACCACACACACAAGTTGACCTGCTGTGACGAAAAGACGAGTTAGTACATTTCAAACATGAAAAAGGTCATTTTAAAATCAACATGAGAAACCAAAATTCCTAAAGTATAAACCACACAAACATGCTTACCAAAGAAAGAAAATGAATCGAGCTCTGCACCCTCCTCCCTCCCGTGTGGTGCAACAGATGTCCCTTTCTCGAGAAATGTACTCAATGGGATCGTAATGTTGCAACCACTCACAACTTTACCTGCTGTGAGGAAAAAACGAGTTAGTACATTTCAAACATGAAAAAGTATAAAACAGAAAAAAATGCTTACGAAAGAAAGAAAATAAATCGAGCTCCGGACCCTCCTCCCTCCCGTGTGGTTCAACAGATGTCCCTTACTCGAGTAATGTACTCAATGGGATCGTAATGTGGCATCCACACACAAGTGGACCTGCTGTGAGGAAAAATCGAGTTAGTACATTTCAGACATGAAAAAGGTCATTATTAAATCAACATGAGAAAGCAAAATTCCTAAAGTATAAACCACAAAAAAATGCTTACAAAAGAAAGAAAATGAATCGAGCTCCGCACCCTCCCATGTGGTGCAACAGATGTCCCTTTCTCCAAAAATTTACTCAATGGGATCGTTATGTTGCATCCACACACAAGTTGACCTGCTGTGACGATAAAACGAGTTAGTACATTTCAAACATGAAAAAGGTCATTTTAAAATCAACATGAAAAACCAAAATACCTAAAGTATAAACCACGCAAAAATGCTTACTAAAGAAAGAAAATGAATCGAGCTCCGCACCCCCCTCCCTCCCGTGTGTTGCAACAGATGTCCCTTTCTCCAGAAATGTACTCAATGGGATCGTAATGTTGCATCCACACACACAAGTTGACCTGCTGTGAGGAAAAGACGAGTTAGTACATTTCAAACATGAAAAAGGTCATTTTAAAATCAACATGAAAAACCAAAATTCCTAAAGTATAAACCACACAAAATTGCTTACCAAGGAAAGAAAATTAATCGAGCTCTGCACCCTCCTCCCTCCCGTGTGGTGCAACATATGTCCCTTTCCCCAAAAATGTACTTAATGGGATCGTATTGTTGCAACCACACACACAAGTTGACCTGCTGTGAGGAAAAAACGAGTTAGTACATTTCAGACATCAAAAAGGTCATTATTAATTCAACATGAGAAAGCAAAATTCCAAAAGTATAAAACGCAAAGAAATGCTTACCAAAGAAAGAAATGTAACGTGCTCCACACCCTCCTCCCTCCCGTGTGGTGCAAGAGATGTCCCTTTGTCCAGAAATGTACTCAATGGGATCGTAATGTTGCAACCACACACACAAGTTGACCTGCTGTGAGGAAAAGACGAGTTCGTACATTTCAAACATGAAAAAGGTCATTTTAAAATCAACATGAAAAACCAAAATTCCTAAAGTATAAACCACACAAAAATGCTTACCAAAGAAAGGAAATGAAACGAGCTCTGCACCCTCGTCTCTCCCGTGTGGTGCAACAGATGTCACTTTCTCCAGAAATGTACTCAGTGGGATCGTAATGTTGCATCCACACACAAGTTGACCTGCTGTGAGGAAAAAACGAGTTAGTACATTTCAGACATCAAAAAGGTCATTATTAATTCAACATGAGAAAGCAAAATTCCAAAAGTATAAAACGCAAAGAAATGCTTACCAAAGAAAGAAATGTAACGTGTTCCACACCCTCCTCCCTCCCGTGTGGTGCAAGAGATGTCCCTTTGTCCAGAAATGTACTCAATGGGATCGTAATGTTGCAACCACACACACAAGTTGACCTGCTGTGAGGAAAAGACGAGTTCGTACATTTCAAACATGAAAAAGGTCATTTTAAAATCAACATGAAAAACCAAAATTCCTAAAGTATAAACCACACAAAAATGCTTACCAAAGAAAGGAAATGAAACGAGCTCTGCACCCTCGTCTCTCCCGTGTGGTGCAACAGATGTCACTTTCTCCAGAAATGTACTCAGTGGGATCGTAATGTTGCATCCACACACAAGTTGACCTGCTGTGAGGAAAAAACGAGTTAGTACATTTCAGACATCAAAAAGGTCATTATTAATTGAACATGAGAAAGCAAAATTCCAAAAGTATAAAACGCAAAGAAATGCTTACCAAAGAAAGAAATGTATCGTGCTCCGCACCCTCCTCCCTCCCGTGTGGTGCAACAGATGTCCCTTTCTCCAGAAATGTACTCAATGGGATCGTAATGTTGCAACCACACACACAAGTTTGCCTGCTGTGAGGAAAAGACGAGTTAGTACATTTCAAACATGAAAAAGGTCATTTTAAAATCAACATGAAAAACCAAAATTCCAAAATTATAATACAGAAAAAAATGCTTATCAAAGAAAGAAAATGTATCGTGCTCTGCACCCTTCTCCCTGGCCTGTGGTGAAACAGTGGTCGAAGTATAAAACTCTCCCCTGACGTTTCGTCTCCGGCTACGGGAGTCATCCTCGGACGTACAGCTTGGATGTCAGCGTTGCACCGCTAGCGTGACGATCGATTACTTTCAATCGACAAAACGTACAATGCTCCCGTATAAGTTTTTCGTGTAAAAAATGTCTCATACAAATCCAACCAACTGAACACCCTCGAAGAACAGAAACATGACAAATTTTTGCAAGTACCTGTAAGCACAGCCGCTAATGATAATACGTCAGTCTCATCCTGGGCTACAAAGGAGGAGTATCTCTTACCTTCATGCCGAGTAGATTTCTGCTGGACGGTGGAAACAGAAAATATAATCTTCTGTTACAGAAGTCTTTTATAGAATACTGGATGTTTCGAATTCGCCTTGTATGTGACTGTCGAAGGCGGAGCAAAAAAGACAAGTCTTGCGAAGTGACAGCTACTTGTATACATACACCATTCAAAGAGCAGTTATTCCTTGCGGTTAAACAGAGAGTAATTAATACGTGGCGGGAAAACAATCAAAGAGTAAATATACGTGGGGGGAAAAACAATCTCGTAGCGAACATGACTAAAAGCTACGTATCAGTCGTACAAATTTTTGACATGAGCTCAAAATATAATATATGAATTCGAGTAATGTACTGTTTTGTAAATAGCAACGTCTATTGCAGTAGCCCTCTGTCGACCTGTATGTTTACAGAAATTATGGCCAAATTCTTCCATCCATTTATAAAGACGAGATATTTATAAAGACCAAAGATTCGAAATTCGTTTTTGCTTGACTCAGTGCCATAACTTTAAATTTTTAGCTGACAGTTCGTTACACCGATAGCTAAACATGTACGCAAAAGAGCTGTCAAATTTTCCTTTTCCTTTGTTTGTTACAGACTTGCGTAATAAAGAAATAAACTTTTGCAAAACCCTTTGTTTATTTTCATAAAAAGCAACCTTTACACATGATTCATGTGGTTCTGGACTATTAACGATTTATTCCTATTGGGTATGTGGATTTTAAAAGTAGTCTCACGGAAAGAAGTGTTACCAGGAACTAGGATGTGTGTCAAAGACAAAATAGAAAACTCAGCATATCATATTATTTATAACCGACATTTGTTTGCCCAGTCGTACCTCAACAAGTTTTAATAATAACATAGTGAACGGTCTGGTACGAGCTCACATTGATTTCTTGTCTCAGAGTATGTGCTCTATTGTGGTTAGCCGACATCAAGAAGAACGAGAAACATCCCACTTGTCTACATCTACATCTACACGATTACTCTGCACTTCACAATCAAGTTCGTGGCAGAGGGTTCATCGAACCACCTTCGAGCTATTTCTGTACGGTTCCACTGTCTAACAGCGCACAGGAAAAACGAGCACTGTGCGAGCTCTGATCATGATTATGATTTCTCGCTACGTGGGTGGGTGCCAACAAAATATTTTCGCATCCGGAGGAGAATGTTGGTGATCGAAATTTCACGAGAAGATTCTACCGCAACGGAAAGCGCCTTTTAATGACTGTCACCCGAATTCGGGCATCATGTGCGTTGCACTCTCTCCCCTATTTCGCAACAATAAAAAACGAGCTGCCCTTCTTCGAACGTTTTCGATGTCCTGCGTCAGTCCCACCTGATGCGGATCACACACCGCACATCAATACTCCAGATGAGGGCGCACAAGCAAGCAAGGTGTACGCAGTCTCTTTAGTCGATCTGTTGCATTTTCTACATTCTCTACCAATAAATCGCAGTCTTCAGTTTGCTTCACCCACAGCATTATCTATATGACCATTCAAGCTGAAGTTACTCGTAACTGTAATCCCCAAGAATTTAGTTGAGTTTACAGCCTTTAGATTCGTGTGATTCATAGCGTAACCGAAATTTAGCGGATTTCTTTTAGTATTCGTGTGAATAACTTCACACTTCTCTTTATTCAGGCTCAACTGCCACTTTTTGCACCATACAGGTATTTTATCGAATTCCTTTTGGTCATCTTTTGACTTACAAGACGGTAAATGTCAGTATTTTCTGCGCACAATCTAGGAGGGCCTAAACACTTCCTTGGGAAACACCATACATTACTTCTATTTTACTACACTCCTGGAAATTGAAATAAGAACACCGTGAATTCATTGTCCCAGGAAGGGGAAACTTTATTGACACATTCCTGGGGTCAGATACATCACATGATCACACTGACAGAACCACAGGCACATAGACACAGGCAACAGAGCATACACAATGTCGGCACTAGTACAGTGTATATCCACCTTTCGCAGCAATGCAGGCTGCTATTCTCCCATGGAGACGATCGTAGAGATGCTGGATGTAGTCCTGTGGAACGGCTTGCCATGCCATTTCCACCTGGCGCCTCAGTTGGACCAGCGTTCGTGCTGGACGTGCAGACCGCGTGAGACGACGCTTCATCCAGTCCCAAACATGCTCAATGGGGGACAGATCCGGAGAACTTGATGGCCAGGGTAGTTGACTTACACCTTCTAGAGCACGTTGCGTGGCACGGGATACATGCGGACGTGCATTGTCCTGTTGGAACAGCAAGTTCCCTTGCCGGTCTAGGAATGGTAGAACGATGGGTTCGATGACGGTTTGGATGTACCGTGCACTATTCAGTGTCCCCTCGACGATCACCAGTGGTGTACGGCCAGTGTAGGAGATCGCTCCCCACACCATGATGCCGGGTGTTGGCCCTGTGTGCCTCGGTCGTATGCAGTCCTGATTGTGGCGCTCACCTGCACGGCGCCAAACACGCATACGACCATCATTGGCACCAAGGCAGAAGCGACTCTCATCGCTGAAGACGACACGTCTCCATTCGTCCCTCCATTCACGCCTGTCGCCACACAACTGCAGGCGTGCTGCACGATGTTGGGGCGTGAGCGGAAGACGGCCTAACGGTGTGCGGAACCGTAGCCCAGCTTCATGGAGACGGTTGCGAATGGTCCTCGCCGATACCCCAGGAGCAACAGTGTCCCTAATTTGCTGGGAAGTGGCGGTGCGGTCCCCTACGGCACTGCGTAGGATCCTACGGTCTTGGCGTGCATCCGTGCGTCGCTGCGGTCCGGTCCCAGGTCGACGGGCACGTGCACCTTCCGCCGACCACTGGCGACAACATCGATGTACTGTGGAGACCTCACGCCCCACGTGTTGAGCAATTCGGCGGTACGTCCACCCGGCCTCCCGCATGCCCACTATACGCCCTCGCTCAAAGTCCGTCAGCTGCACATACCGTTCACGTCCACGCTGTCGCGGCATGATACCAGTGTTAAAGACTGCGATGGAGCTCCGTATGCCACGGCAAACTGGCTGACACTGACGGCGGCGGTGCACAAATGCTGCGCAGCTAGCGCCATTCGACGGCCAACACCGCGGTTCCTGGTGTGTCCGCTGTGCCGTGCGTGTGATCATTGCTTGTACAGCCCTCTCGCAGTGTCCGGAGCAAGTATGGTGGGTCTGACACACCGGTGTCAATGTGTTCTTTTTTCCATTTCCAGGAGTGTAGATGATTTTACATCAGTTACTATGAACTGTGACTTGCCCAGCAGGAACACACGAATCCAGCCGCACAACTGACACGATACTTCACAGGCACGCGAGTTGATTAGAAGACACTTGCGAGGAACGGTGCCGAAAGCCTTCTGGAAATATAAAAATACGGAATCAGTTTAACATCCCCTGTCGACAGCACTCATTACTTCATGAGAACAGAGAGCTAGTTGTGTTTCACAAGAACGATGTTTCCTGAATCCGTGCTATTAGTCAGTAAATCGTTTTCTTCGACATAATTCATTATGTTTGAACACAGAGTACGTTCCAAAAACCTACTGCAAATGGACGTTAGTGATAGGGGTCTGTTATTCAACGGATTACTCATGTTTCCTTTCTCGATGGGAATTGTACGACTTTCCAGTCTTTAGGTACAGATTTTTCGATGAGCGAGCGTTTGTGTATCATTGTTAGATGCGGAACTGTTGCTGAAAGGAATCCGACTGGTATGCAATTTGGACCGGATACCTTGCCTTTATTAAGTGACTAGGTGACCCGGCGAACTTCGTACCGCCTAACAGTCAATGAATGTCGTGTTACCTTTTAGCTGAACTAATTTAGGCTTTGATGAACGTAATACGATGCTACAAAATAATATTAATATAGATAGAAATATAAAAGTATTTTATTTTGATGAATGATGATGAATACATACAGAATGAGAATAAAAATTAAAAAAATAATAATAATTAAGTATTTCAAACACATGTCAGAAAAAAAATCATTGAAAACTATGTTGTGCTGGTTGGGATACACTCTGATTAATTCATTAATCGGATTTTCATTCAAGCACCTTGTGGTAAACGACATTCTTTGTTTTTTGGTCAGGCGCAAGAACAAATAATGCGGATGGTTTGCCGACACGTGAGCGTGCCACGTACAATTGACCATGAGAAAAACACGCGTTTTCTAGATTGAGGCCACAAATAGTCAAGGAATGGCCCTGTGATTTGTTGATCGTCATGGCGAAGGCAAGACGAATCGGGAATTGAATTCGTTTAAACTCAAAGGGCAAAATTTTTATTCGTCAATTTTTCACTATTTTTAAGATGTATTCTGCTATTCGGGGCGGAGACAAATCCAACAAATCAAAAACCATGAAAATTGGTCCAGCAGATCTCGAGTTATAAGTGTTGTAAGAAACCCGACTTTGTTTTATATATATAGATTTAAGATGCTTCACTACACTGATGATATCTACTTCTAAGAAACTCGTGTTGGCAGGTGTTCTGGATTCGAATTCTGGAAGATTTACTTCGCCCCATTTGGTGAACGAGTTTCTGAAAACCGTGTTTAATAACTCTGATTTAGAGGCACTGTCATCAGTGACATAGCCATTGTTATTGCGCTGAAAATTATTATACACGCTATGTGATCAAAAGAATCCTGCGCGATGTCTGCGCGCATTGTCACGGTCCGTGCGGCTACCCCCGTCGGTGGTTCGAGTCCGCACGCGGGCCTTGTGTGTGTGTTGTCCATAGCGTAAGTTAGTTTAAGTAGTATGTAGGCTTAGGGACCGATGACCTAAGTAGTTTGGTACTATAAGACCTTACCACGAATGTTTTAATACACTCCTGGAAATGGAAAAAAGAACACATTCACACCGGTGTGTCACCATACTTGCTCCGGACACTGCGAGAGGGCTGTACAAGCAATGATCACACGCACGGCACAGCGGACACACCAGGAACCGCGGTGTTGGCCGTCGAATGGCGCTAGCTGCGTAGCATTTGTGCACCGCCGCCGTCAGTGTCAGCCATTTTGCCGTGGCATACGGAGCTCCATCGCAGTCTTTAACACTGGTAGCTTGCCGCGACAGCGTGGACGTGAACCGTATGTGCAGTTGACGGACTTTGAGCGAGGGCGTATAGTGGGCATGCGGGAGGCCGGGTGGACGTACCGCCGAATTGCTCAACACGTGGGGCGTGAGGTCTCCACAGTACATCGATGTTGTCGCCAGTGGTCGGCGGAAGGTGCACGTGCCCGTCGACCTGGGACCGGACCGCAGCGACGCACGGATGCACGCCAAGACCGTAGGATCCTACGCAGTGCCGTAGGGGACCGCACCGCCACTTCCCAGCAAATTAGGGACACTGTTGCTCCTGGGGTATCGGCGAGGACCATTCACAACCGTCTCCATGAAGCTGGGCTACGGTCCCGCACACCGTTAGGCCGTCTTCCGCTCACGCCCCAACATCGCGCAGCCCGCCTTCAGTGGTGTCGCGACAGGCGTGAATGGAGGGACGAATGGAGACGTGTCGTCTTCAGCGATGAGAGTCGCTTCTGCCTTGGTGCCAATGATGGTGGTATGCGTGTTTGGCGCCGTCCAGGTGAGCGCCACAATCAGGAATGCATACGACCGAGGCACACAGGGCCAACACCCGGCATCATGGTGTGGGGAGCGATCTCCTACACTGGCCGTACACCACTGGTGATCGTCGAGGGGACACTGAATAGTGCACGGTACATCCAAACCGTCATCGAACCCATCGTTCTACCATTCCTAGACCGGCAAGGGAACTTGCTGTTCCAACAGGACAATGCACGTCCGCATGTATCCCGTGCCACCCAACGTGCTCTAGAAGGTGTAAGTCAACTACTCTGGCCAGCAAGATCTCCGGATCTGTCCCCCATTGAGCATGTTTGGGACTGGATGAAGCGTCGTCTCACGCGGTCTGCACGTCCAGCACGAACGCTGGTCCAACTGAGGCGCCAGGTGGAAATGGCATGGCAAGCCGTTCCACAGGACTACATCCAGCATCTCTACGATCGTCTCCATGGGAGAATAGCAGCCTGCATTGCTGCGAAAGGTGCATATACACTGTACTAGTGCCGACATTGTGCATGCTCTGTTGCCTGTGTCTATGTGCCTGTGGTTCTGTCAGTGTGATCATGTGATGTATCTGACCCCAGGAATGTGTCAATAAAGTTTCCCCTTCCTGGGACAATGAATTCACGGTGTTCTTATTTCAATTTCCAGGAGTGTAGTATCCCGTCACCCCCAAAAACATACTTTTTCATGTTAGGTGCATTGTGCTGCCGCCTACTGCCAGGTACTCCACATCAGCGACCTCAGTAGTCATTAGACATTGTGAGAGAATAAGAAAGCGGAACTCACGAACTTTGATCGCAGTCAGGTGTACGGGTGGAACATGTGTCATACGTCTGTATGCGAGATTTCCACAATACTAAACATCCACAGATCCACTGTTTCCGATGTGATAGTGAAGTGGAAACGTGGAGGGACAAGTATAGCACAAAATCGTACAGGCCGACCTCGTCTGTTGACTAACAGAGACCGCCGACAGTTGAAGATGGTCGTAATGTGTTATAGGCAGGCATCTATCCAGACCGTCACACAGGAATTTCAAACTGCATCAGGATTCACTGCAAGTACTATGACAGTTGGGTGGGAGGTGAGAAAACTTGCATTTCGTGGTCGAGCGGCTGCTCATAAGTCACACATCACGCCGGTAAATGCCAAACGTAGTCTCGCTTGGTGTAAGGAGCGTAAACATTGGACGATTGAACAGTGGGAAAAAACGTTGTGTGTAGTGACGAATCACACTACACAATGTGGCGATCCGAAGGCAGGGTGTGGGTATGGCGAATGCCCAGTGAACTTGATCTGCCAGCGTGTGTAGTGCAACGTTAAAACTTGAATGTGGTGGTGTTATGGGGTGGTCGTGTGTTTCATGGAGGGGGCTAGCACCCCTTGTTGTTTTGCGTGGCACTACCACAGCACAGGCCTATATTGATGTTTTAAGCAGCTTCTTGCTTCCCACTGTTGAAGAGCAATTTGGGAATGGCGATTGCATCTTTCAACACCATCGAGCACCTGTTCATAATGCACGGCCTGTGGCGGAGTGGTTACAAGACAATAACATCCCTGTAATGGACCGGCCTGCACAGATTCCTCACCTGAATTCTATAGAACACCTTTGGAATGTTTTGGAACGCCAACTTCGTACCAGGTCTTACCGACCTCTCCTCAGTGCAGCACTCCGTGAAAAATAGGTTGCCATTCCCCAAGAAGCCTTCCAGCACCTGATTGAACGTATGCTTGTGAGAGTGGAAGCTGTCATCAAGGCTAAGGGTGGGCCAACACCATACTGAATTCCAGCATTACCGATGGAGGGCGACACAAACTTGTAAGTCATTTTCATCGGGTAGTGTAAGGGCCGCTTAAAAAGTTTCCGTTTGAGGAGCTGCTGCAGCGTATATGCAACATTGCGCGACTCGGATGGGAGTATACAAGCACCAACATGTTGGTAAGGGGTTAGTGTGACATTCGTGTCTTCCCGACACTCGTGTTGTAAATGAGGAAACCTGAAATACGACGACGTTATTACCAAATGTGTCCAAAGGCACCAACCTTTTGTTATTCTGTTCGTGACTGCTGAAGGACGAACAGCAGTAGACATCCACCAGAGAATGGAGAATGTGCCGTTGTGGAATGGTGCAAGACTTTTTGTGCTGGTCGCGATTCGACACGAGGCACACTTCGAACTGGAAATCCAGCCTCATTTCAAGGTTCAAATGGTTCAAATGGCTCTGAGCACTATGGGACTCAACTGCTGTGGTCATAAGTCCCCTAGAACTTAGAACTACTTAAACCTAACTAACCTAAGGACATCACACACATCCATGCCCGAGGCAGGATTCGAACCTGCGACCGTAGCGGTAGTGCGGTTCCAGACTGTAGCGCCTTTAACCGCTCGGCCACTCCGGCCGGCTCATTTCAAGGAACCTGTGGCGTCCACCATGGGGGAACATAACTGTGCAACGCTGGAGACTGTGTAGGATTTTGCTTCGACGGATGTTCTACAATGGCGGGCAGAGAGAGCGGTGTACAAGCCATTTTAAGACAGAACGGATGTTCTACAATGGCGGGCAGAGAGAGCGGTGTACAAGCCATTTTAAGACAGAACATTATCGGTCCTCACACTTCCTTCGGTCAAACCACAAACTCAATCTTGTGGCTTGCTGTGTCGTCTGAACAAGACACAGTCAGGACAAAATCACCACAGGCGCAAAGATGCGAGCCGAGCAGCTCTCGCCCAGTTGGTTATAGATCATCGTCCAGTCCTGACTCAGACAGGGAACGTCGTTTAGTGAACTCTTAGCGAACAGAGGGTTGTTGCCGGCCGCGGTGGCCATGCGGTTCTAGGCGCCTCAGTCCGGAACCACGCAACTGCTATGGTCGCAGGTTCGAATCCTTAGGTTTAAGTAGTTCTAAGTTCTAGAGGACTGATGACCTCAGATGTTAAGTCCCATAGTGCTCAGAGCCATTTGAACCAAGACTGTTGTTGTAATTGCATTTGCTATGTACTGTGATCCCAAATACCAAAGAAAACAGGTGTTGACAGATGTGAAAATTACCGAACAATCAGTTTAATAAGCCACAGCTGCAAAATACTAACACGAATTCTTTACAGAAGAATGGAAAAACTAGTAGAAGCCGACCTCGGGGAAGATCAGTTTGGATTCCGTAGAAATATTGGAACACGTGAGGCAATACTGACCTTACGACTTATCTTAGAAGAAAGGTTAAGGAAAGCCAAACCTACGTTTCTAGCATTTGTAGACTTAGAGAAAGCTTTTGACAATGTTGACTGGAATACTCTCTTTCAAATTCTAAAGGTGACAGGGGTAAAATACAGGGAGCGAAAGGCTATTTACAATTTGTACAGAAACCAGATGGCAGTTATAAGAGTCGAGGGGCATGAAAGGGAAGCAGTGGTTGGGAAGGGAGTAAGACAGGGTTGTAGCCTCTCCCCGATGTTATTCAATCTGTATATTGAGCAAGCAGTAAAGGAAACAAAAGAAAAATTCGGTGTAGGTATTAAAATCCATGGAGAAGAAATAAAAACTTTGAGGTTCGCCGATGACATTGTAATTCTATCAGAGATGGCAAAGGACTTGGAAGAGCAGTTGAATGGAATGGATGGTGTCTTGAAGGGAGGATATAAGATGAGCATCAACAATAGCAAAACGAGGATAATGGAATGTAGGCGAATTAAGTCGGGTGATGTTGAGGGTATTAGATTAGGAAATGAGACACTTAAAGTAGTAAAGGAGTTTTGCTATTTGGGGAGCAAAATAACTGATGATGGTCGAAGTAGAGAGGATATAAAATGTAGACTGGCAATGGCAAGAAAAGCGTTTCTGAAGAAGAGAAATTTGTTAACATCGAGTATAGATTTAAGTGTCAGGAAGTCATTTCTGAAAGTATTTGTATGGAGTGTGGCCATGTGTGGAAGTGAAACATGGACGGTAAATAGTTTGGACAAGAAGAGAATAGAAGCTTTCGAAATGTGGTGCTACAGAAGAATGCTGAAGATTAGATGGGTAGATCACATAACTAATGAGAAAGTATTGAATAGAATTGGGGAGATGAGGAGTTTGTGGCACAACTTGACCAGAAGAAGGGATCGGTTGGTAGGACATGTTCTGAGGCATCAAGGGATCACCAATTTAGTATTGGAGGGCAGTGTGGATGGTAAAAACCATAGAGGGAGACCAAGAGATGAATACACTAAGCAGATTCAGAAGGATGTAGGTTGCTGTAGGTACTGGGAGATGAAGAAGCTTGCACAGAATAGAGTAGCATGAAGAGCTGCATCAAACCAGTCTCTGGACTGAAGACCACAACAACAACAACAACATGTACTGTGAAGATTACCTACAATTATTTGCATTTAGCCATTGTGGGTCTTTTTGTGTTATATTACAAGCAGTGTTGCAGACTTCATTGTTCAACAAGTCACAAAGATAAATCAACCTTTTCAACTCATTTGTGCCACTTCGTTACTAATTTGTTAGGGTGCTGTAGAACGTATCCTGCTACCTGGCCCTGGCGCATAGCTGTGTAATAGTGGCAGGGAGAAATTGTCTTAGCGGTGTACTGCACCAGAAGCCGTTTCACCAACTCACAAGCTCGATCTCCACAGCAGTAGCGACGAGGCCTTTACAAAATTGGCGACGAGGCTTTACAAAATGGGTTACGATACAAACACAGTGCCGAAAATTAGGAATATTGTTGCCATTGTAAAAGACACTATAAACATTTTTAGAGAATCTATTACACGCTGTAAATATGATTCGAATTTATCACGAATGTATAAGACGAGATGGCCTGAGAAATATGAAACCATCAGACTATTTTCTCAACATCGTGGGAGCTGGAAAAAAACAATTCTACAGACGGATATTATGCAACGAGAGTATCTGTGTAGCCGGCCGCAGTGGCCGTGCGGTTCTGGCGCTGCAGTCCGGAACCGCGGGACTGCTACGGTCGCAGGTTCGAATCCTGCCTCGGGCATGGGTGTGTGTGATGTCCTTAGGTTAGTTAGGTTTAAGTAGTTCTAAGTTCTAGGGGACTTATGACCTAAGATGTTGAGTCCCATAGTGCTCAGAGCCATTTTGAACCAGTATCTGTGTATCAGTTACATTCAGCCAAACCAGTGTTGATCTTAGCTTTACAAACAATAACCAAGTGCCCAGCAGTTTTGGAACCAGTAGTTCATGTCCAACTATCTAACAAGTCTATAGATATGACCTTGGCGAGGGAAAACATCACAGGAATCCTTGACGTTTTCAGTAACGACCGGAAGGAAGCAGACAGAATAATTACAGCATTACTTGGAAAAACACGGACTATTCTAGGGGATCATACAATGTAAGGTTTCACGGCCAGTATTGTCTTCACTTAAAACTTTCGGGCTGATAGGTCGTGGTGGAAGTATAAAACTCTCCCCTGACGTTTCGTCTCCGACTACGGGAGACATCCTCGGAGGTACAGCTTGGATGTCAGCGTTGCACCGCAAGCGTGACGATCGATTACTTTCAATCGAGAATGTTGGCATTACCAGAGACAATCTCATAGCCGACGCCACGTGATCGACAGTGGCGCCCTCTGTACTGCCTATATAATCAGCGCTTCCTCGAGTTCTCTTAGCAGTTCGCCGCTGTACCTCCGAGGATGTATCCCCCAGTCGAAACGTCAGGGGAGAGTTTTATACTTCGATCACGGCCTATCAGCCCGGAAGTTTTAAGTAAATACTGTAGAGGAATTGAAAATAGAAATTAATGTTCTATGTTCTGGATGCTAGCAAAAATTCAGAAGCAATCCGGAAAATGACACCGAATACTGGCGTCGTTCACTGATAATACAATATATCGAATCGCTCATATGACAAACTGTGCGGATGAGATACCGATTTTGTAATATCCAGTAATACTGATAAAGCACTTTGAATGAGATAATTGGCCTCGGAAAGTTTTCACAGTGGTTGGAAGAAAATAATGGACATCCAATATTCCGTTTAAGTAATTATTACACTATCCGACCCAAAGTTTCAAATCAAAGTGTACAATTTTACCCCAAACAGGGCAGCACTATTTGTGATGAACGTATACGCCACTAGAAGGAAAGTGCTTGTTTCTCCCTAGGGTCATGCCTGCCTTACACGTGTGAGTATCTGTGGGCTGTCGGCAGGTCGGGCAAGGATCATTTAATACCTTTTAAATGCCCGACACTAGGCCAATCACCAAAACCATTTATGCGTGTTGAATTAGATAGTGTTTCAGTATTTATTTCTTTTTAATGTCATCACCGTCTACTTTGGATGGTCAAGATCAACCGCTCTTGCTCCTCCATTTCCTTCACCATCCGGGTCCGTGCGACAGCGCCCCTGTCATCCCAGTCTCGATGCGTTCGGAACTGGGAAACTAAAAGAAGGCGTCTGAGTCAGACCTGTTGTCACTCCTACGGTTTTATGCAGAGCTGGACTGAGTAACGTCTGCTAAGCTTAGCGATCGCAGACGCCAGGCAGTTGGCTTGGACCACGGTCAACATAACCTCATTCAAACATAAGTCGATTTGTGTCTGGATCATAAAGTCGTTCTTGATTGAAAATGTCCGTTTACGAGCCTAATTCTCGTCATTTGCGCAGGTGTTACTGTTTTGTTTGAGTATGAAGAAAACAGCGGTTGAGTATCATCGAATGCTCTCAAGTACTTATGGTAAGGACGCTATTAGCGACAGAACGTGTTGTGAGTGGTTTCAACGCTTCAAGAACGGTGGGTTTTAATGTCGTAGACCGGGAGTGGTGGAAGAGAGAATGTTTTCGAGGATGCAGAATTGGAGACATTGCTGAGTGAAGACTCGCGTCAAACTCAAGAAGAATTGGCACGATTAGTGGGAGTGACACAGTAAGCCATTTCAAAACGTCTCAAGGCTACGGGCATGATTCAGAAAGAAGGAACGTGGGTCCCGTGTGAGCTGAAACCGAGAGACGTTGAATGGCGTTTGTGTGTCTGTGAACAGTTGCTTCAGAGGCAAAAATGGAAGGGATTTCTGCATCCTATTGCGACCGGGGACGAAAAATGGGTTCATTATGATAACCCTAAACGCAAATCAATGGGGTATCCCGGCAATGCTTCCACGTCAACGGCCAAACCGAATATTCACGACTCGAAGATCATGCTCTGCATCTGGTGGGACCAGCTCAGCGTCGTGTACTGTGAGGTGTTAGAACCAAGTGACACAATCACAGGTGCTCGTTATAGAACGCAATTAATGCGTTTGAGCAGAGCATTAAAAGACAAACGGCCGCAAAACAGCGAGAGACTCGATAAAGTGATTTTGCAGCACGACAACGATCGACCCCACATTGCAAAAGAGGTCAAAACGTACTTGGAAACGTTAAAATGGGAAGTCCTATCCCACCCGCCGTATTCACCAGACATTGCACCCTCTGACTATCACCTGTTTAGATCAATGGCGCATGGCCTGGCTGACCAACACTTCCTATCTCATGAAGAAATCACAAATTGGATCAATTCGTGGATCGCTTCAAAAGATGCACAATTTTTTCGATGCAGGATTCGTTCACTGCAGAAAAGATGGGAGAAAGTAGTGACCAGAGATGGAAAATACAGGGTGATTCAAAAAGAATACCACAACTTTAGGAATTTAAAACTCTGCAACGACAAAAGGCAGAGCTAAGCACTATCTGTCGGCGAATTAAGGGAGCTATAAAGTTTCATTTAGTTGTACATTTGTTCAAAAATGGTTCAAATGGCTCTGAGCACTATGGGACTTAACATCTATGGTCATCAGTCCCCTAGAACTTAGAACTACTTAAACCTAACTAACCTAAGGACAGCACACAACACCCAGCCATCACGAGGCAGAGAAAATCCCTGACCCCGCCGGGAATCGAACCCGGGAACCCGTGCGTGGGAAGCGAGAACGCCACCGCACGACCACGGGATGCGGGCGTGTACATTTGTTCGCTTGAGGCGCTGTTGACTAGGCGTCAACGTCAGTTGATGCTAAGATGGCGACCGCTCAACAGAAAGCTTTTTGTGTTATTGAGTACGGCAGAAGTGAATCGACGACAGTTGTTCAGCAGGCACTGAGAATCCGCGGGAAACAACTCAGTATGAACGTGACTCGCCTAAGGTGAACGTTTTCTGTGCCATTTCAGCCAATAAAGTTTTTGGTCCCTTTTTCTTCGAAGGTGCTACCGTAACTGGACTACAGTATCTGGAGATGTTAGAGAATTGGCTGTTCCCTCAGCTCGAACAAGAAGCACAACAATTCATATTTCAGCAGGATGGAGCGCCACCACATTGGCACCTATCTGTCCATAACTACCTGAACGTCAACTACCCGAGGCGATGGATCGGCCGCCAGGCAGCCCGTGACAGAGCACTTCATCACTGGCCTCCAAGATGCCCTGATCTTACCCCCTGCGATTTTTTCTTATGGGGGTATGTTAAGGATATGGTGTTTCGGCCACCTCTCCCAGCCACCATTGATGATTTGAAACGGGAAATGACAGCAGCTATCCAAACTGTTACGCCTGATATGCTACAGAGAGTGTGGAACGAGTTGGAGTATCGGGTTGATATTGCTCGAGTGTCTGGAGGGGGCCATATTGGACATCTCTGAACTTGTTTTTGAGTGAAAAAAAAACCTTTTTAAATACTCTTTGTAATGATGTATAACAGAAGGTTATATTATGTTTCTTTCATTAAATACACATTTTTAAAGTTGTGGTATTCTTTTTGGATCACCCTGTATACTGGATAAAGACGTAGTTGTTTTCAAATCGGTACTCCACTTATTTATTGTCTGTCTTATTTCTGATTATGATATAATCATACGAATTAAAAAAAAAGAATGTAATCCATGTAGACAACTGACAGCAAACATTTAATGGCCTTCGCTACAAGATTATTTTTTCCGCCACGAGTTATTTACTATTCTCTCATTGTTTTGTTGCAACACAGTAGGTCCACAGTCTGACCAAGATAAACACCCCCTAACTTCGAGAAATTAATGTTTGCTTTTGATTGTATTTCTGCTTAACTAAGACATGATTATCGTGAAATAAATGTAAAAAGAGCCAAATCTCGCTGATCCAGTGAACAGCTTATTCAGTGAAGAAATACTTTCGTATACTGAATAACTGTAGCTTACTCCGCTGAAAGCACTATAACGTAATCACAGTGTTTCATGAATAAGAAGCATGTAGGTACTTATGCAGCTGCCTGTTCTTATTATGACTGCCACTTTCTTGACACGTCTAATGATTAGCACTTTCGTATACGTCACTCGACTTTCTAACACACGGATATTAAGTAAATGTAATTAATTTTTCATCAAAAGACGACTGCGCTGAAGATTATCGCTTTTCAGCAAAAACTGCAGCATACGTTTCTTCTGTGTCGGGAACTGTTTTATAGCTTTTGACGTTTTATTATCACGTCTCTGTGGTGTCCTCTTCAGTCAAAGTTGTTGTGTTGGCTTGTTTGGTACGTTAAATGGGGCAGATATTGCATTCCATATAAGCTTCCTATGTTCTGCGTTCACTTATACGGCTGGAAGTGTAACGAAAAAACTTCACGTTGTTGGGTAGTTACACGAGATCCTTCTGCAAAAGGTCAGGTCTCTTGCTGTTTACCAGTCACTTTTTGTTCTTAAAGGAAAGCGACATTCTTCAGTAAATATCTACAAGTTAAAAAAAAAATTTAAAATCCGTATGGAAGTACTGGCGGGGATTGGGGATTTTCCGCTGCCTAGTGCAGATCTTTTTAGTTGACGCCACTTCGGCGACTTGCGCGTTGATGATGACGAAATGATGGTGAGGACAACACACACGCCCAGTCCCGAGCGGAGAAATTTTCCTGAGGTTTCTTCCAGACTCTTTTAAGTTACTCATCGTAGTAGAAGACGAGCTTCTTCACGAAGAACTTCGAAATAACTTCTTCATGTACATGAATAAAATAACCTCTCCATTGAAAGAAAAATAAACAAATCTGCTCTAGGAAAATTAAGTAATTTCATTATGGGAAGAAGAGACGTTATGCCAAATTAGTCTGGAAGACACTGAAAAGAAAACGCTTCTAAAAGAAACAGTTGCCACTCCCCTTAAAGAAATAACTGAAACATGTTGGGAAGAAACACAGCGCAAAGACTCTCTATCGGAGATGGTGGAAATTTTTCTTGAGAGGAAACAATAAGGTTTTCCTCGAAGAGTAAGAGAAAATCTCTTGTATAAACCCTCAATCTACCTGAAAGAGTTGCAAAAAATTGCAGATAAATTCTTTATGTTTCTGTTGTGACTTCTTTTTTTAATAGCTTTGCAGTCGTTTAGCAGTGCCAGTCTGGTTGTAACAAATTTTTATTGGTATTGATAAAGGTGCTGTGCAGGTAATATGGGCCATTCTTTTGCGAACCCACGCCCACATTTTCTTTTGATTGACGCACACGGAACGGTGTTCCAGGATGTGTTATAGAGTACACTTAGTGAAGTATGGATCCGGTGCCACTCCAACTTGGAACAGGTTCCCTCGCGTAACCACTTTGTCGACAACATCACGCTACCATGACTGATGTTGGTGGGGAGAACACTGGGAGTATCACTGATGTTGGTGAGGAATTTTGTCTTTTCTAGTGACAATTGAAGTCCTACCTTGGCAGCTTGGAGTTTAGGCATATTGAGCTGCTTTACTGCTACTTCCACTCAGCTCGCTATAAGTGCCAGATCATCTGCGAAAGCTAAACAGTCTACTACCAGTCCCTTCCATTTGTGTCCAGGTAAATACCGCTCGGTATATTTTGATCTTCCATTTCTTTTCGCCACTCTATGCTCCATAGGATCTCGGTCAACTTGCTAATTGCTTTGTCTCCAGCCTGCTTCCACAGCTCTCCAACTATAGCGTCTTCTCCTGGTGCTTTGTTATTCTTCAGGGACTGAATGATGTTTTTCACTTCTTCTTCTGTTGGAGGGCGAGAGTTTGGTTGTCTGGGACTGTCTCAATAGATAAAGGAGGGTTTAGGGGACTCACAGTTGAGGAGATTCTCAAAATATATGACAAAATATTTGGCCAGTATGTGGCAGTTGTCTTTGTCATTATAGGCTATGTTTCCATCTGGTACTCTGAAGTGTAAGCTGGGTGGGGCATAGCTTCTAATGTTTCGCTTGAAAGTCTGGTAAAAGTTTCTAGTGTTTTCTCCTTGATATCTTCATCTACTTTAGTCAATTGGTCCTGAGTGTACTGATGTTTAACGTGCTTGATGGTTTTGGCAGTTAGCCAGGGCTGTTCTATGAACTTCTCCTTATTTGTTTTGGACTTCTGTGAGCTCCATCTTAGCCAAGCTGCTTGTCTCTTTGTGATCGCTTGGTCGCAGGTAATTGGTCCCAGTTGTTGCTTTCATGATCTAGTGTTTGCATTCTCTCTGTAAGCACATTGCAGGTTTTCAGTTTTTCAAAGTCAAGCTTGGTGAGTTTGGGAGTTTGAGACTTTCTTGAATTCCTAGATAGAAATCGGAGAAGTAGTGGTGTGAGTCCAAGTTAACCTTTCTTAACACTCTCACATTCTGGACTTCTCTACAGGACTTCCTTGAAATGACCGCATGATCTTTTTGAAACTCTCCTAGAAGTTTATTGGGTGAAGTCCATGTCATCTGCTTTCTTGGTAGATGCTTAAAGGCTGTTGATTTCATTACTAGGTTAAATGGTTTACAGAGTCCCACAAGCCATTCTCCATTTCTGTTAGTGCGCATGTGAGCTGGGTATTTCCCCACTATATACTTATACTTTCGCTCTTTCCCTAACTGGGCATTAAAATCATGCAGTAATATGATTGTATTCCTCTCTGGAATCTTGCCAATAGTGTGCTCGAGTTTTTTTATTTATTATTACTATTAAAAAGTTTATTTATGTTGTGTCTAGACAAGACAGCCTAGACACAATGAGAGGAAGCCGAAAGGCACGCGCTTAAACTCACGCAGGCTGGCGTGAGGTCTCAAACAGGATACGTAATGAATGCTATAAAGAAAAGTACGTAGCTTCTGGAATACTTAACTTTAATCCACATTTGTAGAACATCGCTCTTGATGATACATTAATAGAATCTCAATATCAATTGAATACGGCGCCTTGCTAGGTCGTAGCAAATGTAGCTGAAGGCTATGCTAACTATCGTCTCGGCAAATGAGAGCGTAGCTGTCAGTGAACCGTTCCTTGCAAAGTCGGCTGTACAACTGGGGCGAGTGCTAGTACGTCTCTCTAGACCTGCCGTGTGGTGGCGCTCGGTCTGCAATTACTGACAGTTGCGACACGCGGGTCCGTCGTATACTAGCGGACCGCGGCCGATTTAAAAGCTACCACCTAGCAAGTGTGGTGTCTGGCGGTGACACCATAATTTATTTATTTAAGGGGCTCCGGAACGCCCTATACTTGCAATGTTAAAATAACGCTTATAAATTACATCTTTCCTCACAAAGTATTTGAGGTAGGAAGTTGAACTTTTTACAGATTATTTATTGGAATATGGGCTACAACTTAACACAGGGATTTTACAAAATTTTAGTTCAGTTATTAAAGATGATTTTTTTTCATTTGTAATGAAAATTCACAACATTTTTTTGCAATTTTTTATTTGTATATTCAAGAATATACAGTTTTTTGGAAAAAGGCTGTGTTAAATTATGCAGAAGGTACTGTGTAACATTTACTGAAAGTTTGAAACAAATATGTTTGGAAGATCCTTAGAAAACATGTAATTAGTATGAGAAAATAAAAGTTTTGGGAATCGAGCGACAAAGATTGGATTAACTTTTTAGTGCATTCCAGGGCCATAGGATGGATTATCTTCATCCTCTGCAAACTCCTCCTCCAGCTTCCTCTTGTTCCTCCTCCTGTTTGCTCTTGCTTATATTTCTAGACTCTTTACAGCCCTGTCTGCAGCCCGAAGCCGTTCCTTGTCTAAAGCAAGCATCGCTCGTACCATGTTAGAACCTATCTTCATTCCCATATTTCTAAATACCTTGCACCTTACAATGTTGCCATCATTGAAAGTCGCAACAGCATCATACACACCAAAGTGAAGTGTTTCTATTCCAACAAATACAGTCTTGGGGATTCTCGACCATATAACACTATTTACACTTTCATTGGGGTTTTGAGTTCTTCCGTGAATACACTTTTTCAACAGTTCAGTTATTATTATTATTATTATTATTAATTATTATTATTAATAATTATTAATAATTGGTTAATAATAACACCATTTGACAGCAGTTTAACAGCGCCCATGTAGAACACATTTCAAAAAAAATTTAAAAATAGTTGTAGTCTTCGGAATTGAATAAATTATATATCTATTAAAAGGTAATAGTCTGCAGATTCAGAAAACGCAAAAAAGTAAAATTTGAACTTTTCATGATTTTGAGCCTTTCCGGAGCCCCTTAAAGAGATTTTCAGGAAATCAATCACCACACCCGCCACCCCATCACCGTCCCCCTCGCCCTCTTCACTCTCTCCCTTCCATCTGCTACCTGGAAATTAGCAGCTTTGCAGTGGAGAGGAAGGATCTCATGAAGGGACATTCAAGGGTATATTATTTTTTACAAAATAAAAGAGTTTGTGGGGCTTGGATTTCACTTGCTCATCATTCTATGCTGTTTGGAAAGATGCAGGTCTTGTGAGAAGTAATTATATCGATCTCATTTCTTTTTTTATACCGATTGCGCGAGGAATACCGTCGTGAAACATCCATCACAAGTAATTACACACAGTTAAAAATCTTTCGATCGCGAAGCACGCACCGCCCACCGTACCCTGTCCACTGGACCGCACAGGTCGCTACCGCACGTGCTCCTAGCAGTCGGCATGCACCGCAAAGTGTCGACGTGGCCATCAGCTGCTGAACCATCTACATCTACATCCATACTCCGCAAGCCACCTGACGGTGTGTGGCGGAGGGTACCTGCAGTACCTCTATCGGTTCTCCCTTCTATTCCAGTCTCGTATTGTTCGTGGAAAGAAGGATTGTCGGTATGCCTCTGTGTGGGCCCTAATCTCTCTGATTTTATCCTCATGGTCTCTTCACGAGATATACGTAGGTAATATACTGCTTAACTCCTCGGTGAAGGTATGTTCTCGAAACTTTGACAAAAGCCCGTACCGAGCTACTGAGCGTCTCTCCTGCAGAGTCTTCCACTGGAGTTTATCTATCATCTCCGTAACGCTTTCGCGATTACTAAATGATCCTGTAACGAAGCGCGCTGCTCTCCGTTGGATCTTCTCTATCTCTTCTATCAACCCTATCTGGTACGGATCCCACACTGCTGAGCAGTATTCAAGCAGTGGGCGAACAAGCGTACTGTAACCTACTTCCTTTGCTTTCGGATTGCATTTCTTTAGGATTCTTGCAATGAATCTCAGTCTGGCATCTGCTTTACCGACGATGAACATTATATGCTCATTCCATTTTAAATCACTCCTAATGCGTACTCCCAGATAATTTATGGTATTAACTGCTTCCAGTTGCTGACCTGCTATTTTGTAGCTAAATGATAAAGGATCTATCTTTCTGTGTATTCGCAGCACATTACACTTGCCTACATTGAGATTCAATTGCCATTCCCTGCACCATGCGTCAGTTCGCTGCAGATCCTCCTGCATTTCAGTACAATTTTCCATTGTTACAACCTCTCGATACACCACAGCATCATCTGCAAAAAGCCTCAGTGAACTTCCGATGTCATCCACCAGGTCATTTATGTATATTGTGAATAGCAACGGTCCTATGACACTCCCCTGCGGCACACCTGAAATCACTCTTACTTCGGAAGACTTCTCTCCATTGAGAATAACATGCTGCGTCCTGTTATCTAGGAACTCCTCAATCCAATCACACAATCACACATGCAGGTGTCAGCTCGGGTCCCGCAAGGATGAGATGGTGGCATCCCTTTGACACATGACAGCTGAGAAATACTTGTCGCAATATGTGCTCACCTAGGCACCGTTGCTGGCGCAATGACGCAGAGCTGCAGGTCTAGCGCTTTAGAAATCTGTTCCAATGATCTATCTGCGAGATCATTTTCTAGTTACTCGATGGTTTACAGCAAGCTCCACCTCATTAACGTTTCGAGTTTCCAGAGAAATAATTTACGGTCTATATCTTGGAAATTATACTGCACAAGCGATACTGCTAAGCACGCATTATTGCTATGTACTAGATGTCTAGAAGTATCACCTAAATGGTATGATATTCTGGCAAGCCGTGTGAAATTACATATGATCTTGTAACCCCAGAGTCTGGAGACTGATGTAGAAAACAAGCAAAGCAAGCAGGTTGGGACCATGAACAGCGACGCCTTTGTGCCAAGGGGAACCGACGCGGCCTTTGTACAACGATTCTTCACGGTATATGTACGAGTGTCTGGTGGTCGATAGCTGTATGAATGATGCGAAAGGGGCGATTTTGTATGGCGCAAGATACGAATTGTGTGTTTACTACATCGACACAGTACGCGGTGATACATTTTTGGGTTGGAGGTCTGTTTCATGCTCTTACGTTCAATCTTCCGTCCTCATTTGTGGAGCAGTGTAATTGAGCAAGAATCTTTCCATATTTGACGATCTGTAGGTCACTTTAGCAGGGTTTAACTGTCAGTGCAATATAGCGATCTGTACAAAATAGTTTCGGGACTGAAAGTCTTTGTCTGCAGAAAGAAAAAGGCGGACAGTGGTTCTATACTGACAGCATCAGTAATTTGGCAGGTAAATTCAGTAAGTGCTGATCCTAATGCTCCATTCATTCACAAGATATCCTGTGTGACAGTACATAGGAGCCTCTATACAGGGTGGTCCATTGATAGTGACCGGGCCAAATACACTCCTGGAAATGGAAAAAAGAACACATTGACACCGGTGTGTCAGACCCACCATACTTGCTCCGGACACTGCGAGAGGGCTGTACAAGCAATGATCACACGCACGGCACAGCGGACACACCAGGAACCGCGGTGTTGGCCGTCGAATGGCGCTAGCTGCGCAGCATTTGTGCACCGCCGCCGTCAGTGTCAGCCAGTTTGCCGTGGCATACGGAGCTCCATCGCAGTCTTTAATACTGGTAGCATGCCGCGACAGCGTGGACGTGAACCGTATGTGCAGTTGACGGACTTTGAGCGAGGGCGTATAGTGGGCATGCGGGAGGCCGGGTGGACGTACTGCCGAATTGCTCAACACGTGGGGCGTGAGGTCTCCACAGTACATCGATGTTGTCGCCAGTGGTCGGCGGAAGGTGCACGTGCCCGTCGACCTGGGACCGGACCGCAGCGACGCACGGATGCACGCCAAGACCGTAGGATCCTACGCAGTGCCGTAGGGGACCGCACCGCCACTTCCCAGCAAATTAGGGACACTGTTGCTCCTGGGGTATCGGCGAGGACCATTCGCAACCGTCTCCATGAAGCTGGGCTACGGTCCCGCACACCGTTAGGCCGTCTTCCGCTCACGCCCCAACATCGTGCAGCCCGCCTCCAGTGGTGTCGCGACAGGCGTGAATGGAGGGACGAATGGAGACGTGTCGTCTTCAGCGATGAGAGTCGCTTCTGCCTTGGTGCCAATGATGGTCGTATGCGTGTTTGGCGCCGTGCAGGTGAGCGCCACAATCAGGACTGCATACGACCGAGGCACACAGGGCCAACACCCAGCATCATGGTGTGGAGAGCGATCTCCTACACTGGCCGTACACCACTGGTGATCGTCGAGGGGACACTGAATAGTGCACGGTACATCCAAACCGTCATAGAACCCAGCGTTCTACCATTCCTAGACCGGCAAGGGAACTTGCTGTTCCAACAGGACAATGCACGTCCGCATGTATCCCGTGCCACCCAACGTGCTCTAGAAGGTGTAAGTCAACTACCCTAGCCAGCAAGATCTCTGTATCTGTCCCCCATTGAGCATGTTTGGGACTGGATGAAGCGTCGTCTCACGCGGTCTGCACGTCCAGAACGAACGCTGGTCCAACTGAGGCGCCAGGTGGAAATGGCATGGCAAGCCGTTCCACAGGACTACATCCAGCATCTCTACGATCGTCTCCATGGGAGAATAGCAGCCTGCGTTGCTGCGAAAGGTGGATATACACTGTACTAGTGCCGACATTGTGCATGCTCTGTTGCCTCTGTCTATGTGCCTGTGGTTCTGTCAGTGTGATCATGTGATGTATCTGACCCCAGGAATGTGTCAATAAAGTTTCCCCTTCCTGGGACAATGAATTCAAGGTGTTCTTATTTCAATTTCCAGGAGTGTATTTCACGAAATAAGCATCAAACGAAAAAAACTACAAAGAACGAAACTCGTCTAGCTTGAAGAGGGAAACCAGATGGCGCTATGATTGTCCCTCTAGATGGCGCTGCCATAGGTCAAACGGATATCAACAGCATTTTTTTAAAGTAGGAACCCCCATTTTTATTACATATTCGTGTAGTACATAAAGAAATATGAACGTTTTAGTTAGACCACTTTTTTCGCTTTGTGATAGATGGCACTGAAATAGTCACAAACATATAAGTACGTGGTATCACGTAACATTCCGCCAGTGCAGACAGTATTTGCTTCGTGATGCATTGCCCATGTTAAAATGGACCATTTACCAATTGCAGAAAAGGCCAATATCGTGTTGATGTATGGCTATTGTGATCAAAATGCCCAACAGGGGTGTGCTTTGTATGCTGCTCGGTATCCTGAATGACATCATCCAAGTGTTGGGACCATTCGCCGGATAGTTACGTTATTGAAGAAAACAGGAAGTGTTCAGACACATTTGAAACGGCAACCACAACAATTGATGATACCCAAGTAGGTGTTTTACCTGCTGTCATGGCTAATCCGCACATCAGTAGCAGACAAATTGCGCGAGAATCGGGAATCTCAAAAACGTGTGTTGAGAATGCTACATCAACATCGATTGCACCCGTACCATATTTGGTTCAAATGGCTCTGAGCACTATGGGACTTAACATCTGTGGTCATCAGTCCCCTAGAACTTAGAACTACTTAAACCTAACTAACCTAAGGACAGCACACACATCCATGCCCGAGGCAGGATTCGAACCTGCGACCGTAGCAGTCGCGCGGTTCCGGACTGAGCGCCTAGAACCGCTAGACCAACGCGGCCGGCATACCATATTTCTACACACCACGAATTGCATGGCGACGACTTTGAACATCGTGTACAATTCTGACACTGGGCACAAGAGAAATTACGGGACGATGACAGATTTTTTGCATGCGTTCTATTTAGTGATGAAGCGTCATTCACCAACAGTGGTAACATAAACTGGCATAATATGCACTATTGGGCAACGGAAAATCCATGATGGCTGCGACAAGTGGAACATTAGCGACCTTGGCGGGTTAACGTATGGTGCGGCATTATGGGAGGAAGGATAATTGGCCCCCATTTTATCTATGGCAATCTAAATGGTGCAATGTATGCTAATTTCCTGCATAATGTTCTACCGATGTTACTACAAGATGTTTCACTGCACGACAGAATGGCGATGTACTTCCAACATGGCACATAGCTCGCATGCAGTTGAAGTGGTATTGAATAGCATATTTCATGACAGGTGGATTGGTCGTCGAAGCACCCTACCATGGCCCACACATTCACCGGATCTGATGTCCCCGGATTTCTTTCTGTGGGGAAAGCTGAAGGATATTTGCTACAATGATCCACCGACAACGCCTGACCACATGATCAGCGCATTGTCAATGCATGTGCAAACATTACGGAAGGTGAACTACCCGCTCTTCAGAGGAATTGTTGTTACACGTATTGCCGAATGCATTGAGGTTGACGGACATCATTTTGAGCATTTATTGCATTAATGTGGTAATTACACTGCAACAGCATGCGTTATCAGAAATGATAAGTTCACTAAGGTACATGTATCACATTGGAACAACCGAAATAAAATGTTAAAATGTACCCACGTTCTGCATTTTAATTTAAAAAAACTTACCTGTTACCAACTGTTCATCTAAAATTGTGAGCCATATGTTTGGGACTATTACAGTGCCATCTATCAAAAAACGAAAAAAGTGGTCCAACTAAAAAATTCATATTTCTTTACGTATTACACGAATATGCAATAAAATGTTGGGGTTCCTATTTAAAAAAACGCAATTGATATCATTTGACATATGGCAGCGCCATCTAGCGGGCCAACCATAGCGTGATCCGGTTTCCAAAAAAAATGGTTCAAATGGCTCTGAGCACTATGGGACTCAACTGCTGTGGTCATCAGTCCCCTAGAACTTAGAGCTACTTAAACCTAACTAACCTAAGGACAGCACACACATCCATGCCCAAGGCAGGATTCGAACCTGCGACCGCAGCAGTCGCACGGTTCCGAATTGCGCGCCAAGAACCACGAGACCACCGCGGCCGGCAGAGGTCAATTAATTGATCAATTTAATTAAGTAGTCAATCGAATTGATAAGAGTGAAAGGGGCCATTACAATAACTCAGACCTGAAAGTATACCTGTAGCAGCGAGGGGGGAGCTTTCCTGAGAGGTGGGGGGGGAGGTGGAGGAGGCGAGGAACAATAAGTTAAGGACCTGTCAATCAAAAGGAAGGATCCTTTTAGCAGAACAATAGGTTAAGGGTCTGTCAATCAAAGGAGAACAAGAGGTTAATGACCTGTGAATTAAAGGAGAACAGTAGATTTGCCTCTGTGTGCATACCTGTCCCTTACCTAGGCAACTGGCACTAGCAAAATGCGCTGGTGACTGCTTTGTTCCACTACTCACAAGCTGCTAAGTGAGTGTTACAAGAGAATCGTAAATGATCTATCCTATGATGTACCAGTTGACAGCAATAGAAAAGCTGAATCGCAAGTAACTAGTTTTGTTTTAAGGAGATCAGTAACACAAAATTTGAATTTCGTATTTCAGTGTGGACGAGGAAGTTTCCTTGGCATAAAGGTCAGAATATACGAGCATTACCAGTAAGAGAGTGTGGACAACTGTGATTGTGCCCAGTGAGAACTGCAGGATATATCAATGACCTTTCATCAGTAACATTACCAGATGCCAAGTTTGTTTTGTTTGCCGATGATACAAACATTGCAATAAATAGCAAATCAAGTGTAGTCTTAGAAAGATCAGCCAATAAAATATTTGTGGACATTAATCACTGGTTCCTAGCCAACTCTTTGTCACTAAACTTTGAAAAAACACACTACATGCAGTTCAGAACTTGTAAGGGGTGTCCCAAGAGTATATGTCAAACATACGATGACAAGAAGATAGAAGAAGTGGACAGTGTTAAATTCTTGGGATTACAGCTTGATAATAAATTCAACTGGGAGGAGCACACCACAGAACTGCTGAAGCGTCTTAACAAATCTCTGTTTGCAATGCGAATTTTGTCAGACATAGGGGATATAAAAATGAAAAAGCTGGCATACTATGCTTACTTTCATTCCATAATGTCATATGGGATTATTTTTTGGGGTAATTCATCAAGCCAAGCTAAAGTTTTCCGGGCACAAAAACGTGCAGTAGGAATTATATGTGGTGTGAACTCAAGAACATCCTGCAGAAGCCTGTTTAGGGAACTAGGGGTACTAACTACAGCTTCCCAATATATTTATTCCTTAATGAAATTTGTCATTAAAAATATATCACTTTTTCAAACCAACAGCTCAATTCATGGAATCAATACTAGAAATAAGAATAATCTTCACAAGGATTTAAAGTCATTTAGTCTTGTACAAAAAGGTGTGCATTATTCAGGAACACACATTTTCAATAACTTGCCAGCAGCCATAAAAAGCTTAACAACCAATGAAATTCAGTTTAAGAGAAGCCTAAAGGATTTTATTGCTGGCCAACTCCTTCTACTCCATTGATGAATTTCTTAGTAAAACCTACTGATTAGTATATAAGTACAACATAACTTCCGCACAATTTCAGTGCAGTAATGAGTTCACTGAAAATTTGTGTGTGTGTGTGTGTGTGTGTGTGTGTGTGTGTGTGTGTGTGTGTGTGTGTGTGTGTATGTGTGTAAGTATAATCTAACTTCTGCACCATTTCAGTGCAGTAATGTGTTCATTGTAAATAAGTATTACAGTAGTTGTATTACATGTTTATTACCTTACAAATAAATAAAAAACTTTTTTATTTTAAATTCAGTGCATTAGTATTTGTAAAATGACTCTTAGTGTTCATTAAAAAATGACGATCATTCCACTTGGGACCTGTGGAATGGTACATTAGCTTATTTGTTTTAGTTGTAAATATTTGTCATGTGTTGTTGTTTTTCTGACATGTTCCACATCCTGGAGTACCTCCTCACTACGGATCAATTGGAATGAAAGTTAATCTAATCTAATCTAATCAGGTCTTTGAGATGTGTGTTACTTCCATGCAGATGAGCTACGATACGTGATGAAATGCTCACATGTAGTCTGTGCAACATGTATGAGTCACACAAATACTCGAAATGCTGACATTTCAAGAGTTCTCGCTCTTTCACGGCAGTCGTTATCCATCACGTTAACCCATGGGCAAAACCTATACAGTAAGTGAAATTGCTTTTCTATTTATTGATTGTGCGTCGGAACAGGTAAAAAAGTTAGATGTGTTGTTATTAATGACGTAACAGCATTCCGTTGCAGTCATTTCGAATATTTCTTGTCGCTTCCGTTCTTCCGATGTGAGAATCAGGAAATACACGGCACGAATCTGATGACGTCTATTTTGACACAGACGACAATTTTATGTTCATCCTATGGTAAATTGTGTGACACGTTAACGATCTGGATTCGAAAACGCTATGGTGAACAAAATGACTACTTTGGAAGTCGTGTCGGTGACGCCCACTTGGTGCAATAATACCGTACAGTATTTCCACAGCGTGAACTGATTCCGTCAGGCTGTTGTTTACGTTAGAACTTTACGCTAGAATATATCTGACATACGCAGGTGTGCAGTCGAGTGAAATTAATGATCAGTGATCGTTATCATCCTTGTAGTTCCAGTTTTTTAGTGTGTTGCATGCACTGGCCTCCTGTTATAAAATCCAATTCTCGTCATTGGAGCGCATGTGTGCATTCGGCCATGTTTCAGCAAACCAGCCGAAATCATGGCAAAATCCTTTTCCCCCCACATATCTCCCGTCCAGTGGAACTTCGTTTAAAATAGCCTGAATAAATTTTGTAGATGATAAAACTTACGATAAAGTTGTGTGTACAATTCTTTTATTCCTTGCGTGTTTCTAGGTATCACGACTTAAAAATGCGTATGAGTTTGCCAAAACACGTATTTTGCACTAATACATTTGATTTGTCTTGAGTACTTCGTTCCCAGGGCAATTTTGAGAAAGATTAACTGACAGAAATGTAGCACAGCATAAAAGTTGATATAAGTAATCCTGCGCCCTTGATAGATCTGCCAAAAGTGTTTCCAAAAAAGGTTGCAGGAGGAGGGGGGAGGGGGGGGGGAGGGTAGAAGAGTTGGCAACGGGAAGGGGCATCGTGCTCCCTGTACCACTAACAAATTAACATACTGGCCCCGTGAAGATACAGGATACAGCCTAGGAAAAAGAAGAAGAAGAGCAGATAATTTAAATCTGAACACCATCTTAGTTGATGTGTTACGGTTTACAACCGGAAAGTCAAAGCTATGAAACTGGTGGTTTCCCTATAAATTTGATTTTCGCAAACATCTACTTTTCTCAAAACTTTGTGTATGTTATTTGGGCCCTTATGGTTCTCAATGCCTCAATTATGGTCAGAGTTTACGTGAGTAGTCGTGAAAGAACCATATACGATATTTACAGTTCACTACAATATTACGCATAGTAAACACGTAATGTTATGGAATAGTGGTACTTCTCAGTAATAGGTATTGAATCTAACGGGATTAAAGTGGGAAGGTGGGGGTTTTGGGCGGGGGCAACTAACATCTAACACAACACTTGCAACAGAAAATATACAGAAAACGTAACAAGGACATAAGCAGGAAATAAGGAGAAAAAAATACTGAATTCCGTAGAGTAAGGGCACTACACAGGTAACGAAAATGCACAAACAAATCTTGGAATCGATAACTAGAATGGAGCTATATAGGATAGTTCTACTGATCGATTCCAACATTCATTATTTTCAGCGTTGTTTTCGTAGTAGGTGTGTGCAGTTCTTTGCTACAGGATTTCTGTTTTTGGTGTCGCTTTCAGTACTACCGTGATCAATAAAATATCTAGGAACCGGTAACTTGATTTCACCTACATAGGTCAATTCCAGTCGTCGATTCCATGGTTTGTTATTTATAGCGTTTTTGCACTAGTAAAGGAATTAATATCATAAGTTGAATCCTAAAGGAATTAGCAACCTTCGCGTAAAGAAAATGACGTAATAAAGGAACGTAGAATCGGCAATTACAGCGGTACCACATACGAAAACTCTAAAAGAATGCACTGTAGATTATGCTTTCTTGGTGTTGCTTTCTGTAGTGCTGTTGTTACAGTAGGTGTGTATTGTGCATTCTTTGAGAATTGTCATCCATGCTATCACTCTAATTGTTGATTCCACATTCCGTTATTCTTCATTTTTAATGGCTGTTAATTATTTCGTTAAGGATTTGACTTGTTCGTATCGCTCACTAAGCTACTGGTAAATCGCTAAAAATAACAAATGTTGGAATCGACAACTAGACTCGTATAGAGGCACAAAAAAAGTCGCAGCAGAAATAAACACAAACACTCTATGAAAAATCACGACTTGACTCGTATAGACACACAAAAAAAAGTCGTAGCAGAAATAAACACTATGAAAAATCACGAAAAATAATGAACCGTGAAATGGAGAACTGAAATTAAGCTATGTAGCAATCCTCTTAGGTTCCTGCCTAAGCACACGGTCGGCGATCGTGCGACATTCTAAAAAAAAGAAAAACAGCCAAATTTTTGTGAGAACCAAGATTATAAATATAACTTCAAATCGTTTCACATGTAGCAATTTAAGCTTTGCCCTTAGGTTCTTACTTAAAGTCCCCGCCGGAAATCGTGTCATACTGGGAAAAAAGTAGCCATATATATTTAGGAGAACCAAGATTATAATTACGATTGCTACTTGATTCACTCACAGCAATTCGTGCTGTTCACTTAGGTTCCTGTCTAGCCACACCCTCGAAAATAGCGACATATTTGCAAAAAACAGCATATTTTACGTCAGTTACTAAGAGAACCACAGATAACATTTAATAACGACGCCAGTACATCATGCAGTACATTCTTCACATCGTGAACTCGTGGCGTCACACAGGATGTGACAGGTAAAAGCCGACAGTTGGAATCACAAATAGCACTTAATACCTGAAATTCATCTACAACCCGTTAGAAATTCTATTAAAAGTATATTATTTCTTACGATAGGACCCTAGAAAACGTGTGTTTCAAGACAGCTTGGCGATGTACCAAACTTGTCGAACGTTATTTAAACGAGCGAATACGACAAGCACGTGGCACGGGCAGCTCCATATGAGCATTTACAATTTGTAGTATTCCGACCTCACTCTAATTACAAGATTTATAAAATTAATTTGTCTCCAGTACAAACTGCTTTAGACTAACCGCGATAAACAGTCTGGACGATTGGTTTGCATAATTAAATCACCCTGAATATAATTGCTGTGTCGAAGGTCTCTATTTCATTAAACATATATGACGTGAGAATTTGTGTTATGCGTCCGCAGAAAGGAACAATTGATCGACGCCTCTAGTTTTGGCTGCTAAGCATTCACAGAAGTAAGATGCTGGTTCGTGACTTACCAGACACCGCCATTGTTGCCCGTGCCCCTACTGCATTTCACGAACTTTGAAGGTTTTGCTGAATGCGGTCAGGAACACCCGAGTTATTCACCATTCGAATCGTCTCAGACTGTTGCTAAGATACGGCCCGGGCCGCTAAAGAGACCGCAGTATTGTTGAAAACTGCGTCACATCGCGGACAACTATCACCGTACAATTAAAGAAACTGCAAGCGATAATGATAGGGGTACGTATGGTTGTGGCGTCTGGGGCAATGCCGCCGAGAACTAGGTCTGCCTAGCGCCCGAACGAAGGAAAGAAAGAAAACGTATAATGAAACATTAAAACAGGAGGTAAAGATGGATAAAAATGGTAAAATGAATCAGCCAAAACAAAGTTTTCGCTACGTTAACGTAATCAAAATAGTTTATTGAAACTTCTCGACAGATTAAAAATTGTTTTCGGGATCGAAAACCTAAATCGGAGCCTTTGCATTTCACTGACAAGTACACTACCACCAGAGCTATCCAAGCGCGACTTAAGCTGGGTTTACACTAGCAAGTCGCTTGCAGAAGTCATTGCTGCAAGTTATTGCTAGCTACTTGCAGCTGTGTTTACACGGCAGCGCAAGAATTAAGCAAGATTCTTCCGCAATTGCTTCGGCAAGAAACTTGCGTCAACAGCTTGATGATACTGTTTACATATACTTTCAGTACCACTACGAGTGTCAGGCGAAGTGTAAAATGACAAGTAGTCGGGTGAGATATGCAGCTCTTGTAATTGTAATGCAAAACGTGAAAAAGAAAAAGAGAATTATTTGGGTTAGAGAGTAGATAATGAGAAGATCGCAAAATGGTGCCTTAATAACCTTTTGCAAGAACTTAGTATCTAGAGTATGGATACTTTTGAAAACTTTTGCAGAATGTCCTCAAATGATCTGGAGTATTTGTTGATGTTAATAGCGCCCGTCATATCAAAACGAGACACAAACTTCCGTACCGCTATTTCAGCAAAGGAACATTTGCTAGCCATTCTACGATTTATAGCTACCGGTGAGCTACGATTAAATAGGCATTTTATTTATTTATGTGAAACATACAACTAAAAAAAGGTTGAATTTTGGAATCTTTTCTTTGTAGGAGACTCATACAAGTCCCTAATGTACTTGTTTCATATTCCTGTGAGCACGATTTCTCTGATCGTACCCAATGTATGTAGAGCCATTTTTGAAGTGTTGAAGGGAAAATTATTTGAAGGTATGTGAAAACACAACAATGAAATTAAATTTTTATTGAAATAAACTGCATTTTACAGAATGCTATGCTTATAAAAATGTTTTTTTTTTCTAATGCTCATAAAATGGAAAGTGACAAGCTAATGAAATAGAACATGTAATAATTACACATCGTCTTTTTCTAGACTCTTAAAACAACAAGTGAGTGGATGCAGGTGGCAAAGGGGTTGTGTCTTCAAGTTATGCTACTTTCTCTATGCTTCTTTCACAGATGTATCGAATATCGACGAAATTTCATTTAATGCGCTCATCTTCTTCGCTCTATCCTTAAAGTCTCGGTTATACACCTTCCATATTTTGGGGTAGTTTTCCACGGCTTCAACAAAATGTTCTGTATACTGCTTCATCCATTCCCGTCTCTCCTCCATTTCTGAAATTTGTTTGCATATAATACATAATATAGTTGCATAAAATTAAGTTTCCACATTACGTTAAATGTTAAATATGAGTGTTATGCAGACGACATACTTACTGTAACTTGCGCTTCCTACTTGCAGGAAATAGAAATAAATCCTAAAAGCTGCAAGTTACTTGCAGATACTTCTTGCGTGGTGTTCACACTGGAAGCGGAAAACGTGCAGCAAATCACTTCCGCAATAAATTGCTACGGTCGCAAGTCGACTTGGCGATATGTTTACACTCGCAAAATTCGCAGCAAGTTCCTCCGAGGAAGAAAATTGCTGCAATAACTTGCTAGTGTAAACCGAGCATTACAGCCGCTTCTCATAGCTATACTTCCGCCAGTATCTCATCTAATACTTCCCAAACTTCACAGAAGCTCTCCTGCGAAACATACAACACTAACACGCCTGGAAGAAAGAATATTACGGAGACACGGCTTAGCCCCAGGCTATGGATAATCCGTGCCACCACAATATCCTTTATCCCAGGAGTGCTAATCTTGCCTAATGAGGCACTGAAGGGAGTAAAGCTGTGAGGACGTGCTCGGGATAGCTGACTAGCGCATTTGGCCCCGACGGCTGCGGCGAGAGAAGCGGGTAGTGCTTACGTCTCCGCTGCTGGTAGCCGTGTGGTGTTCAAAAATCGTTCAAATGGCTCTGAGCTCTATGGGACTTAACATCTGAGGTCATCAGTCCCCTAGAACTTAGAACTACTTCAACTTAACTAACCTAAGGACATCACACACATCCATGCCCGAGGCAGGATTCGAACCTGCGACCGTAGAGGTCGCGCGGTTCCAGACTGAAGCGCCTAGAACCGCTCGGCCACAACAGCTGGCCGTGTGGTGTTGTCAGTGAGTTTAACGCCGTTGAACTTTCGTAACTTATTGCCACAGATCAGACAGCATTTTTGATGGCAGAACCTGTAAAGAAGGACACTTTGAAGTTTATGTTTGACAATAACTATGCACGACCTAAGCCGTTTGTGGTAGAGGACTTTATGGAAGAAGCAGTTAACAGTTGAGGATATAAGTGGAATCCTTCCTTCGACCAGTAGTAGACTATCTTAAGCTAAAGAATCCCGAAAAATGTGATCTAATTGTGGAATTGTACACCAAGTGATCAAAAGTATCCGGACACCTGGCTGAAAATGAACTACACGTTCGTGGCGCACTTCATCGGTAATGCTGGAATTTAGTATGGTGTTGGCCCACCCTTAGCCTTGATGACAGCTTACACTCTCGCAGGCATACGTTCAGTCAGGTGCTGATAGGTTTCTTGAGGAATGGCAGCCCATTCTTCACAGAGTGCTGCACTGAGGAGAGGTATCGATGTCGGTCGGTGAGGCTCGGCACGAAGTCGGTGTTCCAAAACATCCCAAAGGTGTTCTACAGGATTCAGGTGAGGACTCTGTGCAGGCCAGTCCATTACAGGGGTATTATTGTCGTGTAACCACTCCGCCACAGGCCGTGCATTATGAACAGGTGCTCGATCGTGCTGAAAGATGCAATCGCCATCTCCGAATTGCTCTTCAGTAGTGAGAAGCAAGAAGTTGCTTAGAACAACAATGTAGGCCTGTGCTGTGATAGTGCCACGCAAAACAACAAGAGGTACTAGCCCTCTCCATGAAAAATACGACCATACCATAACACTACCGCCTCCGAATTTTACTAATTTCACTACAAACGTTGGCAGATGACGGTCACCGGGCATTCGCCATAACCACAGCCTGCCATCGGATCGCCACATTGTTTACTCTGACTTATCACTCCACACAACGTTTTTCCACTGTTCAATCGTCCAATGTTTACGCTCCTTGCACCAAGGGAGGCTGTCGTTTGGCATTTACTGGCGTGATGTGTGTCTTATGAGCAGCCGCTCGACCATGAAATTCATGTATAAAATATTCTCGGTATTCTTGCCGCGTCAGTTCTAGATAAAATCTCGAGCTTTCGACGATTACCTCCAACGTCATCGTCAGGAGCTGACTGTCTCCACTGCTGCTATGGTAGCCTCTATATTTTGTGTTTGTTCGTGAGGCTGTGCTCCGCAATTGCCGATTTCTCCAGCTCTCTATTTTTAATATGGCGTTGGTGTTCTGCACAGCGGTCGGAAACGGTACGAATAGTCTGACCTATATAATTGCTTCCACACTCCAGGGACCCTGAGGCCGAGATTGTCCTTAAGAGGGCGCATCATCTCCTTAATTTTCTTAGGAGGACGAAAAATCGGTCTTATACCACGTCTACGCAGGACTCTTCCTATTTTGCTGGAAATTGCGCCACAAAAAGGAAGAACCGCAATCGGTGTTTCATCCTGTGAGGTTGCAGCATTATCACGTTTCCTTGTTTTAGAGAACGCTGCCTTTATATCGCGTGCCAAAAGAACTTTAACCGCGATAGCGGATAGCATCTGAGCTGTGCGTGGAAACGAGCGCTTGATGCAGAGAAGCAGCAGAGACGTTCCTTCCAAGGTTTACGTTTAAGCGGAAGCGGTGGCGCCACCGGCGCACACAGTGACACCGTCTGAGACAGCAGCACGTAATCGCCGACCAATCATTAGCCGACCAATCAGAAGCCGTCTTCGGGCTATATAGAGGCTACCATAGCAGCAGTGGAGACAGTCAGCTCCTGACGACGACGATGGAGATAATCGTCGAAAGCTCGAGATTTTATCTAGAACTGACACGGCAAGAATACCGAGAACATTTTATACATAAGTGCCGCCGCGAGAAACTTCGTTCCCACATGAAATTCATGTTTTCTCACCTCCCGCCTAACTGTCATAGTGCTTGCAGTGGATCCTGATGCACTTTGGAACTCCTGTGGATAGATGTCTGCCTATTACACATTACGACCCTCTTCAACTGTTGGCGATGTCAGTCAACAGACGAGGTCGGCCTGTACGGTTTTGTGCTGTGCGTGCCCCTTCACGTTTCCATATTACTATCACATTGGAAACAGTGACCTAGTGTGGAAATCTCGCGTACAGGCGTATGACTCAAGTGACACCCAATCACCCGACCACGTTCCAAGTCCGTGAGTTCAGCGGAGCGGCCCACTCTCCTCTCTCACGATGTCTAATGACTACTGAGGTCACTTTGTAACACCATAGCTCTAATGCTCTACTGATTTTATTTTGCTTTTGTTTCATTTAATATTACATCGTTAAGCTCCTGTAAATGTGTTTGATTGAATCGATAACACAGAATTGTATACTCCTTTCTTTGTACAAACTTTGAGTCATGGTCTGATTCTATGCAAAGTGGTGTATCTGTAATTTAAAATCTTTGTCCCATTTGGAGGGAACGAAACTTACTGTATATAATTGTAATTTTGTGTGAATAATTTTTTGTAGAGATGTCAATATGTGTAAATGTTTTGTTTTATTTAATGCATTTGGTTGCTGTTATGTAAATTGCTGATCCTCACTTAGGGTTCTTACAAGGGAACCTCCCCATCGCACCCCTCTCAGATTTAGTTATAAGTTGGCACAGTGGATAGGCCTTGAAAAACTGAACACAGATCAATTCAGAAAACAGGAAGAAGTTGTGTGGAACTACGAAAAAAATAAGCAAAAAATACGAACTGAGTAGTCCATGCGCAACTTAGGCAACATCAAAGAAGGTGTTTGCCCAGGAGCGCCGTGGTCCCGTGGTTAGCGTGAGCAGCTGCGGAACGAGAGGTCCTTGGTTCAAGTCTTCCCTCGAGTGAGAAGTTTAATTTTTTATTTTCAGACAGTTATTATCTGACAAACTCTTATGCTTTCATCACTTTCTTGGGAGTGATTATCACATCCACAAGAAAACCTAAATCGGGCAAGGTAGAAGAATCTTTTCACCCATTCGCCAAGTGTACAAGTTAGGTGGGTCGACAACATATTCCTGTCATGTGACGCACATGCCGTCACCAGTGTCGTATAGAATATATCAGATGTGTTTTCCTGTGGAGGAATCGGTTGACCTATGACCTTGCGATCAAATGTTTTCGGTTCCCATTGCAGAGGCACGTCCTTTCGTCTACTAATCGCAAGGTTTTGCAGTGCGGTCGCAAAACACAGACACTAAACTTATTACAGTGAACAGAGACGTCAATGAACGAACGGACAGATCATAACTTCGCGAAAAAAAATTTTCACTCGAGGGAAGACCTCTCGTTTCGCAGCTCCTCACGCTAACCACGGGACCACGGCACTCCTGGGCTAATAGCATCCTTGATGTTGCCTGTATTGCTCATGGACTACTCAGTTTGTATTTTTTGCTTATTTTTTTAATAGTTCCACACAACTTCTTCCTGTTTTCTCGACTGATCTGTGTTCAGTTTCTCAAGGCCTATCCACTGTGCCAACTTATAACTAAATCTGAGGGGGGTGCGATGGGGAGGTTCCCTTGTTAGTTAGTTTGTATGTAAATGGTGCAGTGGTTCCCCTCGGGAACGGAACAGTGTAGCGCGCGCAAATTGTGGTTGGCATAGGTGGAAAAGGTGGAACTGATAGTCAGTCGGAGACGAGCTACGAGTCGGGGACAAGCTACGAGTCGGGGACGAGCTACGAGTCGGGGACGATCTACGAGTCTGTGCACTGCCATGTAAATGTTGCATATTGTGCTGGTCCCGAGAGAGGCTTTTCCTGCCGCTTTCCGATGCCTCGGAAGAATGGATAAATAGCTGGAAATATTCTGGGATTGGTATCAATCATCGCCACCAAGAAATGATAGAGTCCAGCAATTCTACCTGCAATTCCACCTAACAACATGCAGTTGCCACCACATTGCGCAATCATTACATCGGAATACTACAATGATCTACAGTGAAGGATCAGTTAATGGATGTGTTAGTGTGCTCAAATATAAGGTAATTTATATCTGAATTTATGTACCTTCCTTGATTTTTTCCTTATCATAACACCTCTCAGGTTCCTCTCCGTTTGAGCTAAAGTGATTACCGAGTGTCCCTACTGAAAGAACATTTACGACCAATGTTATGCTAATTAATGCCTCTTGAACTTAGTAAAAAGAAAGTTAAAATTAATGTGGCAAGGGAGTGAGTTAAAGTAAATGTTGTTTGCTGAAAATAATTTTCCTATTAAAACTGCTTATTAAAGTGCTGTTGCCAACTGCAAAATTAAAAGTTCTTAAGACTGAGGCTTCTAAAGTTTTGCTTAGCAAATGATCACCTTGATATCTGTAGTAAATTAAAAAAAAGGTGAGTCAGTTTCTTGAAATTTTGTCAACATTGTGTTTCACTGTAGTAAAAGTGGAAAACTGCTGTTGTGAAACGTTATATACCCAAGTTTGTTAAGTGTATGCCTCTCTTGTGTATAGGAAGTGCATATTAATAATATAACAAGATCCACAGTTTGTCTATTGTATTAATGCTGGGTATCAAGTAATGGGAAGACCACTAATTATAAAAAAAAACATAATTTCTTTAAGCCCTGAAAGTAATAGTGTGTTTCGCTATCTCTTATATTTTTGCAAATAGTTTGTGCTGCTCCAGTTGTTAGCTTCAATCTTACCGTAAACATATGTATGTGTCACAGTTCACTGCACTCGCGTGTGACAAAGTATAGGTTGTGTTTATCCATTAAAGTTACTAATAACTATTTTCTTGAACGAGAGTGTTAATCATTCTCTTGCCTAGTTAGGCTGGCGACCGTTTTCTTTATCAGTTAAACAGTGCAGATAGGCAAAATTTTGTTTGTTACTGTTCAAATATTCACGTAATTCTGACTTTCACTTCCGATAAGCCACCTCCGTTAGGCACAACACGGTCAACTTAACAAAATTCCTCTCAGGGGGTAACACTGCTCTGTTGCTTTATGCCATTATTACTCCAACAAAATAATTCTGTTTTGCAAATTGCCTCCAGTTTCGAGGTTATAGTATAGCAGTAGCAGGTAGGAGTGTTGTAACTTATATGGAGTACCTGGCAGTAGGTGGCAGCACATTGCACCTAATATGAAAAACGTATGTTTTTGGTGGTGTCAGGATACTTTTGATCACATAGAGCTGCTGAAATTCATCCGTCGACCAGTAGTAATCCGTCTATCTTAAGGGGCTCCGGAAAGCCTCAAAATCATGAAAAGTTCAATTTTTACTTTTTTGCGTTTTCTGAATCTGCAGACTATTACCTTTTAATAGATATATAATTTATTCAATTCCGAAGACTACAACTATTTTTAAATTTTTTTTGAAATGTGTTCTACATGGGCGTGACCCACTGTGGCGCTGTTAAACTGCTGTCAAATGGTGTTATTATTAACGTCCGTGTTCATCAGGTACATTTTAGTGATGTGAGATAAAGTATGTGTTGTGGCTAACCTGTAATGGTTCAATATATATCGCTGGTGTGATTGTCGATTGTTTCATGTTTATTTACTCTGTCGTTATCTCGAAAATATTCGTAATTAATTCTGTTTCTTGAGTCTCTGTTTTGTTGAAGTATAATAATGAGTAAAAGTAAAGTTATTAGAAATCCTCTGAAGGCTTTTAAGAAAAGGAGAAATGTTGGAAAGCCAAAGGTATGTGTTATTACTGTAAACAATAACATTCTAACATGGTACGAGCGATGCTTGCTTTAGACAAGGAACGCCTTCGGGTTGCAGACAGGGCTGTAAAGAGTCTAGAAATACAAGCAAGAGTAAACAGGAGGAGGAACAAGAGGAAGCTGGAGGAGGAGTTTGCAGAGGATGAAGATAATCCATCCTATGGACCTGGAATGCACTAAAAAGTTAATCCAATCTTTGTCGCTCGATTCCCAAAACTTTTATTTTCTCACACTAATTACATGTTTTCTAAGGATCTTCCAAACATATTTGTTTCAAACTTTCAGTAAATGTTACACAGTACCTTCTGCATAATTTAACACAGCCTTTTTCCAAAAAACTGTATATTTTTGAATATATAAATAAAAAATTGCAAAAAAATGTTGTGAATTTTCATTACAATTGAAAAAAATCATCTTTAATAACTGAACTAAAATTTTGTAAAATCCTTGTGTTAAGTTGTAGCCCATATTCCAATAAATAATCTGTAAAAAGTTCAACTTCCTACCTCAAATACTTTGTGAGGAAAGATATAATTTATAAGCGTTATTTTAACATTGCAAGTATAGGGCGTTCCGGAGCCCCTTAAGTTAAAGAATCCCGAAAAATGTGACCTACTCGTGGATTATACTGAACATTCTGTCGGCAATGTCGGTGATGTTACTGTTATGAAAACGAGACTTGGACTGTTCCCTCACGTATAATCGTCTGTGGACATAGGGCTATTAATATTTATGAGGGGCAGCCTACAGCATGCACTGGATGTGGTTCCTCGGGGCATGTACCCTTTCAGTGTCCGGAGCGCCGAGCGAGCCAACTACCGACGAGGGAGGCAGCTGTCCCACCCATTACGTCGCAACGGCCAACTACGTACGTCCCAGCAGTTCTTGGAACCCTAGCTAAGACATCAGAGGAAGTTACTGGTGATCCTGCGGGCCACTTCGAAGAGGACACACGGATGGAAAAGACAAAAGCAGAAAATGCAGATATGCGGCCCCACGACAATAAACGAGGCAGTGGTGTAGATATTGCGCACAACAGCGCAAACGACGACGACATGACCGCAGCTCCAAATACTCAGCAGAAGTCCGCACATGAGACTGTATCACAGATGACAAACGACGAAACGACAGAAAGCTCCACCACAGAAAACAAAAAACGGAGGATTGCCCATCACGGAATAGAAAAAAGTGCGCCCACCTGAGAGGTGGCAGGGGTAAAATACAGGGAGCGAAAGGCTATTTACAATTTGTACAGAAACCAGATGGCAGTTATAAGAGTCGAGGGACATGAAAGGGAAGCAGTGGTTGGGAAGGGAGTAAGACAGGGTTGTAGCCTCTCCCCGGTGTTATTCAATCTGTATATTGAGCAAGCAGTAAAGGAAACAAAAGAAAATTTCGGAGTAGGTATTAAAATCCATGGAGAAGAAATAAAAACTTTGAGGTTCGCCGATGACATTGTAATTCTGTCAGAGACAGCAAAGGACTTGGAAGAACAGTTGAATGGAATGGACAGTGTCTTGAAAGGAGGATATAAGATGAACATCAACAAAAGCAAAACAAGGATAATGGAATGTAGTCGAATTAAGTCGGGTGATGCTGAGGGAAATGAGACACTTAAAGTAGTAAAGGAGTTTTGCTATTTGGGGAGCAAAATAACTTATGATGGTCGAAGTAGAGAGGATATAAAATGTAGACTGGCAATGGCAAGGAAAGCGTTTCTGAAGAAGAGAAATTTGTTAACATCGAGTATAGATTTAAGTGTCAGGAAGTCATTTCTGAAAGTATTTGTATGGAGTGTAGCCATGTATGGAAGTGAAACATGGACGGTAAATAGTTTGGACAAGAAGAGAATAGAAGCTTTCGAAATGTGGTGCTACAGAAGAATGCTGAAGATTAGATGGGTAGATCACATAACTAATGAGGAAGTATTGAATAGGATTGGGGAGAAAAGAAGTCTGTGGCACAACTTGGCCAGAAGAAGGGATCGGTTGGTAGGACATGTTCTGAGGCATCAAGGGATCACCAATTTAGTATTGGAGGGCAGCGTGGAGGGTAAAAATCGTAGGGGGAGACCAAGAGATGAATACACTAAGCAGATTCAGAAGGATGTAGGTTGCAGTAGGTACTGGGAGATGAAGAAGCTTGCACAGGATAGAGTAGCATGGAGAGCTGCATCAAACCAGTCTCAGGACTGAAGACCACAACAACAACAACACCTGAGAGGAAAAGCGAAGCAAGCACTACAGAAACTACATGACACACCATCGGAAAGCCAATAAGATCACCAATAAATGGCGAAGAAATCATGGGTAGCAGAACTGTCAGACCGTGAAATAGGAAAATTAGAGGAATACAAAAACACCACAAAAATTAAAAAAAAATTCAGCAAATACGAACAACCAACCTACGGAGGCACGAAATGAGAAAAAGGGAACACGGAAAGCCAACCATCCACAGGTATCGGAAGACGATAAGGAAGAAGGTGTTCATAACCAGGCAATGGCGGCGACTCTAGAAGATGAGGCTCGAAGAATTGGAAAAAATTTCGGGAGAAACCCCAAAGCAAAGAATGCCAAATGGCTGGCGTAGAACACAGGGACGTATTGAAAATCTCATTCCGTACAGCAAGGACGTGCCTGCAACATTACACGACAATACACGTAGGCATGAAGAAATGGAAGAGTGTAATCTGCCAGCAACACACGGTGGCAGACGCAATACAGGAACGCTCGGTGGCATGGGTGCAGACATGGAAGACGACTTCTATTAAAGCGCAGCTGTGAATCGAGGACTGACCGAAATGAGTATTGGCACTGATTGACAATCATATAGAACAGCTTGTGAGACCTGAGTTTCTTCTGGCGTATACAACTTTCAAATAACTTCCGAGAATTCAGCCAGGTAACACTTTCAGCGACCGCCGATATTTCGGTGGGAGAACACCCCGCCATTTTCAAGACAAACTGCAACGGACAGGCGACGTACATGTAAATTATGTTATATAATAACACAGAGATATTGACTTATACGTCCAGCTATTGGAGGCAGTTGAGATTAAATTAGCGAGCAACCTCGGTAACAGGGATGGAGGTTTTTGTTTAAACCCCCTTGTCAGAAAACAGAGGGACAGAGTCAATGCTACCTCACCTGCGAGTTCGTAGTCTCACTATCGACAGCTCCGACTTTGATCATCTTTGGTGGCACTAGTGTTCAGTGTGTGTGTTATCTTTCCTGCATCAGTCCGAGAACCGAGGTTTTAAATTTGCATGTACGTCTTCGACCATAAATATAATAGACTGGCCCTGACGTCATTTTCGTGGCTCCAACATCTCTGGGCTGAAGTCACGTGAATGTTGGCAAAACATGGTTGTTTCGTGTTGCGCTTATGGCTGTACTCAGCGTTTTGTCGGGGGATATGGCATTACATTTCACGTGTAAGTGTTTCTATGATAGTGTAGATGCGTTTATTGAAATCTCCTGAAGTGACTTTTATATGTTTTTTGCACTTGAAATAGAGTATCACGTAAATTAAAGTGTTGAAAGTGATGCCTGTAAAGTCAGACTCATATTACATTTTGGAAAGTATCTGTGATAATTCGGTTACAGAAGTAAGTGTAATCGTTTCTCGTTCCTACTCATAGGTTCCCTAAGGATGAAAACCGAAGGCAGCTTTGGATACAGGCCCTGAAACGGAAAAACTTTAAGCACTTGCACATACGCGCCTTTGCTCGAAGCACTTCGTGGAGAAGTGTTTTGATAGGTTAGTTATTATTTACAATGTATATCTATAATTTGTATGTCTGTCATTTTTAAAACTAGGCCCCTAAATTATTTTCTGAAACTTCAAAGTCTCACCTTTCATCTAAAATATCACTTTTATTTAAACTGATAGTTTAAACTTTTGTAAAAATAGTGGGAACTGAACCTTTGAAGTGCACCTAAAATTGATACTCTAAAATGAACCTGCTCCTAAAGTCAACAATTTTGACACCTACAGTTGACACAATTTCCACATCCCATTTTCTTTTATAAGTGACTAGAACTCAAAACGTGGCGAATCCAATGTTTAAAGTATTGACACGAGCCCACTCTTACTGTTTAAAAGAATTTTAACGACATTTTACTTTAATTGATAGTTTATAGTAATTTCGTCCCGCTGCCCACCAGAGTGGCGTTCGATGTATTTGTTACATTTTATAAGTGGTACTGTGAACAAATCCAGGTCAAATGTAGTTCTGGCATAATTTTTCACAAATAAAAAAGTAATTTTTGTTGGAAGCGATTGGCGGTCAATTGAGAAATGTGGGGAAAACCCGATACAAACACAGGATGGCACATCGCTGATTTGAAATCCCGCCACGTTTTGCCAACAGTCACGTGGTTTATGTTGGAGCCACACTAGCCCCTAAGCGTCTGCTCAGCAAGGCCAGTCTACTAGTATCTATGGTCGAAGATGTACGTCGCCTGTCCGTTGGAGTTTGCCTTGAATATGGCGGGGTGTTCTCCCGCCGAAATATCGGCGGTCGCTGAAAGTTTTACCTGGCTGAATTCCCGGAAGTTATTTGAAATATGGAACAGCTACCGTTAGCATTAACAGAATCTCTAATCTGACTAAAATAGAGTGCATACGAGATTTTATATATACTTTCGGTAAGACAGTCATGTTGCACGAAGTGTGCGTAAACAGGGTGGAACATATCGCGATATACAATGCTATCCTCAATAGAGGACCTAAAAGCGGTACCCCCACGTTATTCAGGGATGGAACTATACCTAGACGTGTTAGGAAGTGGACGAGTAATTTCTGCCGAAACAGACACAGCTTGGTTCGAAAGCCACGCTGGCTAAAACTATCTTCTTTCAGGAAAGCATAGTTGAATTAATCAATCCCGCGAAACAAAACTCCAACCTTGCTGGTGATTTCAACCGTGTTCTTTCCGCCGCCGACCAATCATCCGATCCCAACATAGGATCAGATCTGGGAGACTTAGTGAACGGATTGCACCTCGTTGACATCTTGCAAGGCTAGCCAAGAGGGAACCCAGGGTTCACCTATATTACTAGCCACTCTATGAACAGAATAGACCAAATCTACGACTCTAGTACCCTGAAAGTGTATTCAGCGCAGAAACTTGTCCTGTCATTTTTTCTGCTCATTTGGCAGTTGTGTCCAATACAGGGTTATTACAAATGATTGAAGCGGTTTCACAGCTCTACAATAACTTTATTATTTCAGATATTTTCAAAATGCTTTACACACACATACAAAAACTCAAAAAGTTTTTTTAGGCATTCACAAATGTTCGATATGTGCCCCTTTAGTGATTCGGCAGACATCAGCCGATAATCAAGTTCCTCCCACACCCGGCGCAGCATGTCCGCATCAATGAGTTCGAAAGCATCGTTGATGCGAGCTCGCAGTTCTGGCACGTTTCTTGGTAGAGGAGGTTTAAACACTGAATCTTTCACATAACCCCACAGAAAGAAATCGCATGGGGTTAAGTCGGGAGAGCGTGGAGGCCATGACACGAATTGCTGATCATGATCTCCAACACGACCGATCCATCGGTTTTCCAATCTCCTGTTTAAGAAATGCCGAACATCATGATGGAAGTGCGGTGGAGCACCATCCTGTTGAAAGATGAAGTCGGCGCTGTCGGTCTCCAGTTGTGACATGAGCCAATTTTCCGCGGGCTACGCGTGAAACTTGCCCGCACGCGTTCAACCGTTTCTTCGCTCACTGCAGGCCGATCCGTTGATTTCCCCTTACAGAGGCATCCAGAAGCTTTAAACTGCGCATACCATCGCCGAATGGAGTTAGCAGTTGGTGGATCTTTGTTGAACTTCGTCCTGAAGTGTCGTTGCACTGTTATCACTGACTGATGTGAGTGCATTTCAAGCACGACATATGCTTTCTCGGCTCCTGTCACCATTTTGTCTCACTGCGCTCTCGAGCGCTCTGACGGCAGAAACCTGAAGTGCGGCTTCAGCCGAACAAAACTTTATGAGTTTTTCTACGTATCTGTAGTGTGTCGTGACCATATGTCAATGAATGGAGCTACAGTGAATTTATGAAATCGCTTCAATCATTTATAATAGCCCTGTATTAACATGCCAAGGCAAAGGACATTTAGGGGTAGGAGTGTGTGGAAATTCAATATCTCACACCTGATGGGCACAGCTTGAGCACGAGTTAAATTGAGGTTGGTAAATGTGCTTAAGGAACATACGGCGCTGAAGAACTAAGCTGGAATGGTGGGTAACACACACAAAACCTAATATACGAAATTTACTAAAAATGGTGGGAAACACACACAATGGAATCTACTTCCGGTGTCTAAGAGAATTACATGGAGATGCTGCAAATATGCCACGTCACATAATGAAAATAAAACGGGTCAAAGCCAAAATAACGCTGTGAAACGTCAACAAATATTGGGAGTTAAATTAAGATCGAGAGACAAAAGCGACGTCGAGCATGAAATGGTGATTGATGACTACTTATCCACCTACAGTACATCAAAAATTTTGTCCAACGAGACAATATTCTGCAGAAGACACTGACGACAACGACAATTTTGAGGGTTTTTTAAATTGCACTGAACCGACTATGACGGGAGCAGAAAATGCAGATCTGGACTCTCAGATTACTGAAGAGAAATGTACGAAGCGTTGAAAGGAACCCCGGGAAACAAACACGCTGAACCTGATGGATTACGGGTAGGGTTTTACTTAAAGTACTGGAATTCGATCGGCAGGATGTTGACCGCAGTGCTCAACGAAAAATGTACGTCTGTCGCCGGCCGGGGTGGCCGAGCGATTCTAGGCGCTACTGTCTGGAACCACGCGACCGCTACGGTCGCAGGTTCGAATCCTGCCTCGGGCATGGATGTGTGTGATGTCCTTAGGTTAGTTGGGTTTCATTAGTTATAAGTTCTAGGGGACTGATGACCTCAGAATTTAAGTCCCATAATGCTCAGAGCCATTTTCTACGTCTGCCACACTTCCTCGTGAGTTTTTAGAGGAGCTCATAATGTTGATCCCTAAAGAGAACTGCGCTAATGATTTGCAAAACACTCGTCCTAAATCGCTTCTAAACGCTGACTACGGAACTAGCTGTTACCGTATTGCTTCATCGACTGAACACCATTGTTGGTCTCCTCATAGATCAGTATCAGACGCGTACCGTCCCAAGGAGGACAATACAGCAAGCGCTGTAGGAATACCGTGATCTAACGGCTGTCGCTTCGGCATCCAACTGCAGAGTGACCATCATGTTGTTAGACATAGACAAAGCGTTTGACAGGGTCCATCACAACTACCTGCTACGTGTCATGTCGAAAATGAGTTTGAAGCCATTTTTTGTAAATATCATCAGGAGATTATACATTCATTTAACTTCAAGAATTCTTGTAAATGGACAATTAACATAAAGAATTCCCATTCTAGCGTCGATACGACAAGGCTGCCCCCTCTCGATGCTACTGTTCTCAATATCAATCGAGCAAGCTCTACGACCACTATCTGGGAAGCTTAATGGAAATGAAACTGGAGGCAAGAAATATGTTTGTAGATGTTGCAGTGATGACCTGGCCGTGTACATGTCTGATACAACCGATGTTATGAAGATACAAGACGTGATTCAAACATGGAGTTACTATTCTGGAGCTAAAGTCAATGTAAGTAAATCCAGCATTTTGCAGTTAGGTCGAGTGATATGTGATGTGTTGGCAAATGTGCCAACACCTTGTAGATAGAGGAGGCTGAAATGCACGCTATCTAACGCAGACGGGCGTGAAGTCTGGAACAGTATACGTTATGAATGCACTAAAGAAGAGTACGTAGCTTCTTTAATACTTAACTTTAATTCCATCATTGTGGTACATCGCTCTTGACTATACAAATGAGACACTCTCCAGATATGGTTAATGGCGCCTTGCTAGGTTGTAGTCATGGACTTAGCTGAAGGCTATTCTAACTGTCTCTCGGCAAATGAGAGAAAGGCTTCGTCAGTGTAGTCGCTAGCAAAGTCGTCGTACAACTGGGGCGAGTGCTAGTCCGCCTCTCGAGAGCTGCCGTGTGGCGGCGCTCGGTCCGCAATTGCTGACAGTGGCGACACGCGGGTCCGACATGTACTAATGGACCGTGGCCGATTTAAAGCTACCACCTAGCAAGTGTGGTGTCTGGCGGTGACACCACATTCCTCCCCCGCAAATCGGCGAACGGTCGTGTTATAAGGCTTCCGCCCGCCGTGGGGAGGGCCCCATGTTGACGTAGACGATGAGGTGGGGAGCCTAACAACAGGCGAGGCTGTGCCACCCGCACCCGGCCATTCGGTCCGAGGGGAGCTAGGAAACGCCTGGAAACCTAGTCCCGGGTGCACGTCAACATGCGGCGTATGCGCCCGTAATGAGACAGGAGGGGCCGAAGGGTCGACCTCCATTGCGTCGGGGTATCCGACGCGCGATGACGCCATGTGGTCCGGAGCGGGCAAGAGTTCCATGGCGGAGGACAGCCGGTCACGGGAAGCGATCGGCGGCGCGTGACCCAGGGAGGCGCTTGGCGACTGCAGCGAAGCGTCCATTTCGGGCGGCGCCGGCGGCGGCTGTGGCGGCGGCGCGACGCCATGGGGCAGAATGGAAGGCATCGTCGGTAACACCTGGGGATGAGGCGAGCCAGTAGATGGGTCCCCAGGGCGCTGACCGGACGGCACCGTCGCTGAAAGCAGACGGGGAGCGGCAGAACCCAGGCGACGACAGAGGCGCAGCTGACTGAGATGCCGACGCACCTCACCAGAGGCCCCCATAACCAAATACATCGCGCGGCCGAGGCAGCGAAGAATGCGCCCTGCGAGCCAACGCCGTGAACCGCGATAGTTGCGATAGAATACAACGTCGCCTGGAGCAAAAGCAGGAGTCTGCCGCTGCACAGGAACCTGAGGCGGTGGATGCAGCAAAGACATCAAGGTTCGATGAGGGCGACCATGAAGTAACTCAGCGGGCGAGCGACCATCGCGGGGCTGAGAGCGATACGAAGACAAAAAGAGCAATAACGCGTCCTCCCGAGAATGCGACTCTTTCAACTTCAACATCTGTGACTTGAAAGTCCGGACCAATCGTTCAGCGGCACCGTTTGACTGAGGCGAAAACGGCGCGGACGTCAGATGTTGAATACCATTGGCATTGCAGAATGACTGAAATTCTGCGGACATGAATTGTGGGCCATTGTCGGAAACAATAGTCTGTGGAAGACCTTCAAGGCAAAAGAGAGCAGACAACGCTTGGATGGTAGCAGATGACGTCGTGGAAGACATCCGGACAACAAAAGGAAAATTACTGAAGGCTATTCTAACTGTCTCTCGGCAAATAAGAGAAAGGCTTCGTCAGTGTAGTCGGTAGCAAAGTCGTCGTACAACTGGGGCGAGTGCTAGTACGTCTCTCTAGACCTGCCGTGTGGTGGCGCTCGGTCTGCAATTACTGACAGTGGCGACATGCGGGTCCGACATGTACTAATGGACCGCGGCCGATTTAAAGCTACCACCTAGCAAGTGTGGTGTCTGGCGGTGACACCACAATATGATTAATTGAAACTGGACCAGTAGAAAAGCAGATAGCACCAAACTTTTAGGGATGTGGTTTAGCAAATGTCCTACGACTAGCCGCATCCGGTAGGGGCACGGTCTACGGCGTCTTGTCACGGTCTGTGAGGCTCTCCCCTTCGGAGGTTCGAGTCCTCCCTCAGGCGTGGGTGTGTGTTGTCCTTACTGTAAGTTAGATTAAGTAGTGCGTAACCTTAGGGACCGATGACCTCAGCAATTTGGTCCCATAAGACCTTACCACAAATTTCCAATTTCCTACCAAGACAACAGCCTTGAATTTTAAAATGAAGCTCAGTAGCAGCTGAGCGATATTAAGAAAGAATTCCACTCGTCTTCTAGTAATAACAGAAAAAAATCACTCTGATAAATCATGCTATGCTACCTAGGGTGTACTCCCTCGCAAGTATTTTCCCCTTGCCTCCAACAATACAGAAACGCAATGAATCTGTTCCAGCGTGGTTCATATGGACATGGTGTGTCCTTATGGTTAATTACCAAACCATGAATCTACCTGAAACAAATGGTGGCTTAAGGCTAACCAACGTTAGAGATAAATGCAGAGCTCTGTTGATATTTAGGACAGCAAGTGTCCTAGCAACAGGTGACGGAAATCCCACAGCAGACGTTGTGAATGTTGCGTCTCCTCCAGATAGCAGGTTTCCAGCTATGGTCGGCCATATTAGTTTTAGGTTGTTGCATATTAAAACACATATTATAGACAATAGGTACGTCAGATAAAGGGTAAGGAACTGAACAAGCAAGGAAGTCTATAAAGTGCTGGCAGAAGATAAGTGTGTAAGCAAATTAGCAAAGAACTTCCCCACAATCACTTGGAGTAAAGTTTGGCAAAATATTCATGTTACAACCTTACTGTCACATGTATGAGCTACGTGATTCAAATGGTTCTAAGTACTATGGGACTTAACATCTGAAGTCATCAGTCCCATAGACTTAGAACTACTTAAACCATCACACACATCCATGCCCGAGGCACGATTCGAACCTGCAAGCATAGCAGCAGTGTGGTTCCAGGCTGAAGTGCCTAGAACCGCTCGACCACAGTGGCCGGCAGCTACATGGTATTGCCCTTTATACAACACCACAAGCACAAATGAGCGTCTATTCAGGATCAGCTTGTCAAATACTGGACTGTCAGAACACTGATACACTCCTCCACCGTTTTATTTGCAGCGCTGCTAACGAGATATGGAAATGGACATGACATAAACTTGCCATTATGATCTGTACGACTGACAATAATACAGGGTGATTCAAAAAGAATACCACAACTTTAGGAATTTAAAACTCTGCAACGACAAAAGGCAGAGCTAAGCACTATCTGTCGGCGAATTAAGGGAGCTATAAAGTTTCATTTAGTTGTACATTGGTTCGCTTGAGGCGCTGTTGACTAGCCGTCAGCGTCAGTTGATGCTAAGATGGCGACCGCTCAACAGAAAGCTTTTTGTCTTATTGAGTACGGCAGAAGTGAATCACAATGTCTGTATATGGGGCACTGAGAATCCGCGGGAAACAACTCAGTATGCACGTGACTCGCCTAAGGTGAACGTTCTCTGTGCCATTTCAGCCAATAAAGTTTTTGGTCCCTTTTTCTTCGAAGGTGCTACTGTAACTGGACTACAGTATCTGGAGATGTTAGAGAATTGGCTGTTCCCTCAGCTCGAACAAGAAGCACAACAATTCATATTTCAGCAGGATGGAGCGCCACCACATTGGCACTTATCTGTCCGTAACTACCTGAACGTCAACTACCCGAGGCGATGGATCGGCCGCCAGGCAGCCCGTGACAGAGCACTTCATCACTGGCCTCCAAGAAGCCCTCATCTTACCCCCTGCGATTTTTTCTTATGGGGGTATGTTAAGGATATGGTGTTTCGGCCACCTCTCCCAGCCACCATTGATGATTTGAAACGAGAAATAACAGCAGCTATCCAAACTGTTACGCCTGATATGCTACAGAGAGTGTGGAACGAGTTGGAGTATCGGGTTGATATTGCTCGAGTGTCTGGAGGGGGCCATATTGAACATCTCTGAACTTGTTTTTGAGTGAAAAAAAACCTTTTTAAATACTCTTTGTAATGATGTATAACAGAAGGTTATATTATGTTTCTTTCATTAAATACACATTTTTAAAGTTGTGGTATTCTTCTGTATATGTGCTGGGTTAAGCTGTCGCTAGCGCACCAAGTGGCAAACAGGTTGCGAGAAGATCGATAGTAGGTACAAGCAATGCACCTAGGAAGAGAGAGGCCAAAAACAGACTCGCAGGCGACGCGCCGCCAACGGCCTCTCGGCCGCCAGTATTTAGATAGCCGCTGTAGACCAGAGGGCCTGGTCAATCCTGGGCAGTCATCCAGTTAGCTCAGAGTCAGTCAGTACCTAGTGACCAGGGTAGTGTGCATAGCGGGACGTGTACTTCACCAGCAGTGAGGCTAACGTGGACTATTACAGAAGAACTGGTACCACAACACCTGGACTGTCTTAAGTGACTTCTTGTTCTTATGAATAAAGAACCTTGTTAATACAAGCGTGCAGTTTGTGTTGTAGAAGAAGATACCGGCCACCATTGTCTCCTTGCTTCCCAGGGTACAAGCCTACTGTGACAATGAGTCGAAACAAAAACTGGCGACGAGTATAATTCAGTGCAGATTTATTTATTTTATTTATTTATTTATTTATTTATTGTTCCGTGGGACCACATTAAGGAGAAGTCTCCATGGTCATGGAACGAGTCAATACACGAAATTATAACACGATTGTAGAAACAGTGTAAGTAGGCTGTTTAGATTTTTATATTGGAAATGCCACGTAGCGCTCCGTATGAAAATCACTGGCTGTGCTGTGTGCAGTCTGTGGCTAGTTTGCATTGTTGTCTGCCATTGTAGTGTTGGGCAGCGGCAGCTGGATGTGAACAGCGCGTAGCGTTGCGCAGTTGGAGGTGAGCCGCCAGCAGTGGTGGATGTGTGGAAGGAAATGGCGGAGTTTTGAAATTACATATATTATGACTTTTGATGATATTAAGGTAAATACATTGTTTGTTCTCTAAAAAAAAAAGGATACTGTACAGTGGAGAAAAACTATTTTTGACAGAGGATGTGAGCAGAATACAGAAAGCAGGCTTAGATAGGACTTTTGGGAATAATGATGAACGATGGGAGATCTCCATGCAAAATACTGCAGTAAAACAAACCCTGTCCTTTCCTTTTGTGTTATCCCACTATGTGTTTGTGTACCCTTGCGTATTTGTTTTCTTCCTGTCTCTGTGTAGTTTCATAGAATTTTTTCTTCTTTTAATATTAAGCTACATTCACTATGATGAGGAATACTGTTATCCTCAATTATAATTGGCATTAATAATATGTTATTTACCTTATAAATATGCTTAGACATTATTTATTCTGTTTTGTTTTAATGCTCATGTGTGAAGTTGATGTTTCGCAAGTTATTCTGATCTTTTATGTATGTACTCATGTCATAATTCCTGTAACACTGATGTATATGTCTATTTCTATTCTTTTGTAAAGCCTGTATTACTACAAATGTTATCTGTATTGTTATGTTCTTTAATGATGTATTTTGTACCTTTGTAATTGTATTTTTATGTTATAAAATTGTAATTGACACCAGTTCATCAAATTAAGTAACTTGTAAGCATTCATTTCACTGCACACATTTCTGTTGGTCATAGTAATGCACAATATGTGAGAAGTAGGGACTGTTAGTGTTTGCACGTGTGTTAATAATTCAGCAAGGGACTGGATAACAGCATTGCTGGTTCTAAGGACAATTCCAAAAGCTTTGTGAGTGCATAAGTGGTGGTTTATGGACTTGCAAAATTCTCCGCAAGACTCTTCGATGGTGAATGTGCACCTGCACAATTGCAACAGATGGCTGCTGGCCATCTCTACAAGGACTACAGTGGGTCTGCACCAATACCGTAATCTCTACCAGGACTACAGTGGGTCTACTCTGTGATGACCTACCTACCAATCTTCTTCAAAACGTCGAATCACTCTGCTGTGGGTTTGCTCTGTTGTGGCCCATTACCTGTCAGCATATCAAGAGTCAGCACTGTCTTTCAGTTGGAAGGACAACACTACTTCTTCACGACTGCATGGAAATCCACTACTTCCGTGTGCATTGTCTTTTACTGCTCAGACTTTGAGAAAACAAACTGCATGTTTACTCTTATGATGAATGATCAGGACTGTCTTTATGGACTGTGAGAAAATTTTAGCTTTTGACCAACATTGTATTAATAAGTGTGTGCATTTGATATCTTTCTTACTGTAATTATGAAAAAAATTTTCAAATCTGTATTGGCCACTGCCCAAAAATATTTTTTAAAATTTTTTGTGGGGAGCATGGGGGCTATGTAAGTAGGCTGTTTAGATTTTTATATTGGAAATGCCTCGTAGCGCTCCGTATGAAAATCACTGGCTGTGCTGTGTGCAGTCTGTGGCTAGTTTGCATTGTTGTCTGCCATTGTAGTGTTGGGCAGCGGCAGCTGGATGTGAACAGCGCGTAGCGTTGCGTAGTTGAAGGTGAGCCGCCAGCAGTGGTGGATGTGGGGAGAGAGATGGCGGAGTTTTGTAATTTGTCATGAACTGCTATATATATTATGACTATTAAGGTAAATACATTGTTTGTTCTCTATTAATATCTTTCATTTGCTAACTATCCCTATCAGTAGTTAGTGCCTTCTGTAGTTTAATCTTTTATTTAGCTGGCAATAGTGGCGCTCGCTGTATTGCAGTAGTTCGAGTAATGAAGATTTTTGTGAGGTAAGTTATTTGTGAAAGCTATAGTTTAATGTTAGTCAGGGCCATTCTTTTGTAGGGATTTTTGAAAGTCAGATTGCGTTGCGCTAAATAATATTGTGTGTCAGGTTAAGCACAGTCTTGTATAGATTTTTCTAAGGGGACGTTTCAACAGATAAAATGAAATATAAGAAACATATTCAGGCGACACGTCATTAGTTTAAATAAAGAAAATCAAGAATGTAACACTGGAATTAGCTTAATTTTTTTAGCTCTTCCAGGAGCTCCTCGACAGAATAGTAGGAGTGAGCCATGAGGAAACTCTTCAGTTTAGACTTAAAAGCGTTTGGGCTACTGCTAAGATTTTTGAGTTCTTGTGGTAGCTTATTGAAAATGGATGCAGCAGCTGCTAACTCTTGGGAATAAGCTAATATTGCTAACAGCAAACGACATTAAAGAAAATATATACTGTGAGGGCAATGTCAGAATTCCCAGACTATTGAATAGGGGTCGACAAGAGGTTCTAGAACTTACACCACACATAGCTCGAACAGCCCGTTTTTGAGCCAAAAGTACCCTTTTTGAATCAGAAGAATTACCCCAAAAAATAATACCATATGACATAAGCGTATGAAAATATGCGAAGTAGACTACTTTTCGTGTTGAAATGTCACTTATTTCAGATACTGTTCTAACGGTAAATAAAGCGGCATTTAGTTTCTGAACAAGATCCTGAACATGGGCTTTCCACAACAGCTTACTATCTATCCGTACGCCTAGGAACTTGAACTGTTCCGTCTCGCTTATAACATGCCCATTCTGTCTGATTAAAATATCAGTTCTGGTTGAATTGTGAGTTAGAAACTGTAAAAACTGAGTCTTACTGTGATTTAGCATCAAATTATTTTCCACAAGCCACGAACTTATTTCATGAACTACATTATTTGATAATGTTTCAATATTACACACAAGATCCTTCACTACCAAGCAAATGGAAATATTTTTGAATCACCTGTAATACTAGAAGGCATATCATTTATATAAATAAGAAACAGCAGTGGCCCCAGCACCGATCCTTGATTTACTTAGTTTTCTTGTGTTTTTACTTGTAGGGGTGCTCGTATTCAAATGTTGCTAATCTCTTATTGTATTCTTATATGTATTCCAGGAGGGGAGCCGCAGAACTAATCAAATTTCTCTTTTCAGAGGCTTTGATTGCTTTTTTGGCACAACATATTTGTGTAAGCCGTGGCTACCCCACCCCACCCCCTCTACCCCAGCCCCAGTGCCTCAGCCGCAGATGGCCAGTATGATGGATCTAACACAAGCTTTTCAGTTTCAGAACCAACAAATTGCTGCTTTGATGACGGCAGCACAATAACTTGTGGCTGCACAAGCCACGTCGGCCACACAACAGCAACCGACCGATTGACTAGCACAACAAGTGCCGCTGACAAGCATACCGGCATTCCGGCAATTTAACGACACGGAAGAGGAATAGCTCGAATACCTGATACAGTTCCCAGCACATTATCAAGTTCATAGTGTAGAAGGTACTGTATAGCTACAATAGAAAAGGAATAGAAAAGCAACTGGAATCACTCAACAGAGGAAAGTCCACTGGACCTGACGGGATACCAATTCGATTCTACACAGAGTACGCGAAAGAACTTGCCCCCCTTCTAACAGCCGTGTACCGCAAGTCCCTAGAGGAACGGAAGGTTCCAAATGATTGTAAAAGAGCACAGGTAGTCCCAGTCTTCAAGAAGGGTCGTCGAGCAGATGCGCAAAACTATAGACCTATATCTCTGACGTCCATCTGTTGTAGAATTTTAGAACATGTTTTTTGCTCGAGTATCATGTCGTTTTTGGAAACGCAGAATCTACTATGTAGGAATCAACATGGATTCCGGAAACAGCGATCGTGTGAGACCCAACTCGTTTTATTTGTTCATGAGACCCAGAAAATATTAGATACAGGCTCCCAGGTAGATGCTATTTTTCTTGACTTCCGGAAGGCATTCGATACAGTTCCGCACTGTCGCCTGAAAAACAAAATAAGAACCTACGCAATATCAGACCAGCTGTGTGGCTGGATTGAAGAGTTTTTAGCAAACAGAACACAGCATGTTGTTATCAATGGAGAGACGTCTACAGACGTTAAAGTAACCTCTGGCGTGCCACAGGGGAGCTTTTCACAATATATATAAATGACCTAGTAGATAGTGTCGGAAGTTCCATGCGGCTTTTCGCGGATGATGCTGTAGTATACAGAGAAGTTGCAGAATTAGAAAATTGTAGCGAAATGCAGGAAGATCTGCAGCGGATAGGCACTTGGTGCAGGGAGTGGCAACTGACCCTTAACATAGACAAATGTAATGTATTGCGAATACATAGAAAGAAGGATCCTTTATTGTATGATTATATGATAGCGGAACAAACACTGGTAGCAGTTACTTCTGTAAAATATCTGGAAGTATGCGTGCGGAACGATTTGAAGTGGAATGATCATATAAAATTAATTGTTGGTAAGGCGGGTACCAGGTTGAGATTCATTGCGAGAGTGCTTAGAAAATGTAGTCCATCAACAAAGGAGGTGGCTTACAAAACACTCGTTCGACCTATACTTGAGTATTGCTCATCAGTGTGGGATCCGTACCAGATCGGGTTGACGGAGGAGATAGAGAAGATCCAAAGAAGAGCGGCGCGTTTCGTCACAGGGTTATTTGGTAACCGCGATAGCGTTACAGAGATGTTTAACAAACTCAAGTGGCAGACTCTGCAAGAGAGGCGCTCTGCATCGCGGTGTAGTTTGCTCGTCAGGTTTCGAGAGGGTGCGTTTCTGGATGAGGTATCGAATATATTGCTTCCCCCTACTTATACCTCTCGAGGAGATCACGAATGTAAAATTAGAGAGATTCGAGCGCGCACGGAGGCTTTCCGGCACCCGATCTTCCCGCGAACCATACGCGTCTGGGACAGGAAAGGGAGGTAATGACAGTGGCACGTAAAGTGCCCTCCGCCACACACCGTTGGGTGGCTTGCGGAGTATAAATGTAGATGTAGATGTCGATGTACTTTCTTCTGATTGAGGGGTCCCCATTGTTCAGGTTAATACAAAAACTATTCCCAATTGTATCTCCCTCTAGCACTACAGAAGAAATTTGATTTAATACGAACATTCTTATCTTAAAAGAAAGATATGAATCCTTAATATTGTACTGTATGTTAACCGGGGCCCTAGAAACGACGGAGGGGCTCCGTCCCCGCCGCAGCCGCAGTGGTCCACAACACCACGACGACCACTGCAGTCCACTTCACCCCTCCGCCGCCCCACACCGAACCACTCTTTCAGGGTTGCTGTGCTGTGCGACTCGGCCCCCGGTGGACCCCCCCCCCCCCCCCTCGGTCCATTGAACGTCTCACATCAGACGAGTGTGTAACCCCTATGTTTGCATGTTAGAGTAATGGTGGTGTATGCATATGTGGAGAACTTGTTTGCACAGCGATCGCAGACTTAGTGTAGCTGAGGTGGAATAAGGGTGAAACGTCCCCTTAGAAAAATTATACAAGAATGTGCTTAAACTGACACACAATATTTTTAGCGCAACGCAATCTGACTTTCAAAAATCCCTACAAAAGAATGGCCCTGACTAACATTAACCGATACCTTTCACAAATCACTTACCTCACAAAAATCTTCGTTACTGGAACTACTGCAATACAGCGAGCGCCACTACTGCCAGCTAAATAAAAGATTCAAACTACTAAAGGCACTAACTACTGATAGGCGTAGTTAGCAAATGAAAGATTTTAATAGAGAACAAACAATGTATTTACCTGAATAGTCATAATATATTATTATTATTATTATTAGTCGTAAAGCTCCCAACATGGAAGACGCTAAGTAAAGATGGTTCACTTCTGGGGCTTCTTATTCTTCTTGTATGCCCACCAGGTCTTCATTCTTTGCGAGAATTCAGCTTTTCTTTCTTCGCTCCATTTTGTTCCAGTTCTCGGCGCTTTTGTCTCTGGTTTGACCTCCCATTTGTCAACTTTAAGTTTGAAATTGTTTCCTTTGTTCGTGTCTTCAGTAGTAATGTCGGCTAATTCCAGATCTTTCTTTACATTTTTGATCCATTCTCCTCCATTAACAAGGGATGCTACGTATCTTACTATTCTTTTTGTAAGTCTGTGATCGGGAAGTCTCATTATGTGGCCATAGAATTTTAGACGCCTCTTCCTCATGTCTATCTCTATGTTAGAATATTCTTCAATTTTAGAATTTTTCTGTAATCTATACCCCTCTTTGGTCCATCTTGGTCCCAGAATTTTCCTAATGATTTTCCTTTCCTCTTTCTTCAGGTTTTCCATATCTGTTTTTCTTTTAAGTGTCAAGGTTTCGCTGGCATATAGCATTATTGGTTTACTTACCGACTTATAATGTTTAATTTTTGTATTTATAGATAGAAATTTTTTATTGTAAATGTTTTGGACCAGCCCTAGACCCCTACGAGCTTTTAATATTCTTTCTTGTTGTGAGTATTTTTCAGAAATTATCTCTCCTAAATATTTAAAGTATGGTACCCTCTTAATTTCTCCATATTTGGTTTGTAACTTAGAAATTTCTAGATTTGTTGTTGTAAACACCGTTTTCTCAAAAGATATTTGTAGGCCAACTTTTCCTGCACACTCTTTTAAGGTTTCTATCTGTTTGACTGCCATTTCACTAGAATCTGCCATTATTGCAAGATCGTCTGCGTAGGCTAAGTAGGGGATTTGTAGGTCATCTTTTTTGGTTCCCAGTGATGTTGGTTTCCAGTACTTTTCTTTTTTGAGTTCTTTTTGCCATATATATAATATCCAGTATTACAAATTATCAAAACTCCGCCATCTCTCTCCCCACATCCACCACTGCTGGCGGCTCACCTCCAACTGCGCAACACTATGCGCTGTTCACATCCAGCTGCCGCTGCCCAACACTACAATGGCAGACAACAATGCAAACTAGCCACAGACTGCACACAGCACAGCCAGTGATTTTCATATAGAGCGCTACGTAACGTTGCCAATAAGAAAACATAAACAGCCTACTTACATAAAGAAAATATAAACAGCCTACTTACAAGGGGAACCAGCCTGCATTCGCCGAGGCAGATGGGAATCCGCCTAAAAACCATCCACAGACTGGCTGGCTCACCGGACCTCGACACAAGTCTGCCAGGCGGATTTGTGCCGGGGACCGGACACTCCTTCCCAGTCCGGAAAGCCGTGGGGTCTAACGACGCACGGCTAACCGGGTGGGCATCCTCAGCATTCTTTTATATACACATAAGAAATATGTTTAAATTTTCAGGAAGTCTGTTCATTTATGGGTGCATAACTCACTGTAAGTGTACTTAGAACGTGTTTTATTTTTCGAGGAATGTAAGAATGCATTTCAGCTCTCAGGCAACAGAGATACCTGATACCACCATTTCTGTTTGATCGGTGTAGTATCATCTGAGTTTATTTCTCTGTTGAAGACGACATATGATAAAAAAGAAAAAAAATTCTAGCAGAGACCTTCGTCATTATCAGCGCCAACGAAAATGGAAATGTGCACCTCCTGGCGAGTGGCGCGCTCCAAGTTAGGAGAAGTGGAATTAGTAAACAAAGAAAGAATAGTGCTTCACGCATGTCAATTAATTGTACTTGAAAACAAGTGCATTGAAGCCAGGTGTGTGTGTGTGTGTGTGTGTGCGTGCGTGTGTTTGTGTGTGTGTGTGTGTGTGTGTGTGTGTATAAAGTATGGTATAATGGTTAGCACTCTGAATCCAAAGGAAACAAAAGTTGGTAGAGCACATGCCTGCAAAAGGCAACGGTTCCGATTCGATTATCAGTCCGGCATACAGTTTTAACCTGCCAAGAAGTTTCATATCAGCGTACACTCCGATGCTGTATGAAAATTTCATCTTGGAAACATCCTACAGGCTGTGGTTAAGCCATAACTCCGCAGTATTCTTTTTTCCACGATGCTAGTCATGCATGTTTCGCAGCAGAGCTTCTATGAACTTTGGAAAGTAGGAAGTGAGGTATCTCCGCAAGCAAAGCGGTGAGAAGGGGTCGTGAGTCGTGCTTGGGTAGCTCAACTCCAAGAAAACAAGACTAGATCCCTCAACTGCTTCCAAAGAGTGCAGTTTATAAATATGTATGTTCTTAGTAGAAAGTGTTACCGTCAAAACTCCAGTTCAGATAACACTGGCTCGCCATGCAGGCAGGTCAGGTACACTACTGGCCATTAAAATTGCTACACCAAGAAGAAATCCAGATGATAAACGGGTATTCATTGGACAAATATATTATACTAGAACTGACATGTGATTCCATTTTCACGCAGTTTGGGTGCATAGATCCTGAGAAATCATTATCCAGAACGACCAACTCTGGCCGTAATAACGGCCTCGATACGCCTGGGCATTCAGTCAAACAGAGCTTGGATGGCGTGTACAGGTGCAGCTGCCCATGCAGTTTCAACACGATACCACAGCTCATCAAGAGTAGTGACTGACGTATTGTAACGAGCCAGTTGCTCGGCCACCATTGACCAGACGTTTTCAATTGGTGAGAGATCTGGAGAATGTGCTGGCCAGGGCAGCAGTCAAACATTTTCTGTATCCAGAAAGGCCCATACAGGACCTGCAACATACGGTCGTGCATTATCCTGCTGAAATGTAGGGTTTCGTAGGGATCGAATGAAGGGTAGAGCCACGGGTCGTAACACATCTGAAATGTAACGTCCACTGTTCAAAGTGCCGTCAATGCGAACAAGAGGTGACCGAGACATGTAACCAATGGCACCCCATACCATCACGCCGGGTGACACGCCAGTATGGCGATGACGAATACACGCTTCCAATGTGCGTTCACCGCGATATCGCCAAACACAGATGCGACCATCATGATGCTGTAAAAGGAACCTGGATTCATCCGAAAAAATGATGTTTTGCCATTCGTGCACCCAGGTTCGTCGTTGAGTACACAATCGCAGGCCCTCCTGTCTATGATGCAGCGTCAGGGGTAACCGCAGCTACGGTCTCCGAACCGATAGTCCATGTTGCTGCAAACGTCGTCGAACTGTTCGTGCAGATAGTTGTTGTCTTGCATACGTCCCCATCTGTTGACTCAGGTATCGAGACGTGGCTGCACGATCCGTTACAGCCATACGGATAAGATGCCTGTCATCTCGACTGCTAGTGATACGAGGACGTTGGGATCCAGCACGGAGTTCCGTATTACCCTCCCGAACCCACCGATTCTATATTCTGCTAACAGTCATTGGATCTCGACCAACGCGTGCAACAATGTCGCGATACGATAAACCGCAATCGCGATAGTCTACAATCCGTCCTGTATCAAAGTCGGAAACGTGATGGTACGCGTTTCTCCTCCTTACACGAGGCATGACAACAACGTTACACCAGGCATCGACGGTCAACTGCTGTTTGTGTATGAGAAATCTGTTGGAAACGTTCCTCGTCTCATCACGTTGTAGGCGTCAGCCTTGTGTGAATGCTCTGAAAAGCTAATCATTTGCATATCACAGCATCTTCTTCCTGTCGGTTAAATTTTGCGTTTGTAGCACGTCGTCTTCGTGCTGTAGCAATTTTAATGGCCAGTAGTGTACGCACTCAGCGTCTTGCGGTCTTCATACATAGAACATCCAAAATAATCGGCAGCTACCAGACTGGGATATACGAGAGACTATTCACCTCCTTAATACCTCAGGATGTGACGCCGCCAATCAACGTTGGGCACACCAACCAAAGGCTGGGATACGTCAGCGTCTACTTCACGGAAACCAACTGCCGGCACCTGTCACCTCATCGTTTTAGTACATCTACACTTTACTTTGAACTGACAAAGAGACAACAACGAAATCCGATCGAAAAGAAAAACCCGGGTAAAACACGGAAACGTATGTAGGCGAACATCACCAACCCCGTTCTTGTGTCGCTCATAGGTGCTGTATGGTATGACATTGTAACTAAAAAGATCTCCACAGGCGAAAAGATGCATAAAATTAAACTACGCCCTACACCATACTGTAACCAATGTCACTTCATAGATACAATGGCTCACACCTTCGTTTGTGGAGAGAACATCGTGATATGGAACTGGACGAGGGAAAAGTTATCGATTATTAACAGAACGACAGAGAATGCGATCACTGTGGACGATGTGTTACACCCGGCCTAGCACTTGTTCCCTGCCGCGAAGAACAATAGTTATACCTGGCCTTCGGAAAACGTGCGTAGTACATTGTCACCCAACAGCATGCACTCCTCAAAGCATTCATTTTGTATGTTCAGGAGCAACATCGTAATTTGAAAAAACATCCTAAGTATAAACAGTTGTTCCAAAACTTTTTTATTTGCGTTTTACCTCAAAACTGAGAGTCATTCCACATCGTACAGGGTGTCCGAAAAGTCTTTCCCTGATTACAAAAATTGATAACTCAGGCTAGAAGTAAGATAGACATATGAAACTGGTGTCTAATTGTTTACAAACTATCAAAGTTTTTTTCACACATCAGTAAACTTCCACATGAGCACCCTTGGTAGCACGTAGCACATCTAGGCGATATTTAATTTTCGTGTGAATGCTCTGAAAAGCTGATCATTTGCATATCACAACATAATTAGCCAACATCACTGGAGGGATCGATTCAACGACTGTGGTTATCCGTTGCCGCAGGGTTTCAAGATCTGGTACACGTGTTCGGTAGACCTCGTCCTTGACATAACCCCATAAAAAGAAGTCTAATGGGGTTAACCCTATAAAAAGAAGTCTAATGGGTTTATGTCAGGAGAGCGTGGAGGCCAAACCGTCGGCCCATCACGACCAATCAATCGCCCAGGAAAGGTCATAACGAGATAGGCACGGACGTCCAAACCCCGATGAGGCGATGCACCGTCTTGCTGAAACAAGACATCGGGGTGATACTGAAGCAGCTGAGGAACAGCATACAGTTGCAACATGTCCAGATACACTGCAGATGTGATGGTCGCCTCAGCGAAGAAGAATGGCCCGATAATTCGAAGGTGCAATAGCGCGCACCAAACATTCACCTTTGCACTGCCTCTGGTGCACTCCATGACGTCGCCAGGGTTTGTGAACCCCAAATGCGCACATTCTGGCGATTCACTACTCCACTGACAAAAAACGTGGCTTCGTCGGAAAAGGCAATTCGTCTGAGATAACCATCATCGTCCTCAATATGTGATAGCATTTCGACCGCAAAGTCATATCGACGTGTACTGTCATTGGGCAACAAGGCCTGAACGATTTGCACTTTGTATGCACGAAACAATAAACGTTTGTGTAAAATGTCATGGAGAGAGCTTTTTGGCATCTGTAATTCACGTGAGGCCCAGGGCACCGATTTCTTCGGACTTCGCAGAAAAGACTGCCTTACAGCTTCCACCCTGTCTGCTGAGGTTCTTGGTCGACCAGACCTCGGAAGGTCAGTAACCGATCCTGTGTTCTTGAACTTCTCATTGTTGTTGTTGTTGTGGTTTTCAGTCCTGAGACTGGTTTGATGCAGCTCTCCATGCTACTCTATCCTGTGCAAGCTTCTTCATCTCCCAGTACCTACTGCAACCTATATCCTTCTGAATCTGCTTAATGTATTCATCTCTTGGTCTCCCTCTACGAATTTTACCCTCCACGCTGCCCTCCAATGCTAAATTTGTGATCCCTTGATGCCTCAAAACATGTCCTACCAACCGATCCCTTCTTCTAGTCAAGTTGTGCCACAAACTTCTCTTCTCCCCAATCCTATTCAATACCTCCTCATTAGTTACGTGATCTACCCGCCTTATCTTCAGCATTCTTCTGTAGCACCACATTTTGAAAGCTTCTATTCTCTTCTTGTTCAAACTAGTTATCGTCCATGTTTCACTTCCATACATGGCTACACTCCATACAAATACTTTCAGAAACGATTTCCTCACACTTAAATCTATACTCGATGTTAACAAATTTCTCTTCTTCAGAAACGATTTCCTTGCCATTGCCAGTCTACATTTTATATCCTCTATACTTCGACCATCATCAGTTATTTTACTCCCTAAATAGCAAAACTCCTTTCCTACTTTAAGTGTCTCATTTCATAATCTAATTCCCTCAGCATCACCCGATTCAATTTGACTACATTCCATTATCCTCGTTTTGCTTTTGTTGATGGTCATCTTATATCCTCCTTTCAAGACATTGTCCATTCCGTCCAACTGCTCTTTCAAGTCCTTTGCTGTCTCTGACAGTATTACAATACCTCAAAGTTTTTACTTCTTCTCCATGAATTTTAATACCTACTCAGAATTTTCTTTTGTTTCCTTTACTGCTTGCTCAATATACAGATTGAATAACATCGGGGAGAGGCTACAACCCTGTCTCACTCCCTTCCCAACCACTGCTTCCCTTTCATGCCCCTCCACTCTTATAACTACCATCTGGTTTCTGTACAAATTGTAAACAGCCTTTCGCTCCCTGTATTTTACCCCTGCCACCTTCAGAATTTGAAAGAGAGTATTCCAGTTAACATTGTCAAAAGCTTTCTCTAAGTCTACAAATGCTAGAAACGTAGGTTTGCCTTTTCTTAATCTTTCTTCTAAGATAAGTCGTAAGGTTAGTATTGCCTCACGTGTTCCAACATTTCTACGGAATCCAAACTGATCTTCCCCGAGGTCCGCTTCTACCAGTTTTTCCATTCGTCTGTAAAGAATTCGCGTTAGTATTTTGCAGCTGTGACTTATTAAACTGATAGTTCGGTAATTTTCACATCTGTCAACACCTGCTTTCCTTGGGATTCGAATTATTATATTCTTCTTGAAGTCTGAGGGTATTTCGCCTGTCTCATACATCTTGCTCACCAGATGGTAGAGTTTTGTCATGACTGGCTCTCCCAAGGCCATCAGTAGTTCCAATGGAATGTTGTCTACTCCGGGGGCCTTTTTTCGACTCAGGTCTTTCAGTGCTCTGTCAAACTCTTCACGCAGTATCTTATCTCCCATTTCGTCTTCGTCTACATCCTCTTCCATTTCCATAATACTGTCCTCAAGTACATCGCCCTTGTATAGACCCTCTATATACTCCTTCCACCTTTCTGCCTTCCCTTCTTTGCTTAGAACTGGGTTGCCATCTGAGCTCTTGATATTCATACAAGTGGTTCTCTACTCTCCAAAGGTCTCTCTAATTTTCCTGTAGGCAGTATCTATCTTACCCCTAGTGAGACAAGCCTCTACATCCTTATATTTGTCCTCTAGCCATCCCTGCTTAGCCATTTTGCACTTCCTGTCGATCTCATTTTTGAGACGTTTGTATTCCTTTTTGCCTGCTTCATTCACTGCATTTTTATATTTTCTCCTTACATCAATTAAATTCAATATTTCTTCTGTTACCCAAGGATTTCTACTAGCCCTCGTCTTTTTACCTACTTGATCCTCTGCTGCCTTCACTACTTCATCCCTCAAAGCTACCCATTCTTCTTCTACTGTATCTCTTTCCCCCATTCCTGTCAATAGTTCCCTTATGCTCTCCCTGAAACTCTCTACAACCTCTGGTTCTTTCAGTTTATCCAGGTCCCATCTCCTTAAATTCCCACCTTTTTGCAGTTTCAGTTCATAACCATTAGATTGTGGTCAGAATCCACATCTGCCCCTGCAAATGTCTTACAATTTAAAACCTGGTTCCTAAATCTCTGTCTTACCATTATATAATCTATCTGATGCCTTTTAGTATATCCAGGATTGTTCCAGGTATACAACCTTCTTTTATGATTCTTGAACCAAGTGTTAGTTATGATTAAGTTATGCTCTGTGCAAAATTCTGCAAGGCGGCTTCCTCTTTCATTTCTTCCCCCCCAATCCATATTCACCTACTATGTTTCCTTCTCTCCCTTTTCCTACTGACGAATTCCAGTCACCCATGACTATTAAATTTTCGTCTCCCTTCACTATCTGAATAATTTCTTTTATTTCATCATACATTTCATTAATTTCTTCATCATCTGCAGAGCTAGTTGGCATATAAACTTGTACTACTGTAGTAGGCATGGGCTTTGTGTCTATCTTGGCCACAATAATGCGTTCACTATGCTGTTTGTAGTAGCTAACCCACACTCCTATTTTTTTATTCATTATTAAACCTACTCCTGCATTACCCCTATTTGATTTTGTATTTGTAACCCTGTATTCACCTGACCAAAAGTCTTGTTCCTCCTGCCACCGAACTTCACTAATACCCACTATATCTAACGTTAACCTATCCATTTCCCTTTTTAAATTTTCTAACCTACCTGCCCGATTAAGGGATCTGACATTCCACGCTCCGATCCGTAGAACGCCAGTTTTCTTTCTCCTGATAACGACGTCCTCTTGAGTAGTCCCCACCCGGAGATCCGAATGGGGGACTATTTTACCTCCGGAATATTTTACCCAAGAGGACGCCATCATCATTTAATCATACAGTAAAGCTGCATGTCCTCGGGAAAAATTACGGCTGTAGTTTCCCCTTGCTTTCAGCCGTTCGCAGTAGCAGCACAGCAAGGCCGTTTTGGTTAATGTTACAAGACCAGATCAGTCAATCATCCAGACTGTTGCCCTGCAACTACTGAAAAGGCTGCTGCCCCTCTTCAGGAACCACATGTTTGTCTGGCCTCTCAACAGATACCCCTCCGTTGTGGTTGCACCTACGGTACGGCCATCTATATCGCTGAGGCACGCAAGCCTCCCCACCGACGGCAAGGTCCATGTTTCATGGGGGGGGGGGGGGGGAGGAACCTCTCATACCAGGCTTTAATGCTCTTGACATCAGGTGGATTCCCTCCAAATGTTGTCTGGAAGTGTGTCTGCACTGTGGTTGGTGATCGTGTCTCATGCTACCACAGGACACACTGTGCCTTCTCCTGATTGGTTAACATGGCTTCTTGGGCACTGCACCTCATCCATTACTTACGTACTGCGAACCTAAAAAGAAAAAAAATATACTTCGATAGTTGTAAACAATTCGACACACGTTTCATATTTGTATCTTACTTCTAGCCTGAGTTATCAATTTTGGCAATCAGGGAAAGTCTTTACGGACACCCTGTAATACTTCATGTTCGGAAAAGCATCTTACACATAGCTGACGAGCGCAAGCACAACAAAGTCACATGTACACACGCCAGTCGAGAAAACTGTAGATAGTCAAACGAGAAATGTTATGTAATTTGTTGGAGAAATCTTTTTTTTTTCTTTTTTTTTCTTTATTTTAAACTGACGCTTACATATTGCTGCAAAGTAAATTTCATTTCCAAATGGTGAGAAGCTACCACCACAGGAGAAGCAACTTTCCTTCCGTTTCTTTACGTTTATTTGTTGTGAATATCATTCATCCACAACATTCATTTGGATATTAAGAGAAGAAACATGAACGTGATACCCTCCTCATATTCTGATGCGCCCAAGCTGGGAGAAAGGATCTTTCAGAGTGTGACGCTGAGAGTTCAGAGAAGATAAACAGAGAAACCCAAACTCGGGAAACCAGAGTGTGGGTACATACTTGCCACGAAATGGAAAACCAAGAAACTACCCTTCGAGAAGACCAACTTGGAGCACTCACTGAGCTGGGATTTCTCGTGCAGCGGAGGCGGGCGTAGACGGCTGCGGCTACACTTCACGCGGATACAACATTCACCTGTCCGCCACCGGTAGCTGAGTGGTACACCGGCACGGTAGCTCAGCGTGTTCGGTCAGAGGGTTAGCTACCCTCTCATCATCATCATCATCATCATCATTTAAGACTGATTATGCCTTTCAGCGTTCAGTCTGGAGCATAGCCCCCCTTATACAGTTCCTCCATGATCCCCTATTCAGTGCTAACATTGGTGCCTCTTCTGATGTTAAACCTATTACTTCAAAATCATTCTTAACCGAATCCAGGTACCTTCTCCTCGGTCTGCCCCGACTCCTCCTACCCTCTACTGCTGAACCCATGAGTCTCTTGTGTAACCTTGCTTCTCCCATGCGTGTGACATGACCCCACCATCTAAGCCTGTTCGCCCTGACTGCTACATCTATAGAGTTCATTCCCAGTTTTTCTTTGATTTCCTCATTGTGGACACCCTCCTGCCATTGTTCCCATCTACTAATACCTGCAATCATCCTAGCTACTTTCATATCCGTAACCTCAATCTTGTTGATAAGGTAACCTGAATCCACCCAGCTTTCGCTCCCATACAACAAAGTTGGTCGAAAGATTGAACGGTGCACAGATAACATAGTCTTGGTACTGACTTCCTTCTTGCAGAAGAGAGTAGATCGTAGCTGAGCTACACCTCGCTTCCAGTTCTTTCACTATGTTGCCATCCTGTGAGAATATGCATCCTAAGTACTTGAAACCGTCCACCTGTTCTAACTTTGTTCCTCCTATTTGGCACTCAATCCGTTTATATTTCTTTCCCACTGACATTACTTTCGTTTTGTAGATGCTAATCTTCATATCATACTCCTTACATTTCTGATCTAGCTCTGAAATATTACTTTGCAAACTTTCAATCGAATCTGCCATCACAACTAAGTCATCCGCATATGCAAGACTGCTTATTTTGTGTTCACATATCTTAATCTCACCCAGCCAGTCTATTGTTTTCAGCATATGATCCATAAATAATATGAACAACAGTGGAGACAGGTTGCAGCCTTGTCTTACCCCTGAAACTACTCTGAACCATGAACTCAATTTACCGTCAACTCTAACTGCTGCCTGACTATCCATGTAAAGACCTTTAATTGCTTGCAAAAGTTTGCCTCCTATTCCATAATCTTGTAGAACAGACAATAACTTCCTCCTAGGAACCCGGTCATATGCCTTTTCTAGATCTATAAAGCATAGATACAATTCCCTGTTCCACTCATAACACTTCTCCATTATTTGCCGTAAGCTAAAGATCTGGTCCTGACAACCTCTGTAATTAAAAAAAAAAAACTGAGTGAACGGATCAACGAACAACCTGAACGGGTTCATGAGAAGTCCGCCCCGAACGTATACAACGAACAAAACAGAACAAAATGGGATCAACAAAGGAAAAAACAGTGGTCAGCGTGACACAATGTCAATCCTGAGGGCCCGGGTTCGATTCCCGGCTGGGTCGGTGATTTTCTCCGTTCAGGGACTGGGTGTCGTGTTGTCCCAATTATAATAATTTTATCCCCATAGACGCGCAAGTCACCGAAGTGGCGTCAACTCGGAAGACTTGCACCCGGTGAACGGTCTACCCGACGGGAGGCCCTAGTCACACGACGTATATTCAACACCCACCTGATCGACGGCTGTCCTTGGTAAGAAGAAACCTGAAGCTGTACGTCTGCTGCAGCGATTGCGATCTTACAATGAAATAATGAAATGAATACTGAATGTCATGTACGTCTTTAAAAGTGTAGTCGGTCTGCTGTTGGCCACTCTTGAAGTACTTTCAGTTTCAGGGGAGTTGGAACGCCCTATCCCGATAATGTTAAATTTATTGACTTGGTTTCCCTGTATTTAAGGAACTACTGTAGCCATTGACATGAAGCTTTTACAGGGCATTAAACTGTATGTTCTGTGTCTACTGATCTACAATAATTGCACTTCAGCAATTGCTTTCGGAAATACAATTTTTTAATTACACGGTTAGAATTTTGTGTACTTTTTTGTACGTTATCCTAAATAATTTTAATTATACATAGCATTATGTTGTTCTTTTAGTTCAGTGCACTCAGGATATGTATCTTATTAGTCCATGAAAATTTGAATACTCTACTCGAAGTGGTATCTGAGATTTAGGGAAAATGCAACAGAAAATGAAAATTTTCAGGAACGACTTATAAAGTTTCAAAAGACTGTAACTCACTTAATATATGCTTAATTTTTTTTTTATTTTTCGTCGCTCAGAAGCACCCTACACCATACTGTATATCATCCTCTTGATCTTTTTCCAAGTTTTTTCTTCTTTCTGGACTCCTCAGTGGCCAACTGTGCTCCATACTCTGCTTTATCAATGCGAGCCTTGTCCATCCGTCCAAGTTCTCTGATGCATTTTGCTCCAGGATTAATTCCCATATGCTGTAGCACTTTCACCCTACCCATGTTGCCATCGTTAAAAGCAATAACAGCATCACTGACCCCCACGGTCCGCAGCTCGTGGTCGTGTGGTAGCGTTCTCGCTTCCCACGCCCGGGTTCCCGGGTTCGATTCCCGACGGGGTCAGGGATTTTCTCTGCCTCGTGATGATTGGGTGTCGTGTGATGTCCTTAGGTTAGTTAGGTTTAAGTAGTTCTAAGTTCTAGGGGACTGATGACCATAGATGTTAAGTCCCATAGTGCTCAGAGCCATTTGAATTTTTTTGACCCCCACGTTAGTGCCTTTATTCCAACAAAAACATTTTTTGGTAAGCGAGTCCATGTAAGATTATTGAACAACTCATTGGGATTTTGAGCCTGACCATGCAGACACTTCTTCAGCAATTCAGGATTTGCTAGGTCTCTGTAAATAGGTTTTATGATATCCGTGACTGCTGTTGGGTTGGAATGTTTACGGCTCTATGAACTTTTTAAGTACTGGGCATTTCGGTAATTGCACCATGAATTAGGTCCCGGAGGGTTTTTCATCAGTTGACAGTCTGTGGAAGACGGTCGCCCATACTGCCTGCTTCATTTTCAACAAATCCTCAGTATTATTTCTGATGGTCATCCCATAATATTGCTGTAGTTAGTCAATCATTTTGTCTGTTAGCCTGTTTCTTATGGTTTTACGATCAGAAAGGTTCTTGTCTCTCAAACTTTGTTCCAACTTCGTCAACCTGGTGCCCATGCTGTTCTGGACATGACCAACACATCGCAGCCTTCTATACAAAAATTTAGCGATTTTATTAAATCTTGAAGTAATGCATGTAAAAATTTTAACATTTTCAACCAGTGTAGATTATATTTCAAAAAATAAAATAAAAGGCTTCCCATGCGAGTTTGTTCGGAAAATTGCAAATTTTATGAGATAAAAATCCGACAATGCGAAAAATTTGTTTACGTTCTAACTCCCCTTAATGGTCAACCTCTGTAATATAGTTGGTGAAAAAAAAAATGCCCGCAGAAGGTAAAGGTCCTGAGTTCGATTCTCGGTCTGCCACGCAGTTTTAATCTGCCAGGAAGTTTCATACCCACGCACGCTCCGCCGCAAAGTGAAAATTTCGTTCTGGAAAGTGACTTATTTATTTTTATGTTATTTTATACTTGTGGTTCATCAGGACCAAACTGAGGAGCAAATCTCCGTGGTTATGGAACGTGTCAGTACATGAAATTAACATCAGAAACGTAAATAACAGTTAACGTTTACACGAAGCGTATGCAACTGACAAACTGATGAGTAAAAACTGGCGTAATCAACAATATAACACATGAATTCCCGTCACACTAGAAGGAGTGAGCTTTGACAGAATTTTTCGTGGTAGCTTATTGAAAATGGATGCACTATAATACTGCACGCCTTTCTTCACAAAGAGGAAAGGAGGTGCGAGTAAAATGCAGGCTGGATTTCTGCCTAGTATTAACTGAGGGAAAGCTGCTGCTTCTAGAGAATAAGCGTATGTTGTTAACAGCGAACGAAATTAAGAGAAAACGTATACTGAGAGGTCTCTGTCAGAATTCCAAGATTCTTGAACGGGGGCCGAGAAGGGGTTCGCGAAGGCGTATCACATTTTGCTCGAACTCCCCATTTCTGAACCAAAAACACACTTTGAGAATGGAAAGAGTATCCAAGAGAGTAATACGATATGCATAAGCGAATGAAACTAAACAAAGTAAACTAATTCCCGTGTTGGTCTAAAGGTGCGTTTACACTGGGATACATGTATCGCGACATGTATGAGCGACATGTCAATTTGACATGTCGCGATACATCACCTCATACAAAAATTCACGGAACTTGTATGCGGACCCTCGAGCTCATACATGTCGCGTATACATTTTGTATATCGCTTTTTGGCCATATACGCGACATGCATGAGCGACATTTGAACTCGCGCATGCGCAGTACTATCATTTCCTGTCGTCTTGTCGCCTGCCGCTTATTTTGACGATTAGCGCATGCGCAGTACCAGGCTCTTTGGCGGCTGTTTGAGTTTTGGAGGTGCCGACTATCGTTTCGACGTTAATGTATCTGCATAGAACATCAAAAAGTGCCATATGCAACATTATTCTTCGTGTTTGCGAGGCCATTGTGCAAGTTTTATTCCAAGAAGTGAAGGTAAAAGTTTTATATATATCAGAGTATGTAATACATTCTATAATTTTTTCATGCATCTGGCACGTATATCAATTTTTTGCTATTATTCCGGCGGCCTCGCGTGATAATGTTGACAACGGATGCCGACAATCGTGTGTGAGACGTTGGCATTAGCAATCGCGCGACAATGCAAATGTTTTGCAATGAAATCTTCGTTTCAAGAGGAATCCCCAGTGGCCAAAAAACGGAGTGTTACTGCCAACTGATCCTGTGGTGGAATCGCTTCCCGAAAGTTTGTGTTGGTTTTGGACACAAGAGGAGCCACAAGAGATAACAAACCGCGGAAATCCTCCATACTCGTCCTAACATAATTTCTAAAATATGCGCCATCCTTTAGCGTTAATTCGCGAGAAACTCTCTCTGCCACCATCTACGCTTCCTCCGCCTTTTCTTCCTATCATCTTCCAAAAGAGCAAGTGTACCAGCACATAAAAATGTGAAATCTTCCAAATCGTCGTCGAAAGCTATCGCACAGTGATACATATCAACCAGTGTAAACGCACGCTCATACGTGTATGAGGTTGATACTTGTCAACTCATACAAGTCACGATACATGTCGCAAAGTCGCATATACATGTATCTCATACATGTGCCGATACAAATGGCAGTGTAAACGCACCTTATCACTTAGCTCAGATATTGTTCTAATGGTGGTAAATATAGCAGCATTAAGTTTTTGAACAAGATCTTGAAAAGAATTCCATGACAGTTTACCAGCTATCCGAATATCTAGGAATTTGGACTGTTCAAATTCATAAATCATATGCTCATCCTGTATAATCAAAATAGCAATTTGTGTAGGAAACGGTGAAATCTGGGTCTTATTGTGATTTAGCAACAATTTTCTTTCTACAAGCCACGAACTGTACTGTTTGGTACTTTGCCTATGCTGCACTCGATATCTTTCACTACCGAGTTAACAGAAATGTTTCAGAGTCACCTGTTATATTAAAAAGTATAACATTTATACATATAAGAAGCGGGAACGGTCCCATCCCCTCCCCAACCGTCTCTCAGTCAGGCTCCACGTCTTAGCCGTTCTCATGACCTTCCGCTGTATATTCTGAAAGTATGAGTGGAACCAATTGCGTGTTACTGGTCTTATTTCAACTTCTCCAGTAATATTTTGTGACCAACACAATCGAGCACCTTAGTTAAATCAAAGAAAACAGATAGTGTCCACTAGTTTTTGTTTAATCCAAGTGACTCACAGAGAAAAAAAGAATACATTATTTTCAGTTATTAAACCACTTCTAAACCCAAGCTGATCTTTTGACAGCAAATTATGTGAACTGAAATGATTAATTATCGTTATGTATACAGCTTTTTCCATAACTTTAGCTAACACCAATGGTATAGTATTACGTCTGAAACTGTCTACGTTATCCCTTTCTCCTTTTTTATATACCGGTCTCACTACTGAGTACTTTAATCGTTCAAGAAACTGACCATTCCTAAAGGGAAAGTTCTAAATGTGGCTAAGTATTGAGTTAATATACGCAGCACAGTGCTTTAGTATTCTCCACGTAACCCATCATATCCCTGAGAGCCCAAAGTCTCCAACGATTTAATTATTGACTCAGCGTCCCCCTTGTCAGTATCATGGAAGCATATTTCAGAGAATAGTCTTGGAAAGTCATTTTCTAAGAGAGTTATGTGAGTCTCCTTGGAAACTAAGGTATTATTTAGCTCGCCTTCTATATTGGGAAAGTGATTGTGAAATATTGTAGCTAAATCTGACTTATCAGTAACGGAATCTGTATTAAATACTGATTTTATGTCCTTGGCATTGTGCTGCCGACCAGACACTTCCTTCAATACAGACCGTATGGTTTTAATTTTATCCCGGGAATTAACTATTCTATTAGCATATCACATGCTTTTTGCCTTCCCAATAACATTTTTAAGTACTTTACAGTACTGTTTGTAATGGGCTACTGCAATTCTATTGTGACTATTTCTAACATTATATAATTCCCACTGTGTTCTACAAGATATCCTTATCTCACTAATCAGCTACCTCGAATACCTGTTAGTGCTAGTATCCAGTATAGAGTGCTCTAATGGAAAGCAACTTTCAAACACCATGAGAAATATGTTGAGGAAAGTATTATATTTACTTGTTGCCGATGTTATCAGCTCTATAAACGTCCTGCCACTTTTGTTCTTTAATGAAGTTAGAAAAAGTCTCTGTTGCCGCTGGATTAACTTTTCTAAATGATTTGCGATTATACACTCCTGGAAATTGAAATAAGAACACCGTGAATTCATTGTCCCAGGAAGGGGAAACTTTATTGACACATTCCTGGGGTCAGATACATCACATGATCACACTGACAGAACCACAGGCACATAGACACAGGCAACAGAGCATGCACAATGTCGGCACTAGTACAGTGTATATCCACCTTTCGCAGCAATGCAGGCTGCTATTCTCCCATGGAGACGATCGTAGAGATGCTGGATGTAGTCCTGTGGAACGGCTTGCCATGCCATTTCCACCTGGCGCCTCAGTTGGACCAGCGTTCGTGCTGGACGTGCAGACCGCGTGAGACGACGCTTCATCCAGTTCCAAACATGCTCAATGGGGGACAGATCCGGAGATCTTGCTGGCCAGGGTAGTTGACTTACACCTTCTAGAGCACGTTGGGTGGCACGGGATACATGCGGACGTGCATTGTCCTGTTGGAACAGCAAGTTCCCTTGCCGGTCTAGGAATGGTAGAACGATAGGTTCGATGACGGTTTGGATGTACCGTGCACTATTCAGTGTCCCCTCGACGATCACCAGTGGTGTACGGCCAGTGTAGGAGATCGCTCCCCACACCATGATGCCGGGTGTTGGCCCTGTGTGCCTCGGTCGTATGCAGTCCTGATTGTGGCGCTCACCTGCACGGCGCCAAACACGCATACGACCATCATTGGCACCAAGGCAGAAGCGACTCTCATCGCTGAAGACGACACGTCTCCATTCGTCCCTCCATTCACGCCTGTCGCGACACCACTGGAGGCGGGCTGCACGATGTTGGGGCGTGAGCGGAAGACGGCCTAACGGTGTGCGGGACCGTAGCCCAGCTTCATGGAGACGGTTGCGAATGGTCCTCGCCGATACCCCAGGAGCAACAGTGTCCCTAATTTGCTGGGAAGTGGCGGTGCGGTGCCCTACGGCACTGCGTAGGATCCTACGGTCTTGGCGTGCATCCGTGCGTCGCTGCGGTCCGGCCCCAGGTCGACGGGCACGTGCACCTTCCGCCGACCACTGGCGACAACATCGATGTACTGTGGAGACCTCACGCCCCACGTGTTGAGCAATTCGGCGGTACGTCCACCCGGCCTCCTGCATGCCCACTATACGCCCTCGCTCAAAGTCCGTCAACTGCACATACGGTTCACGTCCACGCTGTCGCGGCATGCTACCAGTGTTACAGACTGCGATGGAGCTCCGTATGCCACGGCAAACTGGCTGACACTGACGGCGGCGGTGCACAAATGCTGCGCAGCTAGCGCCATTCGACGGCCAACACCGCGGTTCCTGGTGTGTCCGCTGTGCCGTGGGTGTGATCATTGCTTGTACAGCCCTCTCGCAGTGTCCGGAGCAAGTATGGTGGGTCTGACACACCGGTGTCAATGTGTTCTTTTTTCCATTTCCAGGAGTGTATTTAACATTTGCGTATGCACAAATATTATCTGTGGTTGTGCTACTGTACCCTACACTCTGGTCAGAAAGAACATAATCAACGTCAGTTGACATGAATTTAGCAGATCTTTCAACACTGTTTTTATTGTACAGTCACTTGTAAAATTAATGTTAAAGTCACCACATAAACTAATTTTTGGTACTTTCTATAAAGTGAGCCGAGAACCCTCTCTAGCTTGAACGGAAATTTCCTGAAATCCGAACTAGGGGACCGATAAATAATTAAAGTTTAACGTTAAGTTTTAATAAATTCAGCTACTCCTGCACAACAGTCGAAGACCTATACAGTGCAGTGCTTTGCTACGTTAGTAGATTCAAATGGAATATCGTTTTTCATGTACATAGCCACTCCCCCCCTCCGAAAAGAGCTCCTTGAAAAACAGACGGGTAACCTGTATCGTGGTAAAGGTAGCCTCTGAAATGTCACATAGCCGGCCATTGTGGCAGAGCGGTTCTAGCCGGAACCGCGCTGCTGCTACGGTCGCAGGTTCGAATCCTGCCTCGGGCATGGATGTGTGTGCTGTCCTTAGGTTAGTCGGGTTTAAGTAGTTCCAAGTCTAGGGGACTGATGACTTCAGATGTCAAGTCCCATAGAGCTCAGAGCCAATTCTAGTGCCCTGATACACCAACAACGTCTGAGTCAACATTTATAAGCAGCTCACTCACTATGTTTACATGAGGCTCTCAAATCCTGATTTCGTAGACCGATTTCACAATTCCGTTTCAGGCTGGTCATATAAACACTTCAAAATTTAGTTTTCAGAGGAGAAAACAAGTGTGATGGGCAGAGTATGTGCTCATCACAGGTAAACACCACAGCTCGAGCCTTGTTCGGTCCAGGTGCCTGCGCATTGCTTTCTGGCAGTGATACACATACAGGGTGTTTCAAAAATAACCGGTATATTTGAAACGGCAATAAAAACTAAACGAGCAGCGATAGAAATACACATTTTGTTGCAATATGCTTGGGACAACAGTGCATTTTCAGGCAGACAAACTTTTGAAATTACAATAGTTACAATTTTCAACAACAGATGGCGCTGCAAGTGATGTGAAAGATATAGAAGACAACGCAGTCTGTGGGTGCGCCATTCTGTACGTCGTCTTTCTGCTGTAAGCGTGTGCTGTTGACAACGTGCAAGTGTGCTGCAGACAACATGGTTTATTCCTTAGAACAGAGGATTTTTATGGTGTTGGAATTCCACTGCCTAGAACACAGTGTTGTTGCAACAAGACGAAGTTTTCAACGGAGGTTTAATGTAACCAAAGGACCGAAAAGCGACACAATAAAGGATCTGTTTGAAAAATTTCAACGGACTGGGAACGTGACGGATGAACGTGCTGGAAAGGTAGGGCGACCGCGTACGGCAACCACAGAGGGCAACGCGCAGCTAGTGCAGCAGGTGATCCGACAGCGGCCGCGGGTTTCCGTTCGCCGTGTTGCAGCTGCGGTCCAAATGACGCCAACGTCCACGTATCGTCTCGTGCGCCAGAGTTTACACCTCTATCCGTACAAAATTCAAACGCGGCAACCCCTCAGCGCCGCTACCATTGCTGCACGAGAGACATTTGCTAACGATATAGTGCACAGGATTGATGACGGCGATATGCATGTGGGCAGCATTTGGTTTACTGACGAAGCTTATTTTTACCTGGACGGCTTCGTCAATAAACAGAACTGGCGCTTATGGGGAACCGAAAAGCCCCATGTTGCAGTCCCATCGTCCCTGCATCCTCAAAAAGTACTGGTCTGGGCCGCCATTTCTTCCAAAGGAATCATTGGCCCATTTTTCAGATCCGTAACGATTACTGCATCACGCTATCTGGACATTCTTCGTGAATTTGTGGCGGTACAAACTGCCTTAGACGACACTGCGAACACCTCGTGGTTTATGCAAGATGGTGCCCGGCCACATCGCACGGCCGACGTCTTTAATTTCCTGAATGAATATTTCGATGATCGTGTGATTGCTTTGGGCTATCCGAAACATACAGGAGGCGGCGTGGATTGGCCTCCCTATTCGCCAGACATGAACCCCTGTGACTTCTTTCTGTGGGGACACTTGAAAGACCAGGTGTACCGCCAGAATCCAGAAACAATTGAACAGCTGAAGCAGTACATCTCATCTGCATGTGAAGCCATTCCGCCAGACACGTTGTCAAAGGTTTCGGGTAATTTCATTCAGAGACTACGCCATATTATTGCTACGCATGGTGGATATGTGGAAAATATCGTACTATAGAGTTTTCCAGACCGCAGCGCTATCTGTTGTTGACAATTGTAACTACAGTAATTTCGAAAGTTTCTCCGCCTGAAAATGTACTGTTGCCCAAGCATATTGCAACAAACGGTGTATTTCTATCGCTGCTCGTTTAGTTTTTATTGCCGTTTCAAATATACCGGTCATTTTTGAAACACCCTGTAACATACACTGCACACTATGGGGGCCAGGCCTAGATTCACAAAAGTCGTATATAGCAGCGCGATGAGATCCTTTGTTCGTGCAGTCTGGCCAAATTTTCGGCGCCGGTTAACATGTGAGCACACTCCTGTCTATAAAGTTTTAAGAGAGCTTCTGTGTGGTTAATCTTAACAAAACAGTAGAGAAGGGGAAATCAGGACGACAATTTCCGCGAAATGTGAGTGTGGACACTAGCGTATCGGCTGAGGTGGAAAGGTGAAGAGTTGGAATTGTGTAAGAACCGAGCAATTGATACTGAAGGGATTGGTTTACATTGTAAAACCTTTTGCTATGCGGGGGAATAGTTGTGTTCTTAAAAAAATTACATTGGTTGCATTTAGCAGAGCCATTTCCATTGGCATGTTGCAATTGCGCAGACTTGTGGATTGGAAAGAGAAGTCTGTAGAGAATACGTTCTACGGCAAGACAAACGACGCACCACAAATGAATTATCTGAATGGGACGGAAATCGGTAGACACAATGTACAGTCGTGCTCAAAAGTATCCGAACGACCTGAATTGCATTTCGCCTGATTCGCATACAACCCTCATAACGCAGCTGTCTAGCAGGTCCTCTAATCGCTCCTCGGTACAGTCGTTTGACTATTGAAAATGGTTGCAACAAATCACCACTAGAAAACACTGCTCTGTATCGCAATAACTCAAGATGTAAAGTAATACCACGATACTGCAAATATCAGGGAACACCTTATCACAGGTAAGACTGTCCTTAAGGCTTGTAAGCTCACATTTATTGCAATAAATGACATACCTGAAATGTTACCACTCTCATTATTACGTCAGATAGGTAATGCACCTAGTAAGTTCGTCGTATTCATGATTTCTTCTTAAAAGAAACATACCGTACTTATTATTTAACACAAAATGACATTAAAATTTAACGTTTTTCTTGAGCTGCTAGTTGAGAATACGTATGAAGTTCAAATGACAAGACGAACTGTCTCGTTATGCATATGGATTCAAACCCAGGTCATGTAGACTAAGCAAAGATTTCGTGACTGACGGAAACTAACAGTCATTCCTGACTAGGCATACAGAGAGTGATATACCTCGATTTTAGGTAGTATCAGTTAGGAAATATCAACTTTAAATTACATAACGTAAACATTTTTAACGGACGCGAATTCCTACCCAGCATCTATTGTCCCTGTTAACGAACTACGAGAGATGTTAAATATTGCTTCTTGACAAGTAACTTACTTGAAATGCCGTGAGGTAAAGCTTTGTGTTGGACAGGGATTCGAACCCAGAACCTAATCGGATTGTTACTAAAGCACAATGAACTGTGACATATCGCATTTTCTCGGCAGTAGCAAGATGTTTTAACTGAAATGAAGAGACGAAACTTTAGTTTTTTCCTTCCCAGAACTCCAACCCGGCACCTATCGCTGTTATATTCTAGAGAAAACTAACGTTACATATGGGTTTGTTACACCAGCAGCGACATGTCAGCATGTTTGAACTAGAAATAATAAGACGAAGAGTTCAGTGCTGACCGGTAATCGAACCCCACACATATCGTTGTTGACTACACATAAAGAGACGTCAGCTACCGAATTTTTCTCCACTAGCAGCTCGGAATAACATCCTTGAACTTACAGTGATCTCGCAAATACACTCCTGGAAATGGAAAAAAGAACACATTGACACCGGTGTGTCAGACCCACCATACTTGCTCCGGACACTGCGAGAGGGCTGTACAAGCAATGATCACACGCACGGCACAGCGGACACACCAGGAACCGCGGTATTGGCCGTCGAATGGCGCTAGCTGCGCAGCATTTGTGCACCGCCGCCGTCAGTGTCAGCCAGTTTGCCGTGGCATACGGAGCTCCATCGCAGTCTTTAACACTGGTAGCATGCCGCGACAGCGTTGACGTGAACCGTATGTGCAGTTGACGGACTTTGAGCGAGGGCGTATAGTGGGCATGCGGGAGGCCGGGTGGACGTACCGCCGAATTGCTCAACACGTGGGGCGTGAGGTCTCCACAGTACATCGATGTTGTCGCCAGTGGTCGGCGAAAGGTGCACGTGCCCGTCGACCTGGGACCGGACCGCAGCGACGCACGGATGCACGCCAAGACCGTAGGATCCTACGCAGTGCCGTAGGGGACCGCACCGCCACTTCCCAGCAAATTAGGGACACTGTTGCTCCTGGGGAATCGGCGAGGACCATTCGCAACCGTCTCCATGAAACTGGGCTACGGTCCCGCACACCGTTAGGCCGTCTTCCGCTCACGCCCCAACATCGTGCAGCCCGCCTCCAGTGGTGTCGCGACAGGCGTGAATGGAGGGACGAATGGAGACGTGTCGTCTTCAGCGATGAGAGTCGCTTCTGCCTTGGTGCCAATGATGGTCGTATGCGTGTTTGGCGCCGTGCAGGTGAGCGCCACAATCAGGACTGCATACGACCGAGGCACACAGGGCCAACACCCGGCATCATGGTGTGGGGAGCGATCTCCTACACTGGCCGTACACCACTGGTGATCGTCGAGGGGACACTGAATAGTGCACGGTACATCCAAACCGTCATCGAACCCATCGTTCTACCAGTCCTAGACCGGCAAGGGAACTTGCTGTTCCAACAGGACAATGCACGTCCGCATGTATCCCGTGCCACCCAACGTGCTCTAGAAGGTGTAAGTCAACTACCCTGGCCAGCAAGATCTCCGGATCTGTCCCCCATTGAGCATGTTTGGGACTGGATGAGGCGTCGTCACACGCGGTCTGCATGTCCAGCACGAACGCTGGTCCAACTGAGGCGCCAGGTGGAAATGGCATGGCAAGCCGTTCCACAGGACTACATCCAGCATCTCTACGATCGTCTCCATGGGAGAATAGCAGCCTGCATTGCTGCGAAAGGTGGATATACACTGTACTAGTGCCGACATTGTGCATGCTCTGTTGCCTGTGTCTATGTGCCTGTGGTTCTGTCAGTGTGATCATGTGATGTATCTGACCCCAGGAATGTGTCAATAAAGTTTCCCCTTCCTGGGACAATGAATTCACGGTGTTCTTATTTCAATTTCCAGGAGTGTAGTTCTGTGTCTCACTGGGAGTCAAAAACGTCAGGTATCGTTAGTGTTGACAACGAATGAAAATACGTTAAAAATCGAAATTATTATCCACCAGCAGATAGGTGTTCTCACGCTAGAGCTTGATAACACATAATGAAAACTTTAGTGCCGGGCCGGGATTGGAACCCATTCACGCCCAATATGTGGAGATGTTGAGGAATCTGCAGTTTTGAACAAACAACAAATTGTAGTCGAGCTGTATTGTCACGAAGGGATCAAATTCCGCGTTAAGGGCGGTCTGAGTTGCATTCCCAGTTCAGAACAAATTTTATCGACATGCTGAAGCTCAAATAAAAGATGGAATAAGTGTCCTGTGACCCTACATAGCGTTTGTTTCGTCACTAGAAATAAATAACTACTATAAGGAAGGTTACTAGTGATAGAGTTTCTACATGTCGCCACTCCTGGCTTTATTGTGGTTCAGCCTAATGTCTACTTGGTAGAGAAGGAATATCATTTTTAATGTGAATTTCAGACCACAATGCCATTATACCTTCTTCACTTGGCGTAGCCAGAAGAGAATAGAATCTGTATCTCCCTATCAAAAATCATTGGCAGAAGTTGGAATCGAACGCCAACAACACGTATATGAATCTATCAGCAATCCAACAGACCACCAAATCCTCTCCTCTGTGACTCATTTTTCTATTGTAACGCCGTTGCGCCACACTGGATGAGAATCCTGACACACAGGCTCCCTGTAGTGGTTTGCAGCATGTTCAGTACATTCATTTACTTGGTTGACCGAATCGCCATGAACTAGCTGCCTCAGCTACCCAGTGCATACATTCGTCTCTATTTTGTAATCACCGAAATAAAATCACGTAACTGCCACCTACACAGAACTGCCAACAGTGTAGGATGCAGAAATTTAAATAGGAAGTGTTCCTTTCCACTTGGGTTAATCTATTGCGCTATCTGTTTGTTGAAAACGTCGTGCAGTGCAAAAGAAAAGCTGTAACTGTCTCTCAGAAGTCAACATCCGGCCATATGCATTGTCTCACAACACTGTGGAATGCGGAAGTTCTTGAGGTGCTGTAGCTACAGTTCAGCTGGTAGTGTAACGGTAAGTGTAATGCACTGTAGACGAAACGTCGCGAGTTCAAATACCTTTTTTAAAACGCAATTGTGCTGTCTGCTGAAGTTATCAATCTAATGGAACTTTGAACATAATTCCCTTCACTTCTCAACCCAAAATAGTCGCATGTGGAAAAAGGGCCAGCTACTGCGACATTTTGTTCTTTTCAGGTTTAATAGACGGCGAGGCAGCAGATGCACCTCGAAACTTTGGTATTATGTATGGGGAGAGCACATCGTGCCAAAATACGAGGTGCATTCAAGTTCTAAGGCCTCTGATTTTTTTTCTCTGGACTGGAAAGATATAGAAACATGTGCGTTGTTTTAAATTGAGTCTGCGTTCATTGTCAATACGTCCCAGAGATGGCAGCACCATACGGCATATGGAATTTTACCGCCAGCGGCGAGAATGAGAACTGTTTTAAATACTTAAAATTGCGACGTTTTCCTTACTTGAACAGCGTGCAATCATTCGTTTTCTGAATTTGTGTAGTGGGAAACCAAGTGAAATTCATCGACAGTTGAAGGAGACATGTGGTGATCGAGTTATGGATGTGTCGAAAGTGCGTTCGTGGGTGCGACAGTTTAATGAAGGCAGAACATCGTGTGACAACAAACCGAAACAACCTCGGGCTCGCACAAGCCAGTCTGACGACATGATCGAGAAAGTGGAGAGAATTGTTTTGGGGGATCGCCGAATGACTGTTGAACAGATCGCCTCCAGAGTTGGCATTTCTGTGGGTTCTGTGCACACAATCCTACATGACGACCTGAAAATGCGAAAAGCGTCATCCAGGTGGGTGCCACGAATGCTGACGGACGACCACACAGCTGCCCGTGTGGCATGTTGCCGAGTAATGTTGACGCGCAATGACAGCATGAATGGGACTTTCTTTTCGTCGGTTGTGACAATGGATGAGACGTGGATGCCATTTTTCAATCCAGAAACAAAGCGCCAGTCATTTCAATGGTAGCAGACAGATTCACCGCTACCAGAAAAAATTTCGGGTAACCGCCAGTGCTGAAAAAATGATGGTGTCCATGTTCTGGGACAGCGAGGGCGTAATCATTACCCATTGCGTTCCAAAGGGCACTACGGTAACAGGTGCATCCTACAAAATGTTTTGAAGAACAAATTCCTTCCTGCACTGCAACAAAAACGTCCGGGAAGGGCTGCGCGTGTGCTGTTTCACCAAGACAACGCACCCGCACATCGAGCTAACGTTACGCAACAGTTTCTTCGTGATAACAACTTTGAAGTGATTCCTCATGCTCCCTACTCACCTGACCTGGCTCCTAGTGACTTTTGACTTTTTCCAACAATGAAAGACACTCTCCGTGGCCACACATTCACCAGCCGTGCTGCTATTGCCTCAGCGATTTTCCAGTGGTCAAAACAGACTCGTAAAGAAGTCTTTGCCGCTGCCATGGAATCATGGCGTCAGCGTTGCGAAAAATGTGTTCGTCTGTAGGGCGATTACGTCGAGAAGTAACGCGAGTTTCACTGATTTCGGGTGAGTAGTTAATTAGAAAAAAAATCGGAGGCCTTAGAACTTGAATGCACCTCGTACGTCAGAAAAGTATTTTCTACATTAACTGTCATGTGGTAGTGGCATATTATTCTTCTTCAAACCTTGTTTGACAGCATTAACTCAGAACAAGTTTTTAACATGCATGTAATCAATAAACTGCATGTGCATTGTCAGACTGTTATAGATAACATCAGAGAATTCGCATATATCGTTGATGATTAATTTCTCTCTCATGTTTACTATTTTTCAAGCAACACTAAAAGAAACCCTACGAAAATTGTGCACTGTATTATAAGAAATGAAATAAAACTACCCACGATAACGTTACAACGAAAGTCTGATTTAATAAAGCTGAGTATCCGTACACAAGCGTGTCTCTATCGAGCCGAATTAGTAAAATACTACTCACTTAGATTTAGATTGGGTCTGTGTTTAATTGGTATGCTGTGTCATACTCAAGAGGTATGCAAATGTAGCATTTCATAAATAAAGTTATGTATTCCTAGAAACCCAAAATCTGCTTCTCAGCAACGGAAAGAGGTATTACCTGTTGTGCATCATTGTAAGATTTTCACCATTGCACTATGAACCGAAAGTATTTTCTTGCGTTTTCCTTATCGATGTTTGATCTGACTGCTTGTAGCTCTTTCACAGAAGGGATAAAAACGTCAGATCTAGCGAGACTGGAACCGCGAACCAGAACAGGCGCTTTTTACATGTCTGCCCATTACCACAGAGCTAGCTTTCCTATTACGAGCCAATAGCGACTATAACTCGTGAATCGCTGTTTAAAGGACAAGATTAGTTGCGATTTCCACGTGCAACGACTTTCCTGGGCTGAAAACGGTAAATTTACAATCTTTTGTTACACCTCAAGCGATAACAACTCATATTATTCAATGGAACTGACAGGAAAAATCAAGTGAACTTTGAGGCTTAATTCCATGCACACCAGGAAGTAACTCGTCGATCACAGAGTTGCCAAACATACCTTCCTTTATTGCCAAATCTCAGTTACAGAACCAGCAGGAAGAAGACGAACCGATGTGTTCCTACAGAGGGCTGGGAAGTGACCATACATAGCTCTGGCATCTCAAAGACACGGCTGGCACGGCCCGGAATACGTAATGCGTCTGATTCACATTTATGTAGACTAGGTTTAGGGACTGGAGCGTAGTTATTAATAATACTCAGAAATGATTGTAAACTAAGCATCATAAATCAGCAGCTCTCATGGTTGTTTCTATATTTCTTTCGTAACTGTACTCAAAACTAAGAAACTCATTCATGGACGTTTTCATGCCTGGCCGATAGTCGAGCACAACATTTACTTGTTTTGAGGTCCATACATTAATTAATGGAGAAGTGAACGCTGTTCAAAAGTGATATTTAAAATATTCAATTGGACTGAAGCCGACAAAATTGCCCATATTTGAAGCTACCCAGAGAAAAAGTAATTTGCTAGAGCCACTGTTACCAAATGTCTGCAGAGAGTTCCTAATTGCTAATGTGGAAATTTATCATAGATGCCCTATAGTAATCAAGAGGTTCATTTCCTTTATACTTATCACCCTGGCATGTGAGTTTTAAGTGAAAAACGATATTGAAACTCGTATCATTGACGCTCGATTCGAATTTCTTCGGAGTCGCTTGTATTGTGAAGCAGTTTGGGGGTCAGAAATCGAGATCTATGAATGTTAATACAACTTGCTGTATCGAGCTACCAAGAGGACTTGATGTGTAAAAGTTTTCTTCCAATTTCGTTACAGATTTTTTTTCTGGAAATTCGCAGCTCCATAAAATAAATCAGAAAAAAAGCTTGCACACGCTGATCCCCGCCACGGTTAGAACTGACGACTCATTTAGCCGTTGCGACACGAGATACGGGCGGGGGCGCGGGGCTACGGACACACTGCTGCCAGCACGTCTCTCAGCACGTCTCATGGTATTTGTCGCTCAGCCTCATAACGAATCGCGAACGAGAATAGAAGTTGTCACTTACGTGAAGAATAGTATTTCTTTAGCCAAAAAATTGAATTTTCTGTCTCAGTGTCTAGGGGTTATATAGCATGAGTCAATCAGATGGAAAGGGAAGATCAAGTGAATTTAGCGAGTCAATTCAGTACCATACGTGGAAGTGATTGCACTGTCACAATGTTGCCAAATTTTTGTGACTATGTTGCTAATTCTCAGTTGCGCTAGGAACAGCTCTGTAGCGGTATGCGAGGAGAATTCCGTGTTCGTGTCATTGGAGGATATGGAGAGGAGGCGCGGGGTTTGGTTAATATGCAGCGTTTTCTCCTACCAGTTGTGTCAAACATTTAGGTGTATAATCTTCCATCAAGATTAGTTCCCCACAAAATAAATACGAATAAAACACTTACCTTGTTACTTTGTGACAAAAGATTATTTCGGTACAATAAAAAGTCTTTGGAAATCAACTTTTTCCACCTATCACGAAAAGTGAGATAACAAACACTTTGCACCTTGAAATCGGTTGCATCTATCTGCAGTCTTGTGATCATACTAGTAGCATTTCATGAATTGCACGAGAATGTAGAAAAATGTTGGTGGGAATGGAAGCTATAAGAAACACAGTTAACTAATTATTCTGTGCCACGTAATAATCAATACATTTGAAGATTCAGAAGAGAAGGAACTAAAAATTATGGCCATTAAGACAGTAACTAAAGTGCAGATGCGGGCACTGTGCAGATCTGCGCTTTTACATTTTCAGATCTATACAAATAATGTATACTAACCAGCATATTCATTGCGCTTTTTTAGTTTTCTAATGATGAACTGCATCCACACCCATGAGTCTGATTGTTTCTTTGTATCTTTCCATCTACTATCTTTGTGTGTTATTGCTCGGTGTTCAAAAGCCAAAATGTTATGCCTGCTTCCACGAGGTATTAGAACGAGGTCGCAACAAGGCTAACGAAGTATTATCAAGATACAGGGTGCTTCAAAAATGACCGGTATATTTGAAACGGCAATAAAAACTAAACGAGCAGCCATAGAAATACACCGTTTGTTGCAATATGCTTGGGACAACAGTACATTTTCAGGCAGACAAACTTTCGAAATTACAGTAGTTACAATTGTCAACAACAGATGGCGCTGCGGTCTGGGAAACTCTATAGTACGATATTTTCCACATATCAACCATGCGTAGCAATAATATGGCGTAGTCTCTGAATGAAATTACCCGAAACCTTTGACAACGTGTCTGGCGGAATGGCTTCATATGCAAATGAGATGTACTGCTTCAGCTGTTCAATTGTTTCTGGATTCTGGCGGTACACCTGGTCTTTCAAGTGTCCCCACAGAAAGAAGTCACAGGGGTTCATGTCTGGCGAATAGGGAGGCCAATCCACGCCGCCTCCTGTATGTTTCGGATAGCCCAAAGCAATCACACGATCATCGAAATATTCATTCAGGAAATTAAAGACGTCGGCCGTGCGATGTGGCCGGGCACCATCTTGCATAAACCACGAGGTGTTCGCAGTGTCGTCTAAGGCAGTTTGTACCGCCACAAATTCACGAAGAATGTCCAGATAGCGTGATGCAGTAATCGTTTCGGATCTGAAAAATGGGCCAATGATTCCTTTGGAAGAAATGGCGGCCCAGACCAGTACTTTTTGAGGATGCAGGGACGATGGGACTGCAACATGGAGCTTTTCGGTTCCCCATATGCGCGAGTTCTGTTTATTGACGAAGCCGTTCAGGTAAAAATAAGCTTCGTCAGTAAACCAAATGCTGCCCTCATGCATATCGCCGTCATCAATCCTGTGCACTATATCGTTAGCGAATGTCTCTCGTGCAGCAATGGTAGCGGCGCTGAGGGGTTGCCGTGTTTGAATTTTGTATGGATAGAGGTGTAAACTCTGGCGCATGAGACGATACGTGGACGTTGGCGTCATTTGGACCGCAGCTGCAACACGGCAAACGGAAACCCGAGGCCGCTGTTGGATCACCTGCTGCACTAGATGCGCGTTGCCCTCTGTGGTTGCCATACACGGTCGCCCTACCTTTCCAGCACGTTCATCCGTCACGCTCCCAGTCCGTTGAAATTTTTCAAACGATCCTTTATTGTATCGCTTTTCGGTCCTTTGGTTACATTAAACCTTCGTTGAAAACTTCGTCTTGTTGTAACAACACTGTGTTCTAGGCGATGGAATTCCAACACCAGAAAAATCCTCTGTTCTACGGAATAAACCATGTTGTCCACAGCACACTTGCACGTTGTGAACAGCACACGCTTACAGCAGAAAGACGAGGTACAGAATGGCGCACCCACAGACTGCGTTGTCTTCTATATCTTTCACATCACTTGCAGCGCCATCTGTTGTTGAAAATTGTAACTACTGTAATTTCGAAAGTTTGTGCGCCTGAAAATGTACTGTTGTCCCAAGCATATTGCAACAAACGATGCATTTCTATCGCTGCTCGTTTAGTTTTTATTGCCGTTTCAAATATACCGGTCATTTTTGAAACACCCTGTACATTGAGACGCCAGTTTGTCTGTCGTCATGGTGTTAAGTCGACAGAAATAGTTGGGTATTATTGCCTGCATCACTGGCATATCCAGACACTCTGGGATGATGATGGCATTGAAACAAAGGATGACAAGCGTAAAGCTGAAATACTAAACACCTTTTTCCAAAGCTGTTTCACAGAGGAAGACCGCACTGCAGTTCCTTCTCTAAATCCTCGCACAAACAAAAAAATGGCTGACATCGAAATAAGTGTCCAAGGAATAGAAAAGCAACTGGAATCACTCAACAGAGGAAAGTCCACTGGACCTGACGGGATACCAATTCGATTCTACACAGAGTACGCGAAAGAACTGGCCCCCCTTCTAACAGCCGTGTACCGCAAGTCTCTAGAGGAACGGAGGGTTCCAAATGATTGAAAAGGAGTACAGGTAGTCCCAGTCTTCAAGAAGGGTCGTCGAGCAGATGCGTAAAACTATAGACCTATATCTCTGACGTCGATCTGTTGTAGAATTTTAGAACATGTTTTTTGCTCGATTATCATGTCGTTTTTGGAAACCCAGAATCTACTATGCAGGAATCAACTTGGATTCCGGAAACAGCGATCGTGTGAGACCCAACTCGCTTTATTTGTTCATGAGACCCAGAAAATATTAGATACAGGCTCCCAGGTAGATGCTATTTTTCTTGACTTCCGGAAGGCGTTCGATACAGTTCCGCACTGTCGCCTGATAAACAAAGTAAGAGCCTACGGAATATCAGACCAGCTGTGTGGCTGGATTGAAGAGTTTTTAGCAAACAGAACACAGCATGTTGTTATCAATGAAGAGACGTCTACAGACGTTAAAGTAACCTCTGGCGTGCCACAGGGGAGTGTTATGGGACCATTGCTTTTCACAATATATATAAATGACCTAGTAGATAGTGTCGGAAGTTCCATGCGGCTTTTCGCGGATGATGCTGTAGTATACAGAGAAGTTGCAGGATTAGAAAATTGTAGCGAAATGCAGGAAGATCTGCAGTGGATAGGCACTTGATGCAGGGAGTGGCAACTGTCCCTTAACATAGTCAAATGTAATGTATTGCGAATACATAGAAAGAAGGATCCTTTATTGTATGATTATATGACAGCAGAACAAACACCGATAGCAGTTACTCCTGTAAAATAGCTGGGAGTATGCGTGCGGAACGATTTGAAGTGGAATGATCATATAAAATTAATTGTTGGTAAGGCGGGTACCAGGTTGAGATTCATTGGGAGAGTGCTTAGAAACTGTAGTCAATCAACAAAGGAGGTGGCTTACAAAACACTCGTTCGACCTATACTTGAGTATTGCTCATCAGTGTGGGATGCGTACCAGATCGGGTTGACGGAGGAGATAGAGAAGATCCAAAGAAGAGCGGCGCGTTTCTTCACGTGTTATTTGGTAACCGTGATAGCGTTACGGAGATGTTTAATAAACTCAAGTGGCAGACTTTGCAAGAGAGGCGCTCTGCATCGCGGTGTAGCTTGCTCGCCAGGTTTCGAGAGGGTGCGTTTCTGGATGAGGTATCGAATATATTGCTTCCCCCTACTTATACCTCCCGAGGAGATCACAAATGTAAAATCAGAGAGATTAGAGCGCGCACGGAGGCTTTCAGACAGTCTTTCTTCCCGCGAACCATACGCGACTGGAACAGGAAAGGGAGGTAATGACAGTGGCACGTAAAGTGCCCTCCGCCACACACCGTTGGGTGGCTTGCGGAGTATAAATGTAGATGTAGATGTTGTCTTCTCTTACTGAGATTTTCATATTACCCTGAACACAAGACGCCGAGATAAATGTGTATATTCTCCGTGACGAAACATCCCACATTCCTTTCATCCTGATCCATTCGTTACGTGCATCGGCAGCAATGAGTGATAGGAAAGGTGTTGTGAGGTGACGAATAACAATAACAAAGGTAGTAGTAACAAATCAGTAATCAAGGATGTTTACTGCATTGCAGACAAGTGTTAAAGATTAACAAAATAACCAGGAAAGGCTGAGTGTTTAATTGGCGCACTACATACAGTGTGTTAACTGTAAGACGGTTGAGTTGCGAGGGGAGTGCGGGGAAAGGAGGAAGCAAGCATTGGCAGGCGAGGGGGACGAACCGTTTGGGGGGAGGGGGACAAGGCACGCCTACCAGTTGCAGTGCTGGCACTACAAATTGCGCGTCATGCTTACACGAAAGCAGCTGAAAGGCTTGGAAGTAAAACACGCTTTAAATGTTGTTCGTAAACGAAACTGAAATCGTCATGTACATTAAAATCTATGTATAAAAAATGAATATGTGTAGGTGTTTGTCTACTATGCGCTCACAAACCATTCATCCGATTGCGATGAAATTTTGGTAATTTGCTCTCCGTACGCCCACGAAGGTTCCTAGCAGAAAAAAAGAGATAAGACACATTCTTGAGGAGATACGACGTCATAAACAATGAGATGCCACCGCGGGAAAATACCCAGATTTATGCATCCACTATTTGAGAATAAGGGCACTTCAGCGACTAGCAACAAACGTTACATACAATTTCAAACCTTTACGAAAATTTTTCTCGCTGACACCCCCACATAATAATGAAAGGAAAATAGGTTGTCGCTTACTACATTTTCTCAGTACATACCGTAAATCTGCCGCAGTAGGCATGACGTTTTAATGTATTATTTCCTTACTATTAACCCTAATCGCAACATATTTCGTATGCAGTATCCACATATATCGGTAAATGTCTCTCTACGACGTATAATTCAGGAGATATGACGTGGTAAACATCGAGATGCGTGAAAAAGTGCCGCGTCAGGCATGACGTTTTGTTCTATTATTTCTTCACTACTAACGCTATTCGCAACACGTTTCGCAAATGTGTTAAAAAAAGTATATAAAACCACGGGGGTTGTTGGTGACTCCCGACATGGGCCAGCAACTGCCTCTTCACTCATTTTCATAATGTTTAGCGCAACTGCACACTAAAAACACGCAGAACAGTACAGCGCATAACAATAACGAAGCAGACTACAATGGCTACCTTGTACAACACAGTCAGCTACGTAATGTTGGCAGCAGTCGAAACTGCGTGCCTACCGAAGCCTCCCGACGTTTACCGACTTCTACCGATTCAGGACTACGGAGAGGTCTGCCATCTAAAAGTTTACACACTGTAGGTGTTCTTACCACTTTGTTACTGAATTCTGTTTTGGTTGTCTGCAGAGGGAAAAGAAAGAACCCTGTAGCCATACATATCGCTAGTACAACGAGATATTACCTATCAACTATCCTTGCTTTACATCACGAGACGAACATGGCATCACCGAGCTGATATTTGAAATACATTTCTGTTTTCTCTCTCTTTCTCTCTTTTTATTTTTATTTTTATTTTTATTTTTATTTTTTGAGAAAAGCATCAAGAAGCGCGAGTAATAAGCAAATAGGGATATAATCTGTTTACAGTTATTTTCATCGGGTTATATAATGCAAAAATACACATTTTAAGTGTATTATTGCGTAATTACAATTGTTGATAGTCTATTCGTGAGCTTGCGCACATTCAGTGGGGTGAAACCTATCACAGAAGCAAGCAAAACACAAATATTTCTTGCACTATGCGCAACACACAAACGAAACCTGGCTGCACTGACATATTTTCTGATATATTACTCAGAAAACATATCTGATTCATGTTGCTAAATACAGCTCTATCATATATCAATGTGGATGTGTACCGAGTGTATAAAAGTATATCTTGAAATACACAGAAAAGGCACAAAGTGGTAGTCGACTGAAACATAGCCACGAACAAGATTGTAGCTGGGGTTGACAGCATCGTCGTCTCCCACCTGGACAACTCGAACGGTGACAGTGCTCGGCCGGTTACTTACGTTTGCTGATATCAAAGCTACACACTGCCACAAAAATGTTAATAACCTGAAGATCATTAACTTGGGAACCCATAGTAAAGTAAAGCAGTCATCAGTCACAAGATTGGTTTGAACATCACAGTGCTTTAATAGGCACGGTCCTGTTGGAGGTGCTATGTCGTTGCTTTCCTCTGACCATTGAGTTGACTTCTCTAGACAGTTAATAGGGGAACCTACAGTTCAACGTGGCTCTCGGACCACAGTGCAACTCGGCATTTTTCACATCAACAAACACTGCCCAAAGGGAAATAAGTGTAAAACGGGAGATAAAATTCGTGGCACTGACCAGGGATCGAAGCCGAGACCTTCATACTCGTAGTCTTGCTATTTATCAGTTTTCCGCCATGTAACTTCCTCTGTAGCTTCTGCTTGGTATTAAAATTAAGGATCTCTTGTTTGTGCCTGCGTTGGCACTTGCGCGTCCCTGCGCCAAAATAAAGAGGACTGAGTTGAATGTAGTGCCTTCAAGTTGGTATAAACAGAAAAGGAGAAAAATTAAACAACATAAGTGGTCTCTCTTTGATGCCTCAACCTTCATTGCCATTATGCTTCTTAAGAGAAAAAACGTACACTGAAAGCTCATGTTGTTTATTTAAATGATTACAAAATCAGGTAAAACGAACAGTGAGGTTGTCAGTAAAAGCACATTACTGTTGTCAGTATGATGTTGCCTGTAATGATAAAGGGCCCATTTGATCAGGCGTATTGTAGACAGAATTGGAAGAGAGAGCACTACTAAATTCTACAATCAGTATGCGTTGCATACACACAGAAATTACTGTTACAGTTTACTTATGGAGCCCAGTGAGTTAATTGCGTATTTTCCGGTGAGAAAGAGCACTGGCAAATAGTCTTCGCTACATTAGGTTACTTAAACCGATGTCACTCTGAGGTAGACCGAGCGAGGTGGTGCAGTGGTTAGCACACTGGACTCGCATTCGGGAGGACGACGGTTCAATCCCGTCTCCAGCCACCCTGATTTAGGTTTTCCGTGATTTCCCTAAATCGTTTCAGGCAAATGCCGGGATGGTTCCTTTCAAAGGGCACGGCTGATTTCCTTCCCCACCCTTCCCTAACCCGAGCTAGCCCTCCGTCTCTAATGACCTCGTTGTCACCGGGACGTTAAACAATACTAACCTAACCTAACCTCACTCTGAGCTAGAATTTATGGAGGATGCTAAGTTCACCCAACCTGGATATGATGTGCCGTCATTATGACGTATATACGCTTTAGTCGATTAACACACCTATCGACTTTTATGAACGTTCAAGATTCTAAACTGTCGTCAGCTAGTGGTTAGTTTTGACACGTGCGATTCTGAAAACAGCTGTGTGGCAGCGTATATGTATTTCGCCAAAATAAAAGAGCTGGATATTAATAGAAATATTCCTGACCGTGGCCTTGAAAACACCACGGACAACACGTTTCGTAAAAAAGTGAAGTCTTCTTATTTCCCGACCAAATTACATTGTGTGATTGTTGTATTGAATGCTTACGCCGAAAATAATATTTATTTATTATCAACATTTTAGTATGGTTTCATACAATTGGTCTTGTCAGTACATATTAGATTGTAGCAGCATACTCTTGCTGACTTCTTTTTCTTAATTTATATAGCTGAAAGAGACCTCGTGCAAGTTTGTTAGCTAAGTAATTTACATGTCCATCCCAAGATAGTCTTTTATCAACCTTAATTCCAAGTAATTTTACACTCGGACTGCAGAGACAGGTACCTTAGTGTCCAGTAATGACTGGTGTGTAGAATGATTGAATTTCGAACTTAAAAAGAAAAGTATGAGGCATTGTTGAAGAAAAATCGTCGACCGGAGATGAAATACGAGGGGAAGTGGATTTCTCAATGTAATCTTAACCAAAGGTTAGTGTCTAGTACTGATTGACGTATGAAATGATTGAATGCAGTGTCAAAACATTCCATGGTGGTATGATAAACCAGATGTACTGTATATTATGTCATGTATACAACCACAATAGTTTTAGCATGTACCTGGCCATGTCAATGTGGTTTATGTCAGCAGTATTATCTGCTAAGACAAGATTATGCAAAATACGAATTGCATCACAACATGAGCGGATAGCCACAATAATTAGAGACGATCAAATGAAAAACAATGTACAGGACACAAACACAGTGCAATACACGATTTAAACGCAAGGAACGCAAAACACATTTAAACGAATGGCGCAGAGCACAGCGCTACCCTCTCACAACCTCTCGAAAGTTCACAAAAGTCGAATAGTCGATATACGGTTTCTATCGTTTTCGATGTAGCGTGTATACGTCACATCGTATCCAAGTCCGGTGAACTTGGCATCCTCCAGAATTTATGGTCAGCGATTAAGTGTAAGGTCAATGGGTCGGATGCGGGTTTTGCAACTGTGAAATACATTCCCACATTACAGAAGCGAATATTAAATTTGAACTGATGTTGCGAAAATTTTGAACTTGGATAGCTTAGAATGAAAATCTTTCTGTTTATTGCAAAGGAAAACAATTTATTCTTTAAAACACTCTCTGTCATACACAACTTGAAACAGGCCACGTCGACCAAATCATATGGAAGAAATGACAGCGATATATATCGGAAGGCAGTAAGACCCACTGACTTTTGGTTTGGCAGTATTCGACAGCCATTTCTAGGCGCAAGTAAATGAAGAAAGACAGCGCGGTTTTGTTATCAAGTGATGTCTTCATCAGTTACTTCAGTTTTAATGTAATCTACGTGTTATTGCTGATGTTTGATATTAACTTGAAAAGAAGTCCGTAGACAGGGAAAGAAACTCAATTACTTCAGTTTTAATGTAATCTACGTGTTATTGCTGATGTTAGATATTAACATGAAAAGAATTCCTTAGACAGGGAAAGAAACTGTTCTTGGGCAACTACTTCTGTAATGACCAAAAGGCATTAAATGATGTTCAAGCACATGTGTTCCAGCAGCGGTATGAAGAAAATGATAATAATAATGATGGTAATAATCGAATTATCCGGTAACTTCACACTTCAAAGTGGATTTTCTCTAACTAAAAAATTTGCTAAATTAGTGAAAATTTCAAAATGCTTCACATCGAGGCTATGATGCCTAGAAGAGTCTTTACATCCTGCTGACATGAGAATAGCATAACCTCCTTGTCAGAAGCTTGCTTCTACTTAACCATTTAATATACTCGCATATTTTCCACCGTGACTTAATGTTGTAAGCTAAGCACATGATCCGTTACAGCACACTCCTGGGGCTGGGAAATGTGACCACAATTGTCTGGTGGAACGCACTATCACAGGTGGAATGTGTGGGCCCAGGCATTTCCTTTTAAAAGGCACAAACAGATTTACTTTACCTCTGGTAACCTCAAGAAAAAGACGTTAATATTCAGAATCCGCATTAAACATCACGTTCCTTCATGACCAATTGGGCAGAGCCGGTTTACGCTGGGAAATGACATAGACGAAAGTCATGGTAAACGGAAATACTGTCGCCAATAAACTCACTTATATTAAAAAAAATTATTTTATTTAATGAACCGACAGCCATTTAAAGGAACAGGGTTCTTATTTTACTTGTCTCACTCCCTTCCCAACCACTGCTTCCCTTTCATGCCCCTCCACTCTCATAACTGCCATCTGGTTTCTGTACAACTTGTAAATAGCCCTTCTCTCTCTGTATTTTACCCCTGCCACTTTCAGAATTTGAAAGAGAGTATTACAGTCAACATTGTCAAAATCTTTTTCTATGCCTACAAATGCTAGAAACATAGGTTTGCCTTTCTTTAATCTATTTTCTAAGATAAGTCGTAGGGTCAGTATTGCCTCACGTGTTCCAACATTTCTACAGAATCCAAACTGATCTTCCCCGAGGTCCACTTCTACCAGTTTTTCCATTCGTCTGTAAGGAATTCGTGTTAATATTTTGCAGCCGTGGGTTATTAAACTGATAGTTCGGTAATTTTCATATCTGTCAACACCTGCTTTCTTTGGGATTGGAATTATTGTATTATTCTTGATGTCTGAGGGTATTTCGCCTGTCTCATACATCTTGCTCACCAGATGGTAGAGCTGTTTAAGGACTGGCTCTCCCAAGGCTATCAGTAGTTCTAATGGAATGTTGTCTACTCCCGGGACCTTGTTTCGACTTAGATCTTTCAGTGCTCTGTCAAACTCTTCACACAGTATCATATCTCCCCACTCCATCTTCATCTACATCCTCTTCCACTTCCATAATATTATCCTCAAGAACATCGCCCTTGTATAGACCCTGTACATACTCCTTCCACCTTTCTGCTTTCCCTTCTTTGGTTAGAACTGGGTTTTCATCTGAGCTCTTGATATTCATGGAAGTGGTTCTCTTCTCTCCAAAGGTCTCTCTAATTTTCCTGTAGGCAGTATCTATTTTACCACTAGTGATATATGCCTCTAAATCGTTACATTTGTCCTCTAGCCATCCCTGCTTAGTCATTTTGCACTTCCTGTCGATCTCATTTTTGAGATGTTTGTATTCCTTTTAGCTGCTTCCTTAACTGCATTTTTGTATTTTCTCCTTTCATCAATGAAATTCAGTATCTCTTCTGTTACTCAAGGATTTCTATTAGCCCTCGTCTTTTTTACCTACTTGATCCTCTGCTGCCTTCACTATTTCATCTCACAAAGCTACCCATTCTTCTTCCACTGTATTTCTTTCTCCCATTCTTGTCAGTTGTTCCCTAATGCTCTCCCTGAAACTCTCTACAACGTCTGGTTCTGTCAGTTCATCCAGGTCCCATCTCCTTAAATTCCCACCATTTTGCAGTTTCTTCAGTTTTAATCTACAGTTCATAACCAATAGATTGTGGTCAGAGTCCACATCTGCCCCTGGAAATATCTTACAATTTGAAGCCTGGTTCCTAAATCTCTGTCTTACCATTATATAATCTATCTGATACTTTGTAGTATCTCCAGGATTCTTCCATGTATACAGCCTTCTTTCATGATTCTTGAGCCAAGTGTTAGATATGATTAAGTTATGCTCTGTGCAAAATTCTACCAGGCGGCTTCCTCTTTCATTTCTTACCCTCATTCCATATTCACCTACTTCTCTTATCTCATCACACATTTCATCAATCTCTTCGTCATCTTGTGGAGCTAGTTGGCATATAAACTTGTACTAATGTGGCAGGCATGGGCTTTGTGTCTATTTTGGCTACAATAATGCATTCACTATGCTGTTCGTGGTATCTTAACCATGCTCCTATCTTTTTACTCATTATTAAACCTACTCCTGCATTACCCCTACAACTTTGTATTTATAACCCTGTATTCACGTGACCAGAAGTCTTGTTCCACCTGCCACTGAACTTCACTAATTCCCACTATATCTAACTTTAACCTATCCATTTCCCTTTTAAAATGTTCTAACCTTCCTGCCCTATTAAGGGATCTGACATGCCATGCTCTGATCCGTAGAATGCCAGTTTTGTTTCTCCTGATAACGACATCCTCCTGGATAGTCCCCCGTCCAGAGAGCCGAGTGGGGGACTATTTTACTTCTGGAATATTTTACCCAAGAGGACACAATCATGATTTAATCACACAGTAAAGCTGCATGCCCTTGGGAATAATTACGGCTGTAGTTTCCCCTTGCTTCCAGCCATTCGCAGTACCAGCATAGCAAGGCCGTTTTGATAAATGTTACAAGGCCAGATTAGTCAACCATCCAGACTGTTGCTCCTGCAACTACTGAAAAGCTGCCTCCCCTCTTCAGGAACCACACATTTGTCTGGCCTCTCAACAGGTACCCCTCCATTGTGGTTGCACCTACGGTACGGCTATCTGTCTTGCTGAGGCACACAAGCCTCCTCACCAATTGTCAGGTCCATGGTTCAAGGGGGGTGGGGGGGGGGGGGGGGAGGGCTTGCGAGATTATTAGTCTTCAATATTAAAAATAACCTTTTAAAGTTTTTAGCATTATCCTTAGTTGTTCAAGTAATCTTTAATGTGAAATATTTTCTTAATGAGCTATTCAGTTGCTGTTCGAGAACAACTAGATGCCTGGAGGTTTCATGAGTATGCTAACAACTGATGAAGGAATGAAAATACTTGAACCTGTGTCATATAAGGCTATACACAACGAATTTGCTTTTCTGCAGCACTAAAAACATTTTGTGGATCCGTGTTCCAAATGTTCAGATAATTTACAGAATTAGTGATGAACAAATATTTGTTTGATTTTGATATAAATTTTTGAAAGATTTACATTTTGCATACATGCAAACCGCTGTGAAGTGCATGGAAGAGGAAACCTTATGCCGTTACACTTGTTAGGGTTTTTTAAAATTCCAGTTACACCTGGGGCATGAGAAAAATTACTATTTAAATATCTCTGAGCCTTCTGTACTTAGTTTAATCTTCTCTTCACGGTTTCTGTGTGAGTGATACACAGAGAGCTGAACATTGTCTCTATAGATTCTTCACATAATACTGTTTCCGGAAACATCACAGCTCAGTTTCTCAGTAAATATGGCATCTATCTTCAAGAGTCTGACAAATCAGATTTTTTAACGTTTTTGTGGCATGCTACTTTGAGTCAAAAACCTGTGACAATTTATGCTGCTCTTATCTGTATACATTCAGGATCCCCTTTTACCCTTATTTTGTACTTGAGCAATATTCCAGGATGGGTCATGTGAGAGTTTTGTGAGAAATCTCATTTATACACATATTGCATCTTTCACCAATATTCTACCAGTGAACAGATGTCTGCCAAATGCTTTACCTATGACAGAATCCATGTGATCATTCAATTTCATACCCTTAGAAATTGTTACACCCTGGTGTTTGCATAAGACCACTGCTTCCAGCTCTGACTCACTGATGTTGTGGTCATAGAATATCCCTTTTGTGGTTTGTTTAGTGAAATGCACAATTTTACAGTTCCGAACACTGAAAACAAGTTGCCAATCGTAACACCACTTTGACCTCTGATTATCTAGCTCTACATAAGGGAAACTTATAAAAAATCTACATATTATAAAAAATATGTAACCAGAAAAATGATTTGAATAAACTTAAACTTCGTCAAGTACAGATTGAATCTGTGTGTGTATGTGAAACAAGGTTTCAACAATTGGTTTAATTGTCAACTCCCATGCAATAGCTGTGCATGTTTTGAAGCTCCAGTCAAACAAAATAAAAGATTTGGAACTAGTCACCCACTTTTTTTGTAGTGCATGGTTTACCTGCTGTTAGTTATTTGTTGTTTGTTTTGTGTTAATTTTTTTCTCCCAGAAGATGGAAGCAGAACAACATCAAAGCTTCGTTTGTGGTGTGACTACCATCAAACAAGAGTCAGTAAGTAATGTTAATATGAGCAATTATGTTTTTGTTTTTTAAGATTTTAGCAGTATCTCAAAAATAAAACCAAAGATAGGGAAACAAATAAGCCTTTTTAAAATGGGTTATTGTCCAGCACAATCACACAAAATTTCAAAGGGAAATTACTGGTTTCTGCAATCATTGACCAAGTTCAGATCTTTTGTTACCTAATTGTTTTCACAGCTGAGAGCCACCTTCAGTGGGTCTTGCTTTTCTGGAAATTTAGTACAAGTTTGGCAGGTTTTCTGTATTGTTATTTTTATGTCTAAAACCGTAATAAGTGCATCAATCTTTGAAGTGATATCACATTACTTATGACTCAGATTCAACTATTTGGCATGTTTTACATTTATGGGCTGTCAGCTTGTAATATTTTTTGCCTTATGTTGCTTTCTTATTTAGAGAATGTATTTACTTTATTTTTTGCAGCATCCCTGCAACCTTATTTTGTATGATTGCAACAACAAATCAGCAGACTGGTTCTCCCAGTCAACACATTTCTTTTTTTATTATTATTATTTCACATCCCCAGAAATCTTTGACATGTAGAAGTGTCAAAGCTGTTGATGTTGCTCAGATGTTCTGGTTACATCTGGAACAAGACAGTACACAAAATAAACAGGTTTTTTTAAGATGTATAATAATTTAAGAAGTGTAAACAGGTTTTTTTAAGGTGTATAATAGTTTAAGAAGTGGTAGTGATCATCAAAACAAGAAAACAGATCCTATAAAAGAGCTTGTGGAATCACATACTTTCTTAGATCTCAATTCTTGTTTACAGGAGGGGCTCAGTGTTATTACTAACCACAACAGTGTGTCCCTTTGTTCTCCAGGATTAGGAATCACACTCCTTTGAAACTAAATCCATTATTTCTTCAGTTGCTGCCATTAGTGAAAGTATTTATGACTGAGGTGTGGGGTACCAAGAGAGTGGGGCCTTCCCAACCAAACCAGTGGTGGTCCTGAAATGTCAGTGCTAGATGATTTTTTTTTTTTTTTTTTTTTTTTTTTGTTAGATTTACTTTCATTCCAATTGATCCGTAGTGAGGAGGTCCTCCAGGATGTGGAACATGTCAGAAAAACAACAATACATGACAAATATTTACAACTAAAACAAATAAGCTAATGTACCATTCCACAGGTCCCAAGTGGAATGATCGTCATTTTTTAATGAACACTAAGAGTCATTTTACAAATACTAATGCACTGAATTTAAAATAAAAAAGTTTTTCATTTATTTATAAGGTAATAAACATGTAATACAACTACTGTAATACTTATTTACAATGAACACATTACTGCACTGAAATGGTGCAGAAGTTAGATTATACTTACACACACACACACACACACACACACACACACACACACACACACACAAATTTTCAGTGAACACATTACTGCACTGAAATTGTGCAGAAGTTATGTTGTACTTATATACAAATCAGTTGGTTTTTCTAAGAAATTCATCAATGGAGTAGAAGGAGTTGGCCACCAATAAATCCTTTAGGTTTCTCTTAAACTGAATTTCATTGGTTGTTAAGCTTTTTATGGCTGCTGGCAAGTTATTGAAAATGTGTGTTCCTGAATAATGCACACCTTTTTGTACAAGACTAAGTGACTTTAAATCCTTGTGAAGATTATTCTTATTTCTAGTATTGGTTCCATGAATTGAGCTGTTGGTTTGAGAAAGTGATATATTTTTAATGACAAATTTCATTAAGGAATAAATATATTGGGAAGCAGTAGTTAGTATCCCTAGTTCCCTAAACAGGCTTCTGCAGGATGTTCTTGAGTTCACACCACATATAATTCTTACTGCACGTTTTTGTGCCCGGAAAACTTTAGCTTGGCTTGATGAATTACCCCAAAAAATAATCCCATATGACATTATGGAATGAAAGTAAGCATAGTTGCCAGCTTTTTCATTTTTATATCCCCTATGTCTGACAAAATTCGCATTGCAAACAGAGATTTGTTAAGACGCTTCAGCAGTTCTGTGGTGTGCTCCTCCCAGTTGATTTTATTATCAAGCTGTAATCCCAAGAATTTAACACTGTCCACTTCTTCTATCTTCTTGTCATCGTATGTTACACATATACTCTTAGGACACCCCTTACATGTTCTGAACTGCATGTAGTGTGTTTTTTCAAAGTTTAGTGACAAAGAATTGGCTAGGAAACAGTGATTAATGTCCACAAATATTTTATTGGCTGATCTTTCTAAGACTACACTTGATTTGCTATTTATTGCAATGTTTGTATCATCAGCAAACAAAACAAACTTGGCATCTGGTAATGTTACTGATGAAAGGTCATTGATATACACAAGAAAAAGTAAGGGCCCCAAAATGGAACCTTGTGGGACCCCACCTGTAATTAGTTCCCAGTTGGATGATGCCTGATAGCTTGATACATGTCTCTTTCCTAATAACACCCTTTGTTTCCTGCCAAAGATATAAGATTTGAACCATTTTGCAGCATTTCCTGTTACACTATAATATTCTAGTTTACTTAAAAGGATATTGTGATTTACACAGTCAAATGCCTTTGACAGATCACAAAATATACCAGTTGCCTGCAATTTTTTGTCTAATAAATTAAGCACATTTTCACTGTAAGTGTAGATAGCCTTCTCAATATCAGAACCTTTTAGAAATCCAAACTGTGACTTTGACAGTATGTTATTTGAGATAAGATGGTTATAAAGACGACTGTACATTACTTTTTCGAAAATTTTTGAGAATGCTGGCAACAGTGAAATTGGACGGAAATTTGATGCTATTTCTTTATCTCCCTTCTTAAACAGTGGCTTAACTTCAGCATATTTCAGCCATTCAGGAAATATTCCACTGATAAACGACTGGTTACACAGATAGCTTAATATGTTACTTAGCTCAGAATCACATTCTTTAATTAACTTTGTTGATATTTCATCATACCCACTAGATGTTTTTGATTTTAAAGATTTTATGATGTACATTATTTCTGTTGGGGTAGTGAGTGTCAAATTCATATTATGGAAGTTACTTGAAATGTCTGGTCTAAGGTAATCCATAGCAGCATCTACCGAACCTGACAATCCCATCTTTTCAGTAACAGTTATAAAATGTTTGTTAAAAAGTTCTGCAACACTATACACATCTGTCACCAATGTATCATTTACTCTTAATGCTATTTGTTCCTCTTCATGTCTGGTTCTACCGGTCTTCTCCTTCACTATATCCCATATTGTCTTTATTTTGTTATTGATATGACTATCTTTTCCTTGTAATATATTTGCTTTGACATCCGTATTACAGTCTTTAATATTTTGCAGTATTTCTTATAATGTGCTATAGCATCAACATTGGAAATGTTTTGGATTGACAGATACAGTTTTCTGTTTGTTTTACAAGATACCCCTATTCCTCGAGTAATCCATGGCTTCTTTGTAGACTTTGTTCTAACCTTTGTAAGTTTTGGGGGAAAGCAGTGTTCGAATAAGGTAAGCACTTTATTAGCAAAAATGTTACATTTTTCATTTATGCCATGAGCACTGTAAACATCAGTCCAGTGAATGTCTCTGAGGAGTGTCCTAAAATAATTAATTTTTGGCTTACTGATTACCCTCTTGAGCTCAGATTTAACAGATTTTATATCCTGTTCAGTATTAACATTTAACAGAAGGAACTGCATGTCATGGTCTGAGAGGCCATTGACTATTGGTTTTGTAATATAATTTTGTTCATTTGACTTTTCTATAAAGATATTATCAATGGCTGTTTGTGAGCAAGTGGCTATCCTAGTGGGGAACTTTACTGTGGGAATTAAGTTGAATGATAGTGTTACTAACTCAAATAAGTTCTTATTGGGAGAGTCTTTAAGGAAATCTACCACACTGCTGCGAGAATGTGCTGGTGTGCCGTTGTGCATCAAACTTATCTGTGGTCTTCACTGACATGACTCGTCCTTGATCAGTATTAATGAGAAAATACTCATAATGAGCACCATTTAATCTCTGTGGCCCTATTAATCTTTGCCCAAAAACACCTGCCTTTTTGTTGTTTGAGAAACAGTGCTTATCCTGTCTTAGTGCACGTGGATGAGGTTTTCATCAGCCCACACATGCTCATATTGGAAGTTTATGACACAAATTGATGTAAGCTGCACACCTTATCTGTAAGTGAAATATTAGATACAAACAAAGGATCTGCACTACACACTTACTTGCGCCATTGATAGAACTGCAAGTTGCCAGTTGTGATCTTGTTGCCTTGATGTCTGGTTGTGCTGGTATGGATACAGAAATTGTGTATGAAGTACTGTCTATAAAAGGGTAGGAACCACACAGCCCACTAATCGTCACACATTTTATAGAATTTCTGTCTGTTATGGATGGCATGTTCCATCCATATCAGGTGTATGGAGTGGACAAGGGTATCGACTGTTTACACTTTGGGTTGCCAAAGAACCTGTGTAACTAGGACTGTGGAAATGTTTGGCAAACAGTTTATTAGGTGCTACTCTGAGGTGCAGATATTTTTCAGCATGAAGTTCACCTACTTGAAAGTTATTTACATTTGCTAAACTGCAACATAAAATTGTATTTGCCATATCGTTTGTGGAGTAGTAGGTTTCCATTGTTGGAGAGGAAAGAAAATGCACTTGACCATTTGTACTTAAAAACAGTATGAAAGTAATCTGTATAAGTAGCTAAGATGCCACAATAAACACCAATGGTTGTGAGTAATATACTGTACAGTTACATAGACTAACAAAACAAGCTATGCTACAACACAACTCTAGCCCCATAACTGATTACTGACCACACCAGAGTGATGCGTATTGTTGACACACTTTATGAAGCACCAAGTGGTGACTGTGCTCACATCAGCAACCAATAGTCTTTCAGCTCCTCATGCAGATTTCAGAAAGTATGCCTCTCTTGGCACATGTTAATTGGACTTGTTTTACTTGTTTTGATGACTAACACCACTTCTTAATCTATTTGTCACTTTGTTTGTAATGAACTGTAAATATCAATACACAGGAGACAAATGCCAAAAGGTACAGCAACCATACCAGAAATATTAGCTATAAACTTGACAAGGTGTGGTATCTCCAACTTCATTCTTTATTTATGTCCTTTGATTGAAATAAATGTTGTCACACATGACTATCAGTGGAGATGATGCAGTATTATCTTAAGAAGTATGTAAAATAAGGAAACAAGGAACAGGAATGTGGATGTAGAAGGTGGCATCTCGATAAACAGGCCTGTCTGTGGATGATATAGGAAAGGGTACGTCCATTAATTGTTTTGTGGCGGTGTTCGTAGCGACAAACACTTCGCTGTAGAAACGGCTTACGAAGTCACCGCCACACTTTTAATAGCGGGCCGACCGGTCCGCTGGAACAGTGAACAGAAAGATGAAAACCCAAACACTCTGATTAAATAAAAGTCGGTACTTATCTTTATTAACGAAGATACAGAAACACAGTAGTGAACTCCGTGTCTACAGAAATCTGTCTAGTTCGAGCCGGAGCGGCTAGGTCAGTGTCGGCTGACGACAAACAACAACTCTGCTGCGATGAACACACAACTGACTAGCAAGTACACAAATCGGTGGCGAGTATACAACTGTGCGGCGAATACAGAACTGCTAGCGCTCGCGACTCCAGTGCTTAAGAAGCCAGAAGCCAGCAGTGGCGTGCCCAGACTTGCGGCGATTTCCTGTATCGCTGGCGCTGCTTATGCGGACGGCGTCCGGACTTTGATGCTGCCAACCTTTTGGCAGCGGGCTCGGCTGGCATTACTGGCTAGGATATAACAAATTGTGTGAGGGTTTTTTAAGAAAATTTGAACCCACCTTCCTCCCTAGATGAGATGTGGTTAAACACCCTCCATTCCCCTCACTTGAAGTTTACCCTATAATTTTTAAATAATTAAATTTATTTGATATGTTCATGTTTTTGCTTTTACCACTAAAAATACCTAATTCAATGCTCAGAATTATTTTTATCAAACTTAATGTCATGTATTATAACAGATATTCTCTGAATATTCTCCTCCATTTGGCAGCTTTCAAGAAAGTTAAATCAATTAAAATTGTTGTTTTCCATTGTAAATGTAGCTGTCATTTGACAGCTAATTTTGCAGAAAAAATGTAGTACATACATTTAGAAAGTGTATTAAATAGTATTTTTAACTCCTGATTAAAAACATTTTAAAACACTTATTTTAAACATTCCAGCTCTGAGGAGTATCCAGATGGACAGACAAGAGTCAGACAGATGAAAAGGCTCTGCATCACAGCTCTCATTCACATATACATCAGAAATATCACCTAATTCTGATCTAGTACAGTGATCACCTAATTTACATACATTATTAACACTGTTTTCTGACTGAGGGAAGAAATCATTAGAACATATTATATCAATATTCTCACTTCTCTCACATTATGGTTTGTGATTAGCACCTACATCACCATAATTAGACATAGTACGGTATCCTAAAACTTTTGATCAAAACATAAATGAGAAATCTGATATTCCTTCTGTCCAATTTCAGATATATGTGCCATATCATTAACACTGTTATTATTGTTCAAAAAAAAAGTGCAACTTGTGGGTTCTGTGCTTGTTATGTTTCATTGCCTCAAAACTGGGGACCTTCATTAAGGCAAACTTCTGTTTCCTGAGTAGTTACTTCTATGATTATTTCTTCTATTAAAATGCCTATGGTTGTTCTCATTAGTCCTATCCTGCTGATGTTCAAAATTTCTTTCTCTATTGACACTTTGATCCTGATAGAAGTTACCTTTATCTCTTTTTCTGTAATTATTTCCATTGTGATTTCTATCATTCCAATTATTATTGTACATACTTCTTTCTACTGCTCTATCCAGCCTGCAATATATTATAAAAACTGTTAAAGACGATCATTAGGTGCGTGTACTAAATCCTACCACAATCTTTTAAGTGCATCAATTGAGGTCATTTCATCAAATGATTTCCAAAGGTGTGCTAATTTTTTTATGTTGGTTCTTACAAAACTCTTTCAAAGTGCTGTCCCTATTCCTACAATTAGGATAATTAAAAATTTACTTTTGATTCTGCCCTGCTCAGCTTCCAACCAAAATTTAGTTAAAAAACATTTCTCAAAACTCTGATATGTTTCCCATTGACTTTAATTTAATTTTACCCATGACGGAGCTTCACCTTCAAGACATCTTTTAACAAATTTCATGTTTTGATTGTCATTCATGCCTGACACAAAATTATCTCTACAGTGGTGCAGAAAATCCACTGGATGTAAAATTATCTGATGGAAAACTTTTGACTGGAGAGCTGGACCATGTGAACTGCTGAAATTTTTTGATCTAAAACAGTTATATTAGTTTGCATATTGTTTTGGACATTTAAAATTTTTTCGTTTATATTCGCGACTTTTTTTTTTTTCCTTCTGTTCAAATCTTATGTCATCAACACTCTTTGATTGTTTCGCTGATTCAGCTCAAACTCATTTTCCAAAGCAATAAATTTATTTTCTAAAACATCATCTTTTTTATTCACATTTTTTAACCCCTCTGACAACCCATTTTGTAGCTCTGAAATTTGATTACTAAGTTGGTCCATCTGATCTTGTACTTTGTCTAATTTGCTATTGTTATCTGTCTTCATTTCTTCTATCCTTGCCATAATTAACTGCAAGATATCAGTTTTTACTGTTGGGTTACTAACTACAAATTCACTTGGCTCAGACATGTTCTGACTAAATCCTAAAGCTTTCATTTCTACCTCACTCCTACCTTCATCCCTATTCATTTTGTTAACATCCACATGAGTCCACAAACAATTTAACTTCACAAACGGTTTGTACTTATCTTTCCTTTCTGATGTCCACGGTTGTAATTATAAAGTCCTCTTTCATTCAGTCCAGTCTGTCATTATTGGTAGTACATCGTCACTGTTGGTATGATTTACTTTGTTGGGGAACCTTCAGTTTATTTGTTTCATGTGGTCAGAAAATTATTGATACATAAATTGTAAGAAAGATAAATCACTTTCTTTTCTTTTCTGCAACATACAAAACTTTCTTATTAGTCAATTAACCCTGGATGACACCCACACTTGTAACCTGTCCCTCCTTCCTCGTTGTTCTTCTGTCCATGATGGTGAAGTCTTTTTGGAAGATTCAAGAGGAGTAAGATTTACAATAAACTTTTTATTTATCTCTTCTCACACAGTTGGCTCCTCTTTGTCATGTCAGGGGTCTGATACTTGAAGCCGAAATTCTTACATGTTAGGTTCTCGTGGTTCAATTGATCTAAATAATTGTGAAGAATATCTTTGCAGAACTTTTTTTGTTTTTATGATGATTTATTGCATCACATTTTACTATGTGACACTGTATTTTTAATTTTCATGTTGACAAAGCCAAAACTACAATTTTAAGTGTGCCAAATATTTTGTAATTTGAAAAAAAAAAAAAAAACTGTTCATTCAGAGCTAGTACATATTGATTGTAACAATGAAAACAAAGTAATTCCTTTTCACAAACTTTTGCTTGAAAAATAACATATTGTGAATAAATTATATGACATATTTCAGAAAAACAGCTGAGATGTCATTGACCTGTCCAAAATTTATCGACTACCACTGTTGAGAAAAAGTAATGCTAGATGAGGATGTGCCTTTACACTTTGGAGGACAGCACACTCCTGGCTGTACTCCACTTTCATTCAGTCCAGTCTGTCATTATTGGTAGTACATCGTCACTGTTGGTATGATTTACTTTGTTGGGGAACCTTCGGTTTATTTGCTTCATGTGGAGAGTAGAGAAACGTCCTCCCAAAAATACTGCCCAGGATACATGTCCAGTTCTGAGGGCGTATCCTGGGGCAATGGTGACTGCAATGGTGGGTCCAGGTCCACTGGGTCGGAGAGCGGCATCTCTGTAAGAGGAACTTGGCGCCTCAGCGAGCAGAAGTTGCGGTTAGGTCACACGGTACTATGTAAGTAATTTATCTGGAAAGACAGCATCAGTCATCGACCAGCCACACGTGCAGCAGCATTGGACGACTTATAGTGATGCTGCTTTATTATAGGAGGATGAGGCGTTCGCGCCTTACAGTGTATAAAGTTTTAGATAATATCGAGATTAGCACTCAAGATGGTGTAATTGGACAAGTGTTTTTGCATGGTCCTTCAGTGTTTTTTGGATGTGTTTTGAATTTTACTTTGGCTAATAATGACGCTAATACACATGGTAATGGGTGGGTTACTGTAGCTGTAGTATGGTATCCAGGAGACAAAGTGTCCAAAGTAGGACAACTTCAGAGTTTCAATGACAGAGACATTATTCCCTATTGCACCTGCCACTGGCCCCACCCGCCTTCCCCTGCCTTACCCTCAAATGCCTCAGGTCACTAGTAGCAACTGTTCAGAGCCCAGAGATGCCTCACACAGAGAGAATCCTGGAGTGTCCCAGAGAGCTACAACAACAAGAAGAATTGCTTCTCGGCTTTTGTCAAGAGCAATGTGTAGTTTTTTTCAATAGATCTACATCTACATCTACACCCATACTCTGCAAGTCACCTGATGGTGCATGGCGGAGGGTACCTTGAGTACCTCTATCGGTTCTCCCTTCCATTCCAGTCCCGTATTGTTTGTGGAAAGAAAGATTGTCGGAATGCCTCTGTGTGGGCTCTAATCTCTCTGATTTTATCCTCATGTCTCTTCACGAGATATACGTAGGTGGGAGCAATATACTGCTTGACTGCTTGGTGAAGGTATATTCTCGAAACTTCACCAAAAGCCCGTACCGAGCTACTGAGCGTCTCTCCTGCAGAGTCTTCCACTGGAGTTTATCTATGATCTCCGTAACACTTTCGCGATTACTAAATGATCCTGTATCGAATCGTGCTGCTCTCCGTTGTATCTACTCTATCTATTTTTTCAACCCTATCTGAGCAGTATTCAAGCAGTGGGCAAACAAGCATACTGTAACCTACTTCCTTTGTTTTCGGATTGCATTTCCTTAGGATTGTTCCAATGAATCTCAGTCTGGCATCTGCTTTACCGACGATCAACTTTATACGATCATTCCATTTTAAATCACTCCTAATGCGTACTCCCAGATAATTTATGCAATTAACTGCTTCCAGTTGCTAACCTGCTATATTGTAGCTAAATGATAATGGATCTTTCTTTCTATGTATTCGCAGCACATTACACTTGTCTACATTAAGATTCAATTGCCATTCCCTGCACCATGCGTCAATTCGCTACAGATCCTCCTGCATTTCAGTACAATTTTCGATTGTTACAACCTCTCGATATACTACAGCATCATCCGCAAAAAGCCTCAGTGAATTTCTGATGTCATTTATGTATATTGTGAATAGCAACAGTCCTACGACACTCCCCTGTGGCACACCTGAAATCACTCTTACTTCGGAAGACTTCTCTCCATTGAGAATGACATGCTGCGTTCTGTTATCTAGGAATTCTTCAATCCAATCACATAATTAGTCTGATAGTCCATATGCTCTTACTTTGTTCATTAAACAACTGTGGGGAACTGTATCGAATGCCTTGCGGAAGTCGAGAAACACAGCATCTACCTGGGAACCCGTGTCTATGGCCCTCTGAGTGTCGTGGATGAATAGCGTGAGCTGGATTTCACACGATCGTCTTTTTCGAAGCCCATGCTTATTCCTACAGAGTAGATTTCTAGTCTCCAGAAAAGTCATTATACTTGAACATAATACGTGTTCCAAAATTCTACAATTGATAGACGTTAGAGATATAGGTCTATAGTTCTGCACATCTGTTCGATGCCCCTTCTCGAAAACAGGGATGACCTGTGCCCTTTTCCAATCCTTTGGAACGCTACACTCTTCTAGAGACCTACGGTACACCACTGCAAGACGGGGGGCAAGTTCCTTCGCATACTCTGTGTAAAATTGAACTGGTATCCCATCAGGTCCAGCGGCCTTTCCTCTTTTGAGCGATTTTAATTGTTTCTCTATCCCTCTGTCATCTCTTTCAATATCTACTATTTTGTCATTTGTGCAACAATCTAGAGAAGGAACTACAGTGCAGTTTTCCTCTGTGAAACAGCTTTATTTAATTAAGCAGTTAATAATTTTTCTTTGAAAGTAACAAACTTTTAAGGTTAACAGTCCTAAGTACTTGCTCACTCCTGCTCAAATTTTCAGGTGGTCATTTATGAATTCTTCTACTGAATAGTAACATGGCTTAGCCACAGCATAGGGAATGTTTCCAGAATGACAATTTCCACTCTGCAGCAGAAACATTCCATAGGCTGTGGCTAAGCCATGTCTCTGCAATATCCTTTCTTTCAGGAGTGCTAGCTCTGCAGGGTTCGCAGGAGAGCTTCTGTAAAGTCTGGAAGGTAGGAGACGAGATACTGGCAGAAGTGAAGCTGTGAGACCGGGCGTGAGTTGTGCTTGGATAGCTCAGTTGGTAGAGCACTTGCCCGCTAAAGGCAAAGGTCCCGAGTTCGAGTCTCGGTTCGGCACACAGTTTTAATCTGCCAGGAAGTTTCATATCAGTGCACACTCCACTGCAGAGTGAAAATCTCATTCTGGAAACATCCCCCAGGCTGTGGCTAAGCCATGTCTCCGCAATATCCGTTCTTTCAGGAGTGCTAGTTCTGCAGGGTTCGCAGGAGAGCTTCTGTAAAGTTTGGAAGGTAGGAGACAAGATACTGGCAGAAGTAAAGCTGTGAGGACGGATCGTGAGTCGTGCTTGGGTAGTTCAGTTGGTAGAGCACTTGCCCGCGAAAGGCAAAGGTCCCGAGTTCGAGTCTCGGTCCGGCACACAGTTTTAATCTGCCAGGAAGTTTCATTTTAGAGACTGTTTTTAACAATTTTGTTGGTATCCCATCCCATCCTGCAGATGTTTTATTTTTTAGTGACAGTATCACATTTTCCATATCTTTTACCGTAGCTTTAGTAAAGGTACTGAAAAATTCACCATCAAGTTGCACACTGTTGAAGAAATTTACTGTGTCTGGATACTCTGCGACATTGACATTAGATCTGTTTACATTTATAAAGAATTTATTAAACAATTTAGAAATTTGAGCAGGATTTCCAGTAGTTTTATCCTCTATCTTGATTTCAGAAATATTGTGGCCTCTACCTGTGGCACCTGTTTCAGCTTTGATCACTGACCATAAAGCCTTTGATTTGTTTTCACTATCCAATATAAATCTATTATTTGCCAGTTCTTTGGCTGCCTTTACAACTTTTTTAAAAAATATTTCTGTAATCGTTTACATAGGTAACAAAGTCAGGACTCTTATTATGTTTTAGTTCCCTGTGTAGCTGTCTTTTTCTTGCACTCGAGATTTTTATTCCTTCAGTAACCCACTTTACTTTATTTCCTACTTTTTTATGATGTACAGTAAGGGAGAAAGTTTCATTAAAAACAAGAATGAATTTTTCCAAAAAAGTAGCAAAATTTTCAGAGCATGAAATACTATGATCTATAGACCACTCGTCCATATTTAATCTATGATAGAATAAGTTTATATTTTCCTTGCTGAACTGGCATTTGGTGTAGGTTTTTTTTTTTTTTTTTAGCAAGGTTCTATTGTTTTTGGTAACTCCACAAACAGAACGCAGTTGTATGCATGCTTCTGTAACAGTGTGGGAATGAGCACACATGAATGTCCACTGTCAGATTGTACTAAGATCACACCTTGTTGTACTGAAAGGTTATGCCGATGAGCAAAGTATCGTTACATGACAGAGTTCTGAATACTGTTCAGTGAACGAGGCCAAGACGTGTGAATGTAATGCAACAAAATCTTCAGATCAGGATCCACTTCCATGGCCTGTGCAATTTTTTTGTAATTCAATGGAAAAGATTGAAGCAGTTCAGAGTCTTGTGCATTCATCTGGCAACAAGATGTGCCAGAGGAATCAAAATCAGAGTAGGGGCCAATCAGAAGGTGAGGAAGGACGTCAGCATTGCCATACTTTGCCACATTCCTGTACACAGTTTTGTACTGATACTGGGATAGAAGCATAGCCCAACATTGCAATTTTTGAGCAGTCCATGTAGGAACTGGCTTGGACGGATGAAATAAGGACTGCAAAGGCTTGTGATTGGTCACTAAATAGTACTTGTGACCAAACAGATGGTGATGGAATTTTGTCACACCATACACAATAGCGATAGCTTCTTTTTGAACTTGTGAATAATTGCACTGAATTTGAGTTAGCAACTTTGAAACAAAAGCAATAGGTCTGTCTTGTTCACCAATTCTGCTTGAAAGCAAAGCACATATTCCATAAGGGGAAGTGTCTACTTCCAAAATCTTAGAAAAGTAATGGCCTGCACCGAGCTTGTCCATAAGTTCCTCAGGGTGATGCAATGGATATGTGTCAATTATTGTCTGTGAATTGACTGTAATTTTGCAGTCAGCACAAATGCAAATGTGACCAGAAGTCTTGGACATCAAAACCAATGGATTTGCCCACTGAGTAGCTTATATTGGAACAATCACACCATTGTCTTGCAATTCTTTAAATTCACTTGCTACTTTGTCTCACTCTTTCAGAGTAATGCGTACTGCAAAATTATTAGCTTTTCTGAGTGCATCAGAAAAGAGTCTTTTGGATTAAAAGCAGTCACTGAAAGTACATTGTCTTGGATGGTGTGGGCAAACAACTAAAACGAATCTAAGAAAAAGTATTTTCATTGTCTCTTGATTGCAACATAGTAAATTTTACCGTACAGTAGAACCCCTCTAATCCATCACCTTCAGGACCGGGACCATGGTCAGAATGAAAAAAAGGTCAGATTATACGAAAAAATCTAATATTCATTGCCAAAAATATAGAAAGACATTTAGAACAAAAAATTACACAATTTAAGAACTAAAAGACTTCTACATTAATACAAAAACACGTTTTTTACACAGTGTTAAACAATTTATTAACTAAAAAACGTCTACACACGCTATAATGTGTATTGGTTTTAAAAGGAAAAACAGCAAACAAATTACAGTACTGTACTGTACTTAATAACATATAAACGACATATACTGTAAACTAAAAAATGTTTATAGCATTGCTGCAGTGTCCCTCCATTTTTTTATCCAAAAATCGTCCATTGGAGTTGAAGTTGGATTCTGCTTGATATATTTAAGGGCGATGTCAAAAGAGTTTTTAGCATCGTTGTGTGGAATCAGGGTCCGAGTCCTCATTCACAGTTTCCTGGCTAACAGCAGCAACATTCTGGTCCTCATTGAATTCTTCAAAAGTGTCACAGTCTTTGTCACATTCATTGATCCACTCTTCAACTTCATTGACAGGGACATTCGGCTCCAGAATTTGTAGATCTTTAACGATTTCCAGTGCGTCGTTATTTTGCTCATCTTCGGTATGCTCATTTTTGTAGCATCTTTGGTGTTCAGGGGTTTCATTGCCTCAAATAAGTTATGACCTCCTTCAGATTTTTCCAAGATTGAGCTGATATACTTTCTGCAATATCGCCTTTTTAACCATTCGATAATGCCCTGATCCATTGGTTGCATGAGTGAGGTCACATTAGGAGGAAGAAAGAGAGCTTTTATGTCCCCTTTCACCAAATCTTCCTCAGATGCATGTGATGGTGTGTTATCCAACAGCAGTAGAGCATGAACAAGCAGATTTTTTTGCTTCAAGTCTTCTTCGACCGATGGCAAAAACTCGTCGAAAAACCAGGATTTAAAAAGGTTGCAGTCCATCCAGGCAGATTTTTGATTGCAGTAATAAACCGGCAAGGAAGATAAGTTTACATTTTTGAATTCCCTTGGCTTCTTAGATTTGCCAATGACAAACAACGAGAGCTTGTGAGTACCATCTGCATTGCTACAAGGAATGACTGTTATTCTATCTCTTATAAGTTTCATTCCTACCACGGATTCATTTGAAGCTGCGAGCATTTTTGTTGGCAACATTTTAAAGTTCAGTCCTGTCTCATCGATGTTATACACTAGGCAGGGTAACAGTTCCATTTTCTTCAACAATTTCTTGAAACTTAACAGAAAACTCCTAAGCAGCTGCGGCATCGGCATTTAGTTTTTCACTGGAAATAGAAACAAATCGGACACTATGACCAGTTTTTCAACGATCAATCCAGCCTTCACTGGCAGTAAATTTACTTTGCCTTCCAGTTTTTTGTGCAATACTATCCCTTTTTCTTTGAGAATTGACCCAGATATTGGAGTTCGTTTCCTTCTTTCTTGACAAAACCACATCCATAATGCATTATCAAACTGTTCAAGTTTAGGTTTTTTAATGTTTTGTGATTCTTCAGTTTTTTCACTATCAATTGTAACTGTATAGGATTCAATATCTTTCCAATTCTTCCTCTGATCCTTAACTGTCGTAGGTCCTACATTCAGTTTCTTTGCAATTTTTTGGAGTGATTCTCCTTCGTCCATTCTTTATAGTACTACTAATTTTTCATTTAGTGAAAGAGTTACGTGTTTATGTTTGAATCCAGACATGTTGAAAACCAGACAACTGTACACACGTTTTTTTTTTCCTTTATTGTGATTTTAAAACTTGTGGAACAGGTAGGCTGGCAGCAGCACAATACGCCGCTCTTCAGCCGAAGAGAGTACAATGATATAAACAGAGAAGATACATCACTTGGAAAAACGGCGGGAAAAAAAAAACAGTAGACACATGAACATAAAAAAACATGAAGCCGTTCACACTCGATGACAATTCACACGACGAACTGTTGACGTGACGCACAAAACTGAAGAAGGCGATGGCACTGGGGAACGATGGAGTGTGACGGTGAACACTGAACACTAAACATGACGGCACACACGAGACACTGTTGGCGGTGATCTCCAGCGCGCGAATGTCCACGCAGCGTGTGCGAGCCCGGGGACCTGCCAAGAGGGGAACAGGGGTGAGGTGGAGGAGAGGGGAGAAAAAGGATGCCAATGGCTGAGGAGATGGGGGCAGGAGGAGAGGGACAGGGGAGGGGAAGCCCGGGGGAGGAGGGGGGAGAAATGGAGGAGGGAGGTAAAAGGGAGAGAAGGGAAGGAGGATGCCCAGAGGAGCAAGCACAGGAGGAGGGCGGGAGGATCAAAGTTGGTAGGAGGGGTAGATGGAGGGGAGGAGGGCATCATCAGGGAGGGGGAGCTGGCGGAAGCCACCTTGGGAGAGGGCAAGGAGGGTGGAGAGATGGAGACCAGGTGGGACGTGCGAATACAGGCACGGCAGCGGGCAGGGGTGGGAGAGGATCGGGGAGACGAGCAGGTGAGGAGGATCGAGTTTGCGGGAGGTGTATAGGATCCGTATCCTTTCAAGGAAAAGGAGGAGGTGGGGGAAGGGGATGAGATCGTACAGGATCCGCGTGGGGGAGGGGAGACAGATGCGATAGGCAAGGCGAAGAGCATGACGTTCAAGGATTTGGAGGGATTTATAAAAGGTAGGGGGGCGGAGATCCAAGCCGGATGGGCATCGAGAAGGGAAGGATCGAGACGGGAGAGGAGGTATTTGTATAAACGGGGTGGGGGGGGAGGAGGAGGAGGAGGCGGAGGGAGCAGGGCCAGGTGGGGAGACATCCATGGCACCCTGGGGGGGGGGGGATGGAGGACGGGGTGGGGCCATTTTGAGAGCGGAGGAGGTGGTGGTGCCACTAGGGCATTTAATGGCGGCAGATGGGCGGGTGGTGATATGAGGGACGGGAGCTATAGGGAGGTGGTGGGAAGGGACAGGTCCCGGTGTGGATGCAGCGGTCAGCGCCGGAGATGGTGACGGTGAAGGCGACGGCGACAGTGACTCTGGCGGAGGTGATGGCGAAGGCGATGGGGAGAGCTGGGCATGGACAGTGGCCCGACGGGCCACCACCCTAGCTGGGGCTGCAGTGACAGGCTGGGGGAGTGGAGGGAAAGGATCAGATCGAGAGGAGCGGGAGGAAGAAGCTGGAGAGGGGGCGACAAAAAGCGAGGGCGAAGGGAGAGAGAGAAGAGGTGGGATGGAAGGAGGGGGGTGGGACTGGGCACACCATGTTATAGTGGTGGAGGCGGCGGAAGGGGAAGTATAGACGATGGCTGTGGTGGTAGTGGTGGCGGTGGAGGAGGGGGCGGACATGACGACAGGGAGAAACAAAAACGCACAGGACGAAAAAGAAACGACACAAACTGGGGACAGACGAAGACAAAGACGGAGATGGAGGAAGATGAAGACGGACGAAGACCAGGGTCGGATGGCGACGGCGACGGCGATGGCGACGGCGACGGCGACGGCAGGTGGCAGGAACGCTGCAGCTGCTGCTGCTGCTGCTGCAGGAGGACTGGCTGGCTGCTGCCGGCTGGACCGCCGCTGCAGGCCAGGATCGGGACCGGAACCGCTGCTGCTGCTGCTGTTGGACCGCTGCGGCTGGGCTGGGCTGGGCTGGGCTGGGCTGGCTGGCTGGCTGGCTGGCACCTGCAAAACCTAGCACTTCAATTAGTGCTGGAATGGCACAATCGAAGGGCGGTAATCTTTCCTCTTTAATGTAAACTTTGAATTATTGTTCTACTCGCCCTAGAAGTGGAGTTATTACCATTTTCCCCCACGCCTGCAGAGGAAATGGGCGGCCGCTGAATGCATCTAACACCCTCTCGTGAATTCCTGGCGAACTGCTTGGGATTTTCTCGGCCTGTTACGCATACAGCGCCTTACATTACGCATACAGCGAGTGTGCAAGGGTTGGCTACATTGTTTTCTGTGACAAATGAATCGCTAAGAGTGCGGAACATCGTCTCTTTTCTGTTTACCGTTTTGAATTAGTTCAGTGTTGCGTCTGTTGTTGGTAGTATTATAGTTCTTGTGTAAAGCGTTGTTCTGGTTACGATGCCACGTTTTAGTAATCATGTATATAAGAAGAGGAAGAACGTAGGGAAAAGAAAATTAACACTAATACCAAGTTGCGATACTACAGTTACTGAAACAGTGCGTTCTTGTGCTAAGCAACACATGGTCGGCCATAGCCCTGTGACATCTTCTAGCAAGAAGCTGACTGGTGGAAGTGACAGATTTCGTGAATATGTTAGTGACAGTGATGATATTAACGAAGTACTGAATATTGGATTATTATCTTCTGTGCTGAAATAAAGTGTTCTGTGCAAAATGTGTTCAAGTGTAGGAGTGGGACTAGAGATAACAAAGCACTTTGGTTTAGCTTGTGTGATGAAGATAATCTGTGCATGTTGCAAGTATCAAGTGACTTTCTACAATTCACATGCCAGTCTCTTTGGTGAAAATGGACGATCTAGAGTGTTTGATGTGAATGTTCCACTTGTGTATGGTCTTCGATCCATTGGAAAAGGGTCTGCTGCTGGTAAACTGTTTTGTGGTATTATGGACTTGCCATTGCCTCCAAGCAAATTTGGGTACTACTGTGAACTGGTAGGATCCTCTGTTGAAGATGTGGCTTTGAAAACCATGAAGGAAGCAGTGGAGGAATCTGTAGAAGTGAACAGTGGTTCTAGGGATTTGGTAGTGGCATTAGACGGTTCCTGGAAAAAGAGGGGTCATAAATCCCTGAATGGGGTTGTAACTGCTACTTGTGGTGATAGTGCAAAAGTAATAGATGTTGCAATATTATCAAAACACTGTAGGTGCAAAAATAAAATCAAAGGAGAGCACAGTTGAACCTGTGAGGCAAATTTTAGTGGAGCAATGGAAATGGATGGAGTGAAACAAATTTTTGAATGTTCGGTTCCCAGATACAACGTTAGGTACAAATACTACCTTGGGGATGGTGACTCCAAAGGTTTCAAGACTATAGAGGAACTGACGCCATATGGAAATGAATTTGTAGTTGAAAAGTTGGAATGCATTGGGCATGTGCAAAAGCGTACGGGTGCACGGCTTCGAAGGCTCAAAAAAACTTTGGGTTCGAGTAAGCTCAGTGATGGAAAGACAATAGAAGGGAGAGGCAGGCTTACTGATAAGGTGATAGAATGTCTACAGAGGTACTATGGGTATGCTATAAGGCAAAATACTAGCAATGTTAGTGACATGCGAAAAGCAGTGTGGGCATTGTTCCTTCATACTGCCTCTTCCAATGAATACCCTCAACACAGCCTGTGCCCAAAAGACTCCTGGTGCAAATATAATGCAAAAAAGGACTATGATCACAAACATGGTTTGCCAGCAGCTGTGATAAATGCAATAAAACCAATTTTTCATGACTTAGCACAGCCAGAATTGTTACACAAATGTCTACATGGAAAGACGCAGAATCCTAATGAGAGTGTAAACAATTTGATTTGGAAAGTGATTCCTAAAAGGGTGTTTGTAAGCATAAAAACACCGCACTTTGGCATTTATGATGCAATAGCAACCTACAACCAAGGGAACAGTATGAAGTGTGAAGTTCTGAAGGCATTAGGATTTACAGCTGGGGTGAACACTGTACGAGCACTAAGAAATATTGACAGAGAAAGGATAAGAGGAGCAGAAAGAAGAGAAAGGCATATGAAGTGTGATGGAACAACAGGCCAGAAAAGAAGATGGAAGAGGAAGCTTTTGGAGGACGAAGAAGAAGACCCATCCTATAGTGCAAGAATGTATTGGGAAACTTTGATAGCCATTTCCCGTAAATTAGAATTTTTCGAATATAAGGAACATTTTCTCAAAATCCACTCAAGCTAGAGAGATGAAATTTTTATACAGCACTCCTAGTGGTCAAACTTACATTGTAACACAGCCATTTGGCAATATGTTCAGTAGTTTCATTTCAGTTTAATTATAAAGCAATTATTTGTAAAAAAAATTGGGTCATTAATAAAAAAAATAATTGGAAGGAAACTAGAAAAGATACTCCAAAATCCCACTGTCATAACTGCAATACTAAACCACTCTATATGTAAAAAAAAGTTCAAATTTTTCTATTTGGTAGTTTATTCATAAATGTTCCTCAAACTTAGTGATTTTAACATGGGCAGCATAGGCACCTCTGGCTCCCCTTAATCCCAACAAAGGATATAACTGTACGATAACGTACAGTATAACAGTATGCACATCGATGGACACCGCAACAGTGACCCGACAGGCGTCCAGTCAGTGACAAGTCAGCACAGGCTCGCGAGCCTGAGCGTGGTCGGACTAACCGGAGTGACGGACTGTCCGAGGTCAGATTAGAGGGGTTCTACTATATTAGTGTGAGAGTTGTAAGTGGCAGGCAAACTACACTGTCCAAGTACTGGGATTTCCTGTCCATTGTATGCAGTGAGGTTTTTGCTAGATTTTGATAAGTGTTGTGAGCCTAACTGTTTAAGCAAAGTTACAGAAGCATCTGTGTCCATTTGAAAGCCAACATGACGGCCAGCGATTAGTTGTGTTACTAATAGTCTGTTGGAATGGTGTCACACTGCACTGGGGCGAGATGAGGGCACAAACTTATTTGAATTACTGCTAGAATCTGTTAGTCAGTTTTGAAAACACTGCATTTACAGGATGTGCATGAGACCTGTTGTGGCAAGAGCCAGCAGAATTGGCATTCTTTTGCCGTTGCAAGCAAACTGCCTGGAAATGGCCTTTCTTTCCACCCGAGTAACATGTCGCATTGTTCAATGGGCAATTGTGCCACTTATGGTGATCAATAGAGTGACAGCAAGACTTCACTAGATTTATAGTCCTGGCTTCTTGTTTACTAGGCTCTCTGTGTGCTCATTGTGGTGGCGGAGTGGGGTGGTCCCAGCAAGAGGCAACTCGCCCTGACAAATCGGGACCTGATCAAATTTTTCAGCGGCTATGGCAACAGAATCGAATTGTTCTAATATTGCAAACACTTGTTGGAGTGAAGGATCTGAGTACTCGAGTATCTGTTCTGTAATTCTGCTGTCAGGGACATTGTATGTGATTGTGTCACAGATCATCATGTCACTATAAAAGTTGCCACAGCTATACCTCATTGTACACTTCATAGTGAGGCCCTGTAAGTCAGTAAACCACTGTTCTGGCTTTTTCTTAAGGCAAAAGGACCGAAATATGGCTGCTGTGAGCTGGATCTGCTGTTTGTAATACTGACTTAATGCTCCTACTACTTCATCGTAGGAGAGTGCATCAGGAGACGATGTAGGGAAGAGGTTTTGGATTAAGGAAAAACAGGGGTTCCCACAATGGACAGGAAATAATAAGATTTCAGAGTACCTTGAATTCAATGGACTTGGCAATGGGCCTGGAACTGGGTGAAATATTTGAACCATTTCTCTTTTCTTTCATCAAAGTGCCAAAATAGGCGAAAGTTGTGTGGTGGCATTTGTCGGATCAGTTGGTCAGTAGGTTGATTGGTTGGGCAGTCGATGCAGCTAGTACAGCAAGCAATTGCTGTACAGTAGACAGCAATGTGGTAATCTTCTGGGTCTGAAACTGAGAAATCTGATTTAGTTCCAGAGCAGGAGCAGTCTGTGGGTGAGTTGCAGGGGCCAGGGGTGGAGGGGGCAGGGTAGCAATTCAAACACTAACAAAATGCAGCAAAATATGAAAAAATAAACAAAAGCAATGTGTAAAGCCTCTGGAAAGAGAAATAGATTAGTTCTGCAGCTCCCCTCCTGTAATACATGCAACAAATGAGCAAATAGAATCACTGTAATGACAGCTCCCATACAGCGACGTAGGACACGTGAAAAGTAAACAAAATTTGTTGATCAGATTCATCCCCACTTGTTGTGCCTGTGCCCTCTTGTAATATTTTGTGGTTCCTTGCTAGATGAGGAGAGGGTCGTATGGTAGTTGAGTGGCCAGTTTACTCTCACTGCAACATGTGGTTACAATACACTTTATTGCAGGAACCAATTGAGTAATTAACTTCAATGATATCCGGTCTGAAGTTCTGTCGTTCATGGCAATAAAATAACATGTACTAATTCTTGAATCTTGTCCGTGTCCATATCACAACTATATACAATGACTAACGTTCCCTCACAGCTAGCTGAGGTGCGAGGCAATGACTGTCACTGTGGAAGACTAGAGCACAGTGTGATGTATTGAGGTGCAATGCAAACTGAGTCCTGATGTGAGGTACTGAGATTGAGAGAATGGGCCAGCTCGGTGGGGGGCAGCAGCCTACATGCACGCTACCCGTGGGCCATTATCGGTGCGTATCCTGGGGGCACATCTCAGTCTTGTCATGTCATAGGTGCACCCAGTTCAGTGCCTGATATATCGGGTGACCAAAAAGTCAGTATAAATTTGAAAACTGAATAAATCATGGAATAATCTAGGTAGAGAGGTACAAATTGAGCCACACATGCTTGGAATGACATGGGGTTTTATTAGGACCAAAAAATACAAAAGTTCAAAAAAAGTCTGACAGATGGAGCTTCATCTGATCAGAATAGCAGTAATTAGCATAACAAAGTAAGACAAAGCAACGATGATGTTCTTTACAGGAAATGCTCAATATGTCCACCATCATTCCTCAACAATAGCTGTAGTCGAGGAATAATGTTGTGAACAACACTGTATGGTGAGGCATTGGCGTCGGATGTTGTCTTTCAGCATCCCTATAGATGTCGGTCGATGATGATACTCTTGTGACTTCAGGTAACCTCAAAGCCAATAATCGCATGGACTGAGGTCTGGGGACCTGGGAGGCCAAGCGTGACAAAAGTGGTGGCTGACCACACGATCATCACAAAACGACATGCACAAGAGATCTTTCACGCGTCTAGCAATATGGGGTGGAGCGCCATCCTGCCAAATCATCATATGTTCCAGCAGGTGTTTATCAGCCAGGTTGGGGATGATGCGATTCTGTAATATATCGGCGTACCTCTCACCAGTCACAGTAGCAGTTACAAAACCAGAATCACGTATTTCCTCAAAGAAAAAAGGCCCAATAACGGTAGATGTGGTAAATTCAACCCATACGGTGACTTTCTCATCGTGCAGTGGAGTTTCCACGTCAGTTTTAGGATTTTCGGTAGCCCAAATTCTGCAGTTGTGGGCGTTGACAGACCCTCAAGAGTGTGAAATGAGCTTTGTCGGTCCACAACACGTTACTCAACCAAACGTCATCTTCTGCCATCTTTTGAAACGCCCACACTGCAAATGCCCTCCGCTTCACTAGATCGCCAGGTAATAGTTCACAATGCTGATGGATTTAGTACGGATAGCATCGGAGGGTACTCTTAAGTGCCAACCAAACAGTAGTGTATGGAATGCCGGTGCGATGTGCGACTGCACGAGCGCTGACTTCCCCGGGCATAGACGAACCCGCTACAGTCTCCATTTCTTCCTGAACTGTCTCAGCAGCATTATGCCTTGTGCTCGGTCGGCCACTACGGGATCTATTGTCTAAACAACCCATGGCTTCGAACATCGAAATCATTGTTGCCACAGTTGCCTTTGTCAACGGACAAATCGAATCCCCTTCCTATGGCGATAGGATCGTAACGCTGAACTAGCACATTACCCATTCTGATAATACAGCTTCACTAAAAGTGCCTGTTTAGGTAATGTCAACATGCTGCAACTGATTATCTCTCTCGTTACAGCTCCTTTTATACACAATTGTCATGCGCAGTCACTGACGTTTTGCTGTCCAGCGCCATCTGTCGGACATTTTGTGAACTTTTTTTTTTTTTTTTTTTTTGTTCTAATAAAACCCCGTGTCATTCCAAGCATGTGTGCCAATTTTTACCTCTCTATCTACATTATTCTGTGGTTTATTAAGTTTTCAAATTTATACTGACTTTTTGATTACCCGGTACAATGTTTCCTAGTGCCGACCGCATGCTGGTGAAGATGTATGCTGGCACAGACTATTTATAAAGAAGGGCAGCACAAATAGTTACAGGTTTGTTTGACCCACAGGAGAGTGTGACTAACATTTTGAAAGAACTGAACTGGCAGACTCTTGAAAATAGACAGAATGATCACTCTATGAATACACTGCAGCCCCCAACATATTGCTCGCACAGGGATTGTGGGATAAGATTGGATTAGTTTCAGCAACCACAGAGGCATTCTCCCTGCACTTCATATGTGAACGAAACTGGAAGAAACCCTAATAACTGGTACAATGGGACATACCCTCTGCCATGCACTTCACAATGGTTTGCAGAGTATAGCTGTAAATGTAGTACACAAATTGTACATTCTGATGTAGGGCAACTCAGTGTAGAACAAAATATAATATTACATGATTTAAATTTACATTAATTGGTACACTAATTTTACATTAAAGGTGCTTTAAGTTGTAACATACAGAGAATGTATTGTACAAGTAGGTACTGAAAGAGCATTTATTTTACAGATAAATTGATATTTGTATTACAGTAACATCTGAATTGAAGATCATTAAGGTATTTAATAGCTAGTAACACTTATATTAATAAGTCTTTATGGTACAGACATCAATATTTAGTGTACTTCCTGAAGGCTATCATGTAGGCCATCCAAGCAGTGGTGAGTCAAATATCCCTTAGCAGCTGACTTGACCACTGTTAGGTCATTTACTGATTTAATTTCTGAGGTAAGCTTACTATAAATAACTTTCCCATATGCCAGGATGCCCTTTCCATATAGAGTACTGTTCACTGGTTCTATATGATAGTTTTCTTTTTGTTTTGTGTTATGGGAGTGAATATTTTCATTTTTTGAAGATAGTAAGATTTTCCATTGTATATTTTTTCACAACCACAGCTGTCTCATACACACAGATACATGGAAATTGGAGGATTACCAGATTTTAAAGAATGTTCCATTTTACACCTTCCAGTACTCTTATAATCCTTTTTGTAACCTAAAGAACTTTCGGCTGAGAAAAGAGTTACCCCAAAAAAATTATTCCATATTTCACTGTTGAGTGTACATAGGCAAAATGTGCAGTTTTCAGATAATCTTTGTTGCAGCATCCTTCTAATATTCTCATTAAATAGCATGTAGTGCCTAATTTCTTATACAGTTTTTCAATCTGTTTCCCTACTTAAGATTATTTTGAAGCCATAAACCTAAGAAAATAAGCCACAAACCTAAGAACCCCCCCCCCCCCCCCCCCCCCCCCCCCCATGAACCATGGACCTTGCTGTTGGTGGGGAGGCTTGCGTGCCTCAACGATACAGATAGCCGTACCGGAGGTGCAACCACAATAGAGGGATATCTGTTGAGAGGCCAGACAAACGTGTGGTTCCTGAAGAGGGGCAGCAGCCTTTTCAGTAGTTGCAGGGGCAACAGTTTGGATGATTGACTGATCTGGCCTTGTAACACTAACCAAAACAGCCTTGCTGTTGTGGTACTGCGAACGGCTGAAAGCAAGGGGAAAATACAGCCGTAATTTTTCCCAGGGGCATGCAGCTTTACTGTATGGTTAAATGATGATGGCGTCCTCTTGCATATAATATTCCGGAGGTAAAATAGTCCCCCATTCGGATCTCCGGGCGGGGACTACTCAAGAGGATGTCGTTATCAAGAGAAAGAAAACTGGCATTCTATGGATCAGATCGTGGAATGTCATATCCCTTAATCGGGCAGGTAGGTTAGAAAATTTAAAAAGGGAAATGGGTAGGTTAAAGTTAGATATAGTGGGCATTAGTGAAGTTCGGTAGCAGCAGGAACACAACTTTTGGTCAGTTGAATACAGGGTTATAAACACAAAATCAAACAGGGGTAATGCGGGAGTAGGTTTAATAATGAATAAAAAAATAGGAGTACGGGTAAGCTACTACAAACAGCATAGTGAACGCATTATTGAGGCCAAGATAGACACGAAGCCCACGCCTACCACAGTAGTACAAGTTTATATGCCAACTAGCTCTGCAGATGATGAAGAAATTGATGAAATGTATGATGAGATAAAAGAAATTATTCAGGTACTGAAGGGAGACAAAAATTTAATATTCACGGGTGACTGGAATTCGACAGTAGGAAAAGGAAGAGAAGGAAACGTAGTACGTGAATATGGATTGGGGCTAAGAAATGAGAGGAAGCCACCTGGTGGAATTTTGCACAGAGCATAACTTAATCATAGCTAACACTTGGTTCAAGAATCATGAAAGAAGGTTGTATACATGGAAGAACCCTGGAGATACTAAAAGGTTTCACATAGATTATATAATGCTAAGACAGAGGTTTAGGAACCAGGTTTTAAATTGTAAGACATTTCCAGTGGCAGATGTGGACTCTGACCACAATCTATTGGTTATGAACTGTAGATTAAAACTGAAGAAATTGCAAAAAGGTGGGAATTTAAGGAGATGGGACCTGGATAAACTGAAAGAACCAGAGGTTGTACAGAGTTTCAGGGAGAGCATAAGGGAACAATTGACAGGAATGGGGGAGAGAAATACAGTAGAAGAAGAATGGGTAACTTTGAGGGATGAAATAGTGAAGGCAGCAGAGGATCAAGTAGGTAAAAAGACGAGGGCTAGTAGAAATCCTTGGGTAACAGAAGAGATACTGAATTTAATTGATGAAAGGAGAAAATACAAAAATACAGTAAATGAAGCAGGCAATAAGGAATATAAACGCCTCAAAAATGAGATTGACAGAAAGTGCAAAATGGCTAAGCAGGGATGGCTAGAGGACAAATGTAAGGATGTAGAGGCTTATCTCATGAGGGTAAGATAGATACTGCCTACAGGAAAATTAAAGAGACCTTTGGAGAAAAGAGAACCACTTGCACGAATATCAAGAACCCAGATCAAAACACAGTTCTAAGCAAAGAAGGGAAAGCAGAAAGGTGGAAGGGGTATATAGAGGGTCTATACAGGGGCGATGTTCTTGAGGACAATATTATGGAAATGGAAGAGAAGGTAGATGAAGATGAAATGGGAGATACGATATTGCGTGAAGAGTTTGACAGAGCACTGAAAGACCTAAGTCAAAACAAGGCCCCGGGAGTAGATAACATTCAATTAGAACTACTGACAGCCTTGGGAGAGTCAGGCCTAACAAAACTCTACCATCTGGTGAGCAAGATGTATGAGACTTCAGACTTCAGACTTCAAGAAGAATATAGTAATTCCAATACCAAAGAAAGCATGTGTTGACAGATGTGAAAATTACTGAACTATCAGTTTACTAAGTCATAGCTGCAAAATACTAACGCGAATTCTTTACAGATGAATGGAAAAACTGGTAGAAGCTGACATCGGGGAAGATCAGTTTGGATTCCGTTGAAATGTTGGAACACATGAGGCAATACTGACCCTACGACTTATCTTAGAAGAAAGATTAAGGAAAGGCAAACCTATGTTTCTAGCATTTGTAGACTTAGAGAAAGCTTTTGACAATGTTGACTGGAATACTCTCTTTCAAATTCTGAAGGTGGCAGGGGTAAAATACAGGGAGCGAAAGGCTATTTACAATTTGTACAGAAACCAGATGGCAGTTATAAGAGTCGAGGGACATGAAAGGGAAGCAGTGGTTGGAAAGGGAGTGAGATAGGAGTGTAGCCTCTCCCCGATGCTATTCAATCTGTATATTGAGCAAGCAGTAAAGGAAACAAAAGAAAAATTCAGATTAGGAATTAAAATCCATGGAGAAGAAATAAAAACTTTGAGGTTTGCTGATGACATTGTAATTCTATCAGAGACAGCAAGGGACTTGTAAGAGCAGTTGAACAGAATGGACAGTGTCTTGAAAGGAGGGTATAAGATGAACATCAACAAAAGAAAAACGAGGATAATGGAATGTAGTCGAATTAAATCGGTTGATGTTGAGGGAATTAGATTAGGAAATGAGACACTTAAAGTAGTAAAGGAGTTTTGCTATTTGGGGAGCAAAATAACTGATGATGGTCGAAGTAGAGAGGACATAAAATGTAGACTGGCAATGGCAAGGAAAGTGTTTCTGAAGAAGAGAAATTTGTTAAGAATCGAGTATTGATTTAAGTGTGAGGAAGTCGTTTCTGAAAGCATTTGTATGGAGTGTAGCCATGTATGGAAGTGAAACGTGGACGATAAATAGTTTAGACAAGAAGAGAACAGAAGCTTTCAAAATGTGGTGCTACAGAAGAATGCTGAAGATTAGATGAGTAGATCATATAACTAATGAGGAGGTATTGAATAGGATTAGGGAGAAGAGAAGTTTGTGGCACAACTTGACTAGAAGAAAGGATCGGTAAGTAGGACATGTTCTGAGACATCGCGGGATCACCAATTTAGTATTGGAGGGCAGCATGGAGGGTAATAATCGTAGAGGTAGACCAAGAGATGAATACACTAAGCAGATTCTGAAGGATATAGGTTGCAGTAGTTACTGGGAGATGAAGAAGCTTGCACAGGATAGAGTAGCATGGAGAGCTGCATCAAACAAGTCTCAGTACAAGCTCCTTATCAGATATCTAAATCTGAACAGTTTGCTCATCTTTTTTCACATTATATATATAATGCCACTGGCTCATTTGAATTTATTATTGACTTCTTGACATCATGTTACATTATCTTAGTGTGTGTACTGTAGATTTCTGAAGCATTTCCATTTCTTTCCCACTAACTAGCACACTAGTATCATCAGCAGACTGAATGGTGTTCTCACAGAATTTGTTCAGGTCGTTCACATATAATAAAAATACAAGAGGTCCCAGCACTGACACTTGTAGCACTCCACATTTAATGGCTTCATACTTTGAATAATGTTGAGTTGATTTGCTGAAACTTCAGTGTGGCACTTCATCCACTTGCTTTCATCTGCTTAGCTATGATTTCATCCAGTTGTTGGATGTTCCTCCGAGCTCCTCCTTGTCAAACTCAGGCAATAGTTCAGTGTGATCTACACTACCGAAAACCTTAGAGATATAGGCATATTCCAATGACATTGTCACCTTTATCTAGTTTTTTTAATTACCTCACCTAAAAGTTCAATAATTGCTCTATCAGCTGATCGACTCATTCTGATATGATGCTGCATTGTAGACAGTATTTTGTGCTTTTCCAGGAAATCTACCACTCATCTTTGAAAAAATAAAATTTTGTGATTTTGAGAATACTGATAGTAGAGCAGTGGGTCTGCAATTAACCACTTCACACTTTTTACCTTTTTTGACTAGTAGTTTGAGCTTGGCACTTTTTGGGCATGAAGGTACTGTTACAAAGGTGAGTTGATAGTTCAGCAATAAGATCTCCACATTTTTGTCAATAAGACTGTCAGGAGTGCCGCCCACTCCAGTGGCGTGGTTCAATTTTAATGTTCTCATAACTGACAGGACTTCTTCCTGTGTTGTTGGAAAGAGAAAGAGTGAAGCAGGATTTTTGCTTGTATTTTCAGATGATACCAGACAGTTTTTAATGCAAGGTTTGAGTTCAGTGACTAACGATCACTCACACTGCTAAAATAACTATTGAACACATTTGCTGTTTATTCAGGAACAGTAATGCCTTTGCCATGACAGTTCAATTTAAAACTGGAATTCTGAGGAGAATCATTATCAGTTGGCTGTTTCACTATATTCCACACAGCTTTCATTTTGTTATTGGAATTATTTATATAGCAATAATTTGCCGTTACTTTGGCGTCTCTGATCACTATTTTTAGTGTCTTTTATATTTTTTGAAATATACATGTAATTCATTAGATACTATATATCCAAAAACAAAAATGATGTAACTTACCAAACAAAAGCGCTGGCATGTTGATAGACACACAAACACACACAAACATACACACAAAATTCAAGCTTTCGCAACCAACGGTTGCTTCGTCAGGAAAGAGGGAAGGAGAGGGAAAGACAAAAGGATGTGGGTTTTAAGGGAGAGGGTAAGGAGTCATTCCAACCCCGGGAGCGGAGAGACTTACCTTAGGGGGAAAAAAGGACAGGTATACACTCGCACACACACACATATCCATCCGCACATACACAGACACAAGCAGACATTTGTAAAGGCAAAGAGTTTGGGCAGAGATGTCAGTCGAGGTGGAAGTACAGAGGCAAAGATGTTGTTGAATGACAGGTGAGGTACAAGCGGCGGCAACTTGAAATTAGCAGAGGTTGAGGCCTGGTGGGTAACGGGAAGAGAAGATATACTGAAGGGCAAGTTCCCATCTCCGGATTTCTGACAGGTTGGTGTTAGTGGGAAGTATCTAGATAACCCAGATTGTGTAACACTGTGCCAAGATGTGCTGGCCATGCACCGAGGCATGTTTAGCCACAGGGTGATCCTCATTACCAACAAACACTGTCTGCCTGTGTCCATTCATGTGAATGGACAGTTTGTTGCTGGTCATTCCCACATAGAAAGCTTCACAGTGTAGGCAGGTCAGTTGGTAAATCACGTGGGTGCTTTCACACGTGGCTCTGCCTTCGATCGTGTACACCTTCTGGGTTACAGGACTGGAGTAGGTGGTGGTGGGAGGGCGCATGGGACAAGTTTTATACTGGGGGTGGTTACAAGGGTAGGAGCCAGAGGGTAGGGAAAGTGGTTTGGGGATTTCATAGTGATGAACTAAGAGGTTACGAAGGTTAGGTGGACGGCGGAAAGACACTCTTGGTGGAGTGGGGAGAATTTCATGAAGGATGGATCTCATTTCAGGGCAGGATTTGAGGAAGTCGTATCCCTGTTGGAGAGCCACATTCAGAGTCTGATCCAGTCCCGGAAAGTATCCTGTCACAAGTGGGGCACTTTTGTGGTTCTTCTGTGGGAGGTTCTGGGTTTGAGGGGATGAGGAAGTGGCTCTGGTAATTTCCTTCTGTACCAGGTCAGGAGGGTAGCTGCGTGATGCAAAAGCTGTTTTCAGGTTGTTGGTGTAATGGTTCAGGGATTCCGGACTGGAGCAGATTCGTTTGCCACGAAGACCTAGGCTGTTGGGAAGGGACCGTTTGATGTGGAATGGGTGGCAGCTGTCATAATGGAGGTACTGTTGCTTGTTGGTGGGATTGAGCTGCCACCCATTCCACATCAAATGGTCCCTTCCCAACAGCCTAGGTCTTCGTGGCAAACGAATCTGCTCCAGTCCGGAATCCCTGAACCATTACACCAACAAACTGAAAACAGCTTTTGCATCCCGCAACTACCCTCCTGACCTGGTACAGAAGGAAATTACCAGAGCCACTTCCTCATCCCCTCAAACCCAGAACCTCCCATAGAAGAACCCCAAAAGTACCCCACTTGTGACAGGATACTTTCCGGGACTGGATTAGACTCTGAATGTGGCTCTCCAGCAAGGATACGACTTCATCAAATCCTGCCCTGAAATGAGATCCATCCTTCACGAAATCCTCCTCACTCCACCAAGAGTGTCTTTCCACCCTCCACCTAACCTTCATAGCCCTATGAAATCCCCAAACCACTTTCCCTACCCTCTGGCTCCTACACTTGTAACTGCCCCCAATGTAAAACCTGTCCTATGCACCCTCCCACCACCACCTACTCCAGTCCTGTAACCCGGAAGGTGTACACTATCAAAGGCAGAGCCACATGTGAAAGCACCCACGTGATTTACCAACTGACCGGCCTACACTGTGAAGCTTTCTATGTAGGAATGACCAGCAACAAACTGTCCATTCGCATGAATGGACACAGGCAGACAGTGTTTGTTGGTAATGAGGATCACCCTGCCTTGGTGCATGGCCAGCACATCTTGGCACAGTGTTACACAATCTGGGTTATCTGGATACTTCCCACTAACACCAACCTGTCAGAAATCCGGAGATGGGAACTTGCCCTTCAGTATATCTTCTCTTCCCGTTACCCACCAGGCCTCAACCTCTGCTAATTTCAAGTTGCCGCCGCTCGTACCTCACCTGTCATTCAACAACATCTTTGCCTCTGTACTTCCACCTCGACTGACATCTCTGCCCAAACTCTTTGCCTTTACAAATGTCTGCTTGTGTCTGTGTATGTGCGGATGGATATGTGTGTGTGTGCGAGTGTATACCTGTCCTTTTTTCCCCCTAAGGTAAGTCTTTCCGCTCCCGGGGTTGGAATGACTCCTTACCCTCTCCCTTAAAACCCACATCCTTTTGTCTTTCCCTCTCCTTCCCTCTTTCCTGATGAAGCAACCATTGGTTGCGAAAGCTTGAATTTTGTGTGTATGTTTGTGTTTGTTTGTGTGTTTATCAACATGCCAGCGCTTTTGTGTGGTAAGTTACATCATTTTTGTTTTTGGATATATTTTTCCCACATGGAATGTTTCCCTCTATTGTATTCATTAGATACTATGGAAGACTTGGAGATCTTGTATGACTATCACTTTTCAGAATACAACTTTCTTACATCTGTTGTCAGCCTGCAATTTTTTCTGTTAAGCCTGCAAGATTCCATAGACTGATTACATTTTCCTAGTATTCCCCCAATGAATAGGTGTCTGCACCCCTGAGCACATAAATTTGTTTAATTTCCTATACCTACAAATTATTACACCCTGATTTATACGAACTGACTGTTGACGGATTTCAATTTTGACTCGTAATAAAGTACTACACAGAAACACATGAAACAAGCAATACAACAGAGTTGCCACACCTTCTGGAAATCAGGGAATATCAGGGATTTTCAAACATGTCAGGGAAATATCAGGGAAATTTGAAAAAAAGACCTCATTTCTTTTTTCTCAGTCAACAGAATGGTTCATTTACTGAGATCTACCGAGCGAGGTGGCACAGTGGTTAGCACACTGGACTCGCATTCGGGAGGACGACGGTTCAATCCCGTCTCCAGCCATCCTGATTTATGTTTTCCGTGATTTCCCTAAATCGTTTCAGGCAAATGCCGGGATGGTTCCTTTGTAAGGGCAGGCCGATTTCCTTCCCAATCCTTTCTTAACCCAAGCTTGCACTCCGTCTCTAATGACCTCGTTGTCGACGGGACGTTAAACACTAACCACCACCACCACCACCACCTACTGAGATGTCACGCATTGCTGCTTCCCTACTCCCTCATTCTTACTGCTTCTCCCCTTCCCACCACTCACCTCAGGTTTCAGTCAGTGCTGCCTCCACTTCTTCCCACCAGCCTAGCAGATGCTGATGAGAGAGAGGGAGGTGTGAGGAGTGGTTTGGTTAGATTAGATTAGATTTACTTTCATTCCAATTGATCCGTAGTGAGTAGGTCCTCCAGGCTGTAGAACAGGTCAGAAAGACAACAATATATGACAAATGTCTACAGCTCAAACAAATAAGGTAATGTACCATTCCACGGGTCCCTAGTGGAATGATCATCATTTTTTAATGAACACTATATGAAACAATCATTTTACAAATACTAATGCACTGAATTTAAAATAAAAAAAGTTTTTTTTATTTATTTATAAGGTAATAAACATGTAATACAACTACTATAATACTTATTTACGATGAACACATTACTGCACTGAAATGGTACACACACAAATCAGTTGGTTCTACTGAGTAATTCATCAATGGAGTAGAAGGAGTTGGCCACCAATAAATCCTTTAGGCTTCTCTTAAACTGGATTTCATTGGTTGTTAAGCTTTTTACGGCTGCTGGCAAGTTATTGAAAATGTGTGTTCCTGAATAATGCACACCTTTTTGTACAAGACTAAGTTACTTGAAATCATTGTGAAGATTATTCTTATTTCTAGTATTGATTCCATGAATTGAGCTGTTGGTTTGAAAAAGTGATATATTTTAATGACAAATTTCATTAAAGAATAAATATATTGGGAAGCAGTAGTTAGTATCCCTAGTTCCCTAAACAGACTTCTGCAGGATGTTCTTGAGTTCACACCACATATAACTCTTACTGCACATTTTTATGCCCAGAAAACTTTAGCTTGACTTGATGAATTACCCCAAAAAATAATCCCATATGACATTGTGGAATGAAAGTAAGCATAGTATGCCAGCTTTTTCATTTTTATATCCTCTATGTCTGACACAATTCGCATTGCAAATAGAGATTTGTTAAGACGCTTCAGCAGTTCTGTGGTGTGCTCCTCCCAGTTGAATTTATTATCAAGCTGTAATCCCAAGAATTTAACACTGTCCACTTCTTCTATCTGCTTGTCATCATATGTTAGGCATAAACTCGTGGGACACCCCTTACGAGTTCTGAACTGCATGTAATGTGTTTTTTCAAAGTTTAGTGACACGGAATTGGCTAGGAACCAGTGATTAATGTCCACAAATATTTTATTAGCTGATCTTTCTAAGACAACACTTAATTTGCTATTTATTGCAATGTTTGTATCATCAGCAAACAGAACGAACTTGGCATCTGGTAATGTTACTGATGAAAGGTCATTTATATACACAAGAAAAAGTAAGGGCCCTAAAATGGAACCTCATGGGACCCCACATGTAATTAGTTCCCAGTTGAATGATGCCTGATAGCTTGATACATGTCTCTTTCCGAGTAACACCCTTTGTCTCCTGCCAGAGATATAAGATTTGAACCATTTTGCAGCATTTCCTGTTACACTATAATATTCTAATTTACTTAAAAGGATATTATGATTTACACAGTCAAATTCCTTTGACAGATCACAAAATATACCAGTTGTCTGCAATTTTTTATCTAATGAATTAAGCACATTTTCACTGTAAGTGTAAGCCTTCTCAACATCAGAACCCTTTAGAAATCCGAACTGTGACTTTGACAGTATGTTATTTGAGATAAGATGGTTATAAAGCCAATTGTACATTACTTTTTCTAAAATTTTTGAGAATGCTGGCAAAAGTGAAATTGGACGGAAATTTGATGCTGTTTCTTTATCTCCCTTCTTAAACAGTGCTGAACTTCAGCATATTTTAACCATTCAGGAAATATTCCACTGATAAACGACTGGTTACACAGATAGCTTAATATGTTACTTACCTCAGAATCACATGCTTTAATTAGCTTTGTTGATATATCATCATAACCACTAGATGTTTTTGATTTTAAAGATTTTATGGTGGACATTATTTCTGCTGGGGTAGTGAGGGTCAAATTTATATTATGGAAGTTACTCGAAATGTCTGGTCTGAGGTATTCCATTGTAGCATCTACAGAACCTGACAACTCCATCTTTTCAGTAACAGTTATGAAATGTTTGTTAAAAAGTTCTGCACCACTATACACATCTGTCACCAATGTATCATTTACTCTTAATATTTTTTGTCCCTCATCATGTCCGGTTCTGCCAGTCTCCTTCTTCACTATATCCCATATTGTCTCTATTTTGTTATCTGATATGACTATCTTTTCCTTGTAATATACTTGCTTTGATCTCCATATTATAATCTTTAATATTTAGCATTATTTCTGGTAATGTGCTATAGCATCAACAACGGAACTGTTTCGGATTGACAGATACAATTTTCTTTTTGTTTTACAAGGTACCCCTATACCTCGAGTAATCCACGGCTTCTTTGTAGACTTTGCTCTAACCTCGGTAAGTTTTAGGGGAAAACAGTGTTCGCATAAGGTAAGCACTTTATTATTTGTTTGGATCTCACTCTCGGAGATTGTGGACACAGCAGCTGGAGACAGCAGTCACGTGTGCACAAGTTGTGTCTGAGTGATTGTGTGCGTGCTCTCATTTTCTGACAAAGGCTACAGCGAAAGATTTAGTTGTGAGAATGTTATTGTCTTACCTGTGTGCCTGTCTGCAGCTCATCAATCATCTTTACTGTGAGTTGCTACCTATCCTCATCAGTACTGATTCTCAGAGTATTTGTGCAATTTATCTGTTGCGCAGTTTGATCAATGTGTCAATGTGTCTGCGACACGTGACTAGCTGGCCACATGAGTGTATTCCCATGACGGTCCAAACCTGTAGGCCATTGGGTATGTCTAACAGATTGGGCCTTCCAATCTCGAGCCCATTGTTTCCCAATAAACTGCAAGCCCTGCCCATCAGATCTAGTCTCAATGATCTGCCGGCAGGCTGGCACTGTTTGTGTGTGGCATAAGGTGGCAGATATTGTCAATTTATCCACAGATCCAGGACTGAGGTGCTCCTCGCAGGTAAGAGGTCGTAGGTAACGGATATCGGGAATTGTGACTGTCTCACTGCAAGTACGTTGTACGGTTCAGTGTTTTATAGACATTTTATTTATTGTAGTACATCTTGGCACTTTCAAAGTACTTTATATGTTAGAAAGTATGGATGATAAGAAGAAGAAAATTGTGGCAGTCACTGGCAGTTTGTACACTATATACTCATATATTTCTTGAAGGAAAAATCACACAATACCTGTAAAATAATAGACACAACACAGTGGGTAATAAAATACAATAATGAATGTGGTAGAACCAACATTTTATTAGTGGCCATCTATAGTGTTGATTTACACAATTCTTCCCTGCCTTATACATCTCTTTCAAGAGACCTCCTTTTTTATGAGGTTATTAAATCAGTGTTGATATTTTAAATCTGTCTTGCAACACCATGAAAACGCATATTTTTGTCACCAGATGTGTTTTGTGGTATTGAAATAAAATAACAACAGTGGTCTTAATGAAACACATATACCATCTCCATCTAAAAACAGTTCTCACACAGGGAGGGGGATTGTTTAGGAGTCCTTACTTTTTTTTCCAACTTATGTCTTTGCTTGCCATTGAGATCTTAAAATTTGTCAGGGAAAAATGCTATAACGTGTCTGGAAATCAGGTAAATATCAGGGAATTTCACTTGGGGAAACTTGAGGCAATCCTGTACTACTTGTTACAAGAGAAGTGACAGAACAAGTGGAGTGATGAAATGAGAGAGGATGATAATGGCAATGACAAAATGCTATGTGGGATGATGAAAAATAGAGAATGAGCTAAGGAACATTCCAAGCTCCTTATAGATAATAATCAAAATCTCATCGTGGCTGATGTTAAGATTAAAGAAACGTGGAAGCCTTACCTTGATGACTTGTTACACGTAAGTTATACACGAGAAGACACTGCTCTATCACATCCATTAGGCTCAGACAATGGAACAAACATTTCTTGGAGTGACGTGGAGTATGCCAGGAAATACACCGAAACTGGAAGAATCGGCTGGTGTTGATGAAATGACAGGAGAAATGATGAAAGCTGTGGGAATTACTGGAAAACAATGGATGTACAGACTCTTTTGTCAGATATGGAAAGAAGAGAAGGCACCTGCTTATTGGAAAATGGCGTTCATAGTTCAAATTTTTAATAAATATGGTACAATGAAATAATATAACTGTAGGGGTTGCTTTCTTCTGTTGGAAAACATTTTATTTACCAAGATTGCAAGGACGGATATGACAATTACTAGCTTCAATCAGTTAAATGGCAGTCATCAGATCACATAACAGAAAGCAGTGTCTACATCTGTTATTAAAGTGAGACACTTTGTCACAAACTTGTTTACAATTCCAAACTTAAAAACTGTAGTTACAATATACACTGTGTGATCACAAGTATCTGGACACCTGGCTGAAAATGACTTACAAGTTTGTGGTGCCCTACATTAGTAATGCTGGAATTCAATATGGTGTTGGCCTGCCCTTAGCCTCGATGACAGCTTCCACTCTCGCAGGCATACGTTCAGTCAGCTGTTGGAAGCTTTCTTGGGGAATGGCAGCCCATTCTTCACGGAGTGCTGCACTGAGGAGAGGTATCGATGTCAGTCGGTTAGGCCTGGCACGAAGTTGACGTTCCAAAACATCCCAAAGGTGTTCTATAGGATTCAGGTGAGGACTCTGTGCAGGCCAGTCCATTACAGGGATGTTATTGTCATGTAACCACTCCACCATAAGTCTTGCATTATCAACAGGTGCCCGATCATGTTGAAAGATGCAATTGCCTTCCCTGAATTGCTCTTCAACAGTGGGAACCAAGAAGGTGATTAAAACATCAATGTAGGCCTGTGCTGTGATAGTGCCATGCCAAATAACAAGGGGAGTAAGCCCCCTCCATGAAAAACATGAGCACACCATAACACGACCATCTCTGAATTTTACTGTTGGTACTACACATGTTGGCAAATGATGTTCACTGGGCATTTGCCATACCCACACCTTGCAATCAGATTGCCACATTATGTATTGTGACTCATTACTCCACACAATGTTTCTTGACTGTTCAATCGTCCACAGTTTATGCTCCTTATACCAAACGAGGTGTCATTTGGCATTTGCTGGCACGATGTGAGGCTTATGAGCAGTTGCTCGACCCTGAAATCCAAGTTTTCTTACCTCCTGCCTAACTGTCACAGAACTTGCAGTGGATCTTGATGTAGTTTGGATTTCCTGCGTGACGTTGTGGACAGATGTCTGCCTATTACACATTATGACCCTGTTCAACTGTCAGCCGTCCCTGTCAGTCTGTACACTTTTCTGCTAAATGTTGCCCTTCCCATTTCCACTTCACCATCACATCATAAAGAGTGGACCTAGAGATGTTTAGGAGTGTGGAAACCTCACATTCAGACATATGACACAACTGACACCCTATCACCTGACCACGTTTGAAGTCCGTGGGTTCCGCAGAGTGCCCCATTCTGCTCTCTCACGATGTCTAATGACTACTGAGGACGCTGATTTGGAGTACCTGATAGTAGGTGGCAGCACAATGCACCTAATATGAAAAATGTATGTTTTTGGGGGTGTCTGGATACTTTTCATCACATAGTGTATATACACTATGCATCATTTCACTGTGTGGTAGAACAGATGTATCATATGAGGCAACATAAGAAGCCATTTTGTCTGTAGACAATATCAGAAGTTACCCAACTAACAGCAATGGACAGACCATTATGTGATTTCAAGGTAACCGTTTCACTGGTTGAAACTATAGAGGAGTGTAGGTAACATCTACATCTACATACATAATCTGCAATCCACCATACGATGCGTGGTGGAGGGTACCTTGTACCACAACTAGCATCTTCTCTCCCTGTTCCACTCCCAAACAGAACGAGGGAAAAATGGCTGCCTATATGCCTCTGTACGAGCCCTAATCTCTCTTATCTTATCTTTGTGGTCTTTCCACAAAATATAAGTAAAATTGTACTGCAGTCAGCCTCAATTGCTGGTTCTCTAAATTTCCTCAGTAGCGATTCACGAAAAGAACGCCTTCTTTCCTCCAGAGACTCCCATCCCAGTTCCTGAAGCATTTCCGTAACACTCGCATGATGATCAAACCTACCAGTAACAAACCTAGCAGCCCGCCTCCGAATTGCTTCTATGTCCTCCCTCAATCCGACCTGATAGGGATCCCAAACACTCAAGCAGTACTCAAGAATAGGTCGTATTTGTATTAGTGTTTTATAAGTGGTCTCCTTTACAGATGAACCACATCTTCCCAAAATTCTAGCAATGAACTGAAGATGACTATCTGCCTTCCCCACAACTGCCGTTACATGCTTGTCCACTTCATATCGCTCTGCAATGTTACGCCTAAATATTTAATCGACATGACTGTGTCAAGCGCTGCACCACTAATGGAGTATTCAAACGTTTTGGGACTCTTTTTCCTATTCATCTGCCTTAATTTACATTTATCTATATTTAGAGTTAGCTGCCATTCTTTACACCAATCACAAATCCTGTCCAAGTCATCTTGTCACTCAATGACAACACCTTCCCGTACACCATAGCATCATCAGCAAACAGCCACACATTGCTGTCCACCCTATCCAAAAGAGAGTGAATCATTTTGTGGGGAGAGAGAGGGAGAATGCTGGTGGCGTCACCATATTGCCCCTCCAGTGCTGTCAGCACTGAACTCTCATGCATCAGCTGAGTGGGCTGCTAAGTGGTTACATGGCTAGCAGTGTTGTTATTCGTAAGAGTTTCACCATCCCAATGGATATGTTATGCACCTAGTAGAGTATATTCTACCTATATTTTAATTTCCCATTTCAGTCGTCCTTTCTCAGTAGTTCTGTCTTGCTATTTCCATGGATTCCAGTCTGTTTTTGATGTACTAATTTTGATGCAGTCTATAAAATACCATAAGTAATGCATATTTCATCGTTATACATTATTCTTTTTATTTAGACAAAATGATGACAGTGATGACACTTCCTAAGTGAAGAAGCACTCTTAACAACTTGCGGCTGAAACCTGTTCGAAATTTTTGACAAAGTATCCTTAAATTTTTCATTTTTATTGGGATGAATATGCAGTTGCTGCACAGATTACTGTATATATCAAGCAATGTTGTAACCATGTAAATGAACAATATACTACTAATTTTGTAGACAATGCAATTGTCAGCCACTATTTTAGAATGAACACAGACAGCTAGAAAACGAACATGCACTGAAATGACCTTCAACGGTAGAAGCAATAATACTTTGATCGAGCAAAAATGACAGCAATGAAAATGAATTTCAATAGCTACTTGGCACTACAGAAATTACAAATGACACATTTTAGCAAAGTACACCTGGATCAGTCTACATCTACATCTACATCCATACTCCACAAGCCACCTGACGGTGTGTGGCGGAGTGTACCTTGAGTACCTCTATCAGTTCTCCCTTCTATTTCAGTCTCGTATTGTTCTTGGAAAGAAGGATTGTTGGTATGCTTCTGTGTGGGCTCTAATCTCTCTGATTTTATCCTCAGGGTCTATTCGCGAGATAGACTTAGGAGGGAGCAATATACTGCTCAACTCTTCGGTGAAGGTATGTTCTCAAAACTTCAACAAAAGCCCGTACCGAGCTACTGAGCGTCTCTCCTGCAGAGTCTTCCACTGGAGTTTATCTATCATGTCTGTAACACTTTTGCGATTACTAAATGATCCTGTAATGAAGTGCGCTGCTCTCCGTTGGATCTTCTCTATCTCTTCTATCAACCCTATCTGGTACGGATCCCACACTGCTGAGCAGTATTCGAGCAGTGGGCAAACAAGCATACTGTAACCTACTTCCTTTGTTTTCGGAATGCATTTCCTTAGGATTCTTCCAATGGATCTCAGTCTGGCATCTGCTTTACCGCCAATCAACTTTATATGATCATTCCATTTTAAATCACTCCTAATGCATACTCCCAGATAATTTATGGATTTAACTGCTTCCAGTTGCTGGTGTAGCTAAATGATAAGGGATCTATCTTTCTATGTATTCACAGCACATTACACTTATCTACATTGAGATTCAATTGCCATTCCCTGCACCTTGCATCAATTTGCTGCAGATCCCCCTGCATTTCAGTACAATTTTCCATTGTTACAACCTCTCGATATACCACAGCATCATCCACAAAAAGCCTCAGTGAACTTCCGATGTCATCCACAAGGTCATTTATGGATATTGTGAATAGCAACGGTCCTACGACACTCCCCTGCGGCACACCTGAAATCACTCTTACTTCGGAAGACTTCTCTCCATTGATAATTTTGTAGACAGTGCAATTGTCAGCCACTATTTTAGAATGAACACAGGCAGCAAGGAAACGAACATACACTGAAATGACCTTTAACAGTAGAAGCAATAATACTGTGCTCGAGCAAAAATGACAGCAATGAGAATGAATTTCAATAGCTACTTGGTACTACAGAAATTACAAATGACACATTTTAGCAAAGTACACCTGGATCAGCCATGACAGGCAGTCATGTAAAAATATATACAAGAAAAGCAACATGGGTAAGTTTGTAATAAGACTGAAATATGTCTGAATGCAAATATAAACACTGTACTATGTTATTCCACAGTGACATGAATGTAACACATTTCAAAATAATGCTAACTGTTGATTGTAAACTTGTGCTTTATATATTCAAGTCAATCTAATGAATTACTTTTGTAACTAATTTTGCACTTGCCCAGTTTGTCAAATCATAAGAAGATAAAAAATGACTGATTTTGTGAAATGTGAGAAATTACTTCCATGTACACTTATGATAGCTCTTGGTAATCACTATTTGCCTCTACACAAATAAAATGTAAAACTGCATAATCATTGTTTCAGAGATGGATTCATAGCTGCTAATAACATGTAATGCAACCACAGACACAACTGTCACACAGTCAAGGTGCTGATGAATTTAGTACTTACCTACTACAAGCCAATAAATCAACATCATCTTCTTCTCTATCAGGCTGTAAGGAATCTGGTTTATTAATGAATGAGGTTTATTACAAAAGGCTCTATAATACAGTCCCTACTAATTTCTCGTTGATAGTCCTCAGACTGTAATTTTTCTACATGTCATGCCCATGCAAAAATTGTGATGCTCTCGATTACTGCTTGCTTAAGCCCCTCAACATCTGCAGTTTTCTGTAACATAAGCTTTCAACTGCACCCATATTATCTTGATGGGACTGTAATGAGTGTCGTCGTAACTGCCGTCTGCTTCACGTCTGCTGTGCAGCGAGCTACCTTAATTTAAGTATTAACTGTATTTTTCTTACTTGTCACTTCTTCCGTGTGTATTTGCTTTTAGGAAGCTTTAATTGTCTGGTGCTATTAATAGTGTTCCATAGATTTCGTGTTTGTTTTGAATATAGTCAGAGAGAGTCCCTTTAGTCAACCATAGTGCCAGTAGTGCTAGTGTTTGTTTTCAATACAGTCCAGAGACAGGTAGTGCAATTTTCATTGTTTTCTACAAGAAGTGGCTAGCAACCCCAGTTTAATGAATAAACAGCCGCCTTTAGTGAATTAGCAGTCTAGTTAAAGGTTGAACAACTCTCTTCAGTAAATTGATTCCTTAGGATGGATAGGATGTGTGACTGCTGTGTACGGACGCAGGAGGAGCTGGCCACTGTTCGCGAACAGCTGAGCGTGTTGATGGCCGCGGTCAGCCGTCTTCAGGCTGCTGCCTCGGAGTGTAGCGGCAGTGGGGAGTCTGGTGCGTCGCAGGGTACACCCCAGGTGTTACATGCTTCACACACTGTCCCTGCTGTCGAAACATCTTCGCGGGTACCGGGCGCGAATGGGCCACCCTCTCCCCAAGGGGAGTGGCAGGTTCAGCGGCGTTCGCGGCGCATGAGGCGGAGGGTCAAAGTGGAGGCTGGCCGTGTGGCATCGCCCACTCTGCCTGTGAGTGGACATGTGGCTGCTCCTTCAGCAAGGTCCGAGCAGGCACACGGGGGGAGGGGTTTATTAGTTATTGGGAGCTCCAACGTTAGGCGGGTGATGGAGCCCCTTAGGGAAATAGCGGGAAGGTCGGGGAAGAAGCCCAGTGTTCACTCTGTCTGCTTGCCGGGGGGCCTCATCCGAGATGTGGAGGAGGCCCTACCGGCGGCGATAGAGAGCACTGGGTGCACCCGACTGCAAATTGTTGCTCATGTCGGCACCAATGACTCCTGCCGTCTGGGTTCAGAGGTCATCCTCAGTTCGTACAGGCGGTTGGCGGAATTGGTGAAGGCGGAAAGCCTCGCTCGCGGGGTGGAATCAGAGCTAACAATTTGTAGTATCGTTCCCAGAACCGATCGCGGTCCTCTGGTTTGGAGCCGAGTGGAAGGCTTAAATCAGAGACTCAGACGATTCTGCGGAGATCTGGGGTGCAAATTTCTCGACCTCCGCTATCGGGTGGAGAAATGTAGGGTCCCCCTGAATAGGTCAGGCGTGCACTACACGCCGGAAGCGGCTACAAGGGTAGCGGAGTATGTGTGGAGTGCACATGGGGGTTTTTTAGGTTAGAGAATCCCCTCCCTAGGCCCGACAAGACGCCTCCTGAGACGTGGCAAGGTAGGAGTAGGCAAAATGCAACAGGGAATAACAATATCAATGTGCTAATAGTAAACTGCAGGAGCGTCTATAGAAAGGTCCCAGAACTGCTCTCATTAATAAACGGTCACAATGCCCATATAGTACTAGGGACAGAAAGTTGGCTGAAACCAGACGTAAACAGTAATGAAATCCTAAACTCAGATTGGAATGTATACCGTAGAGACAGGCTGAACAGCGAAGGGGGAGGCGTGTTTATAGCGATAAGAAGTGCAATAATATCGAAGGAAATTGACGGAGATCCGAAATGTGAAATGATTTGGGTGAAGGTCATGGTTAAAGCAGGCTCAGACATGGTAATTGGATGTCTCTATAGGCCCCCTGGCTCAACAGCTGTTATGGCTGAGCACCTGAAGGATAATTTGGAAAATATTTCGAGTAGATTTCCCCACCATGTTATAGTTCTGGGTGGAGATTTTAATTTGCCAGATATAGACTGGGAGACTCAAATGTTCATAACGGGTGGCAGGTACAAAGAATCCTGTGAAATTTTTTTAAGCGCTTTATCTGAAAACTACCTTGAGCAGTTAAACAGAGAACCGACTCGTGGGGATAACATATTAGACCTTCTGGTGACAAACAGACCCGAACTATTTGAAAAAGTTAACACAGAACAGGGAATCAGCGATCATAAAGCGGTTACGGCATCGATGATTTCAGCCATAAATAGGAATATTAAAAAGGGTAGGAAGATTTTTCTGTTTAGCAAAAGTGACAAAAAGCAGATTTCAGAGTACCTGTTGGCTCAACACAAAAGTTTTGTCTCAAGTACAGATAGTGTTGAGGATCAGTGGACAAAGTTCAAAACCGTCGTACGTTATGCGTTAGATGAGTATGTGCCAAGCAAGATCGTAAGAGATGGAAAAGAGCCATCGTGGTACAACAACCGAGTTAGAAAACTGCTGCGGAAGCAAAGGGAACTTCACAGCAAACATAAACATAGCCAAAGCCTTGCAGACAAACAAAAATTACGCGAAGCGAAATGTAGTGTGAGGAGGGCTATGCGAGAGGCGTTCAATGAATTCGAAAGTAAAGTTCTATGTACTGACTTGGCAGAAAATCCTAAGAAATTTTGGTCTTATGTCAAAGCGGTAGGTGGATCAAAACAAAATGTCCAGACACTCTGTGACCAAAATGGTACTGAAACAGAGGATGACAGACTAAAGGCCGAAATACTAAATGTCTTTTTCCAAAGTTGTTTCACAGAGGAAGATTGCACTGTAGTTCCTTCTCTAGATTGTCGCACAGATGACAAAATGGTAGATATCGAAATAGACGACAGAGGGATAGAGAAACAATTAAAATCGCTCAAAAGAGGAAAGGCCTCTGGACATGATGGGATACCAGTTCAATTTTACACAGAGTACGCGAAGGAACTTGCCCCCCTTCTTGCAGCGGTGTACCGTAGGTCTCTAGAAGAGCGTAGCGTTCCAAAGGATTGGAAAAGGGCACAGGTCATCCCCGTTTTCAAGAAGGGACGTCGAACAGATGTGCAGAACTATAGACCTATATCTCTAACGTCGATCAGTTGTAGAATTTTGGAACACGTATTGTGTTCGAGTATAATGACTTTTCTGGAGACTAGAAATCTACTCTGTAGGAATCAGCATGGGTTTCGAAAAAGACGGTCATGTGAAACCCAGCTCGCGCTATTCGTCCACGAGTCTCAGAGGGCCATAGACATGGGTTTACAGGTAGATGCCGTGTTTCTTGAGTTCCGCAAGGCGTTCGATACAGTTCCCCACAGTCGTTTAATGAACAAAGTAAGAGCATATGGACTATCAGACCAATTGTGTGATTGGATTGAGGAGTTCCTAGATAACAGGACGCAGCATGTTATTCTCAATGGAGATAAGTCTTCCGAAGTAAGAGTGATTTCAGGTGTGCCGCAGGGGAGTGTCATAGGACCGTTGCTATTCACAATATACATAAATGACCTGGTGGATGACATCGGAAGTTCACTGAGGCTTTTTGCAGATGATGCTGTGGTGTACCGAGAGGTTGTAACAATGGAAAATTGTATTGAAATGCAGGAGGATCTGCAGCGAATTGACGCATGGTGCAGGGAATGGCAATTGAATCTCAATGTAGACAAGTGTAATGTGCTGCGAATATACAGAAAGATAGATCCTTTATCATTTAGCTACAAAATAGCAGGTCAGCAATTGGAAGCAGTTAATACCATAAATTATCTGGGAGTACGCATTAGGAGTGATTTAAAATGGAATGATCATATAATGTTGATCGTCGGTAAAGCAGATGCCAGACTGAGATTCATTGGAAGAATCCTAAGGAAATGCAATCCGAAAACAAAGGAAGTAGGTTACAGTACGCTTGTTCGCCCACTGCTTGAATACTGCTCAGCAGTGTGGGATCCATACCAGATAGGGTTGATACAAGACATAGAGAAGATCCAACGGAGAGCAGCGCGCTTCGTTACAGGATCATTTAGTAATCGCGAAAGCGTTACGGAGATGATAGATAAACTCCAGTGGAAGACTCTGCAGGAGAGATGCTCAGTAGCTCGGTACGGGCTTTTATTGAAGTTTCGAGAACATACCTTCACCGAAGAGTCAAGCAGTATATTGCTCCCTCCTACGTATATCTTGCGAAGAGACCATGAGGATAAAATCAGAGAGATTAGAGCCCACACAGAGGCATACCGACAATCCTTCTTTCCACGAACAATACGAGACTGGAATAGAAGGGAGAACCGATAGAGGTACTGAAGGTACCCTCCGCCACACACCGTCAGGTGGCTTGCGGAGTATGGACGTAGATGTAGATGTAGATGGTATTAATGTAATTACTTGTTGTCTAGTGATCTCATCTGTTTCATATTTATGGTAAGCTGGCTTATTTGGATTGACAAGCAGCATCAGTGCCACTCTGGTTCATGACAGGTTGTGAAGGGTGTTATTACTCAGTAACCGAGGGATAATATCTGACTGCCTGGTAAGGGTAGTAGGGATTTTGTTGAGTTGTACTGAATAGACACTGGTGTTGTCCATCACAATAACTGAATTTGGTCGGAGATACTGCAATAATTGTTTTATAAACTGTAGTTTAAATACACTGCACATCATCTTGCTATGGTAACCCTCAGAGTTCTTTGATTTTGAAGCCTTAAACATTAGTTTACTCTAAGGAATAAATCCTGCATCCACTGACACTGCATGTATGGTAATAAGTTGATTACTTTCAGTATTGGGATCCGTTCTGTTTCTTCTGTACATAAATGATCTAAGCTTAAATGTTGATGCACGCAAAACAATCATATTTGCAGATGACACCACGATTCTATTAAAAGGAGACGATGATGAACAGTTACAGCAGACAGTAAACATGGTCACGAAACAACTTAGCAGCTGGGCACAGAGTAATCAGCTTGTAATAAACAGTAAGAAAACCATTGCTCTAAAATTCCACAATGTTCCTAACAAGGACATGTTTATCCCATCAGTCTCTATCAATGACGAACCAGTTGGTAACAGTACTGAAACCAAATTATTAGGACTTTGGCTGCAGAGTGACATCAGATGGAATAAGCATATTGAATATCTCAATGCAGAACTGAGCAAAACATGTTACCTTATTTGTTCATTAAAATCATGCTGTAGTGAGAAAACAGTACTGAATGCATATCATGCGTACTTTCATTCTCGTCTTAGATATGGGGTCACCTTCTGGGGAAACTCTAAAACAGCTAATAGCACTTTTAAACTACAAAAAAGGCCATTAGAATCTTGTTTGGGTGCAAGCCTAGAGACTCTTTTAAACCCCTGTTTAAGAAATCTGGTATTCCTCCATTATCATGTGTATACATTATGGAAACCCTTTTGTTCTTTAAATTAAATGTAATAGGCAAGGACCAGAGACTGTAAAAAAACTGTGATATACATGAGCACTTTACCAGACAAAACAGAAACTTACATATGACTCAAATCAGCACAGCACTGTGCCAAAAACGTACTTTTCACATGGGAGTTAAGCTTTATAACAAACTTCCTGAAAACATAAAAGCTATCACTGAGGTCAATACATTTGGAAAATCTCTAAAGTCATATTTACAGCATCACTGCTTTTACTCCATTGAAGAATATTTAAATTTATGAAATGTGTTATATAAATACTTACGTGTAAAGTGTATTATTGTAAGCTTAAATATGTATGCCTTGAAATTACTTTCAGCCTGTATATTTATAACTTGACTTGTCCAATGTCTTATGCATAAGCTGCTATGTAGACAACAGGACCAATAAAAAATACAATACAATACAATACAACAACTGGAACTTTAAAACCAGCAAATCCATTGCTCATTTTCCAGCACATTGACCTGGTATGGTTTTGGTTCACATACATTTCTTTGATATAAAATATGTGAGATGTCCCACTATCTTGAATCTCCTGCATTCTTCTTAAAAATATAATTCTTGCAGCTACAATGTAACTTCTGTCTATAAGAAATTTTCTCTCATCATCAATCTTACAATATCAAAAGCGCATTTCCTTTAATATCTAGAGCACTGTCAACTGACTGCCATTAAAATACAGTTTCTCTTTCATTTAAGAAAGTAAATTGTCTGCAGTCAGATATTTGCCTCTCGAATGTGTATTAAGCATAGTGCGATGCAAAAAATTCTTAGAGAAATTGTCCAGATTGCTTACTTCAGTTTTACAATTTCACCACTTCACTACGATTAAAAGGTGCTGACCCACTGGACCTGATAGACATGTTCGCCTCACTGGAGACACACAGCAAAGTTCACAGTGCCACACGGCATGCCTCAGCTGTTCTTGCCTGTCTGTTGGCAACAGTAATACAACATACAGAAAGCTGGCCGAAACCTGAAATTAATAGTTGTGATATTTTTGGGAGAAATTTAAGTGTACATAAAAAGGATAGGTTAATGGAACATGTAGATGGTGTATTTGTCACAGTAGACAAAAAACTCAAATGCACCGAGATAGAAATTGAAGCTGCATGCAATACTGTTTGAGCAAGACTCTGTATCAAGGGTGGGCATAAAATGATAGTTGGATCCTTCTGTCACCCACCATACCCCCTGATGTAAATGAAAACTTCAGAGAAAATGCCAGTTCACTTTTACATATGTTCCCCGATCATACTGTAATCATTGGTGGAGACTTCAATCATCCAACAATTAATTGGGAAAATTACAATTTTGTTAATGGTGAGCGTGACAAGACAACCTGTGGAATTTTATTGAATGCCTTGTCTAAAAACTGCCTAGAACAGCTATTTAGGAACCCCACTGACGATGGAAATATATTGGATCTAATGGCAACAAACAGACCTGACCTCTACCTCTTTGAGGAAATCCACATTAAAACTCATATCAGTGAATAGCAGTTGTGGCAACAATGATTACCAAAGTACAAAAGACAAATAGAACAAACAGAAAGATATATATATATGTACAGCAAAATAGATAAAGTATCAGTAATGTCATATCTCAATGAGGAACCTGAAACTTTTGGCACAGGTCAGTAGCATGTAAAGGATACTTGGCTCAAGTTTAAAAGAATCACTGGATAGATATGTATTTAGTAGAACAATTCATAATGGGAGTGAACCTCCATGGTATACAGTCACTGTAAAGAAACGTCTAAGGAAACAGAGATTACTGCGTAATATGTGTAAAATGAAGTGTAGGGCTATAGATAGAGAGATGCTAAATGAAATGAGTTTGCCTGACAAGAGAGCAATGATATTTCACAAAATCCAAAGAAATTCCGGTTGTATGTAAAGGCTGTTAGTGGCACCAAAGTTAGTGTCCACTTCCTAGTGTATGAGAAACGAACTAAAATTGACAGTAACAAAGCAAAAGCTGAAATGCTTAACTCCATTTTGAGGAAAAAGAGATTACTGCATGTTGCTGTTGTGGTCTTCAGTCCTGAGACTGGTTTGATGCAGCTCTCCATGCTACTCTATCCTGTGCAAGCTTCTTCATCTCCCAGTATCTACTGCAACCTACATCCTTCTGAACCTGCTTAGTGTATTCATCTCTTGGTCTCCCTCTATGATTTTTACCCTCCACGCTGCCCTCCAGTACTAAATTGGTGATGCCGCGATGTCTCAGAACATGTCCTAACTACCGATCCTTTCTTCTAGTCAAGTTGTGCCACAAACTTCTCTTCTCCCCAATCCTATTCAGTACGTCCTCATTAGTTACATGATCTACCCACCTTATCTTCAGCATTCTTCTGTAGCACCACATTTCGAAAGCTTCTATTCTCTTCTTTTCCAAGCTAGTTATCGTCCATGTTTCACTTCCATACATGGCTACACTCCATACAAATACTTTCAGAAACGACTTCCTGATACTTAAATCTATACTCGATGTTAACAAATTTCTCTTCTTCAGAAATGATATCCTTGCCATTGCCAGTCTACATTTTATATCCTCTCTACTTTGACCATCATCAGTTATTTTACTCCCTAAATAGCAAAACTCCTTTACTACTTTAAGTGTCTCATTTCCTAATCTAATTCCCTCAGCATCACCCGATTTAATTTGACTACATTCCATTATTACTGGATAAGACGTATAAAATGAAGCCTAGGGCTATAGATAGAGAGATGCTAAATCAACTGTGTTTGGCTGTCAAGAGGGCAATTATGTTTCACAAAACCCAAAGACATTCTTGTTGTATGTAAAGGCTGCTAGTGGCGTCAAAGTTAGTGTCCAGTTCCTAGTGAATGAGACAGGAACTAAAATTGACAGTAGCAAAACAAAAGATGAAATGCTTACCTCCATTTTCAAATGTTTCTTTACAAATAAAAATCCAGGAGAATTGCCCCAATTTAATCCTTGTACCACTGAAAAGATGACTGAAATAAGCACTAGTGTCAGTGATGTTGAGGAGCAGCTGAAATTGTTAAAATTGAACAAAACTCCAGGTCCCAATGGAATCCCTGTGAGATTCTATCCTGAATATGTGGCTGAGTTAGCCCCTCTTCTCACTATAATCTATCATAGATCCCTCAAATAAAAACCTGTGCCCAGTTCTTGGAGAAAGGCACAGGTCACACCTGTCTGCAAGAACGATAGTAGATTTGCTGTAGAATCTCAGAACATGTCCTGAGTTCAAATATAATAGGGTATCTTGAACAGAATGGCCTCCTCAATGCCAACCAGCATGGTTTTCAAAAACATCGCTCATGTGAAACACAACTCACACTTTTCTCACATGACATACTGAAAGCTTTGGATCAAGGCAAACAGGTAGATGCAGTTTCTGAAAAGCATTTGACTCAGTACCGCACCTACACTTATTGTCAAAAGTATGAACATATAGGGAGGGCATCAAGTGACATTTGTGACTATATTGAGGACCTTTTGGTAGGGAGGACACAGCATGTTATCTTGGATGGAGAGTCATCATGAGATCTAGAACTTCAGGTATGCCTCATGGAAGTTTGTTGGGACCCTTGCTATTCATGTTGTATTTTAATGACCTTGCAGACAATGTTAATAATAAACTCAGGCTTTTTGCAGATGATACAGTTATCTATAATGAAGTACTGTCTGAGAGAAGCTGCATAAAGATTCAGTCAGATCTTGATAAGATTTCAACATGGTGCAGAGTTTGGCAATTTGCTCTAAATGTTCATGCAATGATAAAACAAAATGTCTCATGACTATAATATCAGTGAGTCACTGTTGGAATTGGCCAACTGATACAAATACATGGGTGTAACACTTTATAGGGATAAGGAATGGAATGATCACATAGGTTCAGGCATGGGTACAGCAGATTGTAGACTTTGGTTTGTTGGTAGAATACTGGGGAAGTGTAATCAGTCTACAAAACAGATTGCTTGTAAATCACTTGTGCGATCAGCTCTAGAATATTGCTCAAGTGTATGGGACCCATACCAGATAGGACTGAAGGGGATATTGAATATGTATGGAGAAGGACAGCATGAATGGTCATAGCTTTGTTTAATCCACACGAGGATACTGAAGGAACTGAAATGGCAGGCCCTTGAAGACAGATGTAAACTATCCTGAGAAAGTTATTAACAAAGTTTCAAGAACAGGCTTTAAATTATTATGCTATGGATATGTTTGTATAAATTTCCAGATACCCACCTAAAAAAAATTCAATACTCAGCTTGATACTTTACTAAATAAAGTAGTAACAAATTGAAAAACAGTTCTTATATGTGGAGACCTAAACGTAGACTTTAGTAAGCGAAGAAATTCAAAATCTGAGCTGATGAACATATTAACAGCCAATAATTTCGAGATTACAATCCACTAATACAGACCAAATAATAATAAGCTCCAAAACAAAATATAAATAAGTTGTAATAAAAGCTGAAATGGCAGACCATCATGCACAGGCTATAAGCTTTAGTGTAAACACTAATCCATCCTATAATTATATGAGGAACACTACACACGTGGGCAGAACTTTCAGTAATACTGCAGTACAAACATCCCAGAATTATCTCCAACAAGAATCATGGGACATAGTGTATGGTACAGAAAATATTTCTGATAAGTTTCAGACATTCATGAATATTTTTAAATATTATTTTGATCTTGCTTTTCCATTGAAAGCCAAAACAACACAAACCACTAAAAGCAACAAGTGGATTACTACTGGTATAAGGAAATCTTGTGCTAGAAAATGGTACCTTCACAATATTTCAAGATGCTACAACACAACTCAGGAGTTTGGGAGTTACTTTAAGAAATATAAATCTATCTTAAATAAAATAATAAAGGAGGCAAAGAAACGAGACAATGACAAATACATAGAAGATGCTTCAAACAGAACCAAAGCAATCTGGCAAGTTGTAAAAAAAGAAACCAAATCTTACAAAAGTAGAGTTAATAATATAGTATTAAAGGCTGGCTTGGAAAACATTAATCACCCACAGGAAGTAGCTAATATGTTTAATAACTATTTTATAAATGTAACAGAGAAACTACCACAAAAGACTTCTAATAGAAAACAGCATTCAGAAACAGGGAAAAAAGTCTCTAGCAGATCAATGTTTCTGTACCCAACAAATGTAGAAGAAGTACAGGTTACAATAAAAAGTCTCAAAATGAAACACTGCAGGTGTAGATGATATACCTGATTTCATTATAAAGAAGTGTGGGGTCTTGATTACTGAGCCCTTAACCCACCTATGTAACCTATCTTTTGCTACAGGAACTTTTCCTTCATGTTTGAAAATGGCAAAGGTAAAGCCATTATACAAGAAAAGAAACAAAGATGATGTTTCCAACTACAAACCACTGGCACTTCTGTCTGTTTTCTCAAAATTATTAGAAATACTTTTCAATAAGAGGCTAACAGACTTCTTAGAGGTAAATGGCATTCTCTCAGAATCTCAACATGGATTTAGAGCAAACCGCTCAACCAAATCTGCAGTTCACTCCTTTCTATTAGAGGCACTGGTAGCATTAGACAACAAAAAACTTACCATGGGCATATTTTTAGATTTGGCAAAGGTATTTGACACCATAAATCATGACAAATTGCTACACAAGCTAGAAAATCTTGGCATTAGGGGAACAGCTAACAACTGGCTCAGCTCTTATCTTAAAAACAGGGAACAATATGTGGAAATAGATCAAGAAAGGGACAATGACATTAGGAAATATAATTCCAAGCTGTTTTTGTTGTTGTCCTCAGTCCTGGGACTGGTTTGATGCAGCTCTCCATGCTACTTTATCCTGTGCAAGCTTCTTCATCTCCCAGTACTTACTGCAACCTACATCCTTCTGAATCTGCTTAGTGTATTCATCTCTTGGTCTCCCTCTATGATTTTTACCCTCCATGCTGCCCTCCAATGCTAAATTTGTGATCCCTTGATGCCTCAGAAAATGTCCTACCAAACGGTCCCTTCTACTTGTCAAGTAGTGCCACAAACTCCTCTTCTCCCCAATTCTGTTCAATACCTCCTCATTAGTTATATGATCTACCCATCTAATCTTCAGCATTCTTCTGTAGCACCACATTTCAAAAGCTTCTATTCTCTTCCTGTCCAAACTATTTATCGTCCATGTTTCACTTCCATACATGGCTACACTCCATACAAATACTTTCAGAAACGACTTCCTGCCACTTAAATCTATACTCGATGTTAACAAATTTCTCTTCTTCAGCAACGCTTTCCTTGCCATTGCCAGTCTACATTTTATATCCCGTCTACTTCAACCATCATCAGTTATTTTGCTCCCCAAATAGCAAAACCCCTTTACTACTTTAAGTGTCTCATTTCCTAATCCAATTCCCTCAGCATCACCCGACTTAATTCGACTACATTCCATTATCCTCCTTTTGCTTTTGTTGATGTTCATCTTACATCCTCCTTTCAAGACACTGTCCATTCCGTTCAACTGCTCTTTCAAGTCCTTTGCTGTCTCTGACAGAATTACGTCATCGGCGAACCTCAAAGTTTTTATTTCTTCTCTATGGACTTTAATACCTACTCCGAATTTTTCTTTTGTTTCCTTTACTGCTTGCTCAATATACAGATTGAATAACACCAGGGAGAGGCTACAACCCTGTCTCACTCCCTTCCCAACCACTGCTTCCCTTTCGTGCCCGTCGACTCTTATAACTGCCATCTGGTATCTGTACAAATTGTAAATAGCCTTTTGCTCCCTGTATTTTACCCCTGCCACCTTCAGAATTTGAAAGAGAGTATTCCAGTCAACATTGTCAAAAGCTTTCTCTAAGTCTACAAATGCTAGAAATGTAGGTTTGCCTTTCCTTAATCTTTCTTCTAAGATATGTCATATGGTCAGTATTGCCTCACATGTTCCGTTTCCACGGAATCCAAATTGATCTTCACTGAGGTTGGCTTCTACCAGTTTTTCCATTTGTCTGTAAAGAATTCGCATTAGTATTTTGCAGCTGTGACTTATTAAACTGATAGTTCGGTAATTTTCACATCTGTCAACACCTGCTTTCTTTGGGATTGGAATTATTATATTCTTCTTGAAGTCTGAGGGTATTTCGCCTGTGTTGTACACCTTGCTCACCAGATGGTAGAGTTTTGTCAGGACTGGCTCTCCCAAGGCCATCAGTAGTTCCAATGGAATGTTGTCTACTCCCGGGGCCTTGTTTTGACTCAGGTCTTTCAGTGCTCTGTCAAACTCTTTACGCAGTATCGTATCTCCCATTTCATCTTCATCTACATCCTCTTCCATTTCCATAATATTGTCCTCCAAAATTCCAAGCTACTGACTGTTAAATATGGAGTGCCATAATGATCAGTAATGGGTCCTGTTCTGTTCTTACTCCATGTAAACGACATACATGGCATAAGCAATGACAGCAGTAAAATATTTCAATTTGCTGATGATACAAGTGTTCTAATTACAGGAAACTCAGAAGAAACTCTTGTAAAAAACATAAAAGAAACCACTGACAAGCTAACATGTTACTTTGATGACAATGATTTAATAATAAACACTGAAAAAACTGTAGCTATGGATATACACACAGCACAATCAAAAAATCTGATATCACCCAATCTAGAGCTATATGGACAGACAACTGCCAAAACAGCCTGTACCAAATTTCTTGGACTTCATCTACAAGGCAACTTGCAATGAGAAGCACATATTGAGCAAATGAACAAAAAATTAAGTACTCCTTATTTTGTGCTGCGTACATTAAAAAATTGTACCTGCTACAACAGCCTTCAGTTGTTAACTCCGGCTATCAATTCTTTGTTTGCAGTGTATCTTCGTCCACCGAGTAAAATTTTCAGTTTTGGGAAGAGATGAAAGCCTGAAAGAGCCGTATCAGATGAATAAGGTGGGTGTGGCAACAATTCGTACCTTACTTCATGTAATTTTACCATGGCCATGGCAGATGTGTGCGGGTGCGGATTGTCTTGATGGAACATGACTTTCTTCTTTGCTAAACGTGGCCTTTTTTCACGTGTCTTTTGTTCAAATTTGTCCAGGAGGTTATCACAGTATTCTCCAGTAATTGTTTGCCCAGTGGGGAGATAATCCACAAACAGAATCCCCTTCGCATCCCAGAACACTGATGTCATGACCTTTCCTGCTGTAGGAATTGTCTTTGCTTCCTTTGGTGGCAGAGAATCAGCATGTTTCCACTGCTCTGACTATTGTTTTGTCTTTCGAGTATATTAGTGCACCCAAGTTTCACCTGTGGTCACAAACCAGTGCAAAGCTGTTTTTCGTTTCTCCTAAAACTGGCCAAACATTGTTCCAGTATGTCCATTCTCGCTCGTTTTTGATCTGGCGTCAAGAGTCGTGGCACCCATCTAGCAGATAATTTTTTCATTTCTGATTCTTCAGTTAAAATGTGATATACCCTTTCAGTTGACATCTGGCATGTGTGAGTAATCTCACACACTTTCAATTGGCAATCCTCCGTGACCATTTTGTGCAGTTTTGCAACAATTACTGGAGTAGTGACACATCTTGGCCGACCACTGCACGGATCATCATCTGAGCTCTCTCGACCAAATTTAAATGCATGTGTCCACTTGGCAGCAGTCGAATATGAAGAACCAGAATCTCCCCGTGTATTCTGGAAATCGACATGAATGTCCTCTGCTTTCGTACCTTTCTGTACAGAGTACTTAATCACTGCTCGAGTCTCGATTCATTCTGCCTTCACAAATCTCTATGCATGAACATTGATCTGTTGTAGAATTTTAGAACATGTTTTTTGCTCACGTATCATGTCATTTCTGGAAACCCAGAATCTACTGTGTAGGAATAAACATGGATTCCAGAAACAGCGATTGTGTGAGACCCAACTCGCTTTATTTGTTCATGAGACCCAGAAAATATTAGATACAGGCTCCCAGGTAGATGCCATTTTCCTTTACTTCTGGAAGGCATTCCATACAGTTCTGCACTGTTGCCTGATAAACAAAGTAAGAGCCTACGGAATATCAGACCAGCTGTGTGGCTGGATTGAAGAGTTTTTAGCAAACAGAACACAGCATGTTGCTCTCAATGGAGAGACTTCTACAGACGTTAAAGTAACCTCTGGCATGCCACAGGGGAGCATTATGGGACCATTGCTTTTTACAATATATATAAAAATGACCTAGTAGATAGCGTCGGAAGTTCCATGCGGCTTTTCGCGGATGATGCTGTAGTATACGGAGAAGTTGCAGCATTAGAAAATTGCAGCGAAATGCAGGAAGATCTGCAGCGGATAGGCACTTGCTGCAGGGAGTGGCAACTCACCCTTAACATAGACAAATGAAATGTATTGCGAATACATAGAAAGAAGGATCCTTTATTGTATGATTATGTGATATCGGAACAAACACTGGTGGCAGTTACTTCTGTAAAATATCTGGGAGTATGCGTGCGGAACGATTTGAAGTGGAATGATCATATAAAATTAATTGTTGGTAAGGCGGGTACCAGGTTGAGATTCATTGGGAGAGTGCTTAGAAAATGTAGTCCATCAACAAAGGAGGTGGCTTACAAAACACTCGTTCGACCTATACTTGAGTATTGCTCATCAGTGTGGGATCCGTACCAGATCGGGTTGACGGAGGAGGTAGAGAAGATCCAAAGAAGAGCGGAGCGTTTCATCACAGGGTTATTTGGTAACCGTGATAGCATTACGGAGATGTTTAACAAACTCAAGTGGCAGACTCTGCAAGAGAGGCGCTCTGCATCGCGGTGTAGCTCGCTCGCCAGGTTTCGAGAGGGTGCGTTTCTGGATGAGGTGTCGAATATATTGCTTCCCCCTACTTATACCTCCCGAGGAGATCACGAATGTAAAATTAGAGAGATTTGAGCACGCACGGAGGCTTTCTGGCAGTCGTTCTTCCCACGAACCATACGTGACTGGAACAGGAAAGGGAGGTAATGACAGTGGCACGTAAAGTGCCCTTCGCCACACACCGTTGGGTGGCTTGTGGAGTATAAATGTAGATGTAGATGTAGATGTAGATGTAGAACAACAACAGAGCCACATCACCACTGCAGCTCTCTTCCGAGACCACTGATGTGGCACATTTTACAGGCAACAGTCCAACGAATATCACGTGAACAACTCATCACACTAATGCTGACCTGCCTCAGTAATTCCGGAAACTTTTCGAACCACCCTCGTATCACTGTCTGCAGTAGAATTATCTTCAGTGATGAGTCCCACTATGAACTGAGCCCTGATGACCAGTGATGACATGTCTGGAGAAGCACCAGGCAGTGGTGGGAAACCGACCCGACCGTTGCCCACCGTATAACCCAGGAGTGACGGTCTGGGGTGCCATTTCATTTTATAGTAGGACAATTTTGGTTGTCATCCGTGACATCCTTAAAGCACAGTGGTATGTCAATTACTTGATTTGATTTGATTTATTCCATGTTCCATAGGTCCAACTTTGTTGGATTCACAAGGATGTGGAACGAGTCAGTTTTTTACAAATACAATCTAAAAATCTTATAGCATATACAGAAATTTGAGTACATAATTATATAAAAATTTATACAGTATATTCTTTGGGCAGCAATACAGAAAAAGAAAATACATATTTCCTTAGAATCATTAAAGCACTACAGAAAACAGATACAGAGCACACACAGATACAGAGCTCAGGTTAAATAACATTCTTAGTGGCATTATGTCAACTTGTATTTCATAATATTAAAATTTTACAATTTATTTAGTTCAAAATTCATCTAGACTGTAAAAAGCTTTTTCTAGCAGAAATATTTTTAGCGCTTTCTCAAACTTACTCTCGTTATGAATCTCTGTCTTTATTTCAGGAGGAAGAGCATTGAAGAGTTTTGTTCCAGTGTAGTGTACACCCTTTTGCACCAAGCTCAAATTTCTGTGCTACCTGTGTATGTCATCCTTCCTCCATGTGTTATGCTCATGATAATTACTGTTTGGTTGAAATATCTCTATATTTTTGCAAACAAAACATACGACAGAAAAAATATATTGGCATATAGTTGTGTATATTTTAAGTTTTTGAAAGCTATTTCTACACGAGTCTCTTGGGTGCAATCCACATATAATTCTTAAAGTTCGCTTCTGTGCAATGAACACTTTCCTTGCTAATGGCTGATTGGCCCAAAAAATAATTTCGTACTCAATGAGAGAGTGAAAATAACCATAGTATGCCACTTGTGCAGTGTTAGGTTCAACACATGTAGTGACAACCTGTAAAGCATAGGTAGCAGAGCTAAGCCTCTTACAGAGATCAATAATATGTGAAGACCAGCTCATTTTCTTGTCCATGTGCACTCCAAGAAATTTTGTTGTTTCCATTCTTTCTATTGGTTGATTACCACATGTCACACTTATCTCTCTCTCTTTTTCTGTTTTCGTACAGAACTGAATAAAGCTGGTCTTAATGGAATTTAATGAGAGACCATTCACCTTGAACCAATTAACGACATCTGAGAGTATGTGATTAATCAGTTCCTCAAGACTGTCGTCTGTTCTACTGCTCATAAAAATTGTGGTAACATCAGCAAATAATGTAAATTTACATGGCAGGCTTATACATGATGGTAGATCATTTATGAAATTTCAGCAAGAAAATGCCAGCCTGCACACAGCAAGAGTTTCTACTGCCCGTACTCGTGCTTGAGAAACCCTACCTCGGCCGACGAGGTCACCGGTGCCCTTCCCGATTGAGAACATTTGGAGCATTATGGGCAGGGCCCTCCAATCAGCTAGGGTTTTGATGAGCTAATGTGCCAGTTGTACAGCACATCTTGGTATAAGTGGTGCAGCAGGAAAATGGCTTGACTCGTACCTGTCAAACAGGAAACAAAAAGTTGTAGTAGATAGTCAAGATGGTGTCCCATTATCTTCAGAATGGGGTACCATCACATGTGGAGTGCTGTAGGGCTCAGTTCTGGGCCCCATACTTTTTATTATATTAATTAATGATCTCCCGTGTGGAGTTTGCTGGTCTCCCATCGGGCGCCTCCCCAGGTGGTGGATAGGGGAATGCTCACCAGATATGGTGGGTACCGGGGAAATAAAATACCCGGGGTGGACCAAAACTAGCAACTGCTGCCTTGTAGTATGATATTGGCTTATCAAAGGCTTAAGGAAGAAAACCTTGAGTAAAAATTACCTGGTCCTCCGGGTTGGGGGTTGTGCAGTGGGCCAGCTCCTCACTCACATAAAAACATAAAAATGCTAAAAAACCTAATAATATGCCTCGGAAAAATTGGAACTTTGGACGACGAACTGGCGATGAGAAACGGAAAATTATGTTTGGATGCTGGAATGTGCAAGGTGTTTCCACTAAAATAAATTTACTACCTGCAGAACTTGACATGTTCATCATGGATGTTGTCGTACTCTCTGAAACAAAGAAGAAAGGCCAAGGAGAAGAAGAACTGGATAATTATGTACATATCTGGAGTGGGGTATCAAAAGCAGTAAGAGCCAAAGCAGGAGTCTCCATTATGATAAAGAAATCATGGAAAGAAAGAATCACAAATTGGACATTCATCAATCAACGTATTATAACTGTTGAAATGACATTATTTGCTAGGGAAGTTATGATTATTGGCATATATGCACCCACGAACGACTCAAAAGATAAGGAGAAAGATACATTTTGGGACACCCTCAGGGAGACTATTGAAAAAATCCCAATAAGAAAGGAACTGATTATCATGGCAGATCTGAATGGAAGGGTAGGAATTAGAGAATCTTGCAGAATAGTAGGAAAACATGGAGAGGACGAATATAATGACAATGGGGAACGATTGATTGCAATTTGTGAACAATTTGATCTAAAAATTACCAACACATTTTTCAAACATAAGGACATTCATAAATATACTTGGCAACAGAACACCAAAGAACTTTGTTCTATAATAGATTATATTATCATTAGGCAAACAAGTAGTTTCAAAGCAGTAGACGTCAGATCTTATAGGGGAGCCCAGTGTGGATCAGACCACTATCTAGTTAAAATGAAGTCTTTCTGGCCATGGAAGAATGCAAGGAGTGATACAAGTAACATAAATAAAACAAACCAGATTGAGAAAGATGAAAATTTACCTTTTAATATTGACAACCTACAAGACGAAAGTATCAGAAAACTGTGTGTTTTCAGAAGTCACATCAAATACCTTTACGGGGAGGAGATGGTTCAGGATATCCACGTATTGGATAAATTACGTGAGAAAAGAGCCAGGTTGCTGTGTTCACTAAATTTTTTACTGAAATGTAGAGACAATAAATTGATTCCAACTTTCGCCAGAGTTGTTCATTTTATTAATAGTGTGGCTGCCAACAATATAAAACGCAAGGCGAGTCTGGCTTTAGTAAGAGAACGAATCCGTTTTACGCGACATGAGTTAGACGCTGTCGCCAGGAATTTATATTATTTACATCTGAAGATTTCAGCAAGATGTTCTTCCCTTAGTTGGGACTGGATTGACGGCGTATCCTGGGCCAAGGCAGACTGGGCTCACAGGGACAGTACGAACAGACAAAGTGCAAAGTTTAGCCAACTCGTAACACGAAAACCGCAAGAAGCTATCTCTGGACGGTCCGTGGTGAACCTCACGGAGAAATCTTTTGATGATGCGACGATGTCAGTGCTTGCGAAAGGTTTAAACTTCGCTCCTACACCTGCCTCACTGCCTTTAACGGATTTCATCAGTTCCATTGAGGAAGCCATTAGACGTCTCCCTGTGGATTCTGCAGACGAAATTCGACGTGAATCTTGCCGAACGTTGTTGAAATGTGCGCCACAACGGAGTAACATCTCGCCAGCTGAAAGAGCTGCTCTCCGCAGCCTGAGAGAAGATACTAGCACAGTCATACTGCCTGCGGATAAGGGTAACGCCACAGTTCTTCTGACAAGAGAAGCCTACAACGAGAAGATATATTGTCAGCTAAATGATTCTACGTACCGTAGAATTGAAAAGGACCCAACAAGCCAAATATCAAGGAAAACTACTACCCTTTTGAACGACTGTTCTCTACCTGAAGAAGTTATCAAGAGATTGAGACCACACAATGCAGTACCACCAAGACTCTACGGTCTTCCGAAGATACACAAGGATGGTGCCCCACTACGATTAATAGTGAGTAATATTGGTGCTGCGACCTATTCTACAGCAAAATATCTGGCCTCGTTACTAAAGCCATATGTGGGTAAGTGTTGCCACCATATACGTAATTCCGAGGATTTTGTCAGTCGCTTGAAGGAAGTTAAGCTTAGCAGCTCGGATTTATTAGTCAGCTTTGATGTGGTCTCACTTTTTACCAAAGTGCCTTTAATGGAATCATTACATCTTATTGGTAACTTATTCAGTGCAGAAATGACGGCCTTGTTTGAACATATACTCTCCTCAACGTACTTTTTATTCAATGACGAATTCTTTGAACAAACAGACGGCGTCGCCATGGGGAGCCCTTTGTCGCCTGTGGTAGCTAATCTCTTTATGGAGGACTTTGAGGAGAAAGCACTTGAGTCTGCTGTTTTAAAGCCTACGGTCTTCTGGCGGTACGTAGATGATACTTTTGCTGTATGGCCTCATGGCAGACAGGAACTGGAGAAATTCCTTCATCACTTAAACTCATTACATGAGAACATCAAATTTACGATGGAGATTGAAAAAGAGGGCACTTTACCATTTCTAGACGTGCTAGTACGCCGTAAAAATGATGGGTCATTAGGACATTCTGTGTACAGGAAAGCGACTCACACAGATCTGTATCTCCAGGCGTCAAGCTGCCATCACCCAGCACAAACAGCCGGTGTTCTCAGTACCTTAATACATCGAGCGCATATAATATCGGATGATGAAAACCTCCACGCAGAATTAGAACACTTGGAGAAGGTTTTCAAAGAGAATGGCTACACTTCTCGCCAAATAAGGAAGGCCATGCGCAACTATCATAACAAGAAGCAACGCACTGAGGACGCAGATGATGACTTTAAATCAACTGCGTTCCTTCCATACGCCGGGAATGTGTCGTCGAAAATAGGCCGATTACTGAAGAAAAATAAAATCAAGGTTATCTTCCTTCCACCAGCAAAGAACCGGGCCCTGGTTGGATCCGTTAAAGACGATTTACAACTGAAGAAGGCAGGCGTCTACAAAATTCCCTGTGAATGTGGCGCTGCATATATTGGCCAGACGACAAGAACTGTCCATGAACGATGTATAGAACATGAAAGATACACCCGTCTGCGGCAACCGTCAAAATCGGCAGTAGTAGAGCACTGTATTTCTTTGGGACATTCAATGGAATACAATGTAACAAAAATTTTATCCCCAGTTTCCGGTTTTTGGGATTCCGTAATCAAGGAATCAGTGGAAATACGTCTTGCCAATAATCTTATAAATCGTGACAACGGCTTTCAGCTGGATAAAAATTGGAATCCTGTTATTAAAATTATACAATCACAGCGGAATCGACAGTGTCATTCGATACTCAATGACTAGATGAACCTTTATTTCCACCACCGAGGGCAGCACGTACAACTCGGCTATGCTGCGCATGTCAACACCTGACGCATGCGCTGTAGGATGCCAGTACATTTCACATGCGCGAGATTCGGCATAAATACCGCGACTGCACCTGGGCTCTTCAGTAGTTGTGTACTCACCTGATGATGGCCGGACGTCTCTGGGCCGAAATATCGTGGCAGAATGTCGACGGGATCCGGCTGCATACCCGGAAATTATTAGTATCAGAAAACTCTTTGCGGCCAGAATGGAAAGGAAACTGGTTGAATCATTTGAAGGAAGTACAGAGGAAATATATGACTATATAAAAGCTAATGTGAAAATCATAGCAACGGAGGTGTTGGGTAAAAAAGATAGCAACCACAATCGTGCAGCAGAGTGGTGGTCAGAGGAACTAGAGGTCCTCGTTAAAGAAAAACGAAATGCGTTCCTTCAGTGGTTGAATGATAAATCAGAAGAAACAAGATCAATATACAAGGAAAAGAAGAATGAAGTGATGAAAAAAATAAGGATGGCAAAAAATGAAGCATGGGAAAGAACATGTGCCAAGGTGAATAGCAAATTAGGATTTGGGAGAGCAAAAGAAGCGTGGTCAGTATTGAAAGGGCTTCGACAGGATACAAAAAGCAAAACTAATCTCCAACTGATAACACAAAAGGAATGGGAAGAGTATTTCCAAAAATTATTAAATGAGGACAGAGAAGAATATCTAGAAGAAGGAACAGGTGAAGATAAAGGACATGAAGATGATGAGATCCAGATTTTAGAAAGTGAAGTACTTCAGGCTCTGAGAACAGGAAAGAATGGTAAATCACCGGGACCAGGCAATATCAATCTGGAGTGTCTGAAATATGGTGGTGACAAAATTGTGAAACTGATAACACAGCTCTTCAACAAAATGATACATGGAGATTCAATACCCAACGAGATGAAGCTAGGTTACATTAATACAATATTTAAGAAAGGGGATCGCAAAATTTGTTCAAACTATCGAGGAATTTGTGTTACAAACACATTAATGAGAATTTTTGCGAAAGTAATTAAAAACAAACTGGAAAAAAATTTTAGAACCCAAGAAGAACAATGTGGATTCACGGCTGGGAGATCATGTGTAGACCATATTTTCACATTACGACAGATTTTGGAGAAACATACGGAAAAATCAAAAAATATAGGATTAATTTTCATAGATCTAGAAAAAGCATATGATACTGTTCCAAGAAAATTACTTTGGAGAGCACTACATATGGCAAACATAAACCCTCCCTTGATTAAAATAATATAACAGATGTATAAAGATAACATTTGCCAAGTGAAAGTTGGTAATAAACTTTCACAGAAATTTAGAACAAGCAAAGGCCTTTTACAGGACTGTCCCATGTCACTATCATTATTTAAAATCTATATAGATATTAGCCTTAGAACACGGTCTCGTAAATGTAATAGTATGGGATTAGAAATAAGAGATGGAGTTTACCTGCATCATTTATTATTTGCTGATGATCAAGTAGTCGTAGCACAAGATGGGGAGGATGCTAATAATATGTGCAATCAACTAGCAGTAGCATACAAAACTTGGGGTTTGAAGATTAATTGCCAAAAAACAGAATACTTGACTAATGATTCAGATGAGCTATACATTGAAGGAAAGAAAATCAAAAAGATAAACACCTTCTGTTATTTAGGATCCATTTTAGAAATTGAGGGAAAATCAGAGTCAGAAATCAATAAAAGAATTAGTAGCGGACGGAGGGTCATTGGGATGCTTAACTCAGTCTTATGGAGCAGGAATGTAATGAGCATAACTAAAAAACTAATATACAAATCCATATTAGAGAGTGTGGTTCTGTATGGAACGGAGACCTGGACAATTAACATGAAGCACATTAAAAAATTACAAGCTCTAGAGATGGACTTTTGGAGAAGATCAGCAAGAATCTCCAGGAAAGAAAAGATAAGGAACACCGAAGTAATAAGGAGAATGGAAATAAAAGAAAGAACATATGACGTAATGGATAGGAAGAAATTACAGTGGTATGGGCATGTACGATGAATGGAGAAAACCAGAATATCAAAATTGATACTGGAGTGGGAACCGGAGGGGAGAAGAAGAAGAGCATGACCTATGACAACCTGGCTCCAAAATGTACAGCACACAATGAGGAGAATGGGTGCAGAGGAAGAGGACACACAAGATCAAAACACCTGGAGAAATATTTTGAGTATATAGTTTAAGAACGTTTATTGTTTGTATTGTAATTTCCAAGTAAATTATTATGTTGGAGATAAGCCTCTGTAATGAGGAAAAGCTCAAAATAATAATAATTAATGATCTCCCTCTCTGTACGTAATATTGTAGATTCACCATTTTTGCTGATGACACTACACTACTTATTGATAATTCAATAGATAAACTTGAGGTAACAGCAAATACAAGGCCCCGTGAGTAGACAACATTCCATTGGCACTACTGACGGCGTTGGGAGAGCCAGTCATGACAAAACTCTACCATCTGGTGAGCAAGATGTATGAGACAGGCGAAATAGCCTCAGACTTCAAGAAGAATATAATAATTCCAATCACAAAGAAAGCAAGTGTTGACAGATGTGAAAATTACCGAACTGTCAGTTTAATAAGTCACAGCTGCAAAATACTAACACGAATTCTTTACAGACGAATGGAAGAACTGGTAGAAACTGACCTCAGGGAAGATCAGTTTGGATTTCGTAGAAATATTGGAAAACGTGAGGCAACACTGACCTTACGACTTATCTTACAAGAAAGGTTAAGGAAAGACAAAACCTACGTTTCTAGCATTTGTAGACTTAGAGAAAGCTTTTGACAATGTTGACTGGTATACTCTCTTTCAAATTCTGAATGTGGCAGGGGTAAAATACAGGGAGCAAAAGGCTGTTTACAATTTGTACAGAAACCAGATGGCAGTTTTAAGAGTCGAGGAGCATGAAAGGGAAACAGTGGTTGGGAAGGGAGTGAGACAGGATGGTAGCCTATCCCCAATGATATTCAATCTCTATATTGAGCAAGCAGTGAAGGAAACAAAAGAAAAATTCGGAGTAGGTATTAAAATAAATGGAGAAGAAATAAAAACTTTGAGGTGCCAATGACATTGTAATTCTATCAGAGACAGCAAAGGACTTGGAAGGGGAGTTGAATGGAATGGACAGTGTCTTGAAAGGAGGATATAAGATGAACATCAACAAAAGAAAAACAAGGATAATGGGATGTAGTCGAATTAAATCGGTTGATGCTGAGGGAATTGGATTAGGAAATGAGACACTTAAAATAGTAAAGGAGTTTTGCTATTTGGGGAGCAAAATAACTGATGATGGTTGAAGTAGACAGGATATAACATGTAAACTGGCAATGGCAAGGAAAGAGTTTCTGAGGGAGAGAAATTTGTTAACAATCGAGTATTGATTTAAGTGTGAGGAAGTCATTTCTGAAAGCATTTGTATGGAGTGTAGCCACGTATGGAAGTGAAACGTGGACGATAAATAGTTTAGACAAGAAGAGAACAGAAGCTTTCGAAATGTGGTGCTACAGAAGAATGCTGAAGATTAGATGAGTAGATCATATAACTAATGAGGAGGTATTGAATAGGATTGGGGAGAAGAGAAGTTTGTGGCACAACATGACTAGAAGAAGGGATTGGTAGGTAGGACATGTTCTGAGACATCGCGGGATCACCAATTTAGTATTGGAGGGCAGCATGGAGGGTAACAATCGTAGAGGGAGACCAAGAGATGAATACACTAACCAGATTCAGAAGGATGTAGGTTGCAGCAAGTACTGGGAGATGAAGAAGCTTGCACAGGATAGAGTAGCTGCATCAAACCAGTCTCAGAACTGAAGACCACATCAACAACAGCAGCAAATAAGGTTGTAAATGAAATGGTGAACTGGTTTAACATTAATGGTCTTTCTTTAAATTACTGTAAAACAAACTACATTCAGTTCCACACACCATCCAAAGAGGAGGAAATAGTAGTAAAAATAGGTGAGCAGACAATAACCAGGGTAGATTCCTCAAAATACCTAGGCTTTCATATTGATAGCAAACTGAATTGGTCAAACCACATCCTGGATCTATGCAAAAGACTAAGTTCAGCAACATACGCATTGCACATTGTTTCTTCTTATAGAAACATGGAAACCGTGAAGTCAGCATATTATGGTTACTTCCGTGCAATTATGGCATTTGGATTTATATTTTGGGGAAATCGGCCACTGACTAAAAAGGTACCGTGTGTACAAAAAAGAGCCATAAGGATCATGTATGGAGTCCATCCTAGAGCCACATGCAGGAATCTTTTTAAGAAGCTTGAAATACTTACATCCACTGCGCAATATATATTCTCTTTGATGTGCTTCATAAGGAAAGAAAAATCCATCTTTAAGCTGGATAGTGCATATCACAGTCACAATACTAGAAGGAAACATGATATGCGCTATGAACAGCCAAATCTACGTATGGTGCAGAAAGGAGTCCATTTCAGTGGCTGTAAGATTTTTAATGCCCTCCCTTCAAGAATTAAGTGTTTGGTAGATGATCTCTTGTTTAAAAAAACCTTAAGGCAGTTCCTATTGCAAGGATTATTTTATAAAATAGAAGAGTTCCTGAACTACAGTGTTTAACATTTCTTGTATTGTAAATTGCAAATGTATGCCCAAATTTGTATTTGTAATACCGAATATTTTTATTGTAAACATATATTTTGCAATATTTATTTCTCTGTAACACTTATTATTTTGTAATCTTTATCTATCTCTAAAATGTATTTTTATGTAGTGGGACCTAAGTTTCCGTTTACTGTTTTTGTTTTGTAATCTCTATCTATCTCTAAAATGTATTTTTTGTAGTGGGACCTAAGTTACTGTTTACTGTTTTCGTCTTGTTTTACGTATTACCATAAATTCTGGCCAAAAGCTTGTAAAATTGACATGTTCCACATCTTGTGATAGTGTCACAACATGGATCACCAGAACAAGAGATAAATAAATAAATAAATAAAACAGAATTTGGCATGATATCCCCCAGGAGGACATCCAACAAACCTGTCAATGCCATGCCAAATAACTGCTAGCATAAGGACCAGAGATGTACCAGTGCATTACCAACTTGCTCAGTTTGTGAAACACTATCTCTTGAATAAATCGTCCAATTTTTCTGAAACTGTACTCATTTGTTTGGCTGTACATGTACATCACATCTACCAATAATTTTTTTCTTAGAGCATACTGTGAACACAGGTGAGACTTGTGATATAAAGAAAGCATTTGATGTGTAGAACAGGGACAAACTGTGGGAAACACTAATGAAAATTGGAATTTAGGGTGACACGGTATACAGGATCAAGCATTTGTATGAAGATTGTCAAGATCAAATAAACACCCAGACAGAAGCTGCAAAGTGTATGGTGTCATCCTGAGCCAGGAGAAAACTGAGGTGATGCTCATGAAATGGTAAGGGCAACTGGTGGGACATATTGAAACTGAGGGTCTAACATTACAGGTCTGACACCAAATATAAAATCCTGGCTCCGATGACCATTTGTAGCATTATGGTTCCTCCTGTAGTTATAACATCTCAGGTCCTCTGGCAATTATAACATTGCAGTTCCAAAGTATAGCACATTTTACATTTTTTTTTTTTTTTTTTTGGTGGTGATAACTTCATTGCAGAAAGTCTTGGGTCACTAACTGACATACACCAATTAACATGTTAGCAACATATACAGGGTGTGTCAAAAAAATGTATACACAATTTGAACTGTCATAGACAATTTATTTCCCGTTCTACAAGGTTAAATATCTGTGAGAAAGTAATGTTATGTTTCTTCAACAGGTGGCAGCAGTGGCAAGGAAGTAACTGCAACATGGCGGATGTGCGTTTGAGCTTTGAAGCGTGGAAGCAGATAATTAAGTGGTACTGGCTGTTTAAGAATGTAGCTGGGGTTCGAAGACAGTGGAGAAGTGAGTATGGTACAGAACCACCATCAAGCTTAACAATTACACATCTATGAGACAAATTCGAAATTCTTAGAACAGTGTGTGATGTGCATAAAGGTCGATCAGGGCAACCTCATACAGCTGCAAGTGATGATTCCACAACTGCGGCCTTGGAACTGTTTCAGCGTTCTCCTCAAAAATCTTCAAGGCAAGCAGCACATGAGAGTAATGTAAGTGCTAGTAGTGTGCTACACATTCTGAAGAAAGGCAAGTTTTGTGTGTACATTCCAAGGCTGATGCAACAGCTAAGTGATGACGATCCAGATCGAAGGTTAGAATTTTGTGAATGGGTTCAGGAGATGGTGAGACATGAACCGGGATTTATGGGTAGCATAATTTGGTCAGATGAAGCCCAATTCAAACTCAATGGAACTGTTAATAGGCACAATTGTGTGTACTGGCCTGAAGATAATCCTCACATTACAGTTGAAAAGGCTGTGAATTTGCCTGGTGTAAATGTGTGGTGTGGTTTGCCTGCAAGAGGACTCATTGGGCCTTTCCACTTTGAAGGTACTGTTACTGGAGAAATGTACCTAACAATGCTTGCTGACTCCATATTCCCTTCCATTCGTGCATTATACGGTAATGATGAGTTTTATTTCCAACAAGATGGCGCCCCGCCGCACTATCATAGGGACGTACGAGCATACCTGGATCACAATGTGCCAGGCCAGTGGATAGGATGCAGGGGACCAATCGAGTTTCCTGCATGCTCTCCAGACCTCATGCCGCTGGATTTCTTCTTATGGGGCCCAGTAAAAGATGAGGTGTACAAACATAATCCACGTAACCTGGACACACTTTGGAATGAGATTCAGGTGGTGTGTGAAGAAATCTCATAGGACACTTTGGCACGATGTATGGAATCAGTGGTGACTCGTACTCAGAAATGTATTGATGCTGAAGGCCACCAGCAAAGTACATTTATTTTTCCAATTGGACTTTAAGCTTTCCCTTTGCAGAAATTTAACATTGTAGAACGGGAAATAAATTTTCTATGGCGCTTCAAAGTGTGTATACATTCTTTTGACACACCCTGTATTTATTTACCACACACCAGCCAATAATACAACCACTCTCTTCTTTTTCAGATCTGTTTACAATCTCTATAACTCCTACAAACATATGTTTACCAACTAAAACATCCAAAGCCTTTTGACAGGGTGTATTTATACATTTCTTGACAATGATGATCTTTTACATTGTTTAGATACTTCATGTCTGATGTTACAATTGCAATAAGTAATCACAGCAAAAACTGACATTACGGAGTTTTAGTAGAAATCAAAACGAGTACAACGATAATGCATATTCCCGAAGTTATTGATCTTTTGCAAGTGCAATTTTGAAATATACATACAGTTAACAATTAAGTTCTTATTATTCAGTCCAAAACATTGTAGAATATCTTTCATAATTCAGTCCAGAATATTCTTGAATAACTATTCATAATTTAATTAATTATGTGATTTTATAAAACAATTTTGAGCTGGTAATATTTCTATAATATGAAAATTTCAATTCAAACGTTCAAAATTACTTTTTACAACATTTGAAGGTTAAAAATGTGGAATAATTACATACAACCCAAAAGCTTTAAATTGTGTTGCAAAAGATTAATGAATCATTCTTCTGATATTATTTTTTGACACAGAATTGTCTTTCTGAATCAGGTTATGTCTCCAGTTTAAACAAATCTTCTCTAGTTTTCATAATATATGGACATTGTACTGAATTTCTCTATAGACTGTTCTAGAAACATTAATTACGAGTTTAATTAGAGATTTTTAGTTGGTGATTTCCATGTTGTCCTGATTTGCAAAGATAGAAAATGTAAAGCTTTTTTCAAAATTAATGGTTTACACAGTTAATTTTACAAATTGAATTATAATTACAAAACTGAATGAAAAAGGTTATTAACATTTATACATTATTAACACTGATTCCAGAACTTGTTCTTTCTCTTCAAAACATCCCAAAATCCATATCAAAGTGGTAATGACTTATCCTAATGGTACATTACTTTGTCTAATAAAGAACATAAATTAATTGGTCTGTAACACAGTCCAACACTTCTGCTAGAACCATTTCATAAAGTGTCTTTATATACTGTCCACATCTGTATTGCACACTACAAAACTTGCTGTATCGGGTACTCTACATGACCCAATATGGCCTGTAACATTACATCGGGAAATAGGAACAGATGATGAATCATTGCAAATACCGTGATACTGAAGTATCCAATACTGGCTTTATAGACAAAGAAATCACTCATCCCTAATAAGGAACAAGAAAGTACCATTAAAAAGCAAGACAGTCACCTATGAAACATATTACGTACCCATTTTCACATATGGCTCTGAAACATGGACCAAGAGAAGTAAAGAGACCAGCATCAACTACATTTAATAATGATTTCTTAAATGTAGCAGAAATCATACGGACAGCAGTTCAAGATCAAAACCACAGCTATATGCTGAAAATGTAACTTTCGTAAAAACAACAATGAAGGAAAAGACAGATTGCTACTTACCGTAAAGAAGACACGTCAAGAAATTGCTGACAGGTACAATTAAAAGACACTCACATAAAGCTATCGGCCACAACTATCATCAGTGAAACACACACACACACACATGACCACCAGAATTCCAGCGTGAGATGCTGGAGTTGGCAGTCGTGTGTGTGTGTGTAAGGTGTGCTTGCTTTTGTGTGTGTGTGTGTGTGTGTGTGTGTGTGTGTGTGTGTGTGTGTGTGTGTTTCTCTTTTACTGATGTAGGTCATGGCCAAAAGCTTTATGTGAGTGTCTTTTAATTGTGCCTGTCTGCAACTTGATGTGTTTTCTTTACCGTAAGTAGCAATCTGTCTTTTCCTCCATTGTTTATATTCCAACCTGGAGTTTCCATTGCTCAACTTTCATAAAATTCAATTATATGAATGTATCACCAACTTCTCCTTCTGAAATTAAGAAAATTATACACTCTGTCAAGCATAAAAGTTCATCTGGTTTTTTTTGTTCAATAAACTACTAAAAATCTGTTCCCACATAATAACCCCAATCTTACCTGAAATATGTAATGCATCAGTAACTCGAGGCATTTCTCCAGAGAGACTGAAATATGCCATTGTTTAACCCATCTGTAAGAACCCGTCGGGTTAGCTGTGAGCACTAATGTGCTGCTCTTTGAACTCGGGAAGGTGCGCCGGTCCCGGACCGAATCCACCTGGTGGATTAACGACGAGGGCCGGTGTGTCGGTCAGCCTGGATGTGGTTTTTAGGAAGTTTTCCACATCCCACAAGGTGAAACCGGACTGCTCCATATGGCCCACCTCAGTTACACAACTTGCAGACATCTGAAATCCAGCTACCCCTAAACATTAACATTGCCAAATCCAAATCTAACCGTGCCGACCCTGTGAAACAACAGGATAAAAGCACAAGCAAAGAAAAGAAACCCTCTTTAGGAAAGGTGATAATTGATATGTCAACAGCTATTGACTTGTTTCACTGCCAACATCATTCTCCAACATTTTTGAGGAGATTTATCTGTCTACGTCTATGTAATTATACATAATTATACATTATTATTCCTTGACATTGACCTCCACCTGTCCAATGGCCAGCTTCACACGTCCATCCACATCAAACCCACCAACAAGCAACAGTACCTCCATTATGACAGCTGCCACCCATTCCACATCAAACAGTCCCTTCCCTACAGCCTAGGTCTTCGTGGCAAACGAATCTGCTCCAGTCCGGAATCCTTGAACTGTTACACCAACAACCTGAAAACAGCTTTTGCATCCCGTAACTACCCTCCCGACCTGGTACAGAAGCAAATAACCAGAGCCACTTCCTCATCTCCTCAAACCCGGAACCTTCCACAGAAGAACCCCAAAAGTGCCCCACTTGTGACAGGATACTTTCCGGGACTGGATCAGATTCTGAATGTGGCTCTCCAGCAGGGATACGACTTCCTCAAATCCTGCCCTGAAATGAGATCCATCCTTCATGAAATCCTCCCCACTCCACCAAGAGTGTCTTTCCGCCGTCCACCTAACCTTCGTAACCTCTTAGTTCATCCCTATGAAATCCCCAAACCACCTTCCCTACCCTCTGGCTCCTACCCCTGTAACCGCCCCTGGTGTAAAACCTGTCCCATGCACCCTCCCACCACCACCTATTCCAGTCCTGTAACCAGGAAGGTGTACACGATCAAAGGCAGAGCCACGTGTGAAAGCACCCACGTGATTTACCAACTGACCTGCCTACACTGTGAAGCATTCTATGTGGGAATGACCAGCAACAAACTGTCCATTCGCATGAATGGACACAGGCAGACAGTGTTTGTTGGTAATGAGGATCACCCTGTGGCTAAACATGCCTTAGTGCACGGCCAGCACATCTTGGCACAGTGTTACACCGTCCGGGTTATCTGGATACTTCCCACTAACACCAACCTGTCAGAACTCCGGAGATGGGAACTTGCCCTTCAGCATATCCTCTCTTCTCGCTATCCGTCAGGCCTCAATCTCCGCTAATTTCTAATTTCAATTTGCCGCCGCTCATACCTCACCTGTCTTTCATCTTTGCCTCTGTACTTCCGCCCCGACTGACATTTCTGCCCAAACTCTTTGCCTTTACAAATGTCTGCTTGTGTCTGTGTATATGCGGATGGATATGTGTGTGGGTGCGAGTGTATACCTGTCCTTTCTTCCCCCTAAGGTAAGTCTTTCCGCTCCCGGGATTGGAATGACTCCTTACCCTCTCCCTTAAAACCCAAATCCTTTTGTCTTTCCCTCTCCTTCCCTCTTTCCTGACGAGGCAACCGTTGGTTGCGAAAGCTAGAATTTTGTGTGTATGTTTGTGTTTGTTTGTGTGTCTATCAACCTGCCAGCGCTTTTGTTTGGTAAGTCTCATCATCTTTCTTTTTAGAAATATGTAATTACTCTGCTATTCACAATAAAGTGCCCAGCAGAGGGTTCAATGAACCTCCTTCAAGCTGTCTCTCTACCGTTCAACTCTCAAATGGCACACGGGAAAATGAGCACTTACATTTTCCTGTGTGAGCCCTGATTTCTCTTATTTTATAATGCTGATCATTTCTACCTATGTTGGTGGGTGCCAACAGAGTATTTTCGCAATTGGAGGAGAAAACTGGTGGTTGAAATTTGATGAGAAGATCCCGTCACAACAAAAGACGCCTTTGTTTTAATGATTGCCACTCCAATTCATGTGTAATGTCTGTGGCACTATCTCCTCTATATCACAATAACACAACTTGCCCTTCTTTGAACTTTTTTGATGTCATTCATCAGTCCCACCTGATGCAGATCCCACACCGCACAGCAGTATTCCAGAATATGACAGACAAGAGTGGTGAAAGTAGTCTCTTTAGCAGACCTGTTGCACCTTCTAAGTGTTCTGCCAATGAATCACAGTCTACCAATGACATTATCTATGTGATCATTCCAATTTATGTTATTTGTAATTGTAATCCCTAAGCATTTAGTTGAATTTACAACCTTCAAGTTTGCGTGACTGACTGCGTTATTGAAATTTAGCATATTTCTTTTAGTACTCATGTGAATAACTTAACACTTTTCTTTATTCAGGGTCAATTGCCACTTTTTGCACCATACATAGATCTAATCTAAATCATTTAGGAATTTGTTATGGTCATCTGATAACTTTACAAGATGGTAAATGACAGTGTCATCGGCAGACAACATAAGGGGGCTACTAAGATTGTCTCCTACGTTGTTCGTATGGATCAGGAACAATAGAGGGCCTATAACACTTCCTTGGGGAATGCTGGATATTACTTCTGTTTTACCTGTGATCTTTCTGACAGGAAATCATGAATCCAGTCACACAACTGAGGCTTTATTCCACGGGCACGCAGTTTAGTTTGGAGGCGCTTGCAAGGAACGGTGTTGAAAGTCTTCTACAGTAGTATCCCACCTTAGCAACAGTAGTATCCTTAGCAAATCACAGTTTGGGTTTCAGGGGGGTTTCTCTACTGAGAACGCTGTTTACACATTCACTCACCAGATTTTACATGCATGTTGAGGGATTTGGGTAGTGATGCATGCAAACTAACCTTAAATCCTCCTAAAGAACCACAGTCCACCATCTGAAAACTGATCCCAGACTTATGATATTACCTATGGACAAAGGCTCCATCACTGTTGTTTTCAACCACAAGGATTACCTGGCAGAAGGACTCCACCAGCTGTCACATACGTCCACCTACAAACCTTGTCACAGTGACCGCATTCCAGAAATCCAGCAGGATCTCCTGTCTCTTCTCAAATCCTCAGGCCCATCCCAGATCCTCTCCCTGGAATCCACCTCTCCGCTCATCCCTACCGCTCCCCACACTCATACCTTCTACGTGCTTCTCAAATCCGTAAACTGAACCACCCTGGACGCCCCATTCTGGCCAGTTACTGCACCTGCACTGAGAGAATCTCTGCTCTCATAGACAACCACCTTCAGCCAATTCTAGCTAAAGTTATGGAGTCTGTTATGAAACTCCAGTTACAGAATTATTTTGGAAGTAAATAAGGTCTTCCAGGACACACAGCACGGTTTTCGCAAGGGAAAGTCAACGTTTACGGCAGCACTGGACTCGACCAGAAAAATAAGGCAAGGATTTGAAGACAGAGGAAGTGTGGCACTGACACTCTGTGACCTTAGCAAGGCATTTGTCTGCATTTCCCACAAGATACTGCACAATAAATTGAAGTGTTATGGTGTCGGAGGTGTCGTTCTGGAAACTTTCCAGTCTTATCTGGAAAACTGGAGACAACTGGTATCAATTCATGGAGCAACATCACAAGAACAAAAGCTGGAATGTAGAGTACCCAAAGGGTCCATCATAGGGCCTCTCCTGTTCCTTATTTATGTCAACGATATGGGTTATAACAACAATATGCTACAGTTTGCTGATGACAGCATCCTTTTTGCCAAAGGAAGAACTGCTGCAGAATCACTCCAAGAAACAGATGTACTGTTCCAAAACATTGAAGAATGGTTCATCAAAAATAAAATGAAAATGAATGAAGAAAAAACACAATATCTGATATGCACCCTTAACAACATCGGATGTCATGATAATATGGAGGCTGTCAAACTGTTGGGCTTCATGATAGACTGGAAACTAACATTGAACGAACACACAGTGCACGTGTGCTCCAAGCTCTCCCGTGTAATATACCTTCTGAGGAGGTTAAAAGGTGGATTGAGTGACCAATATCTCATAACAGTATATTATGCCCTATTCCATAGCCACATCAATTATGGCCTACTGTTATTGGGACATTCTGCAGGTTGTAAGGATGTGCTAATTCTACAGAAAAAAGCTCTCAGAATAATCACATCAAGCAGTTAGGAATTATGACAGTCTTCAGCCAGTATGTGTTTCTGTCTCATCAGCGTGAAAGAAAACCGAGGAGTCTTTAGCATGTGGCAAGATATACACAATCACAATACCCGTAACAAGAGAAGCATCGAAATACCCAGGTGTCGACTGATGGAAACGTGAGACAGCTTTCTAGTGGTTGCCCTACAGATGTTCAACTCACTGCCTCAAGAAGTGCAGTCCCTGCCACTAGGAACATTCAGAAGGAGAGTAGCACAGGACCTGAAAGAACACCCATTGTACTCCATTGGTGAATTCTTTAATAGTGACCAAAGTGAATGGACAAACAAATATTGTTTCTATTAAGTATAAATGTCTTAATTTTGTGAATATTTTTTTAACTGTATATACGTAATTAATCTTGATGCAGTCTGTCCAGTCATGACTGGTAAACGACACAGCTCTAGCAAAAAAAATAAAATAAAATAAAGTAATATTACGTGGAACCTACCCTCCTGTATAAAAGACACCAACCATTTCCTCTGCCTCTCTTTACACTAACATCCCTAATGTCCATGGCCTTACTGCAGTTGAACACTATGTTTCTCAATGCCCAACAGATTCTAAACTTACAACCTCCTTCCTAGTTGCCATGACCGACTATACACTCACCCAAAATTACTTCTCCTTTGAAAGCATTACCTACAAACAAATCTGAGGTACAGCTATGGGCACATACATGGCACCATCCTATGCCAACCTGTTCACGGGCTTTCTAGAGGAATCCTTCCCAGACACCCAGAATCCTAAATCCCTCACTCAGTTCAGTTTCATTGACGACACCTTTGTGATCTTGATTGAGGGTGAGGACACCCTGTACACATTCCTCCAGAACCTCAACAGCTTCTCCCCATTTGCTTCACTTGATCCTACTCAACCCAACAAGCCACCTTCCTAGATGTTGACCTCCGCCTCAAAGATCACTACATCAGTACTTCTGTCCATATCAAACCTAGTAATCACATGCAATACCTCCACTTCGACAGCTGCCACCCGTTTCATACCGTGAAGTCCCTCCCATACAGCCTAGCCACCCGTGGTCGTCACATCTGCAGTGACGAGCGGTCCCTCTCAAAAAATGCCGAGGGTCTCAGTGACCTGCACAGACTGTAATTATCCTCCCAACCTTTTACAAAAACAAATCTCCTGTGCCTTATCTTTCCAGTCTCCCACAACCTCCCAAAGTCTCACCGTCTGGCTACAGAATAGCATTCCCCTCGTAACTCGGCACAACTCAGATTGGAGCAACTGAATTACTCTCCACCAGGGTTTCAACTATCTCTGGTCACAGCCTGAAATGAGAAATGTTCCGCCCAATATCCTTTCCACCCCTCCCACAGTGGTATTCCGCCATTCAACAATTCTCGTGGCTCGTATCCCTGGAATAGACCTAAAAGACCTGTCCCATACATCCTCCCACCACCACTTACTCCAGTCCAGTCACTAACATCACCTATCCCTTGACAGTCAGTGTCATACGGATCATTCCGACCAACACGAGCATTTCTGAATTGTATTTCTGTAACTCTCCCTGTAATATATCCTACGGTCCCGTAACCCTCCTGGCCTCGACCTTCGTTACTGATTTTTCTCACTAGTTCAGCCTCCTCCCTGTTCCCATTCCAGCGCTACACAACCCTCATTCCAGCCAGTTTTTTCACTTATCTCCTTTTCCACAACCCATTCCCCTTCCACCTCTCCCCTGCCTACTGTATAACCTCCTGTGACTGCACCTAGCTGCCATACCTCCGGTACTGAGTGCTGTGGGTTTTGAATCCGCACCAGACAGCACGGAACTCGGCGACCACTAGAGGTCTCTGCAGCAGTCACGCCGTAAGCAGTAGTTGTGCGGGCTCCTGGCCCCGAGTCGAACATGAGGGTGCCACTGTGGAGCATGTGGTCCCAGTGGCCAGTAGCGACATACCCTGTCATGTATTTAGGCAGCTGCCTCTCACTCAGCAAAGCAGTTACAGTGCTACAATGATGAAAAATAATATTACGAAGATGTCAAACCTTATTTCCATTATATAAAGAAGAAGTGACGATATTAAAAATGTAATTATTATTTTATTATTTTAATTTCTGTGCTCAGTGAATCAAAGACTTTCTAGTGCACGGAATAAACTAGCATTGTTTGTACTACGAAACTATACAGGGTGTTACAAAAAGGTACGGCCAAACTTTCAGGAAACATTCCTCACACACAAATAAAGAAAAGATGTTATATGGACATGTGTCCGGAAACGCTTGTGTGTGTTTGCGTGTTTTTTGTCTCTATCAACATACCAACGCTTTTGTTTGGTAAGTTACTGATTTGTTTTTAGATATATTTTTCCCACGTGGAATGTTTCCCTCTATTATATATATACATACACAGGGTTTTACAAAAAGGTACATCCAAACTTTCAGGAAACATTCCTCACACACAAATAAAGAAAAGATGTTATGTGGACATGTGTCCGGAAATGCTTAATTTCCATGTTAGAGCTCATTTTAGTTTCGTCAGTATGTACTGTCCTTCCTTGATTCACTGCAAGTTGGCCCAAATGAAGGAAGGTAATGTTGACTTCGGTGCTTGTGTTCACATGCAACTCATTGCTCTACAGTACTAGCATCAAGCACATCAGTAAGTAGCATCAACAGGCTAGTGTTCATCATGAATGTGGTTTTGCAGCCAGTGTAATGTTTACAAATGCAGAGTTGGCAGATGCCCATTTGATGTATGGATTAGCACGGGGCAATAGCTGTGGTGCGGTACGTTTGTATTGAGACAGATTTCCAGAACGAAGGTGTCCCAACAGGAAGACGTTCGAAGTAATTGATCAGTGTCTTAGGGAGCACGGAACATTCCAGCCTATGACTCGTGACTGGAGAACACCTAGAACGACGAGGATACCTGCAATGGAAGAGGCAATTCTCCGTGCAGTTGACGATAACCCTAATGTCAGCGTCAGAGAAGTTGCTGCTGTACAAGGTAACGTTGACCACGTCACTGTATGGAGAGTGCTACGGGAGAACCAGTTGTTTCCATACCGTGTACAGCATGTGCAGGCACTATCAGCAGCTGATTGGCTTCCACGGGTACACTTCTGCGAATGGTTCATCCGACAATGTGTCAATCCTCATTTCAGTGCAAATGTTCTCTTTACGGATGAGGCTTCATTCCAACATGATCAAATTGTAAATTTTCACAATCAACATGTGTGGGCTGACAAGAATCCGCACACAATTGTGCAATCATGTCATCGACACAGATTTTCTGTGAACGTTTGGGCGGGCATTGTTGGTGATGTCTCGATTGGGCCCCATATTCTTCCAGCTACGCTCAATGGAGCACGTTATCACGATTTCATACGGGATACTATATCTGTGCTGCTAGAACATGTGCCTTTACAAGTACGCCACAACATGTGGTTCATGCACGATGGAGCTCCTGCACATTTCAGTCAAAATGTTCGTACGCTTCTCAACAACAGATGCGGTGGCCGATGGATTGGTAGAGGCAGACCTATTCCATCGCCTCCACGCTCTCCTGACCTCAACCCTGTTGACTTTCATTTATGGGGGCATTTGAAAGCTCTTGTCTACGCACCCCGTTACCAAATGTAGAGACTCTGCGTGCTCGTATTGTGGACGGCTGTGATACAATATGCCATTCTCCAGGGCTGCATCAGCGCATCAGGGATTCCATGCGACGGAGGGTGGATGCATGTATCCTCGCTAACATTTTGAACATTTCCTGTATCAAAGTGTTTGAAGTCACGGTGGTACATTCTGTTGCTGTGTGTTTCCATTCCATGATTAATGTTATTTGAAGAGAAGTAATAAAATGAGCTCTAACATGGAAAGTAAGCGCATCCGGACACATGTCCACATAACATATTTTCTTTCTTTGTGTCTGAGGAATGTTTCCTGAAAGTTTGGCCATACCTTTTTGTAACACCCTGTATACGATTGTTAAGTGAGAACTGATTGTATGTAAGACATTTTGTCTGTGCGGATTTTGCTCTCGTACTGGTCGGTAGAGAAAGAAAAGTTTCTTAATTGATGTATGTAATGTGAATGTATAAAGGCTATAAAAAGGAGAGAGAGAGATAATCCTTGTGGACAATCACCATATTGTATAAGAAAAGGTAAATACAAGTTATTCAAAACAAATATCTCTAAAGTGTATCATCTTGTGATTTCTAAAGACTGAAAATTGCGGTGTTTAATCGAAACTTGTCCTGAATAACAGCGAAGAACATTTATGTCATCATATATTTTCTTCGTTTGACCACGGTTGTGATTCCTATGTTACTTTTTGTTATGCGACATGTTAGGAATGTTTTTATTAAACACGCAAAACTGCACACAGCTTTAATCAAACCTGCATCTTTCAGAAACAATAACTCTTAATCAGTACAATTAGGCAAATACCGTCTAAATTGCAACCGTGATCACAAAAGTGTTTCCTGGACCTGATTTTTATAAATGTGTAGACTTGAAAGCGAACAGCATTGCACCATCGCTGGCTCGCAACAATTAAAAGGAAACAAAACAGGGACTAAACAACTCTAAATTTTAACGCCGTCAGCATTATGAAATCTGAACAACGTAAGTTAATTAATTAAATATTAACAGGAAGAGAATTATTAAATTTTAAAGATTAAATCATAGCAAGAATTTAAAGCATTTTAGAATCATTACATTTCTTTGCATTAGTACTTGAGTATCAGATACCATCATATCTGTTTAAAAGACAGTGCGTGAATAAAATTGCCACCTTTTATAATTATTATTATAGCAATTCACAGTCTGGTATTTATTTATTTATTTATTTATTTATCTATTGTTCCGTGGGACCAAATTAAGAAGTCTCCATGGTTATGGAACGAGTCAATACATGAAATTATAACACAATATTAGAAACAGATTAAATGAAATATAAAAAAACATATTCAGGTGACAAGACGTAAGTTTAAATAAAGAAAATCAACAATGTAACAGTGGAATTTGCTTAATTTTTTAGCTCTTCCAGGAGCTCCTCGACAGAATAGAAGGAGTGAGCCATGAGGAAACTCTTCAGTTTAGACTTAAAAGAGTTTGGGCTACTGCTAAGATTTTTGAGTTCTTGTGGTAGCTTATTGAAAATGGATGCAGCAGAATACTACACTCCTTTCTGCACAAGAGTCAAGGAAGTGCATTCCACATGCAGATTTGATTTCTGCCTAGTATTAACTGAGTGAAAGCTGCTAACTCTTGGGAATAGGCTAATATTGCAAACAACAAACGATATTAAAGAAAATATATACTGTGAGGGCAATGTCAGAATTCCCAGACTATTGAATGGGGGTCGACAAGAGGTTCTCAAACTTACACCACATATAGCTCGAACAGCCCGTTTTTGAGCCAAAAATACCCTCTTTGAATCAGAAGAATTACCCCAAAAAATAATACCATACGACATAAGCGTATGAAAATAAAGTATTCGTGTGAGTCAGTTAATATCTCACTTACAGACATCGTATTTACGTTGCATGTGTTTACTTCCCGTTTACGAGTGGACATTGTTTTGATTTCGTGAAGTTATCTCTTGTGACCCAGTTGCTTAATACTTTTCTGTCGATCTCAGTGTCTTGCTTGATTGTCTGTCATCATGCTCGTCCTTCCATTCCTATTTTTTCATCTTGTTTGTTTGCGGGCTGCTCCCGTTTGGTCCTGCAGCATTTTCGTTAGTGGCAACCCCGCAACAGGAACTGTCGCGGTTACAACAGTACCCTCTCTCCATCTCGTCCTCGTGTGCTCCCCAGCAGCACTTCACTGCACCCTGCCCCTCCCCGCACCAGCCTCCTCCTTACCCCCACCCAGTTGCCATTCCCATCGTGCACTGCTGCTGTGTCTGTGTATGTGTGGATGGATATGTGTGTGTGTGTACGAGTGTATACCTGTCCTTTTTTTCCCCTAAGGTAAGTCTTTCGGCTCCCGGGATTGGAATGACTCCTTACCCTCTCCCTTAAAACCCATATCCTTTTGTCTTTCCTTCTCCTTCCCTCTTTCCTGATGAGGCAACCGTTTGTTGCGAAAGCTAGAATTTTGTGTGTATTTTTGTGTTTGTTTGTGTGTCTATTGACCTGCCAGCGCTTTTGTTTGGTAAGTCTCATCATCTTTCTTTTTAGATGTATATATATATATATAGACACACAAAAAAAGTTTTGCATCAGCCGGTTCCCACTCCCACAACTCCTGAAGATAGTTGTTGACTGTGGATGTTGTGTCACATACACAGTCCCTTTGACTGTTCAGAGATGTCACTAAACCTGCCCAAAGATGTAAACAACCATACATGAGCAGTGCCTATTAGACGGGGGACCGACAGCCAGTCCAGTCATTCCACCAGGAAGGGGGTACACGGCTCGTGTTGTCTGTAGTTCAGCCATGCCTACATGGTTAATACCATGGTTCAATTGGATCTGCACTATTACTTTGTGCCAGGATGGGCTCTCGACAAGGGAAGTGTCCAGGCATATTGGAGTGAAGCAAAGCAATGTCGTTCAGACATGAAGGAGATACAGAGAGACTGGAATTGTCGATGACTTGCCTCACTCAGGCTGCCCAAGGGCTACTACTGCTGTGGATGACCACTATCTATGGATTATGGCTTGGAGGAACCCTGACAGCAATGCCACCATGTTGAATAATGCTTTTTGTGCAGCCACAGAACATCATTTTATGACTCCAATTGTGTGCAGTAGGCTTCATGATGCGCAACTTCACTACCGACGTCTGTGGTAAGGTCTGTCTTCGCAACAACGACACCATGCAGCATGGTACATGTGGGCCCAACAACATGCCGAAGGGACTGCTCAGGATTGGCATCATGTTCTCGTCACCAATGAGTGTCGCATATATGCCTTCAACAAGACAATCGTCGAAGATGTGTCTGGTGGCAATCCGGTCAGGCTGAATGCCTTAGTGCAGCAAAGTGGAGGTTCCCTGCTGTTTTGGAGTGGCATTATGTGGGGCCGATGTATGCTGCTGGTGGTCATGGAAGGTGACATAACAACTGTATGATACGTGAATGTCACCCTCCAACTGATAGTGCAACCATATTGGCAGTATATTGGCGCTGATGGATGACAATTTGTGTCCCCATCGTGCACATCTTGTGAATGACTTCCTTCAGGATAATGACATCACTTGACTAGAGTGGCCAGCATGTTCTCCAGACATGAACCATATCAAACAAGTCTGGGATAAATTGAAAATGGCTGTTTATGGATGAAGTGACCCACCAACCATGCTGAGGGATCTATGCCGAATCGCCATTGAGGAGTGGGACAATCTGGACCAACCGTGCCTTGATGAACTTGTGGATAGTATGTCATGATGAATACAGGCATGCATCAATGCAAGAGGTCATGCTACTGGGTATTAGAGGTACCGGTGTGTACATAAATCTGGACCACCACCTCTGAAGGTCTTGCTGTATGGTCGTACAACGTGCAATGTGTGATTTTCATGAGCAATAAAAAGGGCGGAAATGATGTTTATGTTGATCTCTATTCCAGTTTTCTGTACAGGTTCCGGAACTCTTGGAACCGCGGTGGTGCAAAACTGTTTTTGATGCTTGTATTTTATATTATATTATTATACCATTAGGTGTTGGTGATTGTGTATATCCAGTGTCTCTGATCAAAGACACAGAAAATTGCGATAAAGTAATAAAATGATGGCTTGTCCTTGACAAAGCTGAAGTAGTTAAACTCACTAAGATCTAACAGCACCAGGCAATATCCAAAACAAGATGAGCTTGGTCAAAACACTCGTGTTCCCTGTGTTTTGTACAGCTGTGAGTCCTGGACTGTGAAAGCTAGTGACAAAAACTGAATTGATGCCTTTGAAATGTGGAGTTGGAGGAAGATGTTTCATTTTTCATGTACAGAAATAAGAACCATCTTCATCATCCTCATCAGGATTTCCTTCCAGCGAGCTGGGCAGGAACTTTGTGAATGATATGCCTCCATTGATTCCTGTCCTCGTATAGCTTTTCTCTCTCCACTGCATCCCGCGTCATTCCTGTCCTTTTAAGATCTTCATCAACATTGTCTGCCCATCTAGGCCACCCAATTAGTCTTTTTCCTGGTACTTCATCTGCCAATACCGATATCAGATGCATTCGCTTCTCGTGACCGAACCACTTCAATCTCGCAGCAGCAATTCTTTCCTCCACGGTCAAGGTCACTCACAGGTCTCTCATATATATGATCCTGATTATGTATCTCTTGCTTTCTCTTTTTTAATTATTTTTTAGAGCTAACCTAAGGAACTTCACTTCACATGGTTGTATTTGACTCTCTTATTTATTACACAGATCACCAGACTATACAGTCTTTTACACATTGCCTGTTTACCTCTTAGAGAGACTCTCTTGTCCCAGTTTAGATTTCACACTTGGCGGAAGAAGTTGGGCCCTTTTGCCACTCTGCTTAAAACTTCTAGCTTGACCTTTTGCTCTTGCTCATGTTCAACTTAAATACTTTAAATTTCTTATTCTAGTAACCCAGTCTCCTCTGAATCTCCAGTTCCATATCAACCCAAATGGTATGTGAGCAGCAAAACCAAAAGCATTGGGATCTTTCTTTTCTACTTGTACTTGTGGTCTAGGTGTAGCACCTTTGATCAGTAATCAAAAAGTCCTTGGTCCCAGGTTCAAACACTGTCACTGTGCAAATTTTGAATAAAAATCATCAGCAGTGGCTGCTGAAGACATCTGGCATAAGAAATCATCCTCATTCAGCCAGTGGTCCTGCCAAAGATGGTGGAGGTGGGGCAGAGGTCCAGGGCATTCTCATGCCCTTGGGCTGGGAAACTGCTCCTAAAGGCAGAGGAATCAGCAATGATCAATGACATGATGCAGAAAGCAATGGAAACCACTGCACTAAAGACACATAATGTCTATCCACAGGACATGTGGCCTGTAATTGAAAAACTGTAATGATGATCTCTCCATTGGCAAAAGATTCCAGAATAGGCCCTCATTTGGATCTCCATGAAGGGCCTGCCAATGAAGAGGTGATCATGATAAAAATATTCAATAACTAATGAAACAATAAAATTTTATAAGTTGGGGTAGTACTGTTAGAAGTTCGAATATGGCAGGGAAGCTAGATAACCTGAAAAGCAAAATGCTAAACATCAATCTAGATACAGTGAGGGACAGTGAAATGAAATGGAAAGAAGACAAAGTTACTGTGGACATATTCTACCGTATCTTCCTTCGCCATCGGCGTTGTCGTTGTTACCGTGAGACACTGTTATACCAAGAGGAAAGGCGCGTCGATCTTAGAGCATGAGATGTGATGACCTTAAGCCATTGACAACACACAACGGTCACAGTAGCACGTGATTCCAGAATAGCTGCAGTAGTTAAGATCTATGAACTATCCCTTGTTGACCAGGTCCCCAAAACTTAACTCGTAACGAGATCCCTTCAAAGCAAATTGTCATAACGATCGTCTATAAAGGCTTCGTACAACGAGAAGAAATGTTACAGTTGATGGAATAATAACAGATATGACCAAACTGTCTTGTCTCTTCTGCTTTATTTAATATAACTTCGTTCACAGTTTCATTGCGCATTCACCACTCATTCACCGAAACCCTTTGATGAACAGTTTTGGTTGCTTAACACCAACAGTCAATGATAATGATATAGCTTTTCTCCTTTTTATAAATTGAAGCCCGCTCTCCGTGATATAATAAGAAAAAAAAACCGGTCTCAATACCGCGTCCCTCGTGAGATGCGAATAGACTTATCCCGGAATTGACCGCCCTGTAGGTGTACTCAATTTAATGACCACACTTCGCTGTCCGCTATTTCGCGTAACTGAATGTCCATTTGTTAGTCTGATTATACACTGTAGCTATTTAAAATTCGCCCCTATATTTTCACAACGTACCATTAGCACTTACTTTTTTTTTTTCTAAGAGTAACCGAAAAAAAAGACGCCGTATAATCGGCTTAGTCGACATAAAGCATACCACCTTAATATGCCCCATTTCACCTCTTCTTATAGGATCGGCTACCTTCCTCATTAATTTACTACATATTATTTCCAATAACACTAAACAGGTATCGCCGTTATATTTTAATTGTATTCAAAAGCATGTTACTACTATTATGACCAACCAAATCGTCACAAATCGCGCGGCGTGCGTTTTTAATGGTAACTTTATGCTATTCAATTAAATCGCGCGGCGTGCGTTTTTAATGATAACTTTACGCTATTCAATTTCCGTTACAGCTATCTTGACTCGTAATGTTACACGGCCCCCCAGACTGTGATGTCTTGAAGAGGGTTCCAGACAGAACAGGCTTTTTTTTTGTACAGTGACAGGAGAGGGTATTTGTTTCGGTGAATACACTCACTCTCAGATTCACTCAACAAGTCAGTACATACATTCTACAATATTTAAGTTGAGTTAATGGGCCTAGACAATATGCCCTTAACTAAATTCCACATTTGTTTATAGGTTGTCTTAGAAACACTTCGCACTAATCACTTCATATTCACACCACATTTTTTTTTTTCTTGGATGAAGCCCTCAGTTCTTCAACCGACTGTGCAAGGCAGGGATCACAGCCGGGTTCGACGATTGGCATCCTAGGCCAAAACCCTTATTAGGCCACTTGTTTAACCAGAGAGGATTTGGTCCTTTTCTGTTCCTCTTAATTCCACTTTTAAATCATCCATCCTCGCTATTCGGTGAGAGGATAAATCCTATTTCAGCGTCGACATGGTTGCTGATACCAAGAAGGTATCTCATGGAAATCGTCGGTACATTCTTTAATTTTCTTTGTAAGTTAGTATAAGTACGTATTTATCCACTGGTGCTTTTATTTAGTCCACTGAGTGTAGTCTTGGTATCATTCAGTGTTTCTTGAATCTATATTTTGCTCATTATTGATAATACTTATTCAGGTCTATGTGAGGGAACAAGCCTTTAATTACATCAGTATCACAATCTGCCAGGAGGTAGCTCCCTTCATGAGGTATTTTCATTATTTTGTATGGACCTGTATATAAATATTGCCATTTCTTATTCAGTCTTTTCCTGGTTGATGCTTTTGGGTGATTTCTCAATAAAATTTCTTCCCCTACATCATATGTGACTACTTTCTTCACATTTTTATCAAAACTGATTTTTCTCAATTGTGCTTGATGCTTCAGGTTTTCGTAGACCTTCTTCACCATATCTTCTTTCTTGGTAATCTTTTGTTCTATCGCAGGTAATTTCTTCATCGATTCTGGCACAATACTTTCACCAAATACTATTTGGTTAGGTGAATAACCAGTCAATAAGTGTGGTAAGTCGTTATACACTTTCTCAAATTCATAAATACAATTGATCCATTTATAATGTTGTTTGGGTATGTATGTCCGTAAAAATCGGTTCAACTCTCGGAAGATCCTCTCAACCGGATTTCCACAAGGGTAAAATCTTGAGATGTAAATGTGCTGGATTCCTTGTTCTTTCATAGTGTCTCTCCATACTTTGCTTGTATAATAAGCAGCGTTGTCTGTCAAGACCATTATAGGTTTGCCAAGCTCAGTTATATAGTTGTTGATAAATTTGCGTAACATGAGTCGAACATGGAGATTTTTCAAAGGATATAATTTCACATATTTTGAAAAGAGATCATAGAAAGCCAATACATATCTGAACCGTCCACGTGTCATGGGACATGGTCCACAGACATCACATGACACCAACATTAAAGGTTGTTGTGGGATGATAAGATGTAATTCTATCTTCCGACAATAGTTTATGGGTTTCGCCTTTTGACATATTTTGCACTTCTGAAGAATATTTGTAGCTATACGTCCCAAATTTAGATGATAGCAGTATTGTGCTATTTTGGCTGTACATTTAGCGGCACCAAAATGACCCCAATTAAGGTGAGTGTACCATACTAGTGATTCTAAATATTTATTTGGAACACAAACTTTCCAAACATCTTCTTCATCCTTCTTTCGATACAATATTCCAGATTTTAATTGATACTGTTCTTGAGAGTGACTTAGCGTTTTGCTTTCAACAGCATGCCTAATGGCTTTCCACAACTTATCATCTTCTTGCAGTTGTGGAAGACTTCGACATAGCTGTGAAATCTGCCTCTCACAATATTGCCTTGATAAATTCATGACTTTAAAGTCAGTAGTCCGTTCTTCACACTCGTCGTCATTCTTTCTTTTCGGTAGTCTTGAAAGAGCATCGGCTATGATGAAACTTCCTGGCAGATTAAAACTGTGTGCCCGACCGAGACTTGAACTCGGGACCTTTGCCTTTCGCGGGCAAGTGCTCTACCAACTGAGCTACCGAAGCACGACTCACGCCCGGCACTCACAGCTTTACTTCTGCCAGTATCTCGTCTCCTCTTTCCCTCTGATGTATTTGAGCGTAATATCATATTCTTGCAGTAGCAAGGCCCACCGGGTTAAACGTGAATGGAACATCCTTCCTGTTAAAATAAAAGATAAAGCTTTGTGGTCACAGAATACAATGATCTTCTTTCCATATACAAAATAGCGAAACTTTCTAAGGGACCAGACCATGGCCAGTACTTCCAATTCAGTAGTACAATATGCACGTTCACAGCTAGAGAGTGTTCTGCTGGCAAACCCAATTATTTTGATGGTACTGATATCTTCTGGATTGTCCATCTGGAAAAGAGTGGCACCCAATCCTGTTTCAGAAGCATCCGCAGCAATATAAAAATCTTGATCAAGTCTCGGATGATGTAACAGTGGAGCATTAGTCAAAGCATTGCGGATGTTATCAAAAGCTTGCGTGCATTCGGAATTCCACTCCCACATGACATTTTTTCGTAACAGCCGTAACAAACAGTCTTGGCTTCCTAACTGATTGGGTAAAAATCGTCGAAAAAATGAAACTAAGCCGATAAATGACTTTAATTCCATCCTATTTTTTGGATAAGCACATCTGTTAATCGCATCCATCTTTTTAGGATTTGGTTTTATCCCTTCAGGAGTGATTATATGTCCAAGAAATTTCAATTGGTTATGAGCAAACTTGGATTTGCTCAAATTTACAGTAACTCCGTATTCCAAAAATTTCGCAAAAACTCTTCTTAATAAGTCCAAATGTTCCTCCCAAGTTTCAGAAGCAATTAGCAAATCATCCACATATAACATAACTTCATTCAAAAGGTCTCTGCCCAGTATGGTATCTAATGCCGATATGAAAACACCACCGCTTATTTTCAACCCAAATGGCATGACGGTAAACTGGTAACTTCGGCCCAGAAAAATGAATGCAGTATATTTTCTAGATTCTTTCGATATTCTAGTTTGCCAATATGAACTACGCATATCCAAAGAAGTTAAGAAGCGGGCACCATAAAACTTTTGTACTAACTCTTCTAGGTTCTCTGGTCACGTTTGTACAGGTATAATGATCTTATTGATCTCTCTGGCATCCAACACCAATCTGATGTCACCATTTGGTTTAATTACCGCCACAAGAGGGTTACAATATTCGGAATCTGAGGGCTCAATAATACCCCATTCTAACATTTGATTGATTTCCTTTCTGACTACTTCTTTCTTTGTCCATGGGATAGAATAGGAAGTATGACAAAAGGGTTTATGTGCATACGTCTTTATATGGAATTCAAAGTCTTTTATTATACCCGGACGTTTACTAAAAATCGACTGATATGCTTCCAACAAGTAGTACAGTTCGTCTCTTTGGATAACAGATAAATATTCTGATTCTAACATCTTTTCCTGCAATGACATTTTATCAATCATTTCTTCAGAACATTCAATAAGGCATATATCGTACACATTTTCATCATCAATACTGACATATTTTACCATTAGATTCATACACAACTGATTTGGAATTACTCGGCCCTTTCTCAGGGTGGCTGTCAAAACATTACCATTGGAATTAAATATACATTCACCTTTCTCTAAATTAATGATTGCACCGGTCTCACATAAAAAATCCAAACTCCAGATACATGGTACTGTCATTTTAGGAACAACCAGGAATGTACTTTCTATTTGAGCCCCCCCCCCCCCCCCCCCCCCCGTATTGTAACGTCGACACGTACCTGTTTCACAACTTTTTGCATTTTTGCGCTGAACGCGCCAGACACGGTACATCCTATGATAGGAAAAGTGGGTATTTTTACCCCTCGGCTTATCTGTTTTAAACAGTCCAGCATCATGACACTAATAGTTGCTCCAGTATCAATTAATATTTCAACATCAACATTATTTATACTTGTTGGAATTATTGCCTGTAAAATTTGTCCGCATTTATTAGAAACTTCAGGTTTTTCTTCAATTAATTCATTCCTTATATCCTGATCATTATTGTACCTTAATACTCTCAGTTCAAATTGATGCCTGCCTTCCTTCTCCTTTCCAGTCATCCTAGGAAGGCATTTGGTGACTGGTATTAGTTTAATCTATTTCATTGAGTCATCGGTGGGGGTTCATGAACTTCCATAATCCGTACAGTATGATCTGAGTTATGGTATTCACCCCGTCGCACATTGGAGGCTCCTTCGCCCATTGGTATAACTCCTTGTGCTGGATGAGGACTCGAGGCATTTGTTCCATCCTGCCGATGAACATTATGCTTCGAATTATCTTCCCAAGGTCGAATACAATTGGGATCATCACTTGGGTACCTGTTACTCTTATTAATATCACTACTATGCACATTCGCATCACTATATCGAGGTTTACCTCTAGCACAGTAAGTATCTCTCCTATATTTATTATAATCATTGTTTTTATTGCAACCATAGGATGAAGATTGTCCACGCTCCTGTGATGCGGGTTTGACCTGGTTTTCGGTATTATTATTATCATACGTTAAATTATTATTATTATTATAATTATTCGTATTACTATGAGTGTGAGTCGACATTTGATTACCACTCATTTGTCTTGCATCTTCCATAATCATATCTATAGAGTCAATCACCGACAAGAACTGTTCTACATCATGGTCAGGAACATTTATTAACTTTTCACGTATATTTATGGGCAACCTTCCCTTCAAAATTCTGATCACTTCCTTGTGAGAAATTGGATCACTCCAATAACGTGTCTTATTTATGTAATTTTCAAAATATTGCCTTAAAGTACTCCTTTTACTGTTAAAATACTCAGGTTGGTAAACCTCTTTTCTTAATTTCTCTTGTTTACTCGACGACCAGTATTTAGCCAAAAAAAGTTGTTCAAACTCAGCAGAAGTGTGGCAACATTCACTTACTTCAGCGGCCCATAATGCGGCTTCTCCGGTAATTTTGGATACTATAAATTGAAGCCGGTCGTGTTCTGACCAGCTACGTGGAAATATTCTTTTGAAATTATTGATAAAGATTTTCGGATGCAGGTTGTTCTTTTCAGTAGAGAATGTTGGCAATTGTCTACTTTTAAAAATGCTTTTCTCCACCTTTAAAGAAGACAAATATCCTCGCTGACCAAAAGAATCATCATCTTTACCAACCGAATCATCAACTTCCCAATGCAAATTTTCACCACAATTGTACTTCGTATTTTCACATGTTCGGTTGTTTTTCGACCTATTCTCCAAACGTTCGTCCTCTGTCAACAAATTTTGTGATTACTTTCGTTCTAACTCCGCCAGTTTATGGTTGGTTTCCTTTTGCCATTTAGGTAACTCATCAACTATTTTCTCTTTTATTTTCTGAATTTCGCTAGTGAAGAGCTTAATTAATTGATCATTTCTACTTAGGTGCTCATTGATATTTTCATTTGACTGGGATCCAATAGTAGTCTTAACCTTGTCTACAATTTCATTTCCTTTTATTTCTATCCATTCAGATAGATCTTCGTCAAGTCTTTTAGTTTGATCTACTAAATACTTGTCAATCCCCTTACGAGCATCGGACTCAAACTCGACTATTTGTTTCGAAAGCTCTTCTATCTGTGCGCTAGCATTGAAACAGCTGCTTTCACACTTAACCATCCTATTGGACAGGCCATCATAACTCTTCGAAACTACCTCATATTTCTTTTCTACGTCATGAAGTTTTCACATTAAATTATTATATTGCCTTTCTAAGGTGTTAGAAAACTCTACATCTAGTTCTCCAAATTTCGCATTTAATTGAGTCTTCCAGTCCGCCTTTAATTCTTTCTTAGTATTTTCCAGTTTATAAACAAAGGTGTTCAGTTTGCTTTCCAAAGAATCCATTTTAACTTCTAATGAACCAAATTTGGCCTCAAATTTTTCGTTTAACTTTTGATTGTCCTCTTTTAATTGCTTATTATCTTTTTCTAGTGAACCAAGTCTTCCATTCATTACACCCATTTGAGTATTTATTGATACCAGCATATCAAACATTTTTTGATTAATATTTCCATTTTGAGGATCAACTTGCAGATCTACTTCCGAAACCTCAAGATCTTTATGTTCTCCCACGCTGCTTACCTTACTTATCATTGTATTTGAATCTCCTAACGGCTCTAAATCAATAACTGTATTATTATCTGTACATGTCTCCTGTCCCAGATTGAGCTCATGGGATGCATCATCCATATCCTCTTCACTTTCCTCTCTCTCTCTCTACTCATTACTCTACTCAACTGCACATTATCATGTATTCTTTTCGTTCGGTTTGACATGATTATTCACTACCAAGACATACACTATGTATTTATATACACTCCTGGAAATTGAAATAAGAACACCGTGAATTCATTGTCCCAGGAAGGGGAAACTTTATTGACACATTCCTGGGGTCAGATACATCACATGATCACACTGACAGAACCACAGGCACATAGACACAGGCAACAGAGCATGCACAATGTCGGCACTAGTACAGTGTATATCCACCTTTCACAGCAATGCAGGCTGCTATTCTCCCATGGAGACGATCGTAGAGATGCTGGATGTAGTCCTGTGGAACGGCTTGCCATGCCATTTCCACTTGGCGCCTCAGTTGGACCAGCATTCGTGCTGGACGTGCAGACCGCGTGAGACGACGCTTCATCCAGTCCCAAACATGCTCAATGTGGGACAGATCCGGAGATCTTGCTGGCCAGGGTAGTTGACTTACACCTTCTAGAGCACGTTGGGTGGCACGGGATACATGCGGACGTGCATTGTCCTGTTGGAACAGCAAGTTCCCTTGCCGGTCTAGGAATGGTAGAACGATGGGTTCAATGACGGTTTGGATGTACCGTGCACTATTCAGTGTCCCCTCGACGATCACCAGTGGTGTACGGCCAGTGTAGGAGATCACTCCCCACACCATGATGCCTGGTGTTGGCCCTGTGTGCCTCGGTCATATGCAGTCCTGATTGTGGCGCTCACCTGCACGGCGCCAAACACGCATACGACCATCATTGGCACCAAGGCAGAAGCGACTCTCATCGCTGAAGACGACACGTCTCCATTCGTCCCTCCATTCACGCCTGTCGCGACACCACTGGAGGTGGGCTGCACGATGTTGGGGCGTGAGCGGAAGACGACCTAACGGTGTGCGGGACCGTAGCCCAGCTTCATGGAGACGGTTGCGAATGGTCCTCGCCGATACCCCAGGAGCAACAGTGTCCCTAATTTGCTGGGAAGTGGCGGTGCGGTCCCCTACGGCACTGCGTAGGATCCTACGGTCTTGGCGTGCATCCGTGCGTCGCTGCAGTCCGGTCCCAGGTTGACGGGCACGTGCACCTTCCGCCGACCACTGGCGACAACATCAATGTACTCTGGAGACCTCACGCCCCACGTGTTGAGCTATTCGGCGGTACGTCCACCCGGCCTCCCGCATGCCCACTATATGCCCTCGCTCAAAGTCCGTCAACTGCACATACGGTTCACTTCCACACTGTCGCGATTCCAGAATAGCTGCAGTAGTTAAGATCTACGAGCTATCCCTTGTTGACCAGGTCCCCAAAACTTAACTCGTAACGAGATCCCTTCAAAGCAAATTGTCATAACGATCGTCTATAAAGGCTTCGTACAACGAGAAGAAATGTTACGGTTGATGGAATAATAACAGATACGACCAAACTGTCTTGTCTCTTCTGCTTTATTTAATATAACTTCATTCACAGTTTCATTTCGCATTCACCACTCATTCACCGAAACCCTTTGATGAACAGTTTTGGTTGCTTAACACCAACAGTCAATGATATTGATACAGCTTTTCTCCTTTTTATAAATTGAAGCCCACTCTCCGTGATATAATAAGAAAAAAAAACCGGTCTCAATACCGCGTCCCTCGTGAGATGCGAATAGACTTATCCCGGAATTGACTGCCCTGTAGGTGTACTCAATTTAATGACCACACTTCGCTGTCCGCTATTTCGCGTAACTGAATGTCCATTTGTTAGTCTGATTATACACTGTAGCTATTTAAAATTCTCCCCTATATTTTCACAACGCACCATTAGCACTTCATTACTTTTTTTTTTTTTTTCTAAGAGTAACCGAAAAAAAAAGACGCCATATAATCAGCTTAGTCGACATAAAGCAAAACACTTTAATATGCCCCATTTCACCTCTTCTTATAGGATCGGCTACCTTACTCATTAATTTACTACATATTATTTCCAATAACACTAAACAGGTATCGCCGTTATATTGTAATTGTATTCAAAAGCATGTTACTACTATTATGACCAACCAAATCGTCACAAATCGCGCGGCATGCGTTTTTAATGATAACTTTACGCTATTCAATTAAATCGCGCGGCGTGCGTTTTTAATGATAACTTTACGCTATTCAATTTCCGTCACAGCTATCTTGACTCGTAATGTTACAATATCACTGATACGGTTGTTCACATCAGAATAGACAGCAAACCAACAGTGATAATTCAGATTCTTTATTGGTCATTCAGCATTATTACATGCAATAGACTTCATCAGTTCACTTAAAATTAATTTTACAAAATAAATTTTTACATATTTATGTTGATATTGGGCATTTCTAAAAATTCTTCTAATGAATAGAATGGATTAGTTAACAAGAAGGTATGTACATTTTCTTTAAATAATTTGTCAGGCTTGATTGACACATTCTTAGACAATTTGTTATATATTTTAATTGCCATATACTTATGACTATTGTTAGTTATAGCTAATATATTTTGTGGCAACAACAGAGAAGTACAGGTTGTTGTATAATAGTCATGCCTTTGATTTGTTACACTTAAATTAGGTTGTTCAGCAAGTATGTAGTTAACACTGTCAAGAATGTATAAGTTAATAACTGTTAAAATTCTATATTTAATGAACAATGGTTTACAATGTGTACTACTATATACCTTAGCCATTACTCTGATTGCTTTCTTCTGGATCACCATAATTTCATTTATTTTTCTGCTGTTTCCCCAGAGTATTAACCCATATCTTAAAACAGATTGAAAAAAGGAAATGTACGCTGTCCTTGCATACTCAAATGTCACACAACACATTGGTCTCTTCAACAAATATATAACTCTTGACAACCTAACCACTATGTGATCAACATGAGAGTTCCATGTTAGACTGTTGTCAAGTATGATACCTAAAAACTTTGCCTTTTGTTTTTCTATTTTTGTAGTCATTGATAGACTGAACCACATATTCTGGGTCTTTTCCTCATTTAGTGGTAGACCATTTGCATTAAAAAATGGTGTTGCATTTTCTTTTGCCAGTGATAGTTTAGGTATACATACCAATGTCACAAGCAGAAGATGAAGAAATATAGAATGTTTATGAGGATAGTTAATGGGCAATTCAGTACATAAGGGGAGAGGAAAATCTAGTAGTCATGGGGGACTGGAATGAGGTTGTAGGGGGAGGAGTAGAACAGAGGGTTATGCGAGAATATGAGCTTGGTAGTAGGAATTTGAGAGGAGAAAGACTAATCAAGTTCTGCGATGAAATTCAGCTATTAATAACAAATACTCTGTTCAAGAATCACAAGAAGAGGAGGTATGCTGGGAAAAGGCCATGAGAATGGGAAGATTTCAGTTGGATTACATTATGGCCAGGCAGAGATTCCAAAATCAGATACTGGATTGCAAGGGGTACCCAGGACCAAATACAGACTCATGCCAAAATTTATTACTGATGAAGAATAGGTTCAAGTTTAAGAAATTAGTCAGGAAAAATCAATGCACAAAGCAGTGGGATATGGATGTATTAAGGAATGAAGAGACACACTTCAAGTTCTCTCAGACTATAGGTACTGCAATACGGAATAGCTCAGTATGCAGTCCAGGTGAAGAGGGATGGAATCTCTACAAAGTGGAATCACAGAAGTAGGAAAGAACAATGTAAGTACAAAGAAGGTAACCATAAAGATACCATGGGTAACATAAGAAATACTTCAATTGCTGTATGAAAGAAGGAAGTCTGAAAATGTTCACAGATATTCAGGAATACAGAAATACAAGTCACTTAGGAATGAAATAAAGAAGAAGCGCAGGGAAGCTAAGGCGAAATGGCTGCATGTAAAATGTGAGGAAACTGAAAAACAAATGATTGTCAGAAGGACCGACTTACTATATGTAAAAGTGAAAACAGCCTTCAGTGAAATTAAAGGCAAGGTTGTAACATTAAGGAGTGCAATGGGAACTCCACTGTTAAATACAGAGGAGAGAGTGGACAGGTGAAAAGAGTACACTGACAGCCTCTGGGTGAGGGGAAAGACTTGTCTTATGATGTGACAGAAGAAAAAAAAAACATGAGTCAGTATAGAAGAAATAGGGGATCCAGTACTAAAATCTGAATTTAAAACAGCTCTGGACAACTTAAAATCAAATAAGGCAGAGAGGATACATAACATTCCATCAGGATTTCCAAAATCCTTGGGGGAAGTGACAACAAAATTACTTTTCACCCCAGTGTGCAGAATGTGTGAGTCTGGTGATTTCTGATTTTTGGAAAATATCATCCACAAAGTTCCAAAGATGGCAAGGGCTGAGTAGGCTTAACAGCTCATGATTTCAAGTTGTTGACACAAATAATATACAGAAGAATGGAAAAGGGAATTGAAGATTGTTAGAAGATGGTCAGTTTACCTTTAGGGATGGTAGAGGCACCAAAGAGGCAATTTTGATGTTGCAGTTGGTAATGGAAGCAAGACTAAAGAAAAATCAGGGCAAGTTTGTAGGACATGTCAACTTGGAAAATGCATTTGACAATGTCAGATGGTGCAAGAAGTTCGAAATTTTGAGAAAAATATGGGTAAGCTGCAGGGAAAGATGGTTAATATAAAATATGTACAAGAACCAATAAGAGTAGAAGACCAAGAATGAAGTGCTTGGATTAAAAAGGGTGTAAGAGATGGAGATAGTCTTTCACCACTGTTGTTCAATCTGTACACCAAAGAAGCAATGACTGAAACAAACAAAAGGTTCAAGAGTGGAATTAAAATTCAAGGTGAAAGGAGATCAGTGTAAGATTCACTGATGACATTGCTACCCTCAGGGAAAGTGAAGAAGAAGAACAGGATTAGCTCAATGGTATAAACAGCCTAATGAGCACAGATTATGGACTGAGAATAAATCAATGAAAGGTAAAAGTAATAAGTAGCAGAAATGAGAACAATGAGAAACTCATCATCAGAACTGGTGATCATGAAATACCGGGTGATCAGAAAGTCAGTATAAATTTGAAAACTTAATAAACCATGAAATAATGTAGATGGAGATGTAAAAATTGACACACATGATTGGAATGACATGGGGTTTTATTAGAACACACAAAAAAAAAAAAGTTCACAAAATGTCCGACAGATGGCGCTGCACAATAGAACATCAGTGACTGCGCATGACAATCATGTATAAAAGGAGCTATAATGAGAGAGAGAATCAGTCACAGCATGTTGATGTTACCTAAACAGGCTCTTTTAGTGAATCTGTATTATCAGAATGGGGAATGTGCTAGTTCAGCATTACGATAGTATCACCATAGGAAGGGGATTCATTTTGTCCGTTGACAAATGCCAATTGTGGCGAGAATGATTTCGAAGTTCAAAGCCACGGGTTGTTTAGACGATAGACCGAGCACAAGGCGTAATGCTGCTGAGACAGTTCAGGAAGAAATGGGGACTGTAGCAGGTTTGTCTATGCACAGGGAAGTCAGCGCTCGTGTAGTCGCATGTCACACCAGCATTCTGTACACTACTGTTTGGTTGGCACTGAGGTGTACCCTCCGATGCTATCCGTACAAAATCCATCAGCATCGTGAACTGTTACCTGGCAATTTAGTGAAGCAGAGGGCATTTGCAGTGTGGGCATTTCAAAAGATGGCAGAAGATGACGATCGGTTGAGTAATGTGTTGTGGACCGACAAAGTTCATTTCACGCTCTGAGAGTCTGTCAATGCCCACAACTGCAGAATTTGGGCAACTGAAAATCCTAGAACTGTCGTCGAAAGTCCATTGCATGACGAGAAAGTCACAGTATGGGTTGGATTTACCACATCTACCGTTATCAGGCCTTTTTTCTTCGAGGAAATCCGTGATACTGGTTTTGTAACTGCTACCGTGATGGCTGAGAGGTACACCGATATGTTACAGAATCACATCATCCCCAGCCTGGCTGATAAACACCTACTGGGTCGTACAATGTTTATGCAAGATGGCGCTCCACCCCATATTGCTAGATGCGTGAAAGATCTCTTGCATTTGTCGTTTGGTGATGATCATGTGCTCAGCCGCCACTTCCGTCCTGCTTGGCCTCCCAGGTCCCCTGACCTCAGTCCGTGCGATTATTGGCTTTGGGGTTACCTGAAGTCGCAAATGTATCGTGATCGACTGACATCTCTAGGGGTGCTGAAAGACAACATCCGACGCCAATGCCTCACCATAACTCCAGACATGCTTTACAGTTCTGTTCACAACATTATTCCTCGACTACAGCTATTGTTGAGGAATGATGGTGGACATATTGAGCATTTCCTGTAAAGAACATCATCTTTGTTTTGTCTTACTTTGTTATGCTAGTTATTGCTATTCTGATCAGATGAAGCACCATCTGTCGGACATTTTTTGAACTTTTGTATTTTTTTGGTCCTAATAAAACCCAATGTCATTCCAAGCATGAGTGTCAATTTGTACCTCTCTATCAATATTATTCCATGATTCATTCAGTTTTCAAATTTATACTGACTTTTTGATCACCCGGTAGATAAGTTAAGAAATTCTACTACCTAGGCAGCAAAATAACCCATGATGGAAGGAGCTAGAAAGATGTCAAAATCAGACTAGCACTGGTGGAAAGGGTATCCCTGGCCAAGAGAAATCACTAGTATCCATTACAGGCCTTAATTTGAGGAAGACATTTCTGAGAATGTACATCTGGAGCACAGCATTGTAGGGTAGCAAAATATGGGCCATGGGAAAACCAGAACAGAAGAGAACTGAAGCATTTGAGGTGTGGTTCTACAGAAGACTGTTGAAATTTAAGTAGACTGGTAAGTTATAGAATGAGGAAGTCCCCACAGAGGAATGGAATATAAGAAAAACACTGACAAGAAGAAGAGTCAAGACGTTAGGGCATCTGTTAAGACATCAAGGAATGACTTTCATGGTGCTAGAGGGAGCTGTAGATGGCTAAAGCTGTAGAAAAAGAAAGAGTTTGGAATACATTCAACAAATAATTGAGGATGTAGGTTGCAAGTGCTACTCTGAGATGAAGAGGTTGCCACAGAAGAGGAATTCATTTTGATCTTCCACCTCCTACTTGTACAGTGCTTTCACAATCTTCATATATTATCCAAACTTTCTTAATTAATAAATGAGGAACATTATGTTTTGTCAATCTTTCCCATATTTTATACCTCGGTATATTTGTCTTACACTTGTTAAAAAAAAACGGGAACACTGCTATCAGGTCCTTTTCTTTTTCTCAATACTTCTCCACTGACGGCTAAGGAGAAAATTGGATCTATTGTTCCCCAGTTACTTCTGAATCCATTCTGCTGTTCCTCAAATTGATGAACCCATGCTTCCATCATGACACTTAGCAATGAGTACGTTGTTGTTGTTGTGGTCTTCAGTCCTGAGACTGGTTTAATGCAGCTCTCCATGCTACTCTATCCTGTGCAAGCTTCTTCATCTCCCAGTACCTACTGCAGCATATATCTTTCTGAATCTGCTTGGTGTATTCATCTCTTGGTCTCCCTCTACGATTTTTACCCTCCACACTGCAATGCTAAATTTGTGGTCCCTTGATGCCTCAGAACATGTCCTACCAACCGGTCCCTTCTTCTTGTAAAGTTGTGCCTCTCCTCTTCTCCCCAATTCTATTCAGTACCTCCTCATTAGTTATGTGATCTACCCATCTAATCTTCAGCATTCTTCTGTAGCAGGGACCGATGACGGTTGCTGTCTGGTCCCTTCAACCCACAAACCAACCAACCAATCTTCTGTAGCACAACATTTCAAAAGCTTCTATTCTCTTCTCCAAACTATTTATTGTCCATGTTTCACTTCCATACATGGCTACACTCCATACAAATAGTTTCAGAAATGACTTCCTGACACTTAAATCTATACTTGATGTTAACAAATTTCTCTTCTTCAGAAACGCTTTCCTTGCCATTGCCAGTCTACATTTTATATCCTCTCTACTTCGACCATCACCACTTATTTTGCTCCCCAAATGGCAAAACTCCTTTACTACTTTGAGTGTCTCATTTCCTAATCTAATTCCCTCAGCATCACCCGACTTAATTCGACTACATTCCATTATCCTCATTTTGCTTTTGTTGATGTTCATCTTATATCTTCCTTTCAAGACACTGTCCATTCCGTTCAACTGCTCTTCCAAGTCCTTTTTCTGTTGCTGACAGAATTACAATGTCATCGGCAAACTTCAAAGTTTTTATTTCTTCTCCATGGATTTTAATGCCTACTCCAAATTTTTCTTTTGTTTCCTTTACTGCTTGATCAATATACAGATTGAATAACATCAGGGAGAGGCTACAACCCTGTCTCACTCCCTTCCCAACCGCTGCTTCCCTTTCGTGTCCCTGGACTCTTATAACAGCCATCTGGTCTCTGTACAAATTGTAAATAGCCTTTCACTCCCTGTATTTTACCCCTGACACCTTCAGAATTTGAAAGAAAATATTCCAGTCAACATTGTCAAAAGCTTTTTCTAAGTCTACAAATGCCAGAAACATAGGTTTGCCTTTCCTTAATCTTTCTTTTAAGATAAATCGTAGGGTCAGTACTGCCTCACATGTTCCAATATTTCTACAGAATCCAAACTCATCTTCCCCAAGGTCAGCTTCTACTAGCTTTTCCATTCGTCTGTAAAGAATTCGTGTTAGTATTTCGCAGCTGTGGCTTATTAAACTGATTGTTCGGTAATTTTCACATCTGTCAGCACCTGCTTTGTTTGGGATTGGAATTACTATATTCTTCTTGAAGTCTGAGGGTATTTCACCTGTGTCATACATCCTCCTCACCAGATGGTAGAGTTTGTTAGGACTGGCTCTCCCAAGGCCGTCAGTAGTTCCAGTGGAATGTTGTCTACTCCCGGGGCCTTGTTTCAACTCAGGTCTTTCAGTGCTCTGTCATACTCTTCACGCAGTATTGTATCTCCCACTTTGTCTTCATATACATTGTCTTCCATTTCCATAATATTGTCCTCAAGCATGTCTCCCTTGTATAGACCCTCTATATACTCCTTCCACCTTACTGCTTTCCCTTCTTTGCTTAGAACTGGGTTTCCATCTGAGCTCTTGATATTCATACAAGTGGTTCTCTTTTCTCCAAAGGTCTTTTTTTTCCTGTAGGCAGTATCTATCTTACCCCTAGTGAGATAAGCCTCTACATCTTTACATTTGTTCTCTAGCCATCCCTGCTTAGCCATTTTGCACTTCCTGTCGATCTCATTTTTGAGACGTTTGTATTCCTTTTTGCCTGCTTCATTTACTGAATTTTTATATTTTCTCCTTTCATCAATTAAATTCAATATTTCTTCTGTTACCCAAGGATTTCTACTAGCCCTTGTCTTTTTACTTACTTGATCTTCTGCTACCTTCACTATTTCATCCATCAAAGCTACCCATTCTTCTTCTACTGTATTTCTTTCCACCATTTGTGACAATTGTTCCCTTATGCTCTCCCTGAAACTCTGTACAACCTCTGGTTTAATCAGTTTGATGAGTAAACCAACTAATAATGATGATGTACGAAATATGCACAGAAAACCTGGGAGAACACAGCAGTAATGTGTTGACCTGCATGCAGGATGACTAGCATACTCTGTATGCTTCCTTTCAATTCTATCCTACAACATAATCTTCTGAGGCATTGCAGCTAATATGGAAAAGCTGTTTATTGTACAGAAGCATGCAACAATACGACTACTGTGTACAGTTGATGAACGAACACATTGCAGAAGCATCTTCAGGGACCTAGGTATTCATACACTCACACTCCAGTACATACATGCACTAGTGGTGTTTGTCGTAACATGAATTATTTACAGAAGAATGGAAAAACTGGTAGAAGCTGAGCACAGGGTGTGATGAAGCAAGCCATGATATTTTTTACTTCCCCTCTTGTTTTGCCATCTACCTCCTTAAATTTCATTTTTTCATTTTCAAATTAATTACCATTAACATACTTGAGAAAAATCTGTATTTCCGTATTATAGAAAGGTTGACCCTGTTTTAAAGAACATAACACCAGATCTAATTTTGTGCTTAGTTTTCTGTATGTATTTGATTTTATAATTTATTTCAACTATTCCTAGTTAACTTTTGTTATAGGGTGAAATGAGTAATTGTTTTGTAATTTAAATTCTGTTGTTGATGTATAAACAAATATAAATTCTGTACTAATTATAATCATTTTGAAGATGAAATACTAGTAATCTTAAAGTATCTATTCGGCTATATTCAAAAACATGTTAGCAAAGCCAGCCTTTAATTAATTCCAAAGTAATTAACAGTTTTATCAAAAGTATTGTTCACATAATGATATTTGTTAATTTCACAATTTAAACAAATAATTCTGCTGAACCCTTGTAGTAGAAGAAATTGTTAAAAAGACAGAATTTTTTGATGTATTCAGTGAATTTAATGGGTTACGTTTTAATTGTAATTTCTGTAAATTTAACTTCAGACAATGTGTAGTTTCAGTACCTATTATTGTGAGGATAGATAAGGACCCAGTTTTTGGTCACGAGACATGTCAGTCCACAGCCGAGTTTCAACCTGTGTTGGTTAGAGCAACAACAATGCAGCAGTGAAATAAGTGCTACACCAATAGGCCATGTGGTAAAGCAATGACAGTGTCTGTTAAATTTGTTTGAAAGACTGTGAACTGTGTGGTAAGGCTTTTACTGCTTGTAGATGTTCAACAGTAAACTATTGTAGCAGTATGTGGACGTTCACCTGCAGCCTATAATGAGGCTTATCAAAAGTTAAAACAATAGTGCACTGGCTATATAAGTGTGGAATGTTGGGGGCTTGTGAACAGTGAAAGTAAAGTACTGTGAAATGCAACTGTGCACCTGTCAGCTACGTCATTTACAGTAGACAAAGTTACACTTCCACAACTCATTTTTCAGCCAGTACGTCGACAGCGAGGTCAACAAACGAAGAAACAAAGCAAGCGAGCATTGTCACAAGGGAAGATCAGTTTGGATTCCAGAGAACTGTAGGAACAAGCGAGTCCATACTGACCCTATGACTGATGTTAGAAAATAGTTTACAGAAGTAAAACCTACATTTACAGCCTTTGTAGATTTGAAGAAAGTTTTTGAAAATGTCGACTGGAATATGTTCTTTCAAATTCTGAAGGTAGCTGGGGTAAAGTACAAGGAGCATAAGATCATATACAACTTGTACAGAAACCAGACGTCAGGTTCAGGAGTAGAGGGCCGTGAAAGGGAAGCGGTGGTTGAGAAGGGAGTGACACAGGGTTGTAGTCTATTGCTGATGTTATTCAAGCTGTACGTTAAGCAAGCAGTAAAGGAAACCAAACAAATCTTGAATGCTTGGTGCTCCACAGCTTTCAGATATTTATTAAAAGACACCTTCTATATGCCATGAGCTGCACTAGAAATGTTTTATTTGCCAAAACAGGTTTTTAGGGGTTGTAACCCATCATCAGTGGCATCAGATACAGAGGAACAAACAACTACATGTGCATTGATTTCTGCAAAATAATAACTACATATATAGCAGTAATATAACTCTACTTACATTATGCACTTCTATAGCAATGACATACTTGTCAGTTAATACCACAGGATCTGAAATATGTCCTATAACAAAGTGCACAGTTTGACATGTATGTTACTGGTTCCAAACTTAAGCAGTGACAATTCTTGATAATGTTGATAATATAACTATCATACAGAGTAAGCATGCAACTGACAGGGCAAGGAGTCTGTATTACCTGTCTCTGTTATCTCTAAGATCATATTTATAGATATCTGTAACATGCATTTATATAATTTTGTAAATTAGTTCCAGTAACTGCTCATGGTGGAATTTCTCCTTTATGACACCTAGCATGTTATTGCTATAGAATTACATAATGTACGTAGACTTATATTACTTCTATTGTTGTTGTTGTTGTGGTCTTCAGTACAAAGACTCATTTGATGCAACTCTCCATGCTACACTATGGAGTGAATAATCTAGTCTAATCTAATCTCTGTCCTGTGCATGTCTCTTCATCTCCAAGTAACTACTGAAACCTGCATCCTCCTGACCCTCTACAATTTTCACCCTCCATGCTTCTCTCCGGTACTAAATTGGTGATCCCTTGACGCCTCAGAATGTGTCCTACCAACTGAACCCTTCTTCTAGTCAAGTTGTGCCACAAATTACACTTCTCCCCAACTCTATTCAATACCTCCTTGTAAGTTACATGATCTGCCCATCCAAAAGCTTCTATTCTCTTCTTGTTTAAACTGTTTACTGTCTATATTTCACTTCCATTTATGGCTACATTCCACACAACTACTTTCAGTAAACACTTCCTGACACTTAAATCTATATCTGATGTTAACAAATTTTTCCTCTTCAGAAATGTTTTTCTTGCCATTGCCAGTCTACATTTTATATTCATTGTACTTCAACCCTCATCAGTTATTTTGCTGTCCAAATAGCAAAACTCTTCTCTTACTTTAAGTGGCTCATTTCCTGATCTAATTCCTTCAGCATCACCTGATTTAATTCAACTACATTTCACTATCCTCATTTTGCTTTTGTTGGTGTCCATCTTGTATCCTCTTTTCAAGACCCTGATTTCTTCTCCCTGGACTTTAATTCCTACTCCAATTTTTTCTTTTGTTTCCTTTACTGCTTGCTCAATATACAGATTATATAACCCTTCTCAACCATTGCTTCCCTTTCCTGGCCATCAACTCTTATAACAGCTATCTGATTTCCATACAAATTGTAAATAGCCCTTTGCCTCCTGTATTTTACTGCTGCTACCTTTAGAATTTGAAAAAGAGTATTCCAGTCAGCATTGTCAAAAGCTTTCTCTAAGTCTACAAATGCTAGAACGTAGGTTTGCCTATCCTTTATGTATTTTCTATGATAAGTCATAAGGTTAGTATTGCCTCACGTGTTCCTACATTTCTCTAGCATTCAAATTGATCTTCCTCAAGATCAGCTTCTGCCAGTTTTTCCATTTGTCTGTAAAGACTTTGTGTTACTATTTTGCAAGCATGAGTTATTAAACTGGTAGTTCAGTAATTTTCGCACTTGTCAGCACCTGCTGTTTTTGAAATTGGTGTTATTATGTTCTTCTTGAAGTCGGAGGGTATTTTGCCTGTCTCATATGTCTTGCTCACCAGATGGAAGAGTTTTGTCAAGGCTGACTTTCCCAAGGCTATCAGTAGTTCTAACGGAATGTTGTCTATTCCCAGAGCCTTGTTTCAACTTAGACCTTTCAGAGTTCTGTCAAATTCTTCACACAGTGTAATATCTCCCATTTCATCTTCATCTACGTCCACTCACATTTACATAATATCGTCCTCAAGTGCATCTACCTTGTACAGACCCTTTATATACTCCTTCCACCTTTCTGCTTTCCGTTCTTTGCTTAGGACTAGTTTTCCATTTGAGTTCTTGATATCCATGTAGGTGATTCACTTTTCTCCAAAGGTTTCTCTCAGTTTCATGTAGTCAATATCTATATTACGCATAGTGATATCTGCTTCTACATCCTTACATTTGTCCTCTAGCCATTCCTCCTTAACCATTTTGCACTCCCTATCGATCTCATTTTTGAAACATTTGTATTCCCTTTTGCCTGCTTCATTTACTGCATGTTTATATTTTCTCCCATCATCAATTAAATTCAATATCTCTTGTGTTACCCAAGAATTTCTACAAGCCCTTGTATTTTTATCTATTTGGTCCTCTGCGGCCTTCACTATTTCATCTCTCAAAGCTACTCATTCTTTTTCCACTGTATTCCTTTCCCCTGTTCATGCCAGTCGTTCCCTAATGCTCCCTCTGAAACTCTCTACAACGTCTGGTTCTGTCAATTTATCCAGAGCCCATCTCCTTAAATTCTTACCTTTTTCAGTTTCTTCAGTTTTAATCTACAGTTCATAACTAATATATTTTGGTCAAAGTTCACATCTGCCCCTGGAAATGTCTTACAATGTAAAACTTGGTTCCTAAATTTCTGTCTAACCATTATGTAATCAATCTGAAACCTTCCAGTGTCTCCAGACCTCTTCTATGTATACAACCTTCTTTTATGATTCTTAAACCAAGTGTTATCTATGATTAAGTTACGCTCTGTGCAAAATTCTACAAGGCGGCTTCCTCTTTCATTCCTTACCCCCAGTCCATATCCACCTACAATTTTTCCTTCTCTTCCTTTCCCTACTATTGAATTCCAGTCTCCCATGACTATTAAATTTTCGTCTCCCTTAACTATTTGAATAATTTCTATCTCATCATACATTTCTTCAATCTCTGCATCAGCTGCAGAGCTAGTTAGCATATAAACTTGCACTACTGTGGTGGGTGCAGGCTTCATGTCTATCTTGGCTACAATAATGCATTCACTATGCTGTTTGTAGTAGCTTATCCACATTCCTATTTTTTAATTAATTATTAAACCAACTTTTGCATTACCCCTATTTGATTTTGTATTCATAACCCTGTATTCACCTGACCAGAAGTCTTGTTCCTCTTGACATTGAACTTCACTAATTCCCAATATATCTAACTTTAACCTACCCGTTTCCCTCTTTAAATTTTCTGACTTACCTGCCCGATTAAGGGATCTGACATTTCATGCTGCAATCCGTATAATGCCAATTTTGTTTCTCCTGATAAATACGTCCTCCTGAGTAGTCCCCACCCAGATATCCAAATGAGGGGCTATTTTACCTCCAAAATATTTTACCCAAGAGGATGCCATACTCATTTAACCATATAGCAGAGCTGCAAGCCCTCAGGAAAAATTTCGGTTGTAGATTCCCCTCGCTTTCAATATCAACACAGCAAAGCCGTTTTGGTTGATGCTGCTAGTCCAGTTCAATCAGTCATTAAGACTGATGTCCCTGCAGCTACTGAAAAGGCTGCTGCTCCTCTTCAGGAACCACACACTCATCTGACCTCTTAACAGATACCCCTCCATTGTGGATGCACCTACAGTGTGGCTATCTGTGTCTCCACCAAGGGTGATATCCATGATTCATGGTTACTGCTATATATGTACAGGGAACTAGATTAGGAAATGATTTGAATTGATTTTTATTGGTCCAGTTTTATCATATAGCACAAATTGTACAATTGATATTGGATAGGTCAAAGATAAGTTACAATAATACATAGTATTTTCAAAATAGTAGGCAAATTAAAATTAGATACCTATTACAATTAATTTTGTTACTTATTCAGAAATTCTCTGACAGAATAGAAACAGTGCTTTATTAGAAATTCCTTTAGTTTAGCTTTAAATATTGGATGAGTAGTATTTTTTTATTTACTCTGGTATCTTATTGTGTAGTATTACACCAATGTTAATTATACTCCTCGGATAGGTGGTTGTTTTGTGATATTTTTGATGTATATTTGATTCCCCTCTGGTACTATAGTTATGTACATTTTTGTTCTGTAGCAGTTTGCCTGTTTCCAGAAGGTAGTCCCTAGTGAACAAGATAGTTTCATAAATGAATAAACTTGGAACATTCAGAACACCAAGCTCAGTAAAATGGGATTTACAGGACTCCATCTTTTTAAGGCCACTCATTATTCTTAAAGCATTCTAAAAACCTTTACACGGTGAGTTGAGTACCCCCAGAAAATGATCCCATATCGGACTAGTGAGTGGAACTGTGCATAGTATGCTGCAGTACTGTTGTTTCGCTTATTGTAGCCTTTAAAATTCTTAGGCCATAGTACACAGATGATAGTTTTCTACACAAGTTATTTATATGTGTGTCCCACTTTAAGTCTTGCTGAACCCACAGACCCAAGAATTTTGCGACACTTACATTTTCTAGGGGATCAATTTTTAATTGGGCTTGAATAGACATTTGATTAGTCGGAGGAATTAAATAAAAATCGACACACACAGTTTTTTCAGTATTTATAATGAGTTTGTTTTTTGGTGAACCACTCAGAAAGTCTTTTCATAGAACTTTGCTGTGGACCGCAGAGTTCCTAGACTGGATCCAGTGAGCAATATGCTGGTGTCATCGGCAAACAGGATAGTTTTTGTGGGACTCATATATTCAACTAAGTCGTCTACATAAATCAAGTAGAGTAGTGGACCTAAGATTGAGCCCTGTGGTACACCATATTTTGTTGGTAATTCCCTAGAAAGAAAGGAGTTGTTTCTCGTTTTATTCATTTTGTTGAATTCATACTGAAGTTATACTTTCTGCTTGCAGTTTTTTAGGTATGAACACAACCAGCTATGTGCTACACCTCTTACTTCTCGTCTTTCTAATTTTTTGCGCAGAATGTTATGGTCCAGGATGTCAAAGGCTTTTGATAGATCTAGAAAAATACCTGCAGCTAATTAATGAGACAGTAGAAGTAGTCTATGAGTTTTGCTGTTTGTGCAGCAAAATAACTGAATGCAGCTGAAGTAGAAAGGATATAAAATGTAGACAAGCAATGGCAAGAAAGACATTTCTGTAGAAGATAAATTTGTTAACATCAAACACAGATTGATGTGTTAGGAAGTCTTTTCTGACAGTTCTGTCTCAAGTGTTGCCTTGTATGGAAGTGAAACATGGACAAGAAGAGAGTAACTTTTGAAATGTAGTGCTAGAGAAGAATGCTACAGATTAGATTGGTAGATCACTAACTAATGAGGACATACTCAACAGAACTATGAAGAAAAGAAATTTGTGGCACAACCTGACTAGAAGAAGGAATCAGTTGATAGGACGCATTCTGAGACATGAAGTGATCACCAATTTGGTATTGGAGGGATGTGTGGGGGGTAAAAGTTGTAGAGGGAGATCAAAAAGTGAATACAGTAAGCAGATTCGGAAAGATGTAGGCTGCGATAGTTATATGGAGATGAAGAGGCTTGTACAGGATAGAGAGCATTGAGAGCTGAGTCAAACCAGCTTTGCAGTGAAGACCACAACAACAAGAATGGATTTATGATGAACTTGGCGTTTCACAGCCAGAATACTAAAACTAGATATAATTTACGTATAGTCTATGCATCTCTCTTTATGGTTCAGAATGGACTTTTATTCTGGTGCAAAGTCTGTAAAAGATTGCCAGGAGACATCAGGCAGGAAACAATTGAACATCACCAAATATTCAGAAATTAAGTAAAAGAATACCTCATTAGCTTCTTCTGCAATATGTCTGAATACCTGGACTTTGGAATGTAATTCTGCTTAACTCTAAAGTATGTATCAGATAATGTAAAGTTAGAATGCTTTATTTAAAGCTTTAGATAATAATAGCAGCTGAGTAGTGTAGAAGGAGCAATGGCTTTCTTTCTTTTTTTAAGTAGCTATTTTACTGCTAACATACATATATAAAGTAATCTGGATGTAATTACCTTAGTTATAAGTTTGAGTAAACTACTGCCAGACATAGTTTGTTAGCAGTGTACTTTACAGAAGCAGCCAAGAATGGTTGCTTCCACCTGTTAGTGTATAACTTGACTCCTTGCACATATCTGAAGGCTCTCCTCTATGATGTGTGAATGGATGAAATAAAAGCTGTACATATGTAAACAAAATGCTAGGTCTAAGTTTAGAATTTGACTGATATTATTTGTTTTGGACTATGGATATTTGTTACAATCCATCTCATAACTTTCCTGGAACATTTTGAAAAAAAAAAAAAAAAAACAGTCCAGATCACAACAAATTATTTATTTTTAATGCCAGTAACTGCACATGATGGAGCTTCCTCTCTACAGCAAAAATCATTTGCTAGCCATTTAGCAGTTGGTGGCTGGTACAGGTGGGATTCGAAGCAGGTCTGTGACCTGCTCTTTGTATCATCTACATATACACATCATTTTATTTTATAACTATCTAGCTTTTATGTTAATTTTTAAGATGAATGAGTTTTGCAATACATGGCGGTCATTATATTTCAGAGTCCCTGGTCTGAAGATGGTCATATAGGCCAAAAACGGTTACCAGACTTAAAAATAAATAATTTGCTGTGATCTGGACCGCTTTTCTACCAAAATATTAAGTAGGGTTCCGTGGTTCCTCAATGATGTCAAAAGTTATTTGCTGGGAACAATTACAAAAACAATATATATGGGGAAAGACACACGTATACAGACAAAGCAGACATTTTCCCCCTAAGGTAAGTCTTTCCGCTCCCGGGATTGGAATGACTCCTTACCCTCTCCCTTAAAACCCACATCCTTTCGTCTTTCCCTCTCCTTCCCTCTTTCCTGACGAAGCAGCCGTTGGTTGCGAAAGCTAGAATTTTGTGCGTATGTTTGTGTTTGTTTGTGTGTCTATCGACGTGCCAGCGCTTTCATTTGGTAAGTCATATCATCTTTGTTTTTAGATATATTTTTCCCACGTGGAATGTTTCCTTCTATTATATATATAGAAAAACACATGTTGCTATGTACCTGTAAAGAAGACATGTCAAGTTGCACACAGGCACAATTAAAAAACATTCACATAAAGTTTTCAGCCACAGCTTTCATCAGTAAAAGACACATACACAAGCAAGCATACCTTATGCACACATGACTGCTGGAATTCCATCATGGGATGCTGGAGTTGGAGGTCATGTGTGCATGAGGGTGAGGCATGCTTGCTTACTTTTGTGCGTGTGTGTGTGTGTGTGTGTTTTGTGTTGTGTTTATTTTACTGATAAAGGCTGTAGCTGAAAACTTTATATGAGTGTCTTTTAATTGTGTTTGTGTGCAACTTGACATGTCTTCTTTACGGTACATAGTAATCTGTCTTTTCTTACATCGTCAGTGCATCTCAATGACCTTCAATTGAAGGTAGTCTACTTCTCTGAGAAGCATTCCTTAATATCCTTGTGTAAAAATAGTGCTAGTAAGATGTTACTTTAAAAAACTTTCTTTTGAGCTGTTCAAGTACTTTGGATGTTTGTTAAACAATTTGACATAAATGTGAAACGGACTGTTGTCTGCACCTTGTGTATTTTGTCTTGCCAGTTGATAATCATTTCTCCTGACTTACAAATTTGTTTCAATTATTGTACCACTTGTATTTCAAATTTAGTTGTAGAGGTTTAGAAATATATATTGATAAAAGTGTAAGTAATTTCTTACTCTTGAATATCCCTTTACATGACTCTTTATATCTGTGACTGCACAGAAGCCTAACTGCCATTTTTTAAGGATAAATACTCTGCTTGTATGCATGCCTGCAACACACTCCCCTACTTCAACTGCACATGTGAGCTATGGAAACACTAGTGCTAAATAGTCCATACACATATGCTCATACTTCGGAACTTGTGACATTGTTTTCACTGCATAAGCTATTTTTTTTTTCCCCTGTCTCATCCAATTTTAGTTCCATACATCATCATACACAACAATCCACTGCACTCCATCAGTTTGACTGTTTACTCAAAACAAGCACACAAACATTGAAATTAAAGACAACAGGGAAACAACAATGAATCCTGAAGCTGTGATAACCACTTGTAACAACAACGACGCTGTACTACTGTACATATAAATAATTTTTTTCTTCTGATTTTTCGATACATTTGTGTAATTGATGTTCTGATTTCATTTTTTGTTTTGTTTCATGCCATTGTGTTAAGAAAACTGTAAACAAGTTTCAATGTGAATATTAATGTTCATGTCAAATGTCAAGTAATATTGTAATAGAATTGAAATGTAACAAATGTTGAAACTGTTGTAAGATGTTTAAAATTGTAACTGTGCATCTGGCCCATACGTAGGCAATGTGTTAGGATATGTAGAATGCAAAACCTCGGATGAATACCCCGTCTGTAAGGGAGCAATAAAAGGTGGCTGGTAGGCGACTGCGGGAAAATGCACACGGGCACTGCACGGCACAACGGGCTCAGTAATAGTTGGAGTTTGGCACTGGTTTGAGCAACACCTTCTGGAGCGAGCAGGCTCTCCTGGAAGACAGAGCTTCACTGAGCCTCGGGTATGCTGTTCCAACGCCCACACAGCATTGAAAAATTCCATAGGCACTAAATAGAAAAGTATTGCGACACTAAGAAGAATTAAAGTGCCGATACATCAAGAGCCATAGCTGTGGTTGTAAGTGTGCTCTGTGCCTCACCATCTCGCCGCCCACCAACCGCCGCATCGACACTAGCAGGTTGAAACTTTTAGTACTGTATTCGTATGGATCAGAGAGTGAACTGTGCAATAATAACCTAAATTTTACCAGAACTTTCCCATCATTTTATTATCCTCACAACTAACCTAGACAGGGTCCTTTCCAAATATTGTGCAATCCAAGTGCCCCGAAATGAAAAATTAAATTTTGTGTTAATAATAATTATTTGCAGACCTAGCTACATTATAATGGTGTTTAAAGAAATGTTTTGTTAATGAACCAGTAAATGAATAACGAAGGTCTAACGAAGATGAAAGATAACTTTAATATTGATATAGTAATGAAGTTTATTATTTCGAGACAGATATAAAGGTATTTAAATGAGCAGTAAATAACATGAAAAGAGAAGTAACTTATATACCGGAAATCTTCGACGCATAATAAATTCAGTAATCAAATTTTTTTAATAAAGTAATCATAACAGTTTCAGGGTGCCCCCCCCCCCTTTTATTCATTTGAATTCTGAAGTGTTCTAAATTGATTTGACCAGCAAAAGTTAAAGTCAATATAAAAGTCAAAATTTATCAGTGTTTTATCTTTATCAAAATTGACATTTTGTGTGTGGCTCGAAAGTGCTATTTCTAGGGTAACCTATGCCCGATTTTAATCAGATTAATAGACAGTATAAAGTTTTGTAGTATACATTATAGTGTTGTGTTATGTATTCATGGTTTTTTCATATCAGTACAGAATGTGAAATTATCAGTTCAATAGATTTTCTGGTTCTAAAATTGTGCTATATTATGCAGTGTTACTACTTGTTGTTTTGCATGAATATATACCAACTTGTACAGGGAAGAAACTCAGTTAATGCCTAATTAGGCTGGCGATCATATTATTATCAAATTGGCAGCATCTTCAGGGTTGCTTTTGGTCCATCCTGACGTGTAATTGCATTTCGAACTTGCTTGACGAATCATTGTTATTACAGAGTGGGTGTAAGTCTGATTTGCCACCATTCAGGTACACGCGGTCGATGTCTATACGAAAATCCTTTCTCATAAGGTGAACCCTGTTCACTTACCATAGAACAGGCTTTAATGAGTACTGTGTCGTGTGGAGGTTACACACTTTCAACAAATTATTTACAAATATGGCCACAGAATTGATTAAAATTACCCAAACACAAAACATCAAGCAGTAAACTAGAGAAATCAGATGTACATAGAGCCAATATAAATTACTACAGTCACTAAAAATAATGCTGAAAAAGCCTTCAGAGTATCAAAAATACTTATTCAGATGGCACTGATGGTATCCTAGCAAATACCATCAAGAAATGCATGCATACTACAGCTGAACCACTGATTATGAGTAGAGTGCATCCTAGATCTTCTTGCAGAAATTTATTCCAACAGCTGGGGATCCTCACCATGCCTTGTCAATACATCTTGTCACTAATGTGCTTCGTGAACAAATATTACGCAATTTACGAAATGAATAGTGCATACCATGATCACAATACAACAAGAAAACATTATCTTCACAAAGATTTAAAAGATCTCAGCATGGTAAAGAAATGAGTTCATTATTCAAATATAAAAAGTGTTCAATAAACTTCCTGTCCATACCAAGTCAGTCATTGGGGATCATACTAAATTCAAAACAGCGATAAATCTTTATCTTTTGGATAATTCTTTCTATTCTTTACAGGAATTCTTTGATAATGTGTAATACTTCTTGAATTTGTGTTTAATTTCATGCATTTCTAATAAAACTGATTATGTAGATTAACATATCACTTGCAGGCAGAATATTTTTAGATGAATTACTTTAAATTTGTTTATGTAATCATCTATGTCATTACTGCACTATTATTTATGCAGTCATCTTTGTCATTACTGTACTATTATCTGTGCTGTTATCTGAATTTTTGTGTGTAATTTTTTGACATGGGGATGTCCTTTTTCATGTATCTACTTCTATATGTTAAATAGGTTGCCTCATGATTATCTACATGTGGCTTCTGAAATAACCTGACACGTTCTACATCCTAGTGATACATTCGTGTCAAGGATCCACAGAACTCAAAAATAAGAAATAAAATAAAATAAACACCTCTGCGACTATTCATTCCAGGAAAGTACTTTCCCAGAATCATGAAAATCACAAAAGTAATTCCTGTTTCCAAAAAAGGTATTAATAATAAAGACATGAACAACAATAGCCTATTACAATTTCATTCTGCTTCTCTAAAATATTAGGAAAAATTATGCACTAAAACTGACGGGCTTCATTGACAAACAATTTATACTGAGTACATCTTAACACTGGTTTAGAAACAACAGATCTACAGAAATGGCTTTATGACTGCATTAATACCATACTTACAGCTACTAGATACAATCGGGCAGGTAGGTTAGAAAATTTAAAAAGGGAAATGGATAGGTTAAAGTTAGATATAGTGGGAATTAGTGAATTTCAGTGGCAGGAGGAACAAGACTTTTGGTCAGGTGAATACAGGGTTATAAATACAAAATCAAATAGGGGTAATGCAGGAGTAGGTTTAATAATGAATAAAAAAAATAGGAGTGCGGGTAAGCCACTACAAACAGCATCATGAACAAATTATTGTGGCTAAGATAGACACGAAGCCCATGCCTACTACAGTAGTACAAGTTTATATGCCAACTAGTTCTGCAGATGATGAAGAAATTGATGAAATGTATGATGAGATAAAAGAAATTATTCAGGTAGTGAAGGGAGACGAAATTTTAATAGTCATGAGTGACTGGAATTCGACAGTAGGAAAAGGAAGAGAGGGAAATGTAGTAGGTGAATATGGATTGGGGCTAAGAAATGAAACAGGAAGCCGCCTGGTAGAATTTTGCACAGAGCATAACTTAATCATAGCTAACACTTAGTTCAAGAATTATGAAATAATGTTGTGTACATGGAAGAACCCTGGAGATACTAAAAGGTTTCAGATAGATTATATAATGGTAAGACAGAGATTTAGGAACCAGGTTATAAATTGTAAGACATTTCCAGGGGCAGATGTGGACTCTGACCACAATCTATTGGTTATGAGCTGTAGATTAAAACTGAAGAAACTACAAAAAGGTGGGAATTTAAGGAGATGGGACCTGGATAAACTGAAAGAACCAGAAGTTGTACAGAGTTTCAGGGAGAGCATAAGGGGACAATTGACAGGAATGGGGGAAAGAAATACAGTAGAAGAAGAATGGGTAGCTTTGAGGAATGAAATAGAGAGGGCAGCAGAGGATCAAGTAGGTAAAAAGACGAGGGCTAGTAGAAATCCTTGGGTAACAGAAGAGATTCTGAAATTAATTGATGAAAGGAGAAAATGCAAAAATGAAGTAAGTGAAGCAGGCAAAAAGGAATACAAACGTCGACAGGAAGTGCAAAATGGCTAAGCAGGGACGGCCAGAGGACATATGTAAGGATGTAGAGGCTTATCACACGAGACCTTTGGAGAAAAGAGAACCACTTGCATGAATATCAAGAGCTCAGATGGAAACACAGTTCTAAGCAAAAAAGGGACAGCAGAAAGGTGGAAGGAGTATATAGAGGGTCTATACGGAAATGGAAGACGATGTAGATGAAGATGAAATGGGAGATATGATACTGCGTGAAGAGTTTGACAGAGCACTGAAAGACCTAAGTCGAAACAAGGCCCCGGGAGTAGACAACATTCCATTAGAACTACTAACAGCCTTCGGAGAGCCAGGCCTAACAAAACTCTACCATCTGGTGAGCAAGATGTATGAGACAGGTGAAATACCCTAAGACTTCAAGAAGAATATAGTAATTCCAATCCCAAAGACAGCAGGTGTTGAAAGATGTGAAAATTACCGAACTATCAGTTCAATAAGTCACAGCTGCAAAATACTAACACGAATTCTTTACAGACGAATGGAAAAACTGGTAGAAGCTGACCTCAGGGAAGATCAGTTTGGATTCTGTAGAAATGTTGGAACACGTGAGGCAATACTGACCCTATGACTTATCTTAGAAGAAAGATTAAGGAAAGGCAAACCTACATTTCTAGCATTTGTAGACTTAGAGAAAGCTTTTGACAATGTTGATTGGAATACTCTCTTTCAAATTCTGAAGGTGGCAGGGGTAAAATACAGGGAGCGAAAGGCTATTTACAATTTGTACAGAAACTAGATGGCAGTTATAAGAGTCGACGGACATGAAAGGGAAGCAGTGGTTGGGAAGGAAGTGAGACAGGGTTGTAGCCTCTCCCCGATGCTATTCAATCTGTATATTGAGCAAACAGTAAAGGAAACATAAGAAAAATTTGGAGTAGGTATTAAAATCCATGGAGAAGAAATAAAAACTTTGAGGTTTGCCGATGACATAGTAATTCTGTCAGCGACAGCAAAGGACTTGGAAGAGCGGTTGAACGGAGTGGACAGTGTCTTGAAAGGAGGGTATAAGATGAACATCAACAAAAGTAAAGCGAGGACATTGGAATGCCATCGAATTAAATCAGGTGATGCTGAGGGAATTAGATTAGGAAATGAGACACTTAAAGTAGTAAAGGAGTTTTGCTATTTGGGGAGCAAAATAACTGATGATGGTTGAAGTAGAGTGGATATAAAATGTAGACTGGCAATGGCAAGGAAAGCGTTTCTGAAGGAGTGGAATTTGTTAACATCGAGTATAGATTTAAGTGTCAGGAAGTCGTTTCTGAAAGTATTTGTATGGAGTGTAGCCATGTATGGAAGTGAAACATGGACAATAAATAGTTTAGACAAGAAGAGAATAGAAGCTTTTGAAATGTGGTGCTACAGAAGAATGCTGAAGATTAGATGGATAGATCGCATAACTAATGAGGAGGTATTGAATAAAATTGGGGAGAAGAGGAGTTTGTGGCACAACTTGAAAAAAAGAAGGGATCGGTTGGTAGGACATGTTCTGAGGCATCGAGGGATCACAAATTTAGCATTGGAGGGCAGCGTGGAAGGTAAAAATCATAGAGGGAGACCAAGAGATGAATACACTAAGCAGATTCAGTAGGATGTAGGCTGCAGAAGGTACTGGGAGATGAAGAAGCTTGCACAGGATAGAGTAGCATGGAGAGCTGCATCAAACCAGTCTCAGGACTGAAGACCACAACAACAACAACTAGATACAAAACAACCCACTATAAGTATATTTCATTATCTTTCAAAGCCTTCGGACACAGTGGATCACAGAAGCATTACTGAAAGAAATTGAACAGTATGGTACCGGAGGACTTACAAACAAATGGAATACTTCATTCTTAAACAATAACACACACTTAAATACATACACCCACAAACAACTCTGTTCAATAATTGATTATATGGCAGTAAAACTGTTAATCAAGGTGTGCCTCAGGGCTCAGTACTATTTCCACGAGCTTCCACATGCAACACATGCCCCTCTCAACCACTTTTAACGATATATAACCAACCAACAAACACTGAATTAAAATACCTGGGACTGATGATATAAAATAACCAATTATGGAATAAATATACTGATCAATGCACTGTGTGTGCTGCAAGCTTGCAACAGCAAGAAATCAGCAGCCTAATAAGTGCATGCATACAGGCTGGCCTAAAAAAATGGTATAATATTCCGTGTTAATTTTCACTCAGCACTTTTGGAATCCAGAAGAGAGCCATGAGCATCATTAATGGAAACAAAACTAAAGACTTTTGCAAACCCCTTTTTCTGTAACCTGTAGATCCTAGCATTGCTTTGGTTAGATGTTCTCAAGATAGTAAAATTCTTAGAAGACCACACAGTACCAACTAATGCAGACTTAAAGAAAATAGAGAAATTCACAAACATCACTAGAACAAACTCTAACCTGCATGTGTTACTAACACACAACCTTGTCAAAAAGCTTCCCAAATGTATAAAGCCTTTTCAAGACAATAAACAGCTTTGTGAAGCCATGAAGCCTTATTTGTTGTCACTATTTTTACTTTATATAAAAAGAATACTTAGAACAGTAAACTTGCTATTTATGTTGATGTGTAACACGTCACCCACTCAGTTAAGTAGACCTTTAAATAAACATGCTGCAATACATATTAATATATTTTGTCCAACATCTGTAGCACACTGTTTAATATCAGATCATATGGACCAAATGAATGAAAGTACATTAGACTTATTTTCGTATGGTTTAAGGTTAAGCAATTACTTCTTGAGTAATTCCTTACTCCATTTAAGATACTACAACACTCTAGGTTTATTGTTGATTAGGGTAGGTTATTAAAGAGATATGGGTGAAATTGAAGAAGTGTAACTAGCACTTTATATTATTGTTTTTTTTTCTTTAACAAGTAAAGCTATAAGCTGTTATAGAGATAGCATTTTACGCTGTAGGCTATTGATAAGTATCTGGTGTAGAGAACTTCCCTGATTCCTCTAAAGATTGGAGGCAATGGAATTAAAGTTAATGACGGTGCAGTTTCTTAAAAGCATCTGTGCACAACATGAGCGTGATTCAATTTTATTTTTAAGTAGCATTCCACAGAAAGACATCTTTTTATATTTTTTTGTGTTCGTCGTTTATAACACACAAGTACACTGAAGGTTTGCGCGTCAACAGCTATATTCCTCTTCAAACTCTCATGACAGCGTCGACTAATTATAACAGAGAAGCCAGGACAAACTACAGGCACGCATTTGACAAGTTTCTTCACGTGTAAGAAAAAATTGTGTAACATTTACAAATAAATAATATCTCAGCATAAAACATTCACAAGAAACAGAAAGGGTTATTTCGGACACTTGTTTACATTCAAAAACATCATCGCTTTTCCCATGTTTTTGTTCAGTGCCCGCAAATATCGTTGCTGTTTTGTCATCTCTATGTAGCAACCTTGTTGTCATCTGTTGATCTCGTGATTCGCAGGTGTAATGTTTGTTTTTTACGGGGAGTAGTCCAGGCCAGTCTGTCCTCGGCGAATATGTTGTTGCGCGAAACTGCCTATTTTTTAGCTTTGAGTGCCTGTCTCTCGGTATTTTGTGTGCCTTGTGATTCTCTGAAGAACAAGAAGCGTGCGTGCAAATGGGAAAATCCGTGCCGGTGTGCTTTTCCGTCGGGTCTTGCCATAGATTTCTCTGAATTGGGCTTCAGAAATGAATGGTGAGAGCGAAAACAAATATAAGAAAAACTTACGTAATCTTAATTGTGCTACTCTGTCACAGTTATATCTGTTAATATTAATGTTTGTTAAGGGCTGTGTGGAAGAGAAATCTGGAGGAAGTGAACGCCACGAATAATTAATGCAGTTCGAATTTATACCACAATGTAGGACTTCATTTAGTGTAAACCTCATTACTGTACATTTTAGAGTTGTCACTTAGTGACCAATCGTTACGTGTGGACCGACATACAGTAGTTTACAACTTCTTTTCTGTTGCCATGGGTATTATTTTGAACCACGTTTTGAACACACACACAAGTCGGTCTTTGACAGTATGAATTTAGAAATCTCATGTTAAATGTCATTAGTTTGGAAACAAATGATAATAAAACGGAACAGCCCCGTTTCAAACCTATTAATGTGTCAAAACACCACTCATTTTCATTGAATTACGGAAACAAAAACGCGACTTCGATCTGAATCATAAATGAATCAACATATCTCGTACTTTTCCGCCCATTCAGATTTTAAAAAAGTATTTGGTTTTAAATGTTACAATAACTCTGTGGCTAATTCAACTAAAAACGTCAACATATTGAGTATTACGTTATTAATGATTTCTAAACTGTTGTTTCCTTGGAATTTAGAATTTCCCCTGTCCCAAACCTTTCTATTAAGTTTTCGTTTAGTGCACCCCAATATAAATATTAAAAATGATACTGTAAAAAAATTCTTTGTAGCGAGGTTGAGGCCTCTATGTAGTGTCACTTCTTTCAGCTCACATATTGCTCTTTCTACTGAAACTCTTCTTTTGCTAATAATTGCTACATCAGCAACATATGCCCCCATCTGGCTTTACTTTGTGCCTAAGTAACCAGATATATGAAGCTTCCGAATGGTTTCTTTAAGAGTCAGATTAAAAAGCATTGTAGAGAGGGTGTCCCCTTGTCTGACTCCTTTACTAATAAACAATTTAGTGAGTTCGTCAACCACTTGCATTGCAGCCTTGGAACTAGCCAATGTTGCTAGGGTAATTGAAACATACTTAAATGGTATACCAAGCAGTAGCAAATCAGTCAGCATTTCTGCCCTATCAAGACTTTCGAAGGCCTGCTTGAAGTCTATAAAGGGGTTATGAAGCTCAATATTATAATCATATGCCTTTTCGTGTGTTTGCCTCAGTATAAATATCTGATCTGTTGACCTACTATACCAATATTCACACAGATATTCTCCCAAAATATCTTCTGCATGTGGACTAACCTGTTTTAGATTAGATTAGGTGTTTGTTCCATAGTGAGTGTGGAACATGCCAAAAAGTATAACATAAAAACAACATGGAACATTTAATATAATATTCACTTCCCAGATCTTGTGTCATGAGACTGTCAAAATATGTGAAAACATTATAGAAAAATGGAACAGCTAATATTTACAGAATTAATACACTGTCAGAATGAAACATATTTATGCACTTTTAATAAATCTATCATATGCAACATACCTAATATTGACTGTTGTGACCAAGTGCTGTCAAAACTGAAATGTAACAGAGATTTTTACATAAGTTGGTCTAACAGTCCCTATCAAGATATACATTTGTAATGTAGAAGGAATTTCCTATCAACAAGTCTTTCATACTCTGTATAAACTCTACTGTATCCGAAAGCAAGTTTTTAATGGTTGCTGGCAATTGATTGAAAATGTGTTTTCCTTAATATTGGACCCCTTTTTGTACCAAAGTAAGTGGCTTAGGTCTTCATGTACACTCATGCTCATAAATTAAGGATAATTGCAGAATGTGGTGCCACACAATGTGGCACTACACAAAACTGGCGCTAATAGCATAAGCACATAGGGAACACACACGACACCAATCTGTAAGTCCACGGTATTGGTGATAAGTTGAGAAAACCATCCCAAAACACATGTGCTACAATACGCCACTGTTTCCTGCGCATGTACCCCGACGTCAGTATGGGATATGATCACCGTGCACACGTACAAAGGCAGCACAATGGGTTGGCATACTCTGGATCAGATGGTCGAGCAGCTGCCGGGGTATAGCCTCCCATTCTTGCACCAGTGCCTGTCGGAGCTCCTGAAGTGTCGTAGGGGTTTGAAGACGTGCAGCGATACGTCGACCGAGAGCATCCCAGACATGCTCAATGGGGTTTAGGTCTGGAGAACAGGCAGGCCACTCCATTCGCCTGATATCTTCTGTTTCAGGGTACTCCTCCATGCTGGCAGCTCGGTGGGGCAGTGCGTTATCGTCCATCAGGAGGAAGGTGAGACCCACTGCACTCCTGAAAAGGCAGACATACTGGTGCAAAATGACGTCCCAATGTACCTGACCTGTTACAGTTTCTCTGTCAAAGACATACAAGTGTGTACGTGCACCAATCATAATCCCACCCCACACCATCAAACCACGACCTCCATACAGGTCCCTTTCAAGGACATTAAAGGGTTAGTATCTGGTTCCTGGTTCACGCCAGATGAAAACCTGGCGAGAATCACTGTTCAGACTATACCTGGACTCGTCCGTGAACATAACCTGGGACCACTGTTCCAATGACCATGTACTGTGTTCTTGACACCAGGCTTTACGAGCTCTCCTGTGACCGATGGTCTGTGGAATGCACCTTGCAGGTCTCCGGGCAAATAAACCGTGTCTGTTCAGTTGTCTGTAGACTGTGTGTTTGGAGACAACTGTTCCAGTGGCTGCGATAAGGTTCCGAGCAAGGCTACCTGCAGTACTCCATGGCCGTCTGCCACTTCTTGTGGTGTTATACGCTGTGGACGTCCAGTATTGTAGTGCCTGGACACATTTCCTGTCCACTGGAATCATTGCCATAATCTTGAGATCACACTTCGTGGCACATGGAGGGCCCATGCTGCTACCTGCTGTGTTTGACCAGCCTGCAGTCGCCCTAGTATTCTAACCCTCATAATGTCATCAATATGTGTTCTTTGAGCCGTTTTCAACACATAGTCACCATTAGCATATCTGAAACGTCTGCATACTTACTCGCTGCACCGTACTCTGACATGCAGCAACACACCTCTGCGTATGTGGACTGCTGCCAGCGCCACCATATGACAACCGCAGTTCAAATGCACTGCATGGTCAAGGTGATTTAAACCTGCAAACCACCCACCAGAGCATTGTTTCACCATGTAGCAGCATCATCCTTAATTTATGAACATGAGTGTAGATTGTTCGTATTCCTAGTGTTGATACTATGTATTGAGTATTAGTTGGAAATACACACACATTATTTGCAATAAATTTCATTAATAAATAAATATACTGAGAAGCAGTGGTTATAATACCCAGTTCATTGAACAGATTTCTACATGATGTTCTTGAATGTTCACCACAAATGAGTCTTAATACACACTTCTTCACTCTCAAAACTTTTGCGTGGTTCGATGATTTACCCCAGAGGATGATCCGATACAACATAATAGAATGAAAATAAGCAAAATACAGAATTTTTTTTTACAGTTATATAATATTAGAGAGAATCTTATAGGTTACACATAGCAGAGTGATTCCTCAGTAATTCAAACAAATTTTGCGTACTTCCTTATGTCTTGTTGGAGTACACCCAAGATCCACTCTTCTGGGATTCTTTCCTGATTTTATATCTGCATGGTAAGTTTATGGAGACCAATTCCCCCATTTTTCAACAGTTTTGCAGTTATTCCTTCAGTTCCTGGTGCTTTGCTGTTTTTTTAGACAGTGCAAAATCCGTTACATATTCCAAGACAAAGCATTATTTTACATTCACATTGTTTTGGCTTCACCAAATCACAAACAAATTATAACCTTCCAACATAACCTAGACCTTGGCCAATGCTACGTATCTGTCTGTCACCACAGTGTTCATTCTGCAATAAAGCTTCTTATTGTGTGACATATTCATTGGCCACACCAACCCACAATATACGTATTACCTTTCAACCTAAGCTAGACCTCAGGCTATATAGTGTAGTATTATTTGTGATTGTACAACACATACGACATTTTCTGGATATGTATTATTGTTAGTTAATGATGTATTTATTAAAATGCTGTTCATACCTGTCTTACCCCACTGTACATAATTTTGATTGTTGTGTTAACGTTTGTGTTGAAAATTTTGTGCTCTGACCCTATCTCAACATCTAAAGAAATTTAATAATTTCTGCCTCTGTATCATCCTGTTAAACAGAAATTAAATGACATGATAAGTAACTTGGCTCCAAGAATGATCTCCACTGCTCTTTACACTGAAATACAAAATCTCATTTACTTTTCTTATTTTCACACTGTTTTCTCTGTTAGTATCACATTGTGGAGTAACCCAGTGCATCCACAGATAACAGCTGGAAAGAAAATGCAATTACTTGATAGATTAGCAGCATAAAGATGTGTCTAGTTAACAGTAGTTTCCCCATGACCAACCCACTCGTTTAGTTGTTAGCGTAATTGGGGTCGACAGAAGCATCCGATCCCATGCGTCGACTTTGACCCGTGACGTAAGGGTGTTGACGTGTGTGACGTCATGACGCTGTGGAGTTTGGTTTGTGAGTGTGGCGTGTTTGTAGATGTCGTCGTGTTGTGTTTTGTTGTGCTCTCTGGTGGTATGTTCAGGGTTTTCATTCGTGTGGTGTAATGGGCTCAGTTCACATTTGCTCATTATCAAGAATTGTTCGAGTGTCGGCTGTGTTTGTAGTGGAATTTGTTTCAGTGAGTTAACGATTTTGTGTCAAGGTTAATTTAGTGTTGTTCGCTGTACGTCATGTGGTAATTTTAGTAAAATTAATCGGTTGTTGTTTTTGTTCAGGAATGGATATGACGGATAAAATTAACGCTGCGCAGGTCAAGGGAAGTGTTCGATCCCAATGTGTAGCTGGGTATGTTGGTATCGGGAGATGTTTTTAAGCTATATAGGCCAAGGGAAGTGTTTGTACCTAATTTATGGGATTGGAAGCTGCCAAGGGAAGTGTTTGATACTAATTTATGGGATTGGAAGCTATTGTTAAGCTGTATAGGTCAAGGGAAGTGTCCGATTCGAGATGATGTGTTTAGCGGTATTTGGGGAGTTTTGTGATGTTGGTTTTTTTCATCGTTTTGTGTGGTTTTGTATGGGGGTGGGTGTCTAACTTTGTTTATATTTAGTTTTCCCCCACCCAAAAACACCCCATTTTTCCGCGTTTGTCCCGTTAGTGTCATTAGGTTTTTATGCGGAAAGTGTGTGTGTTTGTTTTTCGATGTATTTTCGTCCTCATAATGTGTACGTAATGACTTTATATGTGCCATATTGGAATCGTAGTTTACAGTCATTTCTGCCATATTTGTGACGTCATGGGTCAAAGCAGACGGGCGGAATCGGATGCTTCTGTATTGGACTGTAGGTTCCAAGTTCAGTTCTTAACAATTTTCTGTTGTGGAGAGTCCTAGAAAAGAGTTAATTTAACCTTGTGAGGCTAAATGAGAAGAAAGAGTGAAATAATTGGCAAAATTTACGTACATGCTGCCAAGGTGGTTAGAAAGGTTTGTAATGGGCTAGAAAGTGCATGGAACACATTCATTTGCAGTGAGAGTATTATACACTGTCCAGTCACATTAATGTGACCATCTGTCAGAAGCCTGAAGAACCATTTTTTGCAGCTTGGCTGTGAGATGTGCAGGAAGTGTGTCACTGAGGTTCTGTGAGGTACCTCCAGGGATGTGAAGCTATGCCAAGGTGATCCCACATATAAGAAAGAAGGATCCTTTATTGTATGATTATATGATAGCGGAACAAACACTGTTAGCAGTTACTTCTGTAAAATATCTGGGAGTATGCATGCGGAACGATTTGAAATGGATGATCATATAAAATTAATTGTTGGTAAGGTGGGTACCAGGTTGAGATTCATTGGGAGAGTCCTTAGAAAATGTAGTCCATCAACAAAGGAGGTGGCTTACAAAACACTCGTTCGACCTATACTCGAGTATTGCTCATCAGAGTGGGATCCGTACCAGGCCAGGTTGACACAGGAGATAGAGAAGATCCAAAGAAGAGCGGCGCGTTTCGTCACAGGGTTATTTGGTAACCGTGATAGCGTTACGGAGATATTTAACAAACTCAAGTGACAGACTCTGCAAGAGAGCCGCTCTGCATCACGGTGTAGCTGGCTGTCCAGGTTTCGAGAGCGTGCGTTTCTGGATGAGATATCGAATATATTGCTTCCCCCTACTTATACCTCCCGAGGAGATGACGAACGTAAAATTAGAGATATTCGAGTGTGCACGGAGGCTTTCCGGCAGTCGTTCTTCCTGCGAACCATACGCGATTGGAACAGAAAAGGGAGGTAATATACAGTGGCACGTAAAGTGTCCTCCGCCACACACTGTTGAGTGGCTTGCGTAGTATAAATGTAGATGTAGATCCTCGATTAGGTTTAAATCTTGAGAGTTTGGTGGAAAGGGGAGTACAGTAAAGGTGTCCTTTGAACTGTGCACGTACACTGTGAGCTGTGTGACACGTTGCATTCTCCTACCAGTAGATGCCGTAATGCAGAGGGAAAATAAAACACATGTAGGAGTGGACATGGTCCGCAGGGGTAGATGCATACTTGTGTTGATCCTTTGTGCCTTCCAGAATGAGAAAATCACCCAGGGAATGCCATGAAAACATTCCCCAGACCATAAGGCTCTCTCCTGATTGCAGGGTGGTTTCTTTCAGATGTTTAACTCTGTATGTGCTAACATCCATCCGTCTGTCCAGTGGAGCATAAAGTGTGATTCATCTGAAAAGATCACCCGCTGCCACTCAGTGGTCGTTTTGCAGTATTCGCACGCAAATTCCAGCCTTCGACACCGATGAAGAGCAGTCAGCACGGGGACATGAACCAGGCATCTGAGGCAGAGGCCCAGGTGAAGCAATGTTTGCTGAACAGTTTTTGAGGAGACACTGCTGGAAGAGAAAGTTATGTTGAAGAAAGAAACAAAGCCAAACTGGTAATTGCAGCAGCCAAGGTTGGAGATATTGGGTCAAGCTGCTGGAAAATCATTCTGGAGTGTAATTCGCAGTCTTCGAAAGGGAGGTAAGAAGGAAATGACAAGTATTTTGGACAGGTCAGGAAAACTGCTGGTGAATCCTGTTGATGCCTTGGGCAGATGGAGGGAATATTTTGAAGAGTTACTCAATGTAAGTGAAAATATGACCAGTAATGTTTCAGATTTCTATGTAGAGTGGGATGGGAATGATGGTGGAAATAGGAGATCACATTTGAGGAAGTAGAGAAAATGGTCAATAGATGTTGTTGTTGTTGTTGTTGTTGTTGTAGTCTTCAGTCCTGAGACTGGTTTGATGCAGCTCTCCATGCCACTCTATCCTGTGCTTCTTCATCTTCCAGTACTAACTGCAACCTACATCCTTCTGAATCTGCTTAGTGTATTCATCTCTTGGTCTCCCTCTATAATTTTTCCCTCCACACTGCCCTCCAGTACTAAATTGGTGATACCTTGATGCCTCAGAACATGTCCTACCAACTGGTCCCTTCTTCTTGTCAAGTTGTGCCACAAACTCCGCTTCTCCACAATTCTATTCAATACCTCCTCATTAGTTATGTGATCTACCCATCTGATCTCCAGCATCCTTTTGTAGTACCACATTTCGAAAGCTTCTATTCTCTTCTTGTCCAAATAATTTATCGTCCACGTTTCACTTCCATACATGGCTACACTCCATACAAATACTTTCAGAAACGACTTCCTGACACTTAAATCAATACTCAATGTTAACAAATTTCTCTTCTTCAGAAATGCTTTTCTTGCCATTGCCAGTCTACATGTTATATCCTCTCTACTTTGACCATCATCAATTATTTTGCTCCCCAAATAGCAAAACTCCTTTACTACTTTAAGTGTCTCATTTCCTAATCTAATTCCCTCAGCATCACCTGATTTAATTCGACTGCATTCCAATGTCCTCGCTTTACTTTTGTTGATGTTCATCTTATACCCTCCTTTCAAGACACTGTCCACTCCGTTCAACTGCTCTTCCAAGTCCTTTGCTGTCGCTGACAGAATTACTATGTCATCAGCAAACCTCAAAGTTTTTATTTCTTCTCCATGGACTACTCCAAATTTTTCTTTTGTTTCCTTTACTGCTTGCTCAATATACAGATTGAATAGGATCGGGGAGAGGCTACAACCCTGTCTCACTTCCTTCCCAACCACTGCTTCCCTTTCATGTCCGTCAACTCTTATAACTGCCATCTGGTTTCTGTACAAATTGTAAATAGCCTTTCGCTCCCTGTATTTTACCGCTGCCACTTTTAGAATTCGAAAGAGAGTATTCCAATCAACATTGTCAAAAGCTTTCTCTAAGTCTACAAATGCTAGAAACGTAGGCTTGCCTTTCCTTAATCTTTCTTCTAAGATAAGTCGTAGGGTCAGTATTGCCTCACGTGTCAGCTTCTATCAGTTTTTCCATTCGTCTGTAAAGAATTCGCGTTAGTATTTTGCAGCTGTGACTTATTGAACTGATAGTTCGGTAATTTTCACATCTGTCAACAACTGCTTTCTTTGGGATTGGAATTATTATATTCTTCTTGAAGTCTTAGGGTATTTCGCCTGTATCATACATCTTGCTCACGAGATGGTAGAGTTTTGTCAGGACTGGCTCTCCCAAGGCTGTCAGTAGTTCTAATGGAACGTTGTCTACTCCGGGTGCCTTGTTTCGACTCAGGTCTTTCAGTGGTTCTCCTTTCTCCAAAGGTCTCTTTAATTTTCCTGTACGCAGTATCTATCTTATCCCTAGTGAGATAAGCCTCTACGTCCTTACATTTGTCCTCTAGCCAACCCTGCTTAGCCATTTTGCACTTCCTGTCGATATCATTTTTGAGACGTTTGTATTCCTTTTTTCCTGCTTCATTTACTGTGTTTTTATATTTTCTTCTTTCAGCAATTAAATTCAATATTTCTTATGTTACCCAAGGGTTTCTACTAGCCCTCATCTTTTTACCTACTTGATCTTCTGCTGCCTTCACTATTTCATCCCTCAAAGTTACCCATTCTTCTTCTACTGTATTTCGTTCTCCCATTCCTGTCAATTGTTCCCTTATGCTCTCCCTGAAACTCTGTACAACCTCTGGTTCTTTCAGTTTATCCAGGTCCCATCTCCTTAAATTCCCACCTTTTTGCAGTTTCTTCAGTTTTAATCTACAGTTCATAACCAATAGATTGTGGTCAGAGTCAACATCTGCCCCCGGAAATGTCTCTCAGTTTAAAACCTGGTTCCTAAATCTCTGTCTTGCCATTATATAATCTATCTGATACCTTTTAGTATCTCCAGGGTTCTTCCATGTATACAACCTTCTTTCATGATTCTTAAACCAATCAATAGATTGCAGTGCAATAAAGAGGCTGGGGTGGATGAAATCAAGTTGGAACTCATCAAATACAGTGGAATGTCAGGTTTTAAATGGCTATACAGGATAATTGAAATGGCATGGGAGTCGGGACAGGTTCCATCAGACTGGACAAAAGCAGTAATCACACCAATCTTTAAACATGGAAACAGAAAAGATTGTAACAACTACAGAGGTATCTCTTTAATCAGTGTTGTGGGTAAAATGTTCTCAGGTATTGTTGAAAGGAAAGTGCGTGTATTAGTTGAGGTCAAATTGGATGAAAATCAGTGTGGGTTTAGGCCTCTTAGAGGTTGTCAGGATCAGATCTTTAGCTTACGGCAAATAATGGAGAAGTGTTACGAATGGAACAGGGAATTGTATCTATGCTTTATAGATCTAGAAAAGGCATATGACCGGGTTCCTTGGAGGAAGCTATTGTGTGTTCTATGAGATTATGGAATAGGAGGCAAACTTTTGCAAGCAATTAAAGGTCTTTACATAGGTAGTCAGGCAGCAGTTAGAGTTGACGGTAAATTGAGTTCACGGTTCAGAGTAGTTTCAGGGGTAAGACAAGGCTGCAACCTGTCTCCACTGTTGTTCATATTATTTATGGATCATATGTTGAAAACAGTAGACTGGCTGGGCGAGATTAAGATATGTGAACACAAAATAAGTAGTCTCGCATATGCAGATGACTTAGTTGTGATGGCAGATTCGATTGAAAGTTTGCAAAGTAATATTTCAGAGCTAGATCAGAAATGTAAGGACTATGGTATGAAGATAGCATCTCCAAAACGAAAGTAATGTCAGTGGGAAAGAGATATAAACGGATTGAGTGCCAAATAGGAGGAACAAAGTTAGAACATGTGGACGGTTTCGAGTACCTAGGATGCATATTTTCACAGGATGGCAACATAGTTTAAGAACTGGAAGCAAGGTGTAGCAAAGCTAATGCAGTGAGCGCTCAGCTACGATCTACTCTCTTCTGCAAGAAGGAAGTCAGTACCGAGACCTAAGTTATCTGTGCAACGTTCAATCTTTCGACCAACTTTGTTGTATGGGAGCGAAAGCTGGGTGGATTCAGGTTACCTTATCAATAAGGTTGAGGTTACGGATATGAAAGTAGCTAGGATGATTGCAGGTATGAGTAGATGGGAACAATGGCAGGAGGTTGCCCACAATGAGGAAATCAAAGAAAAACTGGAAATGAACTCTATAGATGTAGCAGTCAGTTCGAACAGGCTTAGATGGTGGGGTCATGTTACACGCATGGGAGAAGCAAGGTTACCCAAGAGACTCATGAGTTCAGGGTAGACCAAGGAGAAGGTACCTGGATTTGGTTAAGAATGATTTTGAAGTAATAGGCTTAACATCAGAAGAGGCACCAATGTTAGCATTGAATAGGGGGTCCTGGAGGAATTTTATAAAGGGGACTATGCTCCAGACTGATCACTGAAAGGCATAATCAGTCTTAAATGATGATGATGATGATGATGATGATGATGATGATGATGATGATGATGATGATGATGATGACTGTTGGAAGCCCCGCGTTCATTCGTTGTCAGTTGCTCGACAGTTGCACATCTTTTCACCCGTAAACATCTCCACAGCTGTTGATCGCCACTGTTGTCCGTGGCCCGTGGTGCACTACAGTTGCTTCGGCACCAGTTTTGCAAAGTGTCATTTGCCACACATGGTATACTTTAAAGATGGTGGCACATGAACAGTTTACAAACTTAGCTGTTTCGGAAATGCTTTCACCCTTAGCCTGAAAACCAGTGATCATGTCCTTTCAGACAGCAGATAAATAGCTCCGTTTCTGCATTACGACAATGACTGCACTGTTTTCTGCGTCTTCCTCTTCCCCCACAACATACTTTATACATATCCTCCACTGCTAGTGCTGCCATCGGCTGTCTGCGGATGGTTATTGCTCGTTGACATCGAACATAGGCACTGGTCATATTAATGTGTCTGGGCTGTGTATATTTCAAGTATTATTTGTATATTTAAAATTACATGTTGATTTTGAAATTCTTTCTGTATTCACCCTAGTTTTACTGTTTATGACAACGGCCTTGCCGCAGTGGAGACACCGGTTCCCGTGAGATCATCAAAGTTAAGCGCTTTCGGGCACGGTTGGCACTTGGATGGGTGACCGTCCAGGCTGCCATGCGCTGTTGCCATTTTTCGGGGTGCACTTGGCCTCGTGATGCCAGTTGAGGAGTTACTCGACAGAATAGTAGCAGCTTTGGTCAAGAATACCATCTTACGGCCGGGAGAGCGGAGTGCTGACCCCCCTCCCCTATCTGCATCCTCCACCGAGGATGACATGACGGTCGGATGGTCCCGGTAGGCCACTCGTGGCCTGAAGATGGAGTGCTTTTTTTATTGTTTATAACAAGGGCTTATTGTTAAAGTTATGAAATTCTATGTTCCAACACGAATCACAAATCATCATCATCGGTTTTCCACTCCAGTTGCGAGGACATTGTTTACTTGAATTCCCTTCCTCATGTATCTTCCTTCACATGGTACAGCCATCTCTTCCTTGCCCTTCCTACCAATCTTCTTCCAATCACACATGTGTGTAGCCATTATTTTGATATCTTTCCCTTGTCCGTTTGTCTGACACTGCCAGACCATGCCAAATGGACTCTTGCCACTTTTTCTTTCAAGGATATTACACTCTAGCTTTTTCCTTTATTTTTTTCATTTTTTGTACTATACTTGCTAGTTTTCTGGACCATAGTTTGTAAGAACATCATTTCTGTGGCTTTTAGTCTTTTCTCAGCCTGTTTAGTTGTTCTGCAGATTTATAAGCCTTTAGCTTGTTAGACTGAAGTAGTTCAAATGGCTCTGATCACTATGGGAATTAGACTGAAGTAGTGTCTGTTTTGATCTTAGGGGACTTTTTCATTCCAGAGTAGACTCCAAATGTGATTTTTGCATTTGGATGTTCACCTTGTGTGATATCCTGTTATCACTTGAAATGATGCATTCAAGATATTTGTTTGCTGGTTTGCTTCCAGCTGTGTAACTTCCAGTCCTTTTTCCAATTCGTGTTCTGTCTGTTGATTAACATTGCAGCCTTATTTGATTTAGTTACTGTTAATCCATGTGGTCTTAGATGGACATTCCAGATGGCCATTCTCTTCTGGACTTCTTTCTCTGTATTATCTCAAATTACTGTATCATCTCAGATGGCAATGTGTTGATATCTTTATTGTTGCTGCACTTCATTCGTTTCATAACTTCATTTTTAAATACTCTATAAAGACGTATACACCACATACACATCTGCAAATGGGTCTAGGTTTAGATTAAAGGGGGGCAGAGAAAGAAAGAATAAGGCTTATTAAACTAAAAATGTTGCTTTACTGTGAAATACAAAACAAATTAGTAACCCAAATGAAAGCAGTCTTTCTCAAAAGGGGATACCTGTGAAATCAAAACTTGCTTCAGCGTAGCGTTTAGTGCCATGTTGTCCAACTCTTTGCACTCCAAGGCACTCAGATCCTACCTGGCTGACCGTCCACAAGTTGATTGAGACAATGCTGTCCCACTATTCAACTCTGCCACATACTGTAATCACACTCTCAAGGGACAGATTGAAGACAGATCAACCTTAGTATAATTACTACTACAGCAACCTCAACCACTGATGATAGACCCGGCTCAAATATCGAATAATGGCAGACAGCATCCTTACTATACACGTCATGATCGAATAATGGCACGATTATACTACGAATAGACACATCCAAACATTCTAATGACAATGACCACCAATATCAAGCAGTACTTACGAGATAGGCCAATTTTGCTACCAATTCCCGTTATCGTACTATGGGTCGAATCAAAGCCTCAAACCTCTTTAAATACAGTACCTGTTTTTATTAAGTCAAGATAAATGTTGCATATAGCTTGCAATTCTTCTCCCCACACGACAAAATTTTCACAATGGAGTATATTATCTCTGGTAAAGTCTCGTAACTTTTCAATTACTTACAAAAGTTCTATTCCATGTATCGCCGTGTTATGACCAGTTTGTATTAAGACTCTTCCCCCAATACAGATAACAAGTAATATAGTTTATGCTGCCACTAAATCTCTTTCCGCTTAGCCCAGCGTTGCTATGTAAGTAACACAACATCGTGTACTCCACAGATGTACCATTCTCTGTTATCTGTGTAATTGTTGACTTTTCTGTAATAAATTTTGACAACTTCCATTCAGACTAAGCTTTCGTAGGACACTCTTTCCATCAATGAAATCGTTTTAACTGTTTAACATACCTAACCTCTGTATATTTAACGTAGATTGACTTGATTGATGAATCTTTTTGATCAGGCAACACTTACAAATATCTTTGTATACTTGTGTCCTGCAAAGCATTATTAAGATTGCTTTTCTCACAAAATATATATGCACACACACCAGCTACTAATTGAATACATGTAAGGTTTCTGTTGTTGTTGTTGTTGTTGTGGTCTTCAGTCCTGAGACTGGTTTGATGCAGCTCTCCATGCTACTCTATCTTGTGCAAGCTTCTTCATCTCCCAGAACTTACTGCAACCTACATCCTTCTGAATCTGCTTAGTGTATTCATCTCTTGGTCTGCCTCTACAATTTTTACCCTCCACACTCCCCTCCAACACTAAATTGGTGATCCCTTGATGCGTCAGAACATGCCCTACCAACCGATCCCTTCTTCTAGTGAAGTTGTGCCACAAACTCCTTTTCTCCCCAATTCTATTCAATACCTCCTCATTAGTTATGTGGTCTACCTATCTAATCTTCAGCATTCTTCTGCAGCAGCACATTTCAAAAGCTTCTATTCTCTTCTTGTCTGTTAATCCAAGAAAACTTGAATTTATTGTCTCTAGGTATTTCAGTACACTTTTATTCATGTAAGTGCACGTGGGCCATCAAAGACTACCACACACCATACAATAGGAATCATTTTCACGAACAAACATGCAGCGCCACACCAACTTTTAACAATTAATTAATTATTCATTGATGCTGCCGGTCATCTAAGACAGTGACCAGTTGCTGTGTGTCGCTCAGGCATTATCTATGGACCAAGTTATGGCGAGCTGGTGCATCGCTGATGTCGCACACGCTCACCATCTGTAGTTTTTCTTTTTTCCTTTTGTTGATGCTCTCGGATCATCTATAACATATTTTTTTTCTTAACACATTGTGGAATGTCAGATCCCTTAATCGGGCAGGTAGGTTAGAAAATTTAAAAAGGGAAATGGATAGGTTAAAGTTAGATATAGTGGGAATCAGTGAAGTTCGGTGGCAGGAGGAACAAGACTTTTGGTCATGTGATTACAGGGTTATAAATACAAAATCAAATAGGGGTAATGCAAGAGTAGGTTTAATAATGAATAAAAAAATAGGAGTGCGGGTTAGCTACTACAAACAGCATAGTGAACGCATTATTGTGGCCAAGATAGACACAAAGCCCATGCCTACTACAGTAGTACAAGTTTATATGCCAACTACCTCTGCAGATGATGAAGAAATAGATGAAATGTATGACGAGATAAAAGAAATTATTCAAGTAGTGAAAGGAGACGAAAATTTAATAGTCATGGGTGACTGGAATTCGTCAGTAGGAAAAGGGAGAGAAGGAAACATAGTAGGTGAATATGGATTGGGGGGAAGGAATGAAAGAGGAAGCCGCCTGGTAGAATTTTGCACAGAGCATAACTTAATCATAGCCAACACTTGGTTCAAGAATCATAAAAGAAGGTTGTATACCTGGAAGAATCCTGGAGATACTAGTAGGTATCAGATAGATTATATAATGGTAAGACAGAGATTTAGGAACCAGGTTTTAAATTGTAAGACATTTCCTGGGGCAGATGTGGATTCTGACCACAATCTATTGGTTATGAACTGCAGATTGAAACTGAAGAAACTGCAAAAAGGTGGGAATTTAAGGAGATGGGACCTGGATAAACTGAAAGAACCAGAGGTTGTAGAGAGTTTCAGGGAGAGCATAAGGGAACAATTGACAGGAATGGGGGAAAGAAATACAGTAGAAGAAGAATGGGTAGCTCTGAGGGATGAAGTAGTGAAGGCAGCAGAGGATCAAGTAGGTAAAAAGACGAGGGCTAATCGAAATCCTTGGATAACAGAAGAAATATTGAATTTAATTGATGAAGGGAGAAAATACAAAAATGCAGTAAATGAAGCAGGCAAAAAGGAATACAGACATCTCAAAAATGATATCAACAGGAAGTGCAAAATGGCTAAGCAGGGATGGCTAGAGGACAAATGTAAGGATGTAGAGGCTTGTCTCACTAGGGGTAAGATAGATACTGCCTACAGGAAAATTAAAGAGACCTTTGGAGAGAAGAGAACCACTTGTATGAATATCAAGAGCTCAGATGGCAACCCAGTTCTAAGCAAAGAAGGGAAGGCAGAAAGGTGGAAGGAGTATATAGAGGGTTTATACAAGGGCGATGTACTTGAGGACAATATTATGGAAATGGAAGAGGATGTAGATGAAGACGAAATGGGAGATAAGATACTGCGTAAAGAGTTTGACAGAGCACTGAAAGACCTGAGTCGAAACAAGGCCCCGGGAGTAGACAACATTCCATTTGAACTACTGATGGCCTCGGGAGAGCCAGTCATGACAAAACTCTACCATCTGGTGAGCACGATGTATGAGACAGGCGAAATACCCTCAGACTTCAAGAAGAATATAATAATTCCAATCCCAAAGAAAGCAGGTGTTGACAGATGTGAAAATTACCGAACTATCAGTTTAATAAGTCACAGCTGCAAAATACTAACACGAATTCTTTACAGACGAATGGAAAAACTGGTAGAAGCCGACCTCGGGGAAGATCAGTTTGGATTCCGTAGAAATGTTGGAACACGTGAGGCAATACTGACCTTACGACTTATCTTAGAAGAAAGATTAAGAAAAGGCAAACCTACGTTTCTAGCATTTGTAGACTTAGAGAAAGCTTTTGACAATGTTAACTGGAATACTCTCTTTCAAATTCTGAAGGTAGCAGGGGTAAAATACAGGGAGCGAAAGGCTATTTACAGTTTGTACAGAAACCAGATGGCAGTTATAAGAGTCGAGGGGCATGAAAGGGAAGCAGTGGTTGGGAAAGGAGTAAGACAGGGTTGTAGCCTCTCCCCGATGTTATTCAATCTGTATATTGAGCAAGCAGTAAAGGAAACAAAAGAAAAATTCGGAGTAGGTATTAAAATTCATGGAGAAGAAGTAAAAACTTTGAGGTTCGCCGATGACATTGTAATTCTGTCAGAGACAGCAAAGGACTTGGAAGAGCAGTTGAATGGAATGGACAGTGTCTTGAAAGGAGGATATAAGATGAACATCAACAAAAGCAAAACGAGGATAATGGAATGTAGTCAAATTAAGTCGGGTGATGCTGAGGGAATTAGATTAGGAAATGAGACACTTAAAGTAGTAAAGGAGTTTTGCTATTTAGGGAGTAAAATAACCGATGATGGTCGAAGTAGAGAGGATATAAAATGTAGACTGGCAATGGCAAGGAAAGCGTTTCTCAAGAAGAGGAATTTGTTAACATCGAGTATAGATTTAGGTGTCAGGAAGTCGTTTCTGAAAGTATTTGTATGGAGTGTAGCCATGTATGGAAGTGAAACATGGACGATAACTAGTTTGGACAAGAAGAGAATAGAAGCTTTCGAAATGTGGTGCTACAGAAGAATGCTGAAGATAGGGTGGGTAGATCACGTAACTAATGAGGAGGTATTGAATAGGATTGGGGAGAAGAGAAGTTTGTGGCACAACTTGACTAGAAGAAGGGATCAGTTGGTAGGACATGTTTTGAGGCATCAAGGGATCACAAATTTAGCATTGGAGGGCAGTGTGGAGGGTAAAAATCGTAGAGGGAGACCAAGAGATGAATACACTAAGCAGATTCAGAAGGATGTAGGTTGCAGTAGATACTGGGAGATGAAGAAGCTTGCACAGGATAGAGTAGCATGGAGAGCTGCATCAAACCAGTCTCAGGACTGAAGACCACAACAACAACAACAACAACACATTGTACACGTATATTTACAGTAACCACCAGGTGTTGTTATTAAGTTATCGGGTAGGATGCTCAGCACTAGTAAGGGCGAATGTAACTGGTGTGTTTTGACACAGCACAGTGAACACCCATAGAAATTTGTGTGCAGTGTACGGTAATGATGCTGTCGACGGGAGTGCTTTTTCACAATGATTTAAGAGAGTTAGTCTGAGGCAGTGCAGAAATTGAATTCCAAGATCAGCCACATTCGGGGCGTCCTGCCACAGCCACTGCACCCAGCATGGTGAATCATGTGGATGCCGCATCATCTTATCTTGACAGTTGCCTCTGCAGATACCGGAGATCATTGAAGTGTATACTGATGAGCCAAAACATTATGGCCACCTGCTTAATAGCTTGTTTTCCCGTCTTTGGAATTAAATACATAACTTATTCTGCGTATCAGGGATCTGACAGTTACTTCCTTGCAGATTAAAACTGTGTGCCTGACCGAGACTCGAACTCGGGACCTACGCCTTTTGCGGGAAGTGCTCTACCAACTGAGCTACCGAAGCACTACTCACGCCCGGTCCTCACAGCTTTACTTTGGCCAGTATCTCATCTCGTACCTTCCAAACTTTATAGAAGCTCTCTTGCAAATCTTGCAGAACTAGCACTCGTGAATACTGTGAGGACCGGGCGTGAGTTGTTCTTCAGTAGCTCAGTTGGTAGAGCACTTGCCCGCGAAAGGCGTAGGTCCCGGGTTCGAGTCTCGGTCAGGCACACAGTTTTAATCTGCCAGGAGGTTTCATATCAGCGCACACTCCGCTGCAGAGTGAAAATCTCATTCTGGAAACATCCCCGAGGCTGTGGCTAAACCATGTCTTCGCAGTATCCTTTCTTTCAGGAGTGCTAGTTCTGCAAGGTTTGCAAGAGAGCTCCTGTAAAGTTTGGAAGGTAGGAGACGAGATACTGGCAGAAGTAAATCTGTGAGGACCGGGCGTGAGTCGTGCTTCGGTAGCTCAGTTGGTAGATCACCGCGAAAGGCATAGGTCCCGAGTTCGAGTCTCGGTCGGGCACACAGTTTTAATCTGCCAGGAAGTTTCATATCAGCGCACACTCTGCTGCAGAGTGAAAATCTCATTCTTGATCTGACTGTTTGTTGGTAGGTTTGTGTATGTATGTGGCATTAGATATCTATGCACAGGTCACGTAATTTGTGTAAATAATTGGCTGCCGATTTGCGTACGCAATGATGGCACCCGTTAGTGGTCTGGATGGGTTTCATAGGATTTACATCAGGTGAATCTGGTCACAGAGACATCAACGTGAGTTCACGATAGTTCACCTCAGACCACTGCAGTGTAGTGCAGTTCTCGCTCCGAGAAACGGACAATTAAACTGCTGAAAGGTGACATTGTCATCAGGGAAGACGAAGGGATGCAGGTGGTTCACAGCTGTCAGCGTGTCTTCGATTAGTACCACAAGTCCCGTGCACGCACAGGAAAATGTCTCCCGTAGCATAATATTGTTCTCACCAGCCTGCGTACGTCGTGCACTGCACGTTTTGAGTCGCCATTCGTCTCGATGGCAGTGTTTGTGTATGTGAACGTCAACCTAGTGTAGTAAAAATGTGATTCACCTGAAGAGCTGAAACGTTTCCATTGATTGACAGTTGAACATGTAGGAGTGGCCTGCTGTGGAGCTCCACATTAGATAACGTACGGCGAACTGTGTGCTCCGAAACACTTGTGCGTGCACCAGTATTGTGCACTTTCAGCAGAGATGCCACACAGTCCGCCGCTCGTGGTCTCGCAGTAGCGTTCTCGCTTCCTGAGCACGGGGTCCCGGGTTCGATTCCCGGCGGGGTCAGGGATTTTCACCTGCCTCGAGATGACTGGGTGTTTGTGTTGTCCTCATCATTTCATCATCATCCAGGAAAGTGGCGAAATTGGACTGAGCAAAGGTTGGGAAATTGTACGGGCGCTGATAACCACGCAGTTGAGCGCCCCACAAACCAAACATCATCTTCATCTCAGAGATGCCACAGGTCACCGTCTATCCTACTATGCAGACCAGACAAGCCTCTGAACCCCACGTTCTGTGAAAAGTCGTGGGTGTCCAACTTAGTAGTACCGAGCGAGGTGGCGCAGTGGTTAGACACTGGACTCGCATTCGGGAGGACGACGGTTCAATCCCGGGTCCGGCCATCCTGATTTAGGTTTTCCGTGATTTCCCTAAATCACTCCAGGCAAATGCCGGGATGGTTCCTCTGAAAGGGCACGGCCGACTTCCTTCCCCATCCTTCCCTAATCCGATGAGACCGATGACCACGCTGTCTGGTCTCCTTCCCCAAAACAACCAACCAAACAACCAACTTAGTAGTAGTTTCACTGCGCTTCTACCTCTTTCCGTAGAAGCTCACGACAGTAGCACGTGAACATTTGACCAGTTTTGCCGTTTTTGAGATACTTGTTCACGCACTCTGCAAAATAATAATCTGCCCTTTATCAAAGTTGCTTATCTCAGTGGATTTCCCCATTTGCAGCCCATATGTTCACTAGGGTGATCCCCTGTCCATGTCTGCTCAGCCTACATACTGTTGTTACCACGTCGTGTGCCCGCAACGCCACCAGGTGAGATCCGACCTCACAGCGGCAGTGGTCGAAATGTTGATTGGTATAGTCATCAAATTCTAACTCTTAAGGTTAAATACATTGTGAGGAAAAAATTATGGGACATTATTTAATGAACAACCCTCGTACGTAACAGTTTCCTGTGGTCAAGAGTATTGGTAAACATGTTTACATTAAACTACACCAGTGATGAGTAGTCCAAAATATTTTTTACACTCCATATCCCACGTAGTGGTACCATGACATTAAAGTTATATCGAATTGAACCTACATGCTGATGTAGGCTTCTCAATACTTATTCTACCGCTCATTGTCGAAGAATGGAGTTGGGAGGGAGGAATGGATCTGCTGTTCTCTCTATGAGGGTACTTCGGAAAGTAAGTTCGATTTGGTAATAAAAAGGAAATCGAATACAGATAAAGGAAGCAATTTATTTCACAAAAATCTATCACTTACACTGGTTTTCAACATAGTGCCTGCAGTTTTCCAGGCGTTTCTCATAGCATGATACAAGTATTGTCACATCATTTCCTCACCACAGTGTAATGTGTTCTTTTACCTCTTCATCATTGTCGAAGTGCTTACTTCCGAGGAATTACTTCAGGTGCCGAAAGAAATTAAAATCACTAGGAGTGAGGTCGGGACTGAACAGAGGATGGCCAAAAATGTTCCTGCCAAAGCTCTGAAGGAATCGTTTTGTCACATTCACAGTGTGTGGTTGAACATTGTCGTGAATGAAAAACACACCTTTTGAGACCATTTCTCTGCTCTCATTCTGTATTGTGTGTTGCAATTTCTTAAGCTTCTCGCAAGAAACATCCTTATTGATTGCTCATGGTAAAAAAGCAGTTGGTGAAATACCTTGTGTGTCCCTAAGCCCTGTCTACATAACCTTTTGAAGTGTCAAGAGTTTCTCAGGTTTAAGCTTTTCTGGGGAGAAGTTTGTCTCCATTCCATCAATTGCCGTTTCATTTTGTGGGTGCCATAAGTGACCCAAGTTTCCTCCCCAATGACTTTCTGGGATAAAAATTTCTCACCATCATCATTGTACAGTGTGAAAAAATCAAATTCGCTACCCATCCATTGTTGTTTTTGTTGTTCACTAAGAAGTTTAGGCACCCAACATGTGCCTAGTTTATGAAAACCCAGTTTTTCAGAACAATCCCATAAATTACTGTTTGTGAAATAGGTTGACACAAAGTAGCATTAATCGTAAACCTACAGTTTTTCTTACACGCCCATCCTTAAATTGTCGGACCCATATTCTCACCGCTGAAGCACTCATTACATTTTTCTCCGTAAACTTCGCAGATTTGTCAACGAATGTCACTTGCTTTAACATTCTTAGCATTCAGAAAATGAATCACAGGTCTCAGTTCACACACAGTGGCATTTTTGACCAATGATGCAATTACAAACAATCACTACAAATGACACACAACACAGAATGAGCTCGAAACGCCATAATTTTGTTCTGCTTGAACCAGAGATATTACTGCACACGAGCGGAACTGTGACTGTAGCAGTGCTGTGGAGAAAAATCGAAACTGAACTTACTTTCCAAACTACATCTACATGATTACTCTGCAATTCACATGTAAGTGCTTGGCAGAGGGTTCATCAAACCACAATCACACTTATCTCTCTACCATTCCAATCCCGAACAGCGCGCTGGAAAAACGAAGACCTAAACCTTTCTGTTCGAGCTCTGATTTCTCTTATTTTATTTTGATGATCATTCCTACCTATATAGACTAGGCTCAACAAAATATTTTTGCATTCGAAAGAGAAAGTTGGTGACTGAAATTTTGTAAATAGATCTCACCGCGACGAAAAAGTCTTTGCTTTAATGACTTCCATCCCAACTCGCGTATCATATCTACCACACTCTCTCCCCTATTACGTGATAATACAAAACGAGCTGCCCTTTTTTGCACCCTTTCGATGTCCTCCGTCAATCCCACCTGGTAAGGATCCCACACCGCGCAGCAATATTCTACTAAATTCTACTAAATAACTAACCCAGGGTACAGTAACCTGGACGAGTTGCAGATTATCTAACAGCCTTCAGAGGAAACAAAATTTTACTGAATTTAAAACGCTTTCATAGTCTGCTCAACAGGTTTGTACCTGTAGACTTATGTTACAGGTTTAATATGGTCGGACAAGTATTACAATTATACGCTGTATGTACGTCTTCAGGCAGCATAACTCATGGCATGCAAATACCTGGAGTATATTCTCCTAGTATTTGAGAATGAGAACACTTGTACTACCATTGGGGTCAGTATGACCAAACACACACACTGGAAATAATGTGTGTGTACACACACACACACACTCTCTCTCTCTCTCTCTCTCTCTCTCTCTCTCTCTCTCTCTCTCTCCAAAAGTACTTTTAGTATTATGTGCCACAATCTATAAAAATGAAACCCTTATAGGATTGCTTTGCTGTCCATCAATCGGACTGTTAAAACATTTTTTTCTTGGTAACGCGTAGATGCACCAAGTTCAGATTTGTGTCATATATTGAGGTCTATGGTCCCTTGGCAGTATAAAAATTTTACACTTCTGAGTCAGTTCAGTCAAAAGATATGGCCATTTATGCCACTCTTTTGATACCAGAAAACTCCCTCATCAAAACCTGTAAGGTACCTCCCATTTCTAGAATCATGAAATTTGGAAAGAAGCAAGGTTTCATGGTACAAGTAAAGGAAAAAATCGAAAATTGTTAATTTGTAAATATATCATATAAAAAGAACATTAGAACATTATTTCAGTTTTTATCCATCTGTTGGTCTGTCTGTGTGGTAATACCCACTTTCTTCTGGAACAGGTTGGCGTATCAAGTTCAGATTTATGTCGTGTACTACAGTCTGTGATACTTTGGCCGTGAAAAACATTTACACTTTTTAGTCAGTTCAGTCAAAAGATTCGGCCATTTGTGCCACATATTTTGAAACTCTCAAACCCACTCATCAAAACCTGTAGGCTACTTCCCATTGACATAGAATGAAATTTGGAAAGAAACAATGTTTCAGAGTACAAGTCAAGTAAAAAAATTTGTAAATTGTTAAATTGTAATGATATCACATAAAAAATATCTTTTTACCATTAGAACATGCATTGCATTCATCATACATCAGAAACATAATGATGAACATTAATGCATGCATACATAAAATGTAAGTTGTACTCATATTTTATTGACTGCATAAAAAGAATTTTATTAAATCTTATATATATACGTATGTAAACAGAAAATCCCTGCTCGCTTCTTTTTGCATGTCCGGTTTAGTCCGAAGAACTGCTGTAGAGATATTGACATGGTTGTGGAATTTCTGGGACCAATATCGTGTCAGTATCTACGAGAGTAATCCCAAAAGTAAGGTCTCCTATTTTTTTATAAGTACATAGACCTGTTTATTTCTACAATGGTTTACATCAGTTTACAGCTTGAACATTTAGCTATTTTTTGACATAATCACCATTTTTGTAGATGCTGTGGCAGTTTTTGTATGCCCGTGTCATACCAGCTCACCACCATGCTGGTCAGAAAGTTATGAACCTCTTCTTTCACCTCGTTGTCGGAGCTGAATCGCTTCCCGACCAAATGTTATTTTATCTTAGGGAACAGGTGATAGTCATTGGGCACCAAGTCAGGACCATAGGGTGGGTGGGTGATTATGTTCCACTGAAACTGTTGCAGGAGAGCAACGGTTTGCCGAGCTATGTGTGGGCGAGCGTTGTCGTGGAGAGTGTGTACCCCCTTGCTCAACATTCCTCTTCTCCGGTTCTGAATTGCCCGTTTGAGTTTTTTCAGAGTCCCACAGTAACTGTCAGCGTTAATTGTGGTCGCAGTGGGCATAAAGTCAACTGACAATACCCTTTTCCGATCCCAAAAAACTGTTGTCGTGACTTTACTGGCAGACTGTGTTTGTTGGAATTTCCGCGGCTTTGGCGAAGAAGGATGCCGCCACTGGTGTGATTGTTGCTCGGTCTCAGGTGTAAAGTGGTATGCCTAGGTTTTGCCACCCGTGACAATTGAATCCAGAAAGTTGTCCTGTTCGGCTGCAAGGCAGTGAAGAAATGCGGGGGAAGCATCAACTCGTTGCCGCATGTGGTCCTCGGTCAGCATGTGTGGCACCCATCTTGTGCACACCTTCCGGTAGTTCAATGTTTCCGTTATTCTGTGAGCGGTGCTTCGGGAAACCTCAGGAACTAACATGCAGAGATCATCCGGGGTCATCTGCCGATCTTCATACATGCTTTGCCCAACCTTTGACACTGTCTCCTCTGAAGTTGATGGTCTCTCGCTCCTTGGTTTGTTGTGAATTTCGGTCCAACCAGCTGCAAACTCTCTACACGACTTACGAATATTTTTGACGTCAATGCACGACTCACCATACACTTCCACCAATTGGCGATGGATTTCAATCGGCACAGCGCCCTTTGCATTCAAAAACCAAATAACTGTGCACAATTCACACTTGGCGGTAACATCCAACGGGAGCTCCATTCTCAACGGCTGCCAAGCCAAAACTGATCGCCTCAGCGCGGTGTGTGCATGTTTACACACAGCGCGTGAAGCACTCTTCGTAACAGTGTGACCAAGTTCCACACAAACAGAGTTCTGTACTTATTAAACCATGAATTTACTTTCAAAATCTTTTCTTAAAGAATTTACTTTATTTACTAGTGATTCATCAAGAACATTAACACATTTAATCACACTAGATGAGCGTGGAAGTAGTTGCAAGGGAGTAACTGATGAAAATAAATTACCTTTAACAAATGGGAATTTTATTCATAAAAGCCTTTTCAAAACAGATTTAAAATTTATAAGCAGAAAAGCACCTTCGAAATATCAAGTTACAATTTTATTTAGAGGCAGAAAGAACAATATTGACAGCATGAGCCGTCGGGCTGAGAAGCTTGCCGCTCCCTTTCAACACGGCCGTAGTCACGACCGCTCACAACAACCTCTGAAAGACTACACTGGTGCAAATCTGCAACACACCAGATTACTTTAAATTAAAAATTTTAACAACTCACACAAACACATTAACTATGCACCCCGTAAGAGGGATGGAAATGATACAAACACTCGCACTAAGAAATTGTTTGCCACCGAAAGTGCAATTTGTTTTTAAAAGGACTCTAATGGTGGAAGGGTGGCAACTTTATAAAAATAACTATTTAAATATAACCCATGAAATTCAGACTTACATAAAATGTACAACATGCTCCACATTACACATATGCCGCCTTGCAAGATGACAGGCAAGATAAGAACATATTTCAGGAATTCGGCCTTTACACCTGAATTCTATAAATTTGTTAACACCGAATCTGACAAACATGACAGAGGCAGCTATTAACATACGGCAGACCGACAGACAGACAGACAGACAGACAGACAAATGTGGACGAGAGACAAACAAGCAAGTTTGGGACGAGAGACTGATCAAGAAAACAAGTTGAATTTAACAAGTAACTGAAACAACATATCACGAATCACTTAACTTCTAATAACTGCGATTTCTGGCGAAGCCCTGGCGCAGCATGCCCAAAACGCTCTCCCGAACTGTCTGCTGCCAGCCGCTTCGACGTACGCAGGAAGGCGCGCCGATCTCCCGTCTCACGGCATCGCAGCTCGTCCTGGCCAGACCGATGTCGTGGGTTGACTCCCGTTGCTCTCGTGTCGGCCGTGAAGCCACTACCCCTCGCTATACGGCGCGGCCCACTGGACTCGCGTGGCGACCTCACATGCGCCGACACTCGAGACGGGCAAGTCATCTCGTGTCCCAGTGCGCGACCGACCGACCGATCGATCCAACTGCCAATGTCCATTGCCTGAACAACTCGAGCAGACTGGCGGCCTAACTCATACTAAAACTCCAGACGACAGACAGACACAGACTGCCTCACACTGACCCGGCTGACCAACTGACCACACTCGCCGAGACTCAGACTCTGCCTGGCCAACTGCTCCAGTGGTGAGCTGATAGCGCCCCTTAATGCACGTGAACAGGCAACCTTTCCCCTTTCCCACCAGAGGGAGACACCAAAGCTGCGATTGCCGTAGCGGCGCCACCGCCAGAAACGGAAGGCGACTGCTTTACACTATGCTCTGCGGCGCACTCTTCAAAACAGCAAATTTTACCACGGCTCACTTATAAAAACATAGGAGACCTTACTTTTGGGATCACCCTTGTATATTGAAAATGGGCAAAAATCATTGAGATTCTCAATTCCCAGGACGTGTGAACTACATATTATTACGTGATCAAGTTTGCGCACATGGCTTAGTGCGCAAGTCCTACTCGCAGTTAGTCAATTTTTCCAAAATATATGACCTTTTGCCTTTGAGTCGATTATACGAAATGGTGTTTTGTTCAATTTTGCTTTTCAAAACATTAAAATTTGTTCATGGTTTTTTTGCTCTGAGTACCACTTGGGTCATTATGACCCCAGTCTAAATCTCTCTTTGTTTCTTAAATGTAATGTTTATGAAAATAGAATGATGGCTGTTATATTGAACAGCTGTAATACCTCCATTGCATTGCGTGAAAATTACTTCGGGAGGGTGGTTAGGACCCAAATGGGACTCAGTGAAGTAAAAAGATCTTGCAATAGGAGGGTTAGTACACAACTTCAAACATTTACAAAAGTTTTTCTTGGTGACACTCACTACAAAATGATGATAGGAAAAAAAGTTTATTGCTTACAACATTTTTACTGTTCATACAGTTAGATTTAAGCATCAGGCATGATGTTTTAATTTATAACTTTTTCACTGCTAACAGGCAGTATCACAGTATATCATTGAATTTCCTGTGGAATTATGTCATTGTACGGGATGAAGCTCAGGAGACATTGTATCATAAATGTTGAGATGCATGAAAAACTAACTTTTGTTTAAATCAGAGCACAAATCTGCAAGACTATACTCACTGGTGTTAGATAATGAGAGCCCTTGGCAACATCCAAAAACCTTTCTACATGGTTTCAAACTTTTTCGAAATGTTTTCTCGCTTACGTGCTTAATGTCCGATCATTAAGTAAATGCTGAGCTGTCAACAGGTTCACACAAAAGAAGAAGCAAACGAAGATTACTATATAAAAGGTGTAAAACAAAGCATAGGACTATAGGTAGAGACATGCTGAAAGAAATGCATTTGGCTGTCAAGCGTGTAATGCATAAACCCTTCAATAACTACCATAGCAGAATATTGTCAAATTATCTTTTACAAAACCCAAAGAAATTCCGGTCATATGTCGAGGCTGTCAGTGGCGCCAGAGTTAGTGTCCGGTCCCTAGCGAACGAGATGAGAATTAAAATTCAGGGTAACAAAGCAAAAGCTAAAAAGCTCAATTCTGTTTTCAATGTTCCTTTACAAAGGAAAACCTGGGAGAACTGCCTAAATTTAATCCTTATACCACTGTAAAGATGAGTGAAATAAGTGTTAGTGTTACTCGTGTTGAGAAACGGCCGAAATCATACAAAGCTCCATGGCTGATGGAATCCCAATCAGATTCTATACTGAATTTGCAGCTGAGTTAGCCCTTCTTCTAACTATTATCTATTATAGATCCCTTGAACAGAAAAAAAACCTGTGCACTAGTTGGAAGAAAGCACAGGTAACACCTGTTTACAAGAAGGGTAGAAGTATTGATCCATAAAACTGCCATCCAATCCTAGACACCCATTTGTTGTAGAATTTTAGAACATATTCTGAGCTCAAACATAATGAGGTACCTCGAACAGAATGACTTCCTCGATGCCAACCAGCACGGATTTCGAAAACGTCAATTGTGTGAAAGGCGGTTAGCACTTCTCTCGCACGACATACTGAAAGCTTTTGATCGAGGCAGTAAGGTAGATGCAGTATTTCTCAATTTCCCAAAAGCATTTGACTCAGTATCACACCTATTCTTAGTATCAAAAATGCTATCGTATGTGGTATCGAGTGAAATTTGTGACTGGATTGAGGATTTTTTGGTAGAGAGGATGCTGCATGTCATCTCGGACAGAGTGTCATCATCATTTCGGTTGTGCTCCAGCAAAGTGTTTTGGGACCCTTGCTATTCATTAATGACTCTGTGGACAATATTAATAGTAACTCAGACTGTTTGCAGATGATGCAGCTATCTATAACAAAGCATTGTCTGAAAGAAGTTGCATAAATATTCAGTCAGATCTGTTAAGATTTCAGTGTGGTGCAGAGATTGACAACTTCCTCTAAATGTTAAGAAATGCAAAATTTTGCTCTTCATGAAAGAATATAGTATACTACGACTATAATTTCAATGAGTCAAATGGGATCAGCCAGCTCATACAAATATCTGGGTGTAACACTCGGTAGGGATATGAAATGGAATGATCACATAGGTTCAGTCACTGGTAAAGCAGGTGGTAGACTTCAGTTTGCCGACCACTGTGGCCGTGCGGTTCTAGGCGCTTCAGTTCGGAACCGCGCTGCTGCTACGATCGGAGGTTCGAATCCTGCCTCGGGCATGGATGTGTGTGATGTACTTAGGTTAGTTAGGTTTAATTAGTTCTAAGTTCTAGGTGACTGATGACCTCAGTTGTTAAGTCCTATAGTGCTTAGAGCCATTTGAACCATTTTTAGACTTTATTGGTAAAATACTGGAGAAGTGCAATCAGCCTACAAAGAAGATTGCTTACAAATCAGTGGTGTGACTTTGTTTGAGCCATTGGAGTGTGTCACAGAGATGCTGAAGGAACTGGACTGGAAGACTCTTAAAGATAAACGTAAACTATCCTGAGAAAGTTGTGTAACAAAATTACAAAAATTGGCTTCAAATGATGACTAGAGGAATATACTACAATCCACTACATAACTGTAATAACTGGTACAATAGGTCGTACTCACTGCTATTCACTTCATGGTTGTTTGCAGAGTATAGATGTTGATTTAGAAGTGTGCACATGCCACCCTCCCCCCCCTCCGGACACACACACACACACACACACACACACACACACACACACACACACACACACACACACACACCCCTACCTTTTCCTGTGCAACGTGCCAACTAGACACACAGTGCTGAGAGTGCATTTCAGGATGTGATGGAGATTGTTGTGGGTCTGACCATATGTATAAACAAATCCGCGGTACTGCCATGGGTACTCCATTTGGGTATTGGTCCTTGCAAGACTGGTTATAAGTGGAATTCTGCACAGAAGGTCAGTAAGCAATTCTTATATAAGCAACATAAACAGTGTTATCAGGAAACAGTGCGACAAATTCGGCACAATATTCGTTGACCCCAACAAATTTTTAAGTGACAAATGCTTGGGAAAGGATGGCGTGCATTTGAACAGACTAGGCTCAACGAATTTCAGTAAAATGGTTACAGACATCTGTAAAATCATTAAGAACAAGGGAAACTGATACCACATGGAGGGGGTGAAAATTCAAAAGTGAAAATTGAAAATAAAAAATATCTTACACAAAGAAATTCCAATATAAATATAAGTACTAAAGATAGTAAGTTTCAGAACTTGTGTTTAACTCCAAACCTGACGGTATGTCATCAAAATGTACAATCGTTATCCAACAAAGTAAATGAATTTCAAATTTTGTTAGAAAACACCTCTGTATTATGTTTCACTGAGCATTGGCTTGACAAAGAGAAACTTCATATGCTATGCATTCCAAATTTTTTATTGGGTGGATATTTTTGTCAGAAATTGTGTAAACATGGTGGTAGTTGCATTTATGTTAAAAATAGCATAAATTTTAAATGTATGCCGTATGTAGAAAAATTATCCATAGAGAAAGATATTGAGGTAGATGGAATTGAAATCACGGACGAAAAAATTGCTATAATTTGTCTATACAGGGCGCCAACTGGCAATATTAACATCATGTTAAAGAACCTTGAAAATATCTTACACAAGACTACACAAAAAAATAGAAAACTAATTATATGTGGGGAGTTCAACACTGACTTTGCAAGTGAGTCCAATTAAAAAACTGCTTTACTGAACCTCTTAGCAACTTTCAATTTAAAGGCTACTATAGAAACGCCAACACACATCACAAAAGCCTCAGCCACAATACTTGATCAAATATTTACAAATGTGCCCTTGAAACATACAACATAAACCCACTATACAGGCTTTGGGGACCACACAGCCCAAGAAATTAGTATAAAATTAGGAAAACTGTTTAGTTCAACTGTCTGTCTAACTACTACATCTAGGAAGTATAATGACCAGAATATACAACATTTCCTTAACTATCTGTGTAAAGAAACTTGGGAAGACATCTATGAATGTAGAAGTACAAATGATAAGTTCAACAAATTCCTAAATAGTTTTAGCTATTATTTTGAACTTTGCTTTCCACTCCATAAAAAGACAGTCACAAAAATTGATCTGAAAATAAAATGGGTCACAACAGGGATACAAATATCTGTGAAGAAAAAGAGGTTACTTCATGAAATATCTAGACAGCACACCACAGCCCCAGAATTTGATTCCTATTTTAAGAATTACAAAAAGATTTTAACTAAATCATAAAAGAAGCAAAACGAATGGCAAATAGTTCCTTCATAGCAAATGCACAAAATAAAATGAAAGCCATATGGGGCATTGTAAGGCATGAAACAGGAGTAAAACGGAGAGAATACCATAATATCAAACTGAACGAAAACACTTCTGTAATATCTGATCCCCAGCAGATCGCAAATAATTTTAACTCATATTTCTCTGAGGCAGCTGAGATACTGGTGAAGCAAAACTTTCAATATGCTGTCACTGCAAATCAGATTAAAACTATCCCTAGTAACAAGTCTCTCTTCCTATACCCAACAGATGAACAGGAAATGCTAAAAACAATAGGGGAGCTAAAATCAAAATTTTCCTCTGGCACTGACTATATACCAGACCATATCACAAAAAAATGTGCACCCTTAGTAGTTAGGCCCATGGTAGACATATGCAATAGTTCACTTTCGCAGGGAATCTTCCAAGAAAGGTTAAAAATAGCTAAAGTGAAGCCATTGTACAAAAAGGGTTAAAAAAAAAGGATATAACAAATAATAGGCCAGTCTCTCTACTATCTGTTTTTTTCTAACATAATTGAAAAAATCTTTTATAAAAGACTCGTAGATTTCATTGGAAAAAATAAACTTTTCTCAGCTACACAGCATGGTTTCCAAAAATGTAAATCCACTGAGACAGCTATTATCAATTTCTTAAATGAAGCTTTAAATGCATTAGATAAAAAAGAACACATAGCAGCAATATTCCTAGATCTTTCAAAAGCATTTGGCATCATTAACCATGGTTTGTTGCTTAGAAAGCTAGAAAACGTTGGTGTCAGAGGCCCAGCCTATGAGTGGTTAAAGTCATATCTACAAAACAGACACCAAATAGTTGAAGTCTTGTACAAAGAAGGAAAAAATTTAACTTCCTATCAATCAGAAAAACAGTGTGTTAAATAAGGTGTGCCGTAGAGTTCCGTATTGGGACCAGTCTTGTTCTTGCTGTTTGTAAATGACCTGGAACCATCCAACCCTAACTATAAGTACATTAAATATGCCGATGATACACATATACTTATCAAAGGAAAGACCCCAGAAGAGCTCCAAAATGAAATAAAAAAGAGCACTTCACATGTATCAGAATGGTTTGCAATGAATAACTTAATAATAAACACACGTAAAACGAACACTATGCATCTACACACAGTGCAGAATAAACAGCCTTTAACTGCAACCATAGAACTGTTAGGCAAAAGACTTGAAATTGTAAATAGCACCAAATTTTTGGGAGTTTGGATCCAAGCTGACCTAAGATGACAGAAACACACACAACACCTATGTAGTAAATTAAATACCATTTGTTTTAGTATAAAAATTCTTGATGGATGCACATCAATTCAAGCCATAAAAAATGTGTACTATGCCCAAGCAGAACCACTTCTCAAATATGGTTTAACTTGCTGGGGAAATTCACCACCCAGCAAAAGCTGTTTTATTGCACAAAAAAGAATTATAAGATCCATGGAAGGCTCAGCACCTCGATCTTCATGCAAATCCTCATTTAAAAAGCTTCATATTCTTCCATTACCATGCCTATATATCATAGAAACAATAATGTTTATAAGGAAAATCGTAGATGAAAATAGCAAGATTGCTCCAAAAAACCAAAATGTCCATTCATACTACACAAGGAATAATCAAGATTTACATATGCAGTTTTCACATACAACGCTAAAACAAAAAGGACCCTTGCAAGCAGGAAAAAAACTGTATAATAAACTACCTAAAAAAATTAAGGCAATAACTGGCATGCATAAATTCAAAACTGCAGTGAATGACTGCTTGCTACAGAATTGCTACTATAGTGTTGAATTTATATCTAGCTACAATGTAAATACATGAAGAATTTAAATAGTTTATACAATTAAGGCCAAAATAAGAAATGTGTACATGTAGATTTATGTGTGTATTATATGTGGTCTATTACATATATGAGTGTGTCTGTATTATCAAGGCCGAAAGTATGAAATGTGTGCATGTAAAACTTTTGTGTATTTGTGAAATGTTATTCCCATATTTTAGAGTTATACTGTTATATACTGAAAACCATACAACAGTATTTCTGTTAAACTTCATTGCAAATTATTTGACTTGTTCTGTATCATTTTGTACCCCTGTACAGGTATGATTCACGGCACCAATAAATATACAATACAATACAGTACAATACAAGAATTTGCATATTTCTTTAACTAAGAATAAAAGGGCAATCTGTGGTTGTATCATTTTTAGATTTAGAGAAAGCTTTTGACAGGGTTGACTGGAACACACCTTTTGAAATTCTGAAGGTATCAGGGATAAAATACAGGGGGCAAAATACTATCTACAGCTTGATCAGAAACCAGACTGTTGTTATAGGAGTTGAAGGACGTGGAAGGGAAGCAGTCATTGATAAGGGAGTGAGAGGGTGTCATAAAGTATCCCTGATGTTATTCAGCCTGTATGTTTGGCAAGCAGCAAGGGAAACCGGGAAGAGATCTGGAAAATGAATTAAAGTTCAGAGACAATAAATAATATCTTGAAGGTTTGCTGATGACATTGTAGTTCTTTCAAAGATGGTAAAGGATTTGTAAGATCAGGTGTATGGAATGGATTGTAACTTGTGAAGAGGTTATTAGATAAATATCAATAAAAGTAAAACAAGGATAATTGAGTGTAGAGACATGTGATGCTTTACGAAATAGATTAGGAACTGAGATGTTAACAGTAGTTGATGAGTTGAATCTTTGGTCAGCAGGACAACTGATGATGGCCAAAGTAGAGCTAGGGTATAAAATGCAGAGTGGCAGAAGCAAGAAAAGCTGAAAAAAAGATATATTAGGTTGGTGCACAAGTTTCACAGCATTTTTGGTTTGCTTGTTGGTGTTCTGGTTGCTACGTGCTTATTTATCCATTGTTATTTTTTATTTGTAGTTCACTTGTGTCATTTGAGTTCACATATTGTTATTTTGAGATAGTGAGTGCAGCTGTAGATGCTAGAAAATGGAGTGACAAGTGGAGAAATTGAATTATTTATGACATATTCGTCTGAGTTCTGCAGAAGTGTGCTGGAGCCTGAGCAGCCAGAAATATTTGTGCAATGTGTGCAGATAATGTCATTTGACAGGGCATGACAAGAATTCAGTATCCATTGCATCCAAATGAGGCCACCAATACTCTCTTATCGTCGTACAGTATCAATCTCCATTGACTATCACAGCTTGCTGTGTCTCGTGTTCGAAAAAGTAAGGGCCAGCGGCACTGTCTGACCAAAAGTCATACCAAACTGTTGATCGTTGCAGAAGCATTTCCCTTTCTTGGATCGTGCAAGGATTTTCTGGCAGTTCTGCTTATTCACAAAACCATTTAAGTGCAAGTGTGCGTCATCACTAAAGACAATTTTGTTTACAAAGCTGTCATCCACTCAGAACCCAGTCAACAAACTGTCGTCTCTTGTGGTGATCCGTCGCTTTTGGCTGCTGCATCGACTGAATTTTATAGGAGTGGTAATGGAGATCTTAGTGGAGAATAGTTTAAGCGCAATAGTTCGAAACAGAGAGAAATTCATTTCGTGGGGCCAACAGCCACACTGTCACAGACTACCACAATGTTCTCCTCACTTCGACCAGAACGACAATGCCGAGGACTTTTGTGGTTTATTGTTGAACCCGTCTCAAAGAACTTTTTTGCAAGTCTGCAAACTGTTGATTCATATGGTACCTAATTACGCGCTAGAGTCGTGCAAAGTCATCTGAAAGTTGCTGTATAACTTTCTCCTATACGATAAAACATTTCCACGGTTAGCACACGTTGCGCACACATGAACTGCTTTGTGGTGAGAGACGAAATGCGAGAAATTCAAACTGAGGCAACAATTGGAATGTTCCTGGAAATAGAAACAAATCAAAACAATGTCACCAACTTATAAACAAAAATTTACCAGCCGTTCTAAAACCGAGGCTCTTTTTGAACCACCTGAGATCCTTGTGTAGTATTTGTCTGGAATGTAGCCTTCTGTGACAGTGAAATGTGAACAATAAGCATTTCAGGCAAGAAGAGAATAGAAGCTTTTGAAATGTTGTGCTACAGAAGAATGCTGAAGATCAGATAGGTAGGTTGAGCAGCTAAGGGGTAGGTAGCAAACTGAATTCAGTAAAAATAAAGAATATTGAAACTGAGTGAGGAAAGAAATGATTGTTTGTGTATGTTCTGCTTAGACTACAGATACATATACAGGGTGTTACAAAAAGGTACGGCCAAACTTTCATGAAACATTCATCACACACAAAAAAAAGAAAATATGTTATGTGGACATGTGTCCGAAAACGCTTACTTTCCGTGTTAGAGCTCAGTTTATTACTTCTCTTCAAATTACATTAATCATGGAATGGAAACACACAGCAACAGAACGTACCAGCGTGACTTCAAACACTTTGTTACAGGAAATGTTCAAAATGTCCTCCGTTAGCTAGGACACATGCATCCACCCTCCATCGCACGGAATCCCTGATGTGCTGATGCAGCCCTGGAGAATGGCGTATTGTATCACAGCCGTCCACAATACGAGCACGAAGAGTCTCTACATTTGGTACCGGGGTTGCGTAGACGAGAGCTCTCAAATGCCCCCATAAATGAAAGTCAAGAGGGTTGAGGTCAGGAGAGCGTGGAGGCCACGGAATTTTTCCACCTCTATCAATCCGTTGGTCACCGAATCTGTTGTTGAGAAGCGTACGAACACTTCGACTGAAATGTGCAGGAGCTCCATCGTGCATGAACCACATGTTGTGTCGTACTTGTAAAGGCACACGTTCTAGCAGCACAGGTAGAGTATCCCGTATGAAATCGTGATAACGTGCTCCATTGAGCGTAGGTGGAAGAACGTGGGGCCCAATCAAGACATCACCAACAATGCCTGCCCAAACGTTCGCAGAAAATCTGTGTTGATGACGTGATTGCACAATTGCGTGCGGATTCTCATCAGCCCACACATGTTGATTGTGAAAATTAGAATTTGATCAAGTTGGAATGGAGCCTCATCGGTAAAGAGAACATTTTCACTGAAATGAGGATTGACACATTGTTGGACGAACCATTCGCAGAAGTGTACCCGTGGAGGCCAATCAGCTGCTGATAGTGCCTGCACATGCTGTACACGGTACGGAAACAACTGGTTCTCCCGTAGCACTCTCCATACAGTGACGTGGTCAACGTTACCTTGTACAGCAGCAACTTCTCTGATGCTGACATTAGGGTTATCGTCAACTGCATGAAGAATTGCCTCGTCCATTGCTGGTGTCCTCGTTATTCTTGGTCTTCCCCAGTCGTGAGTCGTAGGCTGGCATGTTCCGTGCTCCCTAAGACGCCGATCAATTGCTTCGAACGTCTTCCTGTTGGGACACCTTCTTTCTGGAAATCTGTCTCAATACAAACGTACCGTGCCACGGCTATTGCCCCGTGCTAATCCGTACATCAAATGGGCATCTGCCAACTCCGCATTTGTAAACATTGCACTGACTGCAAAACCACGTTCGTGATGAACACTAACCTGTTGATGCTACGTACTGATGTGCTTGATGCTAGTACTGTAGAGCAATGAGTCGCATGTCAACACAAGCACCGAAGTCAACATTACCTTCCTTCAATTGGGCCAACTGGCGGTGAATCGAGGAAGTACAGTACATACTGACGAAACTAAAATGAACTCTAACATGGAAGTTAAGCATTTGCAGACACATGTCCACATAACATCTTTTCTTTATTTGTGTGTGAGGAATGTTTCCTGAAAGTTTGGCCATATCTTTTTGTAACACCCTGTAGAACAATTACACACCTAGTGCTGCCATATAGAGACCTGAAATCAGTGCCTCAGTCATGTGATATAACCCCTGTCATTACACTTTACAGAAGAATGTTGAAAATTAGGTAGACTGATAAGGTAAGGAATGAGGGGGCTCTTCATAGAATCAGTGAAGAAAAGAACGCATGAAAAATACTAAGAAGAGGGGCAGGATTATAGGACATGTTTTAAGACATCACAGAATAACATCCACAGTACTAGAGGGAACCGTAGAGAGGAAAAACTGAAGAGGAAGGCAGAGATTGGATACACCGAGGAAATGATTGAGGAAGTAGGTTGCAAGCATTACTCTGAGATCAAAAGCATGTCGCAGGAGAGGAATTTGTGGTGGGTCACATCAACACAGCCAGCATACTGATGACTCAAAAAAACAATTAGAGACTGGTTTTCTCAAAAGTGTCCCCTAGCTGAATGGTCAGTGTACATCTACATCTACATCTACATCTACATTTATACTCTGCAAGCCACCCAACGGTGTGTGGCGGAGGGCACTTTATGTGCCACTGTCATTACCTCCCTTTTCTGTTCCAGTCACGTATGGTTCGCGGGAAGAACGACTGTCTGAAAGCCTCCGTGTGCGCTCAAATCTCTCTAATTTTACATTTGTGATCTCCTCTGGAGGTACAAGTAGGGGGAAGCAATATATTCGATACCTCATGCAGAAACGCACCCTCTCGAAAACCTGGCGAGCAAGCTACACCGCGATGCAGAGCGCCTCTCTTGCAGAGTCTGCCACTTGAGTTTGTTAAACATCTCCGTAACGCTATCACGCTTACCAAATAACCCTGTGACAAAACGCGCCGCTCTTCTTTGGATCTTCTCTATCTCCTCCGTCAACCCGATCTGGTACAGATCCCACACTGATGAGCAATACTCAAGTATAGGTCGAACCAGTGTTTTGTAAACCACCACCTTTGTTGATGGACTACATTTTCTAAGGACTCTCCCAATGAATCTCAACCTGGCACCCGCCTTACCAACAATTAATTTTATACGATCATTCCACTTCAAATCGTTCCGAGCGTATACTCCCAGATATTTTACAGAAGTAACTGCTACCAGTGTTTGTTCTGCTATCATATAATCATACAATAAAGGATCCTTCTTTCTATGTATTCGCAATATATTACATTTGTCTATATTAAGGGTCAGTTGCCACTCCCCGCACCAAGTGCCTGTCCGCTGCAGATCTTCCTGCATTTCGCTACAATTTTCTAATGCTGTAACTTCTCTGTATACTACAGCATCATCCGCGAAAAGCCGCACGGAACTTCCGACACTATCTACTAGATCATTTATATATATTGTGAAAAGCAATGGTCCCACAACACTCCCCTGTGGCACGCCGGAGGTTACTTTAACGTCTGTAGACGTCTCTCCATTGATAACAACATGCAGTGTTCTGTTTGCTAAAAACTCTTCAATCCAGCCACACACCTGGTCTGATATTCCGTAGGCTCTTACTTTGTTTATCAGGCGACAGTGTGGAACTGTATCGAACGCCTTCCGGAAGTCAGAGAAAATAGCATCTACCTGGGAGCCTGTATCTAATATTTTCTGGGTCTCACGAACAAACAAAGCGAGTTGGGTCTCACGCGATCGCTGTTTCCGGAATCCGTGTTGATCCCTACAGAGTAGGTTCTGGGTTTCCAGAAATGACATGATACGCGAGCAAAAAACATGTTCTGAAATTCTACAACAGATCAACGTCAGAGATATAGGTCTATAGTTTTGCGCATTTGCTTGACGACCCTTCTTCAAGACTGGGACTACCTGTGCTCTCTTCCAATCGTTTGGAACCTTCCGATCCTCTAGAGACTTGTGGTACACGGCTGTTAGTAGGGGGGCAAGTTCTTTCGCGTACTCTGTGTAGAATCGAATTGGTATGCCATATAGAGAAACCAGGTTCAATTCTCAGTACTCCCAGGGATTTTTTTAGTTGGAGGGTTGGTATAGGGTGCACTGAGAAACGTGACGCCATCTGAGGAGCTACACGATTGAGGAGTTGCTGCTCTGGTCACGGAAACAGACAGTGGCCCGGAGACTGGTGCGCTGACACACACGCTTCCATACCACATCCACTTTACACCACAAAGCGTAAGGTGACATGGCAGCTGGTCGATATCCGAAGAGCTTGTTTCTTTCACAATAATGGTTGCGGTACGCTCTTTGAAGTTCTGAAAGTACCAGGCAAAAATAAGGGGAACGGAACATGGATGTCTCTATAGGCCCCCTGTCTCAGCAGCTGTTGTGGCATGAAGGATAATTTGGAAAATATTTAGAGTAGATTTCCCCACCATGTTATAGTTCTGGGTGGAGATTATAATTTGCGGGTGGAGATTTTAATTTGCCGGATATAGACTGGGAGACTCAAACATTCGTAACGGGTGGCAGGGACAAAGAATCCAGTGAAATTTTTTAAAGTGCTTTACCTGAAAACTACCTTGAGCAGTTAAACAGAGTACCAATTCGTGGCGATAATATATTAGACTTTCTGGTGACAAACAGACCCGAATTATTTGAAACAGTTAATGCAGAACAGGGAATTGGCGATCATAAAGCGGTTACTGCTTCGATGATTTCAGCCATAAATAGAAATATTAAAAAAGGTAGGAAGATTTTTCTGTTTAGCAAAAGTGACAAAAAGCAGATTTCAGAGTACCTGATGGATCAACACAAAAGTTTAGTCTCAAGTACAGATAGTGTAGAGGATCAGTGGACAAAGTTCAAAACCATCGTACAATGTGCGTTAGAGGGGTATGTGCCAAGTAAGATCGTAAGAGATGGAAAAGAGCCACCGTGGCACAACAACCGAGTTAGAAAACTGCTGCAGATGCAAAGGGAACTTCACAGCAAACATAAACACAGCCAACGCCTTGCAGACAAACAAAAATTACGCGAAGTGAAATGTAATGTGAGGAGGGCAATGCGAGAGGCATTCAACGAATTCGAAAGTAAAGTTCTATGTACTGACTTGGCAGAAAATCCTAAGAAATTTTAGTCTTATGTCAAAGCAGTAGGTGGATCAAAACAAAATGTCCAGACACTCTGTGACCAAAATAGTACTGAAACAGAGGATGACAGACTACAGGCCGAAATACTAAATGTCTTTTTCCAAAGCTGTTTCACAGAGGAAGACTGCACTGTAGTTCCTTCTCTAGATTGTCGCACAGATGACAAAATGGTAGATATCAAAATAGACGACAGAGGGATAGAGAAACAATTAAAATGGCTCAAAAGAGGAAAGGCTGCTGGACCTGATGGGATACCAGTACAATTTTACACAGAGTACACGAAGGAACTTGCCCCCATTCTTGCAGCGGTGTACCATAGGTCTCTAGAAGAGCATAGCGTTCCAAAGGATTGGAAAAGGGCACAGGTCATACCCGTTCTCAATAAGGGACGTCTGACAGATGTGCAGAACTATAGACCTATATCTCTAACATCGATCAGTTGTAGAATTTTGGAGCACGTATTATGTTCGAGTATAATGACTTTTCTGGAGACTAGAAATCTACTCTGTAGGAATCATCACGGGTTTCGAAAAAGATGATCGTGTGAAACCCAGCTCGCGCTATTCGTCCACGAGTCTCAGAGGGCGTAGACAAGGGTTCCCAGGTAGATGCCGTGTTTCTTGACTTCCACAAGGCGTTCGATACAGTTGCCCACAGTCGTTTAATGAACAAAGTAAGAGCATATGGACTATCAGACCAATTGTGTGATTAGATTGAAGAGTTCCCAGATAACAGAACGCGGCATGTCATTCTCAATGGATAGAAGTCTTCCGAAGTAAGAGTGATTTCAGGTGTGCCGCAGGGGAGTGTCAGAGGACCGTTGCCATTCCCAGTATACATAAATGACCTGGTGGATGACATCGGAAGTTCACTGAGGCTTTTTCCAGATGATGCTGTGGTGTACCGAGAGGTTGTAACAATGGAAAATTGTACTGAAATGCAGGAGGATCTGCAGCGAACTGACGCATGGTGCAGGGAATGGCAATTGAATCTCAATGTAGACAAGTGAAATGTGCTGCGAATACATAGAAAGAAAGATCCCTTATCAATTAGCTGCAATATAGCAGGTCAGCAACTGGAAGCAGTTAATTCCATAAATTATCTGGGAGTACGCATTAGGAGTGATTTAAAATGGAATGATCACATAAAGTTGATCGTCAGTAAAGCAGATGCCAGACTGAGATTCATTGGAAGAATCCTAAGGAAATGCAATCCGAAAACAAAGGAAGTAGGTTACAGTACGCTTGTTCGCCCACTGCTTGAATACTGCTCGGCAGTGTGGGATCCGTACCAGATAGGGTTGATAGAAGAGATAGAGAAGATCCAACGGAGAGCAGTGTGCTTCGTTACAGTATCATTTAGTAATCGCGAAAGTGTTATGGAGATGATAGATAAACTCCAGTGGAAGACTCTGCAAGAGAGACGCTCAGTAGCTCGGTACGGGCTTTTGTTGAAGTTTTGAAAACATACCTTCACCGAGGAGTCGAGCAGTATATTGCTCCCTCCTACGTATATCTCGCGAAGAGACCATGAGAATAAAATCACAGAGATTAGAGCCCACACAGAGGCATACCGACAATCCTTCTTTTCACGAACAATACGAGACTGGAATAGAAGGGAGAACCGATAGAGGTACTCAAGGTACCCTCCGCCACACACCGTCAGGTGGCTTGCGGAGTATGGATGTAGATGTAGATGTAGATGTAGATTATTGGCAACTTGTACCGAGACTGGATGGCAGTTAGAAGAGTTGAAGGACATGAAAGAGAGGGAGTCATTGAAAAGGCAGTGAGTCAGGGGTGTTATCTGTCCTCGACGATGTTCAGTTTGTACACTGAAAGAGTAGCAAACGAAACCAAGCAAAAATTTGAAAAGGTAATTAAAATTCAGGGAGAAGAAATAAAAGATTTGTGGTTTGCAGATGACACTGTAATTTCGCAAGTGGTGGCAATGGACTTACAAAATAAGTTGAAATGAATATGTAATACCTTGTAGAAAAATTATAGGATACAGATCAACAAAACTAAAACAAGGGTAATAGAATCTTACTGAAATAAATGATGTGATGCTGAGGAAATTAGGTTAGGAAACTAGAGACTAAAAGTAGTAGATGAGTTTTGCTATTTGAGCAGCAAAGTAACTGATGATGGCCAAAATAGAGAGGATGAATAATGTGGACTGGCTGTAACAAGAAATTCATCTCCGAAAGAAGAATAAATAAATAAAATAAATTTAAGTACATTAAATGACAGTTACAAAGATAGGAATTTTTTTCTGAAGATATTTGTGAGGAGTGTAGCCTAACATGGAAGAGAAATGTAGAAAATAAACAGTTCAGATAAGAAAAGAACAGAGGCCTTCAAAATATGGTGTTGCAGAAGAATGCTGAAGATTAGAGGGGTAGATCGAAAAACTAATGAGGAGATACTGAATCGAATTGCAGAAAAACAAAATTCATCCCACAGCTTACCTAAAAGAAGGGACTGGTCGATAGGACACACCTTGAAGCATCAAGTAATCATCAGTTTGTTAATAGTGGGAAGTTTGGGGCACTGAAAATCATAGAGGAAGGCTGAAAGATGAAGCAGATTCAGAAGGATGTAGGCTACAGGAGTTATCCAGAGATGAAGAGGCTTGCAGAGGACAGGATAGCCTGGCAAGCTGCATCAAACCAGTCTCTCGACTTAAGACCACAATAACATCATCCCTAGAAATTTTTATGAACATCATGAAAGCATCCTATAGGTGTAGGCCACCTGATATTCCAGACTAAGGACAGAAAACTGGGAAAGTGGACAGGCTAAGGTCAGCTGAGGTAATAGCAAAAAGTTATCATCCCTTCCTTTTCATGTAATTTCTTATTTTCCATGCAAACACATTTCTTTGCCAGCTTAATGTTGAATGCTGTCATGAAAAGAGATGCTCTATACATGTTTCAGGTTCATGGTGGCAGTGGAGACGAATGTGACACTCTTTTTCCACCCCTGCTCTGACCTGAAACTTGGCCCAGACTATGGGGCTGGCAACGATTGTTTCTGTGGCACTTCAGTAAGTTCTGACACTTTTTTTGTGGGTCACACAATATTATTATTATTATTATTATTATTATTATTATTAGTAGTAGTATTCTTTGTAGTAGTAGTAGTAGTAGTGGTAGTAGTAGTAGTAGTAGTAGTAGCAGCAAATTCATCTAATAAATGGAGAACATTAAGCAAATAACTCGGTCAACTTTTCTTTGCGTTCGTATTGTTGTGGGTCGTTCCATATCGACAGAACCTTGGCATGCAACCCACCGCCTGGATGAAATTTGGTACACACGATTTGTTTACATATACGGTGACCGGTTTAAAATTTCAGGGTTGTAGCTTAAGCCATTCCAGAGCTAGAGCTAAAAAAATTCATCCATGGCTGTCACAGATTAAGTGATTTTAAATTTATTTAATTTATCCTAAAATTTAAGTTGGAAGGATTTGAAATTTCCCATACATCTGTAAAATTTTCTGCAAAATTCAAATATTGTATCAGATTTGTTGTAATCATATTATGAAGGGTCTTTTGAGCCTTAAAAATAGAGATATTTCTTTTAAATGTTCACAACTTACATTACAAATTATTGGGTACAGACGGTAGTTACAGTGCCTCAGTATTATGGCTAGTAACATTGGAAATAGAAGGAAATTTCCTTTGAAACAGACTTTAATAAAACTTTGGGGAAATGACAACTACGTCTGTGGCAGAACTAAATGTGAGACATTAAAAAAATAACACTTCATCACCGAAAACATTCCTAATTTCCCTCCCAGACCAGGTGTCACCACTGGCAATGTGTCTTTCAGAATGGATGCCATGAGAAGTTGTAGCTAATTTGATTAGTGCACAATCTGAACATTACATTTTAATTACACTGGTAAATTACAGCAGAATATTTATAAATCAGCATAATTAATTTACTTTAGTTCGTTTCACAGGAGAAATACACTCCTGTTGTAAAAAATTAACTCACATGGAGGAGTATAGCAAATAGACCTGTAGATTGCACAAGTTACCCACCATACAGCATTGGTACTTTCCTGGAAGCAGAGTGCCATAAGGCCTTCTATGCACCTGTTGTAAGCAACATTGCAGCTACCACATTCACTGATGTACAGAAAAAAACTGCTGCTTTGGCAAAAAGGAATTCAGCAACATGGTGATTTAAGTAATGTTTGCAGTCACCATAAAATTGAGTACCTGGATTGTTTTCAGAGTTATGCACATGTGCATTGTTGTGATCCATTTAAAAGGCACAAAAAACTATTAAGCACGAAACTTTACTGGCAGATTAAAACTGTGTGCCGCACCAAGACTTGAACTCGGGACCTTTGCCTTTCACGGGCAAGTGCTCTACCATCTGAGCTACCCAAGCACAACTCACGCCCTGTCCTCATAGCATTACTGGCAAAAGTAAAGCTGTGAGGAGGGGGCGTGAGTCGTGCCTTGGTAGCTCAGATAGTAGAGCACTTGCCCACTAAAGGCAAAGGTCCCGAGATCGAGTCTCGGTCCAGCACACAGTTTTAATCTGCTAGGAAAGTTTCATAACAGCGCACACTCTGCTGCAGAGTGAAAATCGCATTATGGAAACATCCCCCAGGCTGTGGCTAAGCCAAGTCTCTGCAATATCCTTTCTTCCAGGAGTGCCAATTCTGCAAGGTTTGCAGGAGAGCTTCTGTGAAGTTTCGAAGGTAGGAGATGAGGTACTGGCGGAAGTAAACGTGTGAGGACGCGGGATGAGAGTCATACTTGGTCAGCTCAGATGGTAGAGTACTTGTCCACGAAAGACAAAGGTCCCGAGATCGAGTCTTGATCCGGCACACAGTTTTAATCTGCCAGGAAAGTTTCATGACAGTGCATACTCCACTGCAGAGTGAAAATCTCATTCTGGCAATTAAGTATGATTTGCGAGTTGTTTCACTTGATCTTTCTGAGCAGTTCTGTGAGGTATTACATGTTAGGCTCACTGTTATTCCAGGGTAGTAGTTGAGTTCAACATGCCGTAAGCAAATCTTAAGTGAAATTTCAGGTGCAGACTAAAAGACGACAAACAAAGGCACCAGTCAGGAAAGTAACAGTGAAGAAAAGAATATGTCCAATGAAGACTGGGCAGAAGGAAAAGCAGCATAGGATGCAAAGAACTGGATAAACTTACTAAAAGTTTAACAGATATAGATGGTTCACTGATGAAAGTGCATACTCGGAACTTCACACGAAAAAGTAAGTTATGAGAAATGTAAAATAAAGGCAGTTAGGCAAACTCTATCAAAGAAAGTGGTTCATATGCTTCATGTTCAAGAAGAAGAATTACGCAAAGACAGTAGTTCCGAATGTGAAAGTATAGCAACTAGACACGAGGAAAAGCAAAAGACTAGGATTTAGATAGACTGGTTGAATTAATGAAAAAAAAAAAAAAAAAACATACCAGCTGTAAATAAGTGAGAAAAGACTCGTGTTCTTATCTTTCCTCGAGCAAAAATTCAAAGAACTTTTCGTGTATTGCAAAGAGTGGTACGTGAGGATAGGGACATTCGTAATACAAAAGGAATCTGTTCAGCAAGAGAAAAAATTCAAAGAACTTTTGGTGTATTGCAAATAGTGGTATGTGAAGCTAGGGATGTTCGTAATACAAAAAGAATCCGGTCACTGCCGGACTCAAAGCAAGGAAGAAAGTTAGCTGATGAAACTGTATTTTTTATAAAGTTGATGGGTACAGTCGAAACATTTAATACTTCGTAATTTAGAGGAGTTGTATACATGCACTATTTCAGCAAATTTATTCTAACATTGAACTAGAATTTTCAAAATTTTCTCAAATGCATTCTAAATGGTGTGCATTTGCTGGTTCATCAGGAACACATGCTATTTGTGTATGCACCATATACCAAAATGTTGACTTGCTTTTATGAGGCCTAAATTTAAATATGAAGGATGATGTAAATTCTTTCACAGATAAAATTGTTTGTAGTAAAGAAAACAGGGATTGCATGGTAATTAAGAATTTGTGATAAACACATTCAAAAGATTACATGAAAACAAAATTTCAACTTGGGGAAGACGATGAAATAAATTACCGGCAGTGGTATCATGTGACAGAACTCAGCTTACTGATACGACCCTACCATTAAATGAATTTACTGATAAGTTAGTAACTAAACTAGAAACTTTAATTCCACACAGTTATACTGTAAACAAAAAATTCAAGCTGCATATTTGAAAGATAGAGAAAATAATGTAAATGAAAATGAGGCATTAATACTAATGGATTTTGCTGAAAATTATGGTTTTGTGCTACAAGGTGCAGCACAGAGTTACTATTGGAATCATTTGTTGTGCACTATACATCCTGCTATTGTGTACTACAAAAATCCTGGCACTGAGGAATGATGCCATTTATCATTATGTTACGTGCCTGAAGATTTAGATGATAATGTTGATTTGTCTATAATATCCAGTCAAAAAGTGTAGAGCCAATTAAGTACCACTGTCCTGCTGTTAACAAAATATAGTATTATACAGATAGGTGCAGCACTCAACAAAAAAATTGCAAAAGTTTCGTTAAATTTGTGTCATCACGATGTTAGGTTATGCCCTAAGACAGGCTGTTCCAACCGAGCTCCAGGGAGCCAGAGCGCTCTGGAGTGCTCACTGTGGCAGCTCGGAGCCCGCGTGGAGGGGGAAAGTGAACTCACTGCCCCCTGACCGCATGCAGCCTCAACTGATGCAATAATCCGTGTTCAATGACAGCTATGACTAGCTGTGGGAGCCCTGTACCTCTATTGGAGGATACCTTTCTATTCATTGACAGGGATGGTCGTCCACAGTGTCTTGTATGTCATAAAGTACTTTATTCTGCTAAGAGGTACAGTATACGATGACATTATACACATCTTCAGGCAGCGCACTACGATCAGGTAGAAGGCGTTGCACGCAGAGAACTGGTAGCCAGGCTTAAGAACGACATACCAGTAGATGTAAGTTTAAAAACGGTTTTGTAATATGGAGGGTATCAAAACATCTAACATAGTTCATGTTCTGTAATGCATTTATAATTTTCAGGTGAATGAGAGCGGAGAAAACACTACTGAATCTGCAGTTTGGGCAAGCTACAGGGTCGTTCACATCATTGCGACGAGTGGCAAGCCATTTTCGGTGGGACCACTTGTAAAATCGTGCACGGTAGCAGTTGCAGAATGTTTGTTTCCAAGGGAGGTGCAGGCAATTGAAGGGGTTTGCCTGTCGAAGCAAACAGTGTCTCCTCGAATCCTGGACATGGCAGCGGATTTAGAGACACAGCTCAGGAAAAAGGGGGAGAGCTTTGTTGCATTTTCGCTAGTGCTTGACGAAAGCACCGACATATCGGACTGTGCTCAGCTTGCAGTCTTTGTGTGTGGTGTCGACATGGAGCTGCAAGTAACGGAAGAACTCTTGGATGTGGTACCACTCGATCACACCGCAACATGCCGTGACATTTTTGAAGCTGTTTGTGAATCAGTGGACAATATGAATTTGCCATGGGATAAGCTCCATTCTCTAGTGACAGACGGTGCACCACAAATGATTGTGCATCACCGAGGTTTCGCTTCTCGTTTTAAAAATAAACTCAGGGACAAATTCGGGAAAGACATTTTGACTCTTCATTGTTTTATTCACCAAGAGGCACTGTGTGCTGTAACAGTAGAGCTAGGTGGCTTAATGAAAGATATCGTGAAGTGTGTGAATTTTGTGTGGCGTCACGGTACGAATCATGCCGATTCAAAGGATTCCTGAAAGATATGGAAACGGAGTATGGGGATATACCTTATCACAGTACAGTTCATTGGCTGAGTCGGGGAAAAGTTCTTGATGTTTTCTTTGCTATTCGTGAGGAAATATCCCTTTTTCTCGAAATGAAAGGGGAAGAAATGCGTTGTCTGAAAGATATAAAATGGATATCAGACCTGGCGTTCCTAGCTGAAATAACTATGCATCTGAATAATTTAAATCTGTCATTGCAGGGCAAAGGGCGGCTAATCGTTGACGTGCACAACCAGATCAAAGCGTTTGTGGAAAAGTTACGTTTATTTGAGAGGCAGATGTGTAATGGACATGTAACGTTCTTCAGTCTTCTCGCTTCTTTAAAACTACCTGAAGGTACTACTTTCAGCGGTTACCAAGCAAAGCTAAAGCAGCTCATCATATCGTTTGAAACATGATTCTGAGACCTCACTAGTTTGGAAATGGAACTTAAGATGTTCAGCACTCCTTTTTCTGTTTCCCCCGATGACTTGTCATCATCACTTCAATTGGAGATTATTGATTTGCAAAATTCAACTTTGTTGAAAGAGAGGTACTACAACACGTTGGATTTGTCACAATGGTATCGTTCATTACAGCAAAATACATTTCCCAAGCTTCACAACAATGCCGCTCAGATTGTGTGCACGTTTGGATCTACGTATTGTTGTGAGCAGCTTTTCTCAGCAATGAAAAGAGTAAAAAGTAAGGAACGATCGTTTCTTTAGGCTGCAACAACGAAGGCCATCCTCCACATTAACGCTGTGAACACTTTGACACCTGATATTTCTGATCTTGTAATGAAAAGAAAATGTCAAGCTACCGAGGCCCAGTAAATTTAGTATGCAATTTCTTGTAAAACAGTTATTTCTTGTTTATTTCCTGAACATCATATTTCCTGGTGTAGCATGTCACCACGTCTTAGCAGCTAAGAGTACGAGGTTGTCGATCTTGTAAGATGCAGCTGGCTTGCCGCCTGCCTCAGCTAGCCATGCTACGCGCCGGCGTGCCGGCCCTCTTGAATGGTCACAGCGAGCGACACGGCTCCCTGGAGCAGGGAGTGCTCCACAGCGGACAAGCTGGAACAGCCTGCACTAAGATACATACTATTTATTGCCTACACAAACCGGAATATACTTCATGGGAGTTTGGGATCACTACCTTGTACTCTTCCTTTGCAACAGGCCATTGAAAATGATCTTGTGATGATATTCTGGGGGGGAGGGGAGGGGGGCGTTAAACAGATGGACACTAAGGCCAATTTATAGTGCCCATATAAGGAGCAAATTTCTGATCATGAAAAGATGTTTGAGTTTTTCAGAGAGACATTTTCTAAAATCTATTTTTTTTGTATTTACACTACTGGCCATTAAAATTGCTACACCATGAAGATTACATGCTACAGACACAAAATTTAACCAACAGAAAGAAGAGGCTGTGATATGCAAATGATGAGCTTTTCAGAGCATTCACACAAGGTTGACGCCAGTGGCGACACCTAGAACATGCTGACATGAGGAAATTTTCCAACCAATTTCTCATACACAAACAGCAGGTGACTGGCGTTGCCTGGTGAAATGTTGTGATGCCTCGTGTAAGGAGGAGAAATGCGTACCATCGCGTTTCTGACTTTGATAAAGGTCGGAATGTAGCCTATCTCGATTGCGGTTTATCGTATCGTGACATTGCTGCTTGCATTGGTTGAGACCCAATGACTGTTAGCAGAGTATGGAATTGGTGGGTTCAGGAGGGTAATATGGAACACCGTGCTGGATCCCAACGGCCTCGTATCACTAGCAGTCAAGATGACAGGCATCTTATCCACATGGCTGTAACGGATAGTGCAACCATGTCTCGATCCCTGAGCCAACAGATGGGCACATTTGCAAGACAACAACCATCTGCACGAACGGTTCGACGATGTTTGCAGCAGCATGGACTATCAGCTCGGAGACCGTGGCTGCGGTTGCCCTTGGTGCTGCATCACAGACAGGGGCGCCTGCGATGGTCTACTCGACGACAAACCTGGGTGCACGAATGGGGAAACGTCATTTTTTCGGATGAATCGAGGTTCTGTTTATAGCATCATGATGGTCGCATCCATGGTTGGCGACATCGCAGTGAACGCACATTGGAAGCACGTATTTGTCATCGCCATACTGGCGTATCACCCGGTGTGACAGTATGGGGTGCCATTGGTTACACGTCTCGGTCACCTCTTATTTGCATTGATGGCACTTTGAACAGTGGACGTTATGTTTCAGATGCGTTATTACCCATGGCGCTACCCTTCATTCGATCCCTGCGAAACCCTACATTTCAGCGAGATAATGCACAACCGCGTGTTGTAGGTTCGGTACGGGCCTTTCTCGATACAGAAAATGTCCGACTGCTGCCCTGGTCAGCACATTCTCCAGATCTCTCACCAATTGAAAACGTCTGGTCAATGGTGGCCGAGCAACTGGCTTGTCACAATACTCCAGTCACTACCCTTGATGAACTGTGGTATCGTGTTGAAGCTGCATGGGCAGCTGTAAATGTACACGCTATCCAAGCTGTTTGACTCGATGACCAGGTGTACCAAGGCCGTTATTACGGCCAGAGGTGGTTGTTCTGAGTACTGATTTCTCAGGATCTGTGCACCCAAATTGTGTGAAAATGTAATCACATGTCAGTTCTAGTATAATATATTTGTCCAATGAATACCCATTTATCATCTGCATTTCTTCTTGGTGTAGCAATTTCAATGGCCAGTAGTGTAGAAATAAGAGTTTTACAGGAACTAATCTGCAACAGTGATTTACAAAATTGAAAACTGTGGCTGGCACCTGAAGTGTCCACCAGTTCATACATTCATCAACCAATACTCTGGCTGCAAAAAGAGTTACTAGTGTTAGTAACTGTGCTTTACAATTTAACTTTTCTGGTGGGGAAACACATATTGCAGAAGCCTTGAAAGTAAATTCATTTGTTTGCTGTAAACACAATTCTGATTGGTATGTTGGTCTTATTGAAATTATAAATTTAGATCAGGGAGATGCCAGAATTAGATTTATGCACTCAGCAGGTCCAACAGTATCTTTTTATTGGCCAGATAGAGTTGATATTTGTCAGATCTCATTTCAAAATATATGTTACGTACCATAGTACAACTGACAACAGTGACGGGCAGACAATATCAAATTTCAGTAGACAAAAATTGATAAATAGAAAAGGAGTAGTTTGTAGCTAATTTATTTTTATAATAGTTTGTATGCTAAATTATGAAAAGTATAGTTGCTACTCACCATATAGCAGGTATGCTGAGTCACAGATAGGCACAACTATAGTGTGGCCTCAGCAGCCAGGGGTTGCAGTCATGTGTGAGTGAGTTGCAGTTGTGTGAATGTGTGTGTGTGTGTGTGTGTGTGTGTGTGTGCGTGTGTTTTAATTCTATCTCTGACGAAGGTCTTGTTGGCCAAAAGCTCATTTTCTGGCAGTCTTTTTGTTGTGCCTATCTGCGATTCAGCATCTGCACTGTATGGTGAGTAGCAACTATCCTTTTCATAATATTGTTACACTTGATCCTGGATTTTCCATTGCTGTAGCCTAAATTGTATTTCTAGATAATTAGGTGAACAAATTTCTATTCCTGCACATGTAAATGTGGGTATTATTTTGGATAAATTTTTGTTTCTGTGTGTAAAAATGGAATAATTTGTTAGTGTGCCCTAAGTATTGTTTTTATGACCACTAGTGTAAATCTCATTTCCCCAAAGATTTTTTAAGTCTGTTTCAAAGAAACTTTCCTCTCTTTCCAACGATGCGAGCCAGAATACTGGGACACTGAAACTACCATCTGCACATAGTGATACGCAATTTAAGTTGTGGACATTTAAAAGAAAGGCTAAAATGACCCTTCATAATGTGATTACAACAAGTCTGATACAATATTTGAATTCTGCAGAAAATTTTATGTAAATGCAGAAATTTTCAAATCTTACGTCCTTTAATTTTAATGTAGATTAAATAAATTTAAAACTACTTATTGAATTTGTGACAGCTGTGAATAACTTTTTGTTAGTATTTTAGGCAGAAATCAGGCTCCTCTAGTTCTGAAATGGCTTAAGATACAACCCTACAACTGTAAACCAGCCATTATGTATGTAAACAAACCATTTGTACCCACTAGGGGGCTCGTTGCTCTTTGGCAGGTTCTTGCTCAGCTACCACGGGGCCCCAGCATCTTTTCCCTTCTGTGCTGCATGTCTGACCTCTTGCTGTTCTTTTCTCCTTCCTTGAGGAACATGTCTGGGCTGCTTATGCAAATGTATTCTGCATTTTTGGTAGTCGGTACCAGAATACTCTCCACTGTTCCTTTTTTCTTTCTTTGTTCACCTTCTCCTACCCTTCCTCCACTCCAGGTTTTGATGTTCCTTTTTTTCCTTCCTCTCTGTCCGCTCCTGAAGGCCGGCCCACATATCCGATGTGTAACAGGTGGTTGGGTAACGCGTAATTCCCAGCCCCAGGTCGACAGGTGTGGTTCGCACTTACCCCGTGATACGGGCCGGGCCCAGGGAGGAGTGATTGCCCGAGATGCTACCTTCCCAAATCGCCAATCGGTCCCTCTGTCACGTGTTTCGGTGGTGTGACCTGGGGTGAGAACAGTCACCTACCCCAGTCGGAAGGAGTGCGCCGTGGAAGACGTCGGTAATCGTGGGGGATTTTCTTACAGTGAGCCAATCACCTTCACAGTTAATGGCTACGAAACATCAGCGGAATGAGGCTAACGATTCAGAGAGTCCCCCAGCTGCATCGAGGTTCCTCGTGGTTTCCTGTACTGAAGACGGTCAGTCCTTCGCTGTGGTAAATCTGTTTATAGATTTTGGAGAACACTTCCGATTCTCGAGCACTGACAACTGTTTGCAGCATTGCCCTTCCACGGCTATCCTGTTCGTGTCGAAGCCCGTCCGATGCCGAATTCTTCCTACGGTGTTATTTACACTAGGCTGCTTGACGGTCTGACAGAGGCAGAAATCCAAACGTACCTCTCCGATCAGGGTGTCATTGCCGTCCATCAGGTGATGAAAAAAGTAGATACCTCTTTAGTGCCCACACGCACCCTCTTTCTCACTTTTGAAGGAGCGGTTCTTCCATCAAAGATCGAAGCCGATTATGGAGTTATCACCGTCAGAGTGTACATTCTGAACCTGACGCACTGCTACCAGTGTCATTATCACGACCACACTCGAGAGTCCTGTCGACACCCCGCCAAATGTGTAACCTGCGGTAGGGATGCTCACGAGTGCAGTTGCCTGCCGCCTCCTCCCCACTGCGTCGACTGCAGTGGCAACCGTGCCGGTTACTCCTACGACTGTCCCGTCTGCCTCTACGAGCGGGCTGTCCGGGAGATCCGGGTAAAGGGAAATAGCGCCTCGGCCACTCACTCGCAAGTTGTCGGTTTGTGGGAAGCCCCGTGTTCTATCGTCTGGTACCTACAGTACTGTTCTTGCTACGTCTCGCTCCACAGAGGATGTGGCCGTGCAGACGTGACCTCACATTTAGCAACGAGGTTGTGAAATCGCCCAGCATCGTGGTAGCATCCCCGTCTCCTCCTCTGGCCACCGAACTCTCGCCTCGTGGGGTGAAGTCACCAGCTACACGGCCGTCAGGCTGGGAAGGACGGGAGGAATACTCTCGTGAAGACCTCCTGCTGACCGACACCTGAGTCTTCCTCTGCTAAGTGGAAAGGCTGCGATAAGTCGGACAGAGGCAAACAGACTCCTCCTTCCCCGACTCGGAGATCCTCTTCGACGGTGTCGCCACGCCGTACCCTTGCCCTGCCGGTTTCGTGTCACTGGTGCGCGTCACCGCCCATTTTTCTGACCCGGTCTCCGTAGGCCGACAGCAGGAGAATGCCGACGCTTCTGTACACCTCGTGGAGCGGGATCCTCCTGCCTCTTTGCCCTGTAGCGTCGAGTCTCCGAAGACTGGCCCTCGGCAGCCGCCGACGAGATACCCCTGCATTTTTTCCTCGTCGTGTCTCTCCTCCGATGTAACGTTTGCGGCCTTCGATCCAACGGAGAGGATTTACGACTGCTCTTAGAATGGCAGTGTCCACTTGTTCTCTACCTCCAGAAAACAAAATTGCATCCTCACGACTGCTCTAAATTCTCGCATTTCGTTGTCGGCATTCCGTATCACGAATGGGTCTTGCTACTCGTACGGGATGACGTTCGTAATCGACCCGTCTCCCTGACTACCCACCTTCGAGCTGTTGCATTTCACCTTTTCTTCCTCACTTGGCCTTTTCCCTTTTGTACAGTTTACACCCTTCTGTCATACGATGCCACCAGGGCAGACTTCTTCCAGCTTATTGGGTAGCTACCTCACCCCTTTCTGCTGCTCGGTGACTTTAATGTGCATATTCCCTTTAGGCGTCATCCCACAACCTGTCTGAGAGGTGCCCTCTTCTTAATCGAGTTAACCTTTTCTGCCTTTAACACCGGAGCACCCATGTTCCTTTCAGACTCCGTATGCACCTATTCCCATTTGGACCTATCGTTCTACACTGCCCAGCTTACCCATCGTCTCGAGTGGTCTGTTCTCTCTGACACGTACTTGAGCGACCGTCTCCTGTGCACTATCCATTTTCTGACTTCTACCCGACCTCCGTGCATATCAAAATGGCAGCTTATTAAGGCCGCCTAGATGCTTTACTCCTCCGTGGCGACCTGTGATGAACAACATTTTCCCAGTTGTGATGACCAGGTGGAATATCTTAGAAACTTTATCCTTAGCACCACAGAACATTCCATTCCTCAGAGTTTCGCTTTACCACAACGTATCTCGGTCCCTCGGTAGATTGACGCGCCATGATTCAATTCACACACAGAAACGTGCTCTCTGCATTTTTAACAACATTCTACGATGGCAAACTGCTTTCATTATAAACAGGTGCACGCACAGTGTCGTCGCGTTCTTTGCGGTAGCAAAAAGCTAGCTCGATTTCATTCACTACTTCTTTTAACAGTCCCAATACCTCTTCCATCATGTGGGCAAACCTCCAGTGGCTCTCTGGGACCAAGATACATTGCCCAATTTCTGGCCTGACAGTAGCAAATGATCTCATTGTGGACTCTATTGCTATCTCCAACACCTCGGACCACCATTTTGCCGAGATTTTGAGCTCCACCCACTATCACCCTGCCTTCCTCCATCGGAAACGAATGCAGGACGCTCGGGCGGTACCCTTATCTTCTGTAATCGTGAGTGCTACAGTACCACCTTTACTGTGAGTGAACTAGATCGTGCTCTCGCTTCATCCTGATCCTCCACGCCGGGGCCGGACGCTGTTCACATTCGGATGTTGCAGCACCATTCTCTTGTGGGCAAATACTTTCTGCTTAATATGTACAACCGCATCTGGGCAGTGGGCTTATTTCCCAGATGCCGGTGTGAAGCCACTGTCATACCCATACCTAAGCTCATACCTTCTTTCTAGCTACTGCCCCATTTCCCTCACCAGTTGTGTTTGCAATGTGCTGGAAGGTACGATTCGTGCCCAGCTGATATGGTGACTCGAGTCTCACAATTTACTAACCGATGCACAGTACGGATTTGGTGTGCGGCATTTTGCAGTTGACCGTCTCGTCACTTTGTCCACCCGTGTCTCGAATGGTTTTCTGTGGAAATCCCAGACTGTGGCCATGCTTTTGGATTTAGAGAATAGCCTACAACACCTGCTGGAGGACCGGTATCCTCTGTACACTCTACATGTGGGGCTCTGTACACTCTACATGTGGGGCTTTCATGGCCACCTGCCCCATTTCCTTCAAGAATTTTTAAAAGACCGAGCTTTCGAGGTACATCTACATCTACATGATTACTCTGCAATTCACATTTGAGAGCTTGGCAGAGGGTTCATCGAACCACAATCATACTATCTCTTTACCATTCCACTCCCGAACAGCGTGCGGGAAAAACGAACACCTAAACCTTTCTGTTTGAGCTCTCATTTCTCTTATTTTATTTTCATGATCATTCCTACCTATGTAGGTTGGTTGCAACAAAATATTTTCGCATTCGGAAGAGAAAGTTGTTGACTGAAATTTCGTAAATAGATCTCGCCGCGACGAAAAACGTCTCTGCTTTAATGACTTCCATCCCAACTCGCGTATCATATCTGCCACACTCTCTCCCCTATTACGTGATAATACAAAACGAGCTGCCCTTTTTTGCACCCTTTCGATGTCCTGCGTCAATCCCACCTGGTAAGGATCCCACACCGCGCAGCAATATTCAAACAGAGGACGAACGAGTGTAGTGTAAGCTGTCTCTTTAGTGGACTTGTTGCATCTTCTAAGTGTCCTGCCAATGAAACGCAACCTTTGGCTCGCCTTCCCCACAATATTATCTATGTGGTCTTTCCAACTGAAGTTGTTCGTAATTTTAACACCCAGTTGAATTGACAGCCTTGAGAATTGTACTATTTGTCAAGTAATCGAATTCCAACGGATTTCTTTTGGAACTCGTGTGGATCACCTCACACTTTTCGTTATTTAGCGTCAACTGCCACCTGCCACACCATACAGCAATCTCTTCTAAATCGCTTTGCAACTGATACTGGTCTTCGGTTGACCTTACTAGACGGTAAATTACAGCATCATATGCGAACAACCTAAGACAACTGCTCAGATTGTCACCCAGGTCATTTATATAGGTCAGGAACAGCAGAGGTCCCAGGACGCTTCCCTGGGGAACACCTTATATCACTCCAGTTTTACTCGATGATTTGCCGTCTATTACTACGAACTGCGACCTGCGACCTTCCTGACAGGAAATCATGAATCCAGTCGCACAACTGAGATGATACCACATAGGCCTGCAGCTTGATTAGAAGTCGCATGTGAGGAACGGTGTCAAAAGCCTTCCGGAAATCCAGAAATACGGAATCAACCTGAGATCCCCTGTTGATAGCGGCCATTACTTCGTGCAAATAAAGAGCTAGCTGCGTTGCACAAGAACGATGTTTTCTGAAACCATGCTGATTACTTATCAGTAGATCATTCCCTTCGAATTGATTCATAATGTTTGCATACAGTATATGCTCCAAAACCCTACTGCAAACCGACGTCAATGATATAGGTCTGCAGGTCGATGTGTAACAGTTGTGCTACTAAATGTAACCTTCTGTCACTAAATGTAACTGAGTTTTCTCTTTTGATGCTGTCAATTGTCAGGATGAGCATTCTAAAGCATTCTGTCATGGTGAAAATATTAAATAAATTAACTTTTCACTCTTAATAACATGTGGGCAGGGTGGGTTCTTCCTTGGCTCAGGTATAAGGTAGAATGAAACAGCATTTTTACATAAGATAACTTTTATTGGAAGTTTCGTACAACTGTATCTTACTGGGACGTTCTGGTTCGGAGAGCGGCAGCCGTGTCGTTTGCGTAGCCTTCTGCTGCGGCAGCGGCGGCGTCTGATTACGCGTAGCGGTGTGTATCTTGTGTCGCCGTCTCGCCCAGCTGACCAGAGACGCGCAGCGCGAGGTGGCCCGTTTAATTATTGCAAGCGACGTCGTGCATCGGATGGTGATACCTTGAATGTGGCGTCCCAGTGTTTCTCTTCTCTAAGCGGCCGCGTGTGTTGTGCGTCGACCAGCGGAGCGGCGCGGCGGGGGAAGGCCAGTGTCCCGGACTCGAACCACGGACTCCCGCTTGCCAGTCTTCGGCTGTCAGGTCTTCATCCCAGCTCACAGGTGACTGCTGATGTGAGGCCGTCTCCTTCCCGTCCTCACGAGTCACCCGGGTGCGTAAAATCAAATACCTTTTAACTTCTGTCTTCTGGCGCTGAGGCTGCTGCTTGCTATTCCATTACAGCGGCAGACTTGGTGCGTCTGTGCATGATGTAGTCTCTTCTTGCATGACGGTCTTCAGCACCGAAACTGACTTAAAACAACTGCTACGCTTCTTCACTTCTTCGTCTTCTTCGTCACTTGTCTCCGTCTTCGTCTCCGTCTTCGCCTTCGTCTTCCTCTCGTCTTCATCTCACAGGCCCACTGCGTCTCGCGTATTTATTCACTTCAGTTTACTGGAGGTGAACGACTTCACGGCCATTGCCTCTTCTGTCACGTTGAAAAGATTCTCGAAGAATCTTCTTAACGTCGGTCATTGCCTCTTGGAATGTAGGTGAGGGCCTTTGCTCACATGCGACAACTGAGAAACACGTGAGCCGGTCATTGCCTCTTCTGTCACGTTGAAAAGCTTCTCGAAGAATCTTCTTAACGTCGGTCATTGGCTCTTGGGATGTAGGCGAGGGCCTTTGCTCACATGCGACAACTGAGAAACACGTGAGCCGGTCGGGCGATGCCCTGACGGCTGAATCGACAGCGCCCGCTTATGTGGAACTTGCTGACATCACGGTCATTGTCTCTTCTGTTCTGCTGTTCTGCCCGCTGAATGCCAGTATGTAACTCTCTAAACTAAACCAAGTTTTTCATTTATATTCTAATTTCTACTTCACTTTGATTTCACTAATTTATTTACTTAAGTACCACTCAACATTCCTCCACCCTTCGGAGAAATTCGCCCTCGAATTTACCACTCAACAGATGGATTACTCCTACTACCCTTCTTAAACACTGGTGCGACCTGCGCAATTTTCCAATCTGTAGATACAGATCTATCGGTGAGCGAGCAGTTGTACATGATTGCTAAGTAGGGAGCTATTGTATCAGCGTAATCTGAAAGGAACCTAATCGGTATACAATCTGGACCTGAAGACTTGCCCGTATCAAGCGATTTGAGTTGCTTCGCAACCCCTAAGGTATCTACTTCTAAGAAACTCATGCTAGCAGCTGTTCGTGTTTCAAATTCTGGAATATTCCATTCGTCTTCCCTGGTGAAGGAATTTTGGAAAACTGCGTTCAATAACTCCGCTTTAGTGGCACAGTCATCGGTAACAGTACCATCAGCACTGTGCAGCGAAGGTATTGACTGCGTCTTGCCGCTTGTGTACTTTACATACGACCAGAATTTCTTCGGATTTTCTACCAAATTTCGAGACAATGTTTCGTTGTGGAACCTATTAAAGGCATCTCGCATTGAAGTCCGTGCCAAATTTCGCACGTCTGTAAATTTTAGCCAATCTTTGGGATTTCACGTTCTTCTGAACTTCGCATGCTTTTTCCGTTGCCTCTGCAATAGTGTTCGGACCTGATTTGTGTACCATGAGGGATCAGCTCCATCTCTTACCAATTTATGAGGTATGAATCTCTCAATTGCTGTTGCTACTGTATCTTTGAATTTGAGCCACATCTCATCTACATTTGCATAGACAGTTCGGAAGGAATGGAGATTGTCTCTTAGGAAGGCTTCTAGTGACACTTTATCCGCTTTTTTAAATAAAATTATTTTGCGTTTGTTTCTGGTGGATTTGGAAGAAACGGTATTGAGCCTAGCTACAAAGACCCTGTAATCACTAATCCCTATATCAGTCATGATGCTCTCTATTAGCTCTGGATTGTTGGTGCTAAGAGGTCAAGTGTGTTTTCGCAACCATTTACAATTCGCGTGGGTTCGTGGACTAACTGCTCGAAATAATTTTCAGAGAAAGCATTTAGGACAATCTCGGAAGATGTTTTCTGCCTACCACCGGTCTTCAACAAGTATTTTTGCCTACATATCGAGGGAAAGTTGAAGTCCCCACCAACTATAACCGTATGAGTGGGGTATTTATTTGTTACGAGACTCAAATTTTCTCTGAACTGTTCAGCAACTATATCATCGGAGTCTGGGGGTCGGAGAAGGAGCCAATTATTAACTTAGTTCGGCTGTTAAGTATAAGCTCCACCCATACCAATTCGCATGGAGTATCTACTTCGACTTCACTACAAGATAAACCACTACTGACAGACACAAACACTCCACCACCAATTCTGCCTAATCTATCTTTCCTGAACACTGTCTGAGACTTCGTAAAAATTTCTGCAAAACTTATTTCAGGCTTTAGCCAGCTTTCTGTACCTACGGCGATATCAGTTTCTGTGCTTTCTATTAGCGCTTGTAGCTCAGGGGCTTTCCCAGCACAACTACAACAATTTACAACTACAATTCCGACTGTTCCTTGATCCAAGCATGTCCTATATTTACCATGCACCCTTTGAGATTGCAGCTCACCCCGTACTTTCCCGAGGCCTCCTAACCTAATAAACCGCCCAGTCCATGCCACACAGCCTCCGCTACCCGTCTAGCCGCCAGCTGAGTGTAGTGAACTCCTGACCTATTCAGGGGAACCCGAAACCCTACCACCCTATGGTGCAAGTCAAGGAATAAACGTGCGGCTTCTGCTCTGTCGCACACCTTTATGTGGGAAAACGGTGCGCATCATCACTTTATCCTCAGCGTCGTCCTATTTGCTATTGCCATTAATGGCTTGTCTTCCGCCGGAAATCTCTGACTTCCTGTTTGTTGGTGATTTTACCATCTATTACATTTCTCTTCAGCTATGGCTCGATCGTCTTTATTTGTGGAACGTCAAAAGTGGCTTTCGGTTTTCTTCTACATCTACATCTACATCCATACTCCGCAAGCCACCTGTCGGTGTGTGGTGGAGGGTACCTTGAGTACCTCTAGCGGTTCTCCCTTCTATTCCAGTCTCGTATTGTTCGTGGAAAGAAGGATTGTCAGTATGCCTCTGTGTGGGCTTTAATCTCTGTGATTTTATCGTCATGGTCTTTTTGCGACATATACGTAGGAGGGAGCAATATGCTGCTTGACTCCTCAGTGAAGGTATGTCCTCAAAACTTCAACAAAAGCCCGTACCGAGCTACTGAGCGTCTCTCCTGCAGAGTCTTCCACTAGAGTTTATCCATCATCTCCGTAATGCTTTCGCGATTACTAAATGATTCTGTAACGAAGCGCGCTGCTCTCTGTTGGATCTTCTCTATCTCTTCTATCAACCCTATCTGGTACGGATCCCACACTACTGAGTAGTATTCAAGCAGTGGGCGAACAAGTGTACTGTAACCTACTTCCTTTGTTTTCGGGTTGCATTTCCTTAGGATTCTTCCAATGAATCTCAGTCTGGTATCTGCTTTACCGACGATCAACTTTATATGATCATTCCATTTTAAATCACTCCTAATGCGTATTCCCAGATAATTTATGCGATTAACTGCTTCCAGTTGCTGACCTGCTATATTGTAGCTAAATGATAATGGATCTTTCTTTCTGTGTATTTCACTTGTTTACATTGAGATTCAATTGCCATTCCCTGCACCATGCGCCAATTCGCTACAGATCCTCCTGCATTTCAGTACAATTTTCCATTGTTACAACCTCTCGATATATTACAGCATCATCCGCAAAAAGCCTCAGTGAACTTCCGATGTCATCCACAAGGTCATTTATGTATATTGTGAATAGCAACGGTCCTACGACACTCCCCTGCAGTACACCTGAAATCACTCTTATTTCGGAAGACTTCTCTCCATTGAGAATGACATGCCGCGTTCTGTTATCTAGTAACTCTTCAATCCAATCACACAATTGGTCTGATAGTCCATATGCTTTTACTTTGTTCATTAAACGACTGTGGGGAACTGTATCGAATGCCTTGCGGAAGTCAAGAAACACGGCATCTACCTGGGAACCCGTGTCCACGGCCCTCTGAGTCTCGTGGACAAATAGCGTGAGCTGGGTTTCACACAATCGTCTTTTTCGAAACCCGTGCTGATTCCTACAGAGTAGATTTCTAGTCTCCAGAAAAGTCATTATACTCGAACATAATACGTGTTCCAAAATTCTACAACTGATAGACGTTAGAGATATAGGTCTATAGTTCTGCACATCTGTTCGACGTCCCTTCTTGAAAACGGGTATGAACTCTGCCCTTTTCCAATCCTTTGGAATGCTACGCTCTTCTAGAGACCTACGGTACAGCGCTGCAAGATGGGGGGCAAGTTCCTTCACGTACTCTGTGTAAAATCAAACTGGTATCCCATCAGATGCAGCGGCTTTTCCTCTTTTGAGCGATTTTAATTATTTCTCTATCCCTCTGTCATCTATTTGGATATCTACCATTTTGTCATCTGTGCGACAATCTAGAGAAGGAATTACAGTGCAGTCTTCCTCTGTGAAACAGCTTTGGGAAAAGACATTTAGTATTTCGGCCTTTAGTCTGTCATCCTCTGTTTCAGTACCATTTTGGTCACAGAGTGTCTGGACATTTTGTTTTGATCCACCTACTGCTTTGACATAAGACTAAAATTTCTTAGGATTTTCTGCCAAGTCAGTACATAGAACTTTACTTTCGAATTCATTGAACGTCTCTCACATAGCCCTCCTCACACTACATTTCGCTTCGCATAATTTTTGTTTGTCTGCAAGGCTTTGGCTATGTTTCTGGCAAAACTCTCTCGGTCCTCCCACGTGTCTTGCCTGGCAGCCTGCTGTATGCGGTTCCTCGGTGTCCTACATGTCCTCAGTGGTACTTCGTGGGGTGCAGATCGAACCACCGCTCTCTGTTTGTACCGGTCCCGTGTCTCTTCGAAACTAGACTGTGGGTGTTTCGTTTACGCATCTGCACACCGTCCCTCTTATGCTCTCTCAATAGTGTCCACCATCGTGGTATCTGTTTGGCCACTGGTGCCTTTTACTCTAGCCCGGTTGAAAGTCTGTACGCAGAAGCTGCCGAACTACATCTGTCCTACCACCATGACTTTCTCCCCGACAGATATGCGTGGCGTTTGTCTGCCGTGCGTGGCCACCCGTCCTGTGCCTCCTTCTTCGGTGACTTCTTTTATCTCTAGTACTGGGTGCGTCCCTGTTCTGTTACCTCCTGGAGTTTGCTTTAGGATCTTACTCTGACAGCTTAACTTCATGCTATTTGCATCTTTCCTGGTGGCTTCGTGTCCTCGGCTTTGTGGGGTGGCCCGTGTTCATCTCGCCCTCCGTTCACTTCCTAAGGACCCTACTCCGGCCTCACTTTATCGTGTTCTGTTTCACGACCTTCACGTGGTACTTTGCGACTGTATCTCTGTGTACACTGACGGCTCTCAGACTGACTGTGGTGTCGGGTGTGCCTCTGTCATTGTCACCGACGCTATTTGGTATCAGCTCCCGGCATGCTGCTCAATATTTATGGCAGAGCTCTTTGCGCTGTATCGGGCCACGCAGTACATCTGCTCAGACACTCTGTGTCCTTCAAAGCCTCTGTGTGCTGCACACTGTCCTTCCCTTAGTGCAACAGGTCCAGGAAAGCTCTCACTTGCTCACTCTCGATGGAGCCACTGTGACGTTTATGAGGGTTCCCGGTCACTTTGGTGTGACAGGATACGAGGCCGCCGACACTGCTGCCGAGGCTGCAGTCCTCGTATCTCAGCTCGCCAGTTCTTGTATTCTCTCCGATGATCTCTGTGTTGCAGTGTGTCAGCAGGTGGTGTCACTTTGGCATCACCACTGGTCTTCCCTACATGGGAACGAGCTCTCAGTTATGGTATATTGATAATTTTTACTTATGGACCGTCTGACAGCATCTGAATAAAACACAATTTTAGTGCAATACACGTTTCGCCTTTATTTTCTGCAAGGCATCATCAGTGGCCTGGAATATGTATATATGTTAGCTATTTAATTTACATTTTTGTCACTGTGCCTATAGGTTATAAACCGTGCTGGTGGTTGGTATTTCCTGTTAAGTAGTAATGTTTTGAACTGTACTTACAGGTTACGTGGACAATTTCTTACATATTACGCTCCTGTTGCACTTTTGGTGTTGTTCTTCTTCTTATGAATGCCAATTTGCAGTTTTTTTTCCCCACGTTCCACAATGGAAGAACACGGTGCCCTTACCTTTCATTAGTAAGGTTACAGATCGAATCGGCAAAATTTTGCTGAAACATAAAGTGAAACTGGTATTCAAACCTACCAGAAAAATAGGACAAGTACTTCATTCTGTTAAAGATAGAAGTCCACCATTATCATCTAGCGGTGTGTATAAAATTCCGTGTACCTGGGGCAAGGTCTATATTGGTACTACGAAAAGAAGTGTGGATACGAGGGTAAAGGAGCATAAAAGTCTTTGCCGACTGGGTAAAATAGATAAATCGGCCGTTGCAGAACGTGCACTTCAGTCCGGTGACCGTGTAGTTAAGTTTTCTGAAACTACAGTGTTAAGTGCTACCACAAACTGTTATCCACGACTGTATAGGGAGGCTATTGAAATTTATAAACATGAAGATAATTTTAATAGAAAAGAAGAGGCCTCGAAATTAAGCGAGATATGGACAGTGGCGTTACAGAATCGATAAGTGATTTTTATCTATGACAGACTATTATCGATAGTTACTTTTTATCTTTGACTAGTTTTCGCTCTGCTACTACGTGCGAGCTAGACCACGCCCACTTTCCTCGGTATTTAGGCCGCTCTCCGATGCCCGACTCGTCAGTCGGCAGGACTCGACGGGACCACCCGTACCTCTGAGGATGTCCAACGTAGTATTGGACGAAACATTAGGAATAGAAGTATTCTGTGGACCACGGCCATATAACCCGGAAGAATTATCAACAACAGTACCATCCGGTCGTGAAAGCCTTCATTGTACGATTAGTAAATATGCTTGTACAGTAAGTGTCTGTGCTATTAGTGCTGGTATTATCAGTTGAAATATGAGTTTTCTTAGCAGTTAAAGATCTGTGGCATGTTAACAGCTGTGAGAAATAATGCTGCTGTGTCTGTTCTTGTGCCCTGTGTGCCTGTAACAATATGTTTGCACGGGGCAGGCTGAAACATTTCAGAATACAATCTCACGGTCACACCCAGCAACAAACATTTTTACTATTGACATGAATTTGTAATTAACAGTTGGTGTATAACTAAGAGTTATGCACCTGACGAAAGTAGCATGCCGGTGATACCCATAGTACCAGTAAAGACTGGAAAGTAAATGTGACGCAAGCTGAGAAAGCATTATCTTATTACATACAGGGTTTACAGAAAGTCTGAGAACACTTTCAATTATTCATTGCACAAGAACCAAACATTGCCAAGATATCATACATGTGTCATTTTGAAGAGAAACCCTAAAAGTTGTGTCCCCCCCCCCCCCACCTCCTCCATGTATATCGCTGCATCGTAGGTTGTTTATTTTCCAAAAGGTAAATGTTTTTTTTGCCTTGTCACGTCGAAAATAGTACGGGCCATTCTTCTTCGCCAAGAGCACTGTCACTGGATATTCCTATTTGGACATGTTGCAGCAATGGCTCATGCCTCAAATCCAATCGGACTCTCCGTTCATCTTTTAGCAGGATGGGGCTCCACCCCATTTTCATCGTAAAGTTCACGGATACCTGAACACGGAGCTGCCACATTGATGGATGGGCTGTGCTACAGAAGGGGACAGCTGTTTAACGAAATGGCCTCCCCGATCACCAGATCTCACTCTGTGACTTTTTTGTGTGGGGACACATTAAAGATCTGGCGTATGTGCCGCCTCTACCACGTGATGTAGCAGAGCTCCGAGAGAGAACACGGGAAGCAATTGCCACAGTCGAAGGTGCCATGCTGGGGCGGGTATGGCAAGAATTCGATTACCGTATTGATGTCTGCCAGGTCACTCGTGGTTTGCGTATTGAATGTTTGTAAAAATAAGTTTCAGAGTTTCTCTTCAAAATGCAGTATGTATGACATCTGTACAATGTTTAGTTCTTGTACAATAAATAATAGAAAGTCTTCCCTGACTTCATCTACATCGTGTATTTTGTTCTTTTCAATGTTATTTCTAGAGATTTCAAACAGACTTTCTTCAACAGGTTTGCTTGTTAAACTCGACGACTAATGACTACACAAATTTGGGCCGTGCAAATGAGACATCTTTTGTGAATGAGGATGGCCTGTACAACCCCATCTACCTACAGTACAAATACGGAAACAGGTATTTACAGTAAATGAACAGTATTGGAATTCAGTAACAAATTTTGCATGCTGTCTGAATTGTGGTTCTGTGCTTGGTTGTTACTTAGCATATAAATTTGGTGAGGCAAATTATATTAAACTCTCTGATGTTCTATAGCAACACTACAGATAATGTGAAATTCAAATCATTGGCTACAAAAGTCAGTGAACTCTTCCCTAACAGTAACTGGAAACACAGGGAGAAAAAAAGATCTGGTACAAACACAGTCCACATAACAGTCGCAACTCTCCGTCTCAATTTTTGTAACGCCCAACGATAGCAGTGCATCGAGCAGCCATTGAGCAACACTTCCTGAATATGATACCGGATGAATGTGAATACCAAGTTTTATATTGATTTGTAGCATACTTTTCACATTTTGGTTGTGTAGTGCCATAAAAATTGACAATAACTGAAAAATTACACCACATTTATCATTACAGTGGAACCTCGCTTAACGAGCACCACCTGTAATGCACAATTTGCATAATGAACAAAACAAATTGTAAAGAAATGGCTTTGCTTAACGAGTGATGTTTTGCATAATGAGTGACAACGATTTAGTGTGATGTTACCAGCTGTTCGTGCACACCAGGGGAAACGTTCAACAATATAAACACCTTTCATCATCAGCACAGGAATATGAACACTGTCTAGTTTGTACTGAAGTCTTAGTTTAATTGTCTTTCTGCTACCATCTTAGTGCAGCTTGTGATCACACATTTTTCTAAACTTGCATTCACACAAAGTGTTTCTTTTGTGTGTGCAAATTTTAACAGCCTTTATAGAAATGTCCCAAAAGATAAGGCCGCAAGATGATGACCATAAGAGAAAGAAAATGGCCATAGAAATAAAACATAAAATCATGATGTGAGTGTTGCTGATTTAGCACGCACATATGATCAGTCTACATCAACTATTTGCTCTACCATCGAAAACAAGGACATGATTATGGAGATAGATGCTTGTTCGATACAGTTCCCCGACAGTCGTTTAATGAACAAAGTAAGAACATATGGATTATCGGACCAATTGTGTGATTGGATTGAAGAGTTCCTAGATAACAGGACACAGCATGTCATTCTCAATGGAGAGAAGTCTTCCGAAGTAAGAGTGATTTCAGGTGTGCCGCAGGGGAGTGTCGTAGGACTGTTGCTATTCACAATATACATAAATGACCTTGTGGATAACATCAGAAGTTCACTGAGGCTTTTTGCGGATCATGCTGTGGTATATCGAGAGGTTGTAACAGTTTAAAATTGTACTGAAATGCAGGAGGATCTGCAGCGAATTGACGCATGGTGCAGGGAATGGCAATTGAATCTCAATGTAAACAAGTGAAGTGTGCTGCAATTACACAGAAAGAAAGATCCCTTATCATTTAGCTACAATATAGCAGGTCAGCAACTGGAAGCAGTTAATTCCATAAATTATCTGGGAGTACGCATTAGGAGTGATTTAAAATGTAATGATCATATAAAGTTGATCGACGATAAAGCAGATGCCAGGTTGAGATTCATTGGAAGAATCCTAAGGAAATGCAATCCGAAAACAAAGGAAGTAGGTTACAGTACACTTGTTCGCCCACTGATTGAATACTGCTCAGCAGTGTGGGATCCGTACCAGATAGGGTTGATAGAAGAGATAGAGAAGATCCAACGGAGAGCAGCGCACTTCGTTACAGGATCATTGAGTAATCGCAAAAGCATTACGGATATGATAGATAAACTCCAGTGGAAGACTCTGCAAGAGAGATGCTCAGTTGCTCGGTATGGGCTTTTGTTGAAGTTTCGAGAATGTACCTTCACTGAGGAGTCAAGCAGTGTATTGCTCCCTCCTACGTATATCTCGCGAAGAGACCACGAGGATAAAATCAGAGAGATTAGAGCCCACACAGAGGCATACCGACAATCTTTCTTTCCACGAACAATACGAGACTGGAATAGAAGGGAGAACCGATAGAGGTAGTCAAAGTACCCTCCACCACACACCGTCAGGTGGCTTGCGGAGTATGGATGTAGATGTAGAAAGGGAGTGACAAGCGTATCTAAACAATGGTTTCATATTCTGGATGATGTCAAAAGGTTGTTCCTTATATGAATAAATGAAAAGCAATTGCAAGGCAACACTATTAATGAGAACATCATTTATGAGAAGGTGAGAATGATTTTTGCCAATCTCATTAAGGTGATGACAGGATCATCAGCAGCTGAAGAAGTATTTAAGGGAAGCTGTGTGTGGTTTGAGGACTTTACGAAATGAACCGGCATCCAAAATGTTGTGAGGCACAGCAAAACAGCCAGCTGCAACACAAAGGCAGCAGAGAACTTTATCAGCAACTTAGAGATGCTCGTAGGTTCTAGGGTCATCTGCCGCAACAGGTTTTTAATTGTGGTGAGATGGGTCTACTCTGGAAAGAGATGCCGAAGTGTACCATTGTAACAGCAGAGGAGAATGCATTCCCAGTCACAAGCCAATCAAAGACTCGTCTCGCACGGTTATTCTGGGCCGATGCAAGTGGCGATTCGGAAATTAAACCGCTACTTGTTTACCGTTCACAAACTGCACAAGTCTTCAAGAAGTGTAAAGTCCAGAAGAGCAGGTTAAATGTTAAGTGGAGGTTCAACACAAGGCTTCGGTGACGTGTGATCTTTTATGTGATTAGATCAATTTGAAACTTTGATGAAAAACTATTTGCTTGAGGGGAATCTGTCACTTTGTGTCGTGCTTGTTATGGACAGTGCTTCTGCCCGTTCTCCAGGCCAACAAGACCAACTCGTTGAAGAATTGCAATTCATCAAGATACAATTTCTGCCTCCCAACACCACTCCGTTACTCCAGCCTATGGACCAGCAGGTTACTTCTAACTTTAAGAAGCTGTACACTAAAGCACTATTCGAGCATTGCTTTGAACTGACTGAAGCTACCAATCTCATTCTCAGAAAGTTTTGGAAATATCACTTTAACATAGTTGCCTCTGTCAAGATGATGGAAAATACTTGGGAAGGGGTTACCGAGAGAACTTCGTTCTGCTTGGAAGAAGCTTTGGTCAGAGTGCATTGTCGAATGTGACTCTGAGGCATTTGAGCCTGTACCTGTGGAGTCTGTAGTCAGTGAGATTGTGTCTTTGACCGAGAGCATAGGACTAGAAGTGGATAGCAGTGATACCAATGAGCTTGTGGAAGATCACAGCCAAGAAATGACCACCGAAGAGCTTATCGCGTTGCAGTGTTTTTCACAGCAGGAAGTTGTGAAGTTCTTCAGAGAAGGAGGAGGAGAAGGAAGCAGTAACAGCAGAGTAGAAGCTTCTGGCACAATAAGAGAAATGCTGAAAGTGTAGGAATCGGTTGTATCGTACATTGGAAGTCATCACCCCAATAAAGCAGTGGCTACGTGCACTACAAATTTATACGGCGATAACGCTGTGTCACATTTTTGCCAAGTGTTGAAGCATTGGTAGAAACAAATGACTATAAATAGCTTCCTGGTAAAAAACAATTAGTGGTGTATCGTGAACAATTATGCACTAATACTATATGCGCAATTTTCTTTGAATAAATGACATGTATAAGATAAAACTTTTAGTACTTTTCTGAATAGAATACATTATCATATTTTATTTTAAATTATATGAGACAAATTGTTTCCCTTAATGAGTGTTTTGCACTATGAGTAAGATTCTGGAACAAATTATGCTCGCTGTGTGAGGTTCCACTGTATTTAGTTTCCTAAGGACCCTGGGAGATACGAAACGGTGCATTACATTACAGTTTATTTGTGATTCTCCTGTAACGTACATTTACTGAATGATGTCATTTTTCTTTAATAACAAAAAATTTCTGGTAAACACCAGAACACCTGATCTTTTACAGGAAGACGTCATATATCTATCTAATGAAGCAGAGTTTTCCTGATCACACACATAGCCAAATCAATGAATGTGGAAGTGATAACTACATTATTTAATGTATCAAATAAGCCACCACAACTGTAGCTTAAGGGATAATAAATCATCAAAATCAGTAAAACTGTTTCCCAGCACAGGAGAAACCAATTCCACAGTTGTTACTAAATCTGAGCCACCAACAGCAAGAATCTTCAACACATTCGCTTTTGAAAGAAAAGTAATTCATTTACAATAACATTCGTGTGTTAGGAAATCAACTTAAGTGTAAAAATGGGCGAATCATAAGACACCAAAAAATTTTAAGCTTCAAGGGAAGTGCCTATGGCAGTAACAATAAACAACAACAGAAATACATGTTTTCATGCATGACATAGGTGTTTATATTCTGTTGCTTTGGGAGATTCCACGGTGACTCGTGCTACATTTTGAAATCAGTGTTTTATTATGTTGACTTGTTATCAATCTGTTAACCCATATTTTATTTTGTAAATCATCATTATAAATTGTTTTCTCCAGGCAAAGGTCTTCAATTGTTATTTAAGCAGGGAAGAGCTTTAAAATTAAAGAACAAGAATGTAATTTATGTTGTGACTTGTGTTACAAATTTGGGACATCCTATTTGTAATGTGCATTTTAGGTCAAAAGTGTCCTCAAACTATTAGGAGTATGGATCTAGTTTTTATCACAGAAAATGCATATTAGGTTGGCATTCAAATGACACCATTACAGATTTCTAAAAATATTTATACCATGTGAAATACTGTACTATATTGAAAAAGGCGCGTGACTCAGTGTTACGTGATTCGTGTTACTTGCTACTTCTGGTTGGAAAAACTTTTTTACTGCAAGCAGAGAAATTAAAATTTGGTATTATGTGTCAAATAAGATAAACTTAACATTAACATTTTACTTTTGGAACACAGTGAAAAATTATAAGAGCATGAAATTTTTGAAAATGAACTGTAAATTCAATTAAAAGTATCCTCTTGCGTTGGCAACATCAAGTGGATTAATTTTCTTCAAAATTTCATCACATTTTACAGGCCATTTCCAATAGTGACCAGCATTCTCCATTACACTGATTAAGTAATAATTTCCAAAAACTGAATGTACTTCTCCAGCATTGAATTTACTGTCATATTCTACTTTGTACCAGTCTCAAATTTTCACACTTTCTGCAGTATGATGATCTGCAGCAGCAAAATTCTTTGGAGGCATCAGATATGTTTGTAGTACTCCTTTCTTGTAGTGAAAGCAGTAAAGGCTTTTTATGTTTTGTACTAATCGTGCTGAAGAAAATATTTGAGCCCACCGATTCCTCGAATTTTGTCAATAGACATATGAAAAACCTGCACAGTTGTGGTACTTGAGTAAAAGTTGATGCATCACCTACTATGGATTTTCATTTTTTTATTGCATTCCCCACTAGCCATTCTGCAACTGCACCAATTCCATCTACGGCTCCTTTACCATGGGATGTAGCAAATAAGTTCTAGATGCTTCTTCTTAAATTTCAGTTGATATTTTCCTCCACTCTTTAACTTTTCCCTCCTCCTACTCTGTCTTTCTGCTGCTGCTAGGGCATCCTCTTTTTCCAATCTTAAAATAATATAACTGTGACCCAGATTATGTGACTCACGTTACACATTTAATTTTTTGTTTTTACAGTATTGGTTGAAATTGGGAAAATTAGTAGTGATATTAGTCTCACATTCATACTAAGAAGTAAATTACTGAACAAGATAAAGTTATCTCTATTATCTCACTTGGTATAAAAACTTAATTGCATGTAAGTGATTCATTTCACATGAAAGTTCATGCTGTTGTATTACATTATTTATTCCAACCTATAATTTACCTACTTCAGTTTTATAGTCTTTATGCAATAAATTAGGGTATGTAACAGTAATATAAGTAATGATATTCTAATTCTTACCTGCCAATTAGTTGAAATGAAGGTCTAAAATCTCCAGTATTTCACACTCTTGTCACATGAAAAACATATGACCTTTAAAAATTGCTACAGATTATGGAGGGAAAGCAATAATTGGCCACAAACCATTGTTGCCATACAGTAAAAAGTCCAGCATTTTCAAAAAAATACATAAAAAAGTTCCAAATTTTAAACTTTTAAATATCGTGTTTCCTACTTTACACAGAATATCCCCTTTCACACAGTAAGCTGCAAATATACACACAACCGAAAATATTTCATCATGAATGAGTTTTAGCTTTTGTCATTGAATCAGTGCGATTAGGCTGTTTTTACACGTATTTCATGATAATTCATGTCTTTTGATAATTTGCTAATGCACAGAAAGCAAAAATATATCAACTGTTTCGTTAAGCAAGTAGGAAATAATTAAAAACAAACATTATGCTTAGGATGCATATGACTGACTGCTTTCTCACCACTTGAAATGCTAGTGTTGCTCCAGTTGTCAAACGGTATCAACTTTTGCACCAGAGAGTGTTGTGACTGCTTGTATTACTCTGTGGTACAAGTGGATCCATGAAATTTACTAAGTATTGCACACTCCACCACCAGACACAAGATGGAGTATTTATCTGCCTATTTAGTTGATCAATAAATGGCACATAATATAGTTTTTGTGGTCATCTATGTTGTGAATTTATTATGATTTGCACCTGCTAATCAGATCTCAATAACCGTGTTTCTGTTCTTCTTAGTGGACTACTTTTCCTTTGCAATCAATGCTAGAGCCTGAAAGAGACCTGTTATCCTTGTCAGATCTATGTAATTTCAATACCAATCTGTTAAAGCTTCTGAGTACATTGATAGATATCTACCATCAGTTATGTAAAACACAGTTGTATTAAAATTGCTTGAATTACAGATGCCTTCCTCATTAGACCGTACACTGTGAATAGAGTTTGACAGATGAATAGTGATATGGGAACGATGGAAATTGATTAATAATAGCTTGAATAATTCAAAAAATTGATTGGAAAGAGTAGTTGAAAGAAATTAGAAGGTAATTTATGGATCTGTGCACAATCTTAGGTGGACTTTAACTGATACCAATATCAACAGACCTTTAATATGAATACATTCGAGGTCAAGTAATGTGATTTGCATTACATACTGCTGCACATTAATTGCATTGTCCTTAGCCTCGATTGTGACAGTGATGATGCAGAAATGCTCCTCCTGATACCGCATAAGTTCGCATTTGGTGTAAATCCAGTTGATGTATGGGGAAGGTTGTTAAAAACTTGTAAGGAAGGAGTGACATGTTCAATCCACTTGGTATGTTTACGAGACATATAGGTCCTCACAAACCTGTTGAATTCTTTCAACACCCTTTCAATGGGGATGCTTCAGGATAAAATTTGGATACTAAAATGTGTATGATTTAGTTGGAATCTATAAACTCTTTCCATTTCCATCCAGCAAAATGAGAAGCGTTATCTGTTAACATGACTTTTGGTTTTCCTACTCTTTCAAAATAATCCTCTTTGATTCGTCTTATAATTGAACGGGCTGTAATGTTATGTACAGCACATAGTTTTACGTATTTGGTGAAAATATCATACAGACCTACTATATACTTTACTCTCCCCTTACCTCTGGGATAGGGTCCGGCCACATCCAATGATACCTTTTCTTGAGGTTTTTAGCCACAATGGGATGTAGTTCAATCTATTTGGAGATGTTAGAATGTTTTGCTTTCTGGCAGACAATACACTTTCGTACCACATGTAGTACTCTTTGCCTGTTGTTGTTATTGTGGTCTTCAGTCCAGAGACTGTTTTGATGCAGCTCTCCATGCCACTCTATCCTGTGCAAGATTCTTCATCTCCCAGTACCTACTGCAACCTACATCCTTCTGAATCTGCTCAGTGTATTCATCTCTTGGTCTCCCCCTACGATTTTTACCCTCCACGCTGCCCTCCAAAGCTGAATTGGTGATCCCTTGATGCCTCAGAACATGTCCTACCAACCGGTCCCTTCTTCTCGTCAAGTTGTGCCACAAACTCCTCTTCTCCCAAATTCTATTCAATACATCCTCATTAGTTATGTGATCTACCCATCTAATCTTCAGCATTCTTCTGTAGCACCACATTTCAAAAGCTTCTATTTTCTTCTTGTCCAAACTATTTATCGTCCATGTTTCACTTCCATACATGGCTACACTCCATACAAATACTTTCAGAAATGACTTCCTGACACTTAAATCTATTCTCAATGTTAACAAATTTCTCTTCTTCAGAATCGCTTTCCTTGCCATTGCCAGTCTATATTTTATATCCTCTCTGCTTTGACCATCACCAGTTATTTTGCTCCCCAAATAGCAAAACTCCTTTACTACTTTAAGTGTCTCATTTCCTAAACTAATACCCTCAGCATCCCCCAATTTAATTTTACTACATTCCATTATCCTCGATTTGCTTTTGCTGATGTTCATCTTATATCCTCCTTTCAAGACACCGTCCATTCCGTTTGAAACGTCCCCTTTCAACAATTATACAAGACTGTGCTTAAACTGACACACAATATTTTTAGCGCAACGCAATCTGACTTTCAAAAATCCCTACAAAAGAATGGCCCGGACTAACATTAACCTATACCTTTCACAAATCACTTACCTCACAAAAATCTTCATTACTCGAACTACTGCAATACAGCGAGCGCCACTACTGCCAGCTAAATAAAAGATTCAAACTACGGAAGGCACTAACTACTGATAGGCATAGTTAGCAAATGAAAGATTTTGATAGAGAACAAACAATGTATTTACCTTAATACTCATAATATATATAGCAGTTCATGACAAATAACAAAACTTCGCCATCTCTCTCCCCACATCCACCACTGCTGGTGGCTCACCTCCAACTGCGCAATGCTACGCACTGTTCACATCCAGCTGCCGCTGCCCAACACTACAATGGCAGACAACAATGCAAACTAGCCACAGACTGCACACAGCACAGCCAGTGATTTTCGTACAGAGCGCTATGTAATGTTGCTAATAAGAAAACATAAACAGCCTACTTACACGTTCAGCTGCTCTTCCAGGTCCTTTGCTGTCTGTGACAGAATTACAACGTCATCGGTGAACCTCAAAGTTTTTATTTCTTCTAAATGGATTTTAATTCCTACTCCAAATTTTTCTTTTGTTTCCTTTACTGCTTGCTCAATATACAGATTGAGTAACATCGGGGAGAGGCTACAACCCTGTCTCACGCCCTTCCCAACCACTGCTTCCCATTCATGCCCCTCGACTCTTATAACTGCCATTTGGTTTCTGTACAAATTGTAAATAGCCTTTTGCTCCCTGTATTTTACCCCTGCCACCTTTAGAATTTGAAAGAGAGTATTCCAGTCAACATTGTCAAAAGCTTTCTCTAAGTCTACAAATGCTAGAAACATAGGTTTGCCTTTCCTTAATCTTTCTTCTAAGATAAGTATTAGGGTCAGTATTGCCTCACATGTTCCAACATTTCTACGGAATCCAAACTGATCTTCCCCGAGGTCGGCTTCTACCAGTTTTCCATTTGTCTGTAAAGAATTCGTGTTACTATTTTGCAGCTGTGGCTTATTAGACTGATAGTTCGGTAATTTTCACATCTGCCAATACCTGCTTTCTTCTTCTTCTTGAAGTCTGAGGGTATTTCATCTGTCTCATACGTCTTTCTCACCAGATGGTAGAGTTTTGTCAGGACTGGCTCTCTGAAGGCTGTCAGTATTTCTAATGGAATGTTGTCTACTCCCAGGGCCTTGTTTCGGCTTAGGTCTTTGTCTTTGTCTAAGTTTGGGGAAATAACAATGTTTACCTGTTTTGTCAGTGCACTTTGTAGTGCCATAATTGCCCTAAGTATTGTGTGTGTGTATAAGATAAAATCATCCACATATTCCTCTGGCAAACACACACGCAAGTCTTCTTGTTCGGGGTGATTCCTATGGAACAGAACAGCTGTGTGAATAGTGAAAAATCTTTTTAACTTTTCATCACCGTTTTGCACAAGTTTTGCTCTTACCTCACTACAGCACGTCTTCCTGCTGTAATTGCTCTGTGTGCTTACACATGTGGACATAATATGGTCAGAGTGTTTTGTCTTCCATCAACATAGCTCTTATTTCACCTTTCTGCTCTAAAAGAGTTAAATTCCTCTAAGCCTTGTGATAATCAAGAAAGAACAGCAGCTGTTATGTTCTGGTTTCCTTCTACGTACACTATTTGAAGATTGAATTCTTTAAGAAACATACACCACCTGGCTATCCGTCGGTGTAGCAATTTACAAGCTAACAAAAATGATAGGGACTGATGGTCACTTTGTTCGTTTACCCCAAAGGAAATATTCAAACTTTTAAACCACCATATTACAGCCAAACCCTCCAATTCTATAACTGAAAATGAACGTTCAGCTTCGAATAAGGTGCAGTTGGCAAAGCTAATTACTTTAGCAATGAGTTTTTCCTCTTCTTGTACCATTTGAAAAAGGCATGAACCCAGACATTGAGAAGATGTGTTGGTGCATAAACAAAAATCCTTCTTCGTGTATGGTTGATATAAAATATTAGCATTTAATAAGTCTTGCTCAATTTGACATTGTTTGTCCCATAACCGAGCAGTGTTTTTCTGTATATGATTGAGAAAAGCATCACTGTTTGTAAGTTGGTCAGGGATTAATTTCCTGAAAAATGAGACTAGGCCTAATGATTTGAGGAACAGTACAGTTCCTAATGGCATCAAATTTTTTAGGATCTGCCTTCCAAAGAGATTATGTGTCCTAAAAATTTTACCTTTTCTTGTCCGAAATTAGATTACTTGAGATTTGCTGTTACTACATGTTCAGAAAAGCGGATCAATACTTTTTCAATTGATCTCAAGTGTTCTACCCAAGTGGGTCTTGTCCCGCAGTTTTCACAGGGTCGGCCTTGTTACAATTGGATGTGGCAAGGGTAGTGGAAATGGCGTGGCCAGATCCCGTTCCTGATGCCACCCCTTACCTCCCAGGACGAAATCAGTGTACCCCACGTGTCTGCATCTAGTGTAAATCGTGAAAGAGCGAGAAAGTGTTTCAAATGTCTGCGAGTCATGTAACTGAGGCGGGATGTGGGGACCAGCCGGGTATTCACCTAGTGGAAAATCGACGAGGAATCACATCCGGGCTGGCCGGCACACTGGCCCTGTCATTAATCTGCCGAGCGGATTCGATCCGGGGCGGGCGCACCTATCCAAGTCCAGGAAGCAGTTCGTTAGCGCTCTCAGCTAATTTGGCGGGTGGTCTACCCAAGTGGGTGTGGCGACTAAAAAGTCATTCGCTCAAAAGTTTGGGCCCTAGCACTTTGTCTAGTGCAGAGATAAGTACACCTGCACTTACGTTCAATCCAAGCTTCTGCCCCCACATACAAAGGTGGTCTACTTCCAACTTTCTTCATGTAATTTTATTTGCCAATATGAGGATCAGAGATAGATTATAGTAAGAAATTTAGCGTCATGGAATTTCATAAGCAGTTCCTCTAAATTGTCTGGACATGTTCAAACAGGTACGATAATCTTATTACTGTTACTTGCATCAAGGACCAAGCACACCTTTTTATCTGGCTTACTTGTGGCCAAAATAGGACTACAATAAGGGGAAAATGGTGGTTGTATCGTGCCCCATTCAAGCATCCTGCTAATCTCTTCTTACTGCTTCCCTCTTTGTCCATGGTGTAGGGTATGAAGTAGAACAAACAGTTTCATGAGTATATATTCCCATTTTGTACACAGTATCCTTAATGGTCTAATGCAAGGCTGCAAACTGTCACCATACTTATTCAATCTGTATGCAGAACATGTTACGAGGAATGCGAGGCTAGATGAAGGAGAAACAGGAATTAAAATAGCTGGAATAAATGTAAACAACCTCAGGTATGCAGATGATACGATCCTGTTGGCAGAAAGTGAAGAAGAATTGAGAACACTCTTACTGAAGGTGAAAGACGAAAGTGAAAAGGCCGGTCTTATGCTGAATGTGAAGAAAACGAAAATTATGGCACCTACACCTACCAATTTGTGGGGTATAGCAGGAGAAACCAAGAAGGTAGTGACCACATTCGGTTATCTCGGTTCCCAGATCTCTGCTGATGGCGACTGCAGCCATGAAATCCGGATACGCCTGTTGCTCGGTAGACAGGCGATGTCAAACCTTGACAAGGTTGTAAGGTCCAGAGATATAACACTAGCAACAAAGATCCGTATTGTGAGGGCTATGGTCTTTCCAGTTGTGATGTATGGATGTGAGACCTGGACCATTAGAAAGGCTGAACGGCGAAGAATTGACTCCTTTGAATTGTGGTGTTGGAGGAAACTTCTTAGAGTTCCATGGACTGCAAAGAGAACCAACAGATCAGTATTGGAGCAAATAAAACCAGATTTCTCCCTGGAAGGTCTAATGTTAAAACAAAAGCTGACCTACTTTGGACACACAATGCGAAGGCATGCCTTGCTGGAAAAAACATTAATGCTGGGGAAGATTGAAGGGACTAGAAGAAGAGGATGTCAGAGGATGAGATGGATCGATGGCATCACAGAAGCAATGTGTTCCAACCTGGAAGGTCTACGGGAGAAAGTGCAAGACAGGAAAAAGTGGCGTGATTTGGTTCATGGGGTCACGAAGAGTCGAAATCGACTAAACGAATAGAGAGAGAGAGAGAGAGAGACACAGAGACAGAGAGAGAGAGAGAGAGAGAGAGAGAGAGAGAGAGATCCTTAATGGTGACTGTTATTTTTTCAAACACATACATATAAGCAAGTATCAGTTCTGTAAGTTCTGCTTTCTGCTCTCGAGACAAGCTCTTTGGTCCACTTACCTTTGTATTTATTGTGTTGACGTTTACCTCTTCTGCCACCGACTGTTCGTTATTATATGTGTTGACAAACATGACTGAGGGATTTACCAGTTGAGCCTCAAAAGCCGTGAGTAACTTCAGTTTTACATCTTATCGGTACTTCCCGTGATTATATCTATTGCAAATAATTGGTTATTTACTGTGAAATGACATTGGCCCTCGTCTATATCAATTTGTACTTGGCGTGTCCTAAATGTATCCATACTGATTAAAGAATCAACTATTAATTTCTCTACTATCAAAAAATTGCATTGTACAGAAAACTGTCCTAATTGGGCAGGAATTAAGGCTCGTATTTTGCCTCCTTTTGATTTCTGACCGGTCACAGTTCATACCTTGCAGTTTTGCACTGGCAGTGTGGGTATACACCCACATTTATGCACTTCCTGAAGAGCTTCCTGTGACATCAAATTAGTTGTAGCACCTGTGTCAACCACAATGGATACTTCGAGGTCAAATATTTTGGCTTTAACCCTTTGGCTGCTGAAGCCGTGCATCCATCAAGTACGGTCGAGCACACCATTGAGGCCACCTAATCCTGGTACCTGTGCTAATGGCTTTCCCCACGGACCGTTGCCTGCGGCAGAGCTCGCTGCTTGGCAGAGTTTGCCCTGTGCTGAATATTTCTCGAGCTAGGACATCCGCGGCTGTCTCGCCTTCTGAGTGTGATCACTGACACACGACGTATCTCGATACTTTTTCCGTGACTGTGAATCTGCGGGTGCATTACTGGACACACATGATGTGCATTGAAACTGCTTGTGTTACTAAGAATCACTATAATAAACAATATGTAGAATTAATTATTAATAAAATGTAGACTTTCACGGCCAGAAATATCATGTCCATTATAATTAGCCAGGCTACTGCAAAATCTAAGGTTTTCCTGCCGTTTGTTAAAAATGTAACGGAAAGAATAGGGAGGATCTTGACGAAGCGGAATATTACCGTAATTTACAAGCCCACCAGGAAGATACACGAATACCTTAAGCCTGCCAAGGACGCTCGCAAACCATTGGAAAAAGCTGGAGTGTATAGGATCCCATGCAGCTGTGGAATGTTTATGTGGGTACCATTAAAAGAACTGTTTTTAAATGCTTGGAAGAGCACAAGGGCAATTTTAGAAGAGGAGAAATGGAATGATCAGCTGTTGTGGAGCATGCTTTCCAGCCAGGGAACCACAATATTCGTTTCGACGAGATGCAAGTACTAGCGGCCACAAGTGGATATTACGAAAGGCTCTACAGGGAGGCAATCGAAATTGCTAACACCCTAATAATTTCAATCGAAAGGAGGACGGCGTGAAATTAAACGGTATATGGATGCCAGTATTAAAGAAGATATGTACCACCCGTCCACTACTGGGTGATGGCAATGGCGATCGACGGCGGCGGACAGCGGCCAATTGCACTGACATTTTCAAAATACGTGACGTCACGCCATGGTGCGGGAGGGAGCGGACACAGAATTTAGCGGCAATCAGTAGCGAGCTAGTGAGTGTGTTGGACCTTCCATCGAGCTACCGACCCCCTTGAAGATGTCTCCTGCAGTCGGAGACGAAACGTTGGGAATTGACACAGAATTCATCAACCAACCACAGCATAACCGCTCGGATAATTATAATGGACAAGAATTAATTATTGCTAGCTTTGCCATTTTAAGCTTACTGCAATTAATGAAAAAGAATTTCACACCAGATGTGTTTCGCTTTGATTTACAAAGCATCTTCTGTGTTCACTGGTTTTCCTGCTTCATGTTTACATCCTTTGCGCACCACTGCTTTCCCTCCCTTCATTAGCGGAGGTTGACATGAAGCAGGAAAACCGGTGAACACAGAAGACGCTTTGTAAATAAAAACGAAATGTGTCTAGTGTGAAATTCTTCTTCATTAATTGCAGTAAGATTAAGATGGCAAAGCTAACAGTAATTAATTGTTAGAGCTGCTGTGGAAGATGGCCATGCAAACAAACATGATGTTTGTTTGAATCAACAATGTAGCACTATGCTTGTTTTAATTTTATGCTTAACATATGTAATATATTTAATGGCATTTGAGAAATGTAGTTTGTGTTTTGGAGAGTGCAGTAACACTTCTGTAAAATGGCTTCAAAGTCAAAAATCATAAGTGTTGGAGTATCTTTTATGAGTAATGGAAAATCTCTTATAAAGATATGAAACAAATACTAACAAAGAGATAGAGGGGGCTGGCCAGTACTTACCTCAGCTCAGTACAGCCGATAGATACACAAAACAGAACAGAAAATTTTTATCCTAGCTTTCGGAACTTTGTTCCTTCGTCAGGGAGGAGAGAGGGGAAAAAAGGGGAAGAAGGGAAAGTGGATTCAGTTACTCACAACCCAGGTTATGAAGCAACATGGGGAAGGTAGACAGGGAGGGTAGCAAAGATGGAGGCATGGGTGTCAGAGGGAAGCCAAATATATGCTACTGTAAGTACTGTGCCAGCTTCAAACCAAAGAGGGTGCATACAGAAGTGAAGAGGTATAGAGTATAAAGATAAACACAACTATGTAGGATGAAAAGATGCATGAATGGCTAAAGAGGAAAGGGAAAGAGGACAAGACTGAAGAGTCTTACTTGCCATCTTTGCTACCCTCCCTGTTTACCTTTCCCCTGGGTTGTGAGTAACTGAATCCACTTTCCCTTCTTCCCCTTTTTTCCCCTCTCTCCTCCCTGATGAAGGAACGAAGTTCCGAAAGCTAGGATAAAAATTTTCTGTTCTGTTTTGTGTATCTATCGGCTTTACTGAGCTGAGGTAAGTACTGGCCAGCCCCTCTATCTCTTTGGGAATATCTTTTATATCTTCTGAATATATTTTCTATCCTTCTTTTTGATCCGGGCTTTGGACCGGCACTGGCGAAGTTAAAAATATATTTTTTTGTTTTTATTTTATTTTGTATACAATTTTTGTATTTTTTATATTTCTTTTTCCTTTTTGTTGCCCTTTACTTTTAGAAAGTTATCAATGTCGCTCATTCTCTTCTGGGTGATTATAGACGGTTAATAGTTTTGTTTAGTGTGATAGGCACTACACATAGCGGTATGTTGCACGCTCTACATTCGTATCTCATTTCTCGACGCACTTTCTGCTTCGAGCGTACTGCGCAGCATCCCATTGGCGTACGTTTCTCGAGTTTTACATCTCGGTGACCTTTGGAAAATACCTCCCAGCTAATCTTAGAGGATTCTCATCTTCAGAGCGCCTTCCTCTGCCAGCTTTCCTCCATCCTTTTGCGTAAGTTTCAACAAGCTCTCTTACCAGACACAAATGAAGTTCCGCTAGTTGCATTTTTCGTCCTGTTACTACTCTGTGGAGAGCATGGGCATTTAAAATGCACAAATCCAGTCTGTGGAAAAAGAACTTTTTGTACCACCTGACAGTCTTTTGTAGTGATTGCCCTGAACGCGGCAGCATATCACGGTGGTCAACAGCACCCGTACTCTTGTTGTAATCTGCAACACATTGTGGTTGCCTTAATCTTTGACATAGCTTTCTGTTTGTCTTTTCCATCTCAACCATTTCTGCAGTATTACAGTATTACAGGTGGTCAGCATCCAGACTTCTCTTTTGTCACACCATTTCATGGCAAGGATTGTATCAGTGGACATGACTGTATTACTGATATTATTATTATCCCCCCCCCCCCCCCCCCCCCCCGGGACAGTACCACGTGCGTCTGTTCCACGGTTATGAAGCCAAAGGAACAGGTCTTGGCTTGAATACCAGTTATCGACATAGAGAGTGTGTCCCCTTCCTAAAAATGATTTCATCAGTGGTTGCTACTACGTTGCCACTTTCCCCCAGATTGTGGAAGTTAATTGCAGTATTTGTGCCCTTGTAAACAATGAAATCCAGGATATAACCCATCTGGCAGTCACATAGCACAAATGTTTTTATTCCAAACCTACTTCTTTTGGAGTGAATGTACTGTTGATCGATAATTGCCCTTCGAACAACAAGAGGTTTTTCACAATGCAGAGCTTTTGATACGGATGAGATGTGCTGCGAAATGTTGCGTGAATTTGATCAACAATAAACCTAATTTTAAATAACCTGTCTCCTTCATTGCTGACAGAGTTGTCACTGAAGTGAAGCATTCTTAAAATTAACAGAAAACAGTCTCTGGGCATTATTTCGCCATAAACAGGAGTGTTCAAGAGTGTGTCTGTGGACCGGTAGTCACCGATTTTCAGCTTTTTCACACGAGCCAGTGGCATACAAACAGCGACGAAAGAATACAGTTTCTCGAAACATGTTTCTTTCCATCTGGACAAACAAGAATGCTCAGATTCTGGCGTATTTTCTTTCCTACGGAACAAAAATCTGTCGGTTTCATTTGCTACAAATTTCATCGATTCTTCCATACTAGGAAATATGATAAAACACTTGAATCTGGCCCTAAAGCACTGTTGTGTCCAGAAGCTGAAGCATTGAACACATGCGTAAATGGAAGAAAATCACTTTTCTTCCAGTCAAATGTGTCGCTAAAGCGAGCTCTTTTCAATGGCACTTCACTATCACTCTCAGACCCGTCAGATTCTGAACGATATCTCTCCCTTGTTGACAGATGTGTCGTTCCAGCTGAAGTACACTGCACAGGACTATTACTTTGAGATTCAGTCAAAGAGTAAGAATTACCGACGCGGTCGAAAATTTCGTTCTCACTGTCACTTCTAGTGAGAATTTCGAAGGTTTCTTGATCCGTACAACCACGACGGCGTGTCATTTTCTTCTCGAGATGTTAACCGCCTCAATGGTCAGTAAATGCACAGACGAAAACTGCAACACGAGAACACGCAGCAGACGCTCACGAGACTTCAACCGTGCCGGCGGAACGCTGAACAGCTACTTAGCACTCAGCGCGAATATACAGCTGTGCGTGTTAACGCAGCCAGAGGCCACAGGGAAAGAAGCGGCAGCGCGGCTCGACACATCGGGAGCACACAGGTGCCAGTAAGGCGACGTATGTAAACACGTTCAGAGTACCAGGTAGGAGGACTGGTGGCACGTGTAAACACGTTCGGAGCACACGGGGACAGGTACAGAGGCACACGTTAACACGTACAGAGCAGTTAAAGGGTTAATAGTAGCTTGTACCTTACCCTTTTCTTTTCTGTGTATCCTCATTACTTTGATATACCGGGTGATCAAAAAGTCAGTATAAATTTGGAAACTGAATAAATCACGGAATAATGTAGATAGAGAGGTACGAATTGACACACATGCTTGGAATGACATGGGGTTTTATTAGAACAAAAATATATATATATATATATATATATATATATATATATATATATATATATATATATTTCGTCTTGATTTGGGTTGATTTATAAATAATTTATAGTTAATGTATCATAATTATTATTAAATTATTTATAGAAATGAGATGTTAATCGTTTCCCAAGATATCTAGTTTCTTAAGAAAAAATTTAATTTTTTGAAGTTAATTGTTTCTATTTAATTTTTTAAGTATAAATATTAACTTATTTATTCTTTAAGGGATAAGCTTTGAAGTTAATAACCTATAATTTGTTTTAATAAAATATAATAGTAAGCTTTAAACCAGCTATCTTTAAGATTACGTTTTAGTTCATTATTTTTTATTTTGATTTTATAATTATTTTAGGTATATATATATATACAAAAGTTCAAAAAATATCTGACAGATGGTGCTTCATCTGATCAGAATAGCAATAGGTAGTATAACAAAGTAAGACAAAGCAAAGATGATTTTCTTTACAGGAAATGCTCAATATGTTCACCACCATTCCTTAACAATAGATGTAATCGAGGAATAATGTTGTGAACAGCACTGTAGTGCATGTCCGGAGTTACGGTGAGGCATTGCGTCAGATGTTGTCTTCCAGCATCCCTAGAGATGTCGGTCGGTCACGATACACTTGTGACTTAAGGTAACCCCGAAGCCAATAATCGCACAGACTGAGGTCTGGGGACCTGGGAGTCCAAGCAAGACAAAAGTGGCGGCTGAGCACATGATCAATACCAAATGATGCGCGCAAGAGATCTTTCACGCGTCTGGCAATATGGCGTGTAGCGCCATGCTGCATAAACACATACATTCCAGCAGGTGTTTATCAGCCAGGTTGGGGATGATGCGACTCTGTAACATATCGACGTACATCTCACCCGTCACGGTAGCAGTTACAAAAGCAGAATCACGCATGTCCTCGAAGAAAAAAGGCCTGACAACAGTAGATGTGGTAAATCCAACCCATACCGTGACTTTCTCGTCATGCAATGGAGTTTCCACGACAGTTCTAGGATTTTCGGTAGCCCAAATTCTGCAGTTGTGGGCATTGACAGACCCTCGGAGCGTGAAACGAGCTTCGTCGGTCCACAACAAGTTACTCAACCAATCGTCATCTTCCGCCATCTTTTGAAACGCCCACACCGCAAATGCCCTCCGTTTCACTAAATCGCCAGTTAACAGTTCATGATGCCGATGGATTTTGTACGGATAGCATCGGAGGGTACGCCTCAGTGCCAACCAAACAGTAGTGTATGGAATGCCTGTGCGACGTGCGACTGCATGAGCGCTGACTTCCCCGTGCATAGATGAACCCGCTACATTCTCCATTTCTTCCTGAACTGTCTCAGCAGCATTACGCCTTGTGCTCGGTCGGCCACTACGTGGTCTATCGTCTAAACAACCTGTGGCTTCGAACTTCGAAATCATTCTCGCCACAGCTGCGTTTGTCAACGGACCTTTGCCCGTTCGAATCCCCTTCCTACGGCAATAGGATCGTAACGCTGAACTAGCACATTCCTCATTCTGATAATACAGCTTCACTAAAAGTGCCTTTTCAGGTAACGTCAACATGCTGCGACTGCTGGCACATCTGATTTTCTCTCTCATTACAGCACGTTTTATACACAATTGTCATGTGCAGTCACTGATGTTTTGCTGTCCAGCACCATGTGTTGGACATTTTGCGACCCCTTTTTTTTGCCCCCCCCCTCCCCTAATAAAACCCTATGTCATTCCTAGCATCCAAGCATGTGTGTCAATTTTTACCACTCCATCTACATTGTTCCATGGTTTATTAAGTCTTCAAATATATACTGACTGTTTGATCACCCGGTAGATCAGAGCTGGGCAAATACCGAAGAGGAGTTAACCCATTAGCATCGTGCGTTGCCGTATGGCAATGTTTGTAACACTTTTTTAAAATCGGTGATTCCACGACATCGACGAAGCGAGAGTGCTGGCAGCACTGGATTCCATTCTCCAAGACTGTAAAGATCACTACAATGCAACAGTTTTAACGATACATTTAAATTCTGTGGCATAAGCAGTGTTGGAAGTCGTCGTTTGCTGAATGACGAAGAAAAATGGAGTATAAGTTAGAGTAAGTATGTTTTACACAGTAACTTAAGATATATAAGTTGGCTTTTTAGTATGGTTGTGCTTTAAATACTCAAATATATATTCTTTGGAGGTTACTGCTTGCTGTGAAATAAATTACGTTCATTTAGGTCGTTTGAACGTCAGTGTTGCTGTATGGCAACGCTAGGCGCTTGTACTCAGTAAAAGGACGAATTTTCTCTTTCTTGTTTTAGAAGAGGTTTCTCGCTTGCTGACGCGCTGGAGATTCTTTATAATGACGACATTGAAGGTGATGTGTTTGTTGAGCCCCCAGATCTGAATAGAGAAGAATGATGGATTATTGTATGTGCGGTGGCTGGACAACTCGGGTGTCACAATGATCTCTTATTCATGTGGTGCACAATAAGTTGGCCAAGTCGATATAATGATTCCCAGACCAAAACTGGTAGCCAAATATAATACATATATGGGAGGTGCTGATGAGATGGATCAGAATCTAGCATGCTATCGCATTGCAATAAGAAGCAAGAAATGGTACTGGTGTCTCTTTACATGGATGTTAGATGTCACCATACAAAACAGTTGGATTTTGTTTAATAAAGCAAGAAACCAAACTATTTCTCAGCTAGATTTCAAGAGAGAAGTAGCAACAGTGTACTCGCAAAGACACCAAGCTTTACCAAAAGGAGCCAGGAGACCTGCATGAAGGGCATGTTCTGACAGCCGCATATCGGATTCAATTAGGTTTGATAAGACTGGCCACCTCGTCCAGCACACGGAAGGAAAGAAGAAGAAAAGGTGTGCACACAAGGACTGTAAATCTGTTGTGAGAACAATGTGTTCAAAGTGTAATGTGGGATTGTGTATTAACTATTTTATTCCATTTCATGTAAAATGCTGAGTTCAAGGTTTGATTTTTGATTATTAATTGTACTGTGTTATAAAGTATCAATTGTATGATGAAGACTGAATAATAAATTTGCACAAAACTTGTATATGTAATAAGAAATTTCAATATCGTACTTATTTTAGTTGAAGTTGTAATCCATATAAATTTAGGTAGTGAAAGCGCCTAGCATTGCCATATGGCAACATCAAATATCTTTCGTCGAAACAACTCTGTTGTGTAATTTATGCCTTTTACAGACATAATAATGCAAATTTTTTTAAAAAATCACGAAAAAATTATTTCCAGTGCTAATGGGTTAAAATCATTGAAACGAAAGTCCTTTGAAACCGTACTCGTTAATCCACAATGGGAAGAAGAGTACTTTTTTGTTAGAACGCAAAGCTGACTTCAATGTTTGGTTTGCAATGCAACATTGTCTTCAAGGAAGAAGTACAATTTGAAGCAACATTATCAACTGCTTCACAAGTTTGAATGATGAAGAAATAAAAGCCAAACTTATCGAATTGAAACAGAAAAATGAGAAAGACGTACGAGTACCTGTAGATAATTATAACATTGATTCACGTTATTACTGTTATTAATAATATGTTACATGCATTTTCGGTCACTTTTACTCTCTCCGGTACGTATTAACAGGACGAAAAAACTCATCGTCCGCAACAGTGCGGCAATGACAGTAAGCTATGATGTAGCTCTAAAAATGGCTAAAACAGTACAGCCCTACGGTGATGGAGAATTTGTGAAAGAATGTTTTGTTGCTGCCGCAACATTTTGTGACCGGCAAGTCTTTCTGTTTTGAAACCGTTCCTCTTTCACGGAGAATGGTTTGCAGACGCATTGAAAAAATGGCACACGATGTGGAAGCTCAATTGAGAAACACGATCAGAGATTTGGTTTTCTTTTCATTAACATCGGACCAAAGCACTAATGTATGTGATGTTGCCCCACTTTCAGTCTTTTTGTGAGAAGTTGATGCTCAGTTTTATGCGATTGAGGAACTCGTTGATTTAGTGCCAATGCAATACACGACAATGGTTGACGATATATTTTCATGCGTGGAACATATAATGGAGAAATACGAGCTATGTTGGGAAAAACTTTCATCGGTTGCAACAGATGGGGCTTTTGGAATGATTGGTCATAAGTATGGTGCCGGTGCTTTGATACGAAAAAAGTTGAAAGCTGTCGATATCCAGCAGGAACTGCTACCAATACATTGTGTTCTTCACCGTTTTAATTTGCTAGCAAAATGTGCCAAATTAGTTGGTGTCACGGACGTCGTTATAAAAACAGTTAACATTCTCAGATTGCACGGTTCGGGACACAGACAATTCGTATCATTCCTGGCAAATCTCGAGTGTGAAGATGGTGATGTTCCATATTTGTGTGAAGTACTCTGGTTGATTCAAGGTGTTGTTATAGAATGATTTTTTAATGACGTAAAGGTATAGCCTTATTCGTGGATGCGAAAGGAAAACCGGTGAAAGAATTGGACAACCCACAGTGGATTTAGACTTTTGTATTTTTAACTGATATAACCAAGCATCTGAATAGCTTGAATGTAGCTTTGCAAGGTAGAAATAAAGTAATTAGTGAAGTGTTTGAAACTATTTTGGCATTCAAGAGGAAACTGCTTTTGTGGGCAGTGCAACTGTCAGTGTGTACACTTCCCAAGCTTTGCACTAGTTGTTAGTGAAAAGTCTGACTAAGGCAGTTTTCATAGTAGGTTTGAGGACTTACATTGACTGGAATGCAATGTCAAGCTTTTTGTGACTCCTTTTGCAGTTAACGTTCAAAATGTGCCTTCTGAAATTCAGTTGGAACTCATTGACTTTCAATGCAGTTGTGTGCTGAAAAAGCTTCACAATGCAGAAATCTTGGGAAGCTTCTACAAATATTTCCCACGTGACCAATTTCCATTGTTATTTAAAATATCTGCCCGTGCGTATAGTTTTTTTGGAACAACGTACTTGTGCAAAAGTGTGTTCTCCGTAATGAAACTCACAAGATCGAACCTTAGGAGTAGCCTTACTGATGTTCATCTGACTGGTGTAGTGCACCTGATGATCAGTAATTTCATACAAAATGTCGTGATGCTAGTTCAGAATCATTGTTAAAACATCCAGGATGATGTAAATTAACACCTATGTCCTATTCGTACGCAGTACCCCTCCTCTGAACTACACACGTCTATGTAAATATAATGTAATGAATATAATAGAAGGAAACATTTCACGTGGGAAAAAGTACATCTAAAAACAAAGATGATTTGACTTACCAAACGAAAGCGCTGGTACGTCGATAGACACACAAACATACACACAAAATGCTAGCTTTCGCAACCAACGGTTGCCTCGTCAGGAAAGAGGGAAGGAGAGGGAAAGATGAAAGGATTAGGGTTTTAAGGGAGAGGGTAAGGAGTCATTCCAATCCCGGGAGTGGAAAGACTTACCTTAGGGGGAAAAAAGGACGGGTATACACTCGCGCACACACACACACATATCCATCCACACATATACAGGCACAAGCAGACATATACAGAGGCTGGCCTCTGTTTATGTTTGTGTTTGTTTGTGTGTCTGTCAATGTGCCAGCACTTTCGTTTGGTAAGTCAAATCATCTTTGTTTTTAGATGTAAATATAATGTAAAAAACAAAGATGCTGTAACTTACCAAACGAGGAAGCACTGGTATGTTGACAGACACAATAAAAAACACACAAACACACATACATATGTCAAGCTTTTGCAACCCAAGGTTCCTTCATCAGGAAAGAGGGAAGGAGAGGGGAAGACAAAAGGATGTGGGTTTTAAGGGAGAGGGTAAGGAGTCATTCCAATCCTGGGAGCGGAAAGACTTACTTTAGGGGGAAAAAAGGACACACACACACACACACACACACACACACACACACACACACACACACACACACATATGGATGTGTGATCCATTTAACTGATATTGGCTCTGAGGTGTGTACACATCGCCCGTCGCTCTCATTATTGATTATTCTATTTTATTGTTTTAATTTAGCTTCAATTTAGATGAGATAAGTCGTAACATAGTAGATGTACTGGAAAGTGTATCTAGTAAGAGTTTCAAGATATAACTTATTAGTAAAGTGTTTCATTTACACTGAAAATTTTTCTGTGCAAATCAGGACACACATAGGTGTGTGTGTGTGTGTGTGTGTGTGTGTGTGTGTGTGTGTGTGTGTGTGTGTGTGTAGGCGCGTGCGCGCACGCGCACGCGGTTGTATACCTTCCCGGGATTGGAATGACTCCTTACCCTCTCCCTTAAAACCCACATCCTTTCATCTTCCCCTATCCTTCCCTCTTTCCTGATGAAGCAATCTTGGGTTGCGAAAGCTTGAAAATTGTCTGTGTGATTTTTTATTGTGTCTATCAACATACCAGCACTTTCTCATTTGGTAAGTTACAGCATATTTGTTTTTTTTATATATATATTTTTCCCTCGTGGAATGTTTCCCTCTATTATTTAAATATAATGTAAGATTTACAATAGAGATGCGTTCGTTTCTTAGTCCTTTATGTCTGTATCCTATTTGTGGCCACGAAAGTAGAATGTGTTACAATGGTTTGAAACTGTTACTTTTGAGTACATTATGGAAGTGACAGTGATCAATGTGTTACAAATATTTACTATTAAAAACAGTCTCGATCACAATTTATTTGTTATGATGACCAGATTTGACCACTACTGTGGTCATCTTCAGACCGATGAGTAAAAATCTCCTTCTGCTGGAGAATGCTAGTGGAGTGATTCTCCAGCAGAAGGAGATTCTTAGTCATCGGTCTGAAGATGACCACAGTAGTGGTCAAATCCGGTCACCGTAACAAATAAATTGTGATCAAAACTGTTTTTAATATGTTGCAGTCTTCAGTCCTGAGACTGGTTTGATGCAGCTCTCCATGCTACTCTATCCTGTGCAAGCTTCTTCATCTCCCAGTATGTACTGCAGCCTACATCCTTCTGAATCTGCTTAGTGTATTCATCTCTTGGTCTCCCTCTAAGATTTTTACCCTCCATGCTGCCCTTCAATACTAAATTGGTGATACCTTGATGCCTCAGAACATGTCCTACCAACCAATCCCTTCTTCTAGTCAAGTTGTGCCACAAATTTCTCTTCTCCCTAATTCTATTCAATACCTCCTCATTAGTTATGTGATCTACCCATCTAATCTTCAGCATTCTTCTGTAGGACCACATTTCGAAAGCTTCTATTCTCTTCTTGTCCAAACTATTTCTCGTCCTGACATTTAAATCTAAACTCAATGTCAACAAATTTCTCTTCTTCAGGCCATTGCCAGTCTACATTTTATATCCTCTCTACTTCGACCATCATCAGTTATTTTGCTCCCCAAATAGCAAAACTCCTTTACTACTTTAAGTGTCTCATCTCCTAATCTAATTCCCTCAGCATCACGCGATTTAATTTGACTACATTCCATTATTCTCATTTTGCTCTTGTTGAAGCTTATCTTGTATCCTCCTTTCAAGATGTTATCTATTCCGTTCAACTGCTCTTCCAAGTCCTTTGCTGTCTCTGACAGAATTACAAAGTCATCAGCGAACCTCAAAGTTTTTATTTCTTCTTCACGGATTTTAATACCTACTCTGAATTTTTCTTTTGTTTCCTTCACTGCTTGCTCAATATACAGATTGAATAACATTGGGGAGAGGCTACAACCCTGTCTCACTCCCTTCCCAACCACCACTTCCTTTTCATGTCCCTCAACTCTTATAACTGCCATCTGGTTTCTGTACAAATTGTAAATAGCCTTTCACTCCCTGTATCTTACCCCTGCCACCTTCAGAATTTGAAAGAGAGTATTCCAGTCAACATTGTCAAAAGCTTTCTCTAAGTCTACAAATGCTAGAAACATAGGTTTGCCTTTCCTTAATCTAGCTTCTAAGATAAGTCGTAAGGTCAGTATTGCCTCAAGTGTTCCAACATTTCTACGGAATCCAACCTGATCTTCCCCGAGGTCGGCTTCTACAAGTTTTTCCATTCCTCTGTGAAGAATTCGCGGTAGTATTTTGCAGCCGTGACTTATTAAACTGATAGTTCGGTAATTTTCACATCTGTCAACACTTGTTTTCTTTGGAATTATTATATTCTTCTTGAAGTCTGAGGGAATTTCGCCTGTCTCATGCATCTTGCTCACCAGATGGTAGAGTTTTGTGAGGACTGGCTCTCCCAAGCTGTCAGTAGTTCTAATGGAATGTTGTCTACTCCCGGGGCCTTGTTTCGACTCGGGTCTTTCACTGCTCTGTCAAACTCTTCACGCAGTACCGTATCTCCCATTTCATCTTCATCTACATCCTCTTCCATTTCCATAATATTGTCCTCAAGTACATCGCCCTTGTATATGTTTTTAATAGTAAATTTTAAAAAAAAGTTTGAAACTGTGTTTCATCCGTATGTTGGCAACCGTTGCAGGCTCTGGATACAGAAACTTCATGTAAGCACGTTTTACACTTACGTCCCAGACACACACATTGTGCCACATACAATTGGCCTCCCAATAACCGTGTACTGGTGCCGAGCTCACGGACGCCACATATGCATAAAACCACCTCGGACTTACTCGTGTTCCACCTGCACTATATACGTTAGCTTGTCCGTACACAGCTTTGTGCACGAAGCGCGCTCACAGCGGCGCGGTTTACCCCCCTGCAGTGTGCGTACCCGAGCAGCCGGCCACGTCGCACAGCTCTGCTATCCGCACTACGTGCCCTCACAGCTGCTCAGCGTTGCCCTCGTGGCTCACGGTGCCCACGGGTAGCTCTCGTGCCCACCTCTGATACAGATAATCTTCCACATCACTACCTTCATCGTATTTGATAAAGCGAGTGTAGATCGATCTCACGCCCCCACTCTCCCCCCCCAGCTCACAGGACAGAGGCCTACCGTGACCAGTTCAAGTTTTCCGGTATTGCAGTGGCATCGGTCTCTGGGTTAGGCATAATTTCTACTATGTGGAGCGTTAGTGTTTGATTGTGCCAAATAATATCCAGTGAGGCTATCGACTAAAATTCTCTTTGCCTTTGCGCATTACTTTGTTGGTCAAATTCCTCTGTCTGTGGATTATTTTACTGTCTGGTATTGTTTTGGGTTTGCCAAGTGATCAGCTGATTATTGCCAGTAATTTTTAGGCTGGCCATACTCTACTCGCCCGTTGTAGTTGTTTGTGTTAAATTTTTGCCCATTTCTTTTATATCCACCCACGAATTTATGGCTTTTGCCATTGCCATTGCGATTACCATTGCCGTTACCGTAGGTCTGTGTGGGGTAAGGTTGCCATCCGTGTTGCACTACAAATCCATTGTTCATTTGTTGGTCCACATCTCTGTGGCACTATCTGCATATTAATGGGCTCGGGTTGTACTGATCTCTCTTGATATATCAAATCAATTGAAACCAGTACAGATAGAAAGAATTTGGTGTCGTGTTTGGGATGATGATGAGTTTTTTTCCTAATGTGGGCAGGAAATTTTCAGCACGTTGTAGTGTAACGACATACGTTTTGTATAAATGATTTTCTTTTGACATATGACCGTGTGCAGACTTCGTCACCTAAGTCAGTTACAAAACACTTCAAAATTATTTAAATTCTTTTTAAAGTTGTCTCTGAATTGTTGTTGAATGAAATTGTAATTAAAACATCATCATTTGAGTCGTATGCGCAGAATTATGTCACTCAGTCCAATTGGTTTGCGCAAACTTTTTTTAATTTAGATGTCGTTTGTTTCTTCTCAGAAATTATATTAATGCAAGTTATCTGCTTTAATAAATATTAAAACCACATTGAATAAACTTTTAAGACTCAAACTCGTGATGAACATTGTCAAAAATTAATAATCTTGTCAAATAAATCAGTAATACTTCTTCCTTAATATAATTCTTCATAAATAAATTCTCGGAACACGTATTTAAACTTTTGTAGTATACGCTAGTTTATTATCTTCATATATACTACATATAGACATGAACATGAGCCTTGACAAGATAGGACTGAACATTTACAGCATGATTAAACTTTCTATGACGTCATTGTTGTAGAAACATTACAAATTCTTATTTTTTTCAGTTTTTAGAGGCACGACGCAACAACTCAGTTTCAGGATCTTCTGTTGCTCTTTGGCTGTCGACCCGCGACGTATAGTGGCCAGCAATTTTCTCTCTGGTCCCGGCAGTGAAGATGCTGTCTCCATTTGTTGCGTCACCCTCTACCTACACGAAACATAAAAATAAATACAAAACTTTAGATAATTCACAAACATTACAAATATTACAAAATACATAAACAAAACACTAAATTAACTGGGCTGACACTGGTGGATGGGTGACGCTTCAATTCCGCGTCCCACTACAACGTCTACTTGAGATACTGGATTCATCCAGTAACTGATTGTAGTCAAATATTTTTCAGAATATCCCCTTAAGCTTCCATGTTTGCTACTGGATGGAGCTGGGTTGAATACTTCACATATAAGCCTCCCTTGTACAGCCTCAGACCAATATTTTTCCAGAAAGGCTCTCACCTCGCAAACTATTCATAGTAGTGGCAATGTTCTGCCATGTCCGTAGCCCGTAGTAGAATGTCACCCTGTGTGTATCCGACAACAAATCTAATTTCTCGGCTTCCGTCCCGGTGCGAAGTAAAACATTTCGAAATGCTCTGATAAAGATCGTGAGGTTTGTTCTTTTCCCTTTGGAGGTAAATACCAGAAATTGTTGATGTCTAAGTAATCCTATATCTGCAAGTAATGTTGTAAAACACGCAACGCTGCCAGCGACAGGCACATTTGTGTTCGATTGTGGCACTGTGCATGGAAATTGCGTTTGCTCGACAGATACCACTGCCGGCAAGTGTTGCTGCATTCTGCAACCTTTGTTATTTTCTTTCAGCAGGCTAGCCACGTATTGTGGGTAACCGGTGAAAGTATCTAACTTCTCTAAAAGCATGCATTTGTTTTCTGTCAAATGTTGTTTTGGAATATCAGTAGTTATAGCAATACTGCTGTGTAATTTTTCCTCTGCTTCCAGAATGAGATTTTCACTCTACAGCCAAGTGTGTCCTGATGTGAAACTTCCTGACAGATTAAAACCGTGTGCCGGACCGAGACTCGAACTCGGGACCTTTGCCTTTCGCAGGCAAGTGCTCCACCATCTGAGCTACCCAAGCACGACTCGCGACCTGTCCTCACAGCTTCACTTCTGCCAGTACTTTGTCTCCTACCTTCCAAACTTCACAGAAGCTCTTCAGCAAACCTTGCAGAACTAGCACTCCTGGAAGAAAGGATATTGCGGAGACATGGCTTAGCCACAGCCTGGGGAATGTTTCCAGAATGAGATTTTCGCTCTGCAGCAGAACGTGTGCTGATGTGAAACTTCCTGGCAGATTAAAACTATGTGTCGGACCGAGACTCGAACTCGGGACCTTCGCCTTTCGCAGGCAAGTGCTCTACCATCTGAGCTACCCAAGCATGATGCACGACCCGTCCTTACAGCTTTTTAATCTGCCAGGATGTTTCATTACAGTGCACTCTCTGCTGCAGAGTGAAAATCTCATTCTGGAAACATCCCCCAGGCTGTGGCTAAGCCACGTCTCTGCAATATCCTTTCTTCCAGGAGTGCTAGTTCTGCAAGGTTCGCAGAAGAGCTTCTGTAAAGTGTGGAAGGTAGGAGATGAGATACTGGCAGAATTGAAGCTGTCAGGACGGGTTGTGAGTCGTACTTAGGTAGCTCAGATGGTAGAGCACTTGCCCATGAAAGGCAAAGGTCCCGAGTTCGAGTCTCAGTCCGGCACACACTTTTAATCTGCCAGGAAGTTTCTTTTCTCTGCTTCCTTTAAACTGGAATCTATTTTAGCTAGAAACTGACTTTCTTTCTCTTTTAAAGCTTCTACAGTATCTACATAAATTTTGCTGCTCTTATCCAGCATCCTAGCTTCAGCTTTTTCAGTTATTTCCTTTAATCCACACATAACTTATCTCTGTGTTTTTTTGGCACATTTTGACTCTACCCCATAGAGTCAACTTTTGTACTTCTGTTTCTAAGTTTTTGCAGAGGTCTTGCAACTCTCTGACTGACTTTGTCACATTTTTAGCGATGCACCCACTTGGGATTGCGTCTCCTGAATTTCAGAAATGCTTCACTAAGGTTCTGTAACACATCTGCAGGTTGTTCCTGTTTATCATCTATGGATGATATACTCTTTCCATTAACGTATTTATATTGCAGGATAGGTTGGTAATTATTTCTTGTTTTCGTTCTTTATGTAGCTCTGTCAACTACCCAGATAGTTTGTCAGATAATTCAGTGTGTATAATTTTGGTCACCTCACTGAACTGTTGACTAATATTATTCTTGAAATCATTAAATGCCTGATTTTGCTGTGTAAACTGTTGTCCTATACCCTTAAGTTGTTGTGTTAGTTGTTGCAGGAGTTGTATGAAATTTTTTGTCTCACTAGTATTTACACTGCTTTTACAAACTGTTTCCTGTTCTTGCGTTTGCGATGTCATGAACGAATAATCGAAGGAATTTTCGCTGTCGCGCCCTTCAGTTCCACTATTTGAAAAAATGTTTCCTGGTGAGAACAGAGAAATTGTCTCATAGAGTGTAATAAAAGTGACATCATGAATAGTTATATTAATAGTGTCGTCATATATTGATAGTGGGAAGCCAATCTCGTCATTTGGGTTACCGTTGGCGAGTTCACGAGCTGGTGCGTTACCTTCAACTGTTGCCATGCTCAGGTGTCTGTGGATTATTGTACTGTTTGGTATTGTTTTGTGTTTGCCATTTGCAATTTGTGTTTGCCATTTGCAATTTGTAATGAATGTGCAGCAATGGCCATTCCCTTTGACTTTGTTGTGAATAGTTTTTTACAAAATTATGAATAAAATTTTTTCAAAAATGAAATTTTGTCTGTATTGGTAGTTTTCAATTTAAGTAGGTTTAGCTGATTATTATCTGACACAGTCTTTTAGAATTTGAATGACTTATCTTGCACTTAAATGATGACTTTGTACAAATTTTTGTCTTTTCTGTAGAAACACACTTTCTATAAAGGATATTAATTGGAAGGAAAAGAGATTATCTACTGCCAGAGAGGTGGCACCAGGCATGTCCACATAGGCATACAGCGTAGCAGCTTTCTAGCCTTACTGCTGAAATCAGCATTCCCGGCTTGTCTCGTTTGTAGGCAGAATTTAATTTTAATTAGGATCATCAATGTTTTTAGTATTTTCAATCTTATGGACATGTAACAAATACAATGAAAGTTTCATTAGTTTCTTGTAACAATAATATCAATCACTTATCTCGAGTAAATTTGTATCTCAACAATTGAAAAGTTTTCCTATTTTCTGTGGTGCCATCTTGTCATGGTTGCCATTGAATAGGGATTTGGGACTCAAATTGATTAATAATTGCATGAATAATTGGAAAAAGTGATTGGAAAGAGTAGTTGAAAGAAATTAGAAGGTAATTTATAAATCTGTGCACAGTCCTAGGTGGACTTTAACTGATACCAATATCAACAGACCTTTAATATGAATACATTCAAGGTCAGTTAACGTGATTTGCATTACATACTGCTTCACATTAATTGCATTGTGTTTAGCCTCAATTGTGACAGTGACGATGGCAGAACGCTCCTCAGGATACCACGTAAATTCTTCTCGTCTGCACCAAACCTCCGGATGCAGGATCTCGGCGGCGAGTGAAATGGTGAACAGATAGGAGTTGACCTCTTAACCGTATGAATAAACATTACTTTTCCAATATCTTTTTGTAACACTTTTTATGAATAGTTGAAATAGACATTTTTTAACAATGCTGGTAGGACAGATCCAAGCATACGTCTGTACACTACCACTTCTCTGAACAAAAGGGTGAAGTGTGTGTTTCTTACTTTGTTTCATACTGATATTTAACGATGTATCAAAACATTATCTTTGTCACATAACAATTCGTTAATTTACCTTTGGTGGTGTCTCATTCAGTTTGCATATAGCTGTTATATACAGAGGGGTCCAAACAAATGTATCCACTGTTTAAAAGTCCATAACTTGCAAACTAATTGACGGAGTTGTCTCATTTTTGGTGAAAGTGTAACTTAAAGTCCAAATTAAAGATATCACTGTAGGTCCAGAATGAGACTTTCACTCTGCAGCAGAGTGTGCACTGATACGAAACTTCCTGGCAAATTAAAACTGTGCCAGACCGACTGGAACTCGGGACCTTTGCCTTTCGCGGGCAAGTGCTCCACCAACTGAGCTACCCAAGCACGACTCACGCCCTGTCCTCACAGCTTTACTTCTGCCAGTACTTCGTCTCCTACCTTCCAAACTTAACAGAAGCTCTTCTGCGGACCTTGCAGAACTAACACTCCTGAAAGAAAGGATACTGCGGAGACATGGCTTAGCCACAGCCTGGGGGATGTTTCCAGAATGAGACTTTCACTCTGCAGTGGAGTGTGCGCTGATATGAAACTTCCTGGTAGATTAAAACTGTGTGCCGGACTGAGACTCGAACTCCTTTCTTTCAGGAGCGCTAGTTCTGCAAGGTCCGCAGGAGAGCTTCTGTAAAGTTTGGAAGGTAGGATATGAAGTACTGGCAGAAGTAAAGCTGTGAGGACGGGGCGTGAGTCGTGCTTGGGTAGCTCAGTTGGTAGAGCACTTGCCCGCGAAAGGCAAAGGCCCCGAGTTTGAGTCTCGGTCCAGCACACCGTTTTAATCCGCCAGGAAGTTTCATCACTGTAGGTGTTTCAAAATGGTCACCATTAACATCCACACACAAACGATGCCACCGAAGTGCACCACGAACTACTGACTGCAACATGTTCAGTTGGATATTTTCATTCTCAAAGTTCATCCAATGTGCATGGCTTTTGTTGATAATCGCATCCTTTAGTGTTCCCCAGAGGTAAAAGTACAGAGGAGTTAGGTCTGTGGAGTGTGGTGGATACTCCACAGCACCTCTATGGCCTATCCATCTTCCTGGTAGATTTTTGTCGAGATATGCCCTAACACGATTTTGGTAGTGGGCTGGGGCACCATCTTGTTGAAAGTAAACTCTTCCATCTCCATACGAGTCTCGGATGGCAGGTAAAATGGATGTCTGAAGCTTCTGAAGGCACACCTCACTGGTAACTGTGCCATCAAAGAATAATGGCCCAATCAAGCCCCGGTAAGACAACCCACACCACACAAACAAAACAACGCAATACAACGCTTGTGTGGCGATTGCTGGAACTACAAACTATTACACTACCAAAGACGAGACAACTCGTCAATTAGTTTGACAGTTATGGACTTTTAAACAGTAGATACATTTTTTTGGACCCCTTTGTATAAGATAAGAAAAGAAAAGAATGAAACAAATAATATGATTCTTAACTATTACCGAGCAAGTTGGCACAGTGGTTAGCACAGTGGACTCGCATTTGAGAGGATGACAATTCAGTCCCAAGTCTGGCCATCCTTATTTAGGTTTTCCATGATTTCCCTAAATCACTTCAGGTAAATGCCAGGATGGTTACTTTGACAGGGTGTGGCCGACTTCCTTCCCCATTCTTCCCTAACCCGATGAGACCGATAACATCACTGTTTCGTCTCTTCCCCCAAATCGACCGAACCTGACCCATCTTAACTATTCATACAGAATTTATTAAATATTATGATCATTTTTCATTATTTAGGAGGACAGATACCTTTAACTTATAATATGTGCACCTCAAAGGTCAAGTATTTTTTAGGAGAAAATGAAAATAAATGTTGCGGGTTGAGAAGGTATTTGATATTATTTCAGTCATTACAAAAGTGTGCCAATTTGACAGAGAACACAGCAGTACAACGTTGCACCTCTCTAGCCTGGATGCGTGGTCTGGTTCGGTCGGGAACCGTGTCGAGCGCTGTTGTATACTATTCCGAGGCAGGCTGGCCCGCAGCTGGCTACAGGCCCTGGGACTGAGTCAAAGTCCAGGCTGCTCCTTCACGTATGCCATTGTGGAAGATCGCTGGGGATCACGCTCGCCACAGGAGTATCTCAAAACTGTACAGATAATTCATAGAGACACATACCGTGTCAAAAAATGCTACCACAACACTGTCGCACTGTGAGAAGTAACAATTGATGCCCGCAACATAGCATTGTACCGTAGAACAGGGTGTATACACCCCGAGACAACTGGGAAACGCGGGAATTTTTTCATTTGGTACAAAACCAGGAAATAGCCAAGAATTTTTTAGTATACTGGAAATTTTTCATTACTTTAGTTTTCAGTTAAATTTCTGTAAACTAATTTGACTTTAGTCCACTACTGCAGAGTAATACTGCAGCAATAAAACATAAACAAGAGAATAACACCAAAATAGAACTTCAGTTGCAAAGAAAACACACTATACAACAAAGCACAGTGCACACACATGCATCTGCCAACAGCAAAATGTCTCAAGGGCTTTAAAATGAAGACTGTGAAATACTTGGTAACAGCAAAGTGCTTTTGATGAGTGTGTCATCACAACTGTTTACGTTTCTAACAGGTCGTGGGAAAATATTGTGAACAGTGATTCTTCCATAACCACACACTTAAGAAACAACAGCAAAAAATTTTTGACGACTATTATTATATGTCAAAGCTTAGTGTTTCTTGATGAAAAATATCACCTTGTAACTATGTTACACAAAGCAATAATACATATTATTGTGCCATATTTTCCCAAAATTGAAATTCACTGCCAGACCACTCAGAGCACTGCTACAGTCCGTATCGTAGCATGGGCATCGTACTACTTACATTTTGGTGTTCTATGTTTGGAAACTACAACACTGTATTTTATACTTTTGTAACACCAAAATACACTACATGATCAAACGTATCCAGACACCTAGCTGAAAATGGAATTCAATATGGTGTTGGCCCACCCTTAGCCTTGGTGACAGCTTCCACTCTCGCAGGCATACGTTCAGTCAGGTGCTGTGAGGTTTCTTGGGGAATGGCAGCCCATTCTTCACTGAGTGCTGCATTGAGGAGAGGTATCGATGTTGGTCGGTGAAGCTGGGCACGAAGGCAGCGTTCCAAAACTTTCCAAAGGTGTTCCGTAGGATTCAGGTCAGGACTTTGTGCAGACCAGTCGATTACAGGGATGTTATTGTCATGTAACCACTCCACCACAGGCCGTGCATTACGAACAGATGCTCAATCGTGTAGAAAGTTGCAATCGCCATCCCCGAGTTGCTCTTCAGCAGTGGAAAGCAAGAAGGTGCTTACAGCATCAATGTAAGCCTGTGCTGTGACAGTGCCACGCAAAACAAGAGGTGCAAGCCCCCTCCATGAAAAACACAACCACACCGTAACACCACCACCTCCGAATTTTACAGTTGGCACTACACATGCTGCAGATGACGTTCACCGGGCATTCGCCATACCCACACCCTGCCATCGGATCGCCACATTATTTACCGTGATTCGTTACTCCACACGATGTTTCTCCACTGTTCAATCATCCAATGTTTAGGCTCGTTACACCAAGCAAGGCGTCGTTTGGCATTTACCAGTGTGATGTAGGATTACGAGCAGCCGCTTGACCGTGAAATCATAGTTTTCTCACCTCCCGCCTGTCATACTACTTGCAGTGGATCTTGATGCGTTAGTTTGCTACTAATGGAAAGAATATCAGAAAAGAAAAAAAAATTGATTTCAGGAATGGTAGAAGAAGAAGCAGGATTGTCCCTCTTGCTCTGTTACACAGAGTTTGATACTGCTTTCCCAACCTAATGTAATACTTGGGCCATGCTACTGATTAGTCTATGATCACAGCTCATTCGAAGAACTGACGGTGATGCAAAAGAAATATTCTGTCTCCTGTTCCCTGTCTTTTGAAGCACATGTGAAGTCACACACCACATTGTCATTATGTTACAGGATGTAGCCATTGTCATATGGTTGAAGTGATCACTGTAGCAAATATCTACTGATACCAGTATTGCTGGCACCTGTTTTGATCACAACCGATTTAGATTCTTCCTACACGTCGGTCAGGGGCCTGAAGATGGCTGAAACTAGTTGCCAAATAACATAAGGTTGGAAATTTGGCAGCTGGAAGGTGTTTGACATTCTCTATCGAACACCTGAGTCCTGCAACAATCTCTAAAAAGATGGATATACAGGAATTGGTTGGTTCTGTTGACATGGCTTGAATACAGCTATAAGTGGTTGTAGGATACAGTAGTTATAGGATGCAGTAGTTATGTGGGGATGGAGAGGATTGCAGAGGACAGATTGGCATGTAGGGTTGCATCAAACCAGCCTTCAAACTAAAGACTTCAACACCAGTTTTCAGTTGCGGCAGTGTCAAAATTTTGGTTCAACAGTGTTGGTTTTGACACAAAAGCATGAAAGTTTTATTGTTTTATTCCCCATTTGTGTTCGCAGCTCGTGGTCTAGTGGTTAGCGTTGCTGCCTCTGGATCACGGGGTCCCGGGTTCGATTCCCAGCCAGGTTGGGGATTTTCTATGACCGGGGATTGGCTGTTTGTGTTGTCGTCGTCGTCGTCATCACCGTCCATGACAGTGGCTACATTAGACTATGTAAAAATTGGACTGTGTCAAAATTGGGACTTTGTACGGGTGGTGATGGCCACGCAGTTGAGCGTCCCACAAACCAAACGTCATCATTCCCCATTTGTGCTACACTTGTTTCTGTTAAAACTGTTAAACCTATTTGTGTTCTTCACCCGAGATGCTTTTTCAGGACAACAACATTCCGGATCTTGTGTGACACTGAGTCGACTGATGTCAACAACACGAGGCTGACGGTCAGTCCTGGAAGTACAGAGGAGAACCACCTGGTGAGTGAGAGCTTTTTATTTTCGATTCCAGTGATCTCTGTAAATTAAATAACTACAGCCAGTATTTCCACAGTGTACAGCCACATCTCACTATTTAGGCATCTGGTTCTGGCGAAGTGATCTCTGTCCTCGAGCGGCCGCACCTGTGTATAAAATGTGCCAATCGCAAATAACATTGTCTAGTACTGTTCTGTTGTTGCTTTATAATTGCAAGCCCATACCTATTCTTTCATTATTGCTTCAGCTAACACAGTGCTAAATGGTGCTGTCATGCATCCAAGTGAGCAGCAGTAACATAAAATAAACTGTATGCTAGGTGAGAAAAAATGTATGATCCGTGCAAGAATGTGATCCTCCCAAGCTAGCAGTACAATCCCTCAATGAGACAGTTTTATACAAAATAAGTAGCAATCTAATAAGCAGTTGGCTGTGATCTGAGACAGCTGTTCTGTTTAAAGTTTTGAGTGTGTTGTTTCTGTGGGGTAAGACTTGAACTTGGCATCAGAGTGATATAATATGAAAGTATCTCTTATTACTTTTCAATTAAATGCTGATTTAGGTCATATAATGAGTTTTATTGTTATTTAATTAGAGTAAGATTGGACTGTGGTTTTGCTCATTTGTGTTTTCCTTGGTAACAGGAAGACTGCTATTTTTTAAATATGGGGTGTTTGGAAATTCCCGTTACAAATTTGGGAACATACCGTTTCCATGCTACAGCAGTTTTGAAACATGTTTGCTAGATAGTTTGCAACAGGTAGTCACGGTGGAGGATGGTTACCACAGATTAATTGATGTTATTTGACATCTTTCCTACCTCTGTGACCTGGTTCGAAACTCATTCATGTGTCTGAGTGTGTCAGAGCAACACGGTTGAATACACGTTTGCAGAATACATCAACAGCCGGCCGCGGTGGCCGTGCGGTTCTAGGCGCTGCAGTCCGGAACCGCAGGACTGCTACGGTCGCAGGTTCGAATCCTGCCTCGGGCGTGGCTGTGTGTGATGTCCTTAGGTTAGTTAGGTTTAAGTAGTTCTAAGTTCTAGGGGACTGATGACCTAAGATGTTAAGTCCCATAGTGCTCAGAGCCATTTGAGCCAAAACATCAACATGAGCCTTCTGAATGTCAAAGCTCACAATAATTGAACTGCTTATAGCTCTTATCAAGATGTCTGACTTCATTGCATACCCTTTTCACCACAATTGTGCAATGGCTTCAAGAGAGGGTGTGGGGCGGCGAGTAAGTTCTGACACTGGTGTAAAGTTTTGATGCCGTCTTTAATCACGTGAGCCTGGCAACTAATCTGGTGGTCAGCCAGAAAGCGAAGGGATACATACTGACATTAGTTTCCAGTATGCACGGCCACATTCCGGTCCAGCCCACTGAAAGAAAAGTGTCTATTTCCCATTTCTTCGTGGGATCAGGACTATGACTTCAGTAAAAATTTAAAGTTCCAATCAAGATTTAATTTAATTAAAGTTTCTCACAAACAACACTTAAAATTTCATTATGTTCGATTGAAAACGAGTCTTTCTAATCTAACAGCAGCTTTAGCAGTTCAGAGGCGACCTCTATGGTAACTTCCTACCAGATTTTTTTTCGCCCTGACTAAAATCACTCAATTGAAAGTTCGCAATAAATATTCAAAAATTAATGCTCGCCATAAATGTGGAAATAAATTCACCACTTGCCACGCAGAATTGAATTTCACACGGACGGCACACTAACAGTTATTTTACCAAATTCTCAACGATCCAGGATGGTGTACAGTCCTCGCGAGTTCTCTCGGGCACATAATCTTTAATAATATAGTAACCAATTACTTCAGAAACTTCTTAATTTTTGCTGGTATGCAGATAAGCAGTTTGAAAGCACGTAGAAAGTTTCAGCTCGCTAGAATGAAAACTTTGCCTAATAGAATTTATTTAGTGGAACTAACGGTAGATTGTTACCTCTGAACCACACCTTTGCTAAGACTTATCAGTTGCTATTTATGTTACAAGTCTTAAACTTGGTGTAGCTCTATTATTTGATATATTTGATCATCTGGTTTAACCAAAATCCTCTGTCATTCAAATTTCAAGTACTTAATCTACAACACTTAGGTACATTTTAGTTACAAAATTAGTTTTTATTTAATTACTTAAAAACTATAAGAGGTAGATTAATGTGGACACTCTGTTACTATGTTTGGGTTGTACTGAAGCATAAAACAAATTTTCAAGTTTCTAAGTCCATTATTTAGCACCTCTGATTTTTCCGAAAAACGTGAATTCTGCCGTTAATTTTTGTTTTGTGGTTTTGGAAACCAGCATGTCTTATTTACAACTTCTAATTGCACCTTCTAACCAAATTCTGGCTTCCTAGCGTCATTATATAGCGCCTCTGATTTTTCTCTTAAAATGGCGTTTTTCCGTAAATGAGTAAGTTTAGAACATCAAGACTTGATATTTGGAACATTATTATACTAAACTATAATTTAACAAAGTTTTAAACATAAATTTTGATTTTTAATTTCATACTAAATTGTGGTGCAATACTTGTTTGCTACATGCAGACGCGTTAAGGTGACGTGGCGCTACTAGCAGTGAACTGGGGTAAGTCCCGGTGCTCTCGCTCGCCTCTGTATCTCACACACGATACAGCGCTTGGTTTGCTTCAAGGGGTACCTTCACAGGCAGCGCAGGTTGGAGGTCTGAAGCATTTTTCTTGTTGGTTTAGAGTTTTATGTACACTACTGGCCATTAAAATTGGTACACCAAGAAGAAATGCAGATGATAAACGGGTATTCATTGGACAATTATAATATACTAGAACTGACATGTGATTACATTTTCACACAGTTTGGGTGCATAGGTCCTGAGAAATCAGTACCCAGAACAACCACCTCTGGCCGTAATAACGGCCTTGATACGCCTGGGCTTTGAGTCAAACAGAGCTTGGATGGCGTGTACAGGTACAGCTGCCCATGTAGCTTCAACACGATACCACAGTTCATCGAGAGTAGTGACAGGCGTCTTGTGACGAGCCAGTTGTTCGGCCACCATTGACCAGACGTTTTCAGTTGGTGAGAGATCTGGAGAATGTGCTGGCCAGGGGAGCAGTCGAACATTTTCTGTATCCAGAAAGGCCCGTACAGGACCTGCAACATGTGGTGGTGCATTATCCTGCTGAAATGTAGGGTTTTGCAGGGATCGAATGAAGGATAGAGCCACGGGTCATAACACATCTGAAATGCAACGTCCACTGCTCAAAGTGCCGTCAGCGCAAACAAGAGGCGAGCCGAGACGTGTAACCGATGGCACCCCATACCATCACACTGGGTGACACGCCAGTATGGCGATGACAAATACACGCTTCCAATGTGCATTCACCGCAATGTCGAAAAACACGGATGCGACCATCGTGATGCTGTAAACAGAACCTGGATTCATCCGAAAAAATGACGTTTTGCCATTCGTGCACCCAGTTTCTTCGTTGAGTACACCATCGCAGGTGCTTCTGTCAGTGATGCAGCATCAAGGGTAACCGCAGCCATGGTCTCCGAGCTGATATTCCATGCTGCTGCAAATGTCATCGAACTGTTCATGCAGGTGGTTGTTGTCTTGAAAACATCCCCATCTGTTGCCTCAGGGATCAAGACGTGGCTGCAGTGGATAAGATGCCTGTCAGCTTGACTGATAGTGATACGAGGCCATTGTGATCCAGCACTGCGTTCCGTATTACCTTCCTGAACCTACCAATATTATGCTAACAGTCATTGGTTCTCGACCGACACGAGCAGCAATGTCGCAATACAATAAGCCACAATCACGGTAGGCTACAATCCGACCTTTATCAAAGTCGGAAACGTGATGGTACGCATTTCTCCTCCTTACACGAGGCATGACAACAACGTTTCACCAGGCAACGCCGGTCAACTGCTGTTTGTGTATGAGAAATCGGTTGGAAGCTTTCTTCATGACAGCACGTTGTAGGTGTCGCCACCAGCGCCAACCTTGTGTGAATGCTCCGAAAAGCTAATCATTTGCATATCACAGCATCTTCTTCCTGTCGGTTAATTTTTGCATCTGTAGCACGTCATCTTCATGATGTAGCAATTTTAATGGCCATTAGTGTAGCTGCTGGCTCGCTCCTTATAGTTGAAACTGAGTTAGAACACCTTACGAGATCTGTCACCAGATGTACTTCTGATGTATTTACCCTCTTTCTTAAATCAGTTTGCTGTAGTTGATTCTTTTGAAGTAGAGGTCCTGCTAATAAGTGCCCCTGAATTTCCGTTACACCTGAGGAAAGTCATGACTTCTTCACATTCTGCAGGCATTATTGGAGCAAAAAGAGAGAACTTCTACTCGTGTCACGAAAAAGCACATCTGGGGCCTTCTTTTTACAAACTTATATTTCCTTGAATGGGTATACAGATCATTAGAGTGACGCACGAATTATAAAGCACACAACTTTTCATACTACATACGTCTTGAAGGTTCAGCATCACATCCAAGATTCAGTATATTTTATTTGTCACAAAATCATCATCTTTTTTTTTTTATTCTCGGAGAGTGTGGCTGCTCCTCAGTGGTTGGCCACCGAGCCGCGGTGTCGAAACGTGAAGGCCTCGCGCACCGCAGGTGAAGATGTTTACTTGTCGTCACACCTTGCTGTTTTCTCATATTTCACACGTCCTGTGACAAATGAAAACAAACACCCGTGCACAGTATATGTTCTGCGACTTACTCTCTACTTAATATTATTCTGTCACAATCATCTTTTCTTGTACTATACAAGGAGTGTGAAATGTTGTTTGCCTAAACAGCATGTAACACCTCAGCTCTGTCGTGTTTTCTGATGAAAACTGGTTCTGCCTCAGTGCCAGTGATGGCTGTGTGTTTGTTTGTGTTGTTGAGGGCTTGCAGCACACTGGACCTACACCTGGAGTTATGAGCTGGGGTGTACTTTTGTATGACAACAGTAGCACTATGTGGTTATCCCACGCATGCTGACCACAAATTCAACCTGTTACGCTGCTATTCACGAACAGTATTCCGTGACATGCTGACCACAAATTCAATCTGTTACGCTGCTATTCATGAACAGTATTCTGTGACAAGCTGACCACAATTTCAACCTGTTACGCTGCTATTCAAGAACAGTATTCCGTGGGGTGTTTAACGTGAGGGTAACACTCACCCACAGACAGCTGTCATAACTCGACACGTCCTACAGGGTGTCCATACGTTGCCACGGCCAATTCGATCACCAGATCTGTCTCCAATGGAGCAGATACAGGATGTCATCGGACGACAATCTTGGCGTCGTCCACAATCGGCATTAACCGTCCCAGTACTGACCGACCGAGTCCAACAGCCCTGAGAACCAGTCCCACAAACCTGTAAAACACAATTCGTTGACATTTGCATGCTTGCTTCTACATTCTGTGGTTACACCATTTATTAATGTACCAGCATTTCATATTTTCAGTGGCTTATCTTGTGTTTACATTAACCTGTGATCTTGCAATTTTAACAACTTAAATATATTCTTTGTCGTATTCTTCTCCTTTTCAGCAATTACAGGCCCTGTAGACTGTGCACCGCATCGACGATCTGCTTCCATCTTCTTCTATCTCTTGCTGTCTCTCTCCACCCTGTGTGGATTCCTAATACTATGGCGTCCTTCTCTATGTCGTCTCTCCACCGTGTATGAGGTCGACCCAGCGGTCTTGTTGCTTGGAGAGTGCCGTCAGATGCCTTCTTAGGAATTATGTTGGTTTCCATTCTAACCACAGGCCCAGCCCCTTACAGTCTCCTACTTTGTAATTTCTGGATGATAGCGGGTTGCTTCATTAACTGACAAATTTCAATGCGATTACGTAGGCTTTCCCAGCATAATAAGTCTTGAAAGTCTCTTCGGGTTTGCTGCCAGATCCTAAAATCAACTTGACTCCATATTTCAGGGAGGTGGTGCCGCCATTAGTGGAACACTGCCGGCAACGATATATCTCACTCGGGGCCGCACCGAAGAACGTTCAATTTTGATGCGAGACAATACAGGATTCCACATCTTGCTAAGAGAAAACCCATTGTCTCTGTTCATTAAATTATCAGGAAAATGGATTATCCGAGAAGCAGATTTGTCGGGCTTTGGAGTTTGGGCCATCTCCGGAGGTGTACGAAGAGGAACATAGATCAGTGGCCTTTCTTCCTTACGCTGGAGGCTTACCATTTAAGAATGGACGAATTTTAAGGAATTATAACAGTAAGAGTGTGTTCCGCCCACATTCTAAGATTAGGGCACTGCATGGCTCTGGGAAAGGTGATTTGAGGCTTAGGGAACCTGGTGTGTACAAAATTCTGTGTCAGTGTGGGAAAGCTTACATGTGCTGTTTGATTCGCACAGTGCGTGACAGGTGTGTGGAACACGCCGTCATACGAGGCTACGACAGCCGGAAAAATCGGCAGTAGCAGAACACTGCTTAAATGAGGGACACAGTATGAAATTTGATGAAACTGTGGTAGTTGCCAACATTTCCGGTTTTTTGAACAGTGGCTATAAAGAGGCAATTGAAGTTAGGTTGGCTGAGAATTTAATCAACAGAGACAATGGATTTCCTCTTAGCAAGACGTGGAATCCTGTATTATCTCGCATCAAAACTGAACGTTCTTCGGTGCGGCCCTGAGGGCGATATATCGTTGCCAGCAGTGTTCCACTGAGGGCGGCACCACCTCCCTGTCTTAGGGGGCAGCAACTGTGATGGGCGGCACATGCGCCGTGTACTGAATGGTGTCCTATATAGGACGTCGATTTGCAGCCTGGCGTCAGTTCTCAGCGGGACTCGTCACCAGAAGCAGCATTTCCTGAAGATGGCGACCAGTTGGATCGCCGAAATATCGAGTCAAGTTGATTTTAGGATCCAGCAGCAAACGCAAAGAGACTTCCAAAATGAGATTTTCACTCTGCAGCAGAGTGTGCGCTGATACGAAACTTCCTGGCAGATTAAAACTGTGTGCCGGACCGAGACTCGAACTCGGGACCTTTGCCTTTCTCGGGGAAGTGCTCTACCAACTGAGCTACCCAAGCACGACTCACGCCCCATCCCCACAGATTTACTTCTGCCAGTACCTCCTCTTACCTACCTTCCAAACTTTGCAGCTCTCCTGCGAACCTTGCAGAACTAGCACTCCTGAAAGAAAGGATATTGCGGAGACATGGCTTAGCCACAGCCTGGGGGATGTTTCCAGACTGAGATTTTCACTCTGTAGCGGAGTGTGCGCTGATGTGAAATTTCCTGGCAGATTAAAACTGTGTGCTGGACCGAGACTCGAACTCGGGACCTTTGCCTTTCGCAGGCAAGTGCTCTACCAACTGAGCTGCCCAAGCACAACTCACGCCCCTTTCTCACAGTTTGGAAGATAGGAGACGAGGTACTGGCAGAAGTAAAGCTGTGGGGACGGGGCGTGAGTCGTGCTTGGGTAGCTCAGTTGGTAGAGCACTTGCCCGCAAAAGGCAAAGGTCCCGAGTTCGAGTCTCGGTCCGGCACACAGTTTTAATCTGCCAGGATGTTTGCGAAGAGACTTTCAAGTCAAATTTCAATGCTCTTTTGAATCTCCACATTACATTCCCCAACTCAGGCCCCCAGATCTTTGCGCCACTTTTCTTTCGAGAACATTCAGTTTTTCTCTTTCTTTCTTGGTAAGCATCCAGCTTTGCAAACCATACAGTACTACTAGGCACATGACGGTGTTATACAGGGTATTTTAATGGTGTAAACACATATGGTTGAAAGTACACAATACTAGAAGCAAAACAGTCTCAGTAAACATAGGGTCAAAAATGCATACCTTAAGAACTAAGAGTAATTTTTCATCTTCAGTACTGTGAAGCAAATCCCTTCTACTGCAAGCTCTTTGCTTTCAATATTTTGGGAAACGGTAATATGGACCAAAACAAGGAAAAACTGTCCAGTAAACATGTGCTCCAAAATGCATACCTTAACAGTTATGAGCACTTGTTCATTAGAAGAATTGTGTTCCAATGTACCAAAGATGAACAATTACCCATAGCTCCTAAGCCATGCATTTTAGAGCACATGTTTACTGGACTTTTTTTTCTTGTTTTGGTCCATATTATCATATACCCGAAATATGGAAAGCAAAGAGCATGCAGTAGAAGAGATTTGCTTCACAGTACTGAAGATGAATAATTACTCGCAGCTCTTAAGGTATGCATTTTTGGCCCTATGTTGACTGAGACTTTTTTGCTTCTAGTATTGTGTACTTTCAACTGTACGCATTTACGCCATTAATTATGATACGCCCTGTATATCTTCATATTAGTGGTGACTGACAAAGCTTTACTTTTGAGTGGGCTGATTAGAGTGTACAGACATCTTGATCTTGAGGTTATTCTGTCATCAGCATCCAGTGTTATGATGTTTTTACTGCTGAAGCACGATCTGGGGTATTTAAATTGGTGAACTTTACTGGATCTAGAATGATGGTCAATTTCAAAGTGTGAATTATTATTATTATTATTTTTTATTTATTTATTTATTTATTTATTTATTTATTTATTGTCAGTGTATTTCAGCTAGGAAAACCATTCCCCCGTCTTTGGAGTGAGATTTAAAGACTGGAAGCACTCCTATTGACTTTATATACCGACAGGAATCGTGCATGCGTACACAGGAAAAAATAGTGCAAGATATACCAGAAGAGCGGCAGCGATATGTGTTACTGTGCTGCTGTGTGCAAAGGAAGTTGCCTCACAAATTTTGATCGACAGGAGAACAGTAGCTTGTCAGTTAGAGTTAACTGTTGTCATTGCTGGATGGCCCGTTACTGCTGCGTTAAATGTTGTCTGATGATGGTCTACTGATGGACCGCAGTATTACTGCACCTGGGAGTGAGGGTGCTTTTATCGTGAGGTTTTATTGTGATATCTCACAAGGGCACACTGAATCACTTCATAGCATGTGGACTACTGTCTCAAAATCGTTTACGGTACGATGCGCTTTCTGTAATCACCACTGTACTCGTTTGCTGTAACGTCTTGGCGCGTTTGTGGTAATGGTCACGGGAGGCCATGTGCAGTAATATCGTGGTCGGGTAGTACTGACCGAAAGTGCTAACAACATTAATGTTCCAGAATGAGATTTTCACTCTGCAGTGGAGTGTGCGCTGATATGCCAGCAAGTTTCAACATTAATGTTAAATAATCACAATTCAGACTGTTTATTACAATCAGTATGTTGTGATCTATCTAGTTCCATGGACACTGTGTCCGAAATTATTTGACAAATAATTGTATGTCCAAAAAGAACCTAATTGAGCAATTATTGCAAAGGGTATGTATTTTTTAATGCAATCGTGAACTGAAAGTAACACCACATGCATTTTTGGGCACCCATTGTACTCTTGACGATTTTATTGTTCCCCATTCCAATTGCACACTGTGTCGAGTTCAGTCAAATGAAAAATATTTACTTGTGTCAGAAGATACTTTGTTGGTCCACAGGTTGCTAATCTGTAAAACTGAACACTTTTCACATATAAACGTAACTTTTCATTTTGTATACTGTGACTGAACCAGAAAAACACTGTAACACAGAAACAAAAGACAGTCGTTTCAGTGCTTTGTTATATAATAAGACTCAGTTTCACTCAAAGTAGTAATTTTATAAAGTCTTACATGTGACACATTATTAAAATAATTACTCTTGCATTTGAAAATAGAACAATCTGTCACAAATTTTACAATTTTCTTATGACTTTTTTTACATTAAACTCACATTATGTTTTAGGTTTCTACAATTCCTCACATACAGGATGATCAAAAAGTCGGTATAAATATTAAAACTGAATAAATCACGGAATAATGTAGATATAGAGGTACAAATTGACACACATGCTCGGAATGACATGGAGTTTTATTAGAACCAAAAAAATACAAATATTCAAAAAATGTCCAACAGATGGCGCTTCATCTGATCAGAATAGCAATAATTAGCATAACAAAGTAAGACAAAGCAAAGACGATGTTCTTTACAGGAAATACTCAATATGTCCATCATCATTCCTCAAAAATAGCTGTAGTCGAGGAATAATGTTGTGAACAGCACTGTAAAGCATGTCCGGAGTTATGGTGAGGCATTGGCGTCGGATGTTGTCTTTCAGTATCCCTAGAGATGTCGATCAATCACGATACACTTGCGACTTCAGGTAACCCCAAAGCCAATAATCGCGCGGGCTGAGGTCTGGGGACCTGGGAGGCCAAGCGTGACGAAAGTGGTGCCTGAGCACACGATCACCACCAAACGACGCGCGCAAGAGATCTTTCACGCGTCTAGCAACATTGTTTTTTTTTTCTGTTCTAATAAAACCCCACGTCATTCCAAGCATGTGTGTCAATTTTTACCTTTCTATCTACGTTATTCTGTGGTTTATTAAGTTTTCAAATTTATACTGACTTTTTGATCACCCGATATATTGAGTGGTTACTTTACTTTTCATTGCATATTAGTGTAACAATTTTTTTTTTTCAAAGAAAGTTATTTTCATATACTAATCTAGCATATATATATAGCATTGAACAATGAAGTACCTAAAGCGGCCATCACAAAATTAGACACATTAAGGTCACACCTGCTCCCTGCAGTCTGCGCCTGCTGAGACCTGTGATTCACCCGCCTCATAGCTTCGTTTCCACACTTACACTGTTAAGAGTGCAGTAGCTGAGTGGCACCTGAATAATTGGTAGTGAGCAAAACACAGAGCAGTGCTCGGCGTGTAGTGCTACTCCAGTCGGTGAGTGTAAAGGGTGAAAAGTCATTCAAAAACTATCTAACATCATCCCGTCGAAAGTATTGAAATTTTTTACTGATCTGGCCCGTAGTGAAGGAGCCAGTATTAATGTAAATTTTGTGCAGATTCATAAACTCTCAGCAAAAGTGTAGTATGTATTACCAGATCAATAACATTTGCATTATCTCCAGATTGAATGTGTGTTGTGATCCTCCAAGAGAGGAATATAAATGAGAATGGAAAGTTACAGAATCTGAGACAATTCCAACAAAGAACTTGTGTCTAGAACTGACTGTACTTCAAACTGCCCCACCTCCTCCCCTCTCCCCCCCCCCCCACCCACCCACCCACCCAACCGCACACACACACACACACACACACACACACACACACACACACACACACACACACACTTATTCTGCAATTCACAATGAAGTGCCCGTCAGAGTGTTTATTGAACCACCTTCAAGCTATTTCTTTACTGTTGCACTCTGGAATGGTACGCAGGAAAAATGAGCACTTAAATCCTCCTGCACAACCTCTGATTTCCCTTATTTTATCGTGATGATCATTTCTCACTGTGTAGGTGGGAGCCAGCAGAACATTTCCGCTGTCGAAGGGGACAGTTGGCAGTTTAAATTATACGAGAAAATTGTGCCGCAGTGAAAAATGTCTCTGCTTCAATGATTGCCACCCTAATTGGTGTGTCGTGTCTGTAGCACTCTGTCCCCTATTCCGCAGTAATACAAAATGGGATGGTCTTCTTTGAATTTTTTCGATGTCCTCTGTCATTCTCATCTGATGCTGATCCCACATCACACAGCAATACTCCAGAAGAGAGTGGGCAAGAATAGTGCAAGAAATCTCTTTCTTTCTAGGTGTTCTGCCAATAAATTGCAGTCTTTGATTTACCTGGCCCACGACATTATCTATCTGATCATTCCAGTTTAAGTTATTTGTAATTGTAATCCCTAAGTATTTTCTTGAATTTACAGCCTTTATATTTGGTTGATTAATTGTGTAACCAAAACTTAGCAGATTTCTTTAGTACTCATGTGGATGACTTCACATTTTTCATAATTTAGAGACAGTTGGCACTTTTTGACCATATCGTACCTCATCTTAATCATTTTGCATTTGGTTTTGATTATCTCACGGCTTTATAAGATAGGAAGTGACAGCATCCTCTGCAAACAATCCGAGAGGCTGCACAGGTAACTCCCCTATGCCATTTACGTAGATCAGGAACAGCTGAGGGCCTGTAACACTTTCTCGGGGAATGCCAGGTATTCCTTTTGTTTTACTCAATGACCTTCCATCAATTACCATGAACTGTGACCTTTCTGACAGGAAATCACGAATCCAGTCCCACAACGTAGGCATAATTTGATTGAAAGACGCTTGTGAGGAGTGGTGTCGGAAGTCTTCTGGAAATCTAAAAATATGGTGGAATCAACCCTTGTCAATAGCACTCATTACTTCGTGAGAAAAGAGAACTATTTGTGTTTCACGAGAATGATATTTTCTGAATCCGTGCAGACTATTTGTCAATAAATTGTTTTCTTCGAGGTAATATGCCAGAGGTAGCATCCGGCGGCCAAAAAATGCAGGCTGGTCTCCGTGAAAAAATTAATTATATACTGGTTCAGTGGCCTCTTCATCTTCTCCATTCCCTCATTTTTCGATTGAGAAAGTTGAATGACGGATGAAAATTTTTGATCAAATGCAGACACAATACGGCAGCACATATTGTGTGCTGAGAACTATAGGCCTGTAATGTACTTAGATGGAACTTAAATATGGTACAATTCCAAAGGAAGCTGTGTTCTGAAAGTGTCAGCTGGTAGACGTGGCTGATTAACCTTCAAGGGTGTGTGATTGTGTGTGTGTGTGTGTGTGTGTGTGTGTGTGTGTGTGTGTGTGTGTGTGTTTTTAGTCTTCTTTCCCCTCCCACCTTCCCCCCCCTTCCCCCCCTCCACCCCCCCCCCTCTTCCACACACACACACACACGAATATGTGCATAGGCTTTTTACAATAATTTATAGTTTCTTTAGGGATCAGTTAAATATTTATATTTTGCGGTAATATTATATTTGTTTCAAAAGCTTTAACCAGCACCTGGATGAAGGAATTCATGGTACAGATATGTTATTTTACTTCTGTATAACAGACAGTTAAGTTGTAAGTAACATAAAAATGACATACATTTTAATATTAATTATTTTATTATGGTACCAATTCTTGTTTTGCTTTTTTGCCTCCTTGCCACCCCTCCTGTAGTGCGATTTTAATCATTAATGGCTGTGGTTTTCCTGGTTTGGTGTCAACATCATCCATATTGTGCATTGTGGACAGGAGTCTGAGCAATTTCTTTTTGTCAACTATGTGACAGGAGATTTATTACTTTGAAAGCCAAATTTCGAAACTCCAGCAGACTGGTTTTTAGAGGCAGAAGTCTGAGTGATTTCTTTTTGTCAATTATGTGACAGGTGATTTATTACTTTGAAAGCAACAATTTCAAAACTCGAGCAGACTGGTTTTTAGAGGCAAAAAGTCAGTTGGGATCTGCCTTTTTTTCTTGTGCTGAGTGCGTAGAATGGTCAGTTTTTTCTGTTACATCTCTTTCGCTAATTGGCAGCTCATGTACCAATTATCAGTGGTCCCATTTCTCTGTGTATCTTTGATATCAGTGACCAGCCTTTTTATATTATCTGCTGGGATGTATGGTACTTGAAATGGCTCTCCTGGCTGCTTTCTCAAATATGCTTCAGTATCAGTGGTGTAAAAACTCTTTGCGTTACATATGGAAAGTATTTTTATTCTGTATTTGGCAGATGTGGATCGTGTACGGGATCTGGCAGGAGCGGCCTCTAAATGCAATCAAATCTAATCAACATTTGGTGTGTATTTTTCCTTCTTTTCCTGCTGCTGTTTATTTTGTAAGATTTGTGGTGGGTCTTATACCAGCACTATCGGGAAGTTGCATCCCTGGCTGATATAACAGGGCAGTATTTTGCCGACCACAATACACTGCCAGATGAAAGAAGTATTACCTTTATCCTCTCTTCTCGGAGTAATTTTTTTGGAGGTCCGGATCCTTCCATCAGTGAAGATTCCTGGAATGCTTCTGCAAGTTCTCTCTATGGCGCTACTAAATAAATAGCCACACTTCTGACAAACAGGGGTATATTTTGCCCAATATTTTTACTATTACTTTTCACAACACAACTAACAATTGCTACTGTAATACCACTCTCTTGAGTACATTCAAACGTCCGTACATGCATACAGTAGGACCCGAGAGAAAAACAACTACCATTCTTCAGTTATTCATTACACCCTTATTGTTGTGTCATTTACTCTGTGGCTTTCGTATTCAGGCACTTGCAGTCCCATGGCACAAATGACTCCCAGACGACCAGTCGTTGTAATGCCACTTTTACTGGCCCGCTTCTCGACGGCTTCACCACTGCTCCACATTCACTGCATACAAGAAAGGAAAACTCACAGTTTCCCTTTCCCACTACATTTATCCTTATTCAACTTACTCACGAGCATCTCTTGTTGACGGCTTGGGATGTTTACAAATATCCTGAAACACTACATATTCTGTCAATCACACAAGAGATCTTGTGCTTAAGTCTGTAGTCTATTCTATTATTATTATCCTACTCTTACATCTTTAAGCTGCCTTTACATAATTTCTCCAACATAAATTTTTAGAATCATTAATGATCACTTGTGACTATGTTCACTTAATTACTTAACTACTTGGTTCCTGTTTGGCAGGATTCATTCATTTTCTTCATACTTGTAATATTATTTCTCATATCTTGTTACTTTCTTTACTAGTGTGGCTACCTTTTCTTGATCAGCCGAAGTATCTGAGGAATGTGCATAGTAATACAAACATATTACTTGTCATTAATGTTATTTTTAAGTTCCTTTCATTTGTGATCCTCTTGACCTCATAACCAATTAACTATTTTCGTTTTCAATTTAAGACAATTTTAGCATCTATCTACTGGATATTTGTGAGACACTTATTCTGATATGATATACATCATAATATTATTCCTCTTTGAATAGGTAAAGCAGTATGAACCTTCTTTATGTAGGTAGCAGATCTTTCGCTGTTATACTCATTATAAACTTTCTGAGTTTCCATTATATTGACATTTAGTTCTTCTCTTTTTAGAGAATTTTACTTCTTTAATATCCCACTTTCCAAGAATACGGACTTGTTTTCGAAAGCTTCTGCGCGCAGTTATGGTGGGGTGTAAATTGTTTCCACCACTGCACACAAATCCTTTCACTTCTTTACTATAAACCATTGGAAAAAACCTCGTGTTACTTATAACCAGTTTTAAGAAAGATCTATGGATTATCCTTTTAACAAAACTTACCCTCACTTCCACCAAAGACAACTTCTGTGTCCCAGTACTGTAAAATATTTCTATTTCCTTCAGTATGGCAGTGCCGCATATTAATTCCTATTCTACTATGGTACAGGTCAATCCCTTTCTTGGTGCCCCTGCCCGCACAGTATAGGTCGGCCTTTCTTAGCTCCACCTATCTGCCTTTTATTCATCATGCCTGATTAGAGAGTACACCACGTTTCAGATATATTTATATCTTCCATTACTTTTCCTTCTGCTTTCTCCTATATTACTTTGAGGTTCCCTTTCGACCTCCATGTCTGTACTCTATTTCAGGTGTTACATCCTTTGCTTACTACCTTCTTCACATCTCAACTCATCTATTGACGACACTACATGTCTAAGTATTTTTAACTGCACTCTATTCTTTCTTTTGTTCTCTCTTTTCTTAAAACTCAAACTCCAGCTAGATTACCGATTCAAAACCCTACTGTTTCTACTGTCCTTTTCTATTAATTCATTTTCTGCACCTGTACCCCATCTTTCTATTTGTCATTGTATTATTATAGTTACGTCAAATACTATTTAGTACTTGGTTGCTTGTCCTCTCTCCCCTCCATATGTATACCTCACATCTCCTAAATGATTTGAACAATCAGAATGAAATTTTGGCAAATGATAATACAAAACTAGGAGAGTATTTTGCCAGAAGGTTAACACACAGAACTTCCTTATCTACAACGATACAACTGAAGCTACAGTTTTTATTTATCTATTTATTTATTTTCTATCCAGTACTGCAATTTCTAAACAGTCATTCACTTCTTAGTATGAAAATTAATGTGAAATTCCTTCTTGTGTGTTACTGCAAACTGACACAGTGAGGTTTCCAGTAACGTATTGACCTCTCTGATCACCTATTGCGTGTTTAATAAGACACACTATTTCAAGATGGTGTGACAATAGCTTTTCCAAGGTGAGTTTGTGAAATTTATACTGTATTTTGGCAAAAAAGCGAAATTTAACATGACAATTAGGTAAACATATGTGTTACTCAAAACTTGTGAGTAGTGAAACCTCTCTGAAGAAAAATAGGTTAACAATTGAAATGAAAATTGTTGTGTCTAGGAATCATGCCTACTCGGTTCACTAGACAAACAATCAAACAACTCGTATTAATGAGCCTTATTACAATAAGAAAATTACAAATACTTAACTTTGATAAATCTGTTGTAAGCAGTGCACAACGTACAAAATAATCAGTCTTCAGAATAGGCAAACAAAAGTCTGTGCTATGTAGAGAGTACTAATGAAGTGGTTAACACTGGAGCTGCTATTGAGGTAGGCCGTCACCAGTCGGGCGCAGCGCTTGTATCCACTTCACGAAGAGGCCGCTGCTGTCACATTGTTATCCTGGAAGGAGGTAGGTCAGTATGCTATTAGCTGACCTCTTCTCACGGCGTTCTCTTTACTGTCGTTCCAGCGCTTGACTTTGCACCGTAACAAAAATAAGTCACCAATTATGTTGCAGCTTAAGAGGAATCCCGTAACCCAATGTACCTTCAATAGTGACCAGCTGGGACTGAAATGTACTAAAGGATTTTCTTCCTACATATCAGTCATACACTGTGTGATGAAAAGTATCCGGTCTGCAGCTCGTGGTCTCACGGTCGCGCTCTCGCTTCCCGAGCACGGAGTCCCGGGATCGATTCCGGGCTGGGGCGAGGATTTTCACCTGCCTCGAGATGACTGGGTGTTTGTGTTGTCCTCAACATTTCATCATCATTCATGAAAGTGGCGAGATTGGACTGAGCAAAGGTTGGGAAGTTGCATGGATGCTGATAAACACACAGTTGAGTGCCCCACAAACCAAACATCATTATCCTCATTCTCATCATCATCATCATCAAAAGTATCTGGACACCCCCAAAAATATACGTTTTTCATATTAGGTGCTGCCACCTACTGCCAGATACTCCATATCAGCAACCTCAGTAGTCGTCATACATCATGGGAGAGCAAAATGGGGCACTCTGACGAACTCACAGACTTCGGACGTCCTCAGGTGATTGGGTGCCACTTGTATCATATCTCTGCACCCGAGGTTTCCACTCTCCTAAACATCCCTAGGCCCACTGTTTGTGATAGTGAAGTGGAAATGTAAAGGAACACAAGTGGAAATGTGAAGGGACACGTACAGCACAAAAACATACAGGCCGACCTCATCTGGTGACCGACAGAGACCGCCGACAGTTGAAGATGGTCGTAATGTGTAATAGGGAGACATCTATCCAGACCATCACACAGGAATTCCAAACTGCAGGATCCATTGCAAGTACTATGACAGTCAGGCGGGAGGTGAGAAAATTTGGATTTCACGGTCGAGCGGCTGCCCATAAGCCACACATCGTGCCAGTAAATGACAAACGACGCCTCGCTCGGTGTAAGGAGCGTAAACATTGCACGATTGAACAGTGGAAAAACGTTGTGTGGAGTGACAAATCATGGTACATAATGTGGTGATCTGATGGTAGGGTGTGGGTATGGCAAATGCCTGGTGAATGTCATCTGCCAGCGTGTGTAGTGCCAACAGTAAAATTCGATGGCAATGGTGTTACGGTGTGGTCTTGTTTTTCGTGGAGGGGGGCTTGCACCCCTTGTTGTTTTGCATGGCAGTATCACAGCACAGGCCTACTTTGAGGTTTTAAGCACCTTCTTGCTTCCCACTGTTGAAGAGCAATTCGAGGATGGCAACTGCATCTTTCAACACAATCGAGTACCTGTTCCTCTACTGTCTCTGACAGAATTACAATGTCATTGGCGAATTTCAAAGTTTTTATTTCTTCTCCATGGATTTTAATACCTACTCCGAAATTTTCTTTTGTTTCCTTTACTGCTTGCTCAATATACAGATTGAATAACATCGGGGATAGGCTACAACCCTGCCTCACTCCCTTCCCAACCACTGCTTCCCTTTCATGCCCCTCGACTCTTATAACTGCCATCGGGTCAGTATTGCCTCACATGTTCCAATATTTCTATGGAATCCAAACTGATCTTCCCCGAGGTCGGCTTCTACTAGTTTTTCCATTTGTCTGTAAAGAATTCGTGATAGTATTTTGCAGCCGTGGCTTATTAAACTGATAGTTCGGTAATTTTCACATCTGTCAACACCTGCTTTCTTTGGGATTGGAATTATTATATTCTTCTTGAAGTCCGATGGTATTTCACCTGTCTGATACATCTTGCTCACTATCGTTTTTCCATACGATTATTAAAACATGACAGAGAGACATAACGGAGTCTTCTGTCATCAATACAATATTCTCCTTCATTACTTCCAACAGCCTCTCAACAATGGGGCAACTTTTTGATTCCACGACTGTAGAAAATGCGTGGTTTTAAGGTGAAGAACATATCGAACTGTGTTTGGAGCGCATTTTTGACCGAAAAGGAAGTTACTTGAAGATTGTTCCATAGAGAGCAAAAAAGGTGAAATATCTGAGGATACAAATGCAGCTGAATAAGGTGGGTGTGGAACGATTTCGCAACCAAGCAGTGTTTTTTTGTCAGTCTAGCAGAATGGGGGCCGGTGTTATCGTGGAGTAGAATCACTTCATGCTGGCTTCATGGTTGTTGTTCTCGGACTGCATCTGGAAGACATCTCAGTTGTTGTTGGTTGCAACTTGGGGAATCATTTGCAGTACATCATACTGTCACTGTTACACTGGATGTGTAACATTATCTTTTGTGGAAGGATGCAGGTCTATGTATGGGAAGTTGCTACTTTGTTTGGGCTCAGCCATTCTTTTCTTTTCCTTACGTTAGCATAAAGATACTACTATTTTGCGTCATCAGTAATGACACGGGATTGGAATGGTCGGTGTTGCTCGTGAGCCTTTTGGTGACGAGCAATCAGAGGTGCACACACATGGACAACTGCTGATTTTTGTGATTTTGGCTCAGAGCATGAGGTATGTGTACACCAGATGTTTAAACCATCCCCGTTGCATGCAAATGTTGCACAATGGTGGAATGATCGTACTTCATCACATTTGCCAGTTCTCGCAGTACACTGACGTGCATCATTGTGGATTTATGTGTTTAAACAATCTTCACCAAACCCTGTAGGTCTTTCCAAATGCGGAGAGTCGCTAATGTCAGAACTATCCTTAAATGAGAAAACCATTGTCTTGCTGTTCTCCATCTAGTGGCATTGTCCCCATACACGGTGGAAATGTTTCTGGCTGCCTCTGCTGTTGTCACCTCTCTGTTTAACTCAAACAGAAGAATGTGTCAGAAATGTTCTGATTTCTCCACACGGCACTCCAGTTTCTAGCCCCTGCAGATCCACTCATTGTCTCGAAATGACAATATGTAAACTCAAGTAGTAACACTGAACTACAAATAAGAAATGACAAACAATAAATAAACCCATAGCAACCGGAATACCAATAAGCAAAACAAAAGTGCTGTGAACTTGTGTACACACTTAATGATAATAATAATAATTATTATTATTCTCCTGTCAGAAACACACAGGTACATATACATGCATTTTACACATTTATGATTACATTACTTTTGATCAAAACTTGGCCACTTCCAGTGCATTTTTTGTAACTTGTTGAAGATAATCTGTACAGGAGACTGGGCACAATCGACACCGAAGCATGTGCCGGACTGTCTGTTCTCCACAGTCACACTGAATATCATTTGGATCAGTGTATCCCCATTTAGCCAGGTTAAGTTTTGATCTTCCAACTCCAGGTCTCAGTCTGTTCAGGGACTTCAGAGTTGTCCATTCCCTGTCATGGCCTGGAGGTAAAGCTTCAACTCTTTTTCCAACCTGGGGGAAGGTAGGTCATAGCCCTCCATAGTTGTAACCTAGCTTTTTCAGCAGTGGAACTAAGTTCCTTTGATGTCATAAGGAAACTCTTCCTCGACTTCAGTCGTTGTGGATACAGTTTGTGGTCGTACAGAGGATAAGTGATTTCCTGTTCCACTGCCTTTCTTTCCTTGTCGCAACTCTCTCTCTTTGAACTGGTGGTGCTGCTATTCCTGCGAGGCGGTAAAACCGTTCGACTGGAGTGGGTTTCGAGCAACCTGTTATAATTCTACAGGTTTCGTTGAGAGCTACATCCACCTGCTTGGCAAGAGTTGAATTAAAGCAAACAGGACAGGCATTCTCTGCCGCAGAATAGCATAGTGCCATTGCAAATGTTTGGATTGTTTCAGATTCACTATCTCACCATGATCTGGTCAGTTTCCAAAGGAGATTGTTCCTGGTGGAGACTTTCAACTTGCATTTCATGCAGTGCTTTTTGAAAGTGAGAGATCTGTCAAGTGTCACTCCTAGGTATTTTGGAGTCTCACAGTGTTCCAGTTTGACCCCCGACCGTACTATTTTCAACTTGCGAGTCGCTTCCGTGTTTCTCAAATGAAAAGCACACACTTGGGTCTTTGAAGGGTTTGGTTTAAGCTGGTTTGTGTTGTAGTATCTGGATAGATCTTAGAGGGCATTCGTGAGGTTGTTCTCCACCAATTCAAAATCTGTGCCCTGGGTGGCTAGAGCGAAGTCGTCAGCGTAGAAGCAGCTCCCTGTGTTTGGAGCTATAGTTCGATCGTTCGTGTGTATATTAAACAGAATTGGAGCCAAAACACTTCCTTGCGGGAGGCCATTCTTCTGTAGTCTCCGTCGCCTACGCCGTCCCGGAAAGTCGACAGAGAACCTGCAGTTCTGCAGAAGGAAGGCGATGAGTGTGGTTAGACCTAAATCTTTGGTCAGATTGTAGACCTCGACTAGTAGTAGCTGGTGATTGATTGTATCGTATGCTGCTGATATATACCTGCACCCTTTTCATGGCCACAGTTAACAATTATGTCTATTAACATATATACTTAATGATAATAATAACAGTGATAATGATAATAGTAATTAGAAATGTAATTTTAACAACGAAGCTTTTTGAAAAATATTATTATACAAAAAAAAGACAAAATCTGAAGAATAATCTACAATGAACACCGCTCGCAAAGCAGGTGCAATCCACATATGGATTTCACACTGATAGATGTGTCAGGGTGTATACGACCCTGGAGATCAGGGAAAAACCCGGGAATTTTTCCATCCGGGAGAAAACCTGGAAAAACCCGTGAATTGTTTAGAATTCCGGGAATTTTTCATTGTTTTAGTTTTAGTGATTTTGGCTGGTAAGAACCAACACTCTAACAAAGGATATTACTGTATCCCGCTACTGCAGAATAAAACTGCAGCAACAAAACATGAACGGGAGAGAAAAAAATGAAAATAAAACTTAAGTTGCAAAGGAAATGCCCTCTATCCAACAACAAAACAGTGCTCATACAAGCGTCTGCCAACAGTAAAGTGTGTCAAAGGCATTAGGAACACTATGGAATGCTTTATAGCAACAAATTGCCTCCGATGAGCGTGACTTGACAACTGTTTAAATTAGATTCGTTTGAGCAGTTGCGGGCGGGCTCTTGCGCATGCGCAATTGAGTCACGTATGAGTAGTACCTTCTCCCGCTGCTGCTTACGGAAGTGTGGCTGGGCGCCACTACTTAATATTGCTCCGGTTCGGAAATTTCGTAGATCCGGGACATGCACAGAGCAGTCAGAGTTGTGGTGGGGAGGTGGGTCTTCTCCACGTGACCTGTGTTTATGTTCAGTGATTTTGTTGTTTCCTCTACGTTTATTGCTCTCACGTTAAATGATAACAAAACGGATTTTTGTGGCCGGGTGCTATCAAATGAATTAAAATACGTTCGCATAATTACGGCAGGATAAAATATGTTAAAAGTTTCAGATTTTATTTCCATCTTTGACAGTCAAGCATTAATCGCCTTACAGAACAATGAAGTTATTTTTGCTGGTTTGCTAAAGAGATTTGGCTTTTATTAATCCTTTCTACTGAGGCAGTCAATTTATTTGAAACGAAGTGTTTAATTTAGTTTCAACTGTTCGCTGCATTTCAAGTGCACGTATGGCATTATGCTATAATAAAGAACCAAATGCGAGTACTGGTACATCAAGAAAATTTACATGCGGATGTGCATTTTAAGCCGAATTTGATGCACTTTAGTATGGTTCGCGAAATCCCGATGCTCTTGAAGTATCCCTTGAAGTCTTGTTTCTTTTATGACAAGCTCTTTTAATGTTTTACACGTACGAACGAACATATGGGCTTCGTGCGTCATCGTAGCTGCGCAAGCGCGGTGACGCCAGTTAACTGGCGCTTTCTTGCAACTGCTGAAAGGAACCTATTTCTAACAGGTCGCGGGAAAATATTGCGAATGGTGGTTTGAAAAGCGTTACATTCAAAGCAGATTTCCTTTTACGCAAGATGAATTATGTGCGAGAATGTACGATGAATTGCTTACACAAAGCGTTTGACTCTCATTTAAAAATCAACTCTTTGAGGACGACCATTTAGAAGTATTTCGAGTCCAGAAGATGAGACATTTACGTCGTTATTAATAATTTTACTGGCACATTTGTGTGTGTATCTTAAAGTGTAACACGCACAAAAAAGATCAACATTATATGTGGAAGCTTAGCTTCTCTTCCAACTTATTAATCTTCGAGACCAATATTATATGTGAATGCTATGTATATCAATTTAAGCCATTAACTATTCTTATTTGTGTATTCGCGCTACTTAAGAGTGATCTTGCTATTGGCTGACTACATCACGTGTCCTATTGTTGTCATAAGCTGGCGAGATCACGTGAATGAGCTATGACGCTTACAAAAGCGCATTGCAATCTCAGTTTCAATTCTTTGGAAAGTGACATACATTATTTGGTGGAGCACATCAAAGGTCTTTCAAAACATGTTTTTCCCCCCGAGTTTCGTTTTCTAAAGTGCCTGGAAATTCTACTCCGGTATATAAAACCATAAACATTCAAAGGATTGACGAGTTTTACAGTGCCGAGGAAGAGTATACTGTCACTTAAAAAAGAAAAAGTGTATTTTCACCCGGGAGAAAGTGTATTTTTAACCGGGAAATCCGGGAATTTTTTTTCCTTCTCCACCCATACACCCTCAGGGCGTCTACATGGATAAGGAAAAATAATTCCCAGATTTTACCCGGATTTCCCGGTTGAAAATACACTTTCTCCCCAGTGAAAATACACTTTTCCGTGTTAAGTGACAGTATACTTTTTCTCGGCACTTATCAATCCTTTTATGGTTTATGGTTTTATACACCGGCGTAGAATTTCCCGGCACTTTAGAAAATGAAACTCAGGGGAAAAAAACACGTTTTGGAAAGATTTTTGATGTGCAGCAACATATACACTGCGTATTTCATTGTTACGAAGGTATAAATTCGAATTACACCAAACACCGCATATTACTTTCCGAAGCATTAAAATTGAGATTGCGACGCACTTTTGTAAGCCAGTCACAGCTCTTGTCACCTGATCTCACCAGCTGATGACAGCATTTGACACGTGATGTAGTCAGCCAATAGCAAGATCACTCTTAAGTAGTGCGAACACACAAATAAGAAAAATTAATGGCTTAAATTAATGTACAATTGTTGCTACAAGAAAAGCAAAGCTATGATATATAATATTGGTCTCTAAGATTAATGAGCTGCAAGAGAAACTATGCTTCCACATATATTGTTGATCTTTTTTGCGCGTCATACATCACGTAAATGTGCCAGTAAAATTTTTTAATAACGACGTAAATGTCTGATCGTCTGGGCTCGAAACTCTTCATATGGTCGTCCTCAAGGAGTTGAGTTTTAAATGAGAGTCAAACGCTCTGTGATTTAAGAAATTTGTCGTACACTCTCTCACATAGTTTATCTTACATAAAAGGAAATTTTCTTTGAAAGTAACGCTTTTCAAAGCAATATTCGCAATATTTTTCCGGTACCTATTAGAAAGGTACGTTTCAGCAGTTGCCAGAGAGTGCCAGATAATAGGCGTCACTGCACTCGCGCAGTTACGAAGACGCAGGAAGCCCACATGTTCGTACGTGTGAAACATTAAAAAATCTTGCATTAAAACGATTCTAATGTAAAAAACTGTCATGTCATGCTCATTGGAGGCAATTTGTTGTTAAGAAGCACTGCACAGTCTTCCTAAAGCCTTTGACACACTTTACTGTTGGCAGACGTTTGTATAAACACTGTGTTTTGTTGCTATCTATGGCGCATTTTCTTTGTGACTTAAGCTTTATTTTCGTTTTTTTCTCTCGTTCATGTTTTGTTGCTGCAGTATTATTCTGCAGAAGTGGGATACAGTAAAATTTTTTGTTAGAGTATTGGTTCTTACCAGTCAAAAATCACAAAAATTTAACTGAAAACTAAAACAATGAAAAATTCCCAGAATTCAAAAAGATTCCCAGGTTTTTCCCTGTTTTTTCCCGGATCTCCCAGTTGTCCCGGGTCGTAGACACTTCAACCCTGTGTGTGTACTGGGTCTAAATATCGTGTAAGTTAATTGGCTCACTACAGTGTCCCCTCCTGATCCCCATCCTTGTTCGATATTTGCAGAAGTTCGAACTGATTTCGGCAGCTGCGTGCCCGACGTACCGGCCCGCCATGTCGCCGGCGGATTTTGCCGCGGGAGCTGCCGCTGACGGCGGACTGTCGACGGGGTCGGTGCTGTGCATCCTGTTGGTCGTGTTCCTAGGGGTGTACTTTGTGGGCGGAGCACTCGCCCTTCGACTGCTACGGGGCGCCACTGGCCGGGAGATGGTGCCCAACATCGAGTTCTGGTCAGCCCTGCCCGAGCTCGTCAAGGTACGGCACTCTGCTTTCATCTGCTGTTGAAATCTATTATTGTTGTGGTCTTCAGTGTAAAGCAGGCTCGTCCAAACTGTGCCCCCGATGCGCTAGTGCCCGCAATCAGCCAGCGCCCCGGGCGAATTCGTTTGTTGTCGCAGTGGCCGGCCGTGTCGCTCAGCTGGCCGTGCAGACCGCCCGCCCGACCGCCCGCCGCGCCACTGGACCTTATACCATTATAAGACACAACCACGGGTTTGGATATTTTTCTAGCCATGGAAAATGTGTTAGAGTCAATTGGTTTAAAATAGGAACGCCTGACCAGTATAACAACGGATGGAGCCCCTGCCCTACGAGGGATACGCACTTGATTCCTGGGTTATGTTAGGTCAAAAATGGCTGAAGTCGGCTGTTCCTTATTCGCGGCAGTCCATTGTCTGATATACCAGGAGGCACTTTGTGCGAAGATTGTCAACATAATAAATGTTATGGACACAGTTCTTCGAACGGTTAATCATCTTCGATCGCATGGACTCACATATCACCAATTTAAAGAATTTCTGGCTGATCAGCTTGTGGTCTCGCGGTAGCGAGTCTTCCGCGTCGCTCCCCTACGCTCTGTAAAGAAGTATGGGACTCATCATCATCATCATCATCATCATCATCGAAGCGGAATACCCGGATATCCCCTACCACACCGAATTAAGATGGCTGAGCAGAGGAAAGGTGCTTCATCGGTTTTTCTCCTTGAGGGGTGAAATAAATACCTTTTTGAAATGAAAGGACGTCCAGAAGAATTACTTTGTGATCCTAAGTGGGTGGCGAATTTGGATTTTTTGAGTGACCTCACTGGTCATTTAAATACTTTGATTTTCACCTTGGAGTGAAATGTTCACTCTGTTGCTGATTTAGTGCAGACGATTCAAGCACTTAAAAAAACAATTGCACAAGAAAAATTGTGGACATTTTCCTGCACTAGACAGCGTTAAAGAAGATGCGGATTTTTCAGATTATGTCAAAATCATTTGCGAATTACAAGAACGGTTTGAAAACAAATTTTTGGAGATAATTGACCGTCAACCGGCCTTATATATATTTGTTCGCCCGTTTTCCCTTCGGGTAGAGGACGTCTCACAAGTGCTTCAACTAGAGCTGATTGACCTACAGTGCAACATCCACCTGAAGAACCACTTTCTTAGTGTAAAACTTGGGATGACTTTTACAGATGTCTTCCACGAGAGAAATACCCTCTTTTGCACAAGCACACGGCCAAATTTCTCTTAATGTTTGGTTCTACATTTATTTGTGAGCGCTTTTTCTCTCTTTTAAAGCTTGCTAAAACTAAGAAGCATTCATTACTTGGCGATAAAAATTTGATTAATTCTTTGAGGTTAGCAGTCTCACGGAATATTGTACCAAACCTAGACAAAATAGTTTTCTCGAAAAAGAAAAACGTGTAAAATGTTAATTGTCTTCTTTAACAATGCTGACTGTAAGAATTAAAGGGCTTTATAACCTTGGTCAGTTAAAATTATTATGTACAAAACAGCAAACTAAGGATCCGATTTCTAAACTCTGAAAAGAGATACAAAAAGCTGTAGCACGAAGTATAACAAAAAATATTTACTTGTAACTACTAACAGTAAGAATGAGACTCTATATCCCTTACATAAAAGTATTTTTAAAATAGAATAATTTGTTTACGTGTGATCAGACCATGGTACAGTACAACTCACTCTGCAGCTATCACTCACTCTCTCTCTCTCTCTCCCCCCCCCCCCCCCCATGCCAACACTAGCGACACACGGTCGTGTACGGGGCGCTGAACTACACTGCCTTGCGCCCGCGGGGCGCAGTTCTCCGTGCTAATCGATCCTGTGCAAGCCTCTTCACCTCTGTATAAATCCTGCAACCGACATCCACTCAGATCTATTTACTGTACTCGAGCTTTCGTCCCCCTCTACAACTTTTATCCTCCAAACTTCATTCAGTTACCGAATCGATGATTGCTTGTGCCCTATCGACCGATTCCTTCTTTTAGTCATGTTTTCCATATATTTAAGTTCCGTCTTATGTGATTCAGTGTCTCCTCATTCTTCTTGTCAAAACTGTTCATTGTCCACATCCACATCTGTGCAAGACTACACTCTTTGCAAAAACCATCAGAAAAGACTATACTTAAATCTGTATTCAGTGTTAACAAATCTATCTTCTTCAGAAACGTTTTTCTTGCCGTAGCCAGTCTACATTTTATACTCTCTTTACTTCGGCCGTCGTGTAATTTGCTGCCCAAATATAGTAGCAAAACTCTTAGTTTCCATTACCATCACCTGATTTAATCTGACTACATTCTATTATCATTTTTTTGCTTTTATTGGTGTTCATCCTATATCGCACCGAGCGAGGTGGCACAGTGGCTAGCACACTGGACTCTCATTCGGGAGGACGACAGTTCGATCCCACATCCGGCCATCCTGATTTAGGTTTTCCGTAATTTCCCTAAATCGCTCCAGGCAAATGCCGGGATGGTTCCTTTGAAAAGACACGCCTGACTTCCTTCCCCGTCCTTCCCTAATCTGATGAGACCGATGACCGGCTGTTTGGTCTCCTCTCCATAAAACTACCCAACCCAAAACTACAAACCTTCTCCAGACAATGCGCATTATTTTGCAAATAACAGTGTATAAATCAGGTCATTACTTGCTGTGATTAGACGTTCCAAACACATGGACAAACATTCATTTTTGTATAGAGAAAAACTGGTAGCTTAATATTTACCTGATTATGATTGTACTGTTGAAGTAAATGTTTACCTCTGTATGTAAATAGTGAATCCTATTCACAGTACATTACTGCTTGTCTTGGAGCTTGTATGAACACTGTTATGTGCCATGTTGCTAACAGAACTTTGAAATCTCTGAATGTGGATATACAGATGATTTGTAGAAAGATGGGCAAATGAGATATGTTTCTAAATTTATTTTTAGGCAGTAGGGATTCCCATTTCTTGCGCATGTTACATGAGATGGGAGTTTAAATAACTAGTTCTTTTCCCCTCCCCCTCCTTGTCTCCCTCCCCCCCCCCCCCCCCAAACCTCCTGACCTAGCAGCCCTTTCCTGTTCCCACAGTGTCCCTAAACACTGCTGCAAGCAGCACCACACCCTCCCCCACCCGTACCCTCCTACCCCTCCCCCTCCCCCTCCCCCTCCCCCTCCCCCTCCCCGGCCCGGCCTCCTCAACCCCACCACCTAGACTGCTTATCCTATGATGCACTGTCATACTGCAATGGTAACAGCGGTTGCTGCCAGATCACCAAAAAGTAAGTGCTGTGGGCCTTAGCTAGTGCCCGGATTGGATGCCGTCCGGGTCTGCTGAGTGTTGTCGGCAATCGGGGTGCACTGAGTCTTTGTGGGGTCAGTTGAGGAGCTACTCAACTGAGAAGTAGTGGCTACGCTTATCAAAGCTAACGGCCAGGAGAATAGTGTGCTGAACCCGTGACCCTCCATATCTGCATCCAGTGATGCCTGTTGGCTGAGAATGAAATGGCGGTCAGTCAGTACCGTTGGGCCTCCTGAGGCGTTTGGGTGGAGGAAGAGATGAGGCACCATTGCTGTAGGCAATCAGGTGTCAGAGACCAGAGACAGTGGTCGTGTATGTGTGTGTGTGTGTGTGTGTGTGTGTGTGTGTGTGTTGCTTTTCTTTGCTGTGTGTTAGAAGAAGGGATTTTGGCCGAAAGCTCAAATGTATACCATTCTTTTTGTGGTGCCAGTCTGCAACTCAACATCAGCATCTCATCTACAAGTCAGTATCAATCTATCTGTTTCATAATATTGTCACTATTTGTATATTTTGTTGATAAAAAAAGTGAATTTAGAATAAACTCGGCAATTCGCTGCCGCAATACAAGAAATAGAAATAATGTTCCCGTAGACGTCACGTGCCAATGTTAACACCACGACATTGCCAACTACAACTGAAACGGGCACGTGACCGTCGGCACTGGACGTTGAGACAATGGCAGAGCATTTGACATGATGAGACAGCACAAATCCGTCATCTTTGAGGGGAACAGCTCCTCGACGTTTGTACCGTGCGACGGAGAGAAGCTGGCGGCACCCTCATTATGCCTCAGGGGAATATTTGTACTGACATCCGTGTATCCGATGGAGCTCAGCACCGTGACAGTCGAGGAGTATTGTACACGGGCTGCAGACCGTGCACACCCCTTTATGATGATCACGTTTCCTGATGACGGTGGCATTTTTTGACACAATAATGCACCATGTCCCGAGGCTTGGCGTGTGATGGACTGATTCACGGAACACAGTGGTGAATTTCAATTGACGTGCTGGGGCCCCAGTTCACCTGATCTGAGCCTTATCACACACATCTGGGATGTTTTTGAAATTGAATTTTTGAATTGTGAGGCAGGTCCATCTGATTAGATTGAAACTACCTTCACATTTTCAGGTATAGTTGACAGTACCTTGCTAATGTAAGCAATTGCAGCACTCAAGCCATGGCTTTATCCAGAGCACTATGTGACTTATACAGTGAGAAACTTGTTTTACTAGGTTGCTGATCTTGCATCTTAGTTGCCTATGTTTTCTAACTCTCTCCCTATTTTTAGCTCCTCTTTCTTCTAATAACAGTCCTTGTTTATGGTGATTCAACTGTAGAAACTTTTGTTTCTGCTCCTGCTGGCTTTTTCGAGCTTCTTCCAGATACTTCTTAAATTATTCATGTTTTCCTTCTCTTTCTATAACTTTTTCCTGTCTTTCTGTTGCTGCTAGGGCATCCTCGTCTTCCAATCTTAAAATAAAACAACTGTGACTCAGATTACGTGCTCACATTACACATTTAATTTTCTGTTATTACAATGTGGGTTGAAATTGAGAAGCCGGCCGGTAAGGCCGTGCGGTCCTAGGCGCTTCAGTCTGGAACCGCATGACCGCTATGGTTGCAGGTTCGAATCCTGCCTCGGGCATGGATGTGTGTGATGTCCTTAGGTTAGTTAGGTTAAGTCCCATAGTGCCCAGAGCCATTTGAACAATTTTTGAAATTGAGAAATTTTTAGTAGTGATATTAGTTATACAGTCACATTAAGAAGTAAATTACTGAACAAGATAAAGTTATCTCTAATATCTCTCTTGGTACAAAAACTTAATTACATGAAAGTGACTCATGTTACATGAAAATTCGTACTGTTATATTATATTATTTAGCTCAACCTATAATTTGCCTGCTTCAGTTTCATGCTCTTTGTGCAGTTCATTAGGGTATGTAACAGTAATACAAATAATTCTATGCTAATTCTTACCTGCGAATTAGGTGAAATGAAGGTCCAAAATCTCCAATATTTCACACTCTCATCACATGAAAAACATATGGTGTTATATAAAGGCTACAAATTATGGCGGGAAAGCAATAATGAGCCACAAACCATTGTTGATATACAGTAAAAAGTCCAGCATTTTCAAAAAATATAAATAAAGTACCAAATCATAAACTTTTAAATATTGTAAGTGTGTCCTGCTCTATATGGAATACTCCTTCACATTTGTCAGCTTTACCCACTTGCAACTAAATTGTGACATTCCAACCTAACTAGACCTCAGGTTATGCTACAGATCACTGTCACCACAATCTACATCCTACCTTTGAGACAAAACCATTAATAATATTTCAGCATAGAAGGTTCAGACGTGCTGTCCAGGGTGTTTCAAAACTCGATGGGAAAACTTCGGGAATGGAATCCTCGTACAAGAAGAAGAAAGAATGTCCAGTAAACATGGGCTCATCTCTGATACTGTGAAGCAAATCTCTCTTACTGCAAGCTCTTTGCTTTCCATATTTTCGGAGGAGGTAATATGGACAAGAACAAGAAAAAAAAATTATTAGTAAACATGTGCTGTAAAATGAATACCTTAAGAACTACGAGCACTTGTTCACTGTAGAAGATAAGTGTTCCACAGTAGTGAAGATAAACAACTGCTTGTAACTCTTAAGGTATACATTTTAGAGCCATGTTTACTTGACAATTTTTTTCTTGTTTTGGTCCATACCACTGCCTCCCAGAATATGGAAAGCAAAGAGCTTACAGTAGAAGACATATGTTTCACAGTATCGAAGATGAAAAGGTGCTTGTAACTCTTTAAGGTATTCACTTTTGAGCCCACATGTACCGGACTTTTTTTCTTCTCATTATACGAGGAATCCATTTCAGAAGCTTTGCCTACCAAGTTTTGGAACACCCTGTATATATACACTGCCTGACAAAAACAGTGAAACGCCCAGAAGACACGGTCAGATGCCTGTATAACTTGTGCATGTACACAATATCATCAGATATGTAAAAGATTAAAGTTGCAGTTGTCCGTGACAGGTAGAACAGCCACCAGAGTGCATTGGTGTTCTTCATGTTTAGTTGTTTGTACCAGGTCCAGTAGGGTATAAAGGGGCACGAATAGCATCACATGGCGAGTGATTCCTGGGAAGGAAATATGTACTTGTGTGAGACAGCATTATCAGCACGTGACAAAGCTCGAAAGGGGCCTCACTGTGGATATCCGTTCAGCCGGCTGGTCGAATCGTGCATTATCCAGATTTGTCGGGCATTCAGATGTGACAGTGGCTCAATATCGGACTAGATGGGAATGTGAAGGTGAGCGTACTTGTCAGCAAGGTTTCTTTCGATAGTATCTGAACACCACGACTGAGGATCACTGCATTGTGAACTGAGGACATGTAATGGACTCCCTGCAGTATTCTGTGTCACCGCACACCATTAGTCTGAGATGAGCAGCAGCCAGACTAGGGAATTATTGCCCCACATGTAGGCTACCATTACAATGATGACGGTGTACGAAGTGGTGCTGTGACTGGGAAGCACACACGGACTGATGTCGAGTGACGTGACATTGCGATCGGTGACGAATTGCGATTCTGCGCTACCCCGGATGACTGTAGTCAGTGAGTATGTCAGTGACATCGGGAGAGATCCCATTCTTTCAGTGTTTCGGAGAGGCACAGAGGTTTTTCTGCCAGTATCACGTCGTGTATCGTGGGTCGTAGTGACCGAGGGAACTCTGTCGGCATGACGGTATGTCTTGTGTCCTCGCAAGTTAAATCCTGTGCGACAGTACTGTGGTACCGTTTGTCGATGGGAAAACTCTCGTCCACACATGAGGATATCGTTTTGCCATCAGTGGCTCTACACATTTACAAATACCACGGGGAGAGTTGCCGTTTAGGAGAGTTGTGAGCCAGCTTACATTGCGAGAGGATACGACGGTTTTACGACACCCTTCCCGACCAAATTGGTGTGTGAATTTCTGCCAGAGGGGATGAAAGTTATACTTGAAAGTGGGTTGGTACTGCCAAGTGGTTGTTTGTAAATTTGACTATATTTTGTAGTCATTGAAATAACATCACATTCCCTTTCGACCTGATAAGTTTTATTTTGTTTCCTCCTCCTGTTCTGAGTGTTTCATACTTTATATTATTAGGTTGCTGCATAAATTCATAGCATTTTTGTTTGCAGCTTGGTATTCCGGTTGCTACGGGTTTGTTTGTCGATTCTCATCTTTTATTTGTAGTCCACTGTTGCTATCTGAGTTTATATATTGTCATTTTGAGGTAGCTACTGGAGCGGTGGATGCTAGAAAATGTGCTGCCAAGTGTAAAAATTCAAATATTTGTGACATATCTTCGTGTTTGAGTTTAGTATAGGGGTGACAGCGGTGAAGGCAGCTAGAGACACTTGCGCTGTGCACGGGGATAATGCTATTGGACTGGACACGGCAAGAAATTGATTTTCGCATTTTAAGGAGATCGTTTTGACACCAGTGGCTCTCCAGATTTAGAAATACCTTGGAGGTTTGATGAAGACCATTTAAAAATCATTAATCCATTTCAGTGTACTAAAAGCATTAATCTACAGTTATCCACGTCACTGTACTCGAGAACTTGCAAGTGTGACGAACTATGATCACTCCACCGTCGTGCGACATTTGCACACAGTGGGGAAAGTTTCAGACATCAGGTGCACAGGTACCACACGCTCTGAGCCAAAATCACAAAAATTAAGAGGCGTCTTTATGTGCATCTCTGCTTGCTCATCATCAGTTTCTTGTGAACAACACCGAGCATTCCCTTCCTGTGCGATTACTGGTGACGAGAAATGGTGCCTTCGTGCTAACGTAAGGAAAATAGAGGAATGGTTGAGCCAAACAAAGACCTGTGTGAATCTACAAAAGATAATGTTACACATTTGGTGGAACAATGACAGTGTGATGTACTGAGGATTGCATCCCCAAAGTGTAACCATCACTGCTGACATTTATTATCGAGAGCTGAGACATCTTGCAAACATAGTCCGAGAACAACAACCGGGAAGACAGCACGAAGAGATGCTACACCACAATAATGCTCATCCGCATTCTACTAGACGTACAAAAAACACTGTGCGGGAGTTGAGTTGGGAAGTCATTCTGCACCTACCTTACTCACCTGATACCGTGCCCTCACATTTTCTTCTTTACCATTCTCTGTTGAACAGCCTTCGAGAAATATGTGACTGTAGGCTTTCCCGGCGTAAACTATTAATGAAGGTTTCTCGGGTCTTCTGGCAAAGATGGGTAGTATGACACTTCCCAAAACATCGTGAGATATCAACGCTACCACCCGGCTGGAGACCCGAGAAACCTCCGTCGGCCTTCAAGGAACTTCTTTTCCAGACGAAAATGTGCTCCTAACGTGGCTCGACGAGTTCTTCCCTGAAAACCAAGTGATTTCTAGTCGAGAAATTGAAAAGTGAACCCAGCATTGGCAGACTATTGTAAATGGTGGAGGAGAATATATTATTGATGACAAAAGTCTCTGTTATGTGCATTTGTCGTGTTTATTAAATTTATGGAAAAATGCTATGAACTCGTGCGTCAAGATAATTACATATACATCAATACTCTGCAGGCCACCATACTGTGTGTGGTGGATGGTACCTAATACCACTACTTGTCATTTCCCCTCCTGTTCCACTCTGAAATAGAGCGAGGGTAAAACAAATGTCTGTACGCCTCCGTATGAGCCCCAAATTTCTCGTATCTTATCTCCGTGGCCCTTATGCGCCATATACGTCGGTGGCAGTAGAATTGTTGGGCGGCAGTTAGCTTCAAACGCCGGTTGTCTAAATTTTCTCAATGGGGTTTCTCGAAAAGAATGTCATCTTCCCTGTGAGGATTCCCATTTGAGTTCCTGAAGCACCTCTGTAACACGTACTTGTTTCTTGAACCTACCGGTAACAAATCTAGCAGCCTGCCTCTCAGTTGCTTTGATGTCTTCCTTCAGTGCAACCGTACAGAACCCAAACATTCGAGCAATACTCAAGAATAGGTCATACCAGTGTCCTATATGCGGTGTCCTTTACAGGTGTACCACTCATTCCTAAAATTCTCCCAATAAATCGAAGCTGACAATTTGTGTTCCCTACCACAGTTCTCACATGCTCATTCCACCTCACATTGCTCTCCACTCGCCAGCATTACGCCCAGATATTTGACGGTGTCAAGCAGGACACAGGGAAAATATATATAAAGAATAAAGATGCTGTGACTTACCAAACGAGAAAGCTTTGGTAGATAGACACAATAAAAAACACACACACACACACACACACACACACACACACACACATCCATCCGCACATATACAGACACAGGCAAACACATGTAAAGGCAAAGAGGTTGGGCAGAGATGACAGTCGAGGCAGAAGTACAGGGGCAAAGATGTTGTCGAATGACAAGTAATGTACGAGGGGGGGGGCAACTTGAAATTAGCGGAGGTTGAGGCCTGGTGGGTAACGGGAAGAGAGAGTATATTGAAGGGCAAGTTCCCATCTCCGGAGTTCTGATAGGTTAGTGTCAGAGGGAAGTATCCAGATAACCTGGACGATGTAACACTGTGCCAAGATGTGCTGGCCGTGCACCAAGTCATGTTTAGCCACAGGGTGATCCTCATTACCAACAAACACTGTCTGCCTGTGTCCATTCATGCGAATGGACAGTTTGTTGCTGGTCATTCCCACATAGAAGGCTTCACAGTGTAGGCAGGTCAGTTGGTAAATCACGTGGGTGCTTTCACACGTGGCTCTGCCTTTGATTGTGTACACCTTCCGGCTTACAGCACTGCAGTAGGTGGTGGTGAGAGGGTGCATGGGACAGGTTTCACATCGGGGGCAGTTGCAAGGGTAGGAGCTGGAGGGTAGGAAAGGTGATTTGGGGATTTCATAGGGATGAACCGAGAGGTTATGAAGGTTAGGTGGACGGCGGAAAGACACTCTTGGTGGAGTGGGGAGGATTTCATGAAGGGTGGATCTCATTTCAGGGCAGGATTTGAGGAAGTCGTATCCCTCCTGGAGAGCCACATTCAGAGTCTGATCCAGTCCCGGAAAGTATCTTGTCACAAGTGGGACACTTTTGGGATTCTTCTGTGGGAGGTTCTGGGTTTGAGGGGATGAGGAAGTGGCTCCGGTTATTTGCTTCTGTACCTGGTCGGGAGGGTAGTTGCGGGATGCGAAAGCTGTTTTCAGGTTATTGGTATAATGGTTCAGTGATTCAGGACTGGAGCAGATTCGTTTGCCACGAAGACCTAAGCTGTAGGGAAGGGACCGTTTGATATGGAATGGGTGGCAGCCGTCATAATGGAGGTACTGTTGCTTGTTGGTGGGTTTGATGTGGACGGATGTGTGAAGCTGGCCATTGGACAGATGGAGGTCAACGTTGAGGAAAGTGGCATGGGATTTGGAGTAGAACCAGGTGAATCTGATGGAACCAAAGGAGTTGAGGTTGGAGAGGAAATTCTGGAGTTCTTCTTCACTATGAGTCCAGATCATCAATAAATCTGTACCAAACTTTGGGTTGGCAGGCTTGGGTAACCAAGAAGGCTTCCTCTAAGTGACCTGTAAATAGGTTGGCATACGAGGGGGACATCCTGGTACCCATGGCTGTTCCCTTTAATTGTTGGTATGTCTGGCCTTCAAAAGTGAAGGCGTTGTGAGTTAGGATGAAGCTGGTTAAGGTAATGAGGGAAGAGGTTTTAGGTAGGGTGGCAGGTGATCTGCGTGGAAGGAAGTGCTCCATCGCAGTGAGGCCCTGGACGTGTGGGATATTTGTGTATAATGAAGTGGCATCAGTGGTTACAAGGATGGTTTCCGGGGGTAACAGATTCATCAGACAATTGTTAGCCTCATTTTCATAATCTGCCACCACATAACCAGTCCTTTTAATACATTTACACGCAGTTTTTTCACAATTTTCCCGAATTTCTCCACCCTTAAAGTGTTTTGGAGGCAACACAACTACCCAACCTTTGTACACATCATTGTTTACCAACCTAAGTTCACCACAGGATCAACATAGCTCAGCTTAAACCAACACTTTTCGAAACTCTAGTTGCTTTCTAGTTCACCTTTATCTCTCCCCATATATTTTTATTTTCACTTTAGCCTCATGTTACACTTTCCACCTTCTAATAACATGTCACCCTCACAACATCCCCACGACGACCCCATTAAGTTTTATTTACATTCCCTCCACAAACATGCCTCCACCCTAGCCGGATTACGCTCCCATATTTTATTTACTCAGGCTTGTCTGACATTTGGCATCACCCCCAAAGGCCTCACACTTAAAGTTCCCATCTCTGGCTGTAACACTTCTTTCCATCAGTCCCTATACCAGTTCCAAACCGAACAATCCATTGCCCTCACACACCTAATCCTTCACCTACACATCAACTCAGCCAATGAATACACCTGTCAACTCCTATCCCTAATCAGAGTCTTCAATCTTCCCTCTCCCACATCCACACCGACTGTTCAGAGCATCCTCCTACAGGCCAACCGCAAATTAGAACAGCATGTCACCTTCCACCTCAAAAAACTATCCAATCTCCTGGTTTTCCACCTCCGGAGAGAGAACTCACTCACCCTCCACAACCTCCAACAAACCTCAACCTCCTCTCATTGCATATAGACCCAGTCTCTCCCATCTACTCAATCTCCCACTTCCAGCGCCACTCCCCCCAAAACCTCAAAATTCTAGTCAACACAATCTGGAACCACAACACCCCAATTCAGTAGCTAACTTTCCTCCAAAACTCTCTCCCAGTCCGAAACCTCTGTCCTATCCAAAGGCCTCACCTTCAGCCCTACTCCCAGATTCAACCAAACAGCCCTCATCAAAGATTTACTGTCCTACACTCGTAGTCTCTGCTGGAAATATCACTTTGCCACGAAGAAAAATAATCCTAATCCTAATCCTACTCCTAACGATCCAACTCCCCAAGACACTATCCAAATTGAACCCTGCCTGGAACAGTTCCGTTCTCCATCACAGCGGGACCCACCTCCTCTTCCTCAAAATCACCCTCTCCAAACCTTCCAGGAATTTCTCACTTCCAGCCTTGCCTCTCAATCTTTCTTGAAAAACCTTAATCCTACTCCCAACATCACCACTGCTGAAGCCCAGGCTATCCGTGATCTGAAGGCTGACCGATCCATCGTCATTCTTCCGGCTGACAAGGGTTCCACGACCGTGGTACTTGATCATCGGGAGTATGGGGCTGAGGGACTGCATCGGCTTTCAGACAACACTACATACAAAGTTTGCCAAGGTAATCCCATTCCTGACGTCCAGGCGGAGCTTCAAGGAATCCTCAGAACCTTAGGCCCTCTACAAAACCTTTCACCTGACTCCATCAACCTCCTGACCCCACCAACACCCTGCACCCCTACCTTCTTCCCACTTCCTAAAATTCACAAACCCAAACATCGCAGCCGACCCATTGCAGCTGGTTACCAAGCCCCCACAGAACGTATCTCTGCCTATGTAGATCAACACCTTCAACCTATTAGATGCAGTCTCCCATCCTTCATCAAAGACACCAACCACTTTCTCGAACACCTGGAATCCTTACTGAATCTGTTGCCCCTGGAAACCGTCCTTGTAACCATTGATGCCACTTCCTTATACACAAATATCCCACACGTCCAGGGCCTCACTGCGATGGAGCACTTCCTTTCACGCCAATCACCTGCCACCCTACCTAAAACCTCTTTCCTCATTACCTTAGCCAGCTTCATCCTAACTCACAACGCCTTCACTTTTGAAGGCCAGATGTACCAACAATTAAAGGGAACAGCCATGGGTACCAGGATGGCCCCCTCGTACGACAACCTATTTACTGGTCGCTTAGAGGAAGCCTTCTTGGTTACTCAGGCCTACCAACCCGAAGTTTGGTACAGATCTATTGATGACATCTTCATGATCTAGACTCACAGTGAAGAAGAACTCCAGAATTTCCTCTCCAACCTCAACTCCTTTGGTTGCATCAGATTCACCTGGTCCTACTCCAGATCCCATGCCACTTTCCTCGACGTTGATCTCCATCTGTCCAATGGCCAGCTTCACACATCCGTCCACATCAAACCCACCAACAAGCGACAGTACCTCCATTATGACAGCTGCCACCCATTCCATATCAAACGGTCCCTTCCCTACAGCTTAGGTCTTCGTGGCAAACGAATCTGCTCCAGTCCTGAATCACTGAACCATTACACCAATAACCTGAAAACAGCTTTCGCATCCCGCAACTACCCTCCTGACCTGGTACAGAAGCAAATAACCGGAGCCACTTCCTCATCTCTTCAAACCCAGAACCTCCCACAGAAGAATCCCAAAAGTGCCCCACTTGTGACAAGATACTTTCCGGGACTGGATCAGACTCTGAATGTGGCTCTCCACCAGGGATAAGACTTCCTCAAATCCTGCCCTGAAATGAGATCCATCCTTCACGAAATCCTCCCCACTCCACCAAGTGTGTCTTTCCGCTGTCCACCTAACCCTCGTAACCTCTCGGTTCATCCCTATGAAATCCCCAAACCACCTTCCCTACCCTCTGGCTCCTACCCTTGTAACTGCCCCCAGTGTAAAACCTGTCCCGTGCACCCTCCCACCACCACCTACTGCAGTGCTGTAAGCCGGAAGGTGTACACAATCAAAGGCAGAGCCACGTGTGAAAGCACCCACATGAATTATCGAATGACCTGCCTACACTGTGAAGCCTTCTATGTGGGAAGACCAGCAACAAACTATTCATTCGCATGAACTGACACAGGCAGACAGTGTTTGTTGGTAATGAGGATTACCCTGTGGTTAAACATGCCTCGGTGCACGGCCAGCACATCTTGGCACAGTGTTACACCGTCCGGGTTATCTGGATACTTCCCACTAATAGCAACCTATCAGAACTACGGAGATGGGAACTTGCCCTTCAATATATTCTCTCTTCCCGTTACCCACCAGGCCTCAGCCTCCGCTAATTTCAAGTTGCCGCCCCTCGTACATCACTTTTCATTGGACAACTTCTTTGCCCCTGTACGTCTGCCTCGACTGACATCTCTGCCCAACCTCTTTGCCTTCACATATGTCTGCCTGTGTCTGTATATGTGCGCATGGATACGTGTGTGTGTGTGCGAGGGTATACCTGTCCTTTTTTCCCCCTAAGGTAATTCTTTCCGCTCCCGGGGTCGGAATGACTCCTTACCCTCTCCCTTAAAACCCACATCATTTCGTCTTTCCCTCTCCTTCCCTCTTTCCTAATGAAGCAATCGTGGATTGCGAAAGCTTGATATTTTTGTGTGTGTGTGTGTGTGTGTGTGTGTGTGTGTGTGTGTGTGTCAGTTTGTTTGTTTTTTATTTATTGTGTGTCTACCAGCGCTTTCCCATTTGGTAAGTCACAGCATTTTTTAATATATTTTTCAGCAGAATATGAAGGAAAGGCTGGCCACAAAATGTGATTAATTCTTACGTTAGTGGCATAAAGGTGTATCTTGTTAACAGTTGTTCATTGGCTTCCACATTCTATCCTCCTATTGGCTGCCTGCATCTTATAGGTTACTACTATGAACAAACGCACAGATGGCCCTCCCTTTGTAAAGTTTAGCTAGGTCGATGCAATGAGATACATTGGTAAGTGCAAAGCAGGTAGAACTGAGCTTTATGGTTAACTTATCCAGACCTGTCACGTCTGTTGCAGGACGGTGTCACGTTCACTCTCAGCGGCTGCCGAGTGCGGCCAGCCAATCTCTACGACAGCATCTGAGGACTCGGTGTCCCCTGTGGTATGCCGATACTGCTGCCAGCCTGATATTATTCGAACCTGTCTGAGCTGCTTTTGTGTCAGTGTTACAGATCTGTAAAAGCTGAACTGCTCAAAATGTATCTATCACAATTCTGTCTGCAAGTTACTGCGGTGCGACATTTCGCACAATCGGGAGAAGTACAAATGGCAGTTTGTTATGTATCGACTCACTAAACACGGAAGTTGTTCTCTTTTTTGTTTAAAAAGCTAAGATGTCAGAAACATTCTGATGGTTAACACACACTTTAGTAACAATAAATACTGGATAGCTCTCTTCGTATGAAGGGAGAATTTTGAGTTTAAAAGAGGTACTTGTGCCAAAAACAGTTGAATATGTTTCATAAACTTGCTGAGTGTACAGGGATTGTAAATACAGATGTGTTCCATAAAAGAATGCTGGGCATTTATATTTGTAACATAATTACAGAGTGTAATTCACAAAGTTTTTGATCCAGGTCGTGAATGATTACTGAAAATGGAGCAGAATTTTTCCTTGTAATGTTTTCAGAAATAAAACGATGAGGATTTATTGTCTGAGTATAATGATATATAATAGTTTACTGCTTTGGTGAGAGCAATATATTTTTTGTGCTGCTGTGTAACTTATCATTACTAACTTGTAAATATTTGTTTTTATCTTGTTTACTGTTAAAAAAAAATAGATGTTGAAACCACAAGAGTGTATTTTACCACGATTGGAGTATGTTGTGTTTTTCTGTGGAAAGAGACGAAGACTGTGAGTGAAGTTTATGTTCGTTTCTTGTTTCTAAACTTTTATAAAGCTTTAATTAAAAAAAAGAGGGATATGCAATAATTGTATGTTCATTCTGCTTAAAATTATGCACACAAGAGGATAATTAATTCCTCATTGTGTTTGTCAGAATTCCTTCCTCTTCCCCACTTAGAATGTATTATTTATGTGCTTTAAGTTTGAAATTTTTGTACAACAGATGTTTACTGTGATGGAACCCATAGACTTGAAGGAAGAAAGTAATAACATACTTCATAAAATGTTCATTTGATTGGCTTCTCTTTTCTTGCAAACTAATACCTTGAGGGAAATAGAAATGCTAATGAGAATGCAAGAACTAGTTTTGGGAAATATAAATCTGCAAGTACTCCATTTCTTTCTCACACACTAATTTACTTTTTGCCAAATAATACCTCATTTACGGTTCTTGTGGATTTTCCACTTATAATTGTCTGTGACATGGCATTGTTTCTTCAGCTACTTGTGTTCATTTAATCTTTAAATTGGCTCAATTGTATGAATACAGAGTTTTACATGTAAATTACTGTGATGGGTGGTAGAACAAACAAATCTCTGTATTTTAAAATAATTTTTATTCAGTTTCAGCCATTTGAATTCATCTTACATGGGGAGTATAGTGTGTTCATTCTAAAAATATGCGAAGCATGTGCAATTTCAAAACAGAACCATAGTTCAAAAAACGGTTAAACCTCTTTCATACATAGAAGTGAGGCAGTCCTGTCTAAGGCAGTTATCAAAACTTACTTTACAGACACACAGTCAGCCAATAGAGTTGTAGTATCTACAGATTGATCATTCAGATGTGCTGAATGACAATTTTTGTCACCAACATAAATTGCTTCTCTAACAACCCTACCTCAACAAAGGTCAATTTAATAATGATTGTGGTGTTGCTCACGCTGCTAAATACTGCATTTTCAGGCAACAACAAAGTTATTATGTGGCAGGTGTCATTAGAGGACAGTTAATAAAGTTATTTCATGTAATAATGAATGAACTAGGCACTCATCTTTTCGTGTTTCCCACGCTGGTCTCGTAAAATCATGGCACAATCGTCGAAAATCTAGGTGGTGATGATTCCAAGCTCAGATGCAAAGAAGCCTAGATTTTATTATGCAATATTCAAAAGTTTTATAGATGTGTTTCACAAACCATTTTTGAAGATTCAACCTTTGAAAGTTAGCACAATGGTGATGTAAAAAAAAAAAAGTAATCAACACTCCAAATTCAAGTTACACTTCTTTTTTATTGCTTTTGTTGCAATGGCACGTAACACACAAAACATCACTTCACAATACAAAACATACTTGAAAACATCTTCCTCACTGTTAAAGTTCACATTTTATAAACTGGCTACAATATGCGTCTTTCCAACATGACGTCCAAGACTTGACCTTCTCAAAGTCCAACTCTCTAACTAAGTAATAATCGCTTACGCGCCCAAAAATCAAGAGTTACAAGTACATCAAAGATCATAGTGACAAAAGAAAGAATACACATAAGAATAATATCATTGCAACATAAACATATCGATGTATCAAAGTATCTCTACATTAATGAAATCAAATCTGAATGTTGTCACAGAAATATGTTAACTACTTTACAGAAACACAGTAAAACATTGCTGGTATCGAGAGGTTCAGGTGAGGTACCGTAATGGTTACGTAATTCAAGTACCATTACACTTCCCAAACCATGTGATTTTGTGGTGCTTATATCTGAATGTTAACTGCTCTTCCTTCTACGTATTTCAACTTGCTTTCATATTTTGACTTGCTTTTGCGACAATTGTTTACCACTGTTGTTACTTATAGATGTGGAAGCAGTACAGATATATGTAACAGTGTTTCAATTTTGGGGTAAACTGTACAACCCAGTGTGTCAGTCTGTGTTGACCCCAATGCACAAATAATTTTTCTTTTCTTTTCTTGTTAAGGTTTTACATTCAGATGGCTTTGATACACAGCTTTCAAGATGTGTAGGTGAGAAAATACAAATTGGATTTCACGTGATCTATATTTTCAAAACCTGTTTACTGGAAGACACGATTCTGTTCAAGGTACTGTGTTATTTTTGCTACAACAGAAGAATGTCAGGGATGTTGGACAGTAGTATTGTGGATCATTTATGCTACCTTTCTTGTGCACAGATGTGACTTGTGATTTCTTCCAACTGCTGGACACAATTTGTCATTCGAGGAATTTCAGTATGTTGCTGTTGTCTTCAGTCCTGAGACAGGTTTGATGCAGCTCTCCATGCTAATCTATCCTGTGCAAGCTCCTTCATCTCCCAGTACCTACTGCAACCTACATCCGTCTGAATCTGCTTAGTGTGTTAATCTCTTGGTCTCCCTCTATGATTTTTTCCCTCCACGCTGCCCTCCAATGCTAAATTTGTGATCCCTTGGTGCCTCAGAACATGTCCTACCAACTGATCCCTTCTTCTAGTCAAGTTGTGCCACAAACTCCTCCCCACTTCTACTCAATACCTCATTATTAGTTATGTGATCTACCCATCTAATCTTCAGCATTCTTCTGTAGCACCACATTTCAAAAGCTGCCATTCTCTTCTTGTCTAAACTATTTATCGTCCATGTTTCACTTCCATACATGGCTACACTCCATACAAATACTTTCAGAAACGACTTCCTGACACTTAAATCTATACTCGATGTTAACAAATTTCTCTTCTTCAGAAACGCTTTCCTTGCCATTGCCAGTCTACATTGGCAAGGAAAGCATTTCTGAAGAAGAGAAATTTGTTAACATCGAATGTAGATTTAAGTGTCAGGAAGTCATTTCTGAAAGTGTAGTATATTAGTATATTATAATTAATAATTAGTATATTATAATTAAAAGATGAGCTAACTCTGATGAAAATTTTGTGTAGTGTGTGATAGGGAATTAATTCGACCCTGGGGGCTTGTTCAGTTTCACAAATTTGAGCTGTTTCCCAAGACTACTGACACTCATCTCTCTGTCATGCCTTTACATTGGTGTCAGTGTTATTATTGAGGAGTGCTCCTTCTTAAAGGAACATTTAAAATCTTTGACTTTGTGTACTTACCCTCCAGTTTGTTCCTTTTGCCATTCAGAAATATATCTACCCAAACAATGGTGCCAAATACAATCTTTGCAAATGGCCAGAGTTTCTTTGGGTTTTCTGACAGGTTTTACATAAAGTAACTGCTGTGTTAGTTGGTGAAAGCAGCTTGATGGATTGCCCTTCTGAAGACATAGCACTTTTCATTTAGTGTCTATTACTCCACGTGCTTTGTTTTATACCTGTTGTGCAGTAGTTAATGTTTAAATAAAGTTTCTCTACTTGGACAGTATACTGTGAAGGGTCCTTCTCATCATGGCCTGTTTTGTTAGATACATATCAGTCAAGTGCTTTATTAATTATTATTCTAAATGCTTACACAGTTTTTTCTAATATCTCATGCCGAAAGCTAAAGGCTTAAAGTTCTCCCTTGAGATGTACACTGCTGCTTCTTCATCTAATTTACTGAATGTGTAATTCTTTCTACATGCTGTAGTTGTAGTTTGTCTTGCAGTAAGCATTTGTGCTACACTTGTCTTACAGTGACAGGTTGAATGTGAGCACCGTCTAAGAGATCAGGCCTATTTGTTGCCATCACATCTAACATACAGGGTGTTACAAAAAGGTACGGCCAAACTTTCAGGAAACATTCCTCACACACAAATAAAGAAAAGATGTTATGTGGAGATGTGTCCGGAAATGCTTAATTTCCATGTTAGAGCTCATTTTAATTTTGTCAGTATGTACTGTACTTCCTCGATTCACCGCCAGTTGGCCCAATTGAAGGAAGGTAATGTTGACTTCGGTTCTTATGTTGACATGCGACTCATTGCTCTACAGTACTAGCATCGAGCACATCAGTACGTAGCATCGACAGGTTAGTGTTCATCACGAACGTGGTTTTGCAGTCAGTGCAATGTTAACAAATGTGGAGTTGGCAGATGCCCATTTGATGTACGGATTAGCACAGGGCAATAGCCGTGGCGCGGTACGTTTGTATCGACACAAATTTCCAGAACGGAGGTGTCCCGACAGGAAGACGTTTGAAGCAATCGATCGGCGTCTTACGGAGCACGGAACATTCCAGCCTACGACTCGCGACTGGGGAAGACCTAGAACGACGAGGACACCTGCAATGGACGAGGCAGTTCTTCGTGCAGCTGACGATAACCCTAATGTCAGGGTCAGAGAAGTTGCTGCTGTACAAGGTAACGTTGACCACGTCACTGTATGTAGAGCGTTACAGGAGAACCAGTTGTTTCCGTACCGTGTACAGCGTGTGCAGGCACTATCGGCAGCTGATTGGCCTCCACGGGTACACTTCTGCGAATGGTTCATCCGACAATGCGTCAATCCTCATTTCAGTGCAAATGTTCTCTTTACAGATGAGGCTTCATTCCAACGTGATCAGATTGTAAATTTTCACAATCGACATGTGTGGGCTGATGAGAATCCGCACGGAATTGTGCAATCACGTCATCGACACAGATTTTCTGTGAACGTTTGGGCAGGCATTGTTGGTGATGTCTCGATTGGGCCCCACGTTCTTCCACCTACGATCAATGGAGTGCGTTATCATGATTTCATACGGGATACTCTACCTGTGCTGCTAGAACACGTGCCTTTACAAGTACGACACAACATGTGGTTCATTCACGATGGAGCTCCTGCACATTTCAGTCAAAGTGTTCGTACGCTTCTCAACAACAGATTCGGTGACCGACGGATTGGTAGAGGTGGACCAATTCCGTGGCCTCCACACCCTCCTGACCTCAACCCTCTTGACTTTAATTTATGGGGGCATTTGAAAGCTCTCGTCTACGCAACCCCGGTACCAAATGTAGAGACTCTTCGCGCTCGTATTGTGGACGGCTGTGATACAATACGCCATTCTCCAGGGCTGCATCAGCGCATCAGGGATTCCATGTGACGGAGGGTGGATGCACGTATCCTCGCTGACAGAGGACATTTTGAACATTTCCTGTAACAAAGTGTTTGAAGTCACGCTGGTACGTTCTGTTGCTGTGTGTTTCCATTCCATTCCATGATTAATGTGATTTGAAGAGAAGTAATAAAATGAGCTCTAACATTGAAAGTAAGCGTTTCCAGACACATGTCCACATAACGTATTTTCTTTCTTTGTGTGTGAGGAATGTTTCCTGAAAGTTTGGCCGTACCTTTTTGTAACATCCTGCAGTTGCAGCATGAGTCTTACCCAATGCTTAGAGTAGGGTTGGGAAATGTACGTTCTAGACAGCTGAGATTTCCTCTAAAGATTCTGGTTATATTGGGGAGGGGGGGGGGGGGGGGCAGTCCGATGATCGATAGGACACCATTAAAAGTTTATGCCCACTCTTGGTACTGAGTCTTACTCAAATAATTTTGCATGGAGTTGCAAATTCTATATCTGTGGGTGTTTCTTAACAATTGTGACAAAACTAACACATCTACTTGCCATTAGCCTATAATTGTGGTATACACTTAGATTTACACTGAAGCTGTCACTGCTGCATTTGGTTTTAGCCAGACAATATTAAATGAGTTCCACAGCTCTTGAGGAGCAACTCTGACATTTGTGTTGCAGATGCTTAGGCGTCTGATATCTTAATAATCTCATCCTTGTCTCTGGGTTACAGTAAAGCTTTGTGAATTTGTGTAGCTGTAGTTACTATAGTTATCTGGGCTGGGTGGAGTGTCAATCAATCTAAAAAACTCTTGCTTGCCTCCACATACAGTCAGTTACTCTGACATCTAGCGCATCCTCGACTCATTTAAGGAGCTCTTACAGTTCTCAGCTCTGTGGCATAAATGAAGAAAGTAACCATTAGAACATCACGGTCCTGGCAAAGCCTCTCGTTAAAGACTTGCACTTAACTCAAAAGGGGGGGGGGGCACAATTAGGTCCATGGGCAGTGGTGCAGATTGTCAGTTTTATTGAAATTCCATGCACAAGGCCGGTCTTCCGTAATTTAACAGCCGGTAGCTGGAACAATCTGAGAACAACCTCGGGTCCTCGACAATACGTGTTGTTGTTCTTAACACTGTGTGCCACAATCTGTTGCTGGTTGCACCCTACTGCTGTCTCAATAACTGCCAGAACGGCCTCTTTGACACGTCATATGAGGCCCCGATACAGAGATTCTGAACACACAACACGATCCTTCACATCCCTAATGAGAAATGTTCGAACTGCTGACTGTTAACAAACTCTTTCCCTTTTGTTTTTACTTTCCTCAGACGAGGGATACACCAGGATCCCTACAGATTAACTATATCACAATGGCTCAGTTTTGATTTCATTTGAAGATAGCACCCCAAACCTGTTGGCAAGTGTGAAGACAGTTGTATTTTCTGTATCTGAAAAGTAATTCTGTGGCACACAAAGGATTGCTAATTCCCTCGACAAACGAGAGGGATAGAGCTGTGGTTAATACACTGGACTCACATTCGGAACACATTCAAACTCGCATCTGGCCATCTCGGTTTAGGTTTTCTGTGATTTCACTAACTAGCTTAAAGCAAATGTCGGTACGTTTCCCTTGAAGGGACACTGTCGGTGTCCTCCTCCGTCCTTCCCTAATCCGAGCTTGCGCTCTGTCTCTAATGACACCATTGACGGGACGTCAAACACAAGAACAAATTTCGTCCTCTGTACTTCAGAAGTGTCGAACACTTTAAAATGTCACCTCCACCCCACAAGGCGCACAATTGCGTTCTGCGACCCACATATGAGCTCTGAGCTACTTATCAAAATTTGATTTTACATTCAGCTCTTTCAGCTGTGTAAGCTCAGGAGCAGAATGTGGGCATTTCGTCGGTTAACTGCTATTCTCACTAAAAGAAGCCCTTTGGAAAATTCTGATTCCTATCGGTGATGTGGCGCACTGGATTCGCATTTGGAAGGAGAGTGGTTAAGACATGGCAGTACATGGAAATTAAGGCTGTAATGATGAGTCTACACGACTCCATGTTACTTCCATGTCATTGTTACGCCTTAGTATCTGATGGGTACAAGGCGCACACACACCACCTTTATGTTGGCAGTGCCAAGAGAAAAATTAATACATAGGTATTTTCCATCACAACCCCCTCTCCTCATCAAGTCCTTACCACTTTCTCTTTAAACAATCCCCCCCCCCCCACACACACACACACACTGATGAAGGGTGGCGCAAAGTTTCCAATTTTGGCTGCAGAGGGGTGTGACACACAAGAGTTTTGGAACCTATGGTATAGATGGTTTCAAAAAGTCGATCCCACTGCTGGAGAACTCTCCTTGTAAGTGTGTTGGAAAGGTTTAATCCTGCTACAGTCACATTCTTTTAAGGCATCTGTATGCCAGTCATATGATAGAGATTTTCCATCTTTCATATATTTTTTGTTTCATGTTAAGTGTAAGAAAAATCATCTGCTATTGCTGTTCTCAGTGCCACAAGTATGCTCTCTTGAGCAAATATATATATATATTTGTGTGATTTATGTCAGCAAGCTTTTAATTAAAGGAATTAAAAAGAAAACTGACACACAGAAATAACTCACAATTTCTTATTTATCTGTTTTCTAAAACACAGTATCTCCACTTTTATCCTTAGTCAGAACAGAAGAATTTGGTTTAAAATGTTTGTGTTGTATGAATTTACTGTCACTTTAGTGAGACAGCATCTTAACTAACAATTCAATCAACAAGCTAATTGATATCTAGCCGGGAACACATGGGGCATGGGAGGGCAGAGGGGACAAAAATTAAGGATGTAAGTAACACAACACAATATAGATTGCGTCATGTCTTAAAATGGGGGGAGGGGGGAAGACACATTACGATACCACTTGTAAAAAACACCATCCTGCCATCACGAGATGCAGCAGAAATCGACAAATTATGTACTGTATTACCCTAATTTCTAAGTATGTGTAATTTATAAAATCAGTGTTGTGCACAATGCTAGATGCCCTTTAACTGCTGATAAAAATTACGAATGAACTTCTCCTGTATCCATTACATTCAGCAGACAAAAGTCATCGGACACCATTTCTTCTCACCACAGATACTGCAGTGGCCGACGGCCTTCAGTTAATGACCGAGAGCAGCAGCATTTGCGTAGAGTTGTCAGTGCTAACAAACAAGCAACAACGTGTGAAATAACTGCAAACAATGTAGGATGTACAACAAACAGATGCGGTAAGACAGTGTGGCGAAATTTGGTGTCGACGGGCTATGGCAGCACCTCTCCTGCGCTCATGATCATATCAGTTGGATCCTAGACAAATGAAAAAATGTGGCCTGGTCAGATGAGCCCAGATTGCAGTTGGTAAGAGCTGATAGTAGGGGTCTAGTGTGGTGCAGACCCCACAAAGTCATGCATCCAAACTGTCAACAGCGGACTGTGCAAACTGGTGGTGGTCCTATAAAGGTTTGGGACCTCTGGTCCAAGTGAAGCAATTTTTATACTGTTTTGAATGACAATTTGAGCAAATGATTTGGCCACGCAGCTCACACAACACGAATCCGACGAACATTTATGGGACATACTCGAGAGGTCAGGTCGTGCACAAATCCTGCACCTCTCAATATTTCTGTAGGGGATTTCCAATGACTTGTCCAGAACATGCTAAGTTCAGTTGCTGCATTACGCTGGGCAAAAAGAGGTGCGACATGATATTACGAGGAATCCCACGACTTTTGTCACTTCAGTGTAAATGTAGCAATGATGCAGTGGAAAATCCAGGATTGAATGTAACAATATTCCAGAAGGAAAGTTGCTACTCACCACATTGCAGAGATGCCGAGTCGCGATAGGCACAACAAAAATATTCACACAATTATAGCTTTTAGCCATGAAGGCCTTTGTCACCAATAGACACACATACACACACGCACACTCACGCGAACACAACTTGCACACACGTCTGCAGTCTCAGGCAACTGAAACCACACTTAATGGCCGAAAGCTATAATTGTGTGAATCTTTTTGTTGTGCCTATCGCGACTCGGCATCTCTGCTATACGGTGAGTAGGAACTTTCCTTCTCATAATATCGTAACAATGATACAATGTAAAAGGCAGAATACATTTTTATACATAAGAGGTGCTGCCATCTGGAAAGTACGAGTAGTCGATCTTTGCACAGCTAGGTGGCGAGAGCTGCATATCTGACGAGTCAGTGTGTGGAGTGGCATTCAGCTGGGAGGACGTGTTGCGTGTCCACAGTGATTTCCATAATACTCTGTGTTTGGTGTGTGGCGATTTTACGATGGATCCGCGAACAGAACAGCGCATGAGTGTCAAATTCTGTGTGAATCTTGGTAAAAGTGCTACAGATCCAGAGACAATTGTCCCAGTGGAAGAGCCCAGGCTCTCCGAGGAGAAAAAAAAATAAATAAATAAAGAGCGAGACAGGTGATGAGCAAAGTGACGACCATGATCATCTTTTACTTTGATACTGAGGGAATTGTGCACAGAGGATTCGACCCCCCCAACCAAACAGTGAATTCTGCGTACTACTGTGACGTTTTGCAACGGCTCCGTAAAAACGTGCGGTGACGACGGCCCGAACTTTGACGTCTAGGGAACTGGCTGCTGCATCACAACAACATGCCCTGTCACACGTCCTTGCTTCCCAGGACCTTTTTGGCAAAGACAACATGGCGGTTGTACCCCACCCACCGTACTCGTCAGATTTGGCACCTTGCGACTTTGCGCTATTCCCAAAACTGAAACTCAAGTTGAAAGGCAGTGTGTTCGACACTCATTCAAGAAGCATCGCTGGCACCTTCAAAGAACAGGACTTCCAGAAAACGTTTCACTAGTGGCAGAATCACTGGGACCAGTGTGTACGTGCGGATGGGAACTAGTTCGACGGTGATGGTGACAGTCAGTCCAAAGGTAAGGTTTTCAACAGAAGGCAGCACCAGTCCAGAAAATTTTGGATAGCACCTCGTATTTGGTATCTGAAGTGATGCACTGCATATAAGCTTTTAGGTTGTCAGTCAAAGCTGCACAGATACACACATTATGGAGTTCAGAAGACCTTCTGGGTGTGAAGTGAAATGGTTCCTCCCCTCGCTCCCTCACACGCTGTGGCTGCCTGCAGTTTGTGTTATCGGCCTTCCCAAAACTACCTTTCTACTAGATTTCGTACGCAGCCATGTGTTCCATTGTTTGCAGGTCATGGTCTCTGAGTTTCTAGAATTCTGTACAAACAACAGTGAGATAAAAGATATTCTAAGTGACACATCACATCTACATTGTAAGCAAAAAACCCTACCACTAATGAGGTTTTAAATTAACATGAAATATGTATAATGGTGAGAACCATGGCATATCACTAATTATATACACAGTACCAGTATTAAAAAATTATTGATACAGCAGCTACTGGTATCAATATGGAGAATTTGAACAATGTTACATATAAAATACCAATGCACTGAACAAAATAGACGATTTAATATGTTGCTCGAAGCAGTCAGATTTTGTCTAGAGCAGTTTACAATTCACACTGGAAATGCAGCAGTTCATTAAGTTGTGGACATCCTTCTCAGCTGTGGATGACACTTGTGCTGCAATACATATGGAGTAAGAAGAGAGTGGTAGGCTCCCACACCAGCTAGCCGTGGTGGGCTGTCTTGCGCTTTCAGGGCCAGAGGATTGAGGTGCCGATTCAGAAATTGCTTGTGACATCAGCAAAGAGATTTATTTTGGAAAGTAATTGTTATTAATACACATTTGCTAGCAAAAGTTGCCTTTTGACACTCTGACATTAGGAGTCTGTGAGTCATAAATAATATCTTTCAGTAATTTGTACACTACCAGGAAACATTGATATTAGTAAATGAATGAGTAACTTTGGCATAACCGAAGACATACTATCTTACACGAACTGTACCAATTTTATGCTCAAGTTACAGACTGTGCACCACAATTGGCAGTTGTCGATATGATGCCTTTTGATCTATTTATGCGGTAGACCGTGCTCTCTTACGGTCAATAACAATCAGTGTGAAAAAGTTCGTTTGACAGAGTTTCTTACATAAATGCACCATAATGGCATCCCGTGTAAAAATTATTTGCACAAAAAACTTCCTCTCATTTCCTTATGTGAAAAACAGACAGTAGTACTGCACATTCAGAATCTGACGACACTGCTATGGTTTCGCAAGGGGGCATAAAACTACAAGAGCATCTCTACGCAACAGGTAGGAAGAATTCCTGCACAATAGCTCACTAAGTCAAATCGAGGATGGACTGGCTTAATTATTGTAAGACTCGAGTGGGAAAGCAGGGCCCTTATACCGCCATCTACAGACACCTGCTAAACTGAAACATCTCCTGGAGGTTTAGTACAACTGGGCGGTTCTTGCATACTGCAAAGGTGACAATATATTTCTCTTAACAGGATTAAATCTTGGGCACTGAAGATTATCTGCGCTTCTTGGTAGTAGAGCTGAACGATTCTGACAACAGAGATGTATGTACTAGGTGACAAACAATGAATTCTCGGAACAGTACTGTGAAATCTTGTCATTTTCATGCAAAACGTGTCAAGTAAAAAGACAAAGCCCACAAGATATTTCGGTAGGAGTATATTTCCCATTACCATTTGTTGGAACAATACCATAAGAGAGACTGAAATATTCCTAGCTCAAGTGAGGGATTTGATTGCTCTCATGATTTAGGTGCCTTCTAATGAGGCACTGCTCTCTTATGCTCACCTGATACTTCCAAACTTCAGACGCTATTGCAGTCAATTAAATAAGATTTATAATCAGAAACACGTAAAAAATCCTTTGGAAGGTAGGAGACGAGATACTGGCAGAAGTAAAGCTGTGAGTACCGGGCGTGAGTCGTGCTTCGGTAGCTCAGATGGTAGAGCACTTGCCCGCGAAAGGCAAAGGTCCCGAGTTCGAGTCTCGGTCGGGCACACAGTTTTAATCTGCCAGGAAGTTTCATATATAGAGCTATTGGAACCTTATGCTGAACAAAGACACGGTGCACCAATGCAATCGACATCATTATATTGCAACAGATCTCGGTCAACTGACATGTGCATCATGTCTGTAGTATTTTCAGTAGAAGTACAAGAGGGAAAACTTTGTGCAGCACCTGGTTGTGTTAAAATATACGAGTATCATTATATATCAGTTTCATAAAAGTACGTGAAGCTTAATATTAACTACACTTTTATTTTTTACCCACAATGTGAACTACATTTTACATACTGGTAATGAACATCACTATTCTCCCACCAATGAAGTACAAACAAATCTTTCGATTCTCACTTAGATGTAAAAATTTCTTAGGAATAGCAGAAAGCTACTCCTTAACCATTTGCTCTTAACAATTTCCACTCTGTCAAGAAAAGTAACCCATCTGATATGCTATCACTTTTAATTTTCCTCGCCATTTAGCACCCAATGGAAAAAAAAGATAAAACCATCATTTAAGAGAAGTACAAAAGAAGTGTCTGTCAATTGCATCAAACCGCGAGATGTAAAATGTGTTTCACCTGCACTTTTATCGACATAACAGTAAAGAAAATAGTATTATGCATAAATTTCAGTCACCTAAAACTATCATTTACTTCCAGTTGATACTACTTTTACCGTAGGTGATGCTTTGTATACACTGTACATTTTCTGATCGTAAGTATATGGAAACCTATCAGTACAGGGTATATTACAATATATGGAGTATATCCTCCCTTCACCTTTATGGGACCTTGAATTCTTCTGGGGACACTCAATGAGGTGTCTGAAAATCTGACAGAATGGCAATCCTATTCTTTCCTCAAGAACTGGAACCAGAGAAAGTAGCGATGTTGGAGGCTGCGGTCTGGGGTGAAGTTGACATTCTACCTCGTTCTGTAGAGGTTTCACTGGGCTCAAGGTTTGGATCCTGGGCACAGGACCGTCCATTACAGGAATGTTATTGTGCCAAAACCAATACCTCACAGGTGCTTCTGTAACACATGCGCACTGTCATGCTATACAATTGAAGGACTTGGAGAGATATAGTCATAAGCCACAACTTTCACGAAATTGAGTTTTTCATATTGCGGCATTCTTAAAAATGTCTTCTTCACAATGTGTTGAAAATGTTCCATGTTACTGCAACAGATGGCAGGCTATGATGGAGTGCAGTTCTATGCTGTGCCATCTGGTGGTAGTTTCAGAAGATACATAGTCACAAGCCACGGCAAAATGGCAGGTGGGTCAGGAACATCTGAAGCGTCTTTGCGTCTTCAACACATATTTGACACAGACAGTAGTGGAAGTGAAGAGCTTGACACTTTGGATCCTGACAGTGATGAATCTTGGCATCCATCGACCAGCAGTTCCAGCTCAGATGATGTTTCGGTAAGTATACAGGGTGTTACAAAAAGGTACGACCAAACTTTCAGGGAACATTCCTCACACACAAAGAAAGAAAACACGTTATGTGGACGTGTCCGGAAACGCTTACTTTCAATGTTAGAGCTCATTTTATTACTTCTCTTCAAATCACATTAATCATGGAATGGAAACACACAGCAACAGAACGTACCAGCGTGACTTCAAACACTTTGTTACAGGAAATGTTCAAAATGTCCTCCGTTAGCGAGGATACGTGCATCCACCCCCCGTCACATGGAATCACTGATGCGCTGATGCAGCCCTGGAGAATGGCGTATTGTATCACAGCCGTCCACAATACGAGCACGAAGAGTCTCTACATTTGGTACCAGGGTTACCTAGACGAGAGCTTTCAAATGCCCCCATAAATGAAAGTCAAGAGGGTTGAGGAGGAGGAGGATACTAGTGTTTAACGTCTCGTCGACAACGAGGTCATTAGAGACGGAGCGCAAGCTCGGGTGAGGGAAGGAAATCGGCCGTGCCCTTTCAAAGGAATCATCCCGGCATTTGCCTGAAGCGATTTAGGGGAATCACGGAAAACCTAAATCAAGATGGCCGGAGACGGGATTGAACCGTCGTCCTCCCGAATGCGAGTCCAGTGTGCTAACCACTGCGCCACCTCGCTCGGTCAAGAGGGTTGAGGTCAGGAGGGTGTGGAGGTCACGGAATTGGTCCACCTCTACCAACCCGTCGGTCACCGAATCTGTTGTTGAGAAGCGTACGAACACTTCGACTGAAATGTGCAGGAGCTCCATCGTGCATGAACCACATGTTGTGTCGTACTTGTAAAGGCACACGTTCTAGCAGCACAGGTAGAGTATCCCATATGAAATCATTATAATGCGCTCCATTGAGCGTAGGTGGAAGAACATGGGACCCAATCAAGACATCACCAACAACGCCTGCCCAAACGCTCACAGAAAATCTGTGTCGATGACGCGATTGCACAAATGCGTGCGGATACTCGTCGGCCCACACATGTCAATTGTGAAAATTTACAATTTGATCACGTTGGAATGAAGCCTCATTCGTAAAGAGAACATTTGCACTGAAATGAGGATAGACACATTGTCGGATGAACCATTTGCAGAAGTGTACCCGTGGAGGCCAATCAGCTGCCGATAGTGCCTGCACACGCTGTACACGGTACGGAAACAACTGGTTCTCCTGTAGCACTCTCCATACAGTGATGTGGTCAACGTTACCTTGTACAGCAGCAACTTCTCTGACGCTGACATTGGGGTTATCGTCAACTGCACGAAGAATTGCCTCGACCATTGCAGGTGTCCTCGTCGTTCTAGGTCTTCCGCAGTCGCGAGTCATAGGCTGGAATGTTCCGTGCTCCCTAAGATGCCGATCGATTGCTTCGAACGTCTTCCTGTCGGGACACATTAGTTCTGGAAATCTGTCTCGATACAAACGTACCGTGCCACGGCTATTGCCCCGTGCTAATCTGTACATCAAAGTGGCATCTGCCAACACCGCATTTGTAAACATTGCACTGACTGCAAACCCACGTTCGTGATGAACACTAACCTTTTGATGCTACGTACTGATGTGCTTGATGCTAGTCTGTAGAGCAATGAGTCGCATGTCATCACAAGCAACGAAGTCAACATTACCTTCCTTCAATTGGGCCAACTGGCGGTGAATCGAGGAAGTACAGTACATATTGACGAAACTAAAATGAGCTCTAACATGGAAATTAAGCGTTTCCGGACACATGTCCACATAACATCTTTTCTTTATTTGTGTGTGAGTAATGTTTCCTGAAAGTTTGGCCGTACCTTTTTGTAACACCCTGTATAAAACGGTTTATATCTGGTGATTAATTTCCTGTGGCCTGTGACTGTTTCTCTCAACATTGCCAACGCATTTGACAGCCATCCTGTGTGTTAATGATGAAACTTGATGGGCACATTTATATTACTGCTTACTGGTGCAATAATGTAGTTTCAAAGGTAAAGGATGTGTAAAAAATATTCTCTCATTAATGTGATTTTAGCGAAATTTAATGTTTTGTGTGGCTTATGACTATATCTCACGCAAATTCTTAGACTATTTTGCTTTTCATATTATAGCTTGAAATAAGTAGAATAAATGAAGAATCACCAGAAAAACCAAAGCCTTCACGGAAAAGAAAGCACAATATTGATCAGTGGAAGAAAAATAAAGCAAAATGTCAACGAAATGCTGGTCAGCAGTATATGTCTTTAAAAACCCACAAGACTGTTCAGGCTGCTACTATAGGAAGTCCCTGTGCATGTTTAAATAAATGCTTCACAAAACTGTTTGGAGAGGAAGAAACATTTTTCATTCATTTTGGGACATAGGAAACTTTAATGCCCAGAGCTGTATGAAAATGGAACCGAAAAAGCAGAGGTTTGTTCACTATTTAAATAAAAATGGTTTAATATTTTGTGTATTTATTTCATTTTGTTACATTTGTCGTAATTTCTTTCAAAGCTATCCAAAAAAGACTTCCAAGAAAATATCATCCAGGGATGTTACATTTTCTTATTATGTGAGGATATACGGAATAGAAGTCATGATCTGCAAGGAAGCTTTCCTAAGCGTTCATGGCTTACAGATACATGCACAAAGAGTGAGGAATTTGCAACATCAAATGAAGCAGGGATTTGCAGTGCCAAAAGAAGATGGAAGAGGTTTGTATGTTACTCCGTGCTATAAGTTAGGGATGTACTCAAACTGAGTACGATACAAATATTTCTATTAGGAAGAGGATAAAAGCTCATCTTTTTTTTTCTTTCAGGAAAACATGGAAACTACCCACATAAATTTCAAGACGAAGTTGTACAAAGTGTTAGAAAATTTCTCAACTGCCATACCGAAATATAACAGTCATTACAGTAGGCAACAGAACCCCAATAGAGTGTATTTGGATTGTGATCTCAAAACTGCTTCCTAATTTCAAGATAAATACTCAGAATACTGCAAGGAAAAGCAGGTTCCTGCAGTATCTGAAAGTAAATTCAGAGAAATTTTCGTATCTGAATTTAACATAAGCTTCAAACTACCAAAAAGTGACACCTGTTCAAAATGTGATGGATTTCTAATTGCAATAAATAACCCAGAATTATGTGCAGAAGAAGTCACAGAAAAGAAACAACAATATGAACTGCATCTCAAAAAGGCTGACCGAGGACAAAATATGATTGTATCTAACTGCTCTGGCTAAAGAAAATTCGAAAGAGCATCATGTGATAGCAATGGATACGCAGCAAACGTTCCCCACACGTAAACTAACAGTTGATCCAGCATTTTACAAGAGGAAAATATGGATATACAACTATGCTATCTATGAGTGTGGATCAAATAAGGGTTATATGTTTCTGTGGAGCGAGAAAGGTGGAGGACGGGGTTCAGATGAGGTTGGGAGCTGCTTATTGAAGTACTTTGAGATAACTAGTTCTCAGACAAAACATCTCCACATAATCACAGACAACTGCAAGGGTCAGGGAAAGAATTGGACTATTATTGCTTTGGAAAGGTCCCTTGTTGCTACCAAAAGATTTGATTCTGTCCAGCATTACTTCCCTGTGGTAGGTCACACCATGCTACCTTGCGATTGTGATTTTTGTCGCATTCAACGGTATGCAAGAAACAGACATCCAATAGTGTACACTCCAGATGAATGGGCAGAAGTAATAAAATCTGCGAGTCCAAAACATTTCACTGTAACTAAAATGGAAAGAGAAGACTTCAGAAGTTTGGAAAGCCTGAAGACATCAGAAGTTTGGAAAGCCTGAAGACATTGATCTCAAAACGTACAGAATCCACGTCTGGAGATCCCCACCATTTCAGTGAAACTACCCAATTTAAGTTCGAGTCTGAAAATCCCTTCAAGCTAAGTGTAAATCACTCTTATTCAGACATAGGAGCTTTCATGTCAGTGGATATTCGTGTCAAAAAGAAAGGAAGGCTAGTCGAACCAAATCCATATCAGCTGCCAATAAAGTACAGAAAGCCACTACTAATTAACCAGGAAAAAATTGATGATGTACTGTCTCTTATGCCATACATACCTGCAGCAAATCAAGATTTCTTTCATTCATGTACTGGAAATAACGTGTACAATGATGAGGTAGAGGAACTTCCTTGATGTAACTGTATCAATGAAAAAGTATTTTATACATCTGAGATACCCGATATGTATATATTAATGTGTAAAAATTATACATTCTGCTTGCTGTGTAAGAGTAGTTAAAATAAGTCCATACAAATTCATACTTTATGTTTTAAACAATTTTTTTGGGAGATATAGTCATAAGCCACCATTGACTACATCTTAATTAGAATCATTCTAAAATTAATATTTTATAGCATGCAGAGAGTTGACTATTTAACAACATGCTTTACAAGTATTAAGCAAGTGTTTGCAGTAGAAATAAAGTTTCTATTTTGTATTTAACATTTCCAGATCTCCGTGGAAATTTAAACTCGCTGTATCTCAAAACTAGTTCAATGTGGCTTATGACTATATCTCTCAGACCCCTTCAATTAATCATCATCTTTGAACAGTACCTCTATTCCACACAGCACACAGTACTGTAAAATGTGTTCATATCCTTCCCAACTTAGCGCAGAAAGGACATGATACAATGACTACCAATAATACTCTTCTAAAAATAACAACACTACCTCTGTACTTCCATTACTGGCACTACACATGATGCCAGGTAACATTCTCCAGATGTGAAAAACCCATTCCATCAAAATTCCACAACACAGCACAATTCATCACTACGAACTACTCTTTTCTCGTCTCCCACTGATCCGTCTCCACACAGTCTCAAACACTGTACCCCATTCTTTTTAATCCCCTGTTCTAGCTAGAGTGCTGGTAACTCTTTGGAACTCAGGAGTGGTTATTTCCACTGATTTTATGAGGGTTCCCCCCCCCCCCCCCCCCCCATCGCTATCTGAAGCCCTGGTGATCTCACTTTAGCTACGGTCTTCCTTCGTGTTTCCGCCTCACCATCACACCACTGACAATTGACTTCAGTAGCTTTAGAAGTGCTGAAATGTATGTGTAGGATCTGTTACTCCAATTATATCCAAAGTCTAGTTCGTGTCTGAACTCTGATCTTCATCCTGCACTGTTCCTGGTGTTCTGCCACTGCTGATTTGTTGTATTGTTTGAGATGGATATCTCTCTCATCTTCAGATAACCTTGTACTTATTGGACGTCCAGTCTCACCTACATACACCATACACCAATCCGCATTTGCACCCGATTTCATACAATCTGGTGGCATGAAACTTCTCAATTGTATCTTTTGTAGAGGCCAGAACTTCTTTTAATTTGTTGTTGCTACGAAAAATTGGCTTAATACCTGCCTGAGGGAGAATTTTGCCCAGACGTTCCGTTTTTTTAGTCGTGTGACTAGGGCCTCCCGGTGGGTAGACCGTTCACCGGGTGCGAGTCTTTCGATTTGACACCACTTTGGCGACTTGCACGTCGAAGATGTTCAGTGATCCCTTGTAAGTATGGTAGCAGGACGGTGTTCCGTGCTTCGTTCTGCATTTCCCTATTGCCTTCTTCCTCATGTCATAGCCATTAGCTCCAAATATGGACCTGAGGTTCTGTAGTTTAAATGTGAGATTGTGTTCATCACTGATCCTGTAGGCTCTCTTAGTTGAAATTTGCAGGGCCATTTTCTTTTGCATAGGATGGTGGTGGGAGGATGCATGCAGGTACCTGACCTGTGTTGGTGGGCTTCCAATAAACTTTGTGGCCAAGCTTCCTGGCAGGTTTACAGCAAATTTTCACGTTGAGAAAAGGCAATACCCCATTCTTTTCTATCTTGATGGTAAAGTGAATTTTGCTGTGCTGCTGATTGAGATGTTGGTGGAAGTTCTAAAGCTCTTCTTCCCCGCGTGACCAGATGACAAAGGTGTCGTCAACATATCGTAGCCAGCATTCCGAAGTAATGGTATGGACTGGAGTGCTGTTTCTTCGAACACTTGCATAAAAAAAGTCTGCTGCAATCGGCGATAGAGGGGAGCCTGTAGCTACACCATCCGTCTGCTCATGTAAATCCCCTTTCCACCTGAAGTAGGTGGTTGTCAAACAGTGGTGCACTAGCTCACGGGTATCATGTGCCATGCGTTCCTCTAAAATGTTCAGGGCGTTCGTCATGGATCCATTCGTGAATAAAGACTTCAGGGCAAAACTGACCATCAGATCCGTACTCGATCAGTCAGCAGCACAGCAAAATTCACTTTAGCATGACAATAGAAAAGAATGGGGTATTGCCTTTTCTCGACATGTAAGTGTATCGTAGGCCTGACGGGAAGCTAGGACACAGTTTATAGGAAGCCCACCAGCACAGATCCCTCCCCCCTCTCCTCTTCCACCACCATCCTACACAAAACAAATCGGCCCTGCAAACTTTAACCAAGAGAGCCTACAGAATCAGCAATGAACACAATCCCAAAGTTGAACTACAGAACCTCAGGTCCATTTTTGGAGGTAATAGCTACGACATGAGGATGATACATAAAACTATGGCACCGAAGGAGAAGAGCAATAGGGAAATACAGAACGAAGCAGGGCGCACAGTCCTTTGTAGCAACAACAAAATAAAAGCTATTTTGGGCTAAGAGACAAGTTTCATGCCACCAGAGTTTATTAAATCGGGTGTGAATGTGGACTGGTGTATGTAGGTGAGACTGGACGTCCAATAAGCACAAGGTTATTTGAAGACGAGAGAGATATCAATCTCAAACAATACAACAAATCAGGGGTGGCAGAACACCAGGAACAGTGCAGGATGGAGATCAAATTTCGAGAGGCTCGCATACTGGCAAAACAGCCGTTTAGTTTGAGAAAGCTACAGAAATAGTCAAGCAATGTGACAACATGAATAGAGAAGATAGATACCGACTTGCAGTGTGTTGACTGCCAGCAGTGACAGTTTTGCAAAAGGACAGCTCACGCAAAGCAACAGGTGCGCAGTCGGCCACAGCAGCAGAGGGTACACAGAGTGCTGACGCACCGTAGTCGATACTAGGCAGTTAATGAACAACGCTGCACTGCAGTCGGCACTCAAGTTTCCTATTCGCCGATTTCCACAAATGGCAAGCAATAAAGGAAACTCCACTGGAAAATGCTATTTCCACCAATAACAACACACAATGCAAAGACCAATAAAAGAACACCTATACTCTTCTTCCTCACCCTCATATCCAATGATACCATTCCTCCACAGTCTATACGTAACGAAACTAGTGCTCATTCAGCAGTCAGCAATACACCCTGAGGAAGGCGTCTTGCAATAGTCGCCGAAACGTCAGAATTTTACTGACTGTCATTTGTTTATAATTAACTGAAATGAAATTTACATTGTTGTAATGTAAAATTAATTGAAACAATATACGAGATTAGTTAAACTTTCAATGAAAATCATCTAATGACTTAATTGTTGTTTTGAATATCTTACATTTAACAATGTATTCGATTGTTTAGTTTTATATAAAAGGATGTGGCACATGAACCAGGAATAGCAGTAAGCCGAAGAGAGTCAGAGGCAGTAAGAGTAGCAGCCAATCGAAGAGAGTCAGTAAGGAAGAGACGTGTAAAAGAGAGACAGAGGCAGTGAGAGCCAGTCAGTCAGTGAGGAAGCTGTTTGCGCGAGATTCTTTCGGAGGCTGCATTACAGGAAATTATATCAGCAACGTCAAACTCTGTGACTTCCTGAAGCAACAACCCCCGAGGATATCGAAGTTGAGTATCTCGTCATATGCAGCAGCTAGGTTGTTATGAGAACTTTTAATTAACTGTGATGGAAATTCTCTAGTTTTCACTCATCATCATACTTGTGAATGCTGGAGGCCCAAACTATTAAGTTGTTCTGCTGGTACGATTGAAAATTCAGTACTACCACTGCCCAGTTTTAGATAAAACTTTTCCTGTCCTCGGAGTTCTGCCGTGAAAATACAAAATAGAAAATCTGAGTGGGGTTTGAATTTTGATTGACTAAGTTACGGATAAGGCGGACTTCATATTACTGATTGAGATAATTATGTAATTTGACCGTGAATGGCAGACCGGGTCGGCAACACTACAAAAAGCAACTGTAGGGAAATAGCATCAGAAATAAGTCGAAATTTACCTTATAATTCTGTCAGTAACGTAGTATATATTATAATATAGTCTTTGTGGCTGCATCTGGAATACTACTTCTTGTAGGAAGTCCTTTTTTCATTGTTCGCTGGTCCTCTAGTTCTCCGTCTGATGAAAATTTCTTGAAGTTCTCACTGTCTGGATTAATTTATAAATTTGGCGATAACCATTGCGAATCACTACTGAAATAACTTGAAAACGCCGTGTGTTCGTTTCATAGTAAAGTCTTAATTTCCATTTAAAATCATTCTTTAACATCAGCGCCAAAAAATACATCTTAAACGTATGAAGACAAGATAGAGTAATGAACTAGTAGTTAAAACAAGCACCTACGCAAAAGTAAAAATTACTTATAAAAATCTGTCGTTGGCGCAGCGCTCTTCTGCATGCGTGATCGTAAATCACAACTTTGCTTTGGCGGAAGGGCGGTAGTCAACTACTGTTACAATGCCTCCTCTACTGACACGCTCCGCAAGCGAGCGTGGCAGTGTAGAAAATTTACACACTTATTTATATATATGAGAAAATAATAATTTTACATATTACAAAAATATTTCTGAGCACAATGCTATTTGCATATCAGTCTTTTTGGTGTGTATCTTCTTTACGACTCGTAATATTAATGTCTTTGCACTTCGGCATATTATCGTTGCTTACTTGCTTAGCACAGCGTTTGAATTCAGTTCACAACTTCACATCACATCAATCGTGTTTACAACGGAATTAATTCGAACAATAAATGTTTCTGTTATATTGCTCCAATGTCTTTAAACGTAGTATCGGCTCCTGAGTGTATGTGCAGTGCCTGGGTCTCTTGCGTATGACTTGAAGAAAATCCAAAGTTTGTTCATTCTGTCAACACGAAATTGTAATCTCCAGCAGTCGAATTTTGGTGGCGTCCACCGGGGTATAAATGGTCAATGAGGGCACAGGAAACACCTCACTGCCTACGACAGGCGACGAGCTTGTCGTTTACACCAACCTGAAGACCTGCCGGCTTCCACTACACCATACACTTCAAGACACATTGACACTCCGTAAATATTTCTTGACCAGTGTTCCATCACGTTGGTTTCTTCTGTGCATTTTCAGTTCGATTTATATGAATCATGTGCTGCATGCACAAGTCATTTGCAGTTCATTAACATCTCCTTAAAATACATTTCTTGATATAATAAGTACATGAATATACAAATATTTACAATAAATCATTACATGAGATATTTACATTGTTGTCATAGTACATATACAGAATTAAATGAAAAATATAGTAAATTTTTACGTTACATTCAATATAATTGTGTTGACATGTGAATTACATTCCATTCAGATTGAAATATACATTTTTATTTATTTTATTTGTTACCTCATTCTTTCTCCTTTCTTTCCTTTTTGTTCCTTTCCCTTTTGTTACACTTGCAACATTTTAAAATAATTGTGGCAACTCACTAGAATATTCAACTTAAAATTCATCTTGCCTCCTGGAATAAAATTTACGCATATTTCAAGCTTCACGACAGCCTTCTGTAGGAGGATAGGTTCATGGGATGGTTGCTGATTACTTCATAAATAATAGTAAAGTCATCTCCTACAGTGGGCTGCACAAAATAAAATAAGATAGACAAAGTACATGTTAACTTAATATAATGTAAAATTTCCTATACCTAACACCGTTTCTTCATCTTAGTTCTTGTCAGATAATTGCTGCTGCGTTCCATGCTGTATATTCATTCTGTACTTACCTTGCGGTACCTGTAAAATTCTATTCATAAATAAATATATGTGTGTGTCTCTCCATACTGTCAGATAATCACTAATTATATAATGTCAAATATTTCATCAACATGTATAAATTTTTCTAAGGTAGGGATGAGAGTGTGAGCCGTAACGAAGGGCAGACTTTTTGTTTATTAGATGACTGTGCTAAATATGTTCTCTTAAATAATTCCACCAATCTGAAGTATCAAGCCTACATAATTCCACAAATTTCATTACAAATTCCTATTAGATTAATGTTAAAGTGAACAGAGATGATGTAACTTACCAAACGAAAGTGTTGGTATGTTGATAGAGACACTAACAAACACACACACAAAATTCAAGCTTTCGCAACCCACGGTTGCTTCATCAGGAAAGAGGGAAGGAGAGGGAAAGACGAAAGGATGTGGGTTGGTAAGTAGTCATTCCAATCCTGGGAGCGGAAAGACTTACCTCAGGCCGGTATTACACCATCAAATTTCATTGTCAAAAATCTTTGTCAAAGATATTTGATGGTGTAATAGGAACTTTGTCAAATGTCGTCCAATATGTGATCAAATCTAGGGCCTCGCCGTAGATTTTATCAAAGAAATCGCTTGTCTTCTGTTCACTGCAATGTGACATGTTACCACATGGAGCGCTAGCATCGCTGCAGCGTTCTGTCGTCTGTAGTGTTTTTATAAACATTGCCAGTAAATACAAGTGGTGTGTGCCGACAACTACAAAATTAATAGACATGTATGAAGCTGATGTGGCGCTTTACAACGTGAGTCACCCTGAATACAAAAATAGATTAAGAAGATTGGAGACGAGACCTGACCTGCCCTAACCTAACCCTCTCCTGTAGCAAGGAATCGGAGTGTTACAGTGAGCCTGTCTTCTGAAGATGTAGCAGTTCTTAAGTGAATATTGTGCTTTGTGATATGAGGATACACTTATCTGAGCAGATACAGAAATGTATGCTCATCCATTCTTAAGTAATTGATGTGCGACTTGACGTCTTCCACTGTAAGCTCACGTAACAAGTTTTGTTGAATGCTTTTATCGTGTCATCGTAAAACCCACGGCTTCACCCAGATTAGATTAGTTTTTCGTTCCATAGATCTGTGCTGAGGAGATCCTGGTAGATATGAAACATGTCAATTTTTTTAAGCTGAAATAACGATACTAATAGTATGAAAAATACAATACATCATTTGTTTCTATTAAAAATTTCGTCAGTGGAGTAAGAGTTGGCCACTAGTAAGTCTTTCAGGCTCCTTTTAAACTGACCTTTATTTGTAACTAAATTTTTTATGTTTGCTGGCAAATTATTGAAGATGAGCGTTCCTTAGTAGTGGACACCTTTTTGAACTAAAGTAAGTGCTTTTAAGTCCTTGAGCAGATCATTTTTGTTCCTGGTATTGTATGTCTGAACTGAGTTGTTTGTTGGAAAAAAGAGATATTATTTAGGGCAAATTTCATTAAGGAGTAAATATACTGAGAGGCAGTAGTTAGTATACCCAGTTCTTTGAAGAGGTTTCTGCAGGACGTCCGTGAATTTACTCCACAAATAATAAGTATTACACGCTTTTGGACTCTGAAAACTTTTGTTTGAGTCGAAGATTTACCACACAATATTATACCATATGACATTATGGAATGAAAGTATCAAGCTTTTTCATTTTTATGTTGCCTATGTCTGCTAACACTCGAATTGCAAATACAGACTTGTTAAGGCGTTTCTGCAGTTCTGTGGTTTGCTCCTCCCAAATGAATTTATTATTAAGTTGTAATCCCAGGAATTTAAGACTGTCAACCTCGTATGTATGTTTCCTTTTTTTCCCCCCACTTCTTTTCCGCATGTGCACACAATGCAATTGTGGTATGTGCAACTGCTGCGGTTAATAACAAGTTGTTGTCAGCCATCTTGAACTTTGACGAAAAATTTGATGACAGTGTAATACCCCTTCTAGCACTACGTCAAAGATCTTTGTCAAATATATTTGACGGAATATTTGATAACATATTTGATCAAATCTCTGACAAAGAAATTTGATAGTGTAATACCGGCCTTAGGGGGAAAAAAGGGACAGGTATACGTGCACGCACGCACACACACGCGTGCACACACACGAGTCGCACATATACAGAAACAAGCAGACATATGGGCAAAGAGTTTGGGCAAATATGTCAGGCAATGCGGAAGTACAGAGGCAAAGATGTTGCTGAATGACAGGTGAGGAATGAGCGGCAGCAACTTGAAATTAGTGGAGGTTGAGGGCTGGTGGGTAATACCGTATTTACTCGAATCTAAGCCGTACCCGAAAAATGAGATTCGAAATCAAGGAAAAAAAAATTTCCCGAATCTAAGCCGCACCTGAAATTTGAGACTCGAAATTCAAGGGGAGAGAAAAGTTTTAGGCCGCACCTCCAAATCGAAACAAAGTTGGTCCATAGTAATATGAGACACAATTTAGGTTGAATGAATGACAGTACAGTTACAGTAGTTTGGTTCGAGTCGTAAGCTTAGCAGTTAAGCTTTACCAGGTAGCCTTTGCTATGCGTAGGCGCTCCGTCCGTATTTATACGGTTACCCCTCCTTTTTCACGTGCTTCCTCTGGTTTGAATTCATTGCTTATTTTTCTTTGATCTGATAAGTGCCGTTCTCTTTGATATAGGTGTTTACGTCACTCTAAGCTGAAAATGCATTATTTTACTGTGTCATGCATTGTTTGTCGCATTCTGATAATGAGTGTTTATGACCTTCCGCCGCTCGCAGCATGGCTTGCTTTTGTGTGCGCTACTGCCGCATTAAAAAAAAAAGGGGTGAATCGTCTCATCAACGAAACAATGGCAAGAGACTGCTCTTTGTTTTCTTTGCTGCTTTCTTTGATAATGATCAGCAAGAACCAAATAATAGATTGCTTATGATAGAAGATGTTCTGAACGAGAGTTTAGCGAAAATTTTTCTCTGTTTGAAAATCTTTGCAGACGCCTCTTTCGTACATTACATTCTGCACAGAAATTAGAGTCGTCTTAGATTTAAAAATCTAGTCAATTGCCGTGCTTCATTTGTGACTGTATCACTATTAGGCATAAGAATAATATGAATATAAACATGACATGATATGTATATCCTTCCACGTTTGCTGTTGTCTCACTCTAGTTTCGTAGTTTATTAGGCAGACAGAATTTAAATGAGGTAGCAGCAAACACGAAAGAATACATGGCAAAATGTTTATATTCGTTATTATTCTTATGGTGAAGAGAACACTGCATGTGATTCGCAATTCATAAAAGTTCCTATTTGCGGCCATCTCTTTTCACATGTAGGAAAAAAATTCAGAACGTAGAGTTGGCCATATTGACAAACATCCCAAACAGTTTTGCCAGTCGGATTTTCGTAGTACATTGAAATGCTGCCACATTCGAAGATGAACAATACGGCATTTGTATTTACTTCGTTGGATAATGTCTGAAAATGCAATGGTCGAAACTCGGGGCGGAGAAAAAAGCTCATCTTCCACCTTTTTTTAAATTTATTTACTGACGCAGAGGTTTTGGCTCTAGTATTTATCTTTCTGCCTGCAAAGCATGCATGTGTAGCGCTACATATATTCAACGGCAGAAGTTAGTTGTGGCGGCACCTACCAACATTTTTCAGAACTTCCGCTTACTTTGCACTCGATTCTAAGCCGCAGGCGGTTTTTTGGATTACAAAAACCGGAAAAAAAGTGCGGCTTAGATTCGAGTAAATACGGTATTCAACAGTGGCTGCTGCACACACGCACACACACACACACACACACACACACACACCTGCACATAGACCATATATTTGCGGACGGATATGTGAGTGTGCGCGCGCGAGTGTATACCTGTCCCCCCCCCAAGGTAAGTCTTTCCACTCCCGGGATTGGAATGACTCCTTACCCTCTCCCTTAAAACCCACATCCTTTCGTCTTTCCCTCTCCTTCCCTCTTTCCTGGTGAAGCAACAGTGGGTTGTGAAAGCTTGAAATTTGTGTTTGTTATTGTCTCTATCAACGTACCAATGCTTTCATTTGGCAAGTTACAGAATCTGTTCCTCTTATTCAGCATCACTTCGTTTTTTACTTCAACAACAATAATAATAATAACACCCTTTTCTTATCTTATATTCCATTTACCTCTCTCCATATTACTATTTATCCTCTTATTAAACTAAAATTACATTCACTTATCTCATTCAGACACTCATATCAACATAACTATTATCACATGCCTCCTAAAGAAAATAATTCTGTTCAGTTCTCTGCCTCCTCTAATGTGTATATGCCTCCTCTAATGTGTGTATGCCTCAATAGCAAATCCTCTTATAACCAAATATCTTATTAGCTATTGGATGGTTCAAATGTCTAAAATATATAGGCCTATATATACTTCTCTTAGCTTTCTAGACTTACCTGCATTCATTAGATTGTAAATAACTGTATAACTTCAACGTAGGCAAATATCTCAGCAAATTGCTGCAAAACTTCAAGTAATTCAAGTTTTTCCTTCATCAGATATTCAGATTCTGCGCATTTCTCATATAAATCATTAGGTTTAATTCCCTGAGATACAGCTTCATTAAAAGTTAAATCACATATGTTTGTTGCTGGTGGATACACAAAATGTAACTGTTCAAACTTACTTTGTTTACTGTTTAAATTTTCCCTATTGTCAGTTGTAGTTGGTTTAAGCTTAAATCACATTTCCCTTTTCGTAAATCTATGATAGCTTGATATTCATTCAAAAAGTCAATTCCTAATATGCAATGCATAACTAATTTGTCTACTACCAGAAAACTATAATTGAGTGGTATATTTGAAAATGTGAAGTTAATGACAGCTTGAAATTTTATATTCTTTGATTTATTGCCGGTGGCACTTCTTGTTGTTGTGATCTTCAGTCCTGAGACTGGTTTGATGCAGCTCTCCATCCTACGAGGTGCATTCAAGTTCTAAGGCCTCCGATTTTTTTTCTCCGGACTGGAAAGCGATAGAAACATGCGCATTGTTTTAAAATGAGGCCGCGTTCATTGTCAATACGTCCCAGAGATGGCAGCACCGTACGGCAGATGGAATTTTACCGCCAGTGGCGAGAATGAGAACTGTTTTAAATACTTAAAATGGCGACGTTTTCCTTACTTGAACAGCGTGCAATCATTCGTTTTCTGAATTTGCGTGGTGTGAAACCAATTGAAATTCATCAACAGTTGAAGGAGAAATGTGGTGATGGAGTTATGGATGTGTCGAAAGTGCGTTCGTGGGTGCGACAGTTTAATGAACGCAGAACAGCGTGTGACAACAAACCGAAACAACCTCGGGCTCGCACAAGCCGGTCTGACGACATGATCGAGAAAGTGGAGAGAATTGTTTTGGGGGATCACCGAATGACTGTTCAACAGATCGCCTCCAGAGTTGGCATTTCTGTGGGTTCTGTGCACACAATCCTGCACGACGACCTGAAAATGCGAAAAGTGTCATCCAGGTGGGTGCCACGAATGCTCACGGACGACCACACGGCTGCCCGTGTGGCATGTTGCCAAGCAATGTTGACACGCAACAACGGCATGAATGGGACTTTCTTTTCATCGGTTGTGACAATGGATGAGACGTGGATGCCATTTTTCAATCTAGAAACAAAGTGCCAGTCAGCTCAATGGAAGCACACAGATTCACCACCACCAAAAAAATTTCAGGTAACCGCCAGTGCTGAAAAAATTATGGTGTCCATGTTCTGGGACAGCGAGGGCATAATCCTTACCCATTGCGTTCCAAAGGGCACTACGGTAACAGGTGCATCCTACGAAAATGTTTTGAAGAACAAATTCCTTCCTGCACTGCAACAAAAACGTCCGGGGAAGGCCTGCACGTGTGCTGTTTCACCAAGACAACGCACCCGCACATTGAGCTAACGTTACGCAACAGTTTCTTTGTGATAACAACTTTGAAGTGATTCCTCATGCTCCCTACTCACCTGATCTGGCTCCTAGTGACTTTTGGCTTTTTCCAACAATGAAAGACACTCTCCGTGGCCGCACATTCACCAGCCATGCTGCTATTGCCTCAGCGATTTTCCAGTGGTCACAACAGACTCCTAAAGAAGCCTTCGCCGCTGCCATGGAATCATGGCATCACCGTTGTGAAAAATGTGTACATCTGCAGGGCGATTACGTCGAGAAGTAACGCCAGTTTCATCGATTTCCGGTGAGTAGTTAATTAGAAAAAAAAATCAGAGGCCTTAGAACTTGAATGCACCTCGTACTCTATCCTGTGCAAGCTTCTTCATCTCCCAGTACTTACTGCAACCTACATCCTTCTGAATCAGCTTAGTGTATTCATCTCTTGGTCTCCCTCTACGATTTTTACCCTCCGATGCAAATTTGTGATCCCCTGATGCCTCAGAACATGTCCTACCAACTGATCCTTTCTTCTTGTCAAGTTGTGCCACAAATTCCTCTTCTCCCCAATTCTATTCACTACCTCCTCATTAGTTATGTGATCTACCCATCTAATCTTCAGCATTCTTCTGTAGCATCACATTTCAAAAGCTTCTATTCTCTTCTTGTCCGAACTATGTTTCACTTCCATACATGGCTACACTCCATACAAATACTTTCAGGAATGACTTCCTGACACTTAAATCTATACTCGATGTTAACAGATTTCTCTTCTTCAGAAACGCTTTGCTTCCCACTGCCAGTCTACATTTTATATCCTTTCTACTTCGACCATCATCAGTTATTTTGCTCCCCAAATAGCAAACCACCTTTACTACTTCAAGCATCCCATTTCCTAATCTAATTCCCTCAGCATCACCCGACTTCATTCGACTACATTCCATTATCCTCGTTTTGCTTTTGTTGATGTTCCTGAGTTTTGTCAGGACTGGTTCTCCCAAGGCCGTCAGTAGTTCTAATGGAATGTTGTCTACTCCCGGGGCCTTGTTTCGACTCAGGTCTTTCAGTGCTCTGTCAAACTCTTCACGCAATATCATATCTCCCATTTCATCTTCATCTACAACATCCTCTTCCATTTCCATAATATTGTCCTCAAGTACATCGCCCTTGTATAGACCCTATATATACTTCTTCCACCTTTCTGCTTCCCCTTCTTTGCTTAGAACTGGGTTTCCATCTGAGCTCTTGATATTCATACAGGTGGTTCTCTTTTCTCCAAAGGTCTCTTTAATTTTCCTGTAGGAAGTATCCATCTTACCCCTCGTGAGATAAGCCTCTACAACCTTACATTTGTCCTCCAGCCATCCCTGCTTAGCCATTTTGCACTGCCTGTCGATCTCATTTTTGAGACGTTTATATTCCTTTTTGCCTGCTTCATTTGCTGCATTTTTATATTTTCTCCTTTCATCAATTAAATTCAGAATCTCTTCTGCTACCCAAGGATTTCTACTAGCCCTCGTCTTTTTACCTACTTGATCCTCTGCTGCCTTCACTACTTCTCCCTTAAAGCTACCCATTCTTCTTCTACTGTATCTCCCCCCCACCCACCCCCATTTCTGTCAATTGTTCCCTTATGTCTCCCTGAAACTCTGTACAACCTCTGGTTTAATCAGTTTGTCCAGGTCCCATCTCCTTAAATTCCCACCTTTTTGCAGTTTCTTCAGTTTTAATCTACAGTTCATAACCAATAGATTGTGGTCAGAGTCCACATCTGCCTCTGGAAATGTAATACAATTTAAAACCTGGTTCCTAAATCTCTGTCTTACCATTATATAATGTATCTGATACCTTCTAGTATCTCCAGGATTCTTCCATGTACAACCTTATTTCATAATTCTTGAACTAAGTGTTAGCTATGATTAAGTTATGCTCTGTGCAAAATTCTACCAGACGACTTTCTCTTTCATTTCTTTCCCCCAATCCATATTCACCTACTGTGTTTCCTTCTCTCCCTTTTCCTACTCTCGAATTCCACTCACCCATGACTATTAAATTTTCATCTCCCTTCACTACCTGAATAATTTCTTTTACCTCATCATACATTTCATTAATTTCTTCATCATCTGCAGAGCTAGTCGGCATATAAACTTGTACTACTGTAGTAGGTGTGGGCTTTGTGTCTATCTTGGCCACAATAATGCGTTCACTATGCTGTTTGTAGTAGCTTACCCGCACTCCTACTCCTGCATTATCCCTATTTGATTTTGTATTTATAACCCTGTATTCACCTGACCAGAAGTCTTGTTCCTCCTGCCACCGAACTTCACTAATTCCCACTATATCTAACTTTAACCTATCCATTTCCCTTTTTAAATTTTCTAACCTAACTGCACGATTAAGGGATCTGACATTCCACGCTCCGATCCGTAGAATGCCAGTTTTCTTTCTGCTGATAACGACGTCCTCTTGAGTAGTCCCCGCCCGGAGATCTGAATGGGGAACTATTTTACCTCCGGAATATTTTACCCAAGAGGATGCCATCATCATAAATTACGGCTGTAGTTTCCCCTTGCTTTCAGCCGTTCACCGTACCACAACAGCAAGGCCGTTTAGGTTAGTGTTACAAGGCCAGATCAGTCTATCATCCAGACTGTTGCCCCTGCAACTACTGAAAAGGTTGCTGCCCCTCTTCAGGAACCACATGTTTGTCTGGCCTTTCAACAGATACCCCTCTGTTGTGGTTGCACCTACAGTATGGCAATCTGTTATCGCTGAGGCACGCAAGCCCCCCTCCCCCCCCCCCCCCTCTCTCACCCCACCCACCAACGGCAAGATCCATGGTTCATTGGGTGGGGGCACTTATAATGTGACAATTCTGTACTGGCAATGTTGGTATGTTCATTATTCGTTTGAGTTCATTATATAAAAACATTGAAATGACACTTGCTGCTGCTCCTGTATCTAACATTATTTCCACTTTGTAACTACCAATCATAACTCGTGTTATAGTCTGAATAATCTTCTTTGTTTTACTGGTACTGTTAAAATCTACATCATGAGATAATTCATTTTCTATTTTTTTATTGTTATCATATTGGAGAAAACAAATCGTCAGGTCCGTTGCGCTCTGCTTCCTACAGACCCTAACTCGAGCGCTTAGCTCGATCGTCTTTCGTTTCCGGCAAATTCGGCTGTTGCTGCGGGTTGGGTTCATTGCCCAACTCAATAATATTTACATTTCTGTCACGTGTCACCCAAGTATCAGCTGTTTGATTGTTGACATTACCTCGCGTCGCATTGGGAGTTCCGTTAGGTATGAATTGAGGGTTGCTGTATTGCATGTGTCGCGGCGGTGGGCCATTGTGATTTCCCCATGAATTATTTCGCCCTTGAATGTAACTGGTATTGTCATTACTGTTAATCCTGCAATACATGTTTGGATGTTGTTGTCTGTTGTTTCTCTGAAAATATCCTGGATGGTACCTGTTATCCTCTCTTCTTTGATCTCTATAATTTCGGTTCCTTCTTCTGTTGTTGTTATTTTGAATATAACTGTTATTGTTCTGATTGTAATTACTGTTCGGATAACCATTATAGTAATAATTACCATTTCCTTGCCAATGCTGCGAGTTGTTTCTCCTAATATTGAATGGATTTGTCTCAGTATAGTGCGAATTGTTTCTTTGAGTGTTTTGTTGTGGTGTCGGAGGCAGATTCCAATAGCTTCTGTCATTTCTGTTGTTGTGCGTATGCGAATTGCTTGGATGGATCAGATAGAATTGATTGAAATTCCTGATATCATCTCTGTAAACAACATCTATCTCATCAACATAACTGAAAAAATTCTTTATGTTGTCCTCAGACACTCCTATAATTTATCACGGTATGGTAATTGTAAGTGGCTTTTAAGTGTTCTAATTACGTCTGGTAAATCTGCTGGTTTTTGTCCAATATAATGTTTTGACTAGGTAGCGTTCAAAGTATTGGCATAAAGTCTCTTTCTTCGGGTTGTAAATTTCTGGATTGTATACTTCTCGTTTAAAACTTGCTGTTCTGTGATCGACCAGAATTCCTCAAGAAATGCTTGTTCAAACTGTTCAAATGTTAAACATCATCTTTTCATTGCTGCTCCCCACTTAGCTGCTCTTCCACGTAACAAATTCGTAAGATATAGAATTTAATCAGCTTCTAACCAATGTCTCAGGAAAATACCGATGCACTTTGTCTTTCTCATCACATGAAAATGTCTGAAAGTATCCATGCCGTACTAATGTTTCAGCAGCTACTCCTGATGGTATTATGGGTCCTGCATTTTGGGTCAAACTGTGCATAGTATGTGGTGATGTCTGATAGTAACTTTGATCCTGTGGTAGCAGTGAAAATGATTCATTGGGATTTGTACCACTCATTGGTAATTCTATTTTCGGCTGTGTGCTGGGCCTAGCATTATTCGGATTCTCATTCGTGTTTTGGTTGCCTGTTATGGGTTTTGGTATCACTGACAAACTTGGTATTAAATTTTCTTTCTGAATATTATCTGTTTCCTCTTTAGTTGTTCCTTTGTCTTACCGGTATCTAAAATGATCTGTGTCATTGTCTCAAACTTCTCATCTAAATAATCATCACATAATTTGCATTCATGGACAATTTTCTCTGCTAGAGTTGTGTCATTCTTTAAAGATGCTACATCTGCTCTGTCTTCAAGTTTTTCTAACTTTTCCTGTAAGGATTTCTGCTCCAATGTTACATCATTTAATCTGTCTGAAAGGTCTGTAATCGTCTGGTCTAAGTGTTCTCGGTTTGTTTTTACGGAATTGTGTGACTGTCGTAATTCGTCAACTTGGATACTGGTTTTCTGTTGTTCAAAAACTACTGTTAACAATTTCTCATTACATCGTCGTAAGTCAGTTTTTGTCTCTTAACCTTGTCTGATAAGTCAGTAAATTTCCTTCCAAGACTACTGGTGGTTTCTGTCACATTGGCAATTTGTCTCTATTGTTTTTCAAAATATTGTTTTATGTCCCATGTCAGTTCATCAAATTTAGTATCAAATTTCCCAATGTCACATTTTAAATTGTCATTTTCCTTGTCTAAAGCGTCAAATCTTTTGTCTAAAGTGTCAAATTTTCTGTTTTGGTCACCAAGTAACAAAAGAATCTGGTTGAGCATGTCAGAGTCCTATGTCTTAGTTTCGTCATTTTTTCATGTCTGATTAATGTCTGGTCGCGTAGTACTCACTCTCCATTCGCCTGTTGTTGTCTTAGTCAATCCGGTAAAATTATGTCTTGAACATCCTCACTATTAAGTTCAATATTCATTTGACTGTTGGACATGTTTTGCAGTGTGTCGCTTTCACTAAGCTCGTCTGCGGAAACAATTTCTTAGCGTCTGGCATGCATCTTGTGATTTTCGTAATTAATTGCAAATAAAGTTTTCCAAAGGCATAATAAATAAATAAATAAATAAATAAATAATAAAAATAAATAAATTAAAATATGATTTGTTGAAATCTGAAATTTCTCTTATGGAAATGGATATTTCTAGATGATTTTTAATAAATTGAATTATTAAACTGGTACTGAAATTTCCCTCTCACAAATAAATTACTGTGAATATGTTCTTCACGTATCATTTGCAACAATAGAAAATCAATTTTAACTACAATTTGGAAAAATAATTTCGAAATAAATGGATTGGAATAAAGGAAGTACAGATGGCTGCCTGAAACTGGAAAAAAATGTAAATTTCTGTACTCACCAATTTTTTTGTTCTTCAGTCTTATGTTGCAAATGTAGCGCCAGATATACAGTTTTCAATCCAACATTTTTCTTTCACGTACATGCAAATTATTTTATAGAACGTTATCCTTTTACTTTTTTTTTAACAAATTAATTTCCTCAGCATGAAAATGAAAATTAATATCAATTAATAACAAGTCAAACAATATTATTGTAAATTTCATGCACGTAACGTTACAACTGGAATGAATGAAAATTAGTCCAAATTCATTTTCTGTATATTTTACTCTCACTCAGTGTCAGTGGTAATTAAAATGCCTTCCTCCTCTCACACATTTACGGTTGGAATTTTAAGGTCATTTATTAAGACTTAGGAGACGCACCTTGACTGCTGTTGTTAAATCAGATACTGACGGGTGTCCCACGTAAAACCGGTATCCCTCACGCCCAAAATTCAAATAACAATGAACTAACTAAAAAAGAATAGATAACAGTTACATTCAGAAACACGGTAGTTAGCTGTTTATAAGAAATGCTGTAAGTGGTGGCCACAGCCATCCAGACATCGCTGACGTTACTGGCAACATGCTGTAGTTTTGCAGGCGTGATGTCAATTTCTCTAGTAATTTCCATTTAAGACTATCTGTTGTGTGAGGATTGTCAGCATACAGTTTGCATTTTAGTGTGCCTCACAACTAAAAACCACACGATGTTAAGTCTGGAGACTTTGGGGGTCAAAGGCCTCTACTGACAGGTACATCTTCACAGAATACATTGGGCCATACTTTGGTTACATGAGTGAGTGGTTGCTTGATCTTGTTGAAATACTGCATACAGCTTCTCTGCATTGATTAAATGTGCATAGAAAGAGTAAAAGATCTCTAAATATCTGGCACTGTTTAAGGTGTAATTGAAAAATATGAGGTCAATAACGCACATGACAGACAACGCACACCGTACACCTATCTTCTCTGAGTTGAGAGGTTGTTTGCGCAGAATATGAGTCACCCTATGACCAGTATCTACAGCTCGGCGAGTTTACATAACCTGAAACCTCGTCTGACGAAGTAAATCAAAAGGTCCATGTAACCGCCAGCAGTCGATGTTAACAGCCGGTTACAATAATGAACCATTTTTTCCTGATCCTCAAATTTCAACTCTTGTAACACATTCGCACTATAGACTTGTAATTTCACATCTATTACAACAGGGTGTATGAGATACATCAACCTGCTTTGATAACGTCCTTACCGACTTGCGGGGATTTTTTTGCAGTGTCTGTGCAAATCCTGTCTACAGTTTCAGACATTCTCACTGTCATCACCTATTCTTTTGCACATTCTGAATGGATCCTACAGCCCTCTTTTTCTTGTACAGATCTTGAATAGTGCTGGTTGAGGTGAGTTTTCTACCACGATATTTTGATGGAAACATTTCTTAACAGAGGCCGTCATTATGTAACACTTCACAATATCAATTTGCTGTTCTAATGCAAACTGTCCCATTTCTGTAACAATTTAACAGTACAAGTTTCTCACAACTGACGCACACACAGCTATTCGACTAGAGGTGATTAACTGATACATGAGGTGTACTGATTTTAAGTGGGACACCTTGTATTAGCAGGACATATATAGTAAGAATACTAAGAGACAAATGCCAGTATCGTAATGCAATTATATGCTTGTGGATGTTAGTTGCAAAATGTTGTTACTTTGTAGTGGGAATCAGTGCAGATAGTTGGAACTAATGTTGATCTTCAGGCTCAAAATGTGATGAATTACACAAATGTTTAGGTGACAATATGGTAAACTATCTGACTTACTACATCAACTTCTTTAACATTTTTCTGAGTAATTTGCTTAGTTTTTTAATATCATTTTAGTATCTGAACCAGGCTTAGTAACAGCACTATGCATCAACATGACAAACTGCCTGGGCACTTTACATCAACGCTTGAGGCTACTACGTATTGGTACAAATTCTTAAAAAGGCAGTCCCTCAAGTACCAAGTTCATAATAGCAGTTTCAGAATTCACCAGCTATATGCCTACATACACGCAGGCTACCTTGGGAAGATGTTCAGCTCACAGACAATTTTTATGTCACAAAGAAATGGACAGAACCGTACAAAGAAGGTGGCAAGGTTTGAACTTCCCTGTCACCAATGCTCAAGACTTGATGCATCTAAAAGAAAAAAGGGAACTTCGGCCACATTTTGGAATAAAGGAGTTATTGTGAAAGTGCAGAATACAACTGTGGTGTTGAGGAACAGACAATACAACAAACTGTGAAGAACAGCCAATTCCACAGTTTTAAAGAAGGCCTGAAAGGCGTGCAAACGAACTATGAGTACTGCAATCTGGTTGTCACATTTTAACCTCTGAAAACATTGTGTGTGCATATGCACATGCTTAGTAATTACATATGGTCATAACAGGAAAAATATCAAAAATGGAGTGAGAATGGTCATAAAATGGCAGGGACATCACCTTCAACTGCTTGACTTTTGCAGATCTCTCTCACTGACTATTTTGCAGACAGATTCTATAAACGGCACTTAAATGGTTGAAATATAATAAGTAGCTTGTAAGACAAGATTAACACCTTCCTTCATTTATTATAGTCATTCATGCTTAGTGCTTTAATATTTTGTATATATTTATATGAGTACTTTGATAATATTGCACTACAATCATCCTATTACTCAATACTCCCCACTAGTTTACAACACTTAACATACAAAAAATAGAATTTTCATGTTAGACAGACACTGATAAGAAGAATAAACACAAAGTATCACAAGAATCTTTCCGCTGCCACAGTGTAAGTATCAAAACCGAAGAGCCATATCCTTGGCAGCAAGTGTAGGAGGTGCAGAAATTTTTATCGGCCGGGCTGCCAACTCGCTGCGGGCACCCTCGACAGCTACAGGCGGACAGTTCTCCTCCTCTGCCTCCATTTGCCTGCGAGTGAGCTGCAACGCCCGCTTCACGGCCAGGCGTTGCCGCACGTGGAGCAACTGCAGTGGCGACATCGGCCCCTGCGCCTTCGCAGAAGTCCGTCGGCCGTGGCGGTTGCCGTTCGGTCTGGTCGGAGTATCACTTCGGTTATTCACTGGGACGTGGGCCAGCGGTGTGCGACTGCAGGTCTGTAGTAAGAAGAATATGTATACATCTGATATTGCTCAAAAGTAGACAGATCATAACTTGTTATTCAAAATAATAATTTAAGAAAAGTGACATCAGAATTACAGTATTCAAAGAATATTACCCACTTACACAATGCAACTGACACTGCTTTTGCCCATCGCAAATAAAAATTTTGTAGTGTTTGACATGCCAAAAACATACTTGCCGCATAATGCGGTTACACATTTTGAAATGTTCTCAGGTATTCAGCTGATTGTCATCATACAGATGGTGCAATATTTTGGCAAACAGACTCATTGCCATCTTCAGGTGATCCTGCTGACCAATTGTTTTCATTGGGCACTGTCTTACAGACCCCTTTCCCTCCCTTCTATTGTCAGTCACGAGCCCGTGATGCCCGAGCGTGGTTCCGCTTTTGATACAGTGGAGGAAGAGCGAGACATAGTCCTGCATAGTGTGAGTGGGTCTTCCCACAGACAGCCACTGTGGTCTGAGCACACTCTAGACTTGAATGAAGGTGTTGGGGAGGGAAAAAATATACTAAATGGCACCCAGGGTGAGAACGGTTTGTCATCAGGACTGTCTGAGGACAGCGAGTGAAGTCTACCAAAATATACTGCCATTAGGAAGATTCAAACCAGCAAATAACCTTAACCTTTTCAAAATAATCAAACAGCAGGAAAGCCCAAAATTGTGCAACAACTGTACATACTTGTATTATAATTTGAATTAAGTTATACTTACGCAAGTGCCAAAAATGAGGTAACCTATGTGTTGTGGAAAAGCCTCAATCTGCCTATTCTACAGTCAATAAATTTTTCGACCGAAAGTGTTTATACTTCCTCCTGCCATAACAAATAAAATAGATGAAGTAATGTTACTAATACTCTAAATTGTCCTCACGATAATTGTCTCGTCGACATATACAATTCGAGTATTTGTGCTCGGTAATGTTTGCTGCAAAAAATTAAAGCAATGGTTGTAAAGAATATGGCAAAGTAATAGCGGCAGTGGTTACAGAAACAAGAGAACAAGCTGCTGGTTGACAAGGTGGCAAGGAAATGTGGGGGGAGCCTTTCATTTACAACTTTTCCAAATGTATTACAGCAAGTGACTCCTGCACAGAGCATCCTTATACAACCAAAATTTTCAGCTATGACAGACAGAGCAAGTCAATAAAGAGGGAGAAAAAACATTTCCTCAAAACATTATGTAGGCAGAATTTAAATTTATACAATCTTTACATAGGAGCTAATCACAGAAGACACGCAGAATCTACCTTCTGATGTTATACTCATCCTCTGAATCTTTCAAAATAGCTTTCAATGACGCAAAATTTCTGGCACATTGCTCCTCTTCCAAGCAGGGGAAAAGAATGACATTATATAGACAACAAGAATGCAATGCCTATTCAATTGTTCTTTATGGCCAAATACTAAATAACAATGCTATCAACATAAAAGTGTGTATTACTTTAGCATTGATATTAAAGAGAAAGATGTGATACATGACATTTCTTGTCAGTTTTCAACAAACATCTCCAGGAACCTAACTGAATGTGCTCAGTAGAAGATGTGTCTAATAACACAGGTGCCACACATGGCGTGAATTAAGTTTCCACTTGAGCCAACATTTTAATAATTTAATATCTGCCAAATACTGAATCTTAAACAGAGAAACTTGTGACCCAGGACAACCCAGTCGGTAGAACATTTGCCCGTGCAAGGCAAATATTCCAGGTTTGATCCCTGGTTCAGCACACAGTTTTAAACTGCCAGGACGTTACAAATTAGCACGGATAAATTACAAGACTGGAAGAGGCTTTGTGAACGACCTACATAAGCAGAAACATTTTTAACAAGAAGAAGATGGCAAACATTATACGAGGATAAGTCAATTTTTATCCGCAATTTAGTTATATTTTTGTTTATTTTGGTAGTACTATTGTTTTACTTTGATGACACATGCTTCGTTTATCTGATGTTATATCTTTGCAATTTTCAAGCTGCTGTTAATCATGGCTGCTCTGCTGTCTATTTGCACAAAAGTAGAACAACGTTCAGTGATCCGTTTTGTGTGGTCGCAAGGCGTATCAGGGGCCAAAGTTCATCGAAGACTTTTGGTACAGTACACGAACAGTGTTTTGCCACAACAGAGTGTCTACAAATGGATTGAAAAATTCTGAAACGGTCACACAAGTGTTACACACAATAAAGGAGCCAGACGACCCTTTACCGCCACAAATAAAGAAACCATTGAGAGTTCACAAGAAATGATTCTCTCGGACAGACGATTAACAATAGATGAAGTAGCACATCGTCACGGTTCTGCCTACGAAATCATCCACAACAGACTATGGGTGTCATAAAGTTTGTGCAAGATGGGTCCCAAAACAACTCACACAGTTGCATAATCAAACGCGCTTGGTCATCTGCAAAAAACATTTGGATAGCTATGGTAACGAAGGGGACAACTTCTTAGACAGGATCATTACTTGTGACAAAACATGGATCCATCTTTTGGAGCCAGAGAGTAAACGGCATTTTTTTGGGACGCACAAGGTCCAGTACTGGAACATTACGGGGAAACGGGCATAACAATAAACAGTGTACATTACAGTGAGATGCTTACTGACAGGCTAAAGCTGCAATTCGAGGCAAACGCCGAGGATTATTGTCAAAAGGTGTCGTGTTATCGCACAACAATGTCTGTCCGCATACTGCTGCTCACACTGCTGAAATGCTCCAGAAAATCAAATTTGAAGTACGGGATCACCCTCCGATCTCACCCCTTCTGACTATCAGTTGTTCGGTCCATTCAGGCATTAACGTGCCGTTGATTTGTCTCAGGCAAAGCAGTGAAAGAAGCAGTGCATTCCTCGCTCACAGCTCAACTGAGAACCTTCTTTTATGAGAGCATCGGGAAGCTCGTACAACAATGGACTAAGTGTGTCGAAATGAAAGGAGACTATGGTGAAAAATAATGTTCTTGAAAGTTTACTATTTGATTACAATAAAATTTTATAACTACTTTGTGGATAATAGACTTACCCTCATAGTACATGAAATGTACATGAAGGTTCAAAAAATTTTTTAACGTCGGAGAGAAGAGATACTGATAATCATCTCCAAATCGACCCAAATAAGTGGACATGATGTAAAATCATTCAGTGTCATACATTATCATAGATCAGTAGCAGACAACTGTTGGCTTCTACTCTCCACAGACATTTATTTGCTACACTAGTTGCAGCAGACCTCTCATCAAGAATTGACTGTAAGCATTCACTCAATTCGTGCAGCCTCTATTGACGACAACTGTGTCGGATATTCCACTCAGTTAAACGATTTAATCGAGAGAGAACTCTTCGATGCCTTCCAGCTCCCGTTTGAAGAAAGCTGGGTCTCTCAGATATTTCTGTAACTGTCTATTCTTATTACATCAGTTCCTTTCCTAGTGCAATATTAGTTTTGCACAGACTACCTAACGATTTGCACATTCTTACATGTCACTATTTTACAAGATACAAATTGTTTAATTTAAATAAATTAATTACTTCAACTTCAAAGTACACCAGACTGTTCTAATGTAGAATCAGTTGGGGAAGTAATCTTGCTCATTTTGAGCTTTACAGCCAATTGATGCTAATATTAATGATTAATGTAAAGCACCACAATACCTCTAATGTACATGAGACAACTTCTTTTGGCAGCAACAGCTAGTATCACAAGTACAAGTAGCATTAGTAGTGATCAAATGGCAACCAACATGCACGTTACTGCAAGTGGTCGATAGAGTGCAATGTTAAGAGTCGCCTACCACAGAGGCATTCCTGATATTGCGGTTGATAATGGAAGCAAAACTAAAGAAAAATTTAGACACATTCATAGGATCTGTCTAGCTGGAAAAAGCATTTGACAGTGTCAAAAATGGTGCAGGATGTTCTAGATTCTGAGGAAAATATAGGAAGAGATAGGTAATATACAACAGCCAAGAAGGAATAATAAGTACGAAAGACCAAGAATGAAGTGCTCGGATTAAAATGAGAGGAAGACAGGGATATTGTCATTCACTCCCTGCTGTTCAATCTATACATCAAAGAAGCAGTGATGGAAATAAAAGAAAGGTTCAAGAAAGGAATTGAAAGTTAACACGAAAGGATATCAATGTTACATGTTACAATGTTAAGATTTATCGATGACATTGCTATCCTCAGTGAAAATTAAGAAGAATTACAGGATCTACTCAATGGAATAAACAATTTTATGAGAAAAGAATATGAACTGTCAGTAAATGAAACATAAAAATAATGAGAAGTAGCAGAAATGGGAACAGTGAGAAGTTCAACATCGGGACTGACAGTCGTGAAGTAGGTGAAGTTAAAGAATTCTGCTACCTAGACAGCAAAATAACCCTTGACAGATGGAGCAAAAAGGACATATCAGGCAGACTAGCACTGGCAAAAAGGTCATAGCTGGCCAAGAGAAGTCTGCTAGTATTGAACATAGGTCTTAATTTGAGGAAGAAATTTCTGATACTGCACATTTAGGGCACAGCATTGTATGGTAGAGAATCATGCACTGTTGGAAAAACAGAACAGAAGAGAATCGAAGCATTTGAGATGTGGTGCTACAGATGATTGTTGAGAATTAGATGGACTGAGATGGTCAGAGGGTCTATACAAGGGTGATGTTCTTGAGGACAATATTATGGAAATGAAAGAGGATGTAGATGAAGATGAAATGGGAGATACGATACTGCGTGAAGAGTTTGACAGAGCACTGAAAGACCTGAGTCGAAACAAGGCCCCCGGAGTAGACAGCATTCCATTGGAACTACTGACGGCCTTGGGAGAGCCAGTCCTGACAAAACTCTACCATCTGGTGAGCAAGATGTATGAAACAGGCGAGGTACCCTCAGACTTCAGGAAGAATATAATAATTCCAATCCCAAAGAAAGCGGGTGTTGACAGATGTGAAAATTACCGAACAATCAGTTTAATAAGCCACAGCTGCAAAATACTAACACGAATTCTTTACAGACGAATGGAAAAACTAGTAGAAGCCGACCTCGGGGAAGATCACTTTGGATTCCGTAGAAAAATGGGAACACGTGAGGCAATACTGACCTTACGACTTATCTTAGAAGAAAGATTAAGTAAAGGCAAACCTACGTTTATAGCATTTGTAGACTTGGAGAAGGCTTTTGACAATGTTGACTGGAATACTCTCTTTCAAATTCTAAAGGTGGCAGGGGTAAAATACAGGGAGCGAAAGGCTATTTACAATTTGTACAGAAACCAGATGGCAGTTATAAGAGTCGAGGGACATGAAAGAGAAGCAGTGGTTGGGAAGGGAGTAAGACAGGGTTGTAGCCTCTCCCCGATGTTATTCAATCTGTATATTGAGCAAGCAGTAAAGGAAACAAAAGAAAAATTTGGAGTAGGTATTAAAATCCATGGAGAAGAAATAAAAACTTTGAGGTTCACCGATGACATTGTAATTCTGTCAGAGACAGCAAAGGACTTGGAAGAGCAGTTGAACAGAATGGACAGTGTCTTGAAAGGAGGATATAAGATGAACATCAACAAAAGCAAAACGAGGATAATGGAATGTTGTCGGATTAAGTCGGGTGATGCTGCGGAAATTAGATTAGGAAATGAGACACTTAAAGTAGTAAAGGAGTTTTGCTATTTGGGGAGCAAAATAACTCATGATGGTCGAAGTAGAGAGGATATAAAATGTAGACTGGCAATGGCAAGGAAAGCGTTTCTGAAGAAGAGAAATTTGTTAACATCGAGTATAGATTTAAGTGTCAGGAAGTCGTTTCTGAAAGTATTTGTTTGGAGTGTAGCCATGTATGGAAGTGAAACATGGACGGTAAATAGTTTGGACAAGAAGAGAATAGAAGCTTTCGAAATGTGGTGCTACAGAAGAATGCTGAAGATTAGATGGGTAGATCACATAACTAATGAGGAAGTATTGAATAGGATTGGGGAGAAGAGAAGTTTGTGGCACAACTTGACCAGAAGAAGGGATCGGTTGGTAGGACATGTTCTTAGGTATCAAGGGATCACCAAATTAGTATTAGAGGGCAGCGTGAAGGGTAAAAATCGTAGAGGGAGACCAAGTGATGTATACACTAAGCAGATTCAGAAGGATGTAGGTTGCAGTAGGTACTGGGAGATGAAGTAACTTGCACACGATAGAGTAGCATGGAGAGCTGCATCAAATCAGTCTCAGGACTGAAGACCACAACAACAACAACGAGATGCTCAGGAATGAGGAGGTTCGACACACAATCGGAGAGGGAAGGAAAATATGGGTAACAGTGACAAAAGAAAGGACAGGATGGTAGGACACGCATTAAGACATCCGAGGGAGCTGTAGAGGGTAAAAGCTGTAGAGGGTAAAAGCTGTAGAGGAAGAAAGACTGGAATTCACATGGCAAATAATTGAGGATGTAGGTTGCAAGTGCTACTCCGAGATGAAGAGACTGGCACAGGAGGGAAATTACTGGCAGGCAGCATCAAACCAGTCAGGAGACTGGGGGGGGGGGGGGGGGGGGCTGGGGGTGGGGGGTGAGCGGGGGTACGGTCACAATGTCGGCAGCAACTCGTCAGTCGAGACCTTCTGGTGAACACTGAAGAGACGACACCACTCTGTGCCACTGTCTTGCCCCAACACTCACCGAGCGCAGCGGTAGAGTTCTGGAATTTACACACCGAAGTCGTGAGGCTGGCTGAGCAGGTGCGGATGCAATAGCTGCGGATGGGCTCTGATAAACATCTTGTTTCCTGGCACCCTGTTTGTCAACTTCAGACGGAATGTTGTCACAAAATCATTTGAGGACAGCAGCACAATGGTTGGTATTCCCTCTGTAACAGCCTAACAGCTACTCAAACATTGTTGCTACTAACATACACTGTTGTACCATGGCAATTACACATTTGAGACATGTTCTGGCACAATTTTCTTGGTTGACACTGACATCAGTGTCTACCTTGTGCAGACACGATTGCAAGCCAGATAATCAATTCCAACTGAAATCTGCAAAAGACTCAGCAATTTCCACCCCTGGACACCAGATTTTAACGATTTGTGTCAGCTTCATCACGCCTTTCAAATGGACATCTGTGGTTGGCAACATAGCCGAGTCCATCTTAGGTGCAGATTTTCTCGAACAGTACAGCTTTACAGTGGATTTGAAAACCGCACAATTCGTAAGGATAGTCGACAGTAGCGCCGTAAGTGGAACGAGGGGACACACTGCGATTGACATATTAAGAGAAAAGACATATCAACACATATGACAGGCCAGCAGCTGACAACAGTAGTGAACAAGAACATTAAGAACAGTTGTGTGTAAGCCGAAAAGACACACAAAGATACTGCTAATCCCAATCCACTATAGACAAAACCTGTCACGGCCACACAGGCATATCAATGATCGTTCACAGACGGAGAATATTGGCCGTGTTTTGCTATCGAACTAGCACGATCTCAAGAAGTAGCACGAAGTGCTGTTGAGTGGTAAAAAACGGTTACATGCCAAGAATCCGAATTTAAGATTAAAGCTGTATCCGATAAAAACAGAGTTACACATTGTTTGGACAGAAGAAGATACTTTAAAGAAGAAAGCTGCTTTCTCACAAAGCTCACGTAATGATCACACTGTGGAGCCTCCACTCGTGTCACGTATGTCGACGTAACAGTACGGCATTAAGCGTGACACCGTACATTATATATGCACCACTCCTGGCCTACCAGTTTTGCAATAGTCTGCAAAATTCCAACCAACAGAAACAAAACCAATTTTTGGGACATGCTCCAGGCTGGAATTACCCGTCATTCGGACAGCCCGTATCCATCACTCTCCCATCTGGTCTGTAAGAAGGGTGGAGCTCCTGTGGTGATCATTGTGCCTAAATGGCAGAACTGTTCCAGACATTATACCAGCTATTTAGGAATTCACACGTGCATTAGTTGGTGCAGGAAATTCCAGTGTTTTGAACAGCTGCCAAGCTTACAACAATATTACTGTGGCACCTCGTGGAGTACCAAAGACAGTAGTGATTGACCCCTTTCAGCCTGAATTTGTTTTTATACCATCTGGTGTCAAACACTGCCCAAACTTGACAAGACGCTGTCGACAAAGTACTGAAAGGGCTCCCATTTTGCTTTGCATACCTGGATGACATTCTTGTGTTCTTACGAAAAGTCCAATTACACGAAAGACATATTGCCGAAGTGCATCAGAGATTATACAGCATCATTGTACCGAATGAAGGTAAGTGTGTCACTGGCAGAACAGAAATAACCTTCGTAGGACACAGGACCTCGGCAGGTGGTACCCCTTGGCAGATAAGACAGCTGCTTTACGAGACCTCCTGAGGCCAGCAAACTATCAGCAATAGTGACATTTTCTCAGAACTGAATTTTATTGCTGTCACATCCACACAACAGCATCTGCACAAACAGGGCTCACAGATGCATTCTCAGGTTATGAAACCAGAGACAAATGAACACTCAAGTGGACTTTGGAAAAGGAACAAGCTTTTTGTGATCTCCAGGCGAGCCTCAATAGTGCAGTGCTTCTCGCTCACCCTATACTGTCCGTGCCATCGGTTATGGTCGCAAATGCTAGCAAAAATGCAATTGGACCTGCTGTATATGAACAGGGTGACCCGCAAAGGCAACTGTTAAGCTTCTTGTTTTCAAGAAAGTTGCGACAGGGACAAAATGTTCAAATCTCTGCGATTTCCTAAGGGATCAAACTGCTGAAGTCATTAGTAGCTAGATTTACACACTATTTAAACTAACTTATGCTAAGAACACACACACACACACACACACACACACACACACACACACACACACACGAGGGGGGACTCGAACCTCCGGTGGGAGGGGCTGCGCAATCCTTGGGCGCAGCACCTCAAACTGCGCAGCCAGGGCAAAAACAACGGAGTGCTTACAACCGCGAACTCTTGACAATTTAAGAAAGTATTAGAGGTATTTCTGCTTGTGAAATTAAGGTTGCCCTGTAACAATATACATGGACCCCAAGCCAATAGTTTCAGCTTCACAGAACACCAGAGTCAAGTGTTCTCCTCGGCCATTCAGATGTACAGAATTTGTTAGTCAGTTTACAATGGGCGTCCACCTCATAGAAGGTGCAGGAAACATTGCTGACAATTACCTTTCACATGTTTGTAGTTTGGTACACATGTTGTGTTACACCAGTCTTGCAATGGTAGTGTCATATATCAATGAGGAACTCGAAACTTTCAGTAAAGGCCAGAAGCATGTAGAGGAACTACGGTTCAAATTTAGAAGAATAGTTGACCATCCACTGGACAGATATGTACCCAGTAGAACAGTTCATAAAGGGAGTGACTCTCCATGGTATACATTAACTGTAAGAAAACTTCTAAAGAAACAGATTACTGCATAATAGTTATAAAACAAAGTGTACTGCTATAGATAGATACGTTGAAAGAAATGTGTTTGGCTCTCATTAGAGCAATGTGTACTGGCTTCAATGACTACCGTAGCAGAATATAGTCAAATGATATTCCACAAAACTCAAAGACACTCTGGTCATACGTAAAGGCTGTTAGTGGCGCCAAAGTTAGTGTTCAGTCTCTAGTGAATGAGGCAACTGAAACTGAGGATACCAAAGCATATGCTGAAATGTGTAACTCCATTTTCAAATGTTACTTTACAAAGGAAAACTGAGGAGAATGTCACAATTTAATCCTCATACCACTGAAAAGATGACGAATATGTATAAGTGACAGTCGTGTTGAGAAACAGCTGAAATCATTAAAATTGAACAAAGCTCCAGGGCCCAATGGAATCCCTGCCAGATTCTGTACTGCATTTACTGTTGAGACTGCCATTCTCGTGATTATAATGTATCAAAGATACCTGTAACAAAAAGCCATGCCCAGTTCTTGGAAAAAACACAGGTCACACCTGTCTACAAGAAGGGCAACAGAAGTGATCCACATAACTACCATCCAATATCCTTGACATTGTTTTGTTGCAGAATCTTAGAAAATATTCTGGGCTCAAACATAATAAGGTATCTTGAACAGAATGATCTCTTTCAATGCCATCCAGCACAGAGTCCGAAAACATCAATCACGTAAAACCCAACTCGCACTTTTCTCGCATGACATACCGAAAGCTTTGAATTGAGCCAGTCAAGTAGATGCAGTAACACTCTATTTCTGAAAAGCATTTGACTCAGTGCCACACCAGGGTGTATATGTGGACAACGAAAAAAAATTCCCGGATTTTTCCCAGATTTTCCAGTTAAAAATACACTTTCTTCCGGATGAGAATACTTTTTTTACTGTGTTAAGTAACAGTACACATTTCCTCGAAACTGTAAAACTCATGAACCCTTTAAATGATTGTGGTTATATACACCAGCGTAGAATTTCCCGACACTTTGAAAAACGAAACTCAGAGGAAAAAACACGTTTTAGAAAGATGTCTGATGTGCAGCAACATGTACACTGCATATTTTCGTATTCCACCAAACACCGCATGTTATTTTCCGAAGGATTGAAATCGATATTGCGATGCGCTTTTGTAAGCCAGTTGTAGCTCATGTCAAGTGAACTCGCCAGCCGATGACAGCGGATATTCAGATCAAAGGACATGTGATGTAGTCAGCAACATCACTGTAAAGTAGTGCGAACACACAAATAGGAAAAGGTAAGGGTTTAAATTAATACACATATATACATAGTGCAGGTACAAGAAAATAAAAGCTTTTACATTTAATATTGGTCACTAAGATTAATAAGCTGCAAGAGAAGCTAAGCTTTAACACATAATGATCTTTTGTGCGCGTGTTACACTTTAAAGATACATCACAAGAATGTGCGAGTAAATTTTTTAACAACTTCAGAATGTCTGATCTAGGCTCGAAAATATTCTAAATGGTCGCCTTCAAAGATTTGATTTTTTAATGAGAGTCATATGCTCTGTGATTTAAGAAATTTACTATGAAAGTAACGCTTTCCAAACAACCATTCGCAATATTTTCCCGCGACCTGTTAGAAATAGAATCGTTTCAGCAGTTGCCAGAGCGCACCAAACAACAGGTGTCGCAGCGCTTGCGCAGCTATGACGACGCAGGAAGCCCATACGTTCATACGTGTAAAACATTAAAAGATCTTACATTATGTCATAAAAGAAACAAGGCATTAGAGGACACTCCAAGAGCATGGGAATTTTGTGAACTATACTAAAATGCATCATTCGGCTTAAAGTGCACATTCGTATGTCCAGATTCAGAAGTAAATTTTCTTTGAGTACCTGTACTGTATTATCTCATGCCAGAAGGTGAAAACGTGAACTTGAAATACAGCGAACAGTTGAATCTAACCAATAGTGTGGAATTAAACACTTAGTTTCAAATAAATTGACTGCCTCAGCAGAAAATATTAGTAAAAGTCAAATTTCTTTAACAAACCGTCAAAAATAACTTTATTGTCTGGAAGGCAATTAACGCTTGACTGTCAGAAAGGTGGAAACAAAATAAAATCTGAAACTAATAATATACTTTAGCCTTCCATAATTATGGGAATGTATTTTAATTCACTTGACAGCTCCCGGCCACAGAAATCCGCTTTGTTTTGATTTGAAGTGAGAGCAATAAACGAAGAGGGAACACCAAAATCACTTAACGTTAACATAAACACGGGGCACGTGGAGACTACCACCTCCCACTACAACTCAGAGTGCTCTGTAAATCAGGTCCGGATCTAGGATATTTCCGAACTGGGGCGATATTAGATAGTTGCGCTCCCGCCTCCATTGAGCATTCAGGTAGGATGCCAAAAATTTAAAAATCGACTTTTCAAAAAATCTTCATTTTGTAGCACACATCTTTCTGAAGAGTCTGATACATAAAACATATATATTCGAGGGAACGTAAGACATGTTATTTGGTCTTAAGTGTGGCAAAGTGCAGTGCCACATCTCTCCACACAGCATTCTTCCATGGCATGTCTCTTGTATTTCGCTCTGTGGAATTCAAACATGTAATATTTTGTAATTGAATGGGTGCCATCAAGCTATATTCACGCCAGTGGAAATTAAAATGTCCTGTGGTGCCTGTCTTGCTCCCAGTCGGCTGGTTTGACATCCTGCTCCTCTTATTGACATCCTGCTCCTCTTTAAAAAAATCTCGGAATTAATACTGGTTGGGATTATTTGTAACCGGCATAACAAGAACTCTTCAGAAAATTTGCAGTCTTTACTGCCTATTAGCTAATAACTTGCTGTTTTGTGTGACATAAAATTAAATATAGGATATATAAAACTGCCTCATCAAAGTTCGTCAATGTTTTGCTGCATGAAAAAACGAAATGTCGTTGTCTAATACTAGAAAACCTGTTAATACAAATTGTACCCAAGACTGGTGTGGTTTCTCGATCTTATTACGTGTATTTTGTCACTGCTATATAAAACGAAATAGGGCTGCCCAATATTGCAGCAGTTGTGACACACATCAATAAACGAGACTGTTTTGGTGCAAATGGTCATTTTTATAACACGACGAAACATAATTCACGAAGTACCAATATCAAATGCCTATTAGGCCTACTAAAAGCAAAAAGTAGTGTGTTAGGAAATAGTTTCACATTTCATTCATACTCTAGCTTCTGAAGCATGAGATCGAAAAGTAGTAGTACTAAATTTTTAAATAAATTTCGAATCGTCATATTCTCCCTAATTTGTGTGAGTCCCCGTTTCTTCTCCTCCCACTTCTAACAAACAATCTTACCACTAATTCTGTAACTATACCTGCCAGTGTCAAAACTTATTCTCTGGCTAATTTCATCACCGGTTTAGTTACCCGGTTGGGCGTTATTAAGTGTTCGTACAACACGTTTTCCACGCTACTCCCAGAATAGAACATTAGCGGCTGCTAGCCGGAGACTGTATAACTGGCCCTTAGCAGTGTAGCGGTCTGGCCAAAAATTTTCTCTCAAAATTTCATTTTCTTCGACACATGGAGGAGACAATACGTAATCTATGTTGCCTGTTATTCCTGTTAGTCGCTTTTTTTTTTTTCTCCACTCTGGTAGTCTAAATCTATGAAATTCGCTAGTAGTTATAACAATGCTGATCATTTGCAAACCCAGTCAACCACATAAACAGCGACTGGCATTCATCCGTTCGTGTTTATTCAGCTCAGCTAGTATAGACCCGTCCCCATTTGTCTGCAGTAAAGTTTATTTCTAGGTGCGACAGGGATTCCCTTGGCAGAGACATGACGTACACTATGCACGCATTCAAAAATCATCTTACGATTCTTTCAGAAATCGACAGAATTTGTTCAAAAACCAACAGGGATGCGTTCAAAATCATACAAGAAATCGATAGACAGACGTGCGCTGGGTGCTAGGGGCCTTGTGGAACAAGGTCTTCCCCCCCCCCCCCCCCCCAAGCCCGAAACTATCGCCCGGGGCATATAACCCAGTTTGCCCCCGCCCCCTAGTTCCGGGTTTGTTGCGCATACATGAATCTAGCAGCTTAAGCGCACCAGTAAAATTTTTTCCGGATAGCATCTGGCTGCTTGCTGCTATTGCTTATACAGCTAACTGCCACACTTCTGTAGCCAGAAGCAGGAAAGGTACTACTCATACGAGACTCAACTGCCCATTCGGATAACCTCACTCGCAACCGCTCAAATGAATCTAATGTAATGTTGTGACGTCACGCCCATCGGAGGCAATTTGTTGTTGTGAAACATTGCATAGTCTTCCTAAAGGCTTTGACACATTTTGCTGTTGGCAGACACTTGTAAGAGCACTGTGTTTTGTTGTTGTATATGGTGAATTTCCTTTGCAACTTAAATTTATTTTCGTTTCTTTTTCTCTCATTCGTTTCTTATTGCTGCAGTATTATTCTGCAGTAGCGAGATACAGTAATATTCTTTGTTAGAGTATTGGTTCTTACCAGTCAAAGTTACAAAAATTTAACTGAAAACTAAAACAATGAAAAATTGCCGGAATTCTAAAAAATTTCCGGGTTTTTCCCAGATCTCCGGGGTCGCATACACCCTGCACACCTACACTTATTGTCAAAAGCACGATATATAGAGTACCGAGTGAAATTTATGACTTGATTGAGGACTTTTTGGTAGGGGGATACAGCACGTTATCCCGGATGGAGAGCCATTGACGGATGCAGAAGTAACTTCATGGCTGCCTCAGGGAACTGTTTTGGGACCCTTGCTGCTCATGTTGTCTATTAAGGACCTAGCAGGCAAGATTAATAATAACCTCAGACTTTTGCAGATGACAGTTATCTATTACAAAGTACTGTCTGAAACAAGGTGCATAAATATTTATTCAGACCTTGATAAGTGGTGCAAAGATTGGCAAGTTGCTTTGAATGTTGATAAATGTAAAATTTTGCACATAACATAATGACAAAACGTGGTATCCTATGACTATAACAACAATGAGTCGCAGTTTGCTGATTTCAACTCATATGTAAACTTGAATGTAACACTTCGTAGGGATACGATATGGAATGATCACGCAGGTGTGGATCACACAGGCTGGAGAACATCCTAGAATACAGCTCAAGAGTGTGGTATCCATACCAAATAGGAATGACAGAGAATACTTCCTGAACATATATAGAAGGACAGCACAAATGGTCACATGTTTCTTTCATCCTAGGAAGAGTGTAACAGATACTGAAGGAACTGTACTGGAAGTTTCAAAAATGGGCTTTAAATGATGACTAAGAATGTACTACAATCCCCTACGTATCGCTCACATAGAGACTGTGATGATAAGATTAGAATAATTACTGCATACAGAGACATTAAAACAATCATTTTTCCCATGTTCAATACATGAATGGAATGGGAAGAAACCGTAATAACTGGTACAATGGGATGCACCCTCTGCCATGCACCTCACAATTGTTTACAGCGTATAGATGTAGATAGTTCGAGTGGCTGATTCACAACTGCTACAATTATTGGCCAGTCCTTCCACAGGACTGAGGCTACAGCAGATCAAGGTGCCCAGTGACGAGTGGAAAATATGGTGCGATGTCTCACAGCGGAACCCACAACTTTACATTTCACTGCAATTTCACTGGACTGTGGTAGTCACTGTCCAGAATCTAGCACACCAAGGGGCTGTAATGTCACTATCAAATACTAACTGATGGTTTTGTGTGACCTTCAATTAAGGTTCACTCATGTGCAGATTGACCTTTTTGACTCCCTTAAACCTTCAGAAGGTTGCAAATATCTGTTCACAGCAGTAGACAGATTTACACAATGGGCAGAAGCTATACCCATTATAGGCAGCTCTTGTGTCACCGAGAGAAACAGACGAAGTCTTCGCATTTGAATCTTCTAGGCCTTCGAACTACATATAAACCTAGCATTACAGCACTGAATAGCATACCACAAAGTCCTCCCACAACCCGACAGCTACACCGACGCCACAGCCAACACTCCGACCGATTAAATTTCAGTACTCTTATATTCTTGTTCTGCACTTTTTTGGGGAATGGGTGAGGCGGACTGTGTGGCGACAATCGACTGACCAATCGAGTGTGATACGTGTTATCCGTGATGTAGTTTGTAGTCTCTGAACTCTTGTAGCCTTTGTGCTTGGACTTGGTTTGTTACTGTACTGTGTCTGTTTTACTGTGTCTAGTAAAGAAATCCTTTGTACTTCAGAAGTTTGTGTACTGGCTTGTCTGTGGTGTATCAAGTATACCCACAGGAAAATGCAAATTCAATTGTACCTATCAAATACCCCCATATCTTTTATAAGTTTATTTGCAACTTCAGCTAGCTCATCGCTAAACAGCTTTGCCACTACATCCTTTCATTTCCTTGGGTTGCATGGTAAGCTTTTCTTCACCTTGTTTACCGCTTTCCCAAGTGATCTTTTGGAACTATATGATTTAGAGGGTGACAAAATGCAAGATGAAGTGGGAGTTTATTCTTCTCTCAATGCCTCCTTTGTCTTTCCCTGTCTTGCATACATTTAAGTTTAAATTTCTTTTGATTATCCTGCAAGGCAGCTTTATTTTTTTTTCTCTCTGTAACTTATCTCTTTCGCATTCCTTTTCTAACATTGCCTGATACTGAATTGGAGATTGCTTCAATTTTTCTCTAAACTTGGGGCATCTTTCAGTGGATGACATGCTTGTCCTATAATAAATTACAAGAATAATACTTTCAGCTGGTTGATAATAACAACAATCACAACAATAATATCAACAATAACAATAACTGTGTCTGTTGTTACAGTAAAATTTCCTTGTTACAGTAAAATTTCCTTGTTACAAAGTTCTGGTATCACAGTAACAACTCTAACACTTTGACATGTCACACCCGAAACGAATTTCTTGACATGATAGTGTGTTCCTACAAAAAAATATTATAATTGAAAGTTGTAGCCCATGTAACTAACCTGATAAACAAAGAAATGTCTATTTCTGTGTTGCGAGTGTGACAGAAATTCCTTTTGATTCACTTATTTACATGTATTATAAATGTAAAACCACAGTTACAGCTTCACAATTATCCAGAGAGTATATGCACAACACATGGACATTCAACTTCAAAGACACTAGTCTGTAGGGCTGCCGACATTTCACATTAAATTTTTCAATTTTTATCCCTGACATCAAGAGTAAGTTCGTAACTGTTTTACACCTTTCAGGTCAGGATATAATGAAAACTGGGATTAATTTCTGTCCTTGACCTTTTGGCTACAGAAAGATATGCCACACTTTAAGATCTATTAAACTTTATTTTTTTATTATGAAGGGTCCTTTCACATGGAATGACCCAATTGTTTAGAACAAAAAGTTTACATATTTGTCAAAAATATAATGTAGAATAAAATGAGTTTGTTCTTAATTGCAAAAACAAAAGGAAAATTCAATTTCGTCTACAGCACAATCTGTCATGAATGGAAACAATATTTTCAGTATGCCCTAGGTATTTCTCAGCACGAATCCGAATATGCAACAAAAATGAGGTGGGTGTGTGTGTGTGTGTGTGTGTGTGTGTGTGTGTGTGTGTGTGTGTGTGTGTGTGTGTGTGTTTTCCCATTTGAAGCTACGATGTTGGCATCCCACAGGGTGGTTAGGGGGTGGACAGTTTTAGCAGACAAATGTACCCGATGAAAATATTAAATTTTTATCTGAAACATTTTTTTGTATGATGTGCGTTTTACGCGATATCACTCAAACTGAATTATCACTGGTTTTGACGTATTACAGAGTCATCATCTAATGATACTAGAAGTGCATTGAATGTTACCCACTTCTATCATAATCTTATGACTACTTGGCAACAATTCAATTTGAGTACCATGTGGCACAGATATGTAACAAAAAATTTTACACACTTTACGGCCATATGGTTCAGATGAATGAGAACAGGACAGGGAACATAATTTTTGAACATGTCAACTGTAGAAAAACTCTCTCGTACAAGTGACTCCAAGAAATCACAATCGATTTGAAAGAGAAGATGATTCACAAACATCAAATTATGAACAAAGATACTTTTTATAGTACATTTTTGAACTCTCATGACCAGTGAAATCCAAAGACAGTAACTGCAGCAAAAAGTTACAAGTAAACCACTGTCTACATTACTGGGTGACTCTCCCGAAATCCGTGGCATTGTACACACATCCATCTGCAGGAGGCATGTCAAACAGCTTCCATGAGCAACAAAAATTTGATTTTCAACATTCACGGGGGAAGAAAAGAAAAGAAAAGTGGGAAGAAATGTGGCACATTCGATGTAATGTAAGAACGGAGCATATATCTATAATGTTTCTAGCATTCTTACAGAATGTCTCAAAAGCATTTCTATATTGCATGCGTTTCTATATTGCGTTAGACAAATTGAAAAACAGCATTTGAAAAAAAGCAACAAAACTGGAATATTTTGAACTTAATTCCTATTTGTCATATGAGAAACATTTGAAAGTAAGCCTAAATACAGCTGATTTTGTGAGAGACGTTCAAAATATTACTACTCCAAAATCTGATCATCTGTAAATATTTTACTGCTGCAGATCAGAAATTCCTCATTATAGGGCATAGTTTTCTACCACGCGAGAGATTTTGTGCTTAGAGATAGGAACAAAATATCCTTTCACCCAGAAAACTTGATTCCAGTCACTGCTAATGCCAAGGACAACAGATTCCTTCTATGCAAGGTACAGTAGAACCAGAGGATTTCAGGGATCTTAGCACATTAGACCAAAGGCTAAGTAGAGTCTCATTCCACATAACTGCATATGTCTAGCTATTTATTTCATCTGATAACCCTGTTACGCTAAGGAGAAGGATAAGGCATAACAACCAGCAACTATTGTTTTGTCAAAGCATTGCCAAGAGGTAGTGGGAAAATAAATCAGCCGCTAAATAACATTCCAGTTTTCCCTGTCTCGTGTGATGAAATTCTACCCATTAATAAGTCCCAAGAAGAAAGCCTTACTTGATAAGTGACAGTATACCCCAAATGAAAAATGGAATTTATAAGACCAGGTACCAAATGAGTAGAAAATTTGCACATCCATTTGGCAAAACCCATCCACTGAGGGAAGAAAATGTAATGCTGACAGTAAATGTTTAGTGTAATCGCACAATTTTAGTGTTAAGTTTTTCCACATATTCTGTTGTTGCTTGTGCAGACTTGTATTGTGGTAAACATTATGTCTTTTGACCCGTGTTGTTGTACTGTCTCAAAACAAGGTTTCTATTTCTGCAATAAGTAACACAGAAACACCCGAGTGTTTCAGAAGCACAATGTTGTAACTGCACAGATTCAACACTGTTCATTTGGGTGGAGGGGTGCTTTTTCTTTTCGTTTTCTTTCAAGGATAACATAAGTAATTGTGTAATAACTGTTACAAGAATATGCAAAATGGCCTTTTATATTGCATATACTGCCTGCATCAAAAAATCACAAATACGTTCAATTAAAATAGGCAAGCACATAGATAAGCATGAAATATCCAGAACACAGAATACTTCAGTTATAGCAACAGCAAAATCCCATTTATTTCTCACTTGAACACATGCCATTTGTTTGACAATGTGTGAGCCAAAATACACTCCTGGAAATGGAAAAAAGAACACATTGACACCGGTGTGTCAGACCCACCATACTTGCTCCGGACACTGCAAGAGGGCTGTACAAGCAATGATCACACGCACGGCACAGCGGACACACCAGGAACCGCGGTGTTGGCCGTCGAATGGCGCTAGCTGCGCAGCATTTGTGCACCGCCGCCGTCAGTGTCAGCCAGTTTGCCGTGGCATACGGAGCTCCATCGCAGTCTTTAACACTGGTAGCATGCTGCAACAGCGTGGACGTGAACCGTATGTGCAGTTGATGGACTTTGAGCGAGGGCGTATAGTGGGCATGCGGGAGGCCGGGTGGACGTACCGCCGAATTGCTCAACACGTGGGGCGTGAGGTCTCCACAGTACATCGATGTTGTCGCCAGTGGTCGGCGGAAGGTGCACTTGCCCGTCGACCTGGGACCGGACCGCAGCGATGCACGGATGCACGCCAAGACCGTAGGATCCTACGCAGTGCCATAGGGGACCGCACCGCCACTTCCCAGTAAATTAGGGACACTGTTGCTCCTGGGGTATCGGCGAGGACCATTCGCAACCGTCTCCATGAAGCTGGGCTACGGTCCCGCACACCTTTAGGCCGTCTTCCGCTCACGCCCCAACATCGTGCAGCCCGCCTCCAGTGGTGTCGCGACAGGCGTGAATGGAGGGACGACTGGAGACGTGTCGTCTTCAGCGATGAGAGTCGCTTCTGCCTTGGTGCCAATGATGGTCGTATACGTGTTTGACGCCGTGCAGGTGAGCGCCACAATCAGGACTGCATACGACCGAGGCACACAGGGCGAACACCTGGCATCATGGTGTGGGGAGCGATCTCCTACACTGGCCGTACACCACTGGTGATCGTCGAGGGGACACTGAATAGTGCACAGTACATCCAAACCGTCATCGAACCCATCGTTCTACCATTCCTAGACCGGCAAGGGAACTTGCTGTTCCAACAGGACAATGCACGTCCGCATGTCTCCCGTGTCACCCAACGTGCTCTAGAAGGTCTAAGTCAACTACCCTGGCCAGCAAGATCTCCGGATCTGTCCCCCATTGAGCATGTTTGGGACTGGATGAAGCGTCGTCTCATGCGGTCTGCACGTCCAGCACGAACGCTGGTCCAACTGAGGTGCCAGGTGGAAATGGCATGGCAAGCCGTTCCACAGGACTACATCCAGCATCTCTACGATCGTCTCCATGGGAGAATAGCAGCCTGCATTGCTGCGAAAGGTGGATATACACTGTACTAGTGCCGACATTGTGCATGCTCTGTTGCCTGTGTCAATGTGCCTGTGGTTCTGTCAGTGTGATCATGTGATGTATCTGACCCCAGGAATGTGTCAATAAAGTTTCCCCTTCCTGGGACAATGAATTCACGGTGTTCTTATTACAATTTCCAGGAGTGTAGTTATGGAAAGTTTCATGAAAGAAACTGTTGGTGTAGACAAGAAAAATTTACATTTATAGTCTATAGCTAACATACATAGTATATAGCTAATTCTTCCATTGTATCTGTGATTGTCTACCTCTAGTTTTAAAATGACAATGATTCTTCATGCAATATTAATTTAAACATGGTTGCAACTGATTTCATAAACCACTTTTGAAGGAGAAATACGAGCCACAAATTCACTTAATGCACGGTCATTACGTTGAGAGTTGTGCGTCATAACCCATTGTGGCCAAACGTGAAAATATATTGGTCATTTACTCAGGAATGGAAAGACATATCACTAACCTCCCACCATAAAAAGATTTCAATAATTTAAACAATCTACAGAGACAGATGTGGCTTTGCTTCATTTAAACTGAAAAAAATATTTTTAAGCACTTTGGATGACTTGAAAACAGTAGCACCCCAATTTGACGTCTCCATCACACATCCCTCTGGGCAACAGGCAGATTCCATATTCAAACAGCATTTGACATTGTGCCACAACACACACTTAACGAAGGTACAAGCATACAGAATAGGTTCTCAGATATGCGAGTGGCATGAAGACTTCCTAAGTTATAGAACTCAGTACGTTGTCCTCTATGGTGTGAGTGTATCAGACGTCCGGAATGCCCCAGTGAAGTGCGATAGGACCGCTACTATTTTCTCCATACATAGACGATTTGCAGCTGTTTGCTTACAATGCTGTAGTGTACGGGAACTGTAAAAGCATACTAGGTGTCTTACACGAATTTCTAGTCGGTGTGATGAATGTAGAAAAATGTAAGTTAACGTGGATTAGTAGCAAAAACAAACCCAGAATATTTGAATACAGCACTAATAGTGTGTTGCTTGACAAAGTGAGATCAATT